>NC_079494.1:45797005-47049529 GCF_030052815.1 Hevea brasiliensis
TAAGCTTAGGTCATATTTAGGTCATTTTTAGGTCACTTTTGGTTCGGCCAGTTTTGGTACCCGAACTTGTGCAAGCTATTGGACTTGCTTATGGTCATTTTTGGGTGTAGGTGTCTTCATAAGAATTGTAGATATATGTATAAGCTATGCATGGTAAAACTTTCAAGTCAATTGGACCTATTTTGAGTGATTTATAGCAAAAACACTAACTGCTGCCCAAATGGTCAATTTTCAGGCTTTCAAGTCACTAATATGGATTTGATCATTTTTAAGGTCAGTTTCTTGGCAGAATTTTGGCAACATTTCCACATGAAAAGTTGGCCTATTTGGTGTCTAGTTTCACCTCCCGTTGGCCTCATACAAATTGGGTTCACAAGTTTGCACTTATAACCTAATTTAGGTATTGCCAACAGCACACAACCTACACAAGATAATTACACTTCCAATTTTACATTCCTTCTCCTCCTCATGACTTCATTATTCAGTAATAGCACTTCTACAAATACTAAACACAATTCCAGCAAGCATTTTGGGTAGAACACTCAAGTGTTCAATGCACACAATACACCATTAATATTCAACATGTAAGCCAACCCAAATTCAATATACATACTCACCAAATTTTCACATACACTCCCATAACAAATACACACATACTGCCCTCAATTCAACTCCATCATATTTCATGAATAATTTTCATCAATTCACATGCAAATTCAAGGGTTTACAAGCTGCCAACCATGGCTGTTTGCCAAGGCTTTCATAATTACTTCCAAAACTCTAAATTCAATTATTCAATCACACATATAAGATGATTAAATTGCTAGCACTTCAAATTGACTGAACCAACACTAATTCCCATCAATTCCTACCAATTTAATGTAAGAAAAACTCAAGCTAGCTCACCTCCCATGGCTACCTAAAATGGGCAGATTGCAAACTCAACAATTTCTTTCAAAATTTTTAACCAAAATACTCCCCATAACCTCAACACAAACTTTAATTAGGCAAGGGAAGAAAATAAGCACTTACCTTTTATTGGAGCTTGCTAAAACTTCTTGAAATCCTTTCCTTTTTACTCCCAATATGCTATCCAAGATGTGTAGTTTAACTTTAGTGAAGGAAGATGGGTGAAACCATGGCTTAATCACTAGGAAGGGAGCTTTGCATGAATGGCCATCTATGGTGAATTTAGGAGAGGAAATGGGTTTGGCAATGTTATGGAAATGAAGAAGAAGATGCTGAATGATTAATACACATGGCCATTTGATTATTTAAAAATCCCATAGTGCTCCACTTATGTGAATTTAATTATTTAAATAATTAACTTTAATTAATTATAAGTCCACCCTTTAATTTCTCTCTAATTCCACTTCATTCTAATTTCAATTTTTCATGGAATTTTCAAAATTCAACACTAATTATTTTTTATGGACAATTAGGTCAAAAGCCAACTCTAGGTGTCAAATGACAAAAATGCCCCTTTTCGAGTTGTATTCCCAATTTTTCGGTAACACCGATTTTTATCGATTTATTGATTTTTCATTTTTCTTTGCACTAATTATTTAATTTTTATTTGACATTTCTAATATCATTTATTTTTCAATAGATGTTTATTTAAGTCCCAAAATATTTTTGAGGGTTCCCCACGGTCTAATACTAGTCAATGGCCCACGCCGTAACTTCCCGGTGCGGTCACCCATCGCTGCAGTGCTGGCTCGTTTAACTTAGTTTCATTTCATTGCTATTATTTTTTCTTTATTTTTTTTTTTGTATTTTCCTTTCTTTTATTCCATTATTTTATGTCTCCTCACTAACTTTTAAATGTAGTTCTAGGCATTCTAGCTGTCCGTACAGACACTGGTCACCAGAACTATTGAACGCACTACCGAACATAGGGATGTTACATGTCTAGGAAATACAAGGGCACATAATATCATTAAATATTAATATATTATGTTTTATGACTTCATTATTTCATAATAATTTTCAATTATAATGTATACATTCATTTGATCATATATATGATCACAATTCACATCAATTATCTTTTTATATCATTGTACTCAAAGTACTTTTCCTTTCTACAATAATGAGAACTAATGTCTCATTCATACATTAATATGGTTCATTTATTCATTCATTATGTTATTCATATTAATCACAATTCAAAACAATGGTTCACATGTACCATTATATTCAAAACATTTTTCCTTTCTTATTTATACATTCAAAAATCTACTTATGTAATTACAAATTTTATATTTGAAGTTGAATTACTAACATTTTATGAATTCTATTTGTGATGGGCATATAAGCCCTAACTATCTATTCACATCAATTAGGTGACTTACTTTTCATGTTTCAAGCAATCCATGAACATTTCATGGATTTCAAATTTATGGCCTTAATTTCCCTTTAACAATTTTTACTAGGATGCATAGTCTACTTTTTTTCATACAATTATAAGCATTTAAGCTTAGGATTGGTTCTAGGCCTTCATCTTAATTTGCTAATCATTTTGATTACTATTCACCTTACTAGTCAACCAAAATGTTGACTTTTTCATACTTAATGGATATGTTAATTCTAATTACACCAAGATCTCACATTTTGAGTTTTACATTTGCTAGTATTAATTGCCAATTGCAATTTAAAGTCCCCTAGATGCATTTCTAAATTTTAAGTTTTGATTACCTAAGTTTTCTGTTCTATTGGACAATTTTACAGTGGAAACTGGGCTAACTTTTCTTCATCAAAGTTGTTCCTTATTGTGTCTTCTTTAATTACCTTTTTAAATCACTCCATTTGGAGTTTTGTAGCTCAACTTATGGTCATTTTACTATAACTGGCCGGATTGACCTGTACCTAGAATTTCTGGGCAATTTGGTTCTACCAGATTTGGTGACCTAAGTTTGCTTGGCAATTTTACTAGGTTATGGTCAGAATTTGGATTTGTGTTCTTCATGAAAGTTGTAGGACTATGTCTCAGCTTTCTTCTGGTAAACTTTCAGGTCAATTGGACCTTTTTACATTGTGTTATGACTAAATGAATAAACACTATTTATTTGGTCATTTTGCACAGGCAGAATGCAAGTTACCCAGATTAGGGCAATTTTTAGGTCAATTTGGTTTCATTTTCTGGGCAGGGTTTCTTCACCAAAATTGTGCCATTATGTGTCTAGTTTCATGTCCAATTAGCCTTGCACCAATTAAACCTACACAACTCCATTTATAGCTGCCCAAACCAGCTGGACTCACACCCAGTCCTGCTGGGCCACTCAAGGCAGCATACCATTTCAATTCCAATACCAAAAGTTTTTAAAATCCCTTGTAGTGTATTTAATGGATTATCAGTAGACGGAGTTGGTAATTCATTAGGTATACTACGGGATCATGTTATGCCTTACAGAGGGGTAGGGTGTGACATGTTTTAGTGGTATCAGAGCAAAGTTTTTAAATTCTGTTTTCACCTGTCATTTGAATATTCTTTCTTCACAAGATAACCGCTCAATATCATTGTTTGATACATACAAGACATTACATTATAAATATGCACTAACGGAGGAAATCTCCTTGTGTTATTGGTTTAGAGATCTAAAATCCTCGCATTGACTATGGAAGAGGGTGATCGTTCAGTCGATCAATCTAATGAGGATGAGGTGAAAGGTGATGACACATGACAACATAATGTCAGTGCTTCAGTAGCACCAGCCGCAGCATCGCAGATTCTCGCTTCGCTCGTGACAGACTGCAATGTTCCAACAAATGGATGGTAATGTGCCTACTCAAGTCCCAATACACACCGGAGGTACAACCACGATCTTACGCTAGACAATATGACAAATTAATGAATTATGGTGCTACAGAGTTTAAGGGGACAGTAGATCCTCTAGAGGCAGAACAATGGTTAGAGAGGATGGATAGGGTATTCAAGAAAATGCATTTCACAGAGTAGCTTAGATTTGAGTACTCAGTATCTTTGCTACAGGGGGATGATTAAGACTGTTGGAAAACCATTCCCCATACCGATAGAACTGCAGTTGCTAACATGGAATGACTTCCTCAGGAATTCAGCAAAAATATGTCCCCGATGCTTATGTAGACCGTGTCGCAAGAATTCCTAAGTCCAAAGCAGGGCGTGGTCGAGTATGAAAGGGAATTCTCCCGCATAAGCCATTATGCAGTAAGTCTACTTTCTACCAGCAGGGAAAGATGTAAGAGGTTTGAAACCGGCTTGAAGCCTAGTATCAGATGACAAGTGGTCGGATTCAAACATACCATCTTCTCTGAACTTATTTATCAAGCACTAGAATTAGAAAGAATTGAATCAAGCGGCTCTTGAGAAAAGAAATCGAGAAGGCGTAAAAGAGGGAAAGTCGTGAGCGAGTTCTAGTGGTCCCTCCGGAAAGAGGAAAAACTTTGGGGATACGACGGAGATAGTAAGAAGTCAGGTAGAGATAGATCTTTTGGACAGAAACCACCTCGATCCGATCACCAACTCAACGAAACCCGTAAATGCTGTCGGATCGACTTTGTGAAACTTGTGGTAAACCACATAGTGGGGTATGTTATAGAGCCGTAGGAGCATGCTTTAATTGTGGAGAGACTGGTCATTTTGCTAAGGATTGTGTAAATCCGTGTCGCTCGATCATTTACTACACCAAAGGGATCAACCCAAGTTTCTACCCCAAAGAGTTCACCATCGCTTAGTAGAGGCAAAGGTAGAGGTAGGGTAGTACACCTAGAAGTCGACTCTTGTGAATCACCAAAACAGGGTGATGCTTCAACGAGAGTATACGCTATCTACGTAAAAGAGATCGAGACTTTTGACATCATTCTGGTACTTTCTCAATTAGCAACCGAGATATATATATGTATTGTTTGACTGAATTTTCATATTTTTACATTAGTGTTAGAACTATATGTTCGTTGTTATTCGTTTACAGAGGAATAAATTTTGACGCATTAGTGATTAGCCTTAAGATAAGGATTGTGATAATAAGTGAAATTAGTTTTGAAAGAGTTTATCGGCGAAAAGTATTTTCTAACACACCATAAATTATAAAGCTAATTAGTGAGCCTACTTAATGTAAGGCAAGAGGACGTAAAAGTAAGATGCAGTAATGGAATTGCTCTTGATAAGGGCAAGGAGGTTACTGTTAGAAATTGCTAATGGATATTGTAATCAGAATAAGATTCGAATATCAGTGAATTCAAAAAGAATAAAAGATAACAAAGTTTGATCTATTGGGATGTATCGTAGTAACTATGCAATGTTCTTGATGTTTATACTGTAAGCTGCAGATTACAGTACTAACTTGAGATTATTGTGTAGAGCTACGTACTAACCGATAGTACACCTAGATGAGAATAGTTGCCAACGGCATCTGTTTTGGCATAGTTATGCCAGGACAGAATTTAATTGTTAGAAATAAGTTTGAAAATCCTACTTAGGGATCTAAAACTCAAAAGTTAAAATATCGAAAGGTTATAGTTCAGTACAAAAGGAAGTAAGTTATAGAACATTGACAGATAAAAAGAGTTATGGAAGTAGAGACTTGAACAGTTGATGAATATGTAACAAAGAAATATTCCGAATGTGAGGAAGACTATGGACTAGAATGGTCAGAGGACCAATGCCTGATGAATGATTCTAATATGACCTCAAGGGTCATTCAAGAAGGAACGTGAGCTGAAATATTAGACAACATAATAGTAAGAGGAGATTGGTGTTATCCAAACAAAGTAAACATTGTATTAGATTGTTAAAAGTCTTACGATCATATAGAAAGGAGAAAATAAACGTATGACTATTGTAAGATAGCTACTGGGTAAAAATTTCGTGGACGAAATTTATTTAAGGGGGGGAGAATTGTAACACCCCTAAGTTCGGTAGTGCGTTCTACTGCTCCAGTGACCAGTGTTGTCCGGACAGCTAGGATGCCTAGAACCACACTTCAATGAGAGTGAGGAGACATAAAATAATGAAATAAAAGAAAAGAAAGTACAAGAAAAACAAAGGAAAAATGATTGCAAAGAAATTTGATAAATTTAAACGAGTGAAACCTAACGATGGGTGATCAGACTGGAAGTCACGCGTGGACCGTTGATCTGCTCGGATCATGGGAACCCTCGAAAACATTTTTGGGACATAAATAGACCCTTGTTGAAGAATAAATATCATTAGAAATATCAAAGAAAAATTAAATAATTAGTACAAAGAAAAGTGAGAAATCGAAAAGCAGACAAAACCCTAATACAGAAAAATCAGAATGCCACGAACAGGGCATTATTGTCATTTTACTTCCCTAAGTCTCTTTTGACCTAAATGTCCTTTAAAAATAAATAGTATTACACTTAGAAAATAAAATGAAAAATTAAATTGGTGGTACCTAAAATAAATAGTGGAAATTATGGGTTAAATGTGGAATAAATGAATAATTACTTTATTATATGATTAAGTGACTAAGTGGACCACTAAGGGGATTAATTAAATACATAGTGGGACATGTGTACACTTAAAATGCAGCTGAATAAGTCATCTTCCTCATTTGCATTCAAATTGCCGAATTGAAGAGTGAAGGAAACTCCATAGCCATTTTTCATGCAAGCTTTCTTAACTCTCCATTTTCAACTCCAACCTCTTAGTGTTCTTCATTAAACTTTGTCTACACATCACAAGGAAGATATTGATACTAATTTTGAGAAGTTTGATGAAGGTTTAGCAAGTTACAATTAAAGGTAAGTTTGCATTTTTGAGAATTTCTTTGTTAAAGTTTATGTTCATGTTATGGGTGTTAGTTTGGTGAAAGAAAATTTTGAGTTTGAAGGGTTATTGTTGTTTTCATTTTGGACAGCCATGAGTCACGTTTTTGATGAGATATTTGTGCATATAATTGATGAGAAATGGTGTTGATCATGATGAATTAGTAACCTAGTGAATTATTTCATGTTTATGTGGTGATTTATGCACTTGGATGGGAAATTGTAAAATGGACGGCACTTTGATGTTGAAGAATGGTTTGTGGCAGCTTGGGGACACTTGAGTAATGGTATATATTGAAGGAAATGTATGCAGAATATTAACCTAGAAGGATTGATGATATGTATGTAGATTGATCTTGTAAAGTGTGTGTAAAATTTGTAATGGTTAGGTGTGTTTGTAATAGTACTTAGAAATTGTAATTGTGAATGATATTGGTGTGTTGAGGCTGATTGGAATCTGCCCAAAATAATGTTAATGTAAAGTAGAAAGTGCTTTTGGTAATGTACCAAAACTGATTTGGTAGGGTATGGAAGTAAACTTTGCAAGGTAAATATGTGTTTTGAATGGGGTGTGAAAAGCATATTGAGGGCAGTACACATTTTAGCCTATAACCTTAAATGTGTAACCTCAATTGGTATGAGACCAATTTGAGGTGAAACTAGGCACAAAATGTGCCAACTTTCATTGAGAAACCATGCCAAAATTCTGCTTGCAAGGTGACCTAAAAAATGACCAATTCGGATTAGGTGCAATTAGGACCTGAAAAATGACCAATTGGGCAGCAGTGAGTTTTTAGGCCATAACTCACTCAAACCAGGTCCAATTGACCTGAAATTTTAACCAAGAATAGTTAAGATCCATACCTACAAGTCTTATGAAGACACCAAAGCCCAGAAATGACCATAAGCAAGTCAAAAACTTGCACAAGTTCGGGTCCAAAACTGGCCGAACCAGAATTGACCAATTTGACCTAAAATTGACCTAAAATGGTACCATTTGACCAGCAAGAGTGTAATGACCATAACTCGGTCTACTTAACTCGGATTGACCTGAAATTTTGCACCGTGGTCCATAAGACCTAAATCTACAAGTTTGTAGTTTCGACCGAGCACCGAAAACCGAGGGATCTAGATCGGCCGGTTAGGTCATACCAGTATCGCGACATCCAGGAATTTGCAATAAAATGCACTAAGCAAGGAAATGACTTTGGTAAAACATACCAAACCTAAAACCCTATCAAATGTGACATATTAACGACACTAAAACCTAATTTACCTAAAACGCAACGAGGGTCGGTATATTAGGTGATTAAGTGAATAATTGAGTTCAGTGCATTATTTACCAAACACCATCGATAGAGACAGTTTAAATTAGTAATCAAACACTTCAAATTGTGTTTCTCTACCAAAGACTCAGAAAAGGGAAGGAAACACCGAGTCCAGATCGTGGGGAGTCATCGAGGTTTGTGCACAACAACTGTTTCTTTTGAATTATTTTCAATGGAAATAAATATTGACTATTTGCATATCATTGTTTTAAATTGTGGAAATGTGTTTGGTGGACACTTATTGATTGAAAAACATTGTGAATGGTTTGAAACTGTAAAAAAGTGTTTGAATGGTATTTGATGGATACTTATTGATTGAAAAGCATCAGAAATGGTTTTGTGTAAATTGAAGTGAATTACGAATTGTGTTGCCATTTTGTGAATGAAATTATAACTTTGGAAATTTATTGGATTCTTATGGATCATTTGAATAAAATGTTTGGAATTGTTTTGACTCACAATTGGCATGACACTGATAATATGTTCCTCCTCCATTAATGGGGTGAGTGTGATTATTCCTCCCTCTTTGACTTATTAGTCTGGGGTGAGTATGATTATGTTCCTCCCTCTTTGACTTCCCAGTCTAAGGTGAGTATGGATGAGTTCTCATTATATAGCTAGCTTCCTCCCTCATTGATTTCGATTATTGGGGTGAGCATGTCTTGTCGTGGTGTACAACACGGCATATATGGAAAAATTGTGTCATGGCCTAAATTGTGTTATAGATTGGCAACACTGTATTCTTGATTATTTGATCGAATTGTGTTATTATGTATTGTGAGATTGTGAAATTGATTTAAACTCTTATTGACATATCATCTATTGAATTCAACCATGATCTGACTTATTGAAAATTATTGTGATATTAACAAATGGAGTTTAAATTCTTGTTGACATTTATTGTCTTGAATTTAACTATGGTTTTAAGTATCCACTATTGATATGATTTATGAATTGTGATTTAAAATTTGTATTTGGTAAATGTTGTGCACCACTGAGACATTGTCTCAAATGATAGCTTTATTGCCGCCGCAGTAGAGAGACAGCATAGGGCAGAGCTAGGGTCTTGGTATCGCCAATGAGAGATTTTTGGGTATAGTGAGTATACCACATGTGGCATTTTGTAATCAGAATGTATATTCACTATATGTATATTTTGTTCTTGGTTTTGAGCAGTTGTAAATTTAAGTTGTACAGTAAAGTTGTAAAATAATTATGAGTTATTTGGCTTGTAAAAATTGTGTTATATCTTTGTATCTTAGTCTTTGAAAATCACTGTGGATTTGACTTGAGAAATGTGTTGTGTTGATAAAAATGTTGGAGTTGAGATTTGAAAATATATTGAAGTGCTTTTTACAGGTTTTCTGAAGAACTGTTTTGTCCAAAATACAAATGGCACCTTGCCAAAATTTTTACAGATATTCCAAATAAATCAAATGAGTTAGTTGTTTCACTTCAGTTCACCAAAGTCTTTCACACCTGTAAATAGTGCTCACCACTGTAAAAGAAGTAAGAAAAGTTTTTAAAATCCCTTGTAGTGTATTTAATGGATTATCAGTAGACGGAGTTGGTAATTCATTAGGTATACTACGGGATCATGTTATGCCTTACAGAGGGGTAGGGTGTGACATCATAGACCATGGTTAACACCTAGTATAGCATGCCATGGACACCCAATTGTTAATAAGGTTTACCTTAAATGAACCTATAATCATATGTTACCATGCACTAGAATCTCTCTGTTACAGAATCCCAATTTGAGCTAGAGCCATGATTTATGTCAAACCTTATTTGCTATGAATATTATGTTCTCTTTTAATTCTAGTTATTGATTAAAAGATTTTTCTCATCAGAAACTCTTTTCTGATTAAATCTATTTGTCCTGGCTAGAATCTTGAAACATTAGGAACAATTAAATGAACATAGGATTTCATCCCTATATACTTAGAGGAACAAATTCCATCTTGATCAACACCTACCTCCATATATAGCTAGCAGGAGCCAACACATGCCCATATACCCATACACTGTACAAGTATGAAAGCAGTATCAAACTCAAACCACCTATATACAAGATAACTGTTCTATCTCAGGTTTAAAGATTATATGCACTGATATGATTTATAACAATTCATTGACAAGAGTAAACTCCATGTGCTTGTTATAAGTGTCACTGGTTCGGCCTACTTATCATGTATAAGTGCCTATCATGTTTGTTATATGGCATGAGACTCACCATTCCTTCTTATTTACATATTATATAAATAACTTGAGAACAAACATGATTACAATCTTTTTGGATAAGTCATATCCTTATTGTGAAGTATCCTCGATTGTGAACCTATTTATGATACTTTGTGCTAGAGATACTGTCACTCATATTCTTAACAACTTAATAATAGAATTTGGAACAAAATATAAATGGACCTTTTTTATTACACATAAATATATTATGTAAACGGAAAAGTTAAAATGCCTTTTATTAGTAAAAGGCGTATAAGATACATACTGAATGATATGCTCTAGGGCATACTACTAACAGTGCCAGCAGGGTTACTACAGCCATTGCCAATTCCCGAGTGGAAATGGGAATGAATTACTATGGATTTTGTGATGGGACTTCCACGTGTACAGAAGGATCATGATTCAGTTTGGGTTTTTATAGATCGGTTCACTAAGTTTGCACATTTTCTACCTGTGAGAATGGACTACAGTCTAGAAAGATTGGCTAAACTGTACATTGATGAAGTGGTGAGGTTGCATGGAGTGCCAGTGTCTATTGTATTAGATAGAGATCCGAGGTTCACTTCTAGATTATAGGGTAATTTTCAAAAAGCCCTAGGAACTATATTGAACTTCAGCACAGCATTCTATCCACAGATAGATGGCCAGTATGAGAGAATCATCCAGATCTTGGAGGATATGCTTTGAGCTTGTGTGATTAAGTTTGAAGGAAGTTAGGATACACACTTGCCTTTGATTGAATTTGCTTACAGCAACAACTATCAGTCAAGTATTGGGATGCCTCCATATGAAGCACTCTAGGATGAAATGGGCGAGAGAAGGTTGATTGGCCCAGAAATTTTGAGATTTGGCAGAAAGGGGAAACTGAGTCCTCACTTCATCAGACCATATGAGGTTCTTGAAAGAGTGGGCCCGTTAGTATACAAACTTGCCTTACCTTTAGAGTTGGAGAAGATCCACAATGTTTTACTTGTCTCCATGTTAAGGAGATATAGATTAGATCCATCAAACATCTTGCCAGTAGAGGAAATAGAGGTGAATCCAGACCTAACATATGATGAAGAACCCATAAAAATCTTAGCACATGAGGTGAAACAGTTGAGGAACAAGCAGATATCATTGGTCAAAGTGCTGTGGAACCATCATTCGAGCCAGAAGGCTACATGGGAATGCAAGGAGGACATGAGGAAAATGCACCCATAATTATCGTGAGACTAAGACCAGGTAAATTTTGGGACAAAATTTCTTCTAAGGAGAGAAGAATTGTAACACCCTCATATTAAGTAGTTCCGTACATTCTACTGTTCTGGTGACTAATGTCTGTCCGGACAGCTAGAATGTCTAGAACTAAACTTAAATTACATAGAGTAGTCATAAATAAAAGTAATAAAGATTAAATGAGGTTGGATGAATGTGACACCCCTCACCCGTCTACAGTGTAGCCGAGCAAGGAATGCATATTCGGTGCCGGAGCACCCTATCTTATGCTGTCCTATTCACTATTAATTTTAAACTTCATTTAAAACATGTGGAGACTTTTTTTTTATCACAAATTATTTTTATGGATACCTGGGCAGAGCCTCCTCTGTCTTATTAGCATCTGGCGGGTTCCATTATTTACCTGTTAAAAACAATTTCATATCCATTTATCTAGTCATATAACATGTCATTCACAAATTTTCATGTAATTTTAAGAAAATAATAAAACTTATTCATATGAAAATTTACATACAAAAGCTTACAGTTTTATTTGCAATCCAAAATATAAGTACAATTTATTTATATCATAAACTATAATTACATAACATTTATATACAATGAACCAAAATACTAAGTTTATACATAGGCTCTATCAAAATACTACAACTAATGAGGTGAACTCTGGACTATGGCAGATCTGGTCAACTGTAGTCAGAACATTACTGTGGTGGCTGTTATGTCTTGTCTCCAATACCTACATGATAGAAAAACCAACGCGCTAAGCGAGTTGCTTAATGGTGCATAATTGAATAACTAAATAAAGTGAAATAACAATTCTAGGTCAATTGTATTTTTATTGCACTTTGGAATCAATTGATTTATCAGGATCTTATCTATTCATTTATTTCATTCTCAGTCTTTTAAAATCATATAAATACCCAAGTGACCTATAATAGACGATAAGTGCTAGGTACACGGGAGTATACTAGTTAGACAGCCGTATGTCTATCTAGTATACATCTGTCATGTTAGGCACAAAGCTAGCGGGCAGGTTTTTAAAGCCATATATAAAATTACACATAATGACCAATGGGCAGGCATAGAGCCTATAGATCAATCATATCTGACATATATTATCGGGCAATGATTATCCATGTAGGAAGTATTGCTATCTGTATTCCCTAATTGGTATACCAATTGATCCAACTATATATATATAAGCCTAGGTTTACTTTGGGCAATTAAGCATTATTAATTATTTAACAAAATTTTCATGTCCATGTATAGTGGTGAAAGTGTGCCCCACATATCTATTTCATGTAATTTTAGCATGTAGTGACTTATTAAGGATAAGTCAATAATTTATTTCTTGAACCTTTCTTTAGGTTCAATTTCAATATCTTAACTTTGCATATCAATTTGAGTAATTTATGGCTACTGTTTGGCCACACTTCCTCAATGGAAGTTGTTCCTCTATGTCTTATCTTTGTTTCCTTTTAAATCATGTCATTTGATTTTGCATAACTCAAGCTATGGTCAAATAACCATAACTAGGTCAATTCTGAATTATGGTTCTTTTAACTAGGCAGTTTTGGTTTTGGACTTTACCAATTTATTTGAACAGGTTATAGCAACACTTAGTGTAACGCCCTCACCGCTGGTAGTCTGCACATTCTACTACCCCAGCAAACAGTCAGGGTGTCTGGAACTACACCTAAATGACAGTGAGGACACATAAAATGAAAGAACACATGATAGAAAAATACAAGAAAAATTAAGGTAAAATAAAAGACTTGAAATGAAATTAGGCTAAAAGAGTTGTGTCCCGGACCCCCGAGAAACCCTAGGAATAAATTTTCAGGGTTTAACTAAAATTTTACCGAGGTGTAAATGGATTTAAAAATGTCAAGGAAACTTTAATCTATTGATGAAAGTGAAAATAAAAATTTAAAATAGACAGTGTGAAAATTAAAGGAATTGTCCGATCGGTAAATTCCGAAAAAAGAGGGACGTTAACCCAAAGAGGGGCATTCTGGTTATTTGACATTCAAAGTTGACTTTTGACCAAAAAGTCCATTAAAAATTAGTGATACAAAAATTTAGTAAATCCCATAAAAACCCCCCATGAAATCATGAAATTACATTAGTGCAATTAAGGGAACTTAAGTGGGGTTAATTGGGAATTTAGAAACTTTGATTATTATATTATTATTTTAAGTTAGTGGAGGGGGGTATAAAAGGGCCAAGTGAGCAGAAAATGAAGAAAGAAAACTCACCTCTTTCCTCATTTCCTTCATGGCTGAAACCTAGCCTTACTCTCCCCCATTGAATCTTTCATTTGCATGCTCATTTCTAGCCACAATCTTCACCAATCCCCTTCACCAAAGTTATTCCCCACATCAAAAGGAAGCCATTGACACTAATTAGAAGAGGTAAAGGTTGAAATTTGGCTATTCAAGGGGCTGCAATTAAAGGTTAGTGCATAAATCCCTACCTCTTTTCTTTGAATTCTTGAAATTAAGGTTAATTAAGTTAGTATGTTACCAAATTTGAAGGAATTTGTGACACCCCTTACCCGACTACAGTGTAGCCGAGCAAGTTATGCCACTCAGTGTGCCGGAGCACTCTATTTTATCTGATTTCATTACAGTCCTTGATTTATTTATTCAAAAACTTTATTGAAGATTTAGGCTATTTTTACTTTTATCAAAATCTAACTAAATTGGAAATTTCAAAAATTTTAACGATAATCCAACAAAGTGTCGGCTGTAATTTGGACTAACAGTTCTTCTGAACCTGCCAAAGACAACTTCAATATATACTCAATTTCTCAAACTTAATAGTCTCAAAAATTTTGAAACATAATGTATCTCAATACAGTATCCAGATTTCTCAGAAATCTCATTAGATTTTCAATATCTCAATATTCACAAGTATAATCTCATTATAACTCAAATTCAATTCACATACTAAAATACTTACTTTGAATAGCTTCCATAATTCATAGGTTAATTACATGAGTTTATTTTGTACAAGATATACAAATAATTTACAATGTGCTAGGAATGAACAATATACATAACATGTATAAAATGAGCCCTATCTACATGCATTGCTGAGGAGGTGACAATCTTGAACTCTTCTGACACTTCGCAGATCCGACTCCAAAAATCTCAATCGATACCATCTGGTTTTACCTTTCAAGACTACATGAGGAAGCAATTCCATCGCGCTAAGCATTTCTGCTTAGTGGTGCAATAATATAACCAGAAATAATATATACAAGTAAAGAAAGAAATAAATGATAATTCAGATACTCAAGAATCAATTTAATTTGGTATGATATTTCTAGTATCAACGATCTTATACACTAGTTTGTTCCTCTTTGGAAGTGCTTAGTTTATAACTTTTCAGTAATACTAGCAGGTATATAATTTATTCTATCTGTATTGTATTTCAAGTCCGCATTTGCTCGCAATTTATATTTTTGTTATGTTTCTTTTGCTAATCTCTTTTGCTTATTCATTCAATACTTAATTTAATTGTACTGGATTTTCATTATACTTAACTTAACTTAGCTGCCTGAATTGAATAATACTTTAATTGACTGCCCAAGTAACCTATACTAGACGACTGGACTGGATAACAGGTCGTTGGCACTGGACACCGTGGTGCCTCAGGCCGTCATACCATGGGACGCAGAACGTCAACCATGTATGCAGTCAGTATGGCTAAAAAGCCATGATGTCACATAATCGGGCATAAAAGCCATGCATACGGGCATAAAAGCCATGAATAAGGGCATAAAGCCATGAATACAGGCATAAAGCCTTTCGTAGTACTGCTAAAACAATACCCTATTGGCATGCCAAACTATCCAAACCAATCTTGTTAGGTATACTAGGGCATTTGATACTTTAAATTATTAATATATTGTGCTTTATGACTTCATTATTTCATGATAAATTTCAATCATAATTCATACATTCATTTGATCATTTATATGATCACAATTCACATCAATTATCCTTTTATACCATTGTACTCAAAATACTTCTCCTCTTTATAATAATGAGAACTAATGTCTCATTCATACATTAATATGGTTTATTTATCCATTCATTATGTTATTCATATTGATCCCAATTCTAAACAATGGTTCACATGTACCATTGTATTCAAAACATTTTTTCTTTCTCATTTATACATTCAAGAGTCTACTTATGTAATTACAAATTTTATATTTCAAGTTGAGTTACTAATATTTTTATGAATTCCATTTGTGATGGGCATATATGCCCTAACTATCTATTCACATCAATTAGGTGACTTATTTTTCATGTTTCAAGTAATCCATGAATATTTCATGGATTTCAAATTTATGGCCTAAATTTCTTTTTAACAATTTTGACTAGGATGCATAGTCCATATTTGTCATACAATTCTAAGCATTTAAGCTTAGAATTGGTTCTAGGTCTTCATCTTAATTCACTAATCATTTTGATTACTATTCACCATACTAGTCAACCAAAATGTTGACCTTTTTATACTTAATGGATATATTAATTCTAATTACACCAAGATCCCACATTTTGAGTTTTACATTTACTAGTATTAATTGCCAATTGCAATTTAAAGTCCCCTAGATGCATTTCTAATTTCAAATTTTGAATTTCAAGTTTTGGTGTCACTATTCACCTCATTGGTCAACAAAAATATTGACTTTTGCATAGACAATAGGTACATTGGTTTTAACACTCCCGATGTACCACATTTTGCATTTAAAACTTGTTGGAATCAATTACCAAATCCATTTCCAAGCTTATTTCAAGTTTTCATGTCACTATTCACTTCATTAGTCAATTAAAATGTTGACTTTTGCATAGAAAATATGTACATTGACTTTGGCACTTCAAACATACTACATTTTTCATTTAAAACTTGTTGGTTTTGGTCACTTTCTCAAAGCTTAGGTCATTTTGGCAAAATTGCCACTTTTCGGTTTTGGTGCTCCGAAGTTGCACTGTTTCATTGGTCGATTTACTGTTGGAATTTGATAAAACTTCCTTCATAGAAAATGTTCCTTATTTTGTCTAGTTGAATTTATTTTTTTGAATCACTCTATTTGGAGTTTTGTAGCTCAAGTTATGGCCAAAATAATTTACTGTTCACGTGCACTGTTCATGCTGCTATCATGAGTTCTGGCAGATTTTGATCCAACTTTAGTCAGTAATTTGATCAAGTTAAGTTCCTAATTTGGTCTAACTTTCTTCATATGAAATGTTCTACTATGCCTTAGGTTTCCATCGGTTCAAGAATCGCCTAAATCCGAGTTTTCTAGAGAGAGTTATAGTCCTCCAAACATTGCTGCTCAAATGAAAATTTTGGAAATCTCAGTACAGTAAACTTCACTTTGCTCAATGATTTGATTAGGTTATGGTCATAATTTGGGGTAGGTTTCTTCATGAAAGTTGTTTGTCTATGTCTTAACTTGTTTCTGTAAAAATTTCAGGTCAATTGACCATATCTACAGTGAGTTATGGCCAAATGAACAGTTACTGTTCATTTGGTCATTTCTGCAGGGGCTATTTGCAGGGTATCCGGATTGAGGCCAACTTTTGGTCCTCTTGCTTTGGTCTTTTGGGCAGGGTTTCTTCAGCAAAAATGTGCCATTATAAGCCTAGTTTCATGTCCAATTGGCCAAACACCAATTGGACCAACACAGCCCAAGCTATGGCAGTCCAAGTGGACTGAAATTTTAGTCACCCTGCTGCACTCACAAGGCAACATGCTCCTTCTCTTTGCCATGCTACATTTCAGTCCAATTTATGGCCAACTTACCTAAAATGGTCCCTAATTGACCATTAAAATGTTCTCTAACAATTTCCAAAGCCAAGTCAAATTTTCACTTCTCAAAACCCTAGTTTTCCCATTATGATTCACACATACACCTTAGATACACACTTTCATTCATCACATATGTGTATATGCTCCTTAAACATAATCTCTAATTCATTTTAAGTCCATTAAAACCATTAAAAATACTCCATCATTGTTCCTTCCTTAGGGCTGCCAAAATTTATGGTACACATACACATGAGTTTTAGTCCATTTAACTTACAATTTCATACTAAATTCAAGTCCTTAACATGGAAGTAAAGGAATATTAGCATAAGTAAGCACTAACCTCTTGTAGGGAAAAATTTTCCAAGCTTAAACTTCCCTTTCCTTCACTTTCTAGGCTACCAAACACCTTCCCAAGATAAGTGGACAAGTTTTAATGAAGAGAATTTAAGGTTTAGTGGTGAGAATTCAAGGTTTGGAAGAGAGAAAATGAAATGAATTTTAATGGAGGAAGAAAGGTTCACGTATGGAAATTGGGAAGAAGAAGAAAGCTGCATTTTTCTCTCATTTTCTGCCCATTTTATTGATTTTAAATGGGTTATAGCCATGTGTCACCATATAATTGGGTGAAGGTACACTAATGACATCATGTGATGTCATAAATTCCCATTTAATTCATTTTTTTTCTTTTCTTTTCTACTCATTTTTAATTAAATTTTTAGTAATATTTATTCACATTTTAGATCATAATAATTATTTACTTAACTGGACAAGTCGGCCAAAAATCGTCTCTGAAGGCGAAATGACCAAAATGCCCTCCGTTTGGCTTAACGGGTCAAAATTGTCTGTACCGATTGAAAATTTTTTCTAAATATTTTCTTGGCATTCTAATGCCATAGGAACCTCAATGACCCTTCTCTGGAGTCCCAAAAATTATTTTATGAATTTTTACCCGGGTCTAGGGCTCCTAGTTGCGAGAACCGCAACTTCCCTCCGGTTACCCATCGCTTACGCATCGGCTCGTTCAACTTTGTTGTATTTTATTTCTAAAATTTTTCCTAAATTTTTCTTATTTATATTTGAGTTAATTTTGGTTCCTGAATTTAATTTAAATATTTTTCCGGACGTTCTAGCTGTCCGGACCTACACCGGTCACCGGAACAGTAGAATGTACGGAGTTGCTACCGGGAGGATGTTACAGAATTGAGGGGTAATTGGTAAACCCCCAATTCAGCAGCCATGGGAGCTAGGGGAGATTGTTTAATTTGTACATGAAATTGATGCCTAGTAGTGTTAATTAAACTAATTACATGAATTAGGATAGAAGTGCACATGGGTGTTTGAGGTTTGATTGTGAATTAGGGTTTGTAACCCTAAATTTTGGGGATTTTGCTTAGGCTTAAATCTGCCCAATTTTTCAGCCTTAATTAGCTTAATTATTGATAAATTAGACATATAATTGGTGAATTATAATTTTGATTAAGGTAACTAAGAGTATAGGAATTAAATTACTTGTATAATTATTGATTTTGATACTTTATCTTAGGGCTTTGAACAATTGTGAGTAATTAAGGATACTGCCCAATTTGGCAGCCTTGAGGAACATATAAAATATGTAATTTCATGAATTAAATTGCGAATTATGGTGTCCATGGACATGTGGAAGTGAATTAGGCATTGATTGTTGAAATTACATGTATTAGTCAATTATTCCATGCACATATTATTGACCTTGACCAAATTGAATTTAAGGTTTTGAATTGCTTATTATAGACTTTTGTATACTAATGGATATTGATCGATTGAGATGAATTGGTGATATTAGAAGTGCCATCAATATATACTTGAAGTTTGGGAGATGGAAAAATGAATTATTGGGAGTGTTATTTTGTGCAGGTTGTGATATTGTTGAAAATAATGTATAAATGGTGTTAAAACTGACCTTGTGTGACTCCAATTGGTATGAGGCCAATTGGAGGTGAAAAATGACCTAAAACACTGCAACTTTTATGTAGAGACCATGTCCCAATTCTGCTTAAAAATTGACCTAAAACTTGACCAAATCCGAATTGTAACTTTAGTGAACCTAGAAATGACCAAATAAACAGTGTTCACTCTTTTGGTCATATCTCACTGTAGACAGGTCCCAATGACCTGAAATTTGTATCATTAGAAAGGTTAGACATAGGGCTACAACTCTTGTAGAGGACAAAAAGCCCATAAATGCCATTTACCTAAGCAAATTGCTTGTCTAATTTGAGGTACCAAATCTGTCCAGAATTGACACTGCCCAGAATTTGCCATATAAGGACCACTTGACCAGTTTTGGTAAAAAAAGCCATAACTTGGTCCATTTAACTCCAAATGCCCTGAACTAGTGCCAAATTGTCACTAAGACATAGGCCTACAATAATGGTATTTTGACCAAAACCTAAAAACTTAGGAAACTTGGTCAATTAACTTGATTAAATTGGCATACCAAATCTAGAAATGGTTCAAATGACCATTAACTCCAGCAAAGTTTTTTAAGCATAACTCCCACTAGAAGTCTTCAAACAAAATGAGCCATACCATTCTGGAAAGTTCAGTAATACACCATCAACTTTGTTTTACACCTCTCCCTCACCTTACGAATGTAAGAAGCTCAAATGTTGGGTCAAACCTACTACCCTAGTTGAACATCCTGTCACTATAAGGCCATCGAGTCTAGTCTAATAATTTGACTGTAAGTAACCCTACAAGTCTTGAAAAATTACAATAAAAAATTATTTGTGACCATAAGACATAGGGTAACATATCCTATGAAGAGTAATAGACCTAAATATAGCAGCAACATACTCAAATAAAATTGACAACGTATAATAGCAAAACTGCCTAGTAAGAGAATCAAAATTCAGAATTGACCTAGTTATGGTCAATTGACCATAACTTGAGTTATACAAATCCAAATGATATGATTCAAAAAGAGAAATAAAGACAAGACATAGAAGAACAATTTCTTTTTCAGGAAATGGGGCAAAACATTGACCACAAACTATCCAAAGTCAAATGCAAAGTTAAAATCTCGAAATTGAACCTAAAGAAAGGTTCTTACAAAACATTAGTGGCTTATCGCTACTAAGTCACTATATGCTAAATTACTTAAAACAGGTATGTGGGACCCACTTTCCCACTACACATTAACACAAAATTCGGTTATCACTACATTACACTAAACGAGTATGTGGGACCAACCTTCCCACTAAAAAATGACATGAAAAGCCTACTAAGAAGTTACTAATGCTAAATTACCCAAAGTAAACCTGGGCTTATGTATTTTGTATGGATCGATTCGTATACCAATTAGGGACTACAGATAGTAGTACTGCCTATAGGAATAATCACTGATCGACAAATATATGTCTAACATGATTGTTCTACAGGCTATATGCCTGACCGTTGGCCATTGTGCCTAACTACAGGCTTTGAAAGCCTGACCGCTGCCCTAGTGCCTGACATGACTATTGTATACAAGCTAGACATATGGCTATCTAACTAGTATACTCCCACGTATCCAGCACTTATAGTCTATTATAGGTTACTTAGGTACTGATATAAATAAATTAAGACTGCAAATATAAGAAATGACCAGAAAAGATACTGTTAAGTTAAATTGCTTCCAAAGTGCGGAAATTCGTAAATAACTTAGAAATTATGGAACTTAGTATAAAATGATTATTTTAATTATTTAAATGCATTTCTTTAAATTACGCACCACTAAGCAATTTGCTTACTGCGTATGGTTTTTCCATTGCGTAGGTGCTGGAGATCAGCAGCAGCCTCAGTAGCAGCAGCCACAGTAGTGTTCAAAAAGTGCTCTGACCAGATCTGCCACCGCCCAGAGTCACCTCACCAGTCATTTTGTATTTTAGTAGGGCCCATGTATAGACTAGTATTTTGGTTCATTGTGTATAAATATGATGTAATTACTAGTTGTGATGCAATAAAAATTATAAGTTTGTATTTTGGATTGTAATTAAAGTTATGTGTAACACCTTAGGCAAATCCCACATCGGCAAAACACGAGAGAGATGCTGGGTTTAAAAGTTGATAGTTCGTAACCCCTAGTGACGCATTTTAAAACCGTGAGGGCTTCGGCCCAGAGCGGACAATATCACTAGTGGGCTGGGTCGTTACATTTGTGGTATCAAAGCCACTCCGCGTGTAACCTTAAGCAATGGTGGGGCAAACCTCAGCGAGGACGCTGAGTCCCATAAGGGGGTGGGATTGTAACACCTTAGGCAAATCCCACATCAGCAAAACATGGGAGAGATGCTGGGTTTATAAGTTGATAGTTCGTAACCCCTAGTAACGCGTTTTAAAACCGTGAGGGCTTCGGCCCAGAGTGAACAATATCACTACTGGACCGGGCCGTTACATTATGAATTTCTGCATATGAATGTCTATATGAATGAATGAAATGAATGAATGAACTTGAGATTATATAAGCAGAAAAGAGATAATATGACATGTAAAAATATTAGACAGACATGATATTATTTTAATAGTTAACTTGTGGAAACCACTAGATGCTAATTAAACAGAGGGGGCTTTACCTGGGTATCCTCAAAGATAATTGTGATAAAAAAAAAGTTCCACACATTTTCTATAAGTTTAAAATTAACAATGAATAGGACAGCATAAGATAGAGTGCTTCGACACCAAATGTGGCACTACTCGCTTGGCTACACTGTAGACGGGTAAGGGGCGTCACATTTTAGTGGTATCAGAGCAGAGGTTTAGGCAATCCTAGACCTAGATAGATAGAAAGAAATAGTTACATCACATGCATGGGCCCTTAGATAGAGTTGAGGTGACACTAATGCAGATATGTTATTTGTCTATTTTATAGGATCAATGGCATTTGATCCTTCAGAGCACGGACCTTCAGGACAAATAAAGGAGGAGGTAGAGAGTCACACACCCGTAGCTGCTCCTAGTAAGGAGCGAAGTAGCAGAATAGAGTCATCACGAGGCACTACAGGTAGAGCACCGTAGGCCTTCCTGGAACAAATGACTCAACTACTCCGTCAGGTCACCGGAGCCATCCTTCAGCCACAATCACCCCCAGCTCCACAGCTTCAGCCACCACCACCACCACCTGTATAGCCACCTCCACCCCCACAGCCACAACCTATACATAGATCCCCTTTAGAGAAACTGCAGAAGTATGGGACAGTTGACTTCAGGGGTAGGAGGGAGGATAATCCAGCTGCAGTAGAGTATTGGCTGGAGAGGATAAAGAGGGTTTTGCAACAGCTCCACTGCACCCCAGAGCAGCAGTTAAAGTGTGCTCTATCCTACTATTATTGGATGATGCATATAGATGGTGAGTGACTGTATCTAGAGTAGTATAGCCTACACAGATTTCTTGGGAGTTCTTTTTGGCTGAATTCAGAAAGAAATATTATAGCCATGTGTACTTGGAGGCTAGAAAGAGGGAATTCCTGGCACTGAGGCAGAGGCAGCTTGTAGTCTCCGAATATGAGTAGGAATTCATGAGACTTAGTTGATATGCATTAGAGATTATGCCTACAGAGATTGATAAATGCAAAAGGTTTGAAGATGGACTGAATGACAACATCAGACTAATAGTCACATCTCTTCACTTCACAAACTTCTCCCAGTTGATAGCATCAGCCCTTGATGTGGAGAGAGTCAGAAATGAAGAGCAGTCTAGAAAGGATAGGCAACGTAAGAGGAGTTCTAGATCTGGACAGTCTGGTTTAACAACCATTGGCAGTAAGAAGCCCAAGGAGCCTCAAGGTCACAATCAAGGTCAAGGCAAGAGGCAGAAATCTCGGTTTGCTCTGAGGAGAGGAAGACAGTCTGTTGCATCAGTAGGTAGGTCACCTGGTGCAGTTACATGGGGATCAGCCCTACCACCAGCTTGTACACATTGTGGGAGGCCCTACAGAGGAGAGTGCAGATTCTTGACTGGTGGGTGTTTCAGATGTGGGTCTATGGATTACTTTTTGAAGGATTGCCTACAGAGGAATGTTAATGCTCCCACTGTTCCACCCCAGACAGAGAGGACTACCCCGACAGCACAGAGGGGTAGAAGACCTCCGAGGCTTGTTATAGCTGGTACATCACAGAGGCACACTGCAGACACAGCTCAAAGGTAGGAGACCAGGGTGGCACCTCGTGCATATGCTATGAGGGCTCGGGAGGAGCCAAAGCCAGCAGATGTCATTAGAGGTACATTTTCTCTTTATGATATGTTAGTATGTGCATTGATTGATCCGGGTTCCACACATTCATATGTGTGTATCGCACCACCAATTGATAGAGGAGTACAGATAGAGGAGTTAGAAGAGGAAATACAATTTACAAACCCTTTAGGCCATAGTGTCATGGTGAAGAAGGTCTACAAGGGTTGTCTTCTGAAAATATAAGGGTGTGAGTTTCCAATTGACGTAATTGAACTACCATTCCATGAGTTCGATGTGATACTGGGTATGGATTGGTTATCACGTCATCAGACAATGGTAGATTATTGGCTGAAGAGGATTTCACTACAGACAGTAATAGGGGATGAGATTACAGTTGTGGGTGAAGGAACGGGTTGTATTTCTGCTATCATATTAGCCACAGCAGCCAGAAGAATGATAAGAAAGGGTTTTCTTAGCGTATGTAGTTGATACTAAGAAGACTAGCCCGAGCATATAGGAGATCCTCATAGTATGTGAATTTCCGGAGGTGTTTCCGGAAGAGTTACCAGGTTTGCCACCTGATAGAGAAGTGGAGTTTGCTATAGAGGTTATGCCGGGTACCGCACCGATTTTTATTGCTCCATATAGGATGGCACCTATTGAATTGAGAGAGTTGAAAGTTTAGTTATAGGAGCTACTAGATAAGGGTTTCATAAACCCTAGTGTGTCACCTTGGGGAGCACCGGTGTTATTTATAAAGAAGAAAGATGGTACACTACGGCTTTGTATAGACTATCAGCAGTTTGATAAGGTGACTGTGAAAAATAAATATCCGTTACCACGGATAGATGACTTGTTTGATCAACTGAAGGAAGCCGGTGTGTTCTCTAAGATAGATATCAAATCAGGCTATCACTAGCTAAAAGTAAAGGAGACAGATGTGCCAAAAACTGCTTTCAGGACCCGGTATGGACACTATGAGCTTTTAGTGATGCCATTTGGGCTAACATATGCACCAGCAGCTTTTATGGACCTAATGAACTGTATCTTTCACTCCTACTTAGATCAGTTTGTTGTAGTCTTTATAGATGATATTCTGGTGTATTCTAAGAACAAGAAGGAGCATGATAAATACCTGAGAGTAGTTCTACAGACACTGCAGGAAAAGCAGTTATATGCCAAACTATCCAAGTGTGACTTCTGGTTAGATGAAATAGCCTTCCTTGGACACATTGTATCAACAGATGGGATGAGGGTGGATCCAAGGATGATTAAAGCAATAGTTGAATGGAAACCTCCTAGAAATGTAACAGAGGTCAGAAGTTTCTTAGGGTTAACTGGTTATTACAGGAGATTTGTAAAGGGATTCTCCCTTATAGCAACCCCACTGACTAAGTTGCTATATAAGAATGTCAAATTTGACTGGAATGATAAATGCCAGGCTAGCTTTGAGAAGCTAAGGGCTATGCTAATAGAAGCTCCAGTGCTGACACAACCAGAGTCAAGGAAAGACTATGTGATCTATAATGATGCCTCTCATAATTGGCTTGGGTGTGTTCTAATGCAAGAAGGTAAAGTAGTTGCCTATGCTTCTAGACAGCTAAGGCTATAATGAAAAGAACTACCCAACACATGATCTAAAATTGGCTACAATAATATTTGCACTGATGATATGGAGGCATTACCTATATGGTGAGAAGTGCTACATATACATGGATCACAAGAGTCTGAAGTACTTGTTAACCCAAAAGGAACTCAATCTGAGACAGAGGAGATGGATTGAATTCCTTAAAGATTATGACTATGTGATTGACTATCACCCTAGAAAGGCGAATGTAGTGGCTGACGCATTGAGCAGGAATTCCATGATGGCTTTAAGAGCATTGAATGCTCAGTTGTCTGTAGCATAGGATGGGGTAGTTTTGGCTGAGTTGCATGGAAAGCCAATTTTGCTATAGCAAATACAAGAAGCACAGCTAAGGGATGAGAAGTTGCTAACTGTTATAGGTAGAGTTAAAGAG
This sequence comes from Hevea brasiliensis, assembly GCF_030052815.1. Taxonomy (NCBI): domain Eukaryota; kingdom Viridiplantae; phylum Streptophyta; class Magnoliopsida; order Malpighiales; family Euphorbiaceae; genus Hevea; species Hevea brasiliensis. Next base: position 45,822,605 of record NC_079494.1, read on the forward strand.
GGGAAGGAGACTGGCTATGAGTTGAAAGGAGATGGATGCTTATACTATAAAGGCAGAATTTGTGTGCCAGGAGATGAGGAACTGAAAAGAAGTATCCTAAAAGAGGCACACAGTAGTTTCCATGCTATACACCCAGGAAGTACTAAGATGTATCATGACCTAAAAGCATAGTATTGGTGGCTTGGAATGAAGAAGTGAAGGAACGGAAGCGTGAAAAACACAAGTTTATACCATTGAATTCAAAAATTTTCACCTAGGGTCACATGCATCATGCAAGATTTATTTTTATCTATTTGATTTCAATGATAAACAACATATTAAAACTCTTTTAATATGTTTTTGGATCTGTATTTGCCATTTAAGATTTTAAAATTAATCAGATTAATTTTAGAACCCTAGATTAAATCAAGAACGATTACACTAACCTCTTGATGTGCCGCAATGTTCTGCGCTTTGAGATTCGTCTTGAGACACCAGATGTTGTCCCTCTAGCTTGTCCACACCAAGAACACCTATGGCAGCCCTTGAACAGCTTCTAAAGCCTTTTCTATTAATTAGAAATTCAAGTTCTGCCTTTTAAGAGATTAGAGATGTAAACAGGACACTAGAAACAATTTCTAGTGTTCTTAATTCAAGAGATTGATGGCTAATCTCTTTGAATTGATGAGAGATGAAGAGAAATAGCTGGAGAGGCTCAAAGTGGCGTGACAATTGAGAGGAGAGGCTGCTGGTTATGTTTTCTTTTCATAACCACACTTAAATAGCTAGGTTAACACATTAAACCCTAGCCACATGTCACCTTTTGATTAGCTCTAGGTTTAAGTGACCCAATCACATTGTACCAAGTGTCAAACCTATATTTAATCTTTATTTTAATCATCTTACATGATTAAAAAACATTTGGCAAGCTAATGTGTAATCCCATGTGTCACCATCTCATGGTGCCACGTGTCACACTGTGAAATGACCAAAATGCCCCTGTGTCTTAATTTTGAGTTCTTAACCCAAAATAATTATTTTCTTCTTCTAATTAATTTATATCAAATATAAATTAATTAATTAATCTCTATTAATTAATTTCTCATTAATTAAATTCATATTTAAATACTTTAAATATAAATTTAACTTATATTATACATCCAATAATCTAGATTTGGTTTCAAGTCATGCTAGGGACTTTGCAATTTAATTGCAAACCAAAACTATTTAATTAATCAATTAAACTCTTTAATTAATTAATTAAATCATATTTAAATAGGTGATAACTTGTGTATGTGTGTGACTTACTAGGCTCATCACTAATTGGCAATGAGACATGATATCAACTCTTAATATCATCAGAACTCTTTCTTACCATAAATGATTTCTCTAAATCATTTTATGAACCTCATAGACCATGGTTAACACCTAGCATAGCATGCCATGGCCACCCAATTAGTAATAAGGTTTACCTTAAATGAACCTATAATCATATGTTACCATGCACTAGAATCTCTCTCATACAAAATCCCAACTCAAGCCGGAGTCATGGTTTATGTCAAACTCCATTTGCTATGAATATTATGTTCTCTTTTAATTCCAGTTCTTGATTAAAAGATTTTTCTCATCGTAAACTCTTTCTCAATAAATCTATCTATCTGGCCAGAACTTGAAACATCAAGAACAATTAAATGAACATAGGATTTTAACTCTATTTACTTAGAGGAACAGATTCCATCTTGATCAACACCTACCTCCATATATAACTAGCAGAGCCAACAGATGCCCATATACCCATACACAGTACAAGTATGAAAGCAGATCAAACTCAAACTACCTATATACAAGATAATCGTGCTATCTCAGTCTAAAGATTATATGCATCGATATGATTTATGACAAAACATTGACAAGAGTAAACTCCATGTGCTTGTCATAATTGTCACCGTTCGACCTACTTATCATTTATAAGTGCCTATCATGTTTGTTATATGGCATGAGACTCACCATTCCATCTTATTTATATCTCATATAAATAACTTGGGAACAAACATGAGTACAATCTTTCTGGATAAGTCATGTCCTTATTATGAAGTATCCTCGATTGTGAACCTATTTATGATACTTTGTGCTAGAAATATTGTCACTCATATTCTTAACAACTTAAGAATAATATTTCTAACAAAATATCAATGGATCTTTTCTATTACACATAAATATATTATGTAAACGGAAAAGTAGAAATGCCTTTTATTATTAAAAATATGTACAAGATACATACTAAATGATATGCTCTAGGGCATACTACTAACAATCTCCCACTAGCACTAGAGCCATTCATTACAATACCTTAGACCCATCTTCTCAAGATGTCACCTAACTGAGCTTGTGACAAAGGCTTAGTGAATGGATCACTAAATTTTTCACCGATGTTATTTTTCTGCATGGCTATATCGCTTTGCCCAACTATATGTCCGATAATGTGGTAGTTCCTTTCTATGTGTTTGGATTTTGGTGAGACCTTAGTTCCTTAGCTCAGTATGATCGCTCCATTATTGTCACAAAGGTAGTGGAACCGCTGACTCAATGGAAGGAACTACTGTAAGTTCTCACACGAACTTCTTTATCCAAATGACTTCTTTGCAACATCCGATGCAAAGAATATACTCAGCCCTACGTAGTGGAATCGCAATGCGTGCTCGCTTGAAACTCTTCCAACCGATCGCACTCCATTACAAATGAACACATATCCAGAGGTAGACTTTCTATCATCGATATCTGATTGGAAATCAGAATCAGTATAACCATCCAATTGCAAGTCTCCACCTCCATAAATCAAGAATAAATCCTTAGTTCTTCTCAAGTACTTAAGGATATTCTTGACAACTATCCAGTGTTCCAAACTCGATTGGATTGATACCGCTAGTCAAACTAATAAAGATATGCGATATCCGGCCTAGTACACAACATTGCATACATTAAACTTCTAATAGCCGAAGCATATGGAATCCTGGCCATCTTATCTCTTTCTTCAGGTGTCTTTGGAGACATCTCTTTAGAAAGGTGGATACCATGTCTCACCGGTAACAATCCTCTCTTGGAATCAAGCATGTTAAACCTCTTTAACACCTTTTCCAAGTATAGACTTTGGGATAAACCAATTATTCTTTTCGCTCTATCTCTATAGATGCGAATCCCAAGAATATAGGTTGCCTCCCCTAAGTCTTTCATGGAGAATGTATTTGACAACCATACCTTTATAGTTGTAAACATATCTGTATCATTACCCATCAACAGTATGTCATCCACATATAAGACAAGGAAAGTGATAGCACTGTCACTAACCTTCTTATATACACATGGCTCATCCTCATTTTTGATAAAACCAAAAGATTTAATGGCTTTATCAAAACGGATGTTCCAACTCCTCGAAGCTTGTTTCAACCCATAAATGGATCGCTTTAGCTTGCATACCTTGGAACCATCTTGGGATTCAAATCCCCTAGGTTGTTCCATGAAAATGTTTTCTTCAATGTATCCATTGAGAAAAGCTGTTTTGACATCCATCTGCCAAATCTCATAATCATAGTATGCAGCTATTGCTAATTTTAAGCATGGCAACAGGCGAGAAAGTCTCCTCATAGTCTATTCCTTGCCTTTGGCGAAACCCTTTCGCTACTAGCCTTGCCTTATAGGTCTCTACCTTTCCATCAGAACCAATTTTCTTCTTGAAAACCCATTTGTTCCCTATAGGTACAATACCTTCAGGTGGGTCAACAAGATCCCAAACTTGATTCTTATAGATGGAATCAATCTCGGATTTCATAGCATCAATCCATTTTGAAGAGTCTATATCTGATATAGCTTCTTCATAGGTAAGTGGATCATCTCCATGATCTACTTCTTCATGAGTAGACAACTCTTGTTCTTCTTCATGAAGAAAACCATATCTCACTGGTGGGTGAGATACCCTGGTTGTTCGACGAGGAACAGTTGTAGATGTTTTATCAACGGGTATAGGTTGACTAGATGGATCTATATCCATCTGATCTGTTGGTTGGTCAGAATTCTCCAATTCTAACTCTGTTTGCCTTCCTTTGCCTCCTTCTTGAACAAACTGTTGTTCAAGAAATGTGGCATCTCTACTTATCACAACCTTTTGTGAAGTAGGCAAATAAAAATAATATCCAAAACTATCTTTTGGATATCCAACAAATCGACCTTTTCTCGATCTTGTCTCCAATTTATCGTTGTTCACTTTTTGATATAAGTCGACAACCCCAAATCTTAACATGCTTAAGACTTGGTTTTCTTCCATGCCATATCTCATAAGGTGTGGAAGAAACTGATTTTGATGGAATCCTATTCAGAATATACAAAGCTGATTCTAATGCAAATCCCCAAAAGGAGATTGGCATATCAGTATAGCTCATCATACTACGTACCATATCCAATAGGGTACGATTTCTCCTTTCAGATACACCATTCACCGTATGGCGTTCTGGAGGAGTCACCGAGAAACAATGCCATGCTCTCTCAAGTATTCATCAAATTCAAGACTCAAATATTCACCTCCACGATCTGATCGAAGAGCTTTAATATTTTTTCCTGTTTGATTTTCTACTTCAGATTTAAATTCTTTGAACTTTTCAAAGGATTCATGTTTGTATTTCATCAAATACAAATACCCAAACCTTGATTTATCATCAGTAAAGGTAATAAAATAATGAAAGCCCCCTCTAGCCATTTCTTTAAATGGACCACATACATCACTATGTATTAGTTCCAAAATATTTTCAGCTCTTAGCCCTTGTCCAACAAAGGGTGATCTAGTCATTTTGCCTTGAAGGCAAGACTCACAAGTTGGAGTAGGCTCAGAGCCCAATGAGGATAGAATCCCCATTTTCTCCAATTTTGCAATCCTATCTTCTGCAACATGACATAACCTTAAGTGCCAAATATATTTTGAACTTGTGTTGGTTTTCACCATGGCATTGCATTCATTTAGATTACTATACCGCCTGGAAACACTTTCATCGACAATGGAAACACTTTCCTATTGGCAATGGAAACACTTTCCTGTTGGCAGTGGAGACACTTTCCTTTGCCTTTATCAGCTTTAATCTTCCTTTTCTGTTTAGCTATTTTCTTGGAAGGACCAGGAATCTGAGATTTCTTTTTCTTATTGCGCTTCTTCTTGTTGGACTTTCCAGTAGAAGAAAATGCAATCAAAGCTACCTCTTTTCCTTTATTGCCTGGCATATTCTTTTGGGCAATAACTAGCATGTTGAGTAAACCAGCTAAGGTGCATTCCTGTTTAGTCATATAGAAATTTGTCACAAAATTTCCAAAAGACTCAGGAAGGGACTGAAGGATCAAATCTGTTTGTAGTTGGAAATCCATGTTGATGTCAAGATGTTCCAACTGCTCAATCAGCCGAATCATCTTGTGGACATGATCCCCAACATTCTGTCCCTCAGACATCCTCATACGGAATAACTGTTTAGATATCTCATACCTAGCATTCCTGCTGTGCTCACCATACAACTCTTGTAGGTGAAGGAGGATCTCACTAGCACTCTGCATGTTCTCATGTTGCTTCTGTAACTCATTACTCATGGAAGCAAGCATGTAACACTTAGCTCTCATATCATGCTCCTTCCACTTGTCCAAAGTATCATGTTCCTCTTGTGTGGCCTCTGGAGGTAAGGGACCAGGAACATTTGAATCTAGAACATATCCTATATGTTCAAGGTTCAGGACAAGTTTCAAATTTCTTAGCCAATCGCATGATTAGGTCTGTCAACTGTAGCGATTAAGTATGCTTGCAAGGTTATTGGATGGTGGTGGTTGTTCTGCGTGCTCATTATTATCGTAAAATTAATTGCGAAATAACCAGATTAATTAGTAAATGTATCATGTAATTAACCAAATATGATTATGGTCTTTTAATCAAATTGGTCCTCCCACTAACTTAGCGAATCCTACACTTCCAAAGTAGAAAACGGAAATCCTAGTTGGATGGATTTCTAGTGGGTGATTGAATTCTTATAATTCTATTGATCATCCTCAGGTACATCCATTATTGGAATTACAATAAACTATACGTGAGCAACTCCTTGCCCATCACATCTCATGTGAGGTTCAATCCTTTACCTAGCCCCTAATGCTCAAAATCTGTGTACATCCATTATTGACTTATCTTGCATTAGTTAAGTTGATCCCATTGAGCCAGTAATTATGTAAATAATTTTAATGTCCTCAGGTACATCCAATATTGGCCACTAAACCATTTACATATTTACAACATCTCATGCTTAACAATTATTCTTAAGAAAATCTCTTAAATTAATTGCATCTTATGCAACTATTTAAAATTTCTTAAAATAATTGCCCCAATGGAGGGCCTATGTTATAATTACTTTAATTATAGCATTTCCAACTTAATCATTTGTTTGGAAGATTTTATTGTCATTCTAATTACTATTAAGGTCTCACTTTGCACATTATCCATTTAGCATGCATATATCATATAATTGCATACATTCCCATACATCTCATGCATTCATGGATAAGCAGTAAATATGGTATGATCATGGACTTTCTAAGGATTCAATTCTGAGCCACCAAGAATTGAATCAGGGCATTCCTAGGTGCATTTCATTCATTCATTTTACAAGAGTTGCTGAAGGAGTACATAATCAACACTTGATATTGAATTCCTCCCACTAGTCCCACCAATGCTCTTGACCTCCTTGAACTTCTTGCAATCCAATATTACATAGTAATCCTTGGCATACCATGGCGAATTTACAAGAACTTAAATAAATGAAATTACAACCCAAAAATATTACAAACTTAATAATACATGCCCAAAATAAATTAAAATAAATTAATTTACAATCCCAAAGAAACATAAAAGAAATAAATCCAATCACATTGGTCTTTTATAGTCCATGATCATCCATCATGCATATCACTATTTAACAATTAAATAAAATATACATACTTAAATTAAATTGAATATCTCATATTCAACTTAAAAATCCAGATTTGAATATGATTCAAATAAATTTAAAAATTCAGATTTGAATCTCATTCAAACAAATTTAAAAATTCAGATTTGAATCACATTCAAACAACTTCAAAAATTCAGATTTGAATCACATTCAAACATTTTTTAAAAAATCAGATTTGAATCACATTCAAATATTTTTTTTAAAAAAATCAGATCTGAATTTTATTGAATCAATTTTAAAAAATCAGATTTAAATATGATTCAAACAACTTTAAAAATTCAGATTTGAATCACATTCAAACAACTTTTAAAATTCAGATTTGAATCACATTCAAACAATTTTTAAAATTCTGATTTGAATCATAATTTAATTGTGTGATTAAAACAACTAATTAAACACTTTAATTAGTCAAAGAATAGGCCTTAGATCATACAACAATTGCAGAATTAAAAGCCAAACCTTGAACCACCCATGGAACCATTGTTGCCGCCACCAATGGTGACTTCACCATGTGTGCCGCCACACCTCTTGATCCAACCAGCAATGAATCAATCATCTCATGATCAAACACACAATTAAATTATATAATCAACAATCTAAATGGCAAATATAGTGGCTCTGATACCAATTGAAGGAACGGAAGCGTGAAAAACACAAGATTATACCATTGAATTAAAAAATTTTCACCTAGGGTCACATGCACCATGCAAGATTTATTTTTATCTATTTGATTTCAATGATAAACAATATATTAAAACTCTTTTAATATGTTTTTGGATCTGTATTTGCCATTTAAGATTTTAAAATTAATCAGATTAATTTTAGAACCCTAGATTAAATCAAGAACGATTACACTAACCTCTTGATGTGCTGCAGCGTGTCTGCGCCTTTGAGATTCGTCTTCAGGACACCAAATGTTGTCCCTCTAGCTTGTCCACACCAAGAACACCTATGGCAGCCCTTGAACAGCTTCTAAAGCCTTTTCTATTAATTAGAAATTCAAGTTCTGCCTTTTAAGAGATTAGAGATGTAAACAGGACACTAGAAACAATTTCTAGTGTTCTTAATTCAAGAGATTGATGGCTAATCTCTTTGAATTGATGAGAGATGAAGAAGAATGGCTGGAGAGGCTCAAAGTGGCGTGACATATGAGAGGAGAGGCTGCTGGTTATGTTTTCTTTTCATAACCACACTTAAATAGCTAGGTTAACACATTAAACCCTAGCCACATGTCACCTTTTGATTAGCTCTAGGTTTAAGTGACCCAATCACATTGTGCCAAGTGTCAAACCTATATTTAATCTTGATTTTAATCATCTTACATGATTAAAATTATTTGGCAAGCTTATGTGTTATGCCATGTGTCACCATCTCATGGTGCCACGTGTCACACTGCAAAATGACCAAAATGCCCCTGTGTCTTAATTTTGAGTTCTTAACCCAAAATAATTATTTTCTTCTTCTAATTAATTTAAATCAAATATAAATTAATTAATTAATCTCTATTAATTAATTTCTCATCAATTAAATTCATATTTAAACACTTTAAATATAAATTTAATTTATACTACACATCCAATAATCTAGATTTGGTTTCAAGTCATGCTAGGGACTTTGCAATTTTATTGCAAACCAAATCTATTTAATTAATCAATTAAACTCTTTAATTAATTAATTAAATCATATTTAAATAGGTGATAACTTGTGTATGTGTGTGACTTACTAGGCTCATCACTAATTGGCAATGAGACATGATATCAACTCTTAATATCATCGAACTCTTTCTTACCATAAATGATTTCTCTAAATCATTTTATGAACCTCATAGACCATGGTTAACACCTAGCATAGCATGCCATGGCCACCCAATTAGTAATAAGGTTTACCTTAAATGAACCTATAATCATATGTTACCATGCACTAGAATCTCTCATTACAAAATCCCAACTCAAGCCGAGTCATGGTTTATGTCAAACTCCATTTGCTATGAATATTATGTTCTCTTTTAATTCCAGTTCTTGATTAAAAGATTTTCTCATCAAACTCTTTTACGAATAAATCTATCTGTCTGCCAGAACTTGAAACATCAAGAACAATTAAATGAACATAGGATTTTAACTCTATTTACTTAGAGGAACAGATTCCATCTTGATCAACACCTACCTCCATATATAACTAGCAGGAGCCAACACATGCCCATATACCCATACATAGTACAAGTATGAAAGCAGAATCAAACTCAAACTACCTATATACAAGATAATCGTGCTATCTCAGTCTAAAGATTATATGCACTGATATGATTTATGACAAAACATTGACAAGAGTAAACTCCATGTGCTTGTCATAAGTGTCACTGGTTCGGCCTACTTATCATTTATAAGTGCCTATCATATTTGTTATATGGCATGAGACTCACCATTCCATCTTATTTATATCTCATATAAATAACTTGGGAACAAACATGAATACAATCTTTCTGGATAAGTCATGTCCTTATTATGAAGTATCCTCGATTGTGAACCTATTTATGATACTTTGTGCTAGAAATATTGTCACTCATATTCTTAACAACTTAAGAATAATATTTCTAACAAAATATCAATGGACCTTTTCTATTACACATAAATATATTATGTAAACGGAAAAGTAGAAATGCCTTTTATTTTTAAAAATATGTACAAGATACATACTAAATGATATGCTCTAGGGCATACTACTAACATGTCTCACTGGTAACAATCCTCTCTTGGAATCAAGCATGTTAAACCTCTTTAACACCTTTTCCAAGTATAGACTTTGGGATAAACCAATTATTCTTTTCGCTCTATCTCTATAGATGCGAATCCCAAGAATATAGGTTGCCTCCCCTAAGTCTTTCATGGAGAATGTATTTGACAACCATACCTTTATAGTCGTCAACATACCTGTATCATTACCCATCAACAGTATGTCATCCACATATAAGACAAGGAAAGTGATAGCACTGTCACTAACCTTCTTATATACACATGGCTCATCCTCATTTTTTATAAAACCAAAAGATTTAATGGCTTCATCAAAACGGATGTTCCAACTCCTCGAAGCTTGTTTCAACCCATAAATGGATCGCTTTAGCTTGCATACCTTGGAACCATCTTGGGATTCAAATCCCCTAGGTTGTTCCATGAAAATTTTTTCTTCAATGTATCCATTGAGAAAAGCTGTTTCGACATCCATCTGCCAAATCTCATAATCATAGTACGCAGTTATTGCTAATAAAATCCTAATTGATTTAAGCATGGCAACAGGCGAGAAAGTCTCCTCATAGTCTATTCCTTGCCTTTGGCGAAACCCTTTCGCTACTAGCCTTGCTTTATAGGTCTCTACCTTTCCATCAGAACCAATTTTCTTCTTGAAAACCCATTTGTTCCCTATAGGTACAATACCTTCAGGTGGGTCAACAAGATCCCAAACTTGATTCTTATACATGGAATCAATCTCGAATTTCATAGCATCAATCCATTTTGAAGAGTCTATATCTGATATAGCTTCTTCATAGGTAAGTGGATCATCTCCATGATCTACTTCTTCATGAGTAGACAACTCTTGTTCTTCTTCATGAAGAAAACCATATCTCACTGGTGGGTGAGATACCCTGGTTGTTCTACGAGGAACAGCGTAGATGTTTCATCAATGGGTATTGGTTGACTAGATGGATCTATATCCATCCGATCATTGGTTGGTCGAATTCTCCAATTCTAACTCTATTTGCCTTCCTTTGCCTCCTTCTTGAACAAACTGTTGTTCAAGAAATGTGGCATCTCTACTTATCACAACCTTTTGTGAAGTAGGCAAATAAAAATAATATCAAAAACTATCTTTTGGATATCCAACAAATTGACCTTTTTCTGATCTGGTCTCCAATTTATCAGTGTTCAGCTTTTTGATATAAGCTGGACAATCCCAAATCTTAACATGCTTAAGACTTGGTTTTCTTCCATGCCATATCTCATAAGGTGTGGAAGAAACTGATTTTGATGGAATCCTATTCAGAATATACAAAGCTGATTCTAATGCAAATCCCCAAAAGGAGATTGGCATATCTGTATAGCTCATCATACTATGTACCATATCCAATAGGGTACGATTTCTCCTTTCAGATACACCATTCAGCTGTGGCGTTCCTCGAGGAGTCAGCTGTGGCGTTCCTCGAGGAGTCAGCTGAGAAACAATGCCATGCTCTCTCAAGTATTCATCAAATTCAGTACTCAAATATTCACCTCCACGATCTGATCGAAGAACTTTAATATTCTTTCCTGTTTGATTTTCTACTTCAGATTTAAATTCTTTGAACTTTTCAAAAGATTCATGTTTGTATTTCATCAAATACATATACCAAAACCTTGATTTATCATCAGTAAAGGTAATAAAATAATGAAAACCCCCTCTAGCCATTTCTTTAAACGGACCACATACATCACTATGTATTAGTTCCAAAATATTTTCAGCTCTTAGCCCTTGTCCAACAAAGGGTGATCTAGTCATTTTGCCTTGAAGGCAAGATTCACAAATTGGAGTAGGCTCAGAGCCCAATGAGGATAAAATCCCCATTTTCTCCAATTTTGCAATCTTATCTTCTGCAACATGACATAACCTTAAGTGCCAAATATATTTTGAACTTGAGTTGGTTTTCACCATGGCATTGTATTCTTTTAGATTGCTATACTCTGGCCAGTGGAAACACTTTTTTACTGGCAATGGAAACACTTTCCTGTTGGCAGTGGAAACACTTTCCTTTGCCTCCATCAGCTTTAGTCTTCCTTTTCTGTTTAGCTATTTTCTTGGAAGGACCAGGAATCTGAGGTTTCTTTTTCCTATTGCCCTTCTTCTTGTTGGACTTTCCAGCAGAAGAAGATGCAACCAAAGCTACCTCTTTTCCTTTATTGCCTGGCATATTCTTTTGGGCAATAACCAGCATGTTGAGTAATTCAGCTAAGGTGCATTCCTGTTTAGACATATGGAAATTTGTCACAAAATTCCCAAAAGACTCAGGAAGGGACTGAAGGATCAAATCCGTTTATAGTTGGAAATCCATGTTGAAGTCAAGATGTTCCAACTGCTCAATCAGCCGAATCATCTTGTGGACATGATCCCCAACATTCTGTCCCTCAGACATCCTCATACGGAATAGCTGTCTAGATATCTCATACCTAGCATTCCAGCTGTGCTCACCATACAACTCTTGTAGGTGAAGGAGGATCTCACTCGCACTCTGCATGTTCTCATGTTGCTTCTGTAACTCATTACTCATAGAAGCAAGCATGTAACACTTAGCTCTCATATCATGCTCCTTCCACTTGTCCAAAGTTTCATGTTCCTCTTGTGTGGCCTCTGGAGGTAAGGGACCAGGAACATTTGAATCTAGAACATATCCTATATGTTCAAGGTTCAGGACAAGTTTCAAATTTCTTAGCCAATCGCATGATTAGGTCTGTCAACTGTTGTGTGATCAAGTATGCTTGCAAGGATATTGGATGGTGGTGGTTGTTTTGTGCTCATTATTATCAGAAAATTAATTGCAGAAAATAACCAGATTTATTAGTAAATGTATCATGTAATTAACCAAAATGATTATGGTCTTTTAATTAAATTGGTCCTCCCACTAACTTAGCGAATCCTACACTTCCAAAGTAGAAAACGAAAATCCTAGTTGGATGGATTTCTAGTGGGTGATTGAATTCTTATAATTCTATTGATCATCCTCAGGTACATCCATTATTGGAATTACAATAAACTATAAGTGAGCAACTCCTTGCCCATCACATCTCATGTGAGGTTCAATCCTTTACCTAGCCCCTAATGCTCAAAATCTCAGGTACATCCATTATTGACTTATATTGCATTAGTTAAGTTGATCCCATTGAGCCAGTAATTATGCAAATAATTTTAATGTCCTCAGGTACATCCAATATTGGCCACCAAACCATTTACATATTTACAACATCTCATGCTTAACAATTATTCTTAAGAAAATCTCTTAAATTAATTGCATCTCATGCAACTATTTAAAATTTCTTAAAATAATCGCCCTAATGGAGGGCTTATGTTATAATTACTTTAATTATACCATTTCCAACTTAATCATTTGTTTGGAAGATTTTATAGCCATCCTAATTACTATTAAGGTCTCACTTTGCACATTATCCATTTAGCATGCAAATATCATATAATTGCATACATTCCCATACATCTCATGCATTCATGGATAAAAGAAATATGGTATGATCATGGACTTTCTAAGGGATTCAATTCGAGCCACCAAGAATTGAATCAGGGCATTCCTAGGTGCATTTCATTCATTCATTTTACAAGAGTTGCTGAAGGAGTACATAATCAACACTTGATATTGAATTCCTCCCACTGGTCCCACCAATGCTCTTGACCTCCTTGAACTTCTTGCAATCCAATATTACATAGTAATCCTTGGCATACCAAGGCGAATTTACAAGAACTTAAATAAATGAAATTACAACCCAAAAATTATTACAAACTTAATAATACATGCCCAAAATAAATTAAAATAAATTAATTAATTTACAATCCCAAAGAAACATAAAAGAAATAAATCTAATCACATTGGTCTTTTATAGTCCATGATCATCCATCATGCATATCACTATTTAACAATTAAATAAAATATATATACTTAAATTAAATTGAATATCTCATATTCAACTTAAAAATCCAGATTTGAATATGATTCAAATAAATTTAAAAATTCATATTTGAATCTCATTCAAACAAATTTAAAAATTCAGATTTGAATCACATTCAAACAACTTCAAAAATTCAGATTTGAATCACATTCAAACATTTTTTTAAAAAATCAGATTTGAATCACATTCAAATATTTCTTAAAAAATCAGATCTGAATTTTATTGAATCAATTTTAAAAAATCAGATTTAAATATGATTCAAACAACTTTAAAAATTCATATTTGAATCACATTCAAACAACTTTTAAAATTCAGATTTGAATCACATTCAAACAATTTTTAAAATTCTGATTTGAATCATAATTTAATTGTGTGATTAAAACAACTAATTAAACACTTTAATTAGTCAAAGAATAGGCCTTAGATCATACAACAATTGCAGAATTAAAAGCCAAACCTTGAACCACCCAAGGAACCATTGTTGCCGCCACCAATGGTGGCTTCACCATGTGTGACGCCACATCTCATGATCCAAACAGCAATGAATCTCTTGATCTCATGATCAAACACACAATTAAATTATATAATCAACAATCTAAATGGCAAATATAGTGGCTCTGATACCAATTGAAGGAACGGAAGCGTGAAAAACACAAGTTTATACCATTGAATTCAAAAATTTTCACCTAGGGTCACATGCATCATGCAAGATTTATTTTTATCTATTTGATTTCAATGATAAACAACATATTAAAACTCTTTTAATATGTTTTTGGATCTGTATTTGCCATTTAAGATTTTAAAATTAATCAGATTAATTTTAGAACCCTAGATTAAATCAAGAACGATTACACTAACCTCTTGATGTGCCGCAATGTCTGCGCTTTGAGATTCGTCTTCAGGACACCAGATGTTGTCCCTCTAGCTTGTCCACACCAAGAACACCTATGGCAGCCCTTGAACAGCTTCTAAAGCCTTTTCTATTAATTAGAAATTCAAGTTCTGCCTTTTAAGAGATTAGAGATGTAAACAGGACACTAGAAACAATTTCTAGTGTTCTTAATTCAAGAGATTGATGGCTAATCTCTTTGAATTGATGAGAGATGAAGAGAAATAGCTGGAGAGGCTCAAAGTGGCGTGACAATTGAGAGGAGAGGCTGCTGGTTATGTTTTCTTTTCATAACCACACTTAAATAGCTAGGTTAACACATTAAACCCTAGCCACATGTCACCTTTTGATTAGCTCTAGGTTTAAGTGACCCAATCACATTGTGCCAAGTGTCAAACCTATATTTAATCTTTATTTTAATCATCTTACATGATTAAAAAATATTTGGCAAGCTTATGTGTAATCCCATGTGTCACCATCTCATGGTGCCACGTGTCACACTGTGAAATGACCAAAATGCCCCTGTGTCTTAATTTTGAGTTCTTAACCCAAAATAATTATTTTCTTCTTCTAATTAATTTATATCAAATATAAATTAATTAATTAATCTCTATTAATTAATTTCTCATTAATTAAATTCATATTTAAATACTTTAAATATAAATTTAACTTATATTATACATCCAATAATCTAGATTTGGTTTCAAGTCATGCTAGGGACTTTGCAATTTAATTGCAAACCAAAACTATTTAATTAATCAATTAAACTCTTTAATTAATTAATTAAATCATACTTAAATAGGTGATAACTTGTGTATGTGTGTGACTTACTAGGCTCATCACTAATTGGCAATGAGACATGATATCAACTCTTAATATCATCAGAACTCTTTCTTACCATAAATGATTTCTCTAAATCATTTTATGAACCTCATAGACCATGGTTAACACCTAGCATAGCATGCCATGGCCACCCAATTAGTAATAAGGTTTACCTTAAATGAACCTATAATCATATGTTACCATGCACTAGAATCTCTCTGTTACAAAATCCCAACTCAAGCTGGAGTCATGGTTTATGTCAAACTCCATTTGCTATGAATATTATGTTCTCTTTTAATTCCAGTTCTTGATTAAAAGATTTTTCTCATCAGAAACTCTTTTCTGAATAAATCTATCTGTCCTGGCCAAGAACTTGAAACATCAAGAACAATTAAATGAACATAGGATTTTAACTCTATTTACTTAGAGGAACAGATTCCATCTTGATCAACACCTACCTCCATATATAACTAGCAGGAGCCAACAGATGCCCATATACCCATACACAGTACAAGTATGAAAGCAGTATCAAACTCAAACTACCTATATACAAGATAACTGTGCTATCTCAGGTCTAAAGATTATATGCACTGATATGATTTATGACAAAACATTGACAAGAGTAAACTCCATGTGCTTGTCATAATTGTCACTGGTTCGGCCTACTTATCATTTATAAGTGCCTATCATGTTTGTTATATGGCATGAGACTCACCATTCCATCTTATTTATATCTCATATAAATAACTTGGGAACAAACATGAATACAATCTTTCTGGATAAGTCATGTCCTTATTATGAAGTATCCTCGATTGTGAACCTATTTATGATACTTTGTGCTAGAAATATTGTCACTCATATTCTTAACAACTTAAGAATAATATTTCTAACAAAATATCAATGGACCTTTTCTATTACACATAAATATATTATGTAAACAGAAAAGTGGAAATGCCTTTTATTAATAAAATTATGTACAAGATACATACTAAATGATATGCTCTAGGGCATACTACTAACAAGAAGGAGATTGATGATTTTGTTACCAGATGTCTGACATGCCAGCAGGTTAAAGCTGAGCATCAGGTTCCATCAGGGTTATTGCAACCTATATCCATACCAGAGTGGAAATGGGACCGCATCACTATGGATTTTGTAACTGGCCTACCATTGACACAGAAGAAGCATGATACCAACTGGGTGATTGTAGACAGATTAACCAAGTCAGCACACTTCCTACCTATCAGAATCGACTATTTACTAGAGAGACTAGCAGAAATCTACACAGCTGAGATAGTACGGTCACATGGAGTGCCAACATTGATTAAATCTGATCAAGACCCGAGGTTTACTTTGAGGTTTTGGAAGAAGTTACAGGAGTCGTTAGGCACTCAACTGCACTTCAGTACGGCTTTTCATCCTCAGACGGATAGACAGTCTGAAAGGGTGATTCAAGTAACTCTTAAAACTTAGTAAATTATATAAATGATAAATGATTGATAATGATGACATGACATGAATGACATGATAGGTGCTGGAAGATATGCTCCGGAGTTGCATTATTGACTTTGAAGGAAGTTGGGATAGATATCTTCCCTTGGTAGAGTTTGCTTACAACAATAGCTACCAAGCCAGCCTAAAGACAGCTCGATATGGAGCCTTATATGGGAGGAGATGTAGAACTCCCTTATGTTGGACAAAAATGGGTGAAGAGAAAGTAGTGGGCGCAGACCTGGTAAGGGAAACTAAAGAGAAAGTGAAGCTCATCAGAAATAACCTGAAAGCCACCTCAGACAGGTAGAAGTCATATGCTGACCTGAGGAGAATGGATATAGAGTATGAGGTTGGTGATAAGGTGTTTCTCAAGGTATCACTTTGGAAGAAAGTGCTAAGGTTTGGTAAAAAGGGTAAGTTAAGCCCTAGGTTTATTGGTCCATACGATGTCATTGAACGTGTGGGTCCAGCAGCCTACAGGTAGCTTTGCCACCTGAGCTAGAAAAAATTTACAATGCATTCCATTTGTCAATGCTCAGGAGATACAGATCAGATCCTTCACATGTCATTTGAGTAGAAGAGATAATTGTGCAACCAGACTTGACATATGAAGAAGAGCCAATCAGAATCTTGGCACAGGAAGTAAAAGAGCTCTGAAACAAGAATATTCCACTAGTGAAAGTCCTGTGGAGACACCACAACACATAAGAGGCAACTTGGAAGAGCGAGGAGACAATGAGGCAGCAGGTCCCCCAGCTCTTCATACCAGGTAAATTTTGAGGATGAAATTGTAATTAGAGGGGAAGAATTATAATGCCCTCACCGTTGGTAGTCCGTACATTCTACTGCCCCGACGACTGACATTTGTCCGAATAGTCAGGGTGTCTGGAACTACACCAAAATGACAGTGAGGACACATAAGATGAAAGAACACATGATAAGAAAATATAAGAAAAATTAAGGTAAAATAAAAGACTTGAAATGAAATTAGGGGAAAAGAGCCATGTCCCGAACCCCAGAGAAACCTTTGGAACAATTTTTCGGAGTTTAATTAAAAATTTACCAAGGTGTAAATGACATTAAAAATGTCAAGGAAACTTTAATTTATTGACAAAAGTGAGAATAAAAATTTAAAATAGACAGTGTGAAAATTAAAGGAATTGTCTGATCGATAAATTCCAAAAAAGAGGGACGTTAACCCGAAGAGGGGCATTTTGGTCATTTGACATTTCAAGTTGACTTTTGACCAAAAAGTCCATTAAAAATAAGTAATACAAAAATTTAGAAAATCCCATAAAAGCTCCCATGAAAACATGAAATTACATTAGTACAATTAAGGGAACTTAAGTGGGGTTAATTGAGAATTTAGAAACTTTGATTATTATATTATTATTTTAATAGTGGAGGGGGGGTATAAAAGGGCCAAGTGAGCAAAAAATGAAGAAAGAAAACTCACCTCTTTCCTCATTTCCTTCATAGCCGAAACCTAGCCTTACTCTCCCCCATTGAATCTTTCATTTACATGCTCATTTCTAGCCATAATCTTTACAAATCCCTTCACCAAAGTTATTCCCCACAATAAAAGGAAGCCATTAATACTAATTAGAAGAGGTAAAGGTTGAAATTTGGTCATTCAAGGGGCTACCATTAAAGGTTAGTGCATAAATCTCTACCTCTCTTCATTGAATTCTCGAAATTAAGGTTAATTAAGTTAGTATGTTAGCAAATTTGAAGGAATTGAGGGGTAATTGGGAAACCCCTAATTCGGCAGGCATGGGAACTAGGGGAGATTGTTTAATTTCTACATGAAATTGATGCCTAGTATTGTTAATTAAACTAATTACATGAATTAGGATAGAAGTGCATGTGGATGTTTGAGGTTTGATTCTGAATTAGGGTTTGTAACCCTAAATTTTGGGGATTTTTTTTAGGTTTGAATTTGCCCGATTTGGCAGCCTTAATTAGCTTAGTTATTGATTAAATTAGACACAATAATTGGTGAATTATAATATTGATTTAGGTGAATAAGAGTATAGGAATCAAATTGCATGTATAATTGTTGATTTTGATACTTTATCTTAGGGCTTTGAACAATTGTGAGTAATTAAGGATATTGCCCAATTTGGCAGCCTTGAGGAACATAGAAAATATGTAATTTCATGAATTAAATGATGAATTATGGTATCCATGGATATGTGGATGTGAATTAGGCATTGATTGTTGAAATTACATTTATTAGTCAATAATTCCATGCACATATTGTTGACCTTGAACAAATTGAATTTAGGGTTTTGAATTGCTTATTATAGACTTGTTTATACTGCTAGATATTGATTGATTGAGATGAATTAGTGATATTAGAAGTGCCATGAATGTACACTAGAAGTTTGGGAGATGGAGAAATGAATTATTGGAAGTGTTATTTTGTGCAGGTTGTGATATTGTTGAAAATAGTATATAAAAGGAGTTAAAACTGACCTTGTGTGACTCCAATTGGTATGAGGCCAATTGGAGATGAAAAATGACCTAAGAAACTCCAACTTTCATGTAAGACCATGTCCCAATTCTGCTTAAAAACTGACCTAAAACATGACCAAATCCGAATTGCAACTTTAGTGAACCCAGAAATGACCAAATGAACAATGTTCTTTCTTTTAGTCATATCTCACTGTAGACAGGTCCAAATGACCTAAAATTTATAACATTAGAAAGCTTAGACATAGGGCTACAACTCTTGTAGAGGACACAAAGCCCAAAAATGCCATTTACTTAACCAAATTGCTTGTCTTATTTGAGGTACCAAATCTATGCAGAATTGACACTGCCCAAAATTTGCCATATAAGGACCACTTGACCAGTTTTGGCAATGAAGCCATAACTTAGTGCATAAAACTCCAAATTCCCTGACACCAGTGCCAAATTGTCAGTAAGACACAGGCCTACGATAATGGTATTTTGACCAAAACCCAGAAACTTAGGGAACTAGGCCAATTAACTTGATTAAGTTGGCATACCAAATATGGAAATGGTTCAAATAACCATTAACTCCAGCAAAGTGCTTTTGCAACACCCCGAACCTCCGAGTTATAAATAGTACCATTTTTGGTCCGTGATTAGTACTATTCAAAGACACCTTGACGGCCAAAAATAAATAGAAAAAAAAATTAATTGAGATAGTGTCACAACCTACTCCTCGTAAGATGTAACATGTTCCCGTAGTACACCTAATGAATTATCATACTTCTCCTACCGGTAACTCATTAAATATACTACAAGGGATTTTAAAACAATTTTTGTTCGTTTTGGAATTGGTGGGTGAAATTTTTTTCAAATATTAAAAACCTTGATTTAGAGTCCAAACATAAATCATATTTTTGGATATTTAAAATCTCCGCAATTTTTATAAAAATTTAGACAGAGTACCGTCTATATTTTAAGAAAATAGTTCTTCAAAAACTGAAAATAGAAACACTTCAAATATATTTCTCAATTACAACTTCATTTACAACCACCAAACTTCAAATCAACAGCAATAGCAACGCTTCAATTCAAAATCCAAATTTCAAATAAAAAATTAATATCTCAAAACATTTCATAACTCATGCATATTGCATTTTAAATAATTAATTTACAATCATAAACTAATTTACAGATGCAAAATCTCAAAAATAATATTATTACAATTTTATCTGTACAACTGCTCAAATTATAAAGATACATATGCATACTATAATATTTACATCAAACTAAACTACCAGGGTATAGACAAATACCCGTACAAAAAATTTTCAATTGTGCTCTTCTCTAACTGTAGCAGCTCACTCTGCTGCTATGTCCTTTTCACTATCTGCGACAACAAGTTAAAGCTATCGTTGAGTATATAAATACTCAGTGGTGCACAATAAAGCATAAAATGCATAATATAAAATATTTATGAACAAATCGTCATTCAAAAATTTCATAATCGCATTTCACAATTATTTTCTCAAATCACATTTATAACAAATCATAATTTTCAAAGCTTAATATAGCATTACTTGATCAAAGAATTTAATAAACATAGTGTTGCCAAACAATAACACATCTTAGGCCATGACACAAAATTTTCGAACTTGCCGTGTGTACATCATGACAAGGCAAACACCCCCACTAATCGAAATTAATGAGGGAGGTGGCTAGCTAGCTAATGAGTGCTCATCCACACTCACCCCTCAGACTGGGAAGCCAAAGAGGGAAGAAACTGATTAAATATCATACTCACCCCACAAGTGGAGGAACATATTAGTATTGCCATGCCAAGTGTGAATTAAAAACAATTTAAAATAAGTTATTCAAATATTTTATACAATTCACAAATCATATTTCATTCCAAACTTTTCATTTACAAGTGGGCAACACACTATTTTTTTTTTTTAAATAAGATTTTCAAAGCCATAACTACATTCAAAACCATATTGTCCAAATATTTCATACAAATCAATAATTAATTTTCCTTCCAAATTTCCATTGTAGAATAGGCAACACAACATTCTTGAAATTCATAATGAACAAACACATTCACAACGTATAACAAATTAATTTCCATTATGAAAACTATAATTTAAAATTTTTGTGCACAAACCTGGACTTAATCGCCTCTAGGCCTTCCGGGTCATTTTCAGCTAAAACACAAAATTTATAGTGTTTCAGTACCTTATTTCACAGTAAATCCAATAATTAATTCATAAATACTTAATTCTAGCCCAAATATGCTTAAACTAACATTTTTGGAGATTTTTATTTTGGAGTTACTATTCATGATTCTATTCAAGTCAATTTATTGACTTTATAAGGCTTAATAGGTATGGGAACTTCAACTTCACCCACATACCACATTTTGGTCACTAAATTTGTTGGTTTTGGTTGTTTACTCAAATTCTATGTCTTTTAGGCAAAATTGCAAATTTTCAGTTTTGGTGTCTAAGGTTGCACTATTCCATTGGTCATTTTACTATTAGAATTTGGCAAAACTCTTCATAGAAAATGTTCCCTGTTGTCTTAAGTTTATTCTCCTTTTTGAATCACTCCAATTGGAGTTTTGTAGCTTAAGTTATAGCCATTTGAACCATGGTTGCCGGATTAGATTCAACCCAGTTTTCTGGGCAAATTTTGGTTCTGACAGTTTTAGGTCACCAATTTGGGGTGGCCAAATGACTTGGTTAATGGCATAATTTGGGTTTGTATTCTTCATGAAAGTTTTAGGTCTATATCTCATCTAACCACTGGTAAAATTTCAGGTCACACTGTTCATTTGGTCAGTTTATACAGGGACAGACTGAGATTTTTAAAGTTTGGCCAAGTTGTTTACTAGGTTTTCGTCACTTTTTGGGCATGCTTCCTGAATGAAATTGTGACATTTAATGTCTATTTTCATTGCCAATTTGTCTCATACCAATTGGACTTGTAAAATTTCATTTTTGATCCTTCAAAGTTGACTTGGTCATGCTGTTGACCACACTCAATCCGAATTTGGCCTTAACTCCAACCATTCCTACACACTTCATTTGGTCACAAATGACCATTTCTCACTTCAAATTAAGTCCAAAACATCATTTACAAGTTTCTCACATTTTTGGTCTCTAAACCCTAATGTCCAAAACCCTAATTCACAAACTCTTGCATTTAGCTACTTTCAAGCCTTTAATCATAACCATTCAACTAATTAAAGTTCATATACCCATTCAAACCATTCAAATCATGGAATAAACCCCCATACACTTGCTGGCCGAATTTCAGCTTAGTCCCTCAACAATTTGTTTCATTTCATTTTAAGTTTATTTTCAAGTTAGTCAAGCTAAAAATACAACAAATAAACTAATTTTGCATCTTAAATCACTAACCTTTGTGTAGCAACTTCTAACTCTCCTTTTCTCCAATTTTCTTTCTTCTTTCTTGGATGACCAATCTTCTTCTCAAGTGATTAAATCAAGTTTTTATGAAGCAATTATGGAAGAAGTTGAGGTTTAGTAAGGATTTCAAAGCTTGAGTGCAAGCTTTAATGGAGGACATTCATGGAGAGGTGAGGGAGAGAGTGAGGTGGCATGGGAGAAAGGAAGAAGACCAAATCACTTTTTTAGTTCTTTTCCCTTCTTTTATTTATTTTATCTTATGGAAGACCCAAAAAAATCTAATTAATTGAATTTATTAATTATACTATTTATGGCATCATGCATGATGTCATCTCCCTACACCTTTTTCATTTTCTTCTTTTTTTATTCTATTTATTTTTCTATTAGTTCTTTAATTCAATTCCCGACTCCGAAATTTTCTTTTCTCTGATTTTATTTGACAGCTAGGTCAGGAGTCAGCTCTCGGGGTCAATTGACCAAATTGCCCCTCGTCGGTTCAACCCGGTTTGCAAATAATTCAATATTTCTTTCGGCTCCATGACGTAATTTTTGACTGGCTTAACAGTTTTTTTTCGTGATTTTCTCTTTTCCACTGTGTTCATAATAGTCCTAAGGACCGCAGAGTCACATTTTACAGTTTGAAATTTGAGTTTAAGATGACTTCGCAGTTGTTCCCGAGAAGGTCACCCATTGCTGTTACTCTCGGCTCGTTTAACTTCTTATATTCTGTTTTTCTTATTTATACTTAACTAATTGACAATTACTAATTATTTATATTTATGGCTTATCTAATTATCTTAAGTGTGGTTCTAATCCCCTTAATTGTCCGGATCGACTCCGGTCACCAAAACAGTGAAATATACCTAGCTGTACAAATAGGGGTGTTATAATTCTTCTCCCCTTAACATAATTTCGTCCTCAAAATTGTGTCCGCTATCTGTCCTCAAATAGTCATTCATGTTGTTTTCTCATGTTTTTCTCACATTTCTACATAACTTTATAATCGGAATAACGGTCCATAGCACTTTAACCAACGCTATTTACTCATCGATTGCTTACCTCGTGTGTCATGTTCCTTATGAGTTTCTGTAATAAGTTAGATTCAAATTCATTTCAATTTTAGAGGTAAGCAAATCTGTGTGCTAGTGGATCCGCTTTTTTATGACCTCGTGTGATCCTATGAGTAAGAACTTAGTTTTACTCTTTTCTTATCAAATCTCTTAATCATTTGATGTAACTTTCAGTTTAGTTTAGAATATTTTAGTCTTTTCTTGCTGTTGTTTTAGCAATTATTTTCTTTTGTAGTCTTTTCTTTCTTGCCCATAGGTCCATAACCATTATCTTACTATCTCCTTTTATGACCAAGGCCTATGTGCCATTTTGCACTATCTTGTTTGCTTTGGTTTGACTTATTTCTTTCTTGATAAAATAGTTCGGAATATCGTTACGCATCTTAAGTAAATTGTTTTCCTTTGTGGCAATTCCTCATCTAATATTTTTCCCATTTGTTACTGTTCTATTTATTTTTATCTATCGATATTCTATAGCTTATTTTGCACTAATGTGTAATCATTATTTTCTTTTGTACTGAACTATAACCTTTCAATATTCTAACTTTAGAGTTTTAAATCCCAGGTTAGGATTTTCAAACTCCTTTCCAATAAGAAAACTTTATCTTATCATAACTGTACCAAAACAGATGTCGTTTGTAACCATTCTTATTCTTGTGTACTATTGGGTAGTACGTAGCTCTACACAATAAATCCCAAGTCAGTACTGTAATCTGTAGCTTATAGCACAAACATCAAGAATATTGCATAGTTACTACGATACATCCTAATAGAACAAACTTTCCTATATCTTATTTCTTTTAAATTCACTAATATCTTGAACTTATTTTGATTATGGTACCCACTGACATCTATCAGCGGTAATACCCTTACCCGCATCTAAGGTAGCTATATTACTATAACTTACTTTTAGGTTCTCTTTCCTTACATAATTAGGCTTACTAATTAACTTTACAAATTCTTGTGTGCTAGCAAATACTTTTCACTGACAAACTCTTCCAAAATTAATTTTAAAAAGACTAGTCACTAACATATCAAAATTGATTTTTCTTTTTTTTTTTACACATATTCATATCTTAGTCAAGAATTGAGAAAATACCAGGAACCATGTCAGAAGTTTCATCCTCATCCTTCTGTCACACAGTGTATACTCTCACTGGAGCATCACCTTGTTCTGGTTGATTCACAGTACTCTGACTTCCAGATGTACTACCCCTACCTCTGCCTCTGCCTCTACCAACTGTTGGTAAACTCTTCGGGGTAGAAACTTGGGTTGATCCTTCTACTGTCGTAAATGATTCATAACGATATGGACTTACACAATCCTTAGCAAAATGATTAGTCCCTCCACAATTGAAACATGCTCCTATAGCTCTGTAACATACTCCACTATCTGGTTTACCACAAGTTTCACAAAGTCAATTCGATAGTGTATTTCTGTGTCTCTGTTGAGTTTGCTGATCGGATTAGGATGATTTCTATCTAGAAGATATACTTATACTCGATTTGGACGAGCTAGATCCTCCAAAATGTTTTCTTTTTTCAGAGCCACTCTCAATAGCTTGACCAATAACCTTTTCAGTTTTCTCTTTCTCTTGTGTACTCTTTTTCATTGCCCATTCTAATTCTATCCTTTCCAATTCCAGGGCTTGTGAAATCAATTCAGAAAAATTTTGGTGTTGGAACCCTACCACTTGCATTCTCAAGCTAGGCCTCAACCTAGCCTCAAACCTCTTACATCGGTCTCTAGGGTTGGAGACTAAGCTTCGAGCATAATGGCTTAGCCTTGAAAAGTCCTGCTCATACTCTGCTACAGTTCTATCCCCTTGCTTCAACCTTAAAGACTCTTGTAGCTTCATGTCTACATAAGTATCGGGGACCCACTTTTGCTGAAATTGCCTTAAAAAGTCTGCCCATGTAAGGAGTGGTGGCTCTACCAGACTGTAGGGAATGGTCTTCCACCACTCATATGCATCCCCTTGCAGAAGTGATACTGAATATTCGAACTTCAACTCTTCAGCACACTGTAGTTTTCTGAAAACCCGTTCCATCCTCTCTAACCACTATTTTGCTTCCAGTGGATCCACTGTTCCTTTGAATTCTGTAGCCCCAAATTTCATTAATTTCTCATATTGCCGAGCCGGAGGCTGTGGTTGTGCTACAGGTGCTTGTGTCTGTGCTTGAGGTGGCACATTTCCTACCATTTATTGAAAGAATGCAGCCATCTGCTGTACAAGCTGAGCAAGGAACTGCGATGCTTGAGGAGGAGCTGAAGTGGCTGACCCACTCACATTCTAGAGTGCTGGGGCTTCTCCTCGGTCCTCAGCCTCGACAGATTGCACTACTGAATGATCTCCCTCTTCCATTCCATTTTCTAGAAATTTTCTACTCTCTGATAACAAACACAAGAAGGTTGACCTCCGTTAGTGCATATTCATGATGTAAATATGTCATATATATCAAACATTTGAGCAGTTGTATTTACCGACAAAATATTTCAAATTCACAGTTCAAAAATTATTTTAAAACCTTGCTCTGATACCACTAAACATGTCACACCCTACTTCTCGTAAGATGTAATATGTTCCCGTAGTACACCTAATGAATTACCATACTTCACCTACCGGTAACCCATTAAATATGCTACAAGGGATTTTAAAATAATTTTCATTCGTTTTGGAATTGGTGGGTGAAATTTTTTTCAAATATTAAAAACCTTCATTTAGAGTCCAAACATAAATCAAATTTTTGGATATTTAAAATCTTCCCAATTTTTACAAAAATTTCGGCAGAGTGCCGTCTATATTTTGAGAAAACAGTTCTTCAAAACCTAAAAATAGAAACACTCCCAATATATTTCTCAATCACAACTTCATTTGCAACCACTAAACTTCAAATCAACAGCAATAGCAACACTTCAATTCAAAATCCAAATTTCAAATAAAAAATTAATATCTCAAAACATTTCATAACTCATGCATATTGCATTTTAAATAATTAATTTACAATCATAAACTAATTTATAGATGCAAAATCTCAAAAATAATATTATTACAATTTTATCTGTACAACTGCTCAAATTACAGAGATACATATGCATACTATCATATTTACATCAAACTAAACTACCAGGGTATAGACAAATACCCGTACAAAAATTTTTGAATTGTGCTCTTCTCTAACTGTAGCAGCTCACTCTGCTGCTATGTCCTTTTCTCTATCTGCGACAGCAAGTTAAAGCTATCGCTGAGTATATAAATACTCAGTGGTGCACAATAAAGCATAAAATGCATAATAGAAAACATTTATGAACAAATCGTCATTCAAAAATTTCATAATCGCATTTCACAATTTTTTTTCTCAAATCACATTTATAAAAAATCATAATTTTCAAAGTATAATATAACATAACTTGATCAAACAATTTAATAAACATAGTGTTGCCAAACAATAACACATCTTAGGCCATGACACAAAATTTCCGAACATGTCGTGTGTACATCAAGACAAAGCAAACACCCCCACTAATCGAAATGAATGAGGGAGGTGGCTAGCTAGCTATTGAGTGCTCATCCACACTCACCCCTCAGACTGGGAAGCGAGAGAGGGAGGAAACTGATCAAATATCGTACTCACCCCACAAGTGGAGGAGGAACATATTAGTATTACCATGACAAGTGTGAATTAAAAACAATTTAAAACAAGTTATTCAAATATTTTATACAATTCACAAATCATATTTCATTCCAAACTTTTCATTAACAAGTAGGCAACACACTATTTTTTTTTTAAATAAGATTTTCAAAGCCATAACTAAATTCAAAATCATATTGTCCAAATATTTCATACAAATCAATAATTAATTTTCCTTACAATTTTCCATTCTAGAATAGGCAACACAACATTCTTGAAATTCATAATAAATAAACACATTCACAATGTATAACAAATCAATTTCCATTATGAAAACTATAATTTAAAATTTTTGTGCACAAACCTGGACTTAATCGCCTCTAGGCCTTTCGGGTCTTTTTCAGCTAAAACACAAAATTTATAGTGTTTCAGTACCTTATTTCACAGTAAATCCAATAATTAATTCATAAATACTTAATTATAGCCCAAATGTGCTTAAACTAACATTCTTGGAAATTTTCATTTTGGAGTTACTATTCAAGTCAATTTGTTGACTTTCTAAGGCTTAATAGGTATGGGAACTTCAACTTCACCCACACACCACATTTTGGTCACTAAATTTGTTGGTTTTGGTTGTTTACTCAAATTCTAATTCTTTTTGGCAAAATTGCAAATTTTTAGTTTTGGTGTCTAAGGTTGCACTGTTCCATTGGTCATTTTACTGTTAGAATTTGGCAAAACTCTCTTCAAAGAAAATGTTCCCTATTGTCTTAAGTTTATTCTCCTTTTTGAATCACTCCAATTGGAGTTTTTTAGCTTATGTTATAGCCATTTGAACCATGGCTGCCGAATTAGACTCAACCCAGTTTTCTGGGCAAATTTTGGTTCTGGCAGTTTTAGGTCACCAACTTGGGGTGGCCAAATGACTTGGTTAATGGCATAATTTGGGTTTGTGTTCATCATGAATGTTTTAGGTCTATATCTCATCTAACTACTGATAAAATTTCAGGTCAAATGAATAGTGCCTAGCTCAAGTTATGACAAAATAAACAAACACTATTCATTTGGTCAGTTTATACAGGGACAGACTGAGATTTTTCAAGTTTGGTCAATTTGTTTACTAGGTTTTGGTCACTTTTTGGGCATGCTTCCTAAATGAAAATTGTGTCATTTTGTGCCTACTTTCATTCCCAATATGTCTCATACCAATTGGACTTGTAAAATTTTATTTTTGGTCCTTCAAAGTTGACTTGGTCATGCTACCAGTAGCATGACCATACTCAATCCGAATTTGGCCTTAACTCCAACCATTCCTACACAGTTCATTTGGTCACAAATGACCATTTCTC
This sequence comes from Hevea brasiliensis, assembly GCF_030052815.1. Taxonomy (NCBI): domain Eukaryota; kingdom Viridiplantae; phylum Streptophyta; class Magnoliopsida; order Malpighiales; family Euphorbiaceae; genus Hevea; species Hevea brasiliensis. The sequence continues at coordinate 45,851,446 of NC_079494.1, forward strand.
ACTTCAAATTAGGTCCAAAACATCATTTACAAGTTTCTCACATTTTTGGTCTCTAAAGCCTAATGTCCAAAACCCTAATTCACAAACTCTTGCATTTAGCTACTTTCAAGCCTTTAATCATAACCATTCAACTAATTAAAGTTCATATACCCATTCAAACCATTCAAATCATGCAATAAACCCCCATACACATGCTAGCCGAATTTCAGCTTAGTCCCTCAACAATTTGTTTCATTTCATTTTAAGTTTATTTACAAGTTAATCAAGCTAAAAACACAACAAATAAACTAATTTTGCATCTTAAATCACTAACCTTTGTGTAGCTACTTCTAACTCCCCTTTTCTCCAATTTTCTTTCTTCTTTTCTTCTTTCTTTGATGATCAATCTTCTTCTCAAGTGATTAAATCAAGTTTTTATGAAGCAACTATGGGAGATGTTGAGGTTTAGTAAGGATTTTAAAGCTTGAGTGCAAGCTTTAATGGAGGACATTCATGGAAAGGTGAGGGAGAGAGTGAAGCGGCATGGGAGAAAGGAAGAAGACCAAATGACTTTTGTTTTTCTTTTCCCTTCTTTTTTTTATTTTATCTTATGGAAGACCCAAAAAAATCTAATTAATTGAATTTATTAATTATACTATTTATGGCATCATGCATGATGTCATGCATGATGTCATCTCCCTACACCTTTTTTATTTTCTTCTTTTTTTTTCTATTTATTTTTCTATTAGTTCTTTAATTTAATTCCCGACTCTGAAATTTTCTTTTCTTTGATTTTATTCGACAGCTAGGTCAGGAGTCAGCTCTCGGGGTAAATTGACCAAATTGCCCCTCGCCAGTTCAACCAGGTTTGCAAATAATTCAATATTTCTTCCGACTCCCTGACCTAACTTTTTGTGACCAAATCACATTGTGCCAAGTGTCAAACCTATATTTAATCTTGATTTTAATCATCTTACAAGATTAAAAAACATTTGGCAAGCTTATGTGTAATCCCATGTGTCACCATCTCATGGCGCCACGTGTCACACTGTGAAATGACCAAAATGCCCCTGTGTCTTAATTTTGAGTTCTTAACCCAAAACAATTATTTTCTTCTTCTAATTAATTTATATCAAATATAAATTAATTAATTAATCTCTATTAATTAATTTCTCATCAATTAAATTCATATTTAAACACTTTAAATATAAATTTAATTTATACTACACATCCAATAATCTAGATTTGGTTTCAAGTCATGCTAGGGACTTTGCAATTTAATTGCAAACGAAATCTATTTAATTAATCAATTAAACTCTTTAATTAATTAATTAAATCATATTTAAATAGGTGATAACTTGTGTATGTGTGTGACTTACTAGGCTCATCACTAATTGGCAATGAGACTTGATATCAACTCTTAATATCATCAGAACTCTTTCTTACCATAAATGATTTCTCTAAATCATTTTATGAATCTCATAGACCATGGTTAACACCTAGCATAGCATGCCATGGCCACCCAATTAGTAATAAGATTTATCTTAAATGAACCTATAATCATATGTTACCATGCCCTAGAATCTCTCTGTTACAAAATCCCAACTCAAGCTGGAGTCATGGTTTATGTCAAACTCCATTTCTTATGAATATTATGTTCTCTTTTAATTCCTGTTCTTGATTAAAAAGATTTTTCTCATTAGAAACTCTTTTCTGAATAAATCTATCTTTCCTGGCCAAGAACTTGAAACATCAAGAACAATTAAATGAACATAGGATTTTATCTCTATTTACTTAGAGGAACAGATTCCATCTTGATCAACACCTACCTCCATATATAACTAGTAGGAGCCAACACATGCCCATATACCCATACACAGTACAAGTATGAAAGCAGTATCAAACTCAAACTACCTATATACAAGATAACTGTGCTATCTCAGGTCTAAAGATTATATGCACTGATATGATTTATGACAAAACATTGACAAGAGTAAACTCCATGTGCTTGTCATAAGTGTCACTGGTTCGGCCTACTTATCATTTATAAGTGCCTATCATGTTTGTTATATGGCATGAGACTCACCATTCCATCTTATTTATATCTCATATAAATAACTTGGGAACAAACATGAATACAATCTTTCTGGATAAGTCATGTCCTTATTATGAAGTATCCTCGATTGTGAACCTATTTATGATACTTTGTGCTAGAAATATTGTCACTCATATTCTTAACAACTTAAGAATAATATTTCTAACAAAATATCAATGGACCTTTTCTATTACATATAAATATATTATATAAACGGAAAAGTGGAAATGCCATTTATTAATAAAATATGTACAAGATACATACTAAATGATATGCTCTAGGGCATACTACTAACAATCTCCCACTAGCACTAGAGCCATTCATTACAATATCTTAGACCTATCTTCTTAAGATGTCGGTCTAACTGAGTCTGTGACATAGGCTTAGTGAATGGATCAGCTGGATTTTCAGCTGATGCTATTTTCTGCATGGCTAAATCGCCTTGCCCAACTATATCTCTAATAATGTGGTAGTGCCTTTCTATGTGTTTGGATTTTGGGTGAGACCTTAGTTCCTTAGCCTGTATGACTACTCCATTGTTGTCACTGTGTAGTGGAACTGCTGACTCAATGGAAGGAACTACTGTAAGTTCTGTCACGAACTTCTTTATCCAAACAGCTTCTTTTGCAGCATCTGATGCAAAGAATATACTCGACCTCGATGAGTGGAATCTGCAGTCGTGCTCTGTTTGGAACTCTTCTAACTGACTGCACCTCCATTACAAATGAACACATATCCAGAGGTAAACTTTCTATCATCGATATCTGATTGGAAGTCAGAATCAGTATAACCATCAAATTGCAAGTCTCCACCTCCATAAATCAAGAATAAATCCTTAGTTCTTCTCAAGTACTTAAGGATATTCTTGATGACTATCGATGTTCCAAACCTGGATTGGATTGATACCTGCTAGTTAAACTAACAGCATATGCGATATCCGGCCTAGTACACAACATTGCATACATTAAACTTCCAATAGCCGAAGCATATGGAATCCTGGCCATCTTATCTCTTTCTTCAGGTGTCTTTGGAGACATCTCTTTAGAAAGATGGATACCATGTCTCACTGGTAACAGTCCTCTCTTGGAATCAAGCATGTTAAACCTCTGTAACACCTTTTCCAAGTATAGACTTTGGGATAAACCTATTATTCTTTTCACTCTATCTCTATAGATGCAAATCCCAAGAATATAGGTTGCCTCCCCTAAGTCTTTCATGGAGAATGTATTTGACAACCATACCTTTATAGTTGTCAACATACCTGTGTCATTACCTATCAATAGTATGTCATCCACATATAAGACAAGGAAAGTGATAGCACTGTCACTAACCTTCTTATATACACATGGCTCATCCTCATTTTTAATAAAACCATAGGATTTAATGGCTTCATCAAAACGGATGTTCCAACTCCTTGAAGCTTGTTTCAACCCATAAATGGATCGCTTTAGCTTGCATACCTTGGAACCATCTTGGGATTCAAATCCCCTAGGTTGTTCCATGAAAATGTTTTCTTCAATGTATCCATTGAGAAAAGTCATTTTGACATCCATCCGCCAAATCTCATAATCATAGTATGCAGCTATTGCTAATAAAATCCTAATTGATTTAAGCATGGCAACAAAGTAGAAAGTCTCCTCATAGTCTATTCCTTGCCTTTGGCGAAACCCTTTCGCTACTAGCCTTGCCTTATAGGTCTCTACCTTTCCATCAGAACCAATTTTCTTCTTGAAAACCCATTTGTTCCCTATATGTACAATACCTTCAGGTGGGTCAACAAGATCCCAAACTTGATTCTTATACATGGAATCAATCTCGGATTTCATAGCATCAATCCATTTTGAAGAGTCTATATCTGATATAGCTTCTTCATAGGTAAGTGGATCATCTCCATGATCTACTTCTTCATGAGTAGACAACTCTTGTTCTTCTTCATGAAGAAAACCATATCTCACTGGTGGGTGAGATACCCTGGTCGTTCTACGAGGAACAGCTGTAGATGTTTCATCAATGGGTATAGGTTGACTAGATGCATCTATATCCATCTGATCTGTTGGTTGGTCAGAATTCTCCAATTCTAACTCTATTTGCCTTCCTTTGCCTCCTTCTTGAACAAACTGTTGTTCAAGAAATGTGGCATCTCTACTTATCACAACCTTTTGTGAAGTAGGCAAATAAAAATAATATCCAAAACTATCTTTTGGATATCCAACAAATCGACCTTTTACGATCCGGTCTCCAATTTATCGGTGTTGACTTTTGATATAATTTGGACAACCCCAAATCTTAACATGCTTAAGACTTGGTTTTCTTCCATGCCATATCTCATAAGGTGTGGAAGAAACTGATTTTGATGGAATCCTATTCAGAATATACAAAGCTGATTCTAATGCAAATCCCCAAAAGGAGATTGGCATATCAGTATAGCTCATCATACTACGTACCATATCCAATAGGGTACGATTTCTCCTTTCAGATACACCATTCAGCTGTGGCGTTCCTGGAGGAGTCAACTGAGAAACAATGCCATGCTCTCTCCAGTATTCATCAAATTTAGTACTCAAATATTCACCTCCACGATCTGATCGAAGAGCTTTAATATTCTTTCCTGTTTGATTTTCTACTTCAGATTTAAATTCTTTGAACTTTTCAAAAGATTCATGTTTGTATTTCATCAAATACAAATACCCAAACCTTGATTTATCATCAGTAAAGGTAATAAAATAATGAAAACCCCCTCTAGCCATTTCTTTAAATTGACCACATACATCACTATGTATTAGCTCCAAAATATTTTCAGCTCTTAGCCCTGTCCAACAAAGGGTGATCTAGTCATTTTGCCCTGAAGGCAAGATTCACAAGTTGGAGTAGGCTCAGAGCCCAATGAGGATAGAATCCCCATTTTCTCCAATTTTGCAATCCTATCTTCTGCAACATGACATAACCTTAAGTGCCAAATATATTTTGAACTTGAGTTGGTTTTCACCATGGCATTGTATTCTTTTAGATTGCTATACTCTGGCCAGTGGAAACACTTACTGGCAATGGAAACACTTTCCTATTGGCAATGGAAACACTTTCCTGTTGGCAGTGGAAACACTTTCCTTTGCCTTCATCAGCTTTAGTCTTCCTTTTCTGTTTAGCTATTTTCTTAGAAGGACCAGGAATCTGAGGTTTCTTTTTCTTATTGACCTTCTTCTTGTTGGACTTTCCAACAGAAGAAGATGCAACCAAAGCTACCTCTTTTCCTTTATTGCCTGGCATATTCTTTTGGGCAATAACCAGTATGTTGAGTAAACCAGCTAAGGTGCATTCCTGTTTAGTCATATGGAAATTTGTCACAAAATTCCCAAAAGACTCGGAAGGATGAAGGATCAAATCCGTTTGTAGTTGGAAATCCATGTTGAAGTCAAGATGTTCCAACTGCTCAATCAGCCGAATCATCTTGTGGACATGATCCCCAACATTCTGTCCCTCAGACATCCTCATACGGAATAGCTGTCTAGATATCTCATACCTAGCATTCCTGTTGTTCTCACCATACAACTCTTGTAGGTGAAGGAGGATCTCACTCGCACTCTGCATGTTCTCATGTTGCTTCTGTAACTCATTACTCATGGAAGCAAGCATGTAACACTTAGCTCTCACATCATGCTCCTTCCACTTGTCCAAAGTTTCATGTTCCTCTTGTGTGGCCTCTGGAGGTAAGGGACCAGGAACATTTGAATCTAGAACATATCATATATGTTCAAGGTTCAGGACAAGTTTCAAATTTCTTAGCCAATCAGACATATTAGGTTCTGTCAACCTGTTGTGATCAAGTATGCTTGCAAGGATATTGGATGGTGGTGGTTGTTTTGTGCTCATTTTTATCAGAAAATTAACTGCAGAAAATAACCAGATTATTTAGTAAATGTATCATGTAATTAACCAAAATGATTATGGTCTTTTAATCAAATTGGTCCTCCCACTAACTTAGCGAATCCTACACTTCCAGAGTAGAAAACGAAAATCCTAGTTGGATGGATTTCTAGTGGGTGATTGAATTCTTATAATTCTATTGATCATCCTCAGGTACATCCATTATTGGAATTACAATAAACTATAAGTGAGCAACTCCTTGCCCATCACATCTCATGTGAGGTTCAATCCTTTACCTAGCCCCTAATGCTCAAAATCTCAGGTACATCCATTATTGACTTATCTTGCATTAGTTAAGTTGATCCCATTGAGTCAGTAATTATGCAAATAATTTTAATGTTCTCAGGTACATCCAATATTGGCCACCAAACCATTTACATATTTACAACATCTCATGCTTAACAATTATTCTTAAGAAAATCTCTTAAATTAATTGCATCTCATGCAACTATTTAAAATTTCTTAAAATAATTGCCCCAATGGAGGGCTTATGTTATAATTACTTTAATTATACCATTTTCAACTTAATCATTTGTTTGGAAGATTTTATAGCCATCCTAATTACTATTAAGGTCTCACTTTGCACATTATCCATTTAGCATGCATATATCATATAATTGCATACATTCCCATACATCTCATGCATTCATGGATAAGCAGTAAATATGGTATGATCATGGACTTTCTAAGGGATTCAATTCTGAGCCACCAAGAATTGAATCAGGGCATTCCTAGGTGCATTTCATTCATTCATTCATTTTACAAGAGTTGCTGAAGGAGTACATAATCAACACTTGATCTTGAATTCCTCCCACTGGTCCCACCAATGCTCTTTACCTCCTTGAACTTCTTGCAATCCAATATTACATAGTAATCCTTGGCATACCAAGGCGAATTTACAAGAACTTAAATAAATGAAATTACAACCCAAAAATATTACAAACTTAATAATACATGCCCAAAATAAATTAAAATAAATAAATTAATTTACAATCCCAATGAAACATAAAAGAAATAAATCTAATCACATTGGTCTTTTATAGTCCATGATCATCCATCATGCATATCACTATTTAACAATTAAATAAAACATACATACTTAAATTAAATTGAATATCTCATATTCAACTTAAAAATCCAGATTTGAATATGATTCAAATAAATTTAAAAATTCAGATTTGAATCTCATTCAAACAAATTTAAAAATTCATATTTGAATCACATTCAAACAACTTCAAAAATTCATATTTGAATCACATTCAAACATTTTTTAAAAAATCAGATTTGAATCACATTCAAATATTTTTTTAAAAATCATATCTGAATTTTATTGAATCAATTTTAAAAAATCAGATTTAAATATGATTCAAACAACTTTAAAAATTCAGATTTGAATCACATTCAAACAACTTTTAAAATTCAGATTTGAATCACATTCAAACAATTTTTAAAATTCTGATTTGAATCATAATTTAATTGTGTAATTAAAACTACTAATTAAACACTTTAATTACTCAAAGAATAGGCCTTAAATCATACAACAATTGTAGAATTAAAAGCCAAACCTTGAACCACCCATGGAACCATTGTTGCCGCCACCAATCGTGGCTTCACCATGTGTGCCGCCACACCTCTTGATCCAACCAGCAATGAATCAATCATCTCATGATCAAATCACACAATTAAATCATATAATCAACAATCTAAATGGCAAATATAGTGGCTCTGATACCAATTGAAGGAACAGAAGCGTGAAAAACACAAGATTATACCATTGAATTCAAAAAAATTTCGCCTAGGGTCACATGCACCATGCAAGATTTATTTTTATCTATTTGATTTAAATGATAAACAACATATTAAAACTCTTTTTAGTATGTTTTTGGATCTATATTTGCCATTTAAGATTTTAAAATTAATCAGATTAATTATAGAACCCTAGATTAAATCAAGAACGATTACACTAACCTCTTGATGCACTGCAGCGTGTCTGCGCCTTTGAGATTCGTCTTCAGGACACCAAATGTTGTCCCTCTAGTTTGTCCACACCAAGAACACCTATGGCAGCCCTTGAACAGCCTTTAAAGCTTTTCTATTAATTAGAAATTCAAGTTCTGCCTTTTAAGAGATTAGAGATGTAAACAGGACACTAGAAACAATTTCTAGTATTCTTAATTCAAGAGATTGATGGGTAATCTCTTTGAATTGATGAGAGATGAAGAGAAATAGCTAGAGAGGCTCAAAGTGGCGTGACAAATGAGAGGAGAGGCTGCTGGTTATTTTTTCTTTTCATAACCACACTTAAATAGCTAGGTTAACACATTAAACCCTAGCCACATGTCACCTTTTGATTAGCTCTAGGTTTAAGTGACCCAATCACATTGTGCCAAGTGTCAAACCTATATTTAATCTTGATTTTAATCATCTTACATGATTAAAAAATATTTGGCAAGCTTATGTGTAATCCCATGTGTCACCATATCATGGTGCCACATGTAACACTGTGAAATGACCAAAATGCCCCTGTGTCTTAATTTTGAGTTCTTAACCCAAAACAATTATTTTCTTCTTCTAATTAATTTATATCAAATATAAATTAATTAATTAATCTCTATTAATTAATTTCTCATCAATTAAATTCATATTTAAACACTTTAAATATAAATTTAATTTATACTACACATCCAATAATCTAGATTTGGTTTCAAGTCATACTAGGGACTTTGCAATTTAATTGCAAATGAAATCTATTTAATTAATCAATTAAACTCTTTAATTAATTAATTAAATCATATTTAAATAGGTGATAACTTGTGTATGTGTGTGACTTACTAGGCTCATCACTAATTGGCAATGAGACATGATATCAACTCTTAATATCATCAGAACTCTTTCTTACCATAAATGATTTCTCTAAATCATTTTATGAACCTCATAGACCATGGTTAACACCTAGCATAGCATGCCATGGCCACCCAATTAGTAATAAGATTTATCTTAAATGAACCTATAATCATATGTTACCATGCACTGGAATCTCTCTGTTACAAAATCCCAACTCAAGCTGGAGTCATGGTTTATGTCAAACTCCATTTGTTATGAATATTATGTTCTCTTTTAATTCCAGTTCTTGATTAAAAAGATTTTTCTCATCGTAAAACTCTTTTACGAATAAATCTATCTTTCTGGCCAGGAACTTGAAACATCAAGAACAATTAAATGAACATAGGATTTTATCTCTATTTACTTAGAGGAACAGATTCCATCTTGATCAACACCTACCTCCATATATAACTAGTAGGAGCCAACACATGCCCATATACCCATACACAGTACAAGTATGAAAGCAGTATCAAACTCAAACTACCTATATACAAGATAACTGTGCTATCTCAGGTCTAAAGATTATATGCACTGATATGATTTATGACAAAACATTGACAAGAGTAAACTCCATGTGCTTGTCATAAGTGTCACTGGTTCGGCCTACTTATCATTTATAAGTGCCTATCATGTTTTTTATATGGCATGAGACTCACCATTCCATCTTATTTATATCTCATATAAATAACTTGGGAACAAACATGAATACAATCTTTCTGGATAAGTCATGTCCTTATTATGAAGTATCCTCGATTGTGAACCTATTTATGATACTTTGTGCTAGAAATATTGTCACTCATATTCTTAACAACTTAAGAATAATATTTCTAACAAAATATCAATGGACCTTTTCTATTACACATAAATATATTATGTAAACGGAAAAGTGGAAATGCCATTTATTAATAAAATATGTACAAGATACATACTAAATGATATGCTCTAGGGCATACTACTAACAGAGATTGCACTAGTGCTTGCAGGTCTGGGCCGCCTACCACTACTGAGGGATCTATTCAAGGTTCTGCTTCCAGAGGACAACAGACAGCTAGTAGAAGCCGAGGTAGGGGTAGAGGTAACACTTCTGGTAGCCAGGGCACAGCGAGCCAACCAGAGCAGAGTGGTGCATCAATCAGGGTGTACACCATGCACCAGAGGGATGAAGCTGAGACATCAGATGTTGTAGCTGGTACTTTCTCCACTTTGATAGAGATGTATATGTGTTGTTTGACTCTAGTTCTACACATTCTTAAGCTAGTGCCAGTATTGCATGTTCTGTTGTCATTCCTTGCTTGAAATGGATTATGATGTGCTAGTGACTAGTCCCTTAGGCCAAGAGGTTAGGGTGAACAAATTGTATAATGATTGTCCTTTGGTGATCCAAGGACATACATTCCTATCAAACTTAATTGACATGCCCTTCCGAGATTATGATATCATCTTGGGCATGGATTGGTTAACTAGGCATCATGCCATGATCGACTGTAGACTAAAGACAGTCACTTTTGGTCTTCCCGAGTATGCAGACGTAGTCATACACGGGGAGAGGCAGTTATTGCCATCCAACATCATTTCAGCTGCACTTGTTAGAAAGATGATTAGAAACGGATGTAAAGCTTATCTAGCTCATGTGATAGACACCCAAGTGGGGAGTCCAGATCTTAAAGATATTCCTACGGTATGGGGTTTTCCGAATGTCTTTCTCGAAGAATTGCCTGGATTGCCTCCAGAAAGAGAGTTATAGTTTGAAATTGAGACTATGCCTGGTGTGGAGCCAATCTCCATCACTCCTTATAGGATGGCACCTGCTGAGTTGAAAGAGTTGAAGGTGCAATTGCATGAATTGTTAGATAAGGGTTTCATTCGCCCTAGCATGTCACCTTGGGGAGCACCAGTATTATTTGTAAAGAAAAAGGATGGTACTCTCTGCCTATGCATAGACTACAAACAGTTAAATAAGGTGACCCTAAAGAATAGATATCCTCTACCACGGATCGATGATTTGTTTGATCAGTTGAAGGATGCAACTGTGTTCTCCAAAATTGACTTGAGATTGGGCTACTACCAGTTGAGGGTGCAGGAGCAAAGTATTCCTAAAACTACCTTTAGGACTCGGTATGGTCACTATGAGTTCTTGGTAATGCCATTCAGGTTAACTAATGCTCCAGCTGCTTTTATGGGCTTGATAAACACTATCTTTAGGCCATATTTGGACCAGTTTATTGTGGTGTTCATTGATGATATTTTGGTGTGCTGAAAGAATACAGAGGAACACGACAAGCACTTGAGGATAGTATTACAGACTTTGAGGGAGAAGCAGTTGTATGCCAAACTATCGAAATGTGAGTTTTGGCTAAAGGAGATTACATTTTTGGGGCATATTATATCTACAGAAGGTATCCAGGTGGATCCTAGCAAAGTAGAAGCCATTCTTAATTGGAAGCCACCTAGAAATGTCACGAAAGTTTGGAGTTTCCTTGGTTTAGGCGGGTATTATCAAAGGTTTGCGAAGGGATTCTCCACGCTAGCATCTCCACTGACCAAGCTACTTAGGAAGAATGTAAAATTTCAGTGGACTGATCGGTGCCAGGAAAGTTTTGATGAGTTAAAGAGGTGTTTAACTGAAGCTCCAGTCTTAACCTTGCCCACTTTGGGTAAGGAGTATACCATATATAGTGATGCTTCTCATAACAGATTAGGCTGTGTGTTGATGCAAGATAGAAACGTCATTGCCTATGCTTCACGCCAGCTTAAACCGCATGAGAGGAATTATCCCACGCATGACTTGGAGCTGGCAGCCATTGTCTTTGCCTTGAAGATTTGGAGATATTACTTGTATGGGAAGAGATGTTATATATACACAGATCATAAAAGTTTGAAGTACTTGGGCACACAAAAGGAGTTAAATTTAAGGCAAAGGAGATGGTTAGAGCTGGTAAAAGATTATGATTGTTTGATGGACTATCAGCCTGGAAAAGCTAATGTTGTAGCTGATGCTTTAAGTCGCATGACTATGGCTGGTTTGAGGGTTTCTCCATTGTCCATGGTGCATGACTTAAGGGCATTGCATGCTAATTTAGAGATTAATGAACATTGGCAGATGGTAGCTACTTGGAAAGTGAAGCCAATGCTGGCAAAAAAAATTAAAGCAGTTGCACAGAAGGATGATAAGTATGAGAAGTTAATGGAAGAGGCTCGGGATGGCAAGAAACCAGAATTATCGGTAAATGATGAGGGCTTGTTGTTATATAAGGGCAGAATGTGCATTCCTGAGAATGTTGAACTGAGGCAGACCATTTTAAATGAAGTACATGATTCACCTTTTACAATACACCCTGGTGGAACCAAAATGTACAGAAGTGTGAAACAGCACTATTGGTATAGAGGAATGAAGAAAGACATTATAGAATATGTTGCTAAATGCCTAACTTGTCAGCAAGTAAAGGCAGAACACCAAGTGCCTACAAGGTTGCTACAGCCATTGCCAATTCCTGAGTGGAAATGGGAAAGAATCACTATGGATTTCGTGACAGGACTTCCACGTACACAAAAGAATCATGATGCAATTTGGGTTATTGTTGATAGATTGACCAAGTCTGCACACTTTTTTCCAGTGAGGATAGATTATAGCCTATAAAGATTGGCCAAAATGTACATTGATGATGTGGTGAGGTTATATGGAGTGCCAGTGTCTATTGTGTCAGACAGAGACCCAAGGTTCACTTCTAGATTCTAGGGTAGTCTCCAAAAAACCCTAGAAACTAGATTGAACTTTAGTACAGCATTCTATCCACAGACAGATGGCTAATCTAAAAGGATCATTTAGATTTTAGAGGATATGCTTCGGGCCTGTGTGATTGAGTTTGAAGGGAGTTGGGACACACACTTTCCTTTAATTGAATTTGCCTACAATAATAGTTATCAGTCAAGCATCGTGATGCCTCCATACGAAGCACTTTATGGTAGAAAGTGTAGAACTCCCTTGTGTTGGGATGAAGTTGGCGAGAGGAAGTTGATTGGCCCAGAATTAGTGCAGCAGATGGAAGAAAAGGTTAAGCTCATTAGAGACAGACTCAAAGTTGCAATGGATAGACAGAAGTCCTACATTGATCTAAAGAGAAGAGATATTCGGTACAGTGTGGGTGACAAGGTGTTCCTGAAAGTTTCCCCATGGAAGAGGATCATGAGGTTTGGTAGAAAGGAGAAACTAAGTCCTCACTTTATTGGGCCGTATGAGGTTCTGGAAAGAGTGGGTCTATTGGCATATAAACTTGCATTGCCTCCTGAGTTGGAAAAGATTCACAATGTCTTCCATGTTTCCATGTTGAGGAGGTATAGAGCAGACCCCTCTCACATTTTGCCAGTAGAGGAGATTGAGGTGAATCCAAACCTGACATATGACAAAGAGCCCACAAAGATCTTGGCATATGAGGTGAAGCAACTGAGGAACAAGCAAATACCTCGGGTGAAAGTGCTATGGAACCATCATTCAGGCCAGGAGGCTACATGGGAGCATGAGGAGGACATGAGAAAGCAGCACCCACAGCTATTCAGAGCTGAGACCAGGTAAATTTCGAGGATGAAATTTATTTTTAAGGAGGAGAGAATTGTAACACCTTGGACCTCCGAGTTATGAATAGTACCATTTTTTGTCCGTGACTAGTACTATTCAAAGACACCTTGAGGACAAAAAATAAATATAAAAAAAATTTAATTGAGATAGACATAATAAAAATTCAAGTGACTAAAAAATATAAGGATTCATCGGATATATTAAAAAAGAGGCATTATGACCCAAGAAGGGGCATTTTGGTCAATTCACCTTAAGAGTTGACTTTTGACTAATATGTAAATTAAATTAAATGAAAATAATATATTGAATTATGAAATAATTTTTTTTAGGAAAGGAATTCAAGTATAAAGTGAGAAGAAAAAAAAAAGAAATAAAAATCTAGAATTTTAATTCCATTTTGACCCAATTAAAATTTTAGTGTCAATGGCCTTTCGACAACTCAATTAAATGAATTAAATAAATAAGAAATGGGGATAAATATATAAAGGGAAAAACCTCTTCTCTCCCCCATTTAGTTACCACCCACTCTCTCTCCTCTCTTTCTTTCTTTCTTCTTCTTCCTTCTTTCTCCATTGACACCCATTCTCAAAACTCAATTCCTTGCTTTTCCTCCATGGGTTTTCCATCTAATTGGTAGAGAACATCAAATTAATCTTTGATTTAGAGATTAAAAGCAAGGGGAAACAAGAGATTAGAAGAGGAACAAGACTTGGAAGAGATTGGAAGTGGGAAAAATCATTAAGTGAAGTAAGCTCTCTCTTTCATGCTTGATTTACCAAGTATGCTTTAAATCAAGTTTGGGTGTGATGAAATAACATGAGAAATTCAAAAGAAACATGTATGGAAATCTAAACTAGGGTTTTGGCTAACTTAGAAAAAATTAGGATTTTTATGTATTTTAGTTAAATTAATGATAAATCTAAGTTAAATTGAAGTAGTATGCATGATTGGAAGCAGTAAGATTTCATGGGATTGCATAAATTGAATTATGGAAGATTAGGGTTTATGGGAAAATTGGGTTTTGGTGCTAGAGAGTGAAATTGGTGTGTGTAGTATTAAATTATGATCATTTGAGGTTTATTTAGTTTGAATTGACATTGAGTTGATGAATGGAAGTAATGAAATGGTAGGATTAGGAAAAATTGCAAACTTTGGAATCTGAAAATTGTAGGGTTTGTGCTAGGAAGTGCCATTGATGTGTCAATGCTAAATTATTGTCATTTTGGGTGAATTAAATGTGAATTGAGGTTGGTTAATGTAAGTAATTGAAGAAATGAAAAATTGAACTTAGGGTAGAATTTTGCATACTGAATTCAGTGTGTTTGGAAGCCCATAACTTAATCTACACAACTCTAATTTTTGTGAAACCAATTGAAAATGAAACTTAAGACATAGGGCTAGAATTTTTGTGAAGATACCCTGCCCCGAAAATGACCTTAAGCTATCCGAAATAAGCCTTGAACTTAGAGACAAATTTCTGGAACCTGTAGAATTTGATCATATGAACAGTAAATTTTGCATGAATATAACTCTCTCTAGAAAACTCCGATTTAGGCGATTCTTGAACTGATAGAAACCTAAGACATAGAACAACATTTCATATGAAGAACTTGAGGCCAAATTATGGACTTAACCTAATCAAACTGCTAAGTAAATTTGAATTACCAAATTTGAAGAAATCTGGAAATCTGTAAATTTACCATATGAACATTAAACTTTGCATGGCCATAACTCTCTCTAGAAAACTCTTATTTAGGCAATTCTTGAACTGATGGAAACCTAAGACATAGTAGAACATTTCGTATGAAGAACATTAGACCAAACTATGGACTTAACTTGATCAAATTGCTGAACGAAGTTAGATCGATAAATCTACCAAAACTAAATCTGCAGGATGAACAATGACATAAATAGTAACTGTGTTTTGGTCATAACTTGAGCTACACAACTCCAAATTAGGCGATTCAAAAAGGAAAATAAAGTTAAGACCTAGATAAATCATTTTCATGAAGCACAGCTCACCAAATTATGATCGAAACTAGGTAGAAATTGGGTTCAAAGATTGGGGCACCAAGTTGTCCAAAACCAAAACTCTCTAAAATTTACAAAGCTAATTTGGGATACCTTAGACATTCATGTAATGAGTTCTTGGCAGCAATTGAGATTGGTATTGAGGTATTCTATTTGTGTATTTTCAGTAGAAAAAGAAGTTGGAACGGACAAGGAGAAGTAGGTAACAAGAAAGGAGAATTATTGAAGGTTTGTGCAAAACTAACCTTTTCTTCATTTTTAAACTTGTAAATTGCTTAGAATGTGTTAAATTGAATGAGTTTGCTTTGAACAAGTTTACTTTGACTAAAATATAGTTTTTCTCTTGCATTTAAGAAATTTGGGTGTTGACACCTTTATATGGATATTATGATGAATTTAAATGTGTTTATTGGTTTATAATTGTGATTGTTGAGTGGGAAAATTTTAGAAACTGTTTTGAAACATCAGTTAGCATGACAGTCCCTTTCGGAACTCCCTAGTAGTAACGGCTACTTAGGGTTGATGATTGATATTGATTACTTGGGGTTGATAATTGATATTGATTATGTCTCCAATTAATAACGATTAGTGGGGTAAGACTACATGAGTACTCATTAGCTAGCTAGCCCTTCCCTCATTAATAACAGTTAGTGAGGTTGAGATTACTTTGTCGTGGTGCACAACACGGCACTGATCGTGAAATTTTGTGTCATGGCCTAAACTGTGTGTTGATGTTGGCAACATTAATGCTTTGTGAATTGTGATTTATGAAGTGTGATTTCTCATTTGAAATGTTATTCCAATAAATGGCTCTTATGAACTTAGAACTATTGTGAAGTTTTCATGCTTAAGAAAAATATAATTTGTTATGCTTTGACAAATTGTGTTTTACCTTAAGTTTTAAAGTTATTAGTTGTACACCACTGAGTGATATACTCAGCGATAGCTTCTTTATGCTGTCGCAGGTAAGGGAAAGGAGAAGGCTGCCGAGTGAGAGACTTGGAAGTAGCATTTTGGTATTGATTGTGGGTATTTACGTTAGGTATACTATTGTGATTTCTTTGGATGTATTTTGTACCTTTATGTATGGATGTATGGATATTGAGCAATTTGTATTAAAAAGCACTGCATTAATAAAGTATTTTGAGTTTGTAACAATTTTGTATTTTACTTTGAGACTTATGAAAATGTAACTTTTACAATATTTAGTCTATCATTATCTCCAATGAAGTTTACATGGAATTTTAACTATTCTCATGCAGTTTTCTGCAAAACAATTGATAAGATAAAAGGCTTTGTTTTGTTTTAAAATTCTTTGTAGCATATCTAATGGGTTATCAGTAGGTGGAATTCGATAATTCATTAGGTATGCTACGGGAACATGTCGTGCCTTACAAGGGAGAAGGTGTGACAATTTTAAGTATAACTCCCACTAGAAGTCTTCAAACAAAATGAGCCATACCATTCTGGAAAGCTAAGAAATAGACCTTCAACTTTGTTTGAGACCTCGCTCTCACCTTATGAATGCAAGAAGATCAAATGTTAGGTCAAAGCTACTGCCCTAGTTGAACATCCTGTCACTACAAGGCCATTGAGTCCAGTCCAATAATTTGACTGTAAGTAACCCTATAAGACTTGAGAAATTACAATAAAAAATTCTTTATGACCATAAGACATAGGGTAACATGTCCTATGAAGAGTAATAAACCTAAATATGGCAGCAACATACTCAAATAAAATTGACAAAGTATAATAGCAAAACTGCCTAGTAAGAGAACCAAAATTTAGAATTGACCTAGTTATGGCCTATTGACCATAACTTGAGTTATATAAATCCAAATAACATGATTCAAAAAGAAAAATAAAGACAAGACATTGAAGAACAATTTCCTTTTAGGAAATGGGGCCAAACAGTATCCACGAACTATCTAAAGTCAAATGCAAAGTTAAAATCCCGAAATTAAACCTAAAGAAAGTTTCTTGCAAAACATTAGTGGATTATCCCTACTAAGTGACTATATGCTAAATTACTTAAAACAGGTATGTGGGACCCACTTTCCCACTGGAAATTGTCACAAAATTCTTTTATCACTACATTACACAAAACGAGTATGTGGGACCCACCTTCCCACTACAAAATGACATGAAAAGCCTACTAAGAAGTTACTAATGCTAAATTGGCCAAAGTAAACCCAAGCTTATGTATATTGTATGGATCGATTGGTATACCAATTAGGGACTACAGATAGCAGTACTGTCAACAAAATATGTCTGACATGATTGTTCTACAGGCTATAAGCTTGACCGTTGGCCATTGTGCCTAACTATATTTATGGCTTTGAAAGCCTAACCGCTAGCCTAGTGCCTGACATGACCGTTGTATATAGGCTAGACATATGGCTGTCTAACTAGTATACTCCCGCGTATCCAGCACTTATAGTCTGTTATAGGTTACTTGGGCATGGTTATAAATAAATTAAGACTGAAAATATAAGAAATGATAAAAAAAGATACTGTATAATAAATTGCTTCCAAAGTGCAGAAAATTCGTAAATAACTTAGAAATTGTGGAACTTAGTATAGAATTATTATTTTAATTATTTAAATAAATTTCTTTAAATTATGCACCACTAAGCAATTTGCTTAACGTGTATGGTTTTTCCATCGTGTAGGTACTGGAGATTAGCAGTAGCCTCAGCAACAGCCACCATAGTAGTGTTCAGACAGAGCTCTGACCGGATCTGCCAACGCCCAGAGTCACCTCACCAGTCATTTTGTATTTTGGTAGGGCTCATGTATAGACTACTATTTTGGTTCATTGTGTATAAACATGATGTAATTACTAGTTGTGATGTAATAAAAATTTTAAGTTTGTATTTTGGATTGTAATTAAAGTTATGAATTTCTGCATATGAATGTCTATATGAATGAATGAAATGAATGAATGAACTTGAGATTGTATAAGCAGAAATGAGATAATATAACATATAGAAATATGAGACAAACATGATATTGTTTTAATAGGTAACTTGTGGAAACAGCCAGATGCTAATTAAACAGAGGGGGCTCTGCCCGGGTATCCATAAAAATAAATTGTGATAAAAAAAAATTTTCACACATTTTCTATAAGTTTAAAATTAATAATGAACAGGACAGCATAAGATAGGGTGCTCTAGCACTAAATGTGGCACTCTTCGCTCGGCTACACTGTAGACGGGTAAGTGGCGTCACATTTAGTCCTAGTATTCTTCATAGGATTTATGGCCCTATGTCTTATGGTCACTCAAAATTTCTAGTTGCGATTTTTCAAGTCATATAGAATTACTTATAGCCACATTATTGGCCTGGACTCAAATGTCCTATACTAATATGATTTCCATTTAGGTCAGTAGTTTTGACCCAAAATTTAAGCTTCTTACATTCATAGTTTGAGGAAGGTGTCTGAAACAAAGTTAAAGCCTTATTTCTTACGTTTCCAGAACTATATGGAACATCTCAATTGAGGTTTTCTAGTAGGAGATATGCTTAAAAGACTATTCTAGATTCAATGGTCACTTTTGCAAATTTCCAGATTTTATATGCTGTTTTAACCTAGCTAAATGACCTAATTCCCTTGATTTATGGGTTATGGGCAAAATACCAATATTTTATATCTATGTCTTATTGAAATTGTGGCACTGATTTCATGTCATTTGGAGTTCTATGGACCAAGTTATGGCCTTTTTGCCAAAACTGGTCAAGTTGCATAGACAAAGGCAATTCTGGGCTATTTTGGTATGGGACAGTTTTGGTGTCCCAACTTGTGCAAGCAATTTGACTTGATTAATGGCATTTTTGGGCTTTGTGTTCTTCACAAAAGTTATAGCCCTATGTCTTTCCAATGGTATAAATTTCAGTTCATTTGGACCTGTCTAAAGTGAGATATGACCAAATGAAGGAACACTGTTCATTTGGTAAAATTTTCTGGGTTCTCATTTGGTAATCCAGATTAGGGCAACATATTGGTCATTTTCTAGACAAAATTTTGGCATGGTTTCCACATGAAAATTGGTGCATTTTAGGTCTATTTTTATCTCCAATTGGCCTCATACCAATTGGAGCCACACAAGTTCACTTATGTCTCAAAATATACACTGCCCTCAACAAATACTTAACCTGCACAAAAGAACACTTCCAATTTGCATATTTCCAACTCCCAAACTTCAAATTTCATACATGGCACTTCTAATTACCATCAATCAAATCTCAATTTGGTTAAATTTCAGCAAATTACACAAGTCTCCAAAAATCAATTCAAAACCCTAATTCAAATGGTCAAGGTCAACATTACATATTTCATAAATTTTCTAATACATGAGAATTCAAAACCCTAATTCAAATTGTCAACCTCAAGCATATACATGCCATTAAATTCTAATACATCTAACTACTTAATGAACCTCATTAATCATCATTTACATGTAAAAATAAATCAACTCCTATGCTTTTTATGGCTGTCGAATTCAAGGCTCACTATTCCTTCATCATTTTCTCAAATTTTCTTAGCATATCAACTTAATTTAACCTTAATTCATGAATTAACAAAGAAAGGTGGGACAATTAAGTGCTAACCTTTAATCAAGAAATTTTTCAACCTTGTAAAACTTCAAAATTTACACTTCTTATTGCTACCTATAGTCTTCCCAATATGTGAGGATCAATTCTTATGAAGGGAGCCTTTGAATTTAGGTTGAAAATGATGGAGATTTGAAGCTTTGCATGAAAGCATCCATGGAGATTTGAGAGAAAACCCATTTGGCCGTGGTAAGAGAATGAAGAAAAAGAAGTGAAATGAAGTGGTGAAATTTATCTTCATGTGCTCTTATATAGTCCACTAACTTTGATTTAATTGCTATAATAATTAAGTTTCAAAAATTCTAATTATACTCCCTCATTTTTCCTTAATTACATTACACATTAAATTTTTTTTATGAGGTTTTAAAAATTTAATACCACTCATTTTTAATGAACATTTAGAACAAAAGTCAACTCTAGGTGCCAAATGACAAAAATGCCCCTCTTCGAGTTATAGTCCAACTTGTTCAGTAATACCGATGAAATCCATGATTCGACAGTTCCTTTAATTTTCATTTTCATCGGTACCAATTAAATAAATTTTATTTGACATTCTTTAATGTCATTTGTACCTCGGTAAATCTTTAATTACGTCCTAAAAATTATTTCCTAGGGCTTCTCGTAGGTCTAGGATCGTCAACTGTAACACCCTAGGCAAATCCCACATCGGCAAAACACGGGAGGGATGCTGGGTTTATAAGTTGGCGGTTCGTAACTCCTAGTGACACGTTTTAAAACAATGAGGGCTTCAGCCCAGAGCGGACAATATCACTAGTGGGCAGGGCCGTTATACTTGTGGTATCAGAACCGCTCTGCGTGCAACCTTGAGCGATGGTGGGGCAAACCTCAGCGAGGACGCTGAGTCCCATAAGGGGGGTGGATTGTAACACCCTAGGAAAATCCCACATCGACAAAACACAGAAGAGATGCTGGGTTTATAAGTTGGCGGTTCGTAACTCCTAGTGATGCATTTTAAAACCGTGAGGGCTTCGGCCCAGAGCGGACAATATCACTAGTGGGCCGGGCTGTTACATCAATTGCCTATGTAGCGACTTCCCAATACGATCGCCCATCGCTGTGATTCCAGCTTATTTAACCTAATTGAATTTCATGTCTTTTATTTTTCCTTAATTTTTTTTGTACTTTTTTATCATGTATTACATCATTTTGTGTCTCCTCACTATCATTTAAGTGTAGTTTTAGGCATTCTGACTATCCGAACAGACGTTAGTCGTCGGAACAGTAGAATGTATGGACTACCTACAGTGAGGGCATTACAATGAAAATAAGAGTAATGAAGCACAAATAGGTTAAATGAGCCTAGGTCCCGATGATGAGTGACCTACATGGGAAGCAATTATAAGTTCAGTTGCTACCATAAATTCGTGTGGGACCCTATGGAGACCTTAATGAAGGAATTATTTAGAAATTATTGGAAATATGAAAATCATAGAAATGAAAAGAGAATAAGTACCAATAAGGGAGTCAAAACCTAAGGACTCATCGGGTATTATGGAAAGAGATGGACAAAAACCCGATGAGGGGCATTTTAGTCAATTCACTTTAAAAATTGACTTTTGACCTAAATGTCCACTAAAATGAGTGAGATTAAAATATTGAAATAGAATTGAAAATATAAAGATGTGTATGGAAAATTAATATGGGACATGAAGGGAATTAATGAAATTGTTAAAATAAAAATAATTATAATTATAATTTAAATAAATTAATTTTGGGATAATTATATAAGAGACAAAAGAAATTAAAAACAAAACAAAATCACTTCATCTTCTACGTAAGTGTGGCCGACTCCCTCTCTCTCTATGCTGAAGGAGCGGAAGCATGAAAAACACAAGTTTATATCATTGAATTCAAAAATTTTCACCTAGGGTCACATGCATCATGCAAAATTTATTTTTATATATTGATTTCAATGATAAACAACATATTAAAACTCTTTTAATATGTTTTTAGATCTGTATTTTCCATTTAAGATTTTAGAAATAATCATATTAATTTTTAGAACCCTAGATTAGATCAAGAACAAATACACTAACCTCTTGATGCACTGCAGCGTATTTGTACCTTTGGGATGCATCTTTAGGACACCAGATGTTGTCCCTCTAGCTTTTCCACACTAAGATCACCTATGGCAGCCCTTGAACAGCTTTTAAAGCTTTTTCTATGAATTAGAAAATCAAGTTCTGCCTTTTAAGAGATTACAGATGTAAACAGAACACCAGAAACAATTTCTAGTATTTTTAATTCAAGAGATTGTTTGCTAATCTCTTGGAATAGATGAGATATGAAGAAGAAGAGAGAATGGGAGCCTCAAGGGTGGCAGCACCAAGGAGGCAGCAGCTAGTTATATTTTTTTTCTTTTCATAACAACACTTACATAGCTAGATCACCACTTAAAACCCTTGCCACATGTCACCTTCTGATTGGCTTTAGGTTTAATTGACCCAATCACATTGTGCCAAGTGTCAAACCTATATTTAATCTTAATTTTAATCATCTTACATGATTAAAAGATATTTGGCAAGCTTATGTTTAATGCCATGTGTCACCATCTCATGGTGCCACATGTCACCCTATGAAATGACCAAAATGCCCCTGTATCTTAATTTTGAGTTCTCAACCCAAAATAATTATTTCTCTTCTTATAATCAATTTGTATCAAATATAAATCAATTAATTAATCTTTATTAATTAATTTCTCATTAATTAAATTCATATTTAAATACTTTAAAATATAAATTTAACTTACATTATACATCCAACAACCTAGCTTTGGTTTCAAGTCATTCTAGGGACTTTGCAATCTAATTACAAACCAAACTTATTTAATTAATCAATTTAACTCTTTAATTGATTAATGAAATCATATTTAATTTGGTGATTACTTGTGTATGTGTGTGACTTACTAGGCTCATCACTAATTGGCAATGAGACATGATATCAATTCTTAATATTATCATAACTCTTTCTTACCATACATAATTTCTCTAAATCCTTTTATGCACCTTATAGACCATGGTTAACACCTAGCATAGCATGTCATGGCCACCCAATCAGTAATAAGGTTTACCTTAAATGAACTTATAATCATATGTTACCATGTACTAGAATCTCTCTGTTACAAAATCCCAATTCAAGCTGGAGTCATGGTTCATGTCAAACCCCATTTGCTATGAATATTATGTTCTCTTTTAATTCCAGCTCTTGATTAAAAAGATTTTCTCATCAGAAACTCTTTTATGATTAAATCTATTTGTCTTGGCCAGGAACTTGAAACATCAAGAATAATTAAATGAACATAGGATTTTATCTCTATTTACTTAGAGGAACAGATTCAATCTTGATCAATACCTACCTCCATATATAACTAGTAGTAGCCAACACATACCCATATACCCATACACAGTACAAGTATGAAAGCAGTATCAAACTCAAACCACCTATATACAAGATAACTATGCTATCTCAGGTCTAAAGATTATATGCACTGATATGATTTATGACAATACATTGACAAGAGTAAACTCCATGTGCTTGTCATAAGTATTACTGGTTCGGCCTACTTATCATGTATAAGTGCCTATCATGTTTGTCATATGGCATGAGACTCACCATTCCATCTTATTTATATCTCATATAAATAACTTAGGAACAAACATGAATACAATCTTTCTGGATAAGTCATGTCCTTATTGTGAAGTATCCTCGATTGTGAACCTATTTATGATACTTTGTACTAAAAATACTATCACTCATATTCTTAGCAACTTAAGAATAGAATTTCTAATAAAATATCAATGGACCTTTTCTATTACACATAAATATATTATATAAACGGAAAAGTGGAAATGCTTTTTATTAATAAAAACACATACAAGATACATACTAAATGATATGCTCTAGGGCATACTACTAACAATCTCCCACTAGCACTAGAGCCATTCATTACCATATCTTAGACCCATATTCTCAAGATGTCGGTCTAGCTGAGTCTGTGACATAGGCTTAGTGAATGGATCAGGTGGATTTTCAGCTGATGCTATTTTTTGCATAGCTACATCACCTCGTCTAACTATTTCTCTGATAATGTGGCAGCGCCTTTCTATGTGTTTGGATTTCTGGTGAGACCAGGGTTCCTTAGCCTGTATGACTGCTCCATTGTTGTCACAGTGTAGTGAAACTACTGACTCAATGGAAGGAACTACTGTAAGTTCTATCACAAACTTCTTTATCCAAAGAGCTTCCTTTGCAGCATCTGATGCAGCAATATATTCAGCCTCGGTAGTAGAATATGTAGTCATGCTTTCTTTGGAACTCTTCCAATTGACTGCACCTCCATTACAAATTAACACATACCCAGAGCTAGACTTTCTATCATAGATATCTGATTGGAAATCATAATCAGTATAGCTATCCAATTGCAAGTCTCCACCTCCATATCTCCAGAATAAATCTTTAATTCTTCTCAAGTACTTAAGAATATTCTTGACAGTTATCCAATGTTCCAAACCTGGATTCGATTGATAACTGCTAGTCAAACTAATAGCATATGCGATATTCGGCATAGTACACAACATTGCATATATTAAACTTCCAATAGCCGAAGCATATGGAATCCTAGCCATTTTATCTATTTCTTCAGGTGTCTTTGGAGACATCTCTTTAGAAAGGTGGATACCATGTCTCACTGGCAACAATCCTCTCTTGGAATCAAGCATGTTAAACCTCTTTAACACCTTTTTCAAGTATAGACTTTGGGATAAACCAATTATTCTTTTCGCTCTATCTCTATAGATGTGAATCCCAAGAATATAGGTTGCCTCTCCTAAGTCTTTCATGGAGAATGTATTTGATAACTATACCTTTACAGTTGTCAACATACCTGTGTCATTACCCATCAACAGTATTTCATCCACATATAAGACAAGGAAAGTGATAGCACTGTCACTAACCATCTTATATATACATGGCTCATGCTCATTTTTGATAAAACCAAATGACTTAATGGCTTCATCAAAATGGATATTTTAACTCCTCAAAGCTAGCTTCAACCCATAAATGGATTGCTTTAGCTTGCATACCTTAGAACCATCTTGGGATTCAAAACCCCTAGGTTGTTCCATGAAAATGTTTTCTTCAATGTATCCATTGAGAAAAGTTGTTCTGATATCCATCTACCAAATCTCATAATCATAGTATGCAGCTATTGCTAATAGAATCCTAATTGATTTAAGCATGGCAACAGGCGGGAAAGTCTCCTCATAGTCGATTCCTTGCCTTTGGCGAAACCCTTTCACTACTAGCCTTGTCTTATAGGTCTCTACCTTTCCATCAGAACCAATTTTCTTCTTGAAAACCCATTTATTCCCTATAGGTACAATACCTTCAAGTGGGTCAACAATATCCCAAACTCGATTCTTATACATGGAATCAATCTCGGATTTCATAGCATCAATCCATTTTGAAGAGTCTATATGTGATATAGCTTCTTCAAAGGTAAGTGGATCATCTCCATGATCTACTTCTTCATGAGTAAACAACTCTTGTTCTTCTTTATGAAGGAAACCATATCTCACTAGTGGTGAGATACCCTAGTTGTTCTACGATGAACAGCTGTAGATATTTCATCAATGGGTGTAGGTTGACTAGATGGATCTATATCCTTCTAATCTGTTGGTTGGTCAGAATTCTCCAATTCTAACTCTATTTGCCTTCCTTTGCCTCCTTCTTGAACAAACTGTTGTTCAAGAAATGTGGCATCTCTACTTACCACAACCTTTTGTGAAGTAGGCAAATAAAAATAATATCCAAAACTATCTTTTGGATATCCAACAAATTGATCCTTTTTTGATCTGGTTTCCAATTTATCAGTGTTCAGTTTTTTTATATAAGCTGGACAACCCCAAATCTTAACATGCTTAAGACTTGGTTTTCTTCCATGCCATATCTCATAAGGTGTGGAAGAAACTAATTTTGATGGAATCCTACTCAGAATATACAAAACTGATTCTAATGCAAATCCCTAAAAAGAGATTGGCATATCAATATAGCTCATCATACTACGTACCATATCTAATAGGGTACCATACACCATTCAGCTGTGGTGTTCCTGGAGGAGTCAGCTGGGAAACAATGTCATGCTCTCTCAAGTATTCATCAAATTCAGTACTCAAATATTCACCTCCACAATCTGATCTGAAGGAGCGGAAGCATGAAAAGCACAAGTTTATATCATTGAATTCAAAAATTTTCACCTAGGGTCACATGCATCATGCAAGATTTATTTTTATCTATTTGATTTCAATGATAAAAAACATATTAAAACTCTTTTGATATGTTTTTGGATCTTTATTTTCCATTTAAGATTTTAGAATTAATCAGATTAATTTTAGAGCCCTAGATTAGATCAAGAACTAGTGCACTAACCTCTTGATGCACTGCAGCGTGTTTGCCACCATTGGGATGCGTCTTGAGGACACCAGTTGTTGTCCCTCTAGCCTGTCCACATCAAGATCACCTATGGCAGCCCTTGAACGGCTTTGAAAGCTTTTTTTATTAATTGGAAAATTAAGTTTTTCCTTTTAAGAGATTAAAGATGTAAACAGAATACTAGAAACAATTTCTAGTATTTTTAATTCAAGAGATTGTTTGCTAATCTCTTGGAATTGATAAGAGATGAAGAAGAAGAAAGGGAGAGGTGCTTCGGGGCAATACCAATGAAACAAATAGCAGCTAGGTATTTTTCTTTTCATCCTTTCCCTTATATAGCTAGGTCACCACTTAAAACCCTTGCCACATGTCACCTTCTGATTAACTCTAGGTTTAATTGACCCAATCACATTATGCCAAGTGTTAAACCAATATTTAATCTTAACTTTAATCATCTTATATGATTAAAAGACATATGGCAAGCTTATGTGTAGTGCCATGTGTCACCATCTCATGGTGCCATATGTCACCCTGTGAAATGACCAAAATACCCCTGTGTCTTATTTTTGAGTTCTCAACCCAAAATAATTATTTCTCTTCTTCTAATCAATTTATATCAAATATAAATTAATTAATTAACCTCTATTAATTAATTTCTCATTAATTAAATTCATATTTAAATACTTTAAATATAAATTTAACTTATACAATACATCTAATAACTTAGATTTGGTTTCAAGCCATGCTAAGGACTTTGCAATCTAATTGCAAACCAAACCTATTTAATTAATCAATTAAACTCTTTAATTAATTAATTAATTAAATCATATTTAATTTGGTGATTACTTGTGTATGTGTGTGACTTACTAGGCTCATCACTAATTGGCAATGAGACATGATATCAACTCTTAATATCATCAGAACTCTTTCTTACCATAAATGATTTCTCTAAATCATTTTATGCACCTCATAGACCATGGTTTATACCTAGCATAGCATGCCATGGCCACCCAATTAATAATAAGGTTTACCTTAAATGAACCTATAATCATATGTTACCATGCACTAGAATCTCTCTGTTACAAAATCCCAACTCAAGCTGGAGTCATGGTTTATATCAAACCCCATTTACTATGAATATTATGTTCTCTTTTAATTCCAGTTTTTGATTAAAAATATTTTCTCTTCAGAAACTCTTTTCTGAATAAATCTATCTGTCCTGGCCAGGAACTTGAAACATCAAGAACAATTAGATGAACATAGGATTTTATCCCTATTTACTTAGAGGAACAGATTCCATCTTGATCAACACCTACCTCGATATATAACTAGCAGGAGCCAACACATACCCATATACCCATACACGGTACAAGTATGAAAGCAGTATCAAACTCAAACCACCTATATACAAGATAACTATGCTATCTCAAGTCTAAAGATTATATGCACTGAAATGATTTATGACAATGCATTGACAATAGTAAACTCCATGTGCTTGTCATAAATGTCACTGGTTCGACCTACTTATCATGTATAAGTGCCTATCATGTTTGTTATATGGCATGAGACTCACCATTCCATCTTATTTACATCTCATATAAATAACTTGGGAACAAACATGATTACAATCTTTCTGGATAAGTCATGTCCTTATTGTGATGTATCCTCGATTGTGAACCTATTTATGATACTTTGTACTAGAAATACTGTCACTCATATTCTTAACAACTTAAGAATAGAATTTCTAACAAAATATCAATGGACCTTTTCTATTACACATAAATATATTATGTAAATAGAAAAGTGAAAATGCCTTTTATTAATAAAAACATGTATGACATACATACTAAATGATATGTTATAGGGCATACTACTAGCAATCTCTCACTAGCACTAGAGCCATTCATTACAATACCTTAGAACCATGTTCTCAAATGTCAGTCTAACTGTGCTTGTCACACAGGCTTAGCAAATGGATCAACTGAAATTTTCAGCTAATGCTATTTTCTAAATGGCTATATCGTTTTGCCCAACTATCTCTCTGATAATGTGACAGCGCCTTTCTATGTGTTTAAATTTCTAGTAAGACCGAGGTTCCTTATATCCAAACAACTTCTTTTGCAGTATCTGATGCAGCAAAATACTCAGCCTCGGTAGTGGAATCTGCAGTCATACCTTATTTGTAACTGTTCCAACTGACTGCACTTCCATTACAAATGAACACATACCCAGAGGTAGACTTTCTATCATCGATATCTGATTGGAAATCAGAATCAGTATGATCATTCAATTGCAAGTCACCACCTCCATATATTAAGAATAAATCCTTAGTTCTTCTAACGTACTTAAGGATATTCTTGACAGCTATCCAACATTCCAAACCTGGATTGGATTGGTACCTGCTAGTCAAACTAATAGCATATTCGATATCCAGCCTAGTACACAACATTGCATACTTCAAACTTGTAATTGCCAAAGCATATTGAATCTTGGCCATTTTATCTCTTTCTTTAGGTGTTTTTGGAGACATCTTTTTAGAAAGGTGGATACCATGTCTCACTGATAACAATCCTTTCTTGGAAACAATCATGTTAAACCTCTTTAACACTCTTTCCAAGTATAGACTTTGGGATAAACTAATTATTCTTTTCGCTCTATCTCTATATATGCGAATCCCAAGAATATAGGTTGCCTTACCTAAGTCTTTCATGGAGAATGTATTTGACAACCATACCTTTATAGTTGTCAACATACCTGTGTCATTACCTATCAACAGAATATTATCCACATATAAGATAAGAAAAGTGACAAGACTATCACTAACCTTCTTATATACACATGGCTCATCCTCATTTTTGATAAAATCAAATGACTTAATGGCTTCATCAAAACGGATGTTCCAACTCCTCGAAGCTTGTTTTAACCCATAAATGGATCGCTTTAGCTTGCGCCCTTAGGAACCATCTTGGGATTCAAAACCCCTAGGTTGTTCCATGAAAATGTTTTCTTCAATGTTTCCATTGAGAAAAGTTATTTTGACATCCATCTGCCAAATCTCATAATCATAGTATGTAGCTATTACTAATAGAATCCTAATTTATTTAAGCATGGCAACAGGCGAGAAAGTCTCCTCATAGTCGATTCCTTGCCTTTGGCGAAACCCTTTCGCTACTAGCCTTGCCTTATAAGTCTCTACCTTTCCATCAGAACCAATTTTCTTCTTGAAAACCCATTTGTTCCTTATAGGTACAATACCTTCAGGTGGGTCAACAAGATCCCAAACTTGATTCTTATACATGGAATTAATCTCAAATTTCATAGCATCAATCCATTTTGAAGAGTATATATCTGATATAGCTTCTTCATAGGTAAGTGGATCATCTCCATGATCTGCTTCTTCATGAGTAAACAAACTCTTGTTCTTCTTCATGAAGGAAACTATATCTCATTGGTGGGTGAGATACCATGGTTGTTCTACGATGAATAGTTGTAGATGTTTCATCAATAGGTGTAGGTTGACTAGATAGATCTATATCCATCTGATCTATTTGTTGGTCAGAATTCTCCAATTCCAACTCTATTTGCCTTCCTTTGCCTTCTTCTTGAACAAACTGTTGTTCAAGAAATATGGCATCTCTACTTATCACAACCTTTTGTGATGTGGGCAAATAAAAATAATATCCAAACCTATCTTTTGGATATCCCACAAATCGACCCTTTTCTAATCTGGTTTCCAATTTATCAGTGTTCAGCTTTTTGATATAAACTGGATAACCCCAAATCTTAACATGCTTAAGACTTGTTTTCTTCCATGCCATATCTCATAAGGTACGGAAGATACTGATTTTGTTGGAATCCGATTTAGAATATACAAAATTGATTCTAATGCAAATCCCCAAAAGGAGATTGGCATATTAGTATAGCTCATCATACTACGTACCATATCCAATTGGGTATGATTTCTCCTTTCAGATACACCATTCAGTTGTGGTGTTCCTGGAGGAGTTAGCTGGAAACAATGCCATGCTCTCTTAAGTATTCATCAAATTCAGTAGTCAAGTATTCACTTCTACGATCTGATCGAAGAGCTTTAATACTTTTTCCTGCTTGATTTTCTACTTCAGATTTAAATTCTTTGAACTTTTCAAAGGATTTATGTTTGTATTTCATCAAATACAAATACCCAATCCTTAATTTATCATCAGTAAAAGTAATAAAATAATGAAAACCGCCTCTAGCCATTTCTTTAAAAGGACCACATACATCACTATGTATTAGCTCCAAAATATTTGCAACTCTTAGTCCTTGTCCAACAAAGAGTGATTTAGTCATTTTGCCCTGAAGGCAAGATTCACAAGTTGGAGTAGGTCCAAAACCCAATGAGGATAAAATCCTCATTTTCCCTAGCTTTGCAATCCTATCTTCTGCAACATGGCCTAACCTTAGGTGCCAAATATATTTTGAACTTGAGTTGATTTTCATCATGGCATTGCATTCTTTTAGATTGCTTGCATTAGATTTGTATTTAATATTATTATCTAAATAATAAAGTCCATCATGCATATAACCTGAACCAACATATTTATTTCCAAAATAAATATTGCAAACATCATTTATGAACTAAAATTCATAACCATCTCTAGTCAAACTAGATATAGAAATGATGTTCTTAAAAGGTATCAGGTATATGCAAAACCTTGTTTAAATACAAAACATGTCTATAAATATATAAAGATTTAGATCTTATGGCTAAAGCTTCAACAGTTGAGCTTTTGCCAACCCGGAGTCTAATATCTCGTTAGTGTAAGCTTCTATTAATAGCAATACTCTGGGCAGTTCCTATTTCTGTGCCCATCATTATGGCAGTTGAAACACTTTCCTTTTGCCTTTGTCAGCTTTGGTCTTCCCTATCTGTTTAGCTTATCTTCTTGGAAGGATTAGGAATCTGAGGTTTCTTTTTCTTATTGCCCTTCTTCTTGTTGGACTTTCCAGCAGAAGAAGATGTAATCAAAGCTACCTCTTTTTCTTTATTGCCCGGCATATTCTTTTGAGTAATAACCAGCATGCTGAGTAAACCAGCCAAGGTGCATTCCTATTTAGTCATACGAAAATTTGTCATAAAATTCCCAAAAGACTCAGGAAGGGACTAAAGGATCA
Source organism: Hevea brasiliensis (assembly GCF_030052815.1). Lineage (NCBI taxonomy): Eukaryota > Viridiplantae > Streptophyta > Magnoliopsida > Malpighiales > Euphorbiaceae > Hevea > Hevea brasiliensis. The sequence continues at coordinate 45,883,149 of NC_079494.1, forward strand.
AATCTGTCTGCAATTGGAAATCCATGTTAAAGTCAAGATGTTCTAGCTACTCAATTAGCCGAATCATCTTATGGACATGATCCCCAACATTCTATCCCTCAAACATCCTCATGCGGAATAGCTGTCTAGATATCTCATACCTAGCATTCCTGCTGTGCTCACCATACAACTCTTGTAGGTGAAGAAGGATCTCACTCGCTCTTTGCATGTTCTCATGCTGCTTCTGTAACTCATTTCTCATGGAAGCAAGCATATAACACTTAGCTCTCATATCATGCTCCTTCCACTTGTTCAAAGCTTTACGTTCCTCTTGGGTGGCCTCTTGAGGCAAGGGACCAGGAACATTTGAGTTTTAAACATATCCTATATGTTCAAGGTTCAGGATAAGTTTCAAATTTCTTAGCCAATCAAACAGATTAGGTCCTGTCAACCTATTCCGATCAAGTATGCTTGCAAGGATATTGGATGGTGGTGGTTGTTCTGTGCTCATTATTATCAGAAAATTAACTGCAGAAAATAACCAAATTTATTAGTAAATGTATCATGCAATTAACCAAAATGATTATGGTCTTTTAATCAAATTGGTCCTCCCACTAACTTAGTGAATCCTACACTTCCAAAGTAGAAAACGGAAATCCTAGTTGGATGGATTTCTAGTGGGTGATTGAATTATTATAATTCTATTGATCATCCTCTGGTACATTCGTTATAGGAATTACAATAAACTATAAGTGAGCAACTCCTTGCCCATCACATCTCATGTGAGGTTCAATCCTTTACCTAGCCCCTAATGCTCAAAATCTCAGGTACATCCATTATTGACTTATCTTGCATTAGTTAAGTTGATCCCATTGAGCTAGTAATTATGCAAATAATTTTAATGTCTTCAGGTAGATTCAATATTGGCCACCAAACCATTTAGATATTTACAACATCTCATGCTTAACAATTATTCTTAAGAAAATCTCTTAAATTAATTGCATCTTATACAAGTATTTAAAATTTCTTAAAATAATTGCCTCAATGGAGGGCCCATGTTATAATTACTTTAATTATACCATTTCCAACTTAATCATTTGTTTGGAAGATTTTATGGTCATCCTAATTACTATCAAGGTCTCACTTTGCACATTATCCATTTAGCATGCATATACCATATACTTGCATACATTCCCATACAACTCATGCATTCATGCACAAACAGTAAATATGGTATAATCATGGACTTTCTAAGGGATTCAATTCTGAGCCACCAAGAATTGAATCAGGGCATTCCTAGGTGCATTTCATTCATTCATTTTCCAAGAGTTACCGAAGGAGTACATAATCAACACTTGATCTTGAATTCCTCCCACTGGTCCCACCAATGCTCTTGATCTCCTTGATCTTCTTGCAATCCAAATACATAGTAATCCTTGGCATACCAAGGCCAATTTATAAGAACATAAATAAATGAAATTAAAACCCAAAATTATTACAACCTTAATAATACATGCCCAAAATAAATTAATTAATTTACAATCCCAAAGAAACATAAAAGAAATAAATCCAATCACATTGGTCTTTCATAGTCCATGATCATCCATCATGCATATCACTATTTAACAATTAAATAAAACATACATACTTAAATTAAATTGAATATCTCATATTCAACTTAAAAATCCATATTTGAATATGATTAAAACAAATTTAAAAATTTAGATTTGAATCACATTCAAACAAATTTAAAAATTTAGATTTGAATCACGTTCAAACAACCTTAAAAATTTAGATTTGAAATCACATTCAAACAATTTTTTAAAAATTCAGATTTGAATATTATTCAAACAACTTTAAAAATTCAGATTTGAAAATGATACAAACAACTTTAAAAATTCAGATTTGAATCACATTCAAACAACTTTTAAAATTTAGATTTGAATCACATTCAAATAATTCTTAAAATTCTGATTTAAATCAAAATTTAATTGTGTGATTAAAACTCTAATTAAACAATTTAATTAGATATAGGATGAGCTTTTAGATCATACAACAATTGCAAATTAAAAAGCCAAACCTTGTGCACACCATGGGAGCAGCCAAACCATGCGCACCCATGGTGCACTCCACCATGCCGCCACCTCTTGATCATTCCAACCAGCAATGAATTGATCAACTTTTGATTAAATCACACAATCAAATCTCATATTGAATAATCTAAATGGCAAATATAGTGGCTCTGATACCAATTGAAGGAGCAAAAGCATGAAAAACACAAGTTTATATCATTGAATTCAAAAATTTTCACCTAGGGTCACATGCATCATGCAAGATTTATTTTTATCTATTTGATTTAAATAATAAAAAACATATTAAAACTCTTTTAAAATGTTTTTGGATTTGTATTCGCCAATTAAGATTTTAAAATTAATCATATTAATTTTAGAACCCTAGATTAGATCAAGAATAAGTGCCCAACCTCTTGATGCACTGCAGTGTGTTTGGCACCTTTGGGATGCGTATTTAGGACACCAGTTGTTATCCCTCTAGCTTGTTGATATCAAGATCACCTATGGCAGCCCTTGAACAGCGTCTAAATCTTTTTCTATTAATTAGAAAATCAAGTTTTTCCTTTTAAAAGATTAAAGATGTAAACAGGACACTAGAAACAATTTCTAGTATTTTTAATTCAAGAGATTGTTTGCTAATCTCTTGGAATTGATAAGAGATGATGAAGAAGAAAGGGAGATGTGCTTTGGGGCAGCACCAATGAAACAAATAGCAGCTAGGTATTTTTCTTTTCATTCTTTCCCTTATACAGCTAGGTCACCAATTAAAACCCTTGCCACATGTCACCTTCTGATTGACTCTAGGTTTAATTGACACAATCACATTGTGCCAAGTGTTAAACCTATATTTAATCTTGACTTTAATCATCTTACATGATTAAAAGATATATGGCAAGCTTATGTATAGTGCCATGGGTCACCATCTCATGGTGTCACATGTCACCCTCTGAAATGACCAAAATATCCCTCAGTCTTAATTTTGAGTTCTTAACCCAAAATAATTATTTCTCTTCTTCTAATCAATTTATGTCAGATATAAATTAATTAATTAATCTCTATTAATTAATTTCTCATTAATTAAATTCATATTTAAACACTTTAAAAATAAATTTAACTTATACTATACATCTAATAACCTAGATTTGATTTCAAGCCATGATAGGGACTTTGCAATCTAATAGCAAACCAAACCTATTTAATTAATCAATTAAACTCTTTCATTAATTAATTAAATCATATTTAATTTTGTGATTATTTATGTATGTGTGTGACTTACTAGGCTCATCACTAATTGGCAATGAGACATGATATCAACTCTTAATATCATCAGAACTCTTTCTTACCATAAATGATTTCTCTAAATCATTTTATGCACCTTATAGACCATGGTTAACACCTAGAATAGTATGCCATGGCCACCCAATTAATAATAAGGTTTACCTTAAATGAACCTATAATCATATGTTACCATGCACTAGAATCTCTCTGTTACAAAATCCGGACTCAAGCTGGGGTCATAGTTTATGTCAAACCCCATTTGCTATGAATATTATGTTCTCTTTTAATTCCAGTTCTTGATTAAAAAGATTTTCTCATCAGAAACTCTTTTCTGAATAAATCTATTTGTCCTGGCCAGGAACTTAAAACATCAAGAATAATTAAATGAACATAGGATTGTATCCCTATTTACTTAGAGGAACAGATTCCATCTTCATCAACACCTACCTCCATATATAACTAGTAGGAGCCAACGCATGCCTATATACCCATACACGGTACAAGTATGAAAGTAGTATCAAACTCAAACCACCTATATACAAGATAATTATGCTATCTCAAGTCTAAAGATTATATGCACTGATATGATTTATGACAATAGATTAACAAGAGTAAACTCCATGTGCTTGTCATAAATGTCACTGGTTCGACCTACTTATCATGTATAAGTGCCTATCATGTTTGTTATATGGCATGAGACTCACCATTCTATCTTATTTACATCTCATATAAATAACTTAGGAACAAATATGATTACAATCTTTCTAGATAGGTCATGTCCTTATTGTGAAGTATCCTCGATTGTGAACCTATTTATGATACTTCGTGCTACAAATACTATCACTCATATTCTTAACAAGTTAAGAATAGAATTTCTGGCAAAATATCAATGGACCTTTTCTATTACACATAAATATATTATATAAACGGAAAAGTGAAAATGCCTTTTATTAATAAAAACATGTACAAGATGCATACTAAATGATATGCTCTAGGGCATACTACTAACATGATCGAAGAGCTTTAATACTCTTTCCTGTTTGATTTTCTACTTTAGATTTAAATTCCTTGAACTTTTCAAAGGATTCATGTTTTTATTTCATCAAATACAAATACCCAAACCTTGATTTATCATCAGTAAAGGTAATAAAGTAATGAAAACCATCTCTAGCCTACCCCAAAATATTTTCAGCCCTTAGCCCTTGTCCAACAAAGGGTGATCTAGTCATTTTGCCCTGAAGGCAAGATTCATAAGTTAGAGTAGGCTCAGAGCCCAATGAGGAAAGAATCCCCATTTTCTCCAGTTTTGCAATCCTATCTTCTGCAACATGACATAACCTTAAGTGCCAAATATATTTTGAACTTGAGTTGATTTTCACCATGGCATTGCATTCATTTAGATCACTTGAATTCATTTTGTGTTTGTCATTTTTATCCAAATAATAAAGACCATCATTCATATAACCCGAACCAACATATTTATTTTCGAAATAAATATTACAAACATCATATGTGAATTGAAATTCATAACTATTTCTAGTCAAACTAGATATAGAAATGATGTTCTTAAAAGCATCAGGTACATATAAAATATTATCCAAACATAAAACATGTCCAAACGTGTAAAAAGATTTAGATCCTATGGCTAAAGCTTCAACAGTTAAGCCATTGCCAATCTGGACTCTAACATCTTGAGAACGCAAGCTGCTACTATTTGCTAATTCCTGCATATCATGAGAAATGTGAGAACTGGCACCAGTATCTAAAACCCAAGCTGTAGATGAACTATGAGTATCATCAGAATCTAAATAACAAGATATGGACATACCTTTCGAAGGACTATCCTTCTTGTCTTTCAGAGAAGCAAGATACTCTTGGCAGTTCCTCTTCTAGTGCCCATCCTTCTAGCAGTGGAAACACTTTCCTTTGCCTCCATCAGCTTTAGTCTTCCCTTTCTATTTAGCTATTTTCCTGGAAGGACCAGGAATTTGAGATTCCTTTTTCTTATTGCCCTTCTTCTTGTTGGACTTTACAGTAGAAGAAGATGCAATCAAAGCTACCTCTTTTCCTTTATTGCCTGGTATATTCTTTTTGGCAATAACTAGCATGTTGAGTAAACCAGCCAAGGTGCATTCCTGTTTAGTCATATAGAAATTTGTCACAAAATTCCCAAAAGACACAGGAAGGGACTGAAGGATCAAATCCGTTTGTAGTTGGAAATCCATGTTGAAATCAAGATGTTTCAAATTTCTTAGCCAATCAGACAGATTAGGTCCTGTCAACCTATTGCAACCAAGTATGCTTGCAAGGATATTGGATGGTGGTGGTTGTTCTGTGCTCATTATTATCAGAAAATTAACTGCAGAAAATAGCCAAATTTATTAGTAAATGTATCATGCAATTAACCAAAATGATTATGGTCTTTTAATCAAATTGGTCCTCCCACTAACTTAGTGAATCCTACACTTCCAAAGTAGAAAACGGAAATCCTAGTTGGATGGATTTCTAGTGGGTGATTGAATTATTATAATTCTATTGATCATCCTCTGGTACATTCATTATAGGAATTACAATAAACTATAAGTGAGCAACTCCTTGCCCATCACATCTCATGTGAGGCTCAATCCTTTACCTTGCCCCTAATGCTCAAAATCTCAGGTACATCCATTATTGACTTATCTTGCATTAGTTAAGTTGATCCCATTGAGCCAGTAATTATGCAAATAATTTTAATGTCCTCAAGTGCATCCAATATTGGCCACCAAACCATTTACATATTTACAACATCTCATGCTTAACAATTATTCTTAAGAAAATCTCTTAAATTAATTGCATCATATGCAACTATTTAAAATTTCCTAAAATAATTGCCTTAATGGAGGGCCCATGTTATAATTACTTTAATTATAATATATCCAACTTAATTATTTGTTTGGAAGATTTTATGGCCATCCTAATTACTATTAAGGTCTCACTTTGCACATTATCCAATTAGCATGCATATATCATATACTTGCATACATTCCCATACATCTCATGCATTCATGGACAATAAATAAATATGGTATGATCATGGACTTTCTAAGGGATTCAATTCTGAGCCACCAAGAATTGAATCAGGGTATTCCTAGGTGCATTTCATTCATTCATATTACAAGAGTTGATGAAGGAGTACATAATCAATACTTGATATTGAATTCCTCCCACTGGTCCCACCAATGCTCTTGATCTCCCTGATCTTCTTGCAATCCAATTACATTGTAATCCTTGGCATATCAAGGTGAATTTACAAGAACTTAAATAAATGAAATTATAACCCAAAATTATTACAACCTTAATAATACATGCCCAAAATCAATCAATTAATTTACAGTCCCAAAGAAACATAAAAAAAATAAATCTAATCACATTGGTCTTTTATAGTCCATGATCATCCATCATGCATATCACTATTTAACAATTAAATAAAACATACATACCTAAATTAAATTGAATATCTCATATTCAACTTAAAAAACCAGATTTGAATATGATTCAAACAAATTTAAAAATCAGATTTGAATCACATTCAAACATCCTTAAAAATTCATATTTGAATCACGTTCAAAAAATTTTTAAAAATCATATTTGAATCACATTCAAATAATTTTTAAAAATTCAAATTTGAATATTATTCAAACAACTTTTAAAATTCATATTTGAATCACATTCAAACAATTTTTGAAATTATGATTTGAATCACAATTTAATTGTGTGATTATAACTACTAATTAAACATTTAAATTAGTCATAGGATAGGCCTTAGATCATACAACAATTGTAGAATTTAAAACCAAACCTTGCGTCACCCATGAAGCCCAAAGAATGCGCACCATTGATGGTGAGATCAAGCATGCCGCCACACTTCTTTATACAACCAACAATGGATCTATCATCTCATGATCATATCACAAAATTAAATCATATAATCAACAATCTAAATGGCAAATATAGTGGCTCTGATACCAATTGAAGGAGTAGAAGCATGAAAAAGACAAGTTTATATCATTGAATTAAAAAATTTTCACCTAGGGTCACATGCATCATGCAAGATTTATTTTTATCTATTTGATTTCAATGATAAACAACATATTAAAACTCTTTTAATACGTTTTTAGATCTGTATTTTCCATTTAAGATTTTAGAATTAATCAGATTAATTTTTAGAACCCTAGATTAGATCAAGAACAAATACACTAACCTTTTGATGCACTGCAACGTATTTGTACCTTTGGGATGCGTCTTTAGGACACCAGATGTTGTCCCTCTACCTTGTCCACACCAAGATCACCTATGGCAGCCCTTAAACAGCTTCTAAAGCTTTTTCTATGAATTAGAAAATCAAGTTTTTCCTTTTAAGAGATTACAGATGCAAATAGAATACTAGAAACAATTTCAAGTTTTTTTAATTCAAGAGATTGTTTGCTAATCTCTTGGAATGAATGAGAGATGAAGAAGAAAAGAGAATGGGAGCCTCATGGGTGGCTACACCAAGGAGGCAGTATCTGGTTATATTTTTTTTCTTTTTATAACAACACTTATATAGCTAGGTCACCACTTAAAACCCTTGCCACATGTCAACTTCTGATTGGCTCTAGGTTTAATTGACCTAATCACATTGTGCCAAGTGTCAAACCTATATTTAATCTTAATTTTAATCTTCTTACATGATTAAAAGATATTTGGCAAGCTTATGTGTAATGCCATGTGTCGCCATCTCATGGCGCCACATGTCACCCTATGAAATGACCAAAATGCCCCTATGTCTTAATTTTGAGTTCTCAATCCAAAATAATTATTTCTCTTCTTCTAATCAAATTATATCAAATATAAATCAATTAATTAATCTTTATTAATTAATTTCTCATTAATTAAATTCATATTTAAACACTTTAAATATAAATTTAACTTATACTATACATCCAATAACCTAGATTTGGTTTCAAGTCATGCTAGGGACTTTGCAATCTAATTGCAAACCAAACCTATTTAATTAATCAATTAAACCTTTAATTAATTAATTAAATCATATTTAATTTGGTGATTACTTATTTATGTGTGTGACTTACTATGCTCATCACTAATTGGCAATGAGACATGATATCAACTCTTAATATCATCATAAATCTTTCTCACCATAAATGATTTCTCTAAATCATTTTATGCACCTCATAGACCATGGTTAATTCCTAGCATAGCATGCCATGGCTACCCAATCAGTAATAAGATTTACCTTAAATGAACCTATAATTATATGTTACCATGCACTAGAATCTCTCTGTTACAAAATCCCAATTCAAGCTGGAGTCATGGTTTATGTCAAACCCCATTTGCTATGAATATTATGTTCTCTTTTAATTCTAGTTCTTGATTAAAAAGATTTTCTCATCAGAAACTCTTTTCTGATTAAATCTATCTATCCTGGCCAGGAACTTGAAACATCAAGAACAATTAAATGAACATAGGATTTATCTCTATTTACTTAGAGGAACATATTCCATCTTGATCAACACTTACCTCCATATATAACTAGTAGGAGCCAACACATGCCCATATACCCATACACAGTACAAGTATAAAGGCAGTATCAAACTCAAACCACCTATATACAAGATAACTGTGCTATCTCAGGTCTAAAGATTATATGCACTGATATGATTTATGATAATACATTGACAAGAGTAAACTCTATGTGCTTGTCATAAGTGTCACTGGTTCGGCCTACTTATCATGTATAAGTGCCTATCATGTTTGTCATATGGCATGAGACTCACTATTCCATCTTATTTATATCTCATATAAATAACTTGGGAACAAACATGAATACAATCTTTCTAGATAAGTCATGTCCTTATTGTGAAGTATCCTCGATTGTGAACCTATTTATGATACTTTGTACTAGAAATACTGTCACTCATATTCTTAACAACTTAAGAATAGAATTTCTAACAAAATATCAATGGACCTTTTCTATTAGACATAAATATGTTATGTAAACGGAAAAGTGGAAATGCCTTTTATTAATAAAAACATGTACAAGATACATACTAAATGATATGCTCTAAGGCATACTACTAACATATGCTTTCTCCATTTTCAAGCAACTAAGCTCTAAACTGCTTAAATTCTTGCCATAAACTCCATAACTAATCATTAGAAAACCTCTAATTGGACCTAGAATAGAAGATTGGAAGAAAGGAAATTGGGGGAAACTTGAAGAACTAGAAGTTTGGAAAAGCTCCATTCGAGGTAAGTTACTCTTTTATCTTAATTAGTTATATATGTGTTGAATTAAGTTTGGATATGGGGATTTAGCCTAAGAAATCAAAAAAATTATGCATGAATACTGAAGATGGATTTTCAGCCAGCTTGGGGACTTTAGGATTTTGATTTTTTTTATTAAATTGATCATGAATTTTAGCTTATATGAAGTAGTATACATGATTGGTTTGTTGAAATTGGATGAATTTGCATGAATTGGGAGATGGAAGATTAGGGTTTTGGGGAAATTAGGGTTTTTGTTGTACGGAGTACAATTAGGGTTCTTGATACCAAATTAAGGTCATTTGAGGTGCAATTAATGTGATTTGGTGTTGAATTGATGAAAGGAATTAGTGGAATGGTAGGGTGCTAATGTGCTAGAATATGGACAGCTTGTATCTAGTGCACTTAAATGCTCATAAGTTTGAGCTACTTAACTCTAATTGGTGTAAGACTAATTGAAGATGAAAGTGAAGACATAATGCTAGAATTTTCATGAAGACATCCTACCCAGAAAATGACCATAGGATACCTCAAATTAGGCTTGAATCCGGGTTAACAATTCTGGACCTGGAGAAAATGATCATATGAATTGTACTTAGTAAATTAGGCATAACTCACTATAGGAAACTCCAATTCAAGTTATTCTTGAACTAATAGAAATCTGAGACATAGGAGAACAATTATTATGAAGACCATAGAGCCAAATTATGACCCTAACTTGATCAAATTGTTAGACAAAGTCAGTCCAACAAATCTGCGTTAGTGCTAGACTGAACCTGGAAAGTGTGAAGGATTAGGCATCCGACCAGTTTTGGCAAAATTGCCATAACTTGGCCTAAAATACTGCAAATGTATTAATTCCAAAGCCAAAACTTTCATAAGACATAGAACTAAAAACTTTATGTTTTGAGCAGAACCCAGTTCATAGGGCAAGGTATTGGAATTGTCAGGATAATTCAGGAATCCCAAATCTGGAATTCCTGCACCTTAGCCAAATTGCCCTGTGACCTTGGAATTGTTATTAGGCCATAAATTCCTCTACAAAACTCCAATTGAAGTGATTCAAAATGATTTGAAAACGTAAGACAAATACCTAAAACATTGTTTTAGGGACTAAGGCCAAATTATGAACTTATAATGCCCGGATATAGAATGTAATGTTAAGATACAAATCTAGAAAACTTGGAATTTCAAGATATGACACGCAAAACATTGTTTAGCAATTTGACCATAACATGAGATCCAGAACTCCAAATTGAGTGATTCAAAAAGGAAAATAAAACTAAGACATATAGGAATAACTTTCATTCGGATCTGCTTCCCAAACTATAATTAGAACTAGGTTGAAATGGGGTTGTAAAGTTAGGGTCCAGAACTACCCTAAACCCAGAATACATTGAAATTCTAAAATTTACTTAGGGATGCATTAGGCATTTACTTAATTACCTATTGGAGATAATTGGGATGAATATTGAGACTCTTTAATTTTGTATTTTAGTAGAAAAGGAGGCCTTGAAAGGCAAGGAGAAATAAATAAAGAAAAAGGAAATCCATTAAAGGTTTGTGCACAACTAACCTTTTTTCTTTGTTTTTAACTTTGTAATTGGTTGGAATGAATTTATTATGAATGAGTTATAATTTTTCTTGCATTTAAGAACTTTAATTTTGTGAAATGAATTTATGATTATGGAAAGGCGGATGTTGGTTATGAATTTCGTTATAGCAAGGGGGTGAGCCGGTTTTGAATGTATATTTAAAGTGTTTGAGAAATTTGTGTATTGCCAACCCTATAAGGGGAATTTGATAAAGAATTGTGATTTATTTGATTTGCAATATAATTCTTTGAATGGAAATATTTGAATTTATTTTGAAACCACAGTTGGCATGACAATTTGATTTTTATCCCTTATTATATGAGGTGAAATTGATAATGTGTTCCTCTCTCTCTAGCTTGCCAACTGAGGTTAAGTTCGGATGAGTACTCATATTGCTAGCTGGCCACCTCCCTCATTAATTATGATTAGTGAGGTTGTAGATTACTTTATCGTGGTGTACAATGCGGCATTGATCATGAAATTTTATGTTATAACCTTAACTGTGTGAATTATTGGCAACACTACTGTTTGTAATTGCTTTGATAAAAATGTTATTGAAATAATTGATTTATATGATTGAAAATGTTGATATTGATTTTATGAATTATTGAAATTTGAGTATTTCAAATTCTTGGCTATGCCTTGCACAAACATGTTTTACATTGAGTTTTAAATTATTAGTTTTGCACCATTGAGTGATATACTCAGTGATAGCTTCTTTATGCTATCGCAGGAAAGGAGAAAGGCACATCAGCAGAGTGAGCTGCTTGGAGCTGTTAAAGATCACTTTCGGGTATATATATTAGGTATATCCTTTGTAGATTCATTTTGATATAAATTAGCCTATATGTATATAAAGACAAATGAGCAGTTGTATAAATGAAATTGTAATAATTTTTTGATATCTTTTACTTGTAAATTTGTATAAGAACATTTATTTTGATTTGTATATGAGATTAGTACATTTTCTTGGTGTTGGTTGAGTGAAAGGAGATTATTTGATTTGATTGAGTCCAAATTGTGTATGATATATTTTTATAAATTGATTTTCAACAGGTTTGAAGAATTGGTTTTATACAGTTTTAGCCGTTACAGTGCAAAATTTTTGTAGAATTTTTAAAATGTTAATTTATTTCTAAATAAATTTTATAGCATATATCTAACCCAAAGGCACTTTAATAATTCTTTTATCATCTTTTTACACTTAAAAATGAAATGGAATTGTTTTAAAATCCCTTGTAGTATATTTAATGGGTTATCGGTAGATGAAGTTAGGTATTTCATTAGGTATACTACGGGATCATGTTATAACTTACAGAGGGGTAAGGTGTGACACACACTCAACAACCTCACTTTCAATCTCAAAACACAAGAAATTGCAACTAAAACACAAGCTATCAAGGAATTAAATACTATGGCTAAAGCTTTAGAGAGAGAAAGAGTAAAAAACTTATAACTCAATAATTCACAAATAGATGGTTGTTGTTACTCTTCCACCATAATAAATATCCTCCATTTATATTTTTGGCAAGAAAATTATCATTGGGGTTGATTAAATGCAAAAATAGCCATTCAACTACTTAAAGTCCTATTATTTTGACTTTAAAAAACCTAAGTTCGACTGTCAAAGTCCCCTACTTTGGCTGCCAAAACTTCAAATTTAAAAACTTTACTTTAGCTACCAAAGTCCCCAACTTCATATTAGTCTTGGCTTTACCTCTTTCTTAGTCAAGAGATACCGAAGAGCTGCATAGTCTATATAGACAATGACTTTGATCCAACTAGGTAGGATTTAAATTTATTAATTGCAAATACAACAACCAACAACTCTTTTTCTGTAGTTTCATAGTTAATCTGTGCATTATTAAGCGTTTTTCTAGTATAGTAAATAGCATGAACTTTCTTATCTTTTATTTTCCCAAGAAATGATCCTATTGCATAGTTGCTTGCATCACACATAATCTTAAATGGTAACTCCCAGTCTAGAGGTTGCATTCTTGGTGCAAAAATTAATGCTTACATTTTCTTATAAAAAGAAGCAAGGCAACTTTCATCAAAATCAAAGGGTATATCTTGTTTTAACAAGCCTATTAATGGTTTAGCTATTTGGGAAAACTCTTTTATGAATCTTATAGAATCCTGAATGTCCCAAAAAGCTTTGCACTTCTTTGATTGATGTTGGAGGTGGCATCTTTTCTATGATTTTGATCTTCGCCTTGTCCACCTCTATGCCTCTTTCTGAAACTAAGTGACTAAGAACTATGCCCTCTCTAACCATGAAGTGGCATTTCTCCTAATTAAGTACCAGGTTTGATTTCTCACATCTTTGTAACACTTTAGAAAGATTAGTTAAACAATCATCAAATTTAGTTCCATAGATAGAGAAATCATCCATAAATACTTCCATTATGTTTTTAATAAAGTCAGAGAAAATAGCCATCATGCATTTTTGAAAAGTAACAAGGGCATTACAAAGATTAAAAGGCATTCTTCTATATGCAAAAGTGCCATAAGGACAGGTAAAAGTGATATTTTCTTAGTCTCTAGGTGAAATGGAATTTAGAAAAATCCCAAGCACCCATCCAAGTGACAGAAATTTGAATGCTTGGCTAGTCTCTCAAGCATTTGATCGATGAATGGTAGAGGGAAATGGTCTTTCAGGGAAGTACTATTCAATTTCCTATAGTCAATGCACATTTGCTAACCAATGACAATCCTAGGAGGGATTAGCTCATTATTATCATTTTTTATTATAGTCATTCCACCCTTCTTAGGTATTAAATAGACTGGACGAATGGCTTTATCATCAGAAATAGGGTAGATTACACCTGCATCTAATCATTTTAAAATTTTCTTTTTAACTATCTCTTCATGTTTGGTTAAGTCTTCTTTGACTCTCTATAGTAGGTGTATTGTGAAAGATTAGTGCACCTATGGGTGCAAAGTTAGCAATTTTAAAATGTTCAAATCTAGTATTTCATACAATATATAAATAATTTATACTATTGCATAAACACATAAAAACATATAATTTTGGTCATAACAAATTATGTTACAATTGCTAACAAGCCTAATTGCCATTAGAAAACTAAAACCCCAAAATTAACAAGTTAAGTTTAGGGAAATTTACCCCTAAGGTGTAGAATCAAATCTAACACCTAATTCGAGGTGTGGAGACCACCAATTGTTAATCTTCTAGCTTGTCCACACAAACAAGAAAACCAAAGCTCTCTTGATTAAACCAAAAACCCTTCCTCGTTCTTCCTTTGATTTGGCCAAGGTGGAAATTTTTTATCAAAATATATTCTTAATAGCTATCCAGTGTTCCAAACCTAGATTGGATTGAAACCTGCTAGTCAAACTAACAGAATACACGATATCAGGCCTAATACACAATATTGCATACATCAAACTTCCAATAGCCGAGGCATATGAAATCCTGGCCATCTTGTCACTTTCTTCTAGTGTCTTTGGATACATCTCTTTAGAAAGGTGGATACCATGTCTTACTGGTAACAATCCTCTATTGGAATCAAGTATGTTAAACCTCTTTAACACCTTTTCTAAGTATAGACTTTGGGATAAACTAACTATTCTTTTTGCTCTATCTCTATAGATGCGAATTCTAAGAAGATAAGTTGCCTCCCCTAAGTCTTTCATGGAGAATGTGTTTGAGAACCATACCTTGACAATTGTCAACATACCTATGTCATTACCTATCAATAAAATATCATCTATAGATAAAACAAGGAAAGTGACAACACTCTCACTAACCTTCTTATATACACATGGCTCATCCATATTTTTTATAAAACCAAATGATTTAATGACTTCATCAAAACGGATGTTCCAACTCCTCGAAGCTTGTTTCAACCCATAAATAGATCATTTTAGCTTGCATACCTTGGAACCATCTTGGGATTCAAAACTCCTAAGTTGTTCCATGAAAATGTTTTCATTAATGTTTCCATTGAGAAAAGCTATTTTAACATCTATTTCTCAAATCTCATAATCATAGTATGCAGCTATTGCTAATAAAATCCTAATTGATTTAAGCATGGCAAGAGGCAAGAAAGTTTCCTCATAGTCGATTCCTTGCCTTTGGCAAAACCCTTTTCACAACTAGCCTTGCTTTATAGGTCTCTAACTTTTCATCAGAACCAATTTTCTTCTTGAAAACCCATTTATTCCCTATAGGTACAATACCTTTAGGTGGGTCAAGAAGGTCCCAAACTTAATTCTTATGCGTTGAATCAATTTCAGATTTCATAGCTTCAATCCATTTTGAAGAATCCATATATGATATAGCTTCTTCATAGGTAAGAGGATAATTTTCATGATCTATTTCTTCATGAGTAAACAACTCTTATTCATCTTCATGAAGAAAACCATATCTTACTGGTGGGTGAGATATCCTGGTCGATCTATGAGGAATTACTGTAGATGTTTCATCAATAGGTGTAGGTTGAATAGATGGATCTATATCCATTTGATCTACTGGTTGGTCAGAATTCTTCAATTCTAACTCTATTTGCCTTGCATTGCCACCTTCTTGAATAAACTGTTGTTCAAGAAATATGGCATCTCTGCTTACCATAACCTTTTGTGATGTAGGAAAATAAAAATAATATCCAAAAATTTCTTTTGGATATCCAACAAATCGACCTTTTTCTGATCTGATTTCCAATTTATCAGTGTTTAGCTTTTTAATATAAGCTGGACAACTCCAAATCTTAACATGCTTAAGACTCGATTTTCTTCCATGCCATATCTCATAAGGTGTGGAAGAAAGTGATTTTGATGGAATCTTATTCAGAATATGCAAAGTTGATTCTAATACAAATCCCTAAAAGGAGATTGGCATATCAGTATAGCTCATCATACTGTGTACCATATCTAATAGGGTACGATTTTTCCTTTTAGATACACCATTCAGTTGTGGCGTTCCTGGAGGAGTCAGTTGGGAGATAATGCCATGCTCTTTCAAGTATTCATCAAATTTAGTACTTAACAATTCACCTCCACGATCTGATCGAAGAGTTTTAATACTTTTTCCTGTTTGATTTTCTACTTCACATTTAAATTGTTTGAACTTTTCAAAGGATTCATGTTTGTATTTCATTAAATACAAATGCCCATACCTTGATTTATCATCAGTAAAGGTAATAAAGTAATGAAAACCGCCTCTAGCCATTTCCTTAAGTGGACCACATACATCACTATGTATCAATTCCAAAATATTTTCAACTCTTAACCCTTGTCCAACAAAAGGTGATCTAGTCATTTTGCCTTGAAGGCAGGATTCACAAGTTAGAGTAGGTTCAGAACCCAATGACGATAAAATGCCCATTTTCTTCAGCTTTGTAATCCTATCTTCTGCAACATGACCTAATCTTAAGTGCCAAATATATTTTGAACTTGAGTTGATTTTCATCATGGCATTTTATTCATTTAGATTGCTTGCATTAGATTTGTATTTAACATTATTATCTAAATAATAAAGTCCATCATGCATATAACCCGAGCAAACATATTTATTTCCAAAACAAATATTGCAAACATCATTTGTGAACAAAAATTCATAGCCATTTCTAGTCAAACTCGATATAGAAATGATGTTTTTAAAAGCATCAAGTACATGAAAAATATTAATTAAATACAAAATATGTCCATTCATATATAAAGATTTAGATCCTATGGCTAAAGTTTTAATAGTTGAGCCATTGCCAACTCGGAGTCTAATATCTTATGACTGCAAGCTGCTACTACTTTCTAGTTCCTCGATATCATAAGTAATGTGAGAACTAGCACCAGTATCTAAAACCCAAGCTGTAGATGAACTATGAGTATCATCAGAATCTAAATAACAAGACACAGACATACCTTCTGAAGGTCTATCCTTTTTATCCTTCAGAGAAGCAAGATACTCTGGGCAGTTCCTTTTCCAGTGCCCATCCTTTTGGCAATGGAAACACTTTCCCTTGCCTTTGTCAGCTTCGGTCTTGCCCTTCTATTTGGCTATCTTCTTGGAAGGTTCAGAAATTTGAGGTTTCTTATTCTTATTGCCCTTCTTCTTTATGGACTTTCCAGCAGAAGAAGAAGATGCAATCAAAGCCACCTCTTTTCCTTTATTGCACGACATATTCTTTTGGGCAATAAACATCATGTTAAACAACCTAGCCAAAGTACACTCTTGCTTTGTCATATGAAAATTTGTCACAAAATTCCCAAATGACTTAGGCAGGGACTAAAGGATTAGATCCATCTGCAGTTGGAAATCCATGTGAAAATCAAGATGTTCCAGCTGCTCAATAAGCCGAATCATCTTGTGGACATGATCTCCTACATTCAGTCCCTCAGATATACTCATGCGGAATAGCTATCTAGATATCTCATACCTAGCATTCCTACTGTGCTCACCATACAACTTTTGCAGGTGAAGGAGGATCTCACTTGCATTCTGCATATTTTCATGCTGCTTTTATAACTCATTAGTCATAGAAGCAAGCATGTAATATTTGGCTCTCATATCATGCTCCTTCCACTTGTCCAAAGTGTCTAGTTCCTCTTTAGTGGCCTCTGGAGGTAAGGGACCAGGAACCTTTGAGTCTAAAATATATCCAATACATTCTAAGTTTAGGACAAGTTTTAAATTTCTGAGCCAATAAGAAAGATTAGGTCCCGTCAACCTATTGTGATCAAGTATGCTCGCAAGGATATTAGATGGTGGTGGTTGTTGTGTGCTCATTATTATTAAAAAAATTAACTACAGAAAATAACTAGATTAATTATTAAATGCATCAAATAATTAACGAAAATGATTATGGTCTTTTAATCAAATTGGTCCTCCCACTAACTTTGCGAATCCTACACTTCCAAAGTAGGAAACAGAAATCCTAGTTAGATAGATTTCTAGTTGGTGATTGAATTCTTATTGTCTTATTGATCATCCTCAAGCACATCCATTATTGGAATTATAATAAATTATAAGTGAGCAACTTCTTGCCCATCAAATCTCATTTGAGGTTCAATCATTTATTTAGCCCCTAATGCTCAAAATCTCGGGCACATCCATTATTGATTTATCTTGCATTAGTTAAGTTGATTCCATTGAGCCAGTAAACATGCAAATAATTTTAATGTCCTCAGGCACATCCATTATTGGCCACCAACTATTTACATATTTACAACATCTTTTGGTTAGTAATTATTCTTAAGAAAATCTCTTAAATAAATGCATCATATGCAAGTATTTAAAAATTCTGAAAATAATTGCCTCAATAGAGGGCCATGATATAATTACTTTAATTATACCATTTCTAACTTAATCATTTGCTTGGAAGATTTTGTGGTCGACTTAATTACTATTATGGTCTCACTTTGCACATTATCCAATTGGCATGCATATATCATATAATTGCATACATTCACATACATCTCATGAATACATGGATAAACAAATAATATGGTATGATCATGGACTTTCTAAGGGATTCAATTCTGAGCCACCAAGAATTGAATCAGGGTATTCCTAAGTGTATTTCATTCATTCATTTTACAAGAGTTATTGAAGGAATATGTGACACCCCTTACCCGTCTACAGTATAGTCGAGCAAGATATGCCACAAAGTGTACCGGAACACCATCTTTTTATGTCAATTGTTTTTATTCTTTCTTAATTTATTTATTCATGGATATGAAGTGCAATTTGTGAAGTTTAACTCATTTAATTCATTTATTGAAATTATAAATTTATTTGGGGTTCCAAAAATTTTATAGAAAATCCGACGGAGTACCAGCTAAAAATAGATAAAACAGTTCTTCGGAACCTATGTAAAACACTTTCAATCATTTCTAATCATTCTCAAACTCCATTTCATCAATATAGTCTCAATATTTTTCAACAATTTCTTAAAAATTCCTCCATTTGTCATTCATTCATTTCACATCATCATCAGGCTCAAATCATAAATAAATTCTCATATATTATTTATAAGCACTAAGTTACAAATATTTACATTAATACGAAATTATATAACATAGGTTTCAAATATACATGATAAAATAATAGTTTAATTACAAAACTTACAAAAATCACAAAATACAAAATGGGACCTAGTGTCCTACCAATGCACTGTAGCCTGTGAGGTGACACGGACACTATGCAGAACTATGAACAGCCTTACCCAATCTATGGTCTACTGGGCCCTCTGTTTAAATCTTCAGTACCTACGCATTGCAAAAGCGACGCGCTAAGCATAAAGCTTGGTGGTGCCAATAATACGAGAAAATATAGTATGCAGATAAAAATAATAATTTCCTAGTTATTGTGTTCATAAGAAAAAAGAATAATCATTAACTTACTGTTTAGTCGAAGACTAATTACATTTTATGATATTAACTCCTTCATGCATTTTGTTAATCATTTTCTTAATGATTTTGAGCTTTTTTATTTTGTTGTAATCATTCTTGATATTGAACTTGATATTTAATTTCCTTATTTTCTTTATTAATCAATTCAATTGCAATTATACTTTTCCATGCCCAAGTAACCTATACAAATTGACCGGACTAGATAAACGGGTAAACTGGCACTGGGTACCAGGTACCTTGGGCCATCACACCATCGGTTACAATGTGTCTCCCGGTGTGCAAACAGAATGGCTAATAAGCCATAAAAGCAATAAGGCATAAAGCCAAGTAAAACATCATAATCAATATAGCCATAGGCTATCACATCATAGAATGGCAATGAAGCCATACATCATACGTAGTACTGCTATCAGAACCCTATTGGCATGCCAACCTATCCAAACCAATCACATTAGTCCTACTAGGGCATTTAACACTTTTAATTTATGTAATTATTTGAAATTGAAATTTTATAGCTACTATTCATTTCATTAGTCAACTAAAATGTTGACTTTTTCATAGACAATAGGTATATTGGTTCTAATATCACTAACATATCACATTTTGCATTCTAAAGTTGTTGGCATTGGTTGCCAATTCCATTTCAAAGCATAGTGTTAGTTATTCGCAATTTTCAGATTTTGAGCACTAAGTTTACTGTTCCATTGGTCATTTCTAAATTAGGAATTTGGCAAATTTGTCTTCATAAAAATTGTTTCTTATTTTGTCTAGTTACATTTTCTTTTTTTGAATCACTCCATTTGGAGTTTTGTAGCTCAAGTTATGGCCTAAACACCATAACTGGCCGGATTGGACAGAATCCAAAATTCTGGACAAAACTGGTTCTGCCAAATTTGCTAACCTAAGTTTGGTTGGAAAATTGACTAGGTTATGGTCAGAATTTGGATTTTTGTCCTTCATGAAAGTTATAGGTCTATGTCTCAGCTTTCTTCTAGTAAAATTTCAGGTTAATTGGACCATTCTACACTAAATTATGACCAAATGAATAAATATTCATTTGGTCATTTTGCCCAGGCAGAATGCAAGTCACTCGGATTAGGGCAATTTTTAGGTTAACTTGGTTTAGTTTCCTGGGTAGGGTTTCTTCACCAAAGTTGTGCCAATATGTGTATAGTTTCATGTCCAATTGGCTTTGCACCAATTGAACCTATAAAACTCCATTTATAGCTGCCCAAACCTGCTAAACTCATAAATAATCCTGCAGGTCACCAAGGGGAGCATGCCCAAACTCAATTCCATTATCCTCACTCACTTCAATTCCTTCTCACACACATTCAAATGGTCACTAATTGACCATTACAAAGTTAATATACCATTTTATGAGCAAACCCTAATGTTGTTCAAATGTCCAAGTTTTCAAGTCCATTCATGCATTACACTTGCATTCCACTTACACAAACATGTTCAATCACTCATCTAATACTAAGGGCAGCCCATGAACCACTTTACTTCATGCAAATTCATCAACCCTAACCAACCCTAAGCTGCCAAAATTATAGGGAATGAATACACATAATTTTTATTTTGTTTTTCTTACATTTTCTACTTATCTCATGGCATTAAGCATGAATCAAGTAAAAGTAGTAAGAGTTTGGACACTAACCTCTTTTGCTCACTCTTCCAAGTCTCCAAAACTTCCTTCTTCCTTCTTCTTTTTATTGGCTAGAGGTTGTTCAAGATGAAAGATCACTTTTTTATGAAGCAAGGCAGTGGTTTCAAGGTGAGATGAGGTGAGGTTTGAAGCTTTCATTAAGCTTCCATGGAGGTTGGGGTGGGAAATGGGTTTCCGCCTGATTTGGTTTTGGGGAAGAAACAGATTGCTTTTGTTCATTTTTTTTACCTCATTTCACCTCTTTTTAATTGGTTTTTAATAGCTTGTTCAATTGTGATTGGTGGGAGCACTTTTAATGACCTCATGGAGATGTCATAATTGATATTTTTCTCATTTTCTTTCCTTTTCTTCTCTACTCATTTTCAACTTAATTTTTAGTAATATTTATTCATATTTTATGTCATAATAATTATTTACTTAACTAGACAAGTCGGCCAAAAATCACCTCTGAAGGCGAAATGACCAAAATGCCCTCCATTTGGCTTAACAGACTAAAATTGTCTGTATCGATTGAAAATTTTTCCTAAGTATTTTCTTGGCATTCTAATGCCATAGAAACCTCAATGACTCTTCTCTGGAGTCTCAAAAATTATTTTATGAATTTTTTCTTGGGTCTAGGGCTCTTAGTTGCGAGAATTGCAACTTCCCACTGGGTTACCCATCGCTAGGGCACCGGCTCATTTAACTTGGTTGTATTTTATTTTTAAAATTTTTCCTAAATTTTTCTTATTAATGTTTGAGTCAATTATGGTTCTTCACTCTAGTCTAAATATTTTTCCATACGTTCTAGCTGTCCAGACCAACACCGATCACCGGAATATATAATCAACCATTGATCATGATTTCCTCCCACTAGTCTCACCAATGCTCTTGACCTCATTGATCTTTTTGCAATTCAATTACATTATAATCCTTGGCATACCAAGGCAAGTTTATAAGAATATGGACTTTAAAGTCCTCAAATAAATGAAATTACAACCTAAATTATTACAACATTTATAGTACATGCCACTAAAATAAAATTAATTATTTTACATCCAAAAAAAAATAAAAGAAATAAATCTAATCACATTGGTCTTTTATTGTCCATGATCATCCATCATGCATATTAAAATTTAACAATTAAATAAAATACACATACTAAAAATTAAATTGAATATCACATATTCAACCAAAATTAAATTTGGATCTCATTTAAATAATTTTAAATTTAGAAACCTTTTTCCAAATTTAAACCTTGAAAACAATTTTCAAAAATTAATTGTGTGATTAAAATTCCTAATTAAACAATTTAATTAGGTATGGGCTTAATTATGGGCCTTAAGATATACAACAATAGCATAATAGGCCCATAAACCAATCCCAAAAACCAAACACTCCCTTGGGGTGTGTATCTCGCCCAAACCGCCCATGGTGAGCACCCAAACCAGCTTCAAATCAATCCAAATTTGATCCAATCACACAATTAAACCTCATAAACAATCTTCATGGCAAATATAGTGGCTCTGATACCAATTGAAGGAGTGGAAGCGTGAATAAAGGGCATTAGAACCTTAAATTTCAAAAAATTATTTCTAAGGTTATATGCACCATACCAAGTTATCTTATGATCCTAATCAATTTCCAATGCCTAATTGCATACCAAAACATATTTTAGCATGCATTAAAATTTCATTTGCCATTAAAGATTATGAATTAACATTTAATTCAATTAAACCCTAACTAAAAGAGAGATTTTTATGTACTAACCTCTTGATGCACAATTAAAGCCTCTTAGGATGTTCTTAGGACCCCAAATGTTGTCCTTTTAGTTTGTCCACCACAAGCACACACCAAAGTGGTAGCCTCTAGATTGGCTTCTCAAGCCTTGTCAACTAATTTTGAGATGGGGTTTATGCTTTGTGAAAGTTGTATGAATGTATTGGGAGTTAGAAACACTTTCTAATAATTTTAATTCAAGAGGAAATCAAAGTTTTTTCCTTGAATCAATTGAGAAATCAAAGAGGAGAAAGAGACACCATGTTGTTGTCCAACATGAGAGAAAAGAGAGAGAGAGTGATTTTTTTTTCTTTATAACTTTTCTTCATATACTTAGGCCAAACCCTAGCTTACTTCCTTGCCACATGTCATCACAAGATCCCATCTTGTTATTATTTGATTTAATCCTATGAAGCTAAGTGTCAAGGCTCCATTTAAATCATGACATGTGGTCTTCCATCATAGGAAGACAAGTGGCAAGATCATATGGTGCCATGTGTCACCATTTCATGGTGCTACATGTCACCATGTGAAAATACCAATTTGCCCTTACTTTTTAATTTGAGTTCTCAACCCAAAATTATGATTTCTCCTCTTTAAATCAATTTATATCAAATATAAATTAATTAATTAATCTCCATTAATTAACTTCTCATAATTAAATTCATATTTAATCAAATTAAATATAAATTTAATTTATACTATACATCCAATAACCTAGATTTGGTTTCAAGTCATGCTAGGGACTTTGCAATCTTATTACAAATCAAACATTTTTAATTAATTAATTAAACTCTTTAATTAATCAATTAAATCACATTTAAATGGTGATTAGCTTGTGTAGATGTGTAACTTACTAGGCTCATTACTTATTGGTAATGAGAAATAATATTAACTCTTAATATCAATAGAACTCTTTCTTACCGTAAATGATTTCTCTAAATCATTTCAAGCATCTCATAGACCATGGTTGACACCTAGCATAGTATGCCATGGCCACCCAATCAGTAATAAGGAATACCTTAAATGAACCTTCAATCATATGTTACCATGTCACACCTTACCCCTCTGTAAGGCATAACATGATGCCGTAGTATATCTAATAAATTACCGACTCCGTCTACCGATTACCCATTAAATATACTACAAGGGATTTTAAAATAATTTTCTTACTTTTTGAAAGTGGTGAGCTTTTCTAGCAGGTATTAAAAACATTTAATTAAAGTTTAAAAATTAGTTAAAATTTTGGTCCATTTTTATTTTTCCACAAATTTGGAAAAATTTCGGTAGAGTGCCGGTTGTATTTGAGAAAACCAAAAAATTTAACCTGTAGAAACTACTTCCAATATAACACTTCATCAAATCACAGCCACCATTATAACTCAAATCAGTACAAGTTCCTCCAAACTCCACAATTCAATCAATATTTCACAACTCAAAATTTTAATTCAATTATTTCCAAAAATAGTAATAATTAATTTTATACACATTGCATTATAGAAAAATTAATTTACATTTATCAGTCCAAAATTAAATAAGAAAATCCAAATTAATATTATTACAAAATCTATACAACTGCTCATGACCAATTTACAAATGTACATAAAGTCAATTATATCAATATAAACATGTACAATCATGGTATAAAATTATACTCGACAAAAGGTCCAGAAGTAGCTTTGAAATGCCCAGTAGCTCACTCCACTGCTCTACTAGTCTCTCTATCTGCGACAGTAATAAACAGCCATCGTTGAGTACTATGACTCAGTGGTGCACAACATATTAAAATAAAATCTTATGCATAAATCAAATACGTTTATTCCAATATGGTACTGAAAATGAAAACAAATACAAAACACAATTTATAATTTTATTCAAAATAGTCTCATTTTAGAAGTCCCAAAGCAAATTTCATAAAAACACAGTTATATCATGCCATTAGTACAATGTTCATCTCAATAGCTAGAGGCTTATGAGGAATCTCAAGGCTAGCTAGCTCAAACTATGGGTACCCATTTAAATTTCTTCCCCTACTGGCACACACCTCAACACTTTAGCCAGAGAGGGAATTCAAAATTCAAAACTAATTCCTCCCACTATTCAAACTAGTGAGGCATTCAGATATGTGGTCATGACACTGTGGTTTCAAAACTATCTTAACAATTTACTAAACATTTATTGACAATTCAAACACATATAATTAAATTTCCAACAATTTAAGTCAAAAGCATAATATTCATTTCATTCACAAATTTGCAATAAAAATAATTCATAATTTATTCATCAAAACAAATTGTCAAGAGAATTTACAGAAATATTTTATGTTGTGCACAAACCTCGTGCGAGTCGCCTCTAGGCCTTGACTCGATGTCTCGGGTTCTTTTCTGGTATTCTTTTCAAATGAAACACACAATTTTACAGTGTTTCAGTATTATAACATATAATAAATTCAATAATAAATTCACAATTACTTATGTCTAGCTCTAATATGCTTAATTTAACATTCTTTGAATTTTGCATTTCGGGGTTACTATTTACGATACTATTCTAGTCAAATTATTGACTTTCTTATGCTTAATAGGTATGGAAATTTCAATTTCACCCACATACCACATTTTGGTTGCTTAATTTGTTGATTTTGGTTGCCCCTTCAATTTTTAGGTCTCCTAGGCACAATTTCAAATTTTCAGTTTTGATGTCGTATTTTGTACTGTTCCATTGGTCATGTTGCTATAGAAATTTGGCTAAGTGTTCTTAACAGAAGTTGTTCCTTATTGTCTTACTTTATTCTCCTTTTTGAATCACTCCATTCAGAGTTTTGTAGCCCAAGATATGGCTATTTGAACATGGCTGGCCGGATTGGTTTAACCTGGATTTTCTGGGCACCTAATTGGTTTTGGCAGTTTTGGATCTCTAACTTTGGGTGGCAAAATGACTTAGTTATGGGCAGAATTTGGATTGTTGTTCTTCATGAAAGTTGTAGTTATATGTCATACCTTTCTAATGCCATAAAAACAAGGTCATTTGGACTTGTATAGCCCAAGTTATGGCCAACACTGTTTCTTTGGTCATTTTGGTACAATGGCAGTGCACTACACCCGAGTTTGAACTAATTGTTCACTATATTAATGTCATTTTCTAGGCATAGTTCCTCAATGAAAAATGTGCCATTATGTGTCTATTTTCATTCCATATTGGCCTCACACCATTTGGGTTGGTAAATTTCCAGTTTTAGTCCTTGAAAGAGAGCTAGGTCGAGTTGCCAGAAAAGTGACCCTAACCTATCCGAATTGTACTTGGTTTCTACCAATTAAAACATACCACAAATGGCCCCAATTGACCATTTCTCACTTCAATTAGGGTCATTTGTACCAATTGACCATTTCTCCAATTTTTCCCTTGTCACACCTTGCCCCTCTGTAAGGCATAACATGATCCCGTAGAATACCTAATGAACTACCGAACTTCACCTACCAATAACTCATTAAGTACCCTACAAGGGATTTTAAAACAAATTTCTTACTTTTGGTAAGTGGTGAGCATTTTCTAATAAGTACTTAAAAAACTTAGTTAAAATTAAAACTAGTTAATATTTTTGGCCCATTTTATTTTTACGCAAATTTTATAAAAATTTTGACAGAGTTCCCTCTGTATTTTGAGAAAACAGTTCTTCAAATACCTGTAAAAAGCACTTCTAAAAATTTTTCTCAACAACTGCTTCAATTTCATACTCAATCTCAATTAATTTCTCAATACATTTATCAACTTTCAAATTTCAAATCCACTATCCAATGATCATCAAAATACTAGCAATCCATTTCATTCAATTTAAATAAAATAGCTCCATTCATATTTCATTAGAGACAAAACAATTTAGATACATCATTACAAAATTTACAATAAGAGAATTTCAAACTACAATATATTACAACTTTATACAAATTTTATACAAACTGCTCAATACCCATTTTTACATGTCCATACATTTATGTGCGATATATACATCAAAAGAAATATTTACAGTTAGGGTATAAATTATACCCGAAGACTTCAAGATGAATGATCCTCAATCTTTAGCAGCTCAGTCTGCTGCTCCTCTAGTCTCTAAATCTGCGACAGCAATAAAAGCTATCGCTGAGTACTAGGACTCAGTGGTGCACAACATACTAAAATAATCTTTATGCAGAATATAAATCACATTTATTCAAAAATTTGACTAAACATGAACATTAAACACAAAACATGAATTATGAACTTTTAATGCAAACTAAGTTTTTTTCGAAGTATTAAAACACGTTTCATAAAACCCACAGTTAGATCATGCCATTCGAAACAAATAAATCTCAATAGCCAAAGGCTAAAGAGAAATCACATCACAAGGCTAGCTAGCTCAAATATATGGATATCCATTCACATCCTCTTCTACTGGCACACCTCAACACTTCTCCAGAGAAGGAATCAAAATTCGAAACTAATTACCCCCACTAGTCGTGCTAGTGAGGTGTTCAAATATATGGTCATGACACTGTGGTTTCAAAACTTATCTTAACAATTTGCCAAACATTGTCATTTTAAATATACACAACCAACTTTCGACAATTTAAATCAAAACATCATAAAAATTGTCATAATTCACTGAGTCAAATTATTCCAAACAATATGCAGAAATAATTTACAAAAGTTATACGTTGTGCACAAACCTCAAGTGAGTGGCCTCTTGGCCTCGACTCGGTTCCTCGAGTCCTTTCCCGGTATTCTTTTCAACTGAAACACACAATTTTACAATGTTTCAGTGCTAGAACTTAACATAAATCCAAAATAAATTTAGCCTCATTTTTACCTAGCTCTAACGTGCTAAACTCGATGTTCTTGAAATTTTGTGTTTCGGGTTACTATTCACTACACTATTCAAGTCAAATTGTTGACTTTCTAAGGGTTAATAGGTATGGGAACTCCAACTTCAGCCACATACCACATTTTGGTCACTAAACTTGTTGGTTTTGGTAATTTTCTCAAAACTTAGGTCTTTTAGGCAAAATGGCCAAAATTTCAGTTTTGGTGTCCCTAATTATACTGTTTCATTGGTTAGTTTACTGTTAGAATTTGGTAAAACTTTATGCATATAAAATGTTCCCTATTGTCTTAAGCTTATTCTCCTTTTTGAATCACCCCAATTGGAGTTTTGTAGCTCAAGTTATAATCAAATTACATTTTGTGTTCATGCTGCAGAATTTGGTTATGTAGATTTGTTGCTCCAACTTTGTTCAGCAATTTGATCAAGTTAAGTCCATAATTTGGTCTAATTTTCTTCATATGAAATGTTCTACTATGTCTTAGGTTTCCATCGGTTCAAGAATTACCTAAATCGGAGTTTTCTAGAGAGAGTTATAGCCATTGAAACTTTACTGTTCAAATGGTAAATCTGTAGACTGCAGATTCAGTGACCCAACTTTGCTCAGTAATTTGATTTGGTTAATGGCATAATTTGGGTTTGTGTTCTTAATGAAAGTTTTAAATCTATATCTCATCTAACCACTAGTAAAATTTCAGGTCATTTTGACCTACCTAGATCGAGTTATGAACAAATGAACAAATACTGTTCATTTGGTCAGGTTGTGCAGAGGCAGACTGTGATTTCTCAACTTTGGTCAATTTGTTCACTAGGTTTTAGTCATTTTTTGGGCATGCTTCCTGAATGAAAATTGTGTTATTTAGTGCCTATTTTCATCCCCAATTGGTCCCATATCCATTGGCTTGTAAAATTTCATTTTTGGTCCCTCAAAGGAGATTTTGGTCATGCTGCCAGCACATGACCTTATCCAATCCGAATTGGCTTTTAATTCCAACACTTCTAACACACCTCATTTGGTCACAATTGACCATTTTTCACTTCACATTAGGTCAAAGACACCATTTACAAGTTTCTCATATTTTTGTCTCCCAAACCCTAGGTCCAAAACCCTAACTCACAATTTTTGTTACATTTTATTAATTCAACACATATAAACTTACTTACTCAACTCATTCAAGCTCATGTTTACTTTTAATTCAATCAAATACATGTAATTCTCACCCCTACATAGGCTAGACGAATTTCCCATATGGTCCCTCAACAATAATTCTCTTTTCATTTTAAATTAAAATTCTAAGCTAAAGTAACTCAAATCATATAAATTTAAACATTAAATTTCAATCTAATGCTTACCTCAACTTGGAGTTTCCTCTTCCTCAATTCCTTCCTTTTACCTCTTTTCTTTCCTTGCTCAAACTTCTTTTTAAGTTTCCTAGACAAGCTTTAACTATGGTGGCTTACTTTTCCATGGTGAAATCTTATAATATGCAAGCTCAAAATTGAGCTTTAATGGAGGTTTTGGTGTGGGAGAGGGAGAGTGAGATGGTTCACGTTTTTGGGAGAAGGTGAAGATGACTTTATTTTTGCTTTTCTTTTCTTTTCTTTTCTTTTATGTCCTAAGAAGACCAAAAATCAATTTAAGTAAATTTATTAATTATATTCTTTATGGCATCATGCATGATGTCATGCATGATGTCATCTCCCTACACCTTTTTCATTTTCTCTTCTTTTTTTATTAGTTCTTTAATTTAATTATCGATTTGGAAATTTTCTTTTCTCCTATTTTGTTTGACAATTAGGTCGAGTCGACTCTCGGGGCCAATTGACCAAATTGCCCTCACCTGGTTCAACCCGGTTTGCAAATAATTCAATATTTCTTTTGGCTCCCTGACCTAATTATTTGACTGGCTTAACAATTCTTTTTCGTGATTTTCTCTTTTCCACTGTGTTCGTAATAGTCCTAAGGACCGCGGCGTCACATTTTACGGTTCAAAATTCGAGTTTAAATCGACTTCGCAATCCTTCCTGAGAAGGTCACCCATTGCTGTAACTCTAGGCTCGTTTAACTTCTTATGTTCAATTTTTCTTGTTTATACTTAACTAATTGGACATTACTAATTATTTGTGTTTATGGCTTCTTTAGTTATCTTAAGTGTGGTTCTAATCTCCTTAATTGTCCGGACCAACACCGTGCAGAACGATGAAATATACTGTGCTATGCAAATAGGGGTGTTACAATTCTCTCCCCCTTAAATAAATTTCATCTCAAAATTTTACCTGGTATTAATCTCTAAACAGCTGTGGGTGCTATCTCCTCATGTCCTCCTCTCGTTCCCAACTAGCCTCCTGGCCTGAATGATGGTTCCACAGCACTTTTACCAACGGTATCTGTTTGTTCCGTAGCTGCTTCACCTCATAAGCTAGAATCTCTATGGGTTCTTCTTCATATGTGAGGTTTGGATTCACTTCGATTTCCTCTACTAGTAGTACAGGAGATGGGTCTGATCGATACCTCCTCAACAAAGACACATGAAAAACATTATGTATCTTCACTAACTCTGGAGGCAGTGCCAAACGCTATGCTAAAGGACCCACTCTTTCTAGAACCTCATATGGCCCAATGAAGCGAGGACTCAGTTTTCCCTTTTTGCCAAATCTCATAATTCTCTTCTAAGGAGAAACCTTGAGGAAAACTTTCTCACCCACTGCATACTCAATATCCTTTCTTTTCAAATCAATGTAGGATTTCTGACGGTCTGATGCAGTCTTAAGTCGATCTCGGATCACCCTGATTTTCTCTTTAGTTAGCTGAACAATTTCGAGTCCAATCATCTTTCTTTCACCCACATCATCCCAACACTATGGGGTTCTACATTTTCTGCCATACAAAGCTTCATATCGAGGCATCCCAATGCTTGATTGGTAGCTACTGTTGTAAGCAAACCCAATCAAAGGCAACTGTGTGTCCCAACTGCCCTCAAATTCAATCACACAAGCCCATAGCATGTCTTCCAAGATCTGAATTACCCTTTCAGACTGGCCATCTGTCTGTGGGTGGAATGCAGTACTAAAGTTCAATCTAGTTCCTAGGGCTCTCTAAAGACTACACCAGAATTTAGAAGTGAACCTAGGATCTCTGTCTGATACAATAGATACTGGCACTCCATGCAGTCTCAAAATCTCATCAATGTACAACTTGGCCAATCTTTCCAAACTGTAGTCCATCCGGACTAGCAGAAAATGAGCAAACTTGGTTAGTCTGTCAACAATGACCCATACTACATCATGACTCTTTTGTGTCCTCGGAAGTCCCATCACAAAATCTATCGTTATTCTCTCCCATTTCCATTCTGGTACTGGTAGTGGATGTAACAACCCAGCGGGTACTTGATGCTCTGCCTTTACTTGCTGACAAGTTAGGCATTTAGAAACAAACTCTGCCACATTCCTTTTCATACCCATCCACCATTAATGCTCCTTTAGCCCTCTATACATTTTTGTGCCACCAGGGTGAATGGCAAAAGGAGACTCATGTGCTTCCTTCAAAATAATTTACCTCAAACCAACATTATTAGGAACACACATTCTGCCCTGGTGTAGCAGTAGACCATCATCTCTTATTAAGAATTCGGGTTTCTTGCCCTGTCGGACTTCTTCCATCGACCGATACTTCGATCATTACGGCGACCATTACGATCTGATCAATTAACACTGGTTGTACATGCCATGCAACTGCTATCTGCCCATCATCATTAATCTCTAAGCTGGCATGTAATGATCTTAACTCATGTACCAAAGACAAAGGAGTAATCCGTAGACTTGCCATAGTCTTGCAACTTAAGGCATCAGCCACAACATTAGCTTTCCCTGGCTGATAGTCTATCAGATAGTCATAGTCTTTTATCAACTCTAA
This sequence comes from Hevea brasiliensis, assembly GCF_030052815.1. Classification (NCBI taxonomy): domain Eukaryota; kingdom Viridiplantae; phylum Streptophyta; class Magnoliopsida; order Malpighiales; family Euphorbiaceae; genus Hevea; species Hevea brasiliensis. The sequence goes on from NC_079494.1 coordinate 45,914,944, forward strand.
CCATCTCCTCTGTCTCAAGTTCAACTCCTTCTGAGTACCCAAATACTTCAAACTCTTATGATCTGTGTAGATGTAACATTTCTCCCCATACAAATAATGTCTCCAGATCTTAAGAGCAAACACAATGGCTGCAAGCTCCAAGTCATGTGTCGGATAATTCCTCTCATGCGGTTTTAGCTGGCGTGATGGATAGGCAATGACATTTCGATCTTGCATTAATACACAGCCTAACCCATTGTGAGATGCATCACTATAAACAGTGTATTCTTTACCCGGAGTAGGTAAAGTCAGGACTGGAGCTTCAGTCAAACATCTTTTTAATTCATCAAAACTCTGTTGGCATTTATCCGTCCACTGAAATTTCGCATCTTTTCTAAGCAGCTTGGTCAATGGAGATGCCAACATGGAGAATCCCTTCACAAATCGACGGTAGTATCCAGCTAAACCTAGAAAACTGCGAATCTCTGTGACATTTCTGGGTGGCCTCCAATTAAGGACAGCTTCAATCTTACTTGGATCTACCATAATGCCCTCTTCTGATACTACATGCCCCAAAAAGGATATCTCCTTCAGCTAAAATTCACACTTCGATAATTTGGCATATAGCTGTTTCTCTCTCAAAGTCTACAGTACAATCCGCAGATGTCTATCATGCTCTTTTGCATTCCTCGAATAGACCAATATATCATCTATGAATACCACAACAAACTGGTCGAGGTATGGTCTGAAGATAGTGTTCATTAGATCCATAAAAGCAGCCGGAGCATTAGTTAACCTGAATGGCATAACTACGAACTCATAATGGCCATAGCAGGTTCAGAAGGCAGTTTTAGGAATACTCTGCTCTTGTACTTTCAGCTGATAATAACCTGATCTCAAGTCAATTTTGGAGAACACAGCTGCACCCCTCAACTGATCAAACAAGTCATCAAAGCGGGGCAATGGATATCTATTCTTTATTGTCACCTTATTCAAATGTCGATAATCAATACACAAGCGGAGAGTGCCATCCTTCTTCTTAACAAACAATACTGGCGCTCCCCAAGGTGACACACTAGGGCGGATAAAGCCCTTGTCAAGCAATTCTTGCAATTGCACTTTCAACTCTTTCAATTCTGCTGGTGCCATTGTATATGGTGTTATGGAGATTAGGTCCACACCAGGCATAACATCAATTTCAAACTGCACCTCCCTTTTTGGAGGTAATCCTGGCAATTCATCAGGAAACACATCCGAAAAGTCACATACCGTAGGGATGTCCCTCACTGCTGGACTCCCCACTTGGGTGTCTATCACATGTGCCAAGTATGCTTCACACCCCTTTCTGATCATCCTTCTGGCTAGTGCAGCCGAAATGATGTTTGATGGCAGTAAATGCCTCTCCCCATGTATTACTACATCACCGTATAAAGGGAGACCAAAAGTGACTGTCTTCAGTCTACAGTCAATAATGGCATGATGCCTGACTAACCAATCCATGCCCAAGATGATATCATACTCTCTGAAGGGCATTTTAATCAAGTCTGACAGGAAAACATGTCCTTGGATCACCAAAGGACAGTCTCTATAAATTTTGTTGACTCGGACCTCTTGTCCTAACGGACTAGTTACTAGCACTTTAAAATCCATTTACACACATGGAACAGCAAGTGAACAGACTATGCTAGCACTAACATATGAATGGGTTGAACCCGGATCAAACAACACAAATACATTTTGCTCAGAGATAGAGAATGTACCGGCTACAACATCAGAAGTCTTAGCCTCTTTTCGCTGTCTAATTGAATAAACCCTGACTGAAGCACTCCCTTGTGCCGACTAACCAACCGTGCCTTGACTGCCTGAAGCAGTGCCTCTACCTCTGCCTCTTCCTCTGCCAACAGACTATGAACCTCTGGGAGCAGGACTCTGAATAGATCCCTCGGCAGTAGTAGTAGCTGGACCATATCTCGGAGCACTAGTACAGTCTTTAGCTATATGGCCCTTGCCTCCACAGTTAAAGCAGGCTCTAGTGGACCAATAGCATTCCCCCCCATGAATCTTGCCACAAGTCTCACAAGGGCGGGCAGAATGTGAACCCCTGCTCGATTGCTGACCAGACTTAGGGGGTCTCTGTCCGGAAAATCTACCCCTACCAAATCTTCCACCTCGACCCCTGCTGGGTCCACTAAACTTCTTTTTCTTTCCAGAGGTAGCACCAGAACTCAGCTCTACTAACTTTTCCCCCTTGTCTTTTTCTGATTTCTCAGCTTTTTCTGATTTTTCTTTCACTAGGGTTGCTTCTGATTCAATTCTCTCCAGTTCAAGTGCTTGAGACATAAGCTCTGAGAAGTTGCTGTGTCGAAATCCCACAACTTGCATCCTTATACTGGGCTTCAAACCCGTTTCAAATCTCTTGCACCTTGCCTTGTTGGTAGTAAGGAGACTTCTAGCATAATGACTTAAGCGGGAGAACTCCCTCTCATACTCCGCCACTAATCGGTTCCCTTGTTGTAAACTCAAAAATTCTTGCAATTTCTAATGAACATATGCATCTGGGATGTATTTCTGTCTGAACTCTCTGATGAAGTCATCCCAGGTCAGCACTGGTGGTTCAGCCAAGCTGTGGGGGATGGTCTTCCACTAATCATACGCATCCCCTTGCAGTAGCAACACAGAATACTCAAACTTCAGTTCATCTTGGCAGTGCAACTTCTTAAATACTCTGTCCATTCTTTCAAGCCATTGCTCTGCCTCCAAAGGGTCCACTGTACCCTTAAATTCTGCAGCCCCATACTTCAATAACTTATCATACTGTCTGGCTGGAGGCAGTGGTTGTGCCACAGGTGGTTGAGGTGGAGCTTGAACAGGCATACCCCCAGCCATTTGTTAAAACATTGGCGCCATCTGCTATGCAAACTATGCAGGGAACTGCGGCATTTATGGGGCTGGTGCTGCTGATCCACTGACATTCTGCAGAGCTGGGGCTTCCTCTTGTGCCTCAGCTTCAACAGATTGCTCGACTGAGCGATCTCCTTCTTCCATTTCAATCTGAAGTTAGGGTATCTCCTGAATAAGTAACACAAGGAGATTTCCCTCTGTTAGTTCATATTCATCATGTAATGCACTGTATGTAACAAAAATGGACATTGAGCAGTTGTACTTAACAAGAAAGACATAAATTCTCAAGTTAAAATATACTTCAAAAATTTGCTCTGATACCACTAAAATATGTCACACCTTACCCCTCTGTAAGGCATAACATGATCCCGTAGAATACCTAATGAACTACCAAACTTCACCTACCGATAACTCATTAAGTACCCTACAAGGGATTTTAAAACAAATTTCTTACTTTTGGTAAGTGGTGAGCATTTTCTAATAAGTACTTAAAACACTTAGTTAAAATTAAAACTAGTTAATATTTTTGGCCCATTTTATTTTTACGCAAATTTTATAAAAATTTTGACAGAGTTCCCTCTGTATTTTGAGAAAACAGTTCTTCAAATACCTGTAAAAAGCACTTCTAAAAATTTTTCTCAACAACTGCTTCAATTTCATACTCAATCTCAATCAATTTCTCAACACATTTATCAACTTTCAAATTTCAAATCCACTATCCAATGATCATCAAAATACTAGCAATCCATTTCATTCAATTTAAATAAAATAGCTCCATTCATATTTCATTAGAGACAAAACAATTTAGATACATCATTACAAAATTTACAATAAGAGAATTTCAAACTACAATATATTACAACTTTATACAAATTTTATACAAACTGCTCAATACCCATTTTTACATGTCCATACATTTATGTGCGATATATACATCAAAAGAAATATTTACAGTTAGGGTATAAATTATACCCGAAGACTTCAAGATGAATGATCCTCAATCTTTAGCAGCTCAGTCTGCTGCTCCTCTAGTCTCTAAATCTGCGACAGCAACAAAAGCTATCGCTGAGTACTAGGACTCAGTGGTGCACAACATACTAAAATAATCTTTATGCAGAATATAAATCACATTTATTCAAAAATTTGACTAAACATGAACATTAAACACAAAACATGAATTATGAACTTTTAATGCAAACTAAGTTTTTTTCGAAGTATTAAAACACGTTTCATAAAACCCACAGTTAGATCATGACATTCGAAACAAATAAATCTCAATAGCCAAAGGCTAAAGAGAAATCACATCACAAGGCTAGCTAGCTCAAATATATGGATATCCATTCACATCCTCTTCTACTGGCACACCTCAACACTTCTCCAGAGAAGGAATCAAAATTCGAAACTAATTACCCCCACTAGTCGTGCTAGTGAGGTGTTCAAATATATGGTCATGACACTGTGGTTTCAAAACTTATCTTAACAATTTGCCAAACATTGTCATTTTAAATATACACAACCAACTTTCGACAATTTAAATCAAAACATCATAAAAATTGTCATAATTCACTGAGTCAAATTATTCCAAACAATATGCAGAAATAATTTACAAAAGTTATACGTTGTGCACAAACCTCAAGCGAGTGGCCTCTTGGCCTCGACTCGGTTCCTCGAGTCCTTTCCCGGTATTCTTTTCAACTGAAACACACAATTTTACAATGTTTCAGTGCTAGAACTTAACATAAATCCAAAATAAATTTAGCCTCATTTTTACCTAGCTCTAACGTGCTAAACTCGATGTTCTTGAAATTTTGTGTTTCGGGTTACTATTCACTACACTATTCAAGTCAAATTGTTGACTTTCTAAGGGTTAATAGGTATGGGAACTCCAACTTCACCCACATACCACATTTTGGTCACTAAACTTGTTGGTTTTGGTAATTTTCTCAAAACTTAGGTCTTTTAGGCAAAATGGCCAAAATTTCAGTTTTGGTGTCCCTAATTATACTGTTTCATTGGTTAGTTTACTGTTAGAATTTGGTAAAACTTTATGCATATAAAATCTTCCCTATTGTCTTAAGCTTATTCTCCTTTTTGAATCACCCCAATTGGAGTTTTGTAGCTCAAGTTATAAGCAAATTACATTTTGTGTTCATGCTGCAGAATTTGGTTATGTAGATTTGTTGCTCCAACTTTGTTCAGCAATTTGATCAAGTTAAGTCCATAATTTGGTCTAATTTTCTTCATATGAAATGTTCTACTATGTCTTAGGTTTCCATCGGTTCAAGAATTACCTAAATCGGAGTTTTCTAGAGAGAGTTATAGCCATTGAAACTTTACTGTTCAAATGGTAAATCTGTAGACTGCAGATTCAGTGACCCAACTTTGCTCAGTAATTTGATTTGGTTAATGGCATAATTTGGGTTTGTGTTCTTAATGAAAGTTTTAAATCTATATCTCATCTAACCACTAGTAAAATTTCAGGTCATTTTGACCTACCTAGATCGAGTTATGAACAAATGAACAAATACTGTTCATTTGGTCAGGTTGTGCAGAGGCAGACTGTGATTTCTCAACTTTGGTCAATTTGTTCACTAGGTTTTAGTCATTTTTTGGGCATGCTTCCTGAATGAAAATTGTGTTATTTAGTGCCTATTTTCATCCCCAATTGGTCCCATATCCATTGGCTTGTAAAATTTCATTTTTGGTCCCTCAAAGGAGATTTTGGTCATGCTGCCAGCACATGACCTTATCCAATCCGAATTGGCTTTTAATTCCAACACTTCTAACACACCTCATTTGGTCACAATTGACCATTTTTCACTTCACATTAGGTCAAAGACACCATTTACAAGTTTCTCATATTTTTGTCTCCCAAACCCTAGGTCCAAAACCCTAACTCACAATTTTTGTTACATTTTATTAATTCAACACATATAAACTTACTTACTCAACTCATTCAAGCTCATGTTTACTTTTAATTCAATCAAATACATGTAATTCTCACCCCTACATAGGCTAGATGAATTTCCCATATGGTCCCTCAACAATAATTCTCTTTTCATTTTAAATTAAAATTCTAAGCTAAAGTAACTCAAATCATATAAATTTAAACATTAAATTTCAATCTAATGCTTACCTCAACTTGGAGTTTCCTCTTCCTCAATTCCTTCCTTTTACCTCTTTTCTTTCCTTGCTCAAACTTCTTTTTAAGTTTCCTAGACAAGCTTTAACTATGGTGGCTTACTTTTCCATGGTGAAATCTTATAATATGCAAGCTCAAAATTGAGCTTTAATGGAGGTTTTGGTGTGGGAGAGGGAGAGTGAGATGGTTCACGTTTTTGGGAGAAGGTGAAGATGACTTTATTTTTGCTTTTCTTTTCTTTTCTTTTCTTTTATGTCCTAAGAAGACCAAAAATCAATTTAAGTAAATTTATTAATTATATTCTTTATGGCATCATGCATGATGTCATGCATGATGTCATCTCCCTACACCTTTTTCATTTTCTCTTCTTTTTTTTTATTAGTTCTTTAATTTAATTATCGATTTGGAAATTTTCTTTTCTCCTATTTTGTTTGACAATTAGGTCAGGAGTCAGCTCTCGGGGCCAATTGACCAAATTGCCCCTCACCGGTTCAACTCGATTTGCAAATAATTCAATATTTCTTCTGGCTCCCTGACCTAATTATTTGACTGGCTTAACAATTCTTTTTCGTGATTTTCTCTTTTCCACTATGTTCGTAATGGTCCTAAGGACCGCGGCGTCACATTTTACGGTTCGAAATTCGAGTTTAAATCGACTTCGTAATCGTTCCTGAGAAGGTCACCCATTGCTGTAACTCTAGGCTCGTTTAACTTCTTATGTTCAATTTTTCTTGTTTATACTTAACTAATTGGACATTACTAATTATTTGTGTTTATGGCTTCTTTAGTTATCTTAAGTGTGGTTCTAATCTCCTTAATTGTCCGGACCAACACCGGTCACCGGAACAGTGAAATATACCAGGCTATGCAAATAGGGGTGTTACAATTCTCTCCCCCTTAAATAAATTTCATCTCAAAATTTTACCTGGTATTAATCTCTGAACAGCTGTGGGTGCTATCTCCTCATGTCCTCCTCTCGTTCCCAACTAGCCTCCTGGCCTGAATGATGGTTCCACAGCACTTTTACCAACGGTATCTGTTTGTTCCGTAGCTGCTTCACCTCATAAGCTAGAATCTCTATGGGTTCTTCTTCATATGTGAGGTTTGGATTCACTTCGATTTCCTCTACTAGTAGTACAGGAGATGGGTCTGATCGATACCTCCTCAACAAAGACACATGAAAAACATTATGTATCTTCACTAACTCTGGAGGCAGTGCCAAACGCTATGCTAAAGGACCCACTCTTTCTAGAACCTCATATGGCCCAATGAAGCGAGGACTCAGTTTTCCCTTTTTGCCGAATCTCATAATTCTCTTCTAAGGAGAAACCTTGAGGAAAACTTTCTCACCCACTGCATACTCAATATCCTTTCTTTTCAAATCAATGTAGGATTTCTGACGGTCTGATGCAGTCTTAAGTCGATCTCGGATCACCCTGATTTTCTCTTTAGTTAGCTGAACAATTTCGAGTCCAATCATCTTTCTTTCACCCACATCATCCCAACACAATGGGGTTCTACATTTTCTGCCATACAAAGCTTCATATCGAGGCATCCCAATGCTTGATTGGTAGCTACTGTTGTAAGCAAACCCAATCAAAGGCAACTGTGTGTCCCAACTGCCCTCAAATTCAATCACACAAGCCCATAGCATGTCTTCCAAGATCTGAATTACCCTTTCAGACTGGCCATCTGTCTGTGGGTGGAATGCAGTACTAAAGTTCAATCTAGTTCCTAGGGCTCTCTAAAGACTACCCCAGAATTTAGAAGTGAACCTAGGATCTCTGTCTGATACAATAGATACTGGCACTCCATGCAGTCTCAAAATCTCATCAATGTACAACTTGGCCAATCTTTCCAAACTGTAGTCCATCCGGACTAGCAGAAAATGAGCAAACTTGGTTAGTCTGTCAACAATGACCCATACTACATCATGACTCTTTTGTGTCCTCGGAAGTCCCATCACAAAATCTATCGTTATTCTCTCCCATTTCCATTCTGGTACTGGTAGTGGATGTAACAACCCAGCGGGTACTTGATGCTCTGCCTTTACTTGCTGACAAGTTAGGCATTTAGAAACAAACTCTGCCACATTCCTTTTCATACCCATCCACCATTAATGCTCCTTTAGCCCTCTATACATTTTTGTGCCACTAGGGTGAATGGCAAAAGGAGACTCATGTGCTTCCTTCAAAATAATTTACCTCAAACCAACATTATTAGGAACACACATTCTGCCCTGGTGTAGCAGTAGACCATCATCTCTTATTAAGAATTCGGGTTTCTTGCCCTGTCGGACTTCTTCCATCAGCTTCTGATACTTCTGATCATTCTGAGCAGCCATTCTGATCTGATCAATTAACACTGGTTGTACATGCCATGCAACTGCTATCTGCCCATCATCATTAATCTCTAAGCTGGCATGTAATGATCTTAACTCATGTACCAAAGACAAAGGAGTAATCCGTAGACTTGCCATAGTCTTGCAACTTAAGGCGTCAGCCACAACATTAGCTTTCCCTGGCTGATAGTCTATCAGATAGTCATAGTCTTTTATCAACTCTAACCATCTCCTCTGTCTCAAGTTCAACTCCTTCTGAGTACCCAAATACTTCAAACTCTTATGATCTGTGTAGATGTAACATTTCTCCCCATACAAATAATGTCTCCAGATCTTAAGAGCAAACACAATGGCTGCAAGCTCCAAGTCATGTGTCGGATAATTCCTCTCATGCGGTTTTAGCTGGCGTGATGGATAGGCAATGACATTTCGATCTTGCATTAATACACAGCCTAACCCATTGTGAGATGCATCACTATAAACAGTGTATTCTTTACCCGGAGTAGGTAAAGTCAGGACTGGAGCTTCAGTCAAACATCTTTTTAATTCATCAAAACTCTGTTGGCATTTATCCGTCCACTGAAATTTCGCATCTTTTCTAAGCAGCTTGGTCAATGGAGATGCCAACATGGAGAATCCCTTCACAAATCGACGGTAGTATCCAGCTAAACCTAGAAAACTGCGAATCTCTGTGACATTTTTGGGTGGCCTCCAATTAAGGACAGCTTCAATCTTACTTGGATCTACCATAATGCCCTCTTCTGATACTACATGCCCCAAAAAGGATATCTCCTTCAGCTAAAATTCACACTTCGATAATTTGGCATATAGCTGTTTCTCTCTCAAAGTCTACAGTACAATCCGTAGATGTCTATCATGCTCATTTGCATTCCTCGAATAGACCAATATATCATCTATGAATACCACAACAAACTGGTCGAGGTATGGTCTGAAGATAGTGGTCACAAGGCTAGCTAGCTCAAATATATGGATATCCATTCACATCCTCTTCTACTGGCACACCTCAACACTTCTCCAGAGAAGGAATCAAAATTCGAAACTAATTACCCCCACTAGTCGTGCTAGTGAGGTGTTCAAATATATGGTCATGACACTGTGGTTTCAAAACTTATCTTAACAATTTGCCAAACATTGTCATTTCAAATATACACAACCAACTTTCGACAATTTAAATCAAAACATCATAAAAATTGTCATAATTCACTGAGTCAAATTATTCCAAACAATATGCAGAAATAATTTACAAAAGTTATACGTTGTGCACAAACCTCAAGCGAGTGGCCTCTTGGCCTCGACTCGGTTCCTCGAGTCCTTTCCCGGTATTCTTTTCAACTGAAACACACAATTTTACAATGTTTCAGTGCTAGAACTTAACATAAATCCAAAATAAATTTAGCCTCAATTTTACAAGCCAAAAGTCACACTTGGACAACTTAGCATACAGTTTCTTTTCTCTCAGGGTTTGCAGAACAATCCTCAAATGCTCATCATGTTCTTCCTTGGTCTTGGAATACACCAGAATATCATCAATAAAGACCACTACGAACCGATCTAAGTGTGGATGAAAGATACGGTTCATAAGGTCCATGAATGCCGCTGGTGCATTTGTTAGGCCAAAGGGCATCACTAGGAACTCATAATGCCCATACCGAGTCCTGAATGCAGTCTTGGGCACATCTACATCCTTTACCCTCAACTGATGATACCCTGATCTGAGATCAATCTTAGAAAATACTCCTGCTCCCTTCAACTGATCAAACAGATCATCAATTCTAGGCAACGGATATTTGTTCTTCACTGTCACTTTATTCAACTGCCGGTAATCAATGCATAGCCTCAAAGTCCCATCCTTCTTCTTCACAACAAAGACCGAGCTCCCCCGGGTGACACACTGGGGCGTATGAACCCCTTATCCAGCAACTCTTGCAACTGAGTTTTCAACTCCCTCAATTCAGTGGGTGCCATCCTATAAGGAGCAATGGAAATGGGTGCTGTACCCCGCAGTGTCTCAATAGCAAACTCGACTTCCCTTTCTGGTGGCAAACCAGGCAACTCTTCAGGAAATACCTCTGGGAAGTCTCTCACTGTGGGTATATCAATCAAATTTGGCTTAGCCTGCCTAGTATCCACCACATGTGCTAGGTAGGCTTCACAGCCTTTTCTCATCATTCTTCTTGCAACTGTGGCTGAGATGACATTGGACAAGAAATCTATCCTTTCCCCACAATCGTGATTTCATTACCCTCTGAGTTTTGGAGAAATCCTCTTCAATTTGCAATCAACTATTGCACGATGACGTGACAACCAATCCATTCCCAAAATCACGCCAAACTCGTGGAAGGGCAACTCAATCAGTGCCTGAATTCATACCCATGAATCCTTAACGTCCAACCTTTGTCTACCATGGTCACCACAACACTGTGTCCAAATGGATAAGTGAACCTAATGTCTTGGTCACTCACCCCTACAAGTATCCCCCTTACTACGAGTAGGATGATGCAAATATAGGAAAGAGTGGATCCTGGATCCACCAATGCATGCACAGGAGTATTGTAGAGGGAGAACGTACCCCTGATGACGTCCGGGGCATCTTGCTCCTCCTGAGCTCTCAGGGCATAATTTCTGGCAGGTGGTCTATTATCTGGCCTCTCTGCTGGCTCAAATGCTGGCCTCTGTGATGGTCCAACAGCTTCTGACTTGCCAGATTTTCTACCTCTCTGTGGTGCAGGAGCAGTGCATGCTGCTTGTGTTGGAGCAGTTGTAGTAGTTCTGCGTGGACAGTTTCTCAGCTGATGCTCTGTCGACCCACATCTCAAACAGGCACCAGTTACTCTCCAACACTCCCCCTTGTGCCATTTAAGGCAGTGTGGACATGCAGAAGATGTTGGGGCTGGTCCCCTGAACCCCATCCCTGGAGAGCTGCCCACTGATGGTGTGGACTGACCTCTCCTAGGGGTGAACTGTGGCCTGGGCCCCTGAGACTGACCTTGGCCTTGTAGTTGAGCTAAACTCTGTGCAGGAGGACCCTTGAACTTCTTCCCAAATGCAGGAGCTGAGCTAGACTGACTGAGTCCCCTCTTCTGCTGTCTCTCCCTTCTGGTCTGCTCACTGATTCTCACTTTTTCAACCCTTATTGCCGCTTCCACTAGCTTGCTAAATTCTGTGATTCCCAAGGCAGTGAGCTGTATCTTGATATTGTCATTCAGTCCCTCTTCAAATCTCTTGCACCTTTCAGCTTCATTAGGGACTATCTCCCTTCCGTAGCGGCTTAATCGGACAAATTCCTTCTCGTATTCGGCCACTGACCACTGCCTCTGCCTCAGATTAATGAACTCTCTCCTTCTCTCTTCCAGGTATACAGTACCCACATACTTCTTCTTGAATTCGGAGAGGAAAAAGTCCCAAGTTACAGCTTCTGGCTGCACTTTACTGGACACAGTGTCCCACCATTCGTAGGCATCGTCTTGTAACAAGGATACAACAGCTTCTAAGTTCTGCTCTGGGGTGCAGTGAAGTTGTTTTAAGACTCTGCCTGTTCTGTTCAACCAATTCTCGGCTGCCACCGAGTCATCTTCTCTCTTGCCATAGAAATCCACCGCCCCAAACTTTCTTAGCCTTTCCAGGTGTGATTTTGGTTGTGGAGCTGGTGGTGGTGCTGGTGCTGGTGCTGGCATTACTCCGACCATTTGTCTAAAGAAGTCGGCCATTTGTTGAAACATGGCCTGTGGAGGCTGAGCAGGCTCTGCTTGAGCTGGCGGAGTAGGTTCTCCCCTACCCCCAGTCTCAGCTGCTGCAGGTGGAGCATGACTCTCCACTTCCTCCTCAACGGCCCTCTGAGATGAAGGGTCCATATCCTATTCAAAATAAGAAAAACAAACAGATCTGCATTAGTGTCACCTCGACTCTTACAAATGCAATGCATGGTATGGACTCGATCTAGGACCAGAAACGCCTAAACCGTGCTCTGATACCACTAAATGTGACACCCCTTACCCGTGTACAGTATACCCGAGTAAGTAATGCCACACGGTGTACCGGCACACTCTAATATTCCTCAATTAATTTATATCATGCTTTTGCATATAATTTATGAAATACAATTTATTTAAGCCATTTATCAAAAGTATTATTCATTTAAGGTTCCGAAAATTTTAAAGAAAATCCGGCGGAGTACCGGCTAAAAATGGAGAAAACCGTTCTTCGGAACCTGTGAAAACACTTCCAAATAATTTTCAAACAAACCCAACTTCAATTCATCAACAGAGTCTCAATATCAAAAACTCAACAATATTTCTCAATTTCAGTTCTCAATAGCCTTTTCATTTCTCAAACATCCATTTCTCAGGGTTCTCATATATATAAATAACAATTAAAAGCTCAAATTACTTCCATACATAACCATAAATCTTTATTATTTACATGAACCTCAAAATACATTACATAATCCCAAATACATATGAGAAAATAAAAATTTAATTACAAAATGACAAAATGACACCTAGTGCCCTACCAATGCACTGCAGGTGACGAGGTGACGAGGACACAGTGCAGAACTGCAGAACAGACTCACCCAGTCTGTGGTCTACTGGGCTCACGATCAGGATCTCCAGTACCTACGCGTGGCAAAAGCAACGCGCTAAGCAATAATGCTTAGTGGTGCAATAATATAATAAAAGAAAATAGCAAGAAAATAAATGTGTATAGAATGTGTATGCTTTCTTTGTTTGGTATTGGTATATTCATTATTTCATTAACTTTGTTCACTTTTATTCATTTGGTTGCCCCAAGTAACCTACACTAGGCATCGGATGGATAACGTAACCGCATTGGGTACCTAGTACCTCGGGCCGTCACACCATCGGTCACATATGCATCTCCCGGTGTGCAACAGAACAGCTAATAAGCTGTAAATAATATCAGGCACAAGGCCAAGTCTCAATACAAAGTCAGAATGGCTAAAAGCCATGAAATCACAGAATGGCATATTGCCATGTGCAGTACTGCTAACTGAACCCTATTGGCATGCCAAACTATCCAAACCAATCTTGTTAGGTATACTAGGGCATTTGAAACTTTTAAATTCTTCAATTTGTAAATTTCATGTTTTGGTGTTACTATTCACCTCATTGGTCAACAAAAATGTTGACTTTTGGATAGAAAATATGTTCATTGACTTTGGCACTCCCAACATACCACATTTGGTGTTTAAAACTTGTTGGCATTAAGTGTTAATACCATTTCAAAGTGTAACCCAACACAAACAGAATTTTCAGTTTTGGTGAGTCAACTTCACTGTTCCATTGGACACTGTTACTGTGGGAATTTGAAGAAATGTAAAACATGAAAGTTGTTCCTTATTTTGTCTAGTTGAATTTCCTTTTTTGAATCACTCCATTTGGAGTTTTCTAGCTCTAGATATGGTCCACAAACCACAGCTGGCCGGATTCCCATTCTACAGAAAATACCATATCTACAGTAATAGGAACAGTAACTTCCACTACCATTTGGGTTAGGTTCTGGCCATAATTTGGGGTAGGTTCCTTCATGAAAGTTGTTTGTCTATATCTTAACTTGTTGCTTTAAAAATTTCAGGTCAATTGACCATATCTACAGTGAGTTATGGCCAAATGAACAGTTACTGTTCATTTGGTCAATTCTGCAGAACCAGTTGCAGGGTATCCGGATTGGGGCCAAGTTTTGGTCCTCTTGCTTTGGTCTTTTGGGCACGGTTTCTTCAGAAAAAATGTGCCATTATAAGCCTAGTTTCATGTCCAATTGGCCAAACACCAATTGGACTAACACAGCCCAAGTTATGGCAGTGCAAATGGACTGAATTTTCAGTCCTATCTTTCTTGTCCTAGGGCGACTGCAACCTCATTTTGGAATCCTATTTTTCAGTCCATTTGTTGGTCAAATTACCTAAAATGGTCACTAATTGACCATTAAAATGTTCTCTAACAATTTCCTAAGCCAAGTCACATTTTCACCTTTCCAAACCCTAATGTCCAACTAAATTTACTCATAACCTTAATTAACATACTTAGTTTAATGTCCATGTATATTAATACCTTAACCATCATTTCTAGCCACTCTAATTTTATTAAAACAATCAACCTCATACTTCCATAGGGCTGCCGAAAATTTAAGGTACCATAACACATGTAATTTACTTTAATTCCTTAAAATTTCTTAGCTCAAAATGATGTTCTAACTAGGATTAAAAGAAGGAGAATGAAATTGTAGCACTAACCTTGAGTGGCAGAATTTTCCAAGTTAAATCTTCACTTTCCTTCACTTTCTAGGCAGCCAAACACTTTCCCAAGAGATGTGGTTAGGTTTTAATGAAAGGGTTTAGAGTTTAGTGGAGTAAAATCAATGAGAATTGAAGAAAGAGATGAAAAAAAAATTTTCATGGGAGAGGGAGACTTGATTTCGGCCATGGAGAAGTGAAATGAAGAAGATGGTTGTTTTTATTTTGTTTTTATCTCATTTTAGTTCATTTTTATCTCTTTTATTAATTTGTCAAATTGTGATTGGTGGAGCTTTTTAAATTGCATCACCATATGTCATAAATGGGCATTTTTATGGATTTTTCTTTTCTTTTCATCACTACTCAATTTCAATTTAATTTCTAGTAATGTTTATTCATATTTTATGTTATATTAATTATTTACTAAACTGGACAAGTCGGCCAAAAATCACCTCAGAAGGCGAAATGACCAAAATGCCCTCTGTTTGGCTTAACGGGTCAAAATTGTCTGTACCGATTGAAAAATTTTTCTAGGTATTTTCTTGGCATTCTAATGCCATAGGAACCTCAATGACCCTTCTCTGGAGTCCCAAAAATTATTTTACAATTTTTCCCCCGGGTCTAGGGCTCCTCGTTGCGAGAACTGCAACTTTCCTCTGGTTACCCATGGCTAGGGCACCGGCTCGTTTAACTTGGTTGTATTTTATTTCTAAAATTTTTACTAAATTTTTCTTATTAATATTTGAGTTAATTATGGTTCCTGACTTAAGTTTAATTAATTTTCCGGACGTTCTAGGTCCAGGACCGACCTCGATCCAGGAACGATAGAATGTACGGAATGATTACTGGGAGGGTGTTACAACTCTTCCCCTCTAATTTAAATTTCTTCCTCGAAATTTACTTGATGCAAACAGTTGAGGGAACTGTTGTCTCATCGTCTCTTCACTTTCCCAAGTTGCCTCCTCGGTGTTGTGGTGCCTCCAAAGCACTTTCACCAGTGGAATCTGTTTGTTCCTCAACTCTTTCACTTCCCGAGCCAAGATCCGTAGAGGTTCTTCTTCATATGTCAAATCCGGTTGTATTTCAATTTCTTTTCTGGAGATGAGATGTGAAGGATCTGAGCGGTATCTTCTGAGCATGGATACGTGAAACACATTGTGAATCTTGTCCAGCTCTGGTGGTAAAGCTAGCCTATAGGCCACTGGACCCACACGTTCAATGACTTCATATGGGCCAATGAACCTAGGGCTCAACTTACCTTTTCTTCCAAACCTCAACACTTTCTTCCATGGTGACACCTTGAGGAACACTTTGTCGCCAACCACATATTCTATTTCTTTTCTCTTCAAGTCGGCATAGGATTTACATGCATGCGAGGCAACCTTGAGATTGGCTTTGATTAGTTTTACTTTGTCCTCAGTCTGTTTCACCAGGTCTGGGCCCACTAATTTGTCTTCGCCCAATTCAGTCCAGCACACTGGAGTTCTACATTTTCTTCCATGCAGTGCGTCATACGGGGCCATCTGGATACTAGCTTGGTAGCTATTGTTGTATGCAAATTCTGCCAGTGGGAGGTATCTATCCCAACTTCCCTCAAACTCAATGACACAACTCCTCAGCATATCCTCAAGGACCTGACATATATTTCACGTTATTGTTATCATTTTAATTCAATATTTGTATCAATTTCATTGGTTTCAATTGTTTACCTGGATTACTCTTTCAGATTGCCCATCCATCTGAGGATGGAAAGCTGTGCTGAAATGAAGTTGTGTACCCAAGGACTCATGCAACTTCTTCCAAAATCTCGATGTAAACCTTGGGTCTCGATCAGATATGATGGAAAGTGGAATTCCATGCAGTCTAACTATCTCACTGATATACAATTCTGCTAACCTCTCTAGTGAGTAGTCAGTCTAATCGGCGAGAAAATGTCTTGACTTTGTCAATCTATCAACTATCACTCATCCGCATCATGTTTCTTAGGGTGAGAGGTAGACCACTTACAAAATCCATGGTGACCCGATCCCATTTCCATTCAGGTATGCGTATAGGCTGTAGCAAACCCGATGGAACTTGATGTTCTGCCTTGACTTGCTGACATGTCAAGCATTTAGTCACATAGTCAGCTATGTCTCTCTTCATACCAGGCCACCAATACTGAAGTTTCAGATCATGATACATCTTTGTACTTCCTGGGTGCATAGCATATACACTGGTGTGTGCCTCTTTTAGAATGCTAGCCTTTAATTCCCCATCATCTGGTACACACAGTCTTCCTTTGTAATACAGACACCCATTTGCTTTCACCTCAAAGTCAGTTGCTTTTCCTTCTAGGATTTTGCTCATAATGGCTGTTAATTTTCCATCTGCCAATTGCCCATCAAAAATCTGCTGTAGCAGGTTTGGCCTCACTTGCAACTCGGCCAAAATAGCTCCATCTCGAATCAAGGTTAGACGGGCATTCAATGATCTCAAAGTTGTGATGGACTTTCTGCTCAAAGCATCAGCAACTACATTTGCCTTCCCAGGATGGTAGTCAATTACACAGTCATAATCCTTCAGGAACTCAATCCATCGCCTCTGTCTAAGGTTGAGCTCCTTCTGGGTTGGCAAATATTTCAGGCTTTTGTGGTCTGTGTAAATGTAGCACTTTTCACCATACAAGTAATGCCTCCATATCTTCAGTGCGAAGATAATTGCTGCAAGTTCTAGATCATGGGTAGGGTAGTTCTGTTCATGTGGTCTTAGCTGTCTGGAAGCATAAGCGACCACCTTCCCCTCTTGCATCAATACACACCCTAACCATTATGAGAGGCATCACTGTAGACCACGAAGTCCTTTCACGACCTTGTGTGTGCTGCTGGTGCCTCTGTCAACATAGCCTTCAACTTCTCAAAACTGGTCTAACACTTGTCATTCCAGTCAAATCTGACATTCTTGTGTAATAACTTGGTCATTGGAGCAGCTATTAGGGAAAATCCCTTCACAAATCTTCTGTAATACCCAGCTAGCCCCAAGAAGCTTCTGACCTCAGTTGTATTCCTGGGAGGCTTCCATTCCAGCACTGCTTCTATTTTCTTGGGATCCACCCTAATCCCATCAGCTGACACTACGTGTCCAAGGAATGCAATCTCATTCAGCCAAAAGTCACACTTGGACAACTTAGCATACAGTTTCTTTTCTCTCAGGGTTTGCAGAATAATCCTCAAATGCTCATCATGTTCTTCCTTGGTCTTGGAATACACTAGAATATCATCAATAAAGACCACTACGAACCGATCTAAGTGTGGATGAAAGATACGGTTCATAAGGTCCATGAATGCCGCTGGTGCATTTGTTAGGCCAAAGGGCATCACTAGGAACTCATAATGCCCATACCGGGTCCTGAATGCAGTCTTGGGCACATCTACATCCTTTACCCTCAACTGATGATACCCTGATCTGAGATCAATATTAGAAAATACTCCTGCTCCCTTCAACTGATCAAACAGATCATCAATTCTAGGCAACGAATATTTGTTCTTCACTGTCACTTTATTCAACTGCCGGTAATCAATGCATAGCCTCAAAGTCCCATCCTTCTTCTTCAAAAACAGCACTGGAGCTCCCCATGGTGACACATTAGGGCGTATGAACCCCTTATCCAGCAACTCTTGCAACTGAGTTTTCAACTCCCTCAATTTAGTGGGTGCCATCCTATAAGAAGCAATGAATATGGGTGTTGTACCCGGCAGTGTCTCAATAGCAAACTCGACTTCCCTTTCTGGTGGCAAACCGGGCAACTCTTCAGGAAATACCTCTGGGAAGTCTCTCACTGTGGGTATATCAATCAGGCTTGGCTTAGCCTGCCTAGTATCCACCACATGTGCTAGGTAGGCTTCACAGGCTTTTCTCATCATTCTTCTTGCAACTGTGGCAGAGATGACATTGGACAAGAAATCTGTCCTTTCCCCCACAACTGTGATTTCATTACCCTCTGGAGTTTTCAGAGAAATCCTCTTCAATTTGCAATCAACTATTGCCTGATGACGTGACAACCAATCCATTCCCAAAATCACGTCAAACTCGTGGAAGGGCAACTCAATCAGGTCTGCCAAGAATTCATACCCTTGAATCCTTAACGGGCAACCTTTGTATACCTTGTTCACCACTACACTGTGGCCCAATGGATTAGCGACCAGAATGTCTTGGTCACTCTCCCCTACTAGTATCCCCCTTTCTACGGGTAGGTTGATGCAAATATAGGAATGAGTGGATCCTGGATCCACCAATGCATGCACAGGAGTATTGTAGAGGGAGAACGCACTCGATGACGTCCGGGCATCTTGCTCCTCCCGAGCTCTCGGGGCATAATTTCAGCGGTGGTCTATTATCGGCCTCTCTGTGGCTCAAATCTTGGCCTCTGTGATGGTCCAACGACCGACTTGCGATTTTCTACCTCTACGTAGTGCGGGGCAGTGCATGCGCTTGTGTTGGAGCAGGTGTAGTAGTTCTTCGTGGGCAGTTCCTCTGCTGATGCTCTGTCGACCCACATCTCAAGCAGGCACGATTACTCTCAACACTCCCCCTTGTGCCATTTAAGGCGGTGTGGACATGCGAGAAGATGTTGGGGCTGGTCCTGAACCCCATCCTCGGAGGCGCTGCCCGATGGTGTGGGTGACCTCTCCTAGGGGTGAACGTGGCTGGGCCCCGAGACCGACCTTGGCCTTGTAGTTGAGCTGAACTCGTGCGGGAGGACCCTTGAACTTCTTCCCAAATGCAGGAGCTGAGCTAGACTGACCGAGTCCCCTCTTCTGCTGTCTCTCCCTTCTGGTCTGCTCACTGATTCTCACTTTTTCAACCCTTATTGCCGCTTCCACTAGCTTGCTAAATTCTGTGATTCCCAAGGCAGTGAGCTGTATCTTGATATTGTCATTCAGTCCCTCTTCAAATCTCTTGCACCTTTCAGCTTCACTAGGGACTATCTCCCTTCCGTAGCGGCTTAATCGGACAAATTCCTTCTCGTATTCGGCCACTGACCACTGCCTCTGCCTCAGATTAATGAACTCTCTCCTTCTCTCTTCCAGGTATATAGTACCCACATACTTCTTCTTGAATTCGGAGAGGAAAAAGTCCCAAGTTACAGCTTCTGGCTGCACTTCACTGGACACAGTGTCCCACCATTCGTAAGCATCGTCTTGTAACAAGGATACAGCAGCTTCTAAGTTCTGCTCTGGGGTGCAGTGAAGTTGTTTTAAGACTCTGCCTGTTCTGTTCAACCAATTCTCGGCTACCACCGATTCATCTTCTCTCTTGCAATAGAAATCCACTGCCCCAAACTTTCTTAGCCTTTCCAGGTGTGATTTTGGTTGTGGAGCTGGTGGTGGTGGTGGTGGTGCTGGCATTACTCCGGCCATTTGTCTAAAGAAGTTGGCCATTTGTTGAAACATGGCCTGTGGAGGCTGAGCAGGCTCTGCTTGAGCTGGCGGAGTAGGTTCTCCCCTACCCCCAATCTCAGCTGCTGCAGGTGGAGCATGACTCTCCACTTCCTCCTCAGCGACCCTCTGAGATGAAGGGTCGATATCCTATTCAAAATAAGAAAAACAAACAGATCTGCATTAGTGTCACCTCGACTCTTACAAATGCAATGCATGGTATGGACTCGATCTAGGACCAGAAACTCCTAAACCATGCTCTGATACCACTAAATGTGACACCCCTTACCCGTGTACAGTATACCCGAGTAAGTAATGCCACACGGTGTACCGGCACACTCTAATATTTCTCAATTAATTTATATCATGCTTTTGCATATAATTTATGAAATACAATTTATTTAAGCCATTTATCAAAAGTATTATTCATTTAAGGTTCCGAAAATTTTAAAGAAAATCCATGAGTACCGCTAAAAATGGAGAAATCGTTTCTTGAACTGTGAAAACACTTCCAAATAATTTTCAAACAAACCCAACTTCAATTCATCAACAGAGTCTCAATATCAAAAACTCAACAATATTTCTCAATTTCAGTTCTCAATAGCCTTTTCATTTCTCAAACATCCATTTCTCAGGGTTCTCATATATATAAATAACAATTAAAAGCTCAAATTACTTCCACACATAACCATAAATCTTTATTATTTACATGAACCTCAAAATACATTACATAATCCCAAATACATATGAGAAAATAAAAATTTAATTACAAAATGACAAAATGACACCTAGTGCCCTACCAATGCACTGCAGGTGACGAGGTGACGAGGACACAGTGCAGAACTGCAGAATGCACTCACCCACCTGTGGGTCTACTGGCTCACGATCGGGATCTCCAGTACCTACGCGTGGCAAAAGCAACGCGCTAAGCAATAATGCTTAGTGGTGCAATAATATAATAAAAGAAAATAGCAAGAAAATAAATGTGTATAGAATGTGTATGCTTTCTTTGTTTGGTATTGGTATATTCATTATTTCATTAACTTTGTTCACTTTTATTCATTTGGTTGCCCCAAGTAACCTACACTAGATGACTGGACTGGATAACGGGTAAACTGGCACTGGGTACCTAGTACCTCGGGCCGTCACACCATCGGTCACATATGCATCTCCCGGTGTGCAATGAGCAACTAATAAGTCAGAATAATATCAGGCACAAGGCCAAGTCTCAATACAAAATCAGAATGGCTAAAAGCCATGAAATCACAGAATGGCATATTGCCATGTGCAGTACTGCTAACTGAACCCTATTGGCATGCCAAACTATCCAAACCAATCTTGTTAGGTATACTAGGGCATTTGAAACTTTTAAATTCTTCAATTTGTAAATTTCATGTTTTGGTGTTACTATTCACCTCATTGGTCAACAAAAATGTTGACTTTTGGATATAAAATATGTTCATTGACTTTGGCACTCCCAACATACCACATTTGGTGTTTAAAACTTGTTGGCATTAAGTGTTAATACCATTTCAAAGTGTAACCCAACGCAAAAAGAATTTTCAGTTTTGGTGAGTCAACTTCAATGTTCTAGTGGACACTGTTACTGTGGGAATTTGAAGAAATGTAAAACATGAAAGTTGTTCCTTATTTTGTCTAGTTGAATTTCCTTTTTTGAATCACTCCATTTGGAGTTTTTTAGCTCCAGATATGGTCCACAAACCACAGCTGGCCGGATTCCCATTCTGCAGAAAATACCATATCTATAGTAACAGGAACAGTAACTTCCACTACCATTTGGGTTAGGTTCTGGCCATAATTTGGGGTAGGTTCCTTCATGAAAGTTGTTTTTCTATGTCTTAACTTGTGTCTGTAAAAATTTCAGGTCAATTGACCATATCTACAGTGAGTTATGGCCAAATGAACAGTTACTGTTCATTTGGTCATTTCTGCAGAACCAGTTGCAGGGTATCCGGATTGGGGACAAGTTTTGGTCCTCTTGCTTTGGTCTTTTGGGCATGGTTTCTTCAGAAAAAATGTGCCATTATAAGCCTAGTTTCATGTCCAATTGGCCAAACACCAATTGGACTAACACAGCCCAAGTTATGGCAGTGCAAATGGACTGAATTTTCAGTCCTATCTTTCTTGCCCTAGGGCAGCCTGCAACCTCATTTTGGAATCCTATTTTTCAGTCCATTTGTTGGTCAAATTACCTAAAATGGTCACTAATTGACCATTAAAATGTTCTCTAACAATTTCCTAAGCCAAGTCACATTTTCACCTTTCCAAACCCTAATATCTAACTAAATTTACTCATAACCTTAATTAACATACTTAGTTTAATGTCCATGTATATTAATACCTTAACCATCATTTCTAGCCACTCTAATTTTATTAAAACAATCAACCTCATACTTCCATAGGGCTGTCGAAAATTTAAGGTATCATAACACATGTAATTTACTTCAATTCCTTAAAATTTCTTAGCTCAAAATGATGTTCTAACTAGGATTAAAAGAAGGAGAATGAAATTGTAGCACTAACCTTGAGTGGCAGAATTTTCCAAGTTAAATCTTCACTTTCCTTCACTTTCTAGGCAGCCAAACACTTTCCCAAGAGATGTGGTTAGGTTTTAATGAAAGGGTTTAGAGTTTAGTGGAGTAAAATCAATGAGAATTGAAGAAAGAGATGAAAAAAAAAATTTTCATGGGAGAGGGAGACTTGATTTCGGCCATGGAGAAGTGAAATGAAGAAGATGGCTGTTTTTATTTTGTTTTTATCTCATTTTAGTTCATTTTTATCTCTTTTATTAATTTGTCAAATTGTGATTGGTGGAGCTTTTTAAATTGCATCACCATATGTCATAAATGGGCATTTTTATGGATTTTTCTTTTCTTTTCATCACTACTCAATTCAATTTAATTTCTAGTAATGTTTATTCATATTTTATGTTATATTCATTATTTACTCAACTGGACAAGTCGGCCAAAAATCACCTCGGAAGGCGAAATGACCAAAATGCCCTCCGTTTGGCTTAACGGGTCAAAATTGTCTGTACCGATTGAAAAATTTTTCTAGGTATTTTCTTGGCATTCTAATGCCATAGGAACCTCAATGACCCTTCTCTGGAGTCCCAAAAATTATTTTACAAATTTTCCCCCGGGTTTAGGGCTCCTCGTTGTGAGAACCGCAACTTTCCTCTAGTTACCCATCGCTAGGGCACCGGCTCGTTTAACTTTGTTGTATTTTATTTCTAAAATTTTTACTAAATTTTTCTTATTAATATTTGAGTTAATTATGGTTCCTGACTTAAGTTTAATTAATTTTCCGGACGTTTTAGCTGTCCGGCCCGACATCGGTCACCGGAACAGTAGAATATACGGAATGATTACCGGGAGGGTGTTACATCATTAGTTAACTAAAATGTTGACTTTTGCATAAACAATAGGTACATTGGTTTTAGTACTCCCAACATACCACATTTTGTATTCAAAACTTGTTGGTTTTGGTCACTTTCTCAAAGCTTAGGTCATTTTGGCAAAATTGCCAATTTTTTTGGTTTTGGTGTCACTATTCACCTCATTGGTCAACAAAAATGTTGACTTTTAGATAGAAAATAGGTGTATTGGTTTTAACGCCCCAAACATACCACATTTTGTATTTAAAACTTGTTGGTATTGGTTGCCAATACCATTTCTAAGCTTAATGCTAATTGAACAAAATTTTCAGATTTGGTGCTTCATCTTTACTGTTCCAGTTGTTATTTTTACAGTGGGAATTTGAGGAAATGGTAAACATGAAAGTTGTTCCTTATTCTGTCTAGTTGAATTTCCTTTTTTGAATCACTCCATTTGGAGTTTTTTAGCTCAAGTTATGGCCAAAATAAGTTTACTGTTCACGTGCACTGTTCATGCTGCACTTTTGGGTTTTGGCAGATTTTGGTCCAACTTTGGTTAGTAATTTGATCAAGTTAAGTTCATAATTTGGTATAACTTTCTTCATATGAAATGTTCTACCATGCCTTAGGTTTCCATCGGTTTAAGAATTGCCTAAATTTGAGTTTTCTAGATGGAGTTATAGTCATCCAAACATTACTGTTCAAATGTAAATCTGCCGAGTTGCAGGTTTGATAACTTAACTTTGCCCAATCATTTGAATGGGTTAATGGCATTATTTGGGGTAGGTTTCTTCATGAAAGTTGTTTTTCTATATCTTATCTTGTTGCTGTAAAAATTTCAGGTCAATTAACCAAATATACAGTGAGTTATGGCTAAATGAACAGTTACTGTTCATTTGGTCAATTCTGCAGGGGCTGTTGCAGGGTGTCCGGATTGGGGCCAAGTTTTGGTCCTCTTGCTTTGGTCTTTTGGGCATGGTTTCTTCAGAAAAAATGTGCCATTATAAGCCTAGTTTCATGTCCAATTGGCCAAACACCAATTGGACCAACACAGCCCAAGTTATGGCGGTGCAAGTGGACTGAATTTTTAGTCCCTCTGTTGTTGTCCTAGGGCAGCCTACAACTTCACTTTGCAATCCTATTTTTCAGTCCATAATATGGTAAACTTACCTAAAATGGTCACTAATTGACCATTAAAATGTGCTCTAACAATTTCATTAGCCAAATCAATTTTTCACTTCTCAAAACCCTAATGTCCAATTCAATTTGCCCATAAACCTCAATTAGCACACTAGTTCAACGTCCATGCATATTCATACCTTAAACATCATTTCTATCCACTCTAAATTCATTAAAACAATCAAACTCATCCTTCCTTAGGGCTGTCAAAAATTCAAGGGATGCATACACTTAACTTTTATTCATTTAATTTACAATTTCTCACTTATTTCAAGCTTCTAACATGGAATCAAAGAAGTATATATATAAGTAGGCACTAACCTCACTTTAACCTCTTGTAGGGCAGATTTCTCCAAGCTAAAACTTCACTTTCCTTCACTTTCTAGGGTGCCAAACACTTCCCAAGAGGTAGAGACAAGCTTTTAGTGAAGGGACTTAGGGTTTTATAGTGCAAATTCATGGGAAAATGGAAGTAATTAAAGAAAACTTCCATGGAGGGTTATGGAGGAGAGGATCACGTTTTGAAGAAGAAGATGGCTGCTTGTTTTTGGTCTTCCTTAGTCTTTATTTATCTCTTTTATTAATTAGTCAAATGGTTACTTAATTGTGATTGGTTATGGCTTTTAAATGACATCATCAAGATGTCATAAATTGCTTTTTATTTCATTTTCCTTTTCTTTTATCCACTACTCATTTCCAATTTCATTTTTAGTAATGTTTATTCATATTTTATATCATATTAATTATTTACTTAACTGGACAAGTCAGCCAAAAATCACCTCTGAAGGCGAAATGACCAAAATGCCCTCCGTTTGGCTTAACAAGTCAAAATTGTCTGTACCGATTGAAAATTTTTCTAAATATTTTCTTGGCATTCTAATGCCATAGGAACCTCAATGACCCTTCTCTGGAGTCCCAAAAATTATTTTATGAATTTTTTCCGAGGTCTAGGGCTCCTCGTTGCGAGAACCGCAACTTCCCTCTGGGTTACCCATCGCTTGGGCACCGGCTCGTGTGACTTAGTTGTATTTTATTTCTAAAATTTTTACTAAATTTTTCTTGTCAATATTTGAGTTAATTATGGTTCCTGACTTTAGTTTAAATATTTTTCCGGACGTTCTAGCTGTCCAGACCAACACCGGTCACCGGAACAGTAGAATGTACGGAGTTGCTACGGGGAGGGTGTTACAACTCTTCCCCTCTAATTTAAATTTCGTCCTCAAAATTTACCCAATGTAAATAGCCAATGAGCTAATACCTCTTTATTTCTTCACCTTTCCGTGTTATCCTACTTCACTTTCTCCTTAGTCTCAATCCTATCCTCAAACAGTTATGTACTCATCCTTTTTCATCTTAAATATAGTCTCCTTCTCATCTCCATTCGCTATCTCATTGTCTCTTCACTCTCTTATTCCATACCTTAACCTAAAATAAACAGGAAATACAGATCTGCAATAGTGTCACCTCGACTCTTATGAAAGCAATGCATGATATGCAATCTATCTAGGTCCAGAAACGCCTAAACCGCACTCTGATACCACTAAATGTGACACCCCTTACCCGACTACAGTGTAGCCGAGCAAGTTATGCCACTCAGTGTGCCGAGTACTCTATTTTATCTTCATTCATTTTTATTCTTCCTTTTGAATATAACTTGTGAAATATAATTTATTTAAGGTTCCGAAATTTTAAAGAAAATCCGGCGGAGTACCGGCTAAAAATGGAGAAAACAGTTCTTCGGAACCTATGAAAAACACTTCCAATATTCATATATTCGTATTCAATTACTCTCAAACTCCAATAATCATCATCTCAACATCTGTCAACCATTCATTTCTCAATTTCAATTCTCAATCATTCATCTCATTTGATAGTCATGTAACAATCACAGATCAATATTCACTTTTCCATTTACAAACACAAATTTGCATTATTTACATGAAAATCAAAATACATTACATAAGTTTCATTACATATGAGAAAATCAAAATTTATTACAGAATGCCAAAATGACACCTAGTGTCCTACCAATGCACTGCAAAAGTTGAGGTGACACGGACATTATGCAGAACTGTGAATTGCCTTACCGAATCTGTGGTCTACTGGGCCCTCTGTCCAAATCTTCAGTACCTACGCGTTGCAAAAGCGACACGCTAAGCATAAAGCTTAGTGGTGCCAATAATACAAGAAAATATAATATGAAAATAAAAATAATAATTTCCTTGCTATTGTGTTCATAAGAAATGAATAATTACTAACTTATTGTTTAGTCGAGGGCTAATCATGTTTTATGATATTAACTTCTTCATGCATTTCGTTAATTATTTTCTTCGTGATCTTGAGCTTCTTTATATTTTTGTAATCATTCCTGATACTTAATTTTCGTATTTTCTTTAATAATCAGTTCAATCACAGTTATACTTTTCCATGCCCAAGTAACCTATACTGGACGACTGGACTGGATAATGGGTCGTTAGCACTGGACACCGCGGTGCCTCGGGCCGTCATACCATGGGACGCAGAACGTCAACCATGTATGCAGTCAGTATGGCTAAAAAGCCATGATATCACATAATCGGGCATAAAAGCCATGAATACGGGCATAAAAGCCATGAATACGGGCATAAAGCCATGAATACAGGCATAAAGCCTTTTGCAGTACTGCTAAAACAATACCCTATTGGCATGCCAATCTATCCAAACCAATCACATTAGGCCTACTAGGGCATTTTGCACTTTTAAGTTTCACAATTTTTGAATTTCAAGTTTTCATGTCACTATTCATTTCATTAGTCAACTAAAATGTTGACTTTTGCATAAACAATAGGTACATTGGTTTTAGTACTCCCAACATACCACATTTTGTATTCAAAACTTGTTGGTTTTGGTCACTTTCTCAAAGCTTAGGTCATTTTGGCAAAATTGCCAATTTTTTTGGTTTTGGTGTCACTATTCACCTCATTGGTCAACAAAAATGTTGACTTTTAGATAGAAAATAGGTGTATTGGTTTTAACACCCCAAACATACCACATTTTGTATTTAAAACTTGTTGGTATTGGTTGCCAATACCATTTCTAAGCTTAATGCTAATTGAACAAAATTTTTAGATTTGGTGCTTCATCTTTACTGTTCCATTTGTTATTTTTACAGTGGGAATTTGAGGAAATGGTAAACATGAAAATTGTTCCTTATTCTGTCTAGTTGAATTTCCTTTTTTGAATCACTCCATTTGGAGTTTTTTAGCTCAAGTTATGGCCAAAATAAGTTTACTGTTCACGTGCACTATTCATGCTGCACTTTTGGGTTTTGGCAGATTTTGGTCCAACTTTGGTCAGTAATTTGATCAAGTTAAGTTCATAATTTAGTCTAACTTTCTTCATATGAAATGTTCTACCATGCCTTAGGTTTCGATCGGTTCAAGAATCGCCTAAATCCGAGTTTTCTAGAGGGAGTTATAGTCATCCAAACATTACTGTTCAAATGTAAATCTACAGAGTTGCAGGTTTGATAACTTAACTTTGCCCAATCATTTGAATGGGTTAATGGCATTATTTGGGGTATGTTTCTTCATAAAAGTTGTTTGTCTATATCTTATCTTGTTGCTGTAAAAATTTCAGGTCAATTAACCAAATATACAGTGAGTTATGGCCAAATGAACAGTTACTGTTCATTTGGTCAATTCTGCAGGGGCTGTTGCAGAGTGTCCGGATTGGGGCCAAGTTTTGGTCCTCTTGCTTTGGTCTTTTGGGCATGGTTTCTTCAGCAAAAATGTGCCATTATAATCCTAGTTTCATGTCCAATTGGCCAAACACCAATTGGACCAACACAGCCCAAGTTATGGCAGTGCAAGTGGACTGAATTTTCAGTCCCTCTGCTGCTGTCCTAGGGCAGCCTACAACTTCAGTTTGCAATCCTATTTTTCAGTCCATAATATGGTCAACTTACCTAAAATGGTCACTAATTGACCATTAAAATGTGCTCTAACAATTTCATAAGCCAAATCAATTTTTCACTTCTCAAAACCCTAATGTCTAATTCAATTTGCCCATAAACCTCAATTAGCACACTAGTTCAACATCCATGCATATTCATACCTTAAACATCATTTCTATCCACTCTAAATTCATTAAAACAATCAAACTCATCCTTCCTTAGGGCTGTCAAAAATTCAAGGGATGCATACACTTAACTTTTATTCATTTAATTTACAATTTCTCACTTATTTCAAGCTTCTACCATGGAATCAAAGAAGTATATATATAAGTAGGCACTAACCTCACTTTAACCTCTTGTAGAGCCGATTTCTCCAAGCTAAAACTTCACTTTCCTTCACTTTCTAGGGTGCCAAACACTTCCCAAGAGGTAGAGACAAGCTTTTAGTGAAGGGACTTAGGGTTTTATAGTGCAAATTCATGGGAAAATGGAAGTAATTAAAGAAAACTTCCATGGAGGGTTATGGAGGAGAGGATCACGTTTTGAAGAAGAAGATGGCTGCTTGTTTTTGGTCTTCCTTGGTCTTTATTTATCTCTTTTATTAATTAGTCAAATGGTTACTTAATTGTGATTGGTTATGGCTTTTAAATGACATCATCAAGATGTCATAAATTGCTTTTTATTTTATTTTCCTTTTCTTTTATCCACTACTCATTTCCAATTTCATTTTTAGTAATGTTTATTCATATTTTATATCATATTAATTATTTACTTAACTGGACAAGTCAGCCAAAAATCACCTCTGAAGGCGAAATGACCAAAATGCCCTCCGTTTGGCTTAACGGGTCAAAATTGTCTGTACCGATTGAAAAATTTTTCTAAATATTTTCTTGGCATTCTAATGCCATAGGAACCTCAATGACCCTTCTCTGGTGTCCCAAAAATTATTTTATGAATTTTTTCCCGGGTCTAGGGCTCCTCGTTGCAAGAACCGCAACTTCCCTATGGGTTACCCATCGCTTGGGCACCGGCTCGTGTGACTTAGTTGTATTTTATTTCTAAAATTTTTACTAAATTTTTCTTGTCAATATTTGAGTTAATTATGGTTCCTGACTTTAGTTTAAATATTTTTTCGGACGTTCTAGCTGTCTAGACCGACACCGGTCACCGGAACAGTAGAATGTACGGAGTTGCTACAGGGAGGGTGTTACATAAAAGACCTTAAGCTATCCGAAATGAGCCTTGAACTTGGAGACATAAATCTAGAACCTGCAGAATTTGACCATATGAACAGTAAATTTTCCATTGCCATAACTCTCTATAGAAAACTCCGGTTTAGGCGATTCTTGAACCGATGGAAACCTAAGACATAGTAGAACATTTCATATGAAGAACTGGAGGCCAAATTATGGACTTAACCCAATAAAATTGCTGAGAAATATTGAATCACTGAATCTACAGAATTGTAGATTTACCATATGAATAGTAAATTGTGCATGGCCATGACTCTCTCTAGAAAACTCCAATTTAGGCGATTCTTGAACCGATGGAAACCTAAGACATAATAGAACATTTCGTATGAAGAACATTAGACCAAATTATGGGCTTAACTTGATCAAATTGCTGAACGAATTTGGATCGATAAATCTGCCAGAACTAAATCTGTAGCATGAACAGTGACGTGAACAGTAATCGTGTTTTAGGCATAACTTGAGCTACACAGCTCTGAACTAGGCAATTCAAAAAGGAAAATAAAGTTAAGACCTAGATGAACAATTTTCATGAAGAACACCTCACCAAATTTTGATCGAAACTAGGTAAAAATTGGATTCAAATATTGGGGCACCAAGTTGTCCAAAAGCAAAATTTTAAAAAATTTGCAAAGCTAATTTGGGATGCATTAGACATTCATGTAATGAGCTCTTGGCAGAAATTGAGATGTGTATTGAGACATTCTATTTGTGTATTTTCAATAGAGAAAGAGGTTGGGACGGATAAGGAATAGTGAGTAAAGAGAAAGGAGAGCATTGAAGGTTTGTGCACAACTAACCTTTTCTTCGTTTTTAAACTTGTAAATTGTTTGGAATGTGTTTATTTGAATGAGTTTGCTTTGAGCAAGTTTACTTTGACTGAAATATGGTTTTTCTCTTGCATTTGAGAAATTTGGGTGCTGCTGCCTTTATATGGATATTATGATGAATTTGAATGTGTTTATTGGTTTATAAACGTGATTGTTGAGTGGAAAATTTTTGGAAACTGTTTTGAAACCACAGTTAGTATGACAGTCCCTTTTGAAACTCCCTAGTAGTAACGACTACTTGGGGTTGATAATTGATATTGATTATGTCTCCCATTAATAACGATTAGTGGGGTAAGACTACATGAGTACTCATTAGCTAGCTAGCCCTTCCCTCATTAATAACGGTTAGTGAGGTTGAGATTGATTTGTCGTGGTGTACAACATGGCACTGATTGTGAAATTTTGTGTCATGGCCTAAACTGTGTGTTGATGTTGGCAACACTAATGCTTTGTGAATTATGATTTATGAAGTGTGATTTCTTATTTGAAATGTTATTCCAATAAATGGCTCTTATGGACTTAGAACTATTGTGAAGTTTTCATATTTAAGAAAAATGTGATTTATTATGCTTTGACAAATTGTATTTTACCTTAAGTTTTAAAGTTATTAGTTTTGCACCACTGAGTAATATACTCAGCGATAGCTTCTTTATGCTATCGCAGGTAAGGGAAAGGAGAAGGCTACCGAGTGAGAGACTTGGAAGCAGCATTTGGTATTGATTGTGGGTATATATCGTAAGTATACCTCGGTAATTTCCTTTTGATGTATTTTGTACCTATATGTATGAATGCACGGACATTGAGCAGTTTGTATTTAAAAGCACGGCATTGCTATCACATTTTGAGTTTGTAACTATTTTGTATTTCACTTTGAGACTTATGAAAATGTAACTTTTGCAATATTTATTCTATCATTATTTCCAATGAATGTTTACATGGAATTTTAACTATTCTCATGCAGTTTTTCGCAAATGAATTGATAAGATAAAAAGCTATGATTTGTTTTAAAATCCTTTGTAGCATAACTAATGGGTTATCGATAGGTGAAATTCGGTTATTCATTAGGTATGCTACGGGAACATGTCATGCCTTACCAGGGATAAGGTGTGACACATGAAGTTTACTCTTGTCAATGTATTGTCATAAATCATATTAGTGCATATAATCTTTAGACCTGAGATAGCATAATTATCTTGTATATAGGTGGTTTGAGTTTGGTACTGCTTTCATACTTGTATTGTGTATGGGTATATGGGCATATATTGGCTCCTACTAGTTATATATGGAGGTAGGTGTTGATCAAGACAGAATCTGTTCCTCTAAGTAAATAGGGATAAAATCCTAAGTTCATTTAATTGTTCTTGATGTTTCAAGTTTCTAGCCAGGACAGATAGATTTAATCAGTAAAAAGTTTCTGATGAGAAAATCTTTTAATCAAGAACTGGAATTAAAAGAGAATATAATATTCATAGCAAATGGGGTTTGACATAAACCATGACTCCAGCTTGAGTTGGGATTTTGTAACAGAGAGATTTTAGTGCATGGTAACATATGATTATAGGTTCATTTAAGGTAAACCTTATTATTGATTGGGTGGCCATGGCATGCTATGCTAAGTGTTAACCATGGTCTATGAGGTGCATAAAATGGTTTAGAGAAATCATTTATGGTGAGAAAGAGTTCTGATGATATTAAGAGTTGATATCATATCTCATTGCCAATTAGTGATGAGCCTAGTAAGTCACACACATACACAAGTAATCACCAAATTAAATATGATTTAATTAATTAATTAAAGAGTTTAATTGATTAAATAAATAGGTTTAGCTTGCAATTAGATTGCAAAGTCCCTAGCATGACTTGAAACCAAATCCATATTATTGGATGCATAGTATAAGTTAAATTTATATTTCAAGTGTTTAAATATGAATTTAATTAATGAGAAATTAATTAATAAAGATTGATTAATTGATTTATATTTGACATAAATTGATTAGAAGAAGAAAAATAATTATTTTGGGCTAAGAACTCAAAATTAAGACACAAGGGCATTTTGGTTATTTCCCAGGGTGACATGTGGCACCATGAGATGGTGACACATGGCACTATACATAAGCTTATCAAATGTTTTTTAATCATGCAAGATAATTAAAATTAAACCTAGAGCCAATCAGAAGGTGACATGTGGTAAGGGTTTTTAAGCAGTGACCTAGCTATATAAGTGTAAGGATGAAAGAACAAAACACAACCAGCTACTGCCTCCCTTTGTGCCGCCACCCTTGAGGCTACCATTCTCTCTTCTTCTTCATCTCTCATCAATTCCAAGAGATTAGCAAATAATCTCTTGAATTAAAAATACTAGAAATTGTTTCTAGTGTCCTACTTACATCTTTAATCTCTTGAAAGGAAAAACTTGATTTTCTAATTAGTAGAAAAAGCTTTAGAAGCTGTTCAAGGGCTGCCATAGGTGATCTTGGTGTGGACAAGCTAGAGGGACAATATCTGGTGTCCTAAAGATGCATCCCAAAGGTGCCAAACACACTGCAGTGCATCAAGAGGTTAGTGCACTTGTTCTTGATCTAATCTAGGGTTCTAAAAATAATCTGTCACACCCTACCCCTCTGTAAGGCATAACATGATCCCGTAGTATACCTAATGAATTACCAACTCCGTCTACTGATAACCCATTAAATATACTACAAGGGATTTTAAAAACTTTTCTTACTTCTTTTACAGTGGTGAGCGCTATTTACAGGTGTTAAAAACTTTGGTGAACTGAAATAAAACAACTAACTCATTTGATTTATTTGGAATTTCTGTAAAAATTTTGGTAGAGTGCCATCTGTATTTTGGACAAAACAATTCTTCAGAAAACCTGAAAAGAAGCACTTCAATAATTTTCCAAATCTCAACTCCAATACATTTCTCAATACAACAATTTATCAACTCAATTCCATAGAAATTTTTCAAAGTCTGAGATAAGGAAATATAATACAATTTTCACAAGTCAAATAACTCATAATTAATTTACAACTTCAAGGTACAATTTGAATTTACAACTGCTCAAAACCAAAAACAAAATGTACATACAATGTCATACATTACAGTACAAAATGCAAAATACTGGTATACTCATTATACCAGGTAATCCCTCGCTGGATGTATATGCAAATTAGTTCACGCCTGCCTGCCTCTCTACCGTGATAAAGAATAAAGCTATCACCGAGACAATGTCTCAAGCAGTACAACATTAACCAAATACAATTTAAATCACAATTCATAAATCATGTAAATAGTGGATACTTAAAATCATAGTTAAATTCAAGACAGTAATTGTCAACAAGAATTTAAACTCCATTTGTCAATATCACAATAATTTTCATAAGTTAGATCATGTTTGAATTCAAAAGACAGTATATGTCAATGAGAGTTTAAATCCATTTCACAATCTCACAATACATATCAATAAATCACACACAGCTTAATCATGATCCATAGTGCAATTCGTCCCAAAAGCCGATGGCTAATGAGGTATTCAATTCGTCCCAAAAGTCGATGACTAATGAGGAATAACATAGCTAGCTAGCAAAAATATGAGTAGTCATCCAATTCGTCCTCAACAGGCACACACCTCAACACTTCAGCCAGAAAGGGAATTCAATTCGTCCCACTAGACAAGCTAATGAGGAATACAATCAATATACATGATAGCTGTGGTTTCAAACCATTTTCAATGCTTTTAAATCAATAAGTATCCATCAATGTCATTCAAACAATTTCTCACAGTTTCAAATCGTTTACAATGCTTTTCAAGCAATAAATATTCATTCAAATACATTTCCACAATTTAAAACAATAATATACAAATAGTCAATATTTATTTCAATTGAAAATAATTCAAAAGAAATAGTTATTGTGCACAAACCTCTGATATTTGTCTCCTGGTCTTGACTCAGTATTTCTTTCCCTTTTGCTCAGTCCTTGTTAACTGAGAAACACAATTTGAAGTGTTTCAGTGCTAAATTAATTTGCCTCTAACGATAATGTTCGATAAACAATTCACTGAATACTTTTATTTGCTTAATCACCTAATATACCGACCCTCGATGCGTTTTAGGTAAATTAGGTCTTAGTGTCAATAATATGTCACATTCGATAGGGTTTTAGGTTTGGTACGTGTTACCAAACTCAATTCTATGTATATTGCGTTTTCTTGCATTTTATTGCAAATTGCTGGATTTCAGGATACTAGTTTGACCTAGCCGGACGATCTAGTTCCCTCTGTTTTCGGGTTTCGGTCAAAACTAAAAACTTGTAGATCTATGTCTTATGGACCGCGGTGCAAAATTTTAGGTCAATCCGAGTTAAGTAGACCAAGTTATGGTCATTATACTATTGCTGGTCAATTGGTATCAAATTAGGTCAATTTTAGGTCAATTTGGTCAACTCTGGTTCGGCCAGTTTTTGGACCCGAACTTGTGCAAGCTTTTTGACTTGCTTCTGGTCATTTCTGGGTTTTGGTGTCTTCATAAGACTTGTAGGTATGGGTCTTAACTATTCATGGTTAAAATTTCAGGTCAATTGGACCTGTTTTGAGTGAGTTATGGCCTAAACACTCACTGCTGCCCAATTGGTCATTTTTCAGGTCCTAATTGCACCTAATCCGAATTGGTCATTTTCTTAGGTCACCTTGCAAGCAAAATTTTGGTATGTTTTCTCAATGAAAGTTGGCACATTTTGTGCCTAGTTCCACCTCCAATTGGTCTCATACCAATTGAGGTTACACATTTAAACTTATTGGCTAAAATGTACACTGCCCTTGGTTACTTTGCTTAACACACATCAATTACACATATTTACCTTGCAATATGTTTACTTCCCTACCAAATCTGTTTTGGTACATTACCAAAACCACATCCCACTTTACATTATCCTCACTTTGGCAGATTACAATTATCTTCAATACACCAATTAAAGTTCACATTTACAAAGTCTAAATACAATCACATACACACCTAAACATCACTAATTCTCACATACACTTTACAAATTAATTTCATACACATATCCATCACTCCTTCTATGTCAACATTCTGCCAACATTTCCATGAATACATAAATTTATTCAAGTGTCCCCAAGCTGCCGAAAATTGTCCTTCAACACCAAGTGTCCTACAATTCATTAAATCTCATTCCAAGTGCAAAAATCACCTTATACATGTGAAGTAATTCACTAGGTTATTAAATCATCATGATCAACATCATTCTCATCAATTATATGTACAAATACTTCATCAAATACATGACTCCATGGCTGTCCAAAATGAACACAACAATAACTCTTCAAACTCAAAAATTTTCTTCACAAACCCAACACCCATAACATGTACACAAAACTTAACAAAGCTATCTTCAAAAATATGAACTTACCTTATGTTTGGAGCTTGTTAAACCTTGCTTAAACTTCTCAAATTTAGTATCAAACTCTTCCTTGTGATGAGTAGACAAAGTTTCATGAAGGAACCTAAGAGATTGGAGTTGAAAATGGAGAGTTAAGAGAGCTTGCATGAAACGTCAATGGTGGCTTCCTCTTTCTCTCAATTCGGCATGGATGAGGAAATGGAGAAGATGAGTTTTGCAGATTGTTTATTTGATGTACACCTGCCCCTTTGTGTTTATTTTATTCCTTAGTGGTCCACTCATTTAAATTAAATCATAAAATAAGCTTAAATGTGTTATTTACACATTTTTCACCCCACTTTTGGCTATTTGTATTAGGTACCCCTCTTTTAATTTTTCATTTCATTTTCTAAGTGTAATATTATTTATTTTTAATGGACATTTAGGTCAAAAGACAATTCGGAGTGTCAAATGACCATAATGCCCCTGTTCGGGTTACGTTCCCGATTTTTCTGAACACCGGTTTTGTCTGCTTTTTCGATTTCTCACTTTTCTTTGTACTAATTATTTAATTTTTCTTTGATCTTTCTAATGATATTTATTCTTCAATAAGGGTCTATTTAAGTCCTAAAATGTTTTCCGTGGTTCCCGCATCCGAGGCTAGTCAACGGTCCAACGCCGTGACTTCCTGCAAGGCCACCCATCGTTAGGTTTCCTACTGCTTAACTTGATCACATTTCTTTGCTATTATTTTTCCTTTGTTTTTCTTGTATTTTCTTTTCTTGTATTTCATTATTTTATGTCTCCTCACTCATATTGAAGTGTAGTTCTAGGCATCCTAGCTGTCCGGACAACGCTGGTCACTGGAGCAGCAGAACGCACTATCGAACTTAGGGGTGTTACATAATCTGATTAATTCTAAAATCTTAAAGGGAAAATATAGATCTAAAAACATATTAAAAGAGTTTTAATTTGTTGTTTATCATTGAAATCAAATAGATAAAAATAAATATTGCATGATGCATGTAACCGTAGGTGAAAATTTTTGAATTCAATGATATAAATTTGTGTTTTTCATGCTTCCGCTCGTTCAATTGGTATCAGAGCCACTATATTTGCCACTTAGATTATTCAATATGAGATTTGATTGTGTGATTGGATCAAAGGTTGATCAATTCATTGCTGGTTGGAATGAACAAGGTCGCGGCATGGTGGAGTGCACCATGGGTGCGCATGGTTTGGCTCCTCTCATGGTGTGACACCCCTTACCCGTCTGCAGTGTAGCCGAGCAAGATAAGCCACTCAATGTGCCGGAGCACCAATTCATATTTCCATTATAATTTATCCCTTTTAATTCATTTATTTACAATTTTTGATAAATCTGATTTTTTTTCGCAATTTTTATAGAAAATCCAGCAGAGTGCCGGCTATAAATTGGAAAAACAATTCTTCTGAACCTGTTTAAAAGACACTTCCAATAAAATTTTCAAATCCATAACTCCATTATAAACACATCTCAACTCAATTTCAAAATCTCATTACTATTTTCAGAATTTTTCTGTTCGCATCATCACTTGAAGCACATTCATGAATATTTCTCAACATTTCATTTTTTTTAACATAATATATAGAAAATTTCAATAACATGAAATTTCATATATTTACATTATCAAATAACTTCAAGAGTTTATAGTTACAATCCAAAACTAATACAAAATGCAAAATACAAAATGCCACCGAAAGTCCTAATGTCCTACTAAGTGCACTGCAGATGTGAGGTGACTCTAGACTCAGTATGCAGCTCTGAAAGTTCACTCGGTCTGATGTCTGCTGGGCTCCCCAGCTATGTCTCCAGTACCTGCGCGTGGCAAAAGCGATGCGCTAAGCAATTCTGCTTAGTGGTGACAATATAAAATAAAATGAAATAACTAAAACAATATAAATATGCAGAATGTATGTTTACATTTTTTTTTTTGTAGACTTAATTCCTGGTATTTATTGTAGTATAATTTGATTAAAAATTTGTAAGATTCATTATCATCGCTCGAGTAACCCATACTAGTCGACTGGACTAGATAAATGGGTAAACTAGCACTAGGTACTAAGTACCTCAGACCATCACACCATTGGTCACATTGTGTCTCCCAATGTACAACAGAACAGCTAATAAGCTGTAATAATTATCAGGGATAAAACCCAAGTATAATATCTCAATCAACATAGCCAAAGGCTGTTTTATCACAGAATGGCACGTGAGGCCATAAAACACAGAATGGCATGAAGCCATATGCAGTACTGCTAACAGAACCCTATTGGCATGCCAACCTATCCAAATCAATCTTGCTAGGTATACTAGGGCATATTACACTTTTAATTTATACAATTCTTAAAATTTAAGTTTAGGTGTTACTATTCAATTCATTAGTCAATAAAAATTTTGACTTTTACATAGAAAATAGGTACATTGGTTTTAATGCTCCCAACATACCACATTTTGCATTTTAAAATTGTTGGTATTCATTGCCAATACCATTTCTAAGCTTAATGTTAATTGTTCAAAATTTTCAGATTTCATGCTTTGTATTTACTTTTCTATTAGTCATTTTTGTAGTGGGAATTTGGAAAAATGATCAACATGAAAGTTGTTCCTTATTTTGTCTTGTTACATTTCCTTTTTTGAATCACTCCATTTGGAGTTTTGTAACTCAAGTTATGGCCCAAAAACCACAACTGGCCGGATTATAATTTTTCCAGAATTTCTGGACTGACCAAATCTATAGTATTAGGAGCAGTAACTTCAGGTCACTTTTTGAATATGTTATGTTCATAATTTGGGTTAGGTTTCTTCATGAAAGTTGTAGGCCTATATCTCAGCTTCTTTTTGGTAAACTTTCAGGTCAATTGGACCTTTCTACACTGAGTTATGGCCAAATGACTAAACACTGCTCATTTGGTCATTTTGCCCAGGCAGAATGCAGGTCACCCGGATTAGGGCAATCTTTTGGTCAACTTAGTTTGGTTTTCTGGGCATGGTTTCTTTACCAAAGTTGTGCCATTATATGTCTAGTTTCATGTTCAATTGTCCTTGAACCAATGGAACCTCTACAACTCTAGTTATTGCTGTTCAAACCTACTGGACTCATGCCCAGTTCTGCAGGTCACCAAGGGCAGCCACACCAACTTCAATTCCCACTACATAAACCACTTCATTTCTCATTCACACATAACCAAATGGTCACTAATTGATCATTAAAACTTACTTTTACCATTACATGATCAACATCTCAATTTTGGGTCCAAACCCTAGCTCTACCATTTCAATTTTTCAAACACATACAATCAATGGATCAATTCATACTCCTAATGATGCATATACAAGTTTAAAGAATTAATTGACACTAACCTTTAATGGAGATAATCTCAAGCTTGTAAGAACTCTTCTTTTACTCTTCCTTTTGCTCCTAAAAGCTTCACTAAGCTGAAATATCAAGGTTTTATGTTGACACTTAGGGTTTTTGTTGAAAGAAAGCTAGGGAAAATGAAGGTTTGGGAGCTTGTTAATGGAGGAGTGAGGGAGGAGAGCATAAGTGACGTTTTTAAGAAGGGAGAGGCTGCTGGTTTGTTCCAGATTTTCTGCCCTTCTTTTTCTATTTTTAATGTATTATAATTGTCTTGCTTTAATTTGATTGGCCATAGCATTTTTAATTACCTCATGCTTACATAAGCATGAAGTAATAAATCCCATAATTTTCATTTTCTTTTCTTTCATTGCC
Source organism: Hevea brasiliensis (assembly GCF_030052815.1). Taxonomy (NCBI): domain Eukaryota; kingdom Viridiplantae; phylum Streptophyta; class Magnoliopsida; order Malpighiales; family Euphorbiaceae; genus Hevea; species Hevea brasiliensis. The sequence goes on from NC_079494.1 coordinate 45,954,758, forward strand.
TATTCATTTTTAAATAATTTTTCATCAATATTTGTTCATATTTTATGTCATATAATTCACTTACATAAATGGACAAGTTGGTCAAAAATCATCTCTGAAGACAAAATGACCAAAATGCCCTCCGTTTGGCTTAACGAGCCAAAATTGTGTGTACCGATTGATTAAATTTTCCTTGTATTTTCTTAACATTTTATTATCATTGGAACCCCAATAATCCTTCCCTGAGGTCCCAAAAATTATTTCATGAAGTTTTCCCCAGGTCTCGGGTTGCTAACGGCCTTCACCCACTTCTTCTGTTACTCATCCCCGGGTTTCATTGCTTAACCTTAGTGTATTTGGTTTCTAAAAATTTTCCTTGATTTTTATGAGCATTATTTAGTTTCTTTATAACTCCTCACTCTAGTCTATTTAAAATTTCAAACATTCTAGCTGCCCGGACCGACATTGGTCACCTGAATCAGAGATCAGCATTTGACTAGCTAAAGTGAGGGTGTTACAACTCTTCCCCTCTAATAAATATTTCATCCTCGAAATTTACCTGATGCAAATAGTTGAGGGAACTGTTGCCTCATCATCTCTTCACTTTCCCAAGTTGCCTCTTCAGTGTTGTGGTGCCTCCAAAGCACTTTCACCAGTGGAATTTATTTATTTCTCAGTTCCTTCACTTCCCGAGCTAGGATCTCAGATAGGTTCTTCTCAGATATGTCAAGTCCGGTTGGATTTCAATCTCTTCCATGGAAATGACATGTGAAGGGTCTGAGCGATATCTTCTCAGCATAGAAACATGGAATACATTATGGATTTTATCCAGTTCTGGTGGTAAAGCTAGTCGATAGGCAACTGGTCCCACATGTTTAATGATTTCATATGGGCCAATGAACCTAGGGCTTAACTTACCCTTCCTTCCAAACCTCAGTACTTTCTTCCACGGTGAGACTTTGAGAAACACTTTATCACCAACTGCATACTCTATCTCTTTTCTCTTCAAGTCGGCATAAGATTTATGTCTATCTGAGGCAACCTTCAGGTTAGCTTTGATTATCTTCACTTTCTCTTCACTGCTTTCACTGTGTCCTGGTCCTACCAGCTTATCTTCGCCCAATTCAGTCCAACACACTGGGGTTCTACATTTCCTCCCATACAGTACTTCATACAGAGCCATTTGAATGCTAGCTTGGTAGCTATTGTTATATGCGAATTCTACCAGTGGGAGGTATCTATCCCAACTCCCCTCAAACTCAATGACACAACTCCTTAGCATATCCTCCAGGATCTATCACATAATTCACATTGTTACTATCATTTCAATTTATTAACTATGAAAATTCAATTACTTCTTAAGTTTTCCTGGATTACTCGTTCTGACTGTCCATCCATCTGAGGATGAAAAGCCGTGCTAAAACGGAGTTGTGTGCCCAAGGCTTTTTGCAACTTTTTCCAGAATCTTGATGTAAACCTTGGGTCTTGATTAGATATGATGGAAAAGTGGGATTCCATGCAGTCTAACTATCTCACTGATATACAATTCTGCTAGCTTCTCCAGTGAGTAGTCAATTCTAACTGGCAGAAAATGTGCTGACTTCGTCAATCTATCTACTATCACCCATACTACATGATGCTTCTTCTGGGTGAGAGGTAGACCACTAACAAAATCCATAGTAACCCGGTCCCATTTCCATTCAGGTATGCTTATAGGCTATAGCAATCCTGATGGAATTGATGTTCTGCTTTAACTTGCTGACATGTCAAACACTTAGTCACATAGTCAGTTATATCCCTATTTATAGCAGGCCACCAATAATGAGGCTTCAAATCATTATACATTTTCGTGCTTCCCGGGTGCATAGCATAAACACTAGTATATGCTTCTTTCAGAATACTAGTCTTCAGTTCCCCATCATCTGGTACACACACTCTTCCTCTATAGTACAAACACCCATCTACTTTCACCTCATAATCAGTTTCCTTTCTCTCTGGAATTTGACCCAAAATGGCCATTAATTTTTCATCTGCCCTCTGCCCATCTTATATCTGCTATAGTAGGGTTGGCCTCACTTGTAACTCAGCCAAAATAGCTCCATCTTGAGCTAAGGATAGACAGACATTTAGTGATCTTAAAGCTATGATGGACTTCCTGCTCAAAGCATTAGCAACTACATTTGCCTTCCCAGGATGATAATCTATCACACAATCGTAGTCCTTTAGGAACTCAATCCATCTCCTCTGTCTAAGATTGAGCTCTTTCTGGGTTGGTAAATATTTTAGACTCTTGTGGCCTGTATAGATGTAGCATTTTTTACCATATAAATAATGCCTCTATATCTTAAGTGCAAAGATAATTGCTGCCAACTCCAGGTCATGAGTAGGGTAGTTCTTTTCATGTGGCCTTAACTGCCTAGAAGCATAGGTGACCACTTTCCCCTCTTGCATCAATACACACCCTAGCCTATTATGCGAGGCATCACTGTAGACCACAAAGTCTTTCCCTGACACTGGCTATGTTAACACTGGTGCTTCTGTCAACATAGCCTTCAGCCTCTCAAAACTGCCTTGGCACTTGTCGTTCCAGCCAAATTTCACATTCTTGTGCAACAACTTGGTCATTGGAGCAGCTATAAGAGAGAACTCCTTCATAAATCTTCTGTAATACCCAGCTAGCCCCAAGAAACTTCTGACCTCAGTTGCATTTCTGGGAGGCTTCCATTCCATCATTGCTTCTATCTTTTTGGGATCCACTCTAATCCCCTCTGCTGATACTATGTGTCCAAGGAAAGAGATTTCACTCATCCAGAAGTCACACTTGGACAACTTAGCATATAGCTTCTTTTCTCGCAGGGCTTGCAGAACAATCCTCAAATGTTCATCATGTTCTTCCCTAGTCTTGGAATACACCAGAATATCATTAATAAAGACCACTACAAACCGATCTAAGTATGGATGGAAGATACGGTTCATAAATGTTGCTGGTGTATTTTTTAACCCAAACGGCATCACTAAAAATTCATAATGCCCATACTGGGTTCTGAATGCAGTTTTTGACACATCTGCATCCTTTACCCTCAACTGATGATACCCTGATCTGAGATCAATTTTTGAAAATACACTGGCTGCCTTCAACTGATCAAACAGATCGTCAATTCTGGGCAATGGATATTTATTCTTCACAGTTACTTTGTTCAACTGCCGGTAATCAATACACAATCTCAAGGTTCCATCCTTCTTTTTCACAAACAGCATCGGAGCTCCCCATGGTGACACACTAGGGCGTATGAATCCCTTATCGAGTAACTCTTGCAACTGAATTTTCAACTCCTTCAATTTATTGGGTGCCATCCTATAAGGAGCAATAGAAATTGGTGCTGTACTCAGCATTACCTCAATAGCAAACTCGACTTCTCTTTCTGGTGGTAAACCAGGCAACTCTTCAGGAAATACATCTGGGAAGTCTCTTACTGTGGGTATATCACACAGGTTTGGCTTAGCCTGCCTAGTATCAACCACGTGTGCTAAGTAAGCTTCACAGCCTTTTCTCATCAATCTTTTTGCAACTGTGGCTGAGATAACATTGGACAGGAAATCTGTCCTTTCACCCACAACAATAATGTCATTACCCTCAGAAGTTTTCAGAGAAATCCTCTTCAATTTGCAATCAACTATTGCCTGATGACGTGACAACCAGTCCATTCCCAAAATCATGTTAAACTCATAGAAAGGGCAATTCAATTAGGTCTGTCGAGAATTCATACCCCTGAATCCTCAACGGGCAACCTTTATACACCTTATTCACTACCACAATGTGGCCTAGTGGATTTGTGACTAGAATGTCTTGATCACTCTCCTCTACTGGAACTCCCCTCTCTACGGGTAGTTTGATGCAAATGTAGGAATGAGTGGATGTTGGATCCACCAATGCATGCACAGAAGTGTTGTAAAGGGAAAACATACCTCTGATGACATCTGGGGCATCTTGCTCCTCTTGAGCTCTAATGGCATAGGCCCTGGCAGGTACTCTAGTGTCTGGCCTCTCAGCTAACTCAAATGCAGGCCTCAGTGATGGACCAGTTACCTCAGATTTACCGGGCTTCCTATCCCTTTGTGGTGCAGGAGCAGGTATGTCAGCTTGTGTTGGAGCAACTGTAGTAGTCCTCTTCGGACAATTCTTGATCTGATATTCTGTCGATCCACACCATAAGCATGCACCGATCATTCGCCAACAATCCCCCTTATGTCACTTCTGGTAGTACGGACAGGCAGAAGATGCTGGGGCTGGTCCCCTAAACACCGTCCCTAGAGAGCTGCAAATTGATGGTGTGGACTGGCCTCTCCTAGGTGTGAACTATGGTCTGGGCCCCTGAAACTGACCCTGACCCTGACCCTGTGGTGGTCCTAAACTCTGAGCAAAAGAACCCTTACTCTTCTTACTGGGAGTAGAAAATGTACTGGACTGATCTGGACCCCTCTTCTGCTGTCTTTCCCTTCTAGTTTGCTCATTTGTTCGGACTCTTTCTACTTTTGATGCAGCATAAACTAGCTTAGCAAAATCTGTGATTTCCAATGCCGTGATCATGACATTGATATTATCATTAAGCCCTTCTTCAAATCTTCTGCACCTCTCTGCCTCTGTAGGGACTATCTCCCTCCCATATCGGCTTAGTCTGACAAACTTACGCTCATATTCTACCACTGATAGTTGCCTCTGTCTCAGACTAATAAATTCCCTTCTTCGCTCTTCTAGGTACACTTTGCTAACATATTTCTTTCTGAACTCTGTAAGGAAGAATTCCTAGGTAATCCGTTCTGATTGCACCTCACTGGTTACTATGTCCCACCACTGATATGCATCATCCTGAAGTAGGGACACAGCACCCTCCAGGTTTTGCTCGGGGGTGCAATTAAGCTATTTCAACATTCTGATTGTTCTATCCAATAAGTTTTATGCTGTCATGGGATCATTCTCCCTCTTCCCAAAGAAATCCACAGCCCCATGTTTTCGCAGTTTCTCCAAATGGGACTTCTGTGGTGATGGTGGAGGTTGTGGCTGTGGTTGTGGTGGTGAAATTGCCCCCATCATTTGCTAGTAAAACTCGGTCATTTGCTGAAATAGTGCAAACTGAGGTTGGGCAGGTGCCTCAGCTGCTGGTGAAGCAGATTCTCCCCTACCCCCAGATTCAGCCCTTGGTGGAGCATGACTCTCCACCTCTTCATCAACTACTCTTTGAGAAGCAAGATCCATATCCTATTCAAAATAAGAAAATAAACAGATCTGCATCAGTGTCACCTCAATACTTACAAATGCAATGCAATGGTATGCACTCTATCTAGGCCCAGAAACGCCTAAACTGATGCTTTGATACCACTAAATGTGACACTCCTTACCCGTCTACAGTGTAGCTGAGCAAGATATGCAACTCAGTATGCCGGAGCACCAATTCATATTTCCATTACAATTTATCCCTTTTAATTCATTTATTTACAAATTTTGATAAATCTGAATTTTTTCACAATTTTTATAGAAAATCCGGCAGAGTGCCGGCTATAAAATGGAAAAATAGTTCTTCTGAACCTATTTAAAAGACACTTCCAATAAAATTTTCAAATCCAGAACTCCATTATACACACATCTCAACTCAATTTCAAAATCTCATTACTACTTTCAGAATTTTTCTGTTCACATCATCACTTGAAGCACATTCATGAATATTTCTCAACATATCATTTTTTTTTAACATAATATACAGAAAATTTCAATAACATGAAATTTCATATATTTACATTATCAAATAATTTCAAGAGTTTATAGTTACAATCCAAAACTAATACAAAATGCAAAATACAAAGTGCCACCCAAAGTCCTAATGTCCTACCAAGTGCACTACAGATGTGAGGTGAATTTGGACTTAGTATGCAGCTCTGAAAGTTCACCCGGTCTGATGTCTGCTGGGCTCCCCAGCTATGTCTCCAGCACCTGTGCGTGGCAAAAGCGACGCGCTAAGCAATTCTGCTTAGTGGTGATAATATAAATTAAATAAAGTAACTAAAATAATATAAATATGCAGAATGTATGTTTACATTTTTTTTGTAGACTTAATTCCTGGTATTTATTGTAGTATAATTTGATTAAAAATTTGTAAGATTCATTATCATCGCCTGAGTAACCCATACTAGTCGACTGGACTGGATAAACGGGTAAACTGGCACTGGGTACTAAGTACCTCGGACCATCACACCATTAATCACATTGTGTCTCTCGATGTGCAACAGAACAACTAATAAGCTGTAATAAAACCTAGAATGACATGAAGCCATATGCAGTACTACTAACAGAACCCTATTGGCATGCCAACCTATCCAAACCAATCTTGCTAGGTATACTAGGGCATATTACACTTTTAATTTATACAATTCTTGAAATTCAAGTTCAGGTGTTACTATTCAATTCATTAATCAACAAAAATGTTGACTTTTACATGGACAATAGGTACATTGGTTTTAATACTCCCAACATACCACATTTTGCATTTTAAAATTGTTGGTATTGATTGCCAATACCATTTCTAAGCTTAATGTTAATTGTTCAAAATTTTCAGATTTCAAGCTTTGTGTTTACTGTTCCATTAGTCATTTTTGCAGTGGGAATTTGGCAAAATGATCAACATGAAAGTTGTTCCTTATTTTGTCTAGTTACATTTCCTTTTTTGAATCACTCCATTTGGAGTTTTTTTTATCTCAAGTTATGGCCCAAAAACCACAACTGGCCGGATTATAATTTTTCCAGAATTTCTGGACTGACCAAATCTACAGTATTAGGAACAGTGACTTCAGGTCACTTTTTGAATATGTTATGGTCATAATTTGAGTTAGGTTTCTTCATGAAAGTTGTAGGTCTATATCTCACACTATTGCTGGTAAACGTTCAGGTCAATTGGACCTTTCTACACTGAGTTATGGCCAAATGACTAAACACTGCTCATTTGGTCATTTTGCCCAGGCAAAATGCAGGTCACCCGGATTAGGGCAATCTTTTGGTCAATTTGGTTTGGTTTTCTGGGCATGGTTTCTTCACCAAAGTTGTGCCATTATGTGTCTCGTTTCATGTCCAATTGGCCTTGCACCAATTGAACCTCTACAACTCCAGTTATTGCTGTTCAAACCTGCTGGACTCACGCCCAGTCCTGCAGGTCACCAAAGGCAGCCACACAAACTTCAATTCCCACTACATAAATCACTACATTTCTCATTCACACATAACCAAATGGTCAATAATTGATCATTAAAACTTACTTTTACCATTACATGATAACTATCTCAATTTTGGATCCAAACCCTAGCTCTACCATTTCAATTTTTCAAACACATACAATCAATGGATCAATTCGTACTCGTAATGATGCATATACAAGTTTAAATAGTTAATTGACACTAACCTTTAATGGAGCTAATCTCAAGCTTGTAAGAACTCTTCTTTTACTCTTCCTTTTGCTCCCAAAAGCTTCACCAAGCTGAAATAACAAGGTTTTATGTTGACACATAGGGTTTTTGTTGAAAGAAAGCTAGGGATAATGAAGGTTTGGGAGCTTGTTAATGGAGGAGTGAGGGAGGAGAGCATAAGTGACGTTTTGAAGACGGGAGAGGCTGCTGGTTTGTTCCAGATTTTCTGCCCTTCTTTTTCTATTTTTAATGTATTATAATTGTCTTGCTTTAATTTGATTGGCCATAGCATTTTTAATTACCTCATGCTTACATAAGCATGAAGTAATAAATCCCATAATTTTCATTTTCTTTTCTTTCATTGCCTATTCATTTTTAAATAATTTTTCATCAATATTTGTTCATATTTTATGTCATATAATTCACTTACATAAATGGACAAGTTGGTCAAAAATCATCTCTGAAGACGAAATGACCAAAATGCCCTCCGTTTGGCTTAACGAGCCAAAATTGTGTGTACCGATTGATTAAATTTTCCTTGTATTTTCTTAACATTTTATTGTCATTGGAACCCCAATAATCCTTCCCTGAGGTCCCATAAATTATTTCATGAAGTTTTCCCCGTGTCTCAGGTTGCTAACGGCCTTCACCGTCACTTCCCCTTCGGGTTACTCATCCCTGGGGTTTCGGTTCGTTTAACCTTAGTGTATTTGGCTTCTAAAAATTTTCCTTGATTTTTATGAGCATTATTTAGTTTCTTTGTAACTCCTCACTCTAGTCTGTTTAAAATTTCAAACATTCTAGCTGCCCAAACCAATATTGGTCACCGGAATAGTAGACTGTACGGACTAGCTAAAGTGAGGATGTTACACATGGTGTGCGCAAGGTTTGGCTTTTTAATTTGCAATTTATCATCTAAAAACTCATTCTATGTCTAATTAAATTGTTTAATTAGAGTTTTAATCACACAATTAAATTTTGATTCAAATCAAAATTTTAAAAATTGTTTGAATGTGATTCAAATCTGAATTTTAAAAGTTGTTTGAATGTGATTCAAATCTGAATTTTTAAAGTTGTTTGAATTATATTCAAATCTGAATTTTCAAAAATTGTTTGAATGTGATTCAAATCTGATTTTTAAAAATTGTTTGAATGTGATTCAAATCTGAATTTTTAAGGTTGTTTGAATGTGATTCAAATCTGAATTTTTAAATTTGTTTGAATCATATTCAAATCTGGATTTTTAAGTTGAATATGAGATATTCAATTTAATTTAAGTATGTATGTTTTATTAATTGTTAAATAGTGATATGCATGATGGTTGATCATGGACTATAAAAGATTAATGTGATTGGATTTTTTTCTTTTATGTTTCTTTGGGATTGTAAATTAATTTATTTATTTTAATTTACTTTGGCCATTATTATTAAGTTTGTAATAATTTTGGGTTGTAATTTCATTTATTTAAGTTCTTGTAAATTCACCTTAGTATGCTAAGGATTACTATGTAATTGGATTGCAAGAAGATCAAGGAGGTCAAGAGCATTGGTGGGACCAGTGGGAGGCATTCAAGATCAAGTGTTGATTATGTACTCCTTCAGCAACTCTTGTCAAATGAATGAATGAAATGCACCTAGGAATGCCCTGATTCAATTCTTGGTGGCTCAGAATTAAATCTGTTAGAAAGTCCATGATCATACCATATTTACTGTTTATCCATGAATGCATGAGATGTATGTGAATGTATGCAAGTACATGGTATATGCATACTAAATGGATAATGTGCAAAATGAGACCTTAATAGTAATTAGGATGACCATAAAATCTTCCAAACAAATGATTAAGTTGGAAATGCTACAATTAAAGTAATTATAACATGGGCTCTCCATTGAGGCAATTTTTTTAAGAAATTTTAAATAATTGCATAAGAAGCAATTAATTTAAGAGATTTTCTTAAGAATAATTATTAAGCATAAGATGTTGTAAATATGTAAATGGTTTGGTGGCCAATATTGGATGTACCTGAGGTCATTAAAATTATTTGCATAATTACTGGCTCAATGGGATCAACTTAACTAATGCAAGATAAGTCAATAATAGATGTACTTGAGATTTTGAGCATTAGGGACTAGGTAAAGGATTGAACCTCATATGAGATGTGATGGGCAAGGAGTTGCTCACTTATAATTTATTGTAATTCCAATGATGGATGTACCTGAGGATGATCAATAGAATTATAAGAATTCAATCACCCACTAATTACATGATACTTTTACTAATTAATCTAGTTATTTTCTGCAGTTAATTTTCTAATAATAATGAGCACAGAACAACCACCACCATCCAATATCCTTGCAAGCATACTTGATCGTAATAGGTTGACAGGACCTAATCTGTCTGATTAGCTAAGAAATTTGAAACTTGTCCTGAACCTTGAACATATAGGATATGTTCTAGACTTAAATGTTCCTGGTCCCTTACCTCTAGAGGCGACTCAAGAGGAACATGAAACTTTGGACAAGTGGAAGGAGCATGATATGAGAGCTAAATGTTACATGCTTGCTTCCATGAGTAATGAGTTACAGAAGCAGCATGAGAACATACAGAGTGCGAGTGAGATCCTCCTTCACCTACAAGAGTTGTATGGTGAGCACAACAGGAATGCTAGGTATGAGATATCTAGGCAGCTGTTCCGCATGAGGATCTCTGAGGGACAGAATGTTGGGGATCATGTCCAAAAGATGATTCGGCTAATTGAGTAGCTAGAACATCTTGACTTTAACATGGATTTCCAAATGCATACGGATTTGATCCTTCAGTCCCTTCCTAAGTCTTTTGAGAATTTTGTGACAAATTTCCATATGACTAAATAGGAATGCACCTTGGCTAGTTTACTCAACATGCTAGTTATTGCTCAAAAGAATATGCCGAGCAATAAAGGAAAAAAGGTAGCTTTGATTGCATCTTCTTCTGCTGGAAAGTCCAATAAGAAGAAGGACAATAAGAAAAAGAAACTTAGATTCCTGGTCCTTCCAAGAAAATAGCTAAACATAAAGGGAAGACTAAAGCTAATGGAGGCAAAGGAAAGTGTTTCCACTGCCAGAAGGATGGGCACTAGAAAAGGAACTACCCAGAGTATCTTGCTTCTCTGAAGAACAAGAAGGATACACCTTTGAAAGGTATGTCCATATCTTATTATTTAGATTCTGATGATACTCATAGTTTATCTACAACTTGGGTTTTACATACTAGTGCCAGTTCTCACATTTCTTATGATATGCAGAAACTAGCAAATAATAGCAGCTTGTGTTCTTACGATGTTAGAGTCCGGATTGGCAATGGCTCAACTGTTGAAGCTTTAGCTATCGGATCTAAATCTTTTTACATGTCTGGACATGTTTTGTGTTTGGATAATATTTTATATGTATCTGATGCTTTTAAGAACATCATTTCTATATCTAGTTTGACTAGAAATGGCTATGAATTTCAGTTCACAAATGATGTTTGCAATATTTATTTTGGAAATAAATATGTTGGTTCGAGTTATATGAATGATGGTCTTTATTATTTGGATAATAATGGCAAACAAAAAATGAATGCAAGTGATCTAAATGAATGCAATGCCATGGTAAAAATCAACTCAAGTTCAAAATATATTTGGCACTTAAGGTTATGTCATGTTATAGAAGATAGGATTGCAAAACTAGAGAAAATGGGGATTCTATCCTCATTGGGCTCTGAGCCTACTCCAACTTGTGAATCTTGCCTTCAGGGTAAAATGACTAGATCACCCTTTGTTGGACAAGGACTAAGGACTGAAAATATTTTGAAGCTAATACATAGTGATGTATGTGGTCCATTTAAGGAAATGGCTAGAGGCGGTTTTCATTACTTTATTACCTTTACTGATGATAAATCAAGGTTTGGGTATTTGTATTTGATGAAATACAAACATGAATCCTTTGAAAAGTTCAAAGAATTTAAATCTTAAGTAGAAAATTAAATAGGAAAGAGTATTAAAGCTCCTCGATCAGATCATGGAGGTGAATATTTGAGTATAGAATTTGATGAATACTTGAGAGAGCACAGCATTGTTTCCCAGGTGACTCCTCCAGGAACACCACAGCTGAATGGTGTATCTAAAAGGAGAAATCGTACCCTATTGGATATGGTACGTAGTATGATGAGCTATACCGATATGCCAATCTTCTTCTGGGGATTTGCATTAGAATCAGCTTTGTATATTCTGAATGGGATTCCATCAAAATCAGTTTCTTCCACACCTTATGAGATATGGTATGGAAGAAAACCAATTCTTAAGCATGTTAATATTTGGGGTTATCCAGCTTATATAAAAAAGCTGAACACTGATAAATTGGAAACCAAATCAGGAAAGGGTCGATTTGCTGGATATCCAAAAGATAGTTTTGGATGTTATTTTTATTTGCCTACTTCACAAAAGGTTGTGGTAAGTAGAGATGCCACATTTCTTGAACAACAGTTTGTTTAAGAAGGAGGCAAAGGAAGGAAAATAGAGTTAGAATTGGAGAATTCTGACCAACCAACAGATCAGATGGATATAGATCCATCTGATCAACCTACACCTGTTGATGAAACATCTACAGCTGTTCCTCGTAGAACAACCAAGGTATCTCACCCACTAGTGAGATATGGTTTCCTTCATGAAGAAGAACAGAAGTTGTCTACTCATGAAGAAGTAGATCATGGAGATGATCCACTTACCTATGAAGAAGCTATATCAGATATAAACTCTTCAAAATGGATTGATGCTATGAAATCCGAGATTGATTCCATATATAAGAATCAAGTTTGGGATCTTGTTAACCCAGCTGAAGGTATTGTACCTATAGGGAATAAATGGGTTTTCAAGAAGAAAATTGGTTCTGATGGAAAGGAAAAGACCTATAAGGCAAGGCTAGTAGCGAAAGGGTTTCACCAAAGGCAAGGAATCGACTATGAGGAGACTTTCTCGCCTGTTGCCATGTTTAAATCAATTAGGATTCTATTAGCAATAGCTGCATACTATGATTATGAGATTTGGCAGATGGATGTCAAAATAGCTTTTCTCAATGGATACATTGAAGAAAACATTTTCATGGAACAACCTAGGGGTTTTGAATCCCAAGATGGTTCCAAGGTATGCAAGCTAAAGCGATCCATTTATGAGTTGAAACAAGCTTCGAGGAGTTGGAACATCCGTTTTAATGAAGCCATTAAATCATTTGGTTTTATAAAAAATAATGATGAGCCATGTGTATATAAGAAGGTTAGTAACAGTGCTATCACTTTCCTTGTCTTATATGTGGATGACATATTGTTGATGGGTAATGACACATATATATTAACAACTGTAAAGGTGTGGTTGTCAAATACATTCTCCATGAAAGACTTAAGGGAGGCAACCTATATTCTTGGGATTCACATCTATAGAGATAGAGCGAAAAAAATAATTAGTTTATCTCAAAGTCTATACCTGGAAAAGGTGTTAAAGAGGTTTAACATGCTTGATTCCAAGAGAGGATTGTCGCCAGTGAGACAAGGTATCCACCTTTCTAAAGAGATGTCTCCAAAGACACCTAAAGAAAGAGATAAAATGGCCAGGATTCCATATGCTTCAGCTATTGGAAGTTTAACGTATGCAATGTTGTGTACTAGGCCGGATATCGCATATGCTATTAGTTTGACTAGCAGGTATCAATCCAATCCAGGTTTGGAACACTAGATAGCTGTCAAGAATATCCTTAAGTACTTGAGAAGAACTAAGGATTTATTCTTGATCTATGGAGGTGGAGACTTGCAATTGGATGGTTATACTGATTATGATTTCTAATCAGATATCGATGATAGAAAGTCTACCTTTGGGTATGTGTTCATTTGTAATGGAGGTGCAGTCAGTTGGAAGAGTTCCAAACAGAGCACAACTGCAGATTCCACTACTGAGAGTAAATATATTGCTGCATCAAATGCTGCAAAGGAAGCTGTTTGGATAAAGAAGTTCGTGATAGAACTTGCAGTAGTTCCTTCAATTGAGTCAGCAGTTCCACTTCACTGTGACAACAATGGAGCAGTCATACAGGCTAAGGAACCCGGTCTCACCAGAAATCCAAACACATAGAAAGGTGCTACCACATTATTAGAGAAATAGTTAGACGAAGCGATGTAGCCATGCAGAAAATATTATCAGCTGAAAATCCAGCTGATCCATTCACTAAGCCTATGTCACAAACTCAGCTAGACCGATATCTTGAGAAGATGGGTCTAAGATATTGTAATGAATGGCTCCAGTGCTAGTGGGAGATTATTAGTAGTATGACCTAGAGCATATCATTTAGTATATATCTTGTACATGTTTTTATTAATAAAAGGCATTTCTACTTTTCCGTTTACATAATATATTTATGTATAATAGAAAAGCTGCATTGATATTGTGTTAGAAATTCTATTCTTAAGTTGTTAAGAATATGACTAATAGTATTTCTAGTACAAAATATCATAAATAGGTTCACAATCGAGGATACTTCATAATAAGGACATGACTTATCCAGAAAGATTGTATTCGCGTTTATTCCCAAGTTATTTATATGAGATATAAATAAGATAGAATCATGAGTCTCATGCCATATGACAAACATGATAGGCACTTATACATGATAAGTAGGTCGAACCAATGACACTTATGACAAGCACATAGAGTTTACTCTTGTCAATGTATTATCATAAATCATATTAGTGCATATAATCTTTAGACCTGAGATAGCACAGTTATCTTGTATATAGGTGGTTTGAGTTTGATACTGCTTTCATACTTGTACTATGTATGGGTATATGGGCATGTGTTGGCTCCTACTAGTTATATATGGAGGTAAGTGTTGATCAAGATGGAATCTGTTCCTCTAAGTAAATAGGGATAAAATCCTATGTTCATTTAATTGTTCTTGATGTTTCAAGTTCCTGGCCAGGACAGATAGATTTAATTAGAAAAGAGTTTCTAGTGACAAAATCTTTTAATCAAGAATTGGAATTAAAAGAGAACATAATATTCATAGCAAATGGGGTTTGACATAAACCATGACTCCAGCTTGAGTTGGGATTTTGTAACAGAGAGATTCTAGTGCATGGTAACATATGATAATAGGTTCATTTAAGGTAAACCTTATTTCTTATTGGGTGGCCATGGCATGCTATGCTAGGTGTTAACCATGGTCTATGAGGTGCATAAAATGGTTTAGAGAAATCATTTATGGTAAGAAAGAGTTCTGATGATATTAAGAGTTGATATCATATCTCATTGCCAATTAGTGATGAGCCTAGTAAGTCACATACATACACAAGTAATCACCAAATTAAATATGATTTAATTAATTAATTAATTAAAGAGTTTAATTGATTAATTAAATAGGTTTGGTTTGCAATTAGATTACAAAGTCCCTAGCATGGCTTGAAACTAGATCCAGATTTATTGAATGTATAGTATAAGTTAAATTTATATTTAAAGTGTTTAAATATGAATTTAATTAATGAGAAATTAATTAATAAAGATTAATTAATTGATTTATATTTGATATAAATTGATTAGAAGAAGAGAAATAATTATTTTGGGTTGAGAACTCAAAATTAAGACACAGGGGCATTTTGGTCATTTCATAGGGTGACATATGGCACCATGAGATGGTGACACATGGCACTACACATAAGCTTGCCAAATCTCTTTTAATCATGTAAGATGATTAAAATTAAGATTAAATATAGGTTTGACACTTGGCACAATGTGATTGGGTCAATTAAACCTAGAGCCAATTAGAAGGTGACATGTGGCAAGGGTTTTTAAGTGTTGACCTAGCTATATAAGTGTAAGGATGAAAGAACAAAACACAACCAACTACTACCTCCCTTTGTGCCACCACCCTTGAGGCTGCCATTCTCTCTTCTTCTTCATCTCTCATCAATTCCAAGAGATTAGCAAACAATCTCTTGAATTAAAAATATTAGAAATTGTTTCTAGTGTCCTATTTACATCTTTAATCTCTTAAAAGGAAAAACTTGATTTTCTAATTAATAGAAAAAGCTTTAGAAGCTGTTCAAGGGCTGCCATAGGTGATCTTGGTGTGGACAAGATAGAGGGACAACATCTGGTGTCCTAAAGATGCATCCCAAAGGTGCTAAACACACTGCAGTGCATCAAAAGGTTAGTGCACTTATTTTTGATCTAATCTAGGGTTCTAAAATTAATCTAATTAATTATAAAATCTTAAATGGCAAATACAGATCCAAAAACATATTAAAAGAGTTTTAATATGTTGTTTATCATTGAAATCAAATAGATAAAAATAAATCTTGCATGATGCATGTGACCCTAGGTGAAAATATTTGAATTCAATTATATAAATTTGTGTTTTTCATGCTTCTGCTCCTTCAATCGGTACAGAAGATTTTGGCTCGATAAGCCAAATGGAGGGCATTTTGGTCATTTCGTGTTCAGGGATGATTTTTGACCTACTTGTCCGATTAAGTAAATAATTATTATGACATAAAATGTAAATAAATATTGTTAAAAATTTAATTGAAAATGAGTAGAAAAGAAAAGGAAAGAAAATGAAGGAAATTTGGAATTTTGACATCATTATGAAGTCATTAAAATACTCTCACCCAATCACATTGTGACACATGACTATAACTCACTTAAAATGAATTAAATGGGCAGAAATGAAAGAAAAAAATCAGATTGCTTCTTCCTTCTTCTTCCAGCCGAACTAGCTCCCTCTCCCTTCCACCATTAAAGCTCCACCAAGCTTTGGTTAACCCACCAAACCACGTCAAAACCCTAGCTTCGCTTCATAAAAACTCATCCTCACACCTAGAGGAAGCTTTGGACAGCAAAAAGAAAGGAAGAAAGTGAAGTTTTGAAGTCTTAGAAAGTGACTAAGTCAAGGTTAGTGCCAATTCCTTTTAAAAATTTTTGTATACCTTATGTGGAGTAGGAATTGAGTGAGAAAATTAAGCGGAATTAAACAAAATTTGCATGATGAATTTCTACCAATTTTGATAGCCTTATGGTCTCTTAGGGTTTCATCAATTTGATTGCATAATAGTTGTGTATGGCTACCATTGAACATGATTTTGGTGTTTTAATTCATGGATTGTATGTATATAGAGAATTGAGATGTTGGAGTTAGGGTTTGGGCACCAAAATTAGGATTTTGTTTATGTATTGATGAAAAGAGGTTATAATGGTCAATTAGTGACCATTTGGTCATGTTTGAGTAGGAAATTGAGTGAATTGTGCCAAGGGAATTGAGGTTAGGTATGCTGTCCAATGTGCCTTGCAGGTCTAGACATGAGTCTAGCATGTTTGGGCAGCTATAACTTGGGTTGTGTAGGTTCAATTGGTGCAAGGCCAATTGGACATGAAATTAGACACATAATGGCACAACTTTGGTGAATGAAACCTATCCAGAAAACAAACTTAGGATGCCTTAAAAAATTGACCAAATCCGAGTAGCACCAATTCTGCTTGGGCAAAATGACCAAATGAACAATATTAATTCATTTAGTCAAAACTCAATGTAGAAAGGTCCAATTGACCTAAAATTTATATCAATGGAAAGCTGAGGCAATTTAGAACAACTTTCATGTAGAACACAAACTCAAATTCTGGACTTAACTAAATGAAATTGCTAGCCAAAGTTGAACTACCAAATCTGGCAGAACCAAAAATTGCCTAGAAATTCAGGGTAAAGGCAATTAGACCAGTTATGGTGAAATAGCCATAACTTGAACTAGAAAACTCCAAATGGGGTGATTCAAAAAGTGAAATGTAACTAGACACAGTAAAGAACAACTTTGATTAAGAATACTTGGCTAAATTCTCACTGTAGAATGGCCTAATGGAATAGTGAACTCTAGCACCCAAAAACTAAAATTTTGATTTATTCTCCATTGGTTAGAAGTATGGATTGGCAACTAATGCCAACACTTTTGGTAACGAAAATATGGTAAATTTATGTGATTAGGACTTATGTAACTATTATGCATTGAAAAGTCAATAATTTGACCTAAATAGTAAAATGAATAGTAACCTTACATGTAAAACATGAAAATTTAATCAATAACTTTGTAATGTGCCCTAGTACACCTAATAATTTGGATAGGTTGGCATGTCAATAGGGTTCAGTTAGTAGTACTGCACATAGCATTAAGCCATTCTGTGATTTTATGGCTATTAGCCATTCTGATATCAGTGTGATACTTGGCCTTGTGCCCAATGTTTATTACAGCTTATTAGCTGTTCTGTTGCACACCGGGAGATACATTGTGACCAATGGTGTGACGGCCCGAGGTACTTGGTACCTAGTGCCAGTTTACCCGTTTATCTAGTCTAGTCATCCAGTATAGGTTACTTGGGCAACCAAAATGGAAATGGATAAATTTAAGTAAATAACTAATATAAACAACGCCATATGAATAATATTACAAATAAATTGCCTATATGAGAAATCAACATATACACTGCATATTTATTTTCTTTTTAGTTCTTTTTATTTTATTATTGGCACCACTAAGCTATATTGCTTAGCGCGTTGCTTCTTGCCACGCGTAGGTTCTGAAGAGACTGACAGAGAGCCCAGTAGACCACAGACTGGGTGAGACTTGTATACAGATCTGCATAGTGTCCGTGTCACCTCACAGACTACAGTGCATTGGTAGGACACTAGGTCCCATTTTGATATTTTGTACTGTTTGTATTTTATAATTAAACTTTTAATTTCTCATGTATAGTTGAAACTCATGTAATATATTTTGGTATTAATGCAAATATTTGTAATTTGTGTTTATAAATGAAAATTTAGTATTTATTTATGATTTGTACATGATTATCATGTGAAATGAATGAATAATAAATAGAAGAATTTTTGAGAAATAGTTGAGAAATATTGAGATTATATTGATATAATGGAGTTTGAGAATGATTGAAAATATATTGGAAGTGTTTTTCACAGGTTCCAAAGAACTGTTTTATTCATTTTTAGCCAGTACTCTGCCGAATTTTCTATAAAAATTTTCGAAACCTCAAATGAATTTATAATTTCAATAAATGACTTAAATGAGTTAAATTTCACAAATTACACTTCATAACCATGAAGAAATAAATGAAGGAAGGATAAAAATAATTGAGATAAAATATAGTGTTTCGGTACACTGTATGGCATATCTTGCTCGACTATACTGTAGATGGGTAAGGGGAGTCACACACATGGATTTAATTTTATGGATCACAAACCATGTTCATGCAAAATACCTTAAGATCTCCGCCATATTTGTTTCACTAGTCCACAATATAACCACATGTAAACATGGAAAATGTTAATACATCACAATCTAAATGTGTACCTTATTCGCAAAATAGTCATTACCCTATAAATGAATCAAGTAAGAGACTTTTAAGACGTGAAGAACAAAAATCAATGCATTACCACTTAGTACACACACTTTACATTTTCATTTGTATTTTCTCTTCTATACACTAATGAAGACAAAAATTTGGTTATTTATAAGTCATGGCACCTTTTGGCCAATAGTTGTATTAATTTATATACATAATTATTAAGAAGAGTTACACCTCCTCATGTAGTTACATCTTTTAGTCATTGTACATAACTTTTGCATTTTGCCACCTTTTGGCAATATACATGATTTTTCATGCGATTATTCTTGGTTCTAGTTTTAAGTCTAACAAATTCAGATTGACCCACATGAGTGCCCTAACCATATTTTCAACACCCTTGAAACAAAAAGAAATAAAACAAAATAGTACTCATTTAATCTAAAACATTAATTTTTTTTATCTCTTTTATTTTTTACCCTTGGATTAAAAAATAATAAAATAATACAGTTCTTTCATTAATCTCTACCCTTCTTTTGCACAGTTAAATCTTGGCCATTAAAATTAAGTCTCTGAATGGTAAACCATTTGGATACCATTAAAATTAAGTCTGAATGGTTAGTCCATTAAGGTGCATATATATAAAAGAAATACCTAGGTATATGCGCAGGTATACCCAGGTATTAAAATCTTAGTAAAAATGGGAACTTTATACCCAGGTATTAACCATTTGGAATACAAATTTATTATGATGTGTGTATGTATGAGTGTGTACATTTTTTGGGAGAAAAAAGAAAAATATAAATTATTATTTTATTAATTACTGTGATAGATGAATAGTGAATGTAATATTATGGGTATTCTTTTTAGGGTTTAAATATTACATGATAGATGATATCGTATGTTTTTTATTTGAATCCTAATCTGTAATATTATATTTTAATGATGTTAAATTGAGTAATACTATTAAAAATGGTAGGACCTAAGTATTTTGTTATATTATTGCATGTGAAAGGGACAAAGGGGGAATAGGGATACTATTATGGGAATATTTGGCAGATACCATATTATAACAAGGATGAATTGTCAATGGTTAGGATAAACAAATATTGTTAAGGGTTAAAATTACATGGATTATTTAGGTATTGTGGGAGAGTTCCTGGGATGCCTTATAGGACAGTGATGTCTTAATTATGAGGGAGCATGTAGAGGATGAGGGAGAAGTTGATATTTATGTTGAGTAGTTAAACATTAATGATTTAAGAAGAGAATTAATTGCAAATGTTGAACTTGCAAATAGAAATAGGCTTAGTCTGGTGCTAGAGGAGATTGATGACTAAGTTGATGATGACTCTAATGCAAATTCAGAGATTATTGATGAGCTTATTAATAGTGGAAAGATAAAAGCTATTAGGTTATTATGTGATAAATAGGTTAATGATACAAATGCGAATATTAATGACTCAGTATCTGATGTTAGTGGGGCAGAAGTGAGTATTCCAGTTAATGGTGTTAACCATAGTGAAGTGATTAGTGTTGACACTATGGAAGTGATTAGTCCAGTTAATGGTACTGACTCTGTAGTATTCAATATTCTAGCAGCTAATGATGAACCTAATTGAAAATAATGTTGAACTTAATGAATTTCCAAGTAAGTAGAATTTGTAAGATGGAGATGAGAGAGATTGGTCATCTTAGTTTGATGACTTTTAGTTGAGATTTTGCAAGGAAATGCTGAAAATGTTAACCCTATTATTGAAAATGACAACTTGAATGCAAATATATGCATGGATGATGTGGCAGAAACTAAAGGAGCCATAGGGAATCATTTTAAAAGGAGCTAGAGTTTAGAGTTTAGAGCATATGTTGTGTGTATGACACATGTACACAAATTTTAGGGGAAGGTTTAAAGGGAAAGTGTTGAAAGATTTATTGTGGAATGCTACTAGAGCAACTTACACTTCCAAACTAAATTATTAGTTAGATAAGATTGAAGAAAAAAATCCAGAGGCTAGGGAATGGCTTAGAGAAAGACCAAATTAGTCTAGGGCATGTTTTAGCACATTACCACTGTGTGACATGTTGACAAACAACCTTGTGAGTGTTTCAATAGATACATCCTTAATGCTAGGGATAAAGTAATAATTACAATGCTTGAAATGATCATAATGAAATTAATAAGAAAGCTTTTTAGGAAAAAGGAGTATATAAAAAAAATAGAAGGGAATATTTGTCTTAAAATTAGGGGAAAAAATTACATGAAATGAAAGAGCTTTCAGTCATGTTTCAACCACATTTCTTTAGGGGTGCCCAAGTTCAAGTGTTTGGGGTAGGCTGTCAGTTTGTTATGAACCTTGAAAAGCTGACTTGCACTTGAAGGAGGTGGGATTCAATTGGTACTCCATGTTAACTTGCATTGATTGTTATATCAGAGAGTAATGAACAACCTGAGGTTTATGTAAATGATTGTTATAGTGTTGAAAGGTATCTAAGGGTGTATAATCACGTGATTAACCCTATTAATGGCCATGATATGTGGCCAAAAGCACCCCATGACAACAAAATTCTACCACTTAAAGCACCAAACAAAAAGAGAGAGAGGAAACAGAAAGCTAGGACAAAAGAAGCTAAGGAGTTGGAATAGGTAGTAGCATAGGGAATAATTAGAAGAAAAGGGAAGGTGGGTATGAATTGTAGTGTGACACCCCTTACTCGTTTACAGTGTAGCCGAGTAAGATATGCCACACAGTGTGCTGGAGCACCATATAACAATTTACCTTTCCTAATTTATTTATTTATTTATTCACCAAGTGCAAAATTTTACAAATTATATCATTATTTACAAATTTGATTAATCTGAATTTTTCGTGAATTTTTATAGAAAATTCGGCAGAGTGTCAGCTGTAAATTGGAAAAACAGTTCTTCTGAACTTGTTAAAGAACACTTCCAATGTGGTTTTCAGATCCAGAACTCCAATATACATACATATCAACTCAATCTCCAAATCTCAACACAATTTTTCAAAATTTTTGTTCACATCACAATTCAAATCAGTTTCATGAATAACTCCCCAACATTTTATTTTTCAACAAAATATACTAATAATTACAGTAACATGAAATTTCATATATGTACATTACTTATGATTTCATGAGTTTGTAATTACAACCAAGAACTAGTACAAAATGCAAAGTACAAAATACAATCCAAAATTCTAATATCCTACCAAGTGCACTGCGGATATAAAGTGACTCTAGACTCTGCACAAATCTGACTAATCAACCGGTCTGAGGTATGCTGGACTCCCCAACTATGTCTCCAGTACCTGCACGTGGCAAAAGTGATAGGCTAAGCAATTCTGCTTAGTGGTGCTAATATAAAATAAAATAACTAAAATAAAATGGATGTGCAGAATGTATGCTGACATTTTTGTAAACTAAGTTCCTGACAATTATTATAGTATTATTTGATTAAAATTTGGTAAGATTTATTTAGATTGCCCGAGTAACCTATACTAGTTAACTGGACTGGATAAATGGGTAAACTGGCACTGGGTACCAAATACCTCGGGCCATCAAACCATCAGTCACATTGTGTCTCCCAGTGTACAACAGAACAACTAATAAGCTGTAATAAACATTGGGCACAAGGCCAAGTATCACACTGATATCAGAATGGCTAAAAGTCATAAAATCATAGAATGGCACAATGCCATGTGCAGTACTACTAACTGAACCCTATTGGCATGCCAACCTATCCAAACCAATCATTCTAGGCATACTAGGGCATTTTACACACTTAATGATTCAATTATTTATTTTGACAATGTAGAGGTCACTATTCACTTGACTAATTTCACTCAAAAGTTGACTTTTTAATTTATAATAGATTTGTTGAACCTAAGTTCACCAAGATAACACATTTTGGCTTACAAAAGTGTTGGCATTAGTTGCCAAACCATACTTAAAACCAATGGAGAATAATTCAGAAATTTCAGTTTTGAGTGTTAGAGTTCACTGTTCCATTAGACCATTCTACAATGGGAATTTGGCCAAATATTCTTCATCAAAATTGTTCCTTATTGTGTCTAGTTACATTTATTTTTTTGAATCACTCCATTTGGAGTTTTGTAGCTCAAGTTATGGCCTAAACACCATAAATGGCCGGATTGCAATTTTTCTAAAATTTCTGGGCAGAATCAATTCTGCTGTTTTTGAACATTGAATTCAGGTCAGTTTTTGGACATGTTATGGTCAATATTTGGATTTTTTTTCTTCATAGAAGTTCTAGTGCTATGTCTCAGATTTCTACTGGTAAAAATTCAGGTCAATTGAACTTTTTTACACTGAGTTATGACCATTGAACAAACACTGTTCATTTGGTCATTTTCCAGGGACAGCATGTAGGTCACCCGGATTAGGGTAGTTTTTAGGTCAACTTGGTTTAGTTTTCTGAGCAGGGTTTCTTCACCAAAGTTGTGTCATTATGCGTCTAGTTTTATCTCCAATTGGTTTTGCACCAATTGAACCTACACAATTCCAGTTATAGCTACCCAAACCTGCTAGACTCACACCCAGTCCTGCAGGTCACCAAGGGCAGCATACCTAACTTCAATTCGCATGGAACAAATCACTTCATTTCTTAATCACACATAACCAAATGGTCACTAATTGACCATTAAAACTTACTTTCACTAATACATGGACAAAGTCTCAACTTTGTGCCCAAACCCTAACTCTACCATTTCAAATTATGTATTAACTTACACTTTACTATCCTAATCAAAAGATTAGTATTAAGGGCAGCTATGATACCATTTTAATTCAAAGAAAACTTAAAAACCCTACCAAGTCCAAGGCTGCCGAAATTTTGGGGAAGGTATACATATGATGTTTATTTAATTTTCTTATAAATTTGCACTCTGTTCCAACTCCCTCAACATGAATTTAAAGAGAAAGATAAAGTTTGGTCACTAACCTTTAATGGAGTCGATTTCAAGCTTGTAAAAGCTCTTCTTTGTTACTTCTTTTTGCTCCCAAAAGCTTCACTAAGATGAAATATTAAGGTTTAGTGTTGACAACTTAGGGTTTTGTTGAGAGAAGACTAAGAAAATGAAGCTTGGTAAAGAAAAAAAATGGAGGTGAGAGAGAGGAATATGGTGCAGCTTAGAGAAGAGAAAGATGGCTACTGGTTGTTCTAGATTTTTTTGACTTCTTCTTTTCCTTTTGATGTATTATAATGATTTTATTGCATTTTGATTGGCCAAAGGTTTTTGATGACCTCATGCTTACTTCATAAATCAATTTATCTTTATTCTTTTCTTTTCTTTACTACTCACTTTTAAATTTCATTTTTAGCAATGTTTATTCATATTTGATATCATAAAATTTATATACTTAATTGGAAAAGTGGGTAAAAAATCATCTCTGAAGACGAAATGACCAAAATGCCCTTTGTTTGGCTTAATGAGCTAAAATTGTGTATACCGATTGATTAAATTTTCCTTATATTTTCTTAGCATTTTATTGTCATTGAAACCCCAATAATCCTTCTCTGAGATCCCAAAAATTATTTCATAAAGTTTTCCCCGGGTCTAGGGTTACTAACGACTTTTGCCGTAACTTCTCGTTAGGGTCACTCATCATTGGGGCTATGGCTCATTTAACCTTAGTGCATTTCATTTCTAAAAATTTTCCTTAATTTTTCTTATCATTATTTGGTTTATTTATAACTCCTCACTTAGTCTAATTATGATTCTAAATATTCTAGCTGGCCGGATTTGTAACACCCCTATGTTCGGTAGTGCGTTCTACTATTCTGGTGACCAGTGTTGTCCGGACAGCTAGGATGCCTAGAACTACACTTAGATATGAGAGATGAGACATAAAATAACGAAATACAAGAAAAGAAAATATAAGAGAAACTAAGGAAAAATAATAGCAATGAAATGTAACCAAGTTAAACGAGCCAAGAACCCTAGCGATGGGTGACCGCACCGGGAAGTCGCGACGTGGACTGTTGACTAGCCCTGGACCGCGGGGAACTCTGGAAAATATTTTTAAGACTTAAATAGACATCTATTAAAGTATAAATACCATTAGAAATATCAAAGAAAAATTAATTAATTAATTAATTAGTACAAAGAAAAAGTGAGAAATCGAAAAACGGACAAAACTCGGTGTTACTGAAAAATCGGGAATGCACCCCAAACTGGGGTATTGTGGTCATTTGACACCCCGAGTTGTCTTTTGACCTAAATTTCCATTAAAAATAAATGATATTACGCTTGGAAAATGTCATGAAAAATTAAATTGGTGGTACCTAATGTAAATAGCAAAAATTGAGAGTTAAATGAGGGAAAATGAAACTTTAGAATAAATAAATAATTAACCTTCACATAGTTCTCCACTAACTCACTTAAGTGGATCACTAAAGCTTCATTTGGACAGCATATTGTCATCTTCCTCACCTCTCAAAGAACCAGCCGAAATGCTCCCAAGAAAGAACCTCCATGGCCGCATGGTTTTGAAGCTTCATGCAAGCATGATCCAAGCCTCTTTCCTTGCACTTTCCTTTACTAAAAGTTGTCCATACATCTTGGGCAGTAGATAGGCAGCAAGAAGATCAAGTTTTGGTGAAATTTTGAAGAGTTCCTAAAGTGGTAAGTAGGTATTTTTTATGCTTGCTTCATTAAAGTTTGTGTGGATGTTATGGGTAGTTGAATTGTGGAAAGATTTTTACAGTTTGATGTTTTAAGGGAGATGTATATTTTTGGCAGCCATGGAAACTCCTTAAGGACAGTTTATCCTTGTATGTAAATGGTAGATTAAAGTGTTGATAAAGTGTTCATATGTGTAGGAATAAATTAGGTGATGTATACTAAGTATATGTGAATGTACACTTGATTTTGGAAGCTTGGAAATTTATTGAGAGAGATGTATGAATCGGCAGCTTGAATTGTAAACCAAAATATGATTTTTCATGGTTTGGTTTATGGAATATTATTTTTGAATTATGGTACTTGTAATGGCAGCTTGTGTATGTGTATAAAGGTGTGGGTTTAGACATGTAAATGAGCTAGGTTATGTGGTTAAATGGTTTGTAATTTGAACTTAGAAAATTCTAGACTATAATGTACATATTGAGTGTGGTTATAAGCTGCGAAAATGACCAAAAATGTGTTGTGAAATGTGTTCATGTTATGGTACAAAACAGAAATGGCATGAATGTATAACTTGGTAAGTGTTAAAAGTGTATTTGATGAGTGATGAACAATGAATAGCAGGGCAGTGTGTATTTTGGCTTAGAACCTTAAGTGTGTGGCTCCAATTGGTATGAGACCAATTGGAGGTGAAAATAGGCACAAAAAGTGTCAACTTTCATGAAGGAAGCTTACCAAAATTCTGCTTGGAAGGTAACTTGAAAAATGACCAAATCCGGATTAGTGCATTTAAGGCTTGAAAATTGACTATTTGGGCAGCAGTTAGTATTTTGGAAATAACTCACTCAAAACATGTCCAATTGAACTGAAATTTTTACATGAATAGTTGAGATATATATCTACAAGTATTATGAAGACACCAAAGCTCAGAAATGACCATAAGCAAGTCAAATAGCTTGCACAAGTTCAGGTCCAAAAACTGTTCGAACCTAAAATGACCTAAAATGACCTAAAGTGACCAATTTTGGTACATTCTGATCAGCAATAGTAAAATGACCATAACTTGGCCTAGTAAATTCAGAATAAGCTGAAATTTTGCCCCGCTTGCAATAAGACATAGATCTACAAGTTTGTAGTTTTGACCAAAACCCAAAAACTGAGGGAACTAGGTCGTCCTGCTAGGTCAAATTTGTATACCAGAATCCGACAAATTGCAATAAAATGCACTATACATGGAAATGAATTAGGTAACATGTACCAACCCTAAAAAGCTACAAATGTGACATATTGGTAACATTAAAACCTAATTCACCTAGAATGCATCAAGGGTCGACATCTTAGGTTGACTAAGGAAATAATAGAATTCGATAAATTAATTATTAAGCTTATCCTTAGAGACAGTTTAAATGAGTACTGAAACACTTCAAATTGTGTTTCTCAGTTAGCAAAGACTCAGGGAAGGGGAAGGAAACACTAAGTCAGAGCCAAGAGACAGTTATCAGAGGTTTGTGCACAATAGTTATTTCTTTTGAATTTTTCAATTGAAATAAATTATGACTATTTGTATATTATTGTATTAAATTGTGGAAATGTGTTTGAATGGATACTTATTGCTTGAAAGCATTGTAAATGGTTTGAAACTGTGAAAAATTGTTTGAATGATATTGATGGATACTTATTGATTGAAAAGCATTGTAAATGGTTTGAAACCACAGCTATCATGTATATTGATTGAATTCCTCGCTAGCTTGTTTAGTGGGACGAATTGAATTCCCTCTCTGACTAAAGTGTTGAGGTGTGTGCCTGTTGAGGATGAATAGAATGAGTACTCATATTTTTGCTAGCTAGCTATGTTATTCCTCATTAGCCATTGGCTTTTAGAACGAATTGAATTCCTCATTAGCCATCGGCTTTTGGGACGAATTTAACTTTGGAACATGATTAAGCTGTGTGTGATTTATTGATATGTATTGTGAGATTGTGAAATGGAGTTTAAATTCTTATTGACATTCACTGCCTTTGAATTTAACCATGTTTTGATTTATTTAGATTTATTGTGATATTGTGAAATGGAGTTTAAATTCTTTATGACATTCATTGTCTTTGAATTTAACTATGGTTTTAAGTATCCACTATTTATATGACTTATGACTTGTGATTTAAGGTTGTATTTGATTAATGTTGTGCACCACTGAGACAATGGCTCAGCAATAGCTTTTCATTGCTGTCGCAGGTAGACAGACTGACAGAGTAGCAGACTAGGCTGCTAGTACTTTAGTGAGAGATCATCGGGTATATTGAGTATACCATATTCTTCATTTTGTATTGTAATGTATGTTCACTGTATATATATAGTGTTCTTGGTTTTGAGCAGTTGTAAATTAAAATTGTACATTGAAGTTGTAAAATAAATTATGAGTTATTTTAGCTTGTAAAATTTGTACTATATTTTTTTTATCTCAGCCTTTGGAAATATTGAAAAATTATTGTGGATTTGAGTTGAGAAACATATTGTGTTGATTAAATGTTGGAGTTTGAGATTGAGAAATATATTTGAAGTGTTTTTTACAGATTTTTGAAGAACTGTTTTATTCAAAATACAGATGGCACTCCACTAAAATTTTCACAAAAATTCATAATAATTCAAATGTGTTAGCTGTTTCACTTCAGTTCAAAAAAAAAAAATTTAACACCTGTAAATAGTGCTCACCACTGTAAAAAGAAGTAAGAAAAGTTTTAAAATCCCTTGTAGTGTATTTAATGGGTTATCAGTAGACGAAGTTGGTAATTCATTAGGTATACTACGGGATCATGTTATGCCTTACAGAGGGGTAGGGTGTGACATGTTTTAGTGGTATCAGAGCTAGTTTTTAAATTCTGTTTTCACCTGTAATTTGAATATTCTTTCTTCATAGTGCAACTACTCAATGTCATTTTTTGATACATATAGTACATTACATTATAAATATGCACTAACGGGAGGAAATCTCCTTGTGTTATTTGTTTAGGAGGTCTAAGATCCTCGCATTGACTATGGAAGAGGGTGATCGTTCAGTCGATCAATCTATAGAGGCTGACGTACAAGGGGATGCCCCAGCCCTACACAATGTCAGCAGATCAGCCACACCAGCCCCCTCAGTACTGTAGTTTTCTACTCAGTTCGCTCAGCAGATGGCTGCAATGTTTCAACAAATGGCTGGTAATATGCCTACTCAAGTCCCAATACAGACACCAATGGTACAACCACAGTCTTCTGCTAGGCAGTATGACAAATTAATGAAATATGGGGCTACTGAGTTCAAGGGGACAGTAGATCCTCTAGAGGCAGAACAGTGGTTGGAAAGAATGGATAGGGTGTTCAAGAAGCTACATTGTACCGAGGAGCTCAGATTTGAATATGTAGTGTCTCTGCTACAGGGGAATGCATATGAATGGTGGAAAACCATTCCCCACAGTCTGCTAGAACCTTCAGTGCTAACATGGAATGATTTTATATGGGAATTCAGACAAAAATATGTCCCTGATGCTTAGGTGGACCAGAAGCTACAAGAGTTCCTAAGTCTGAAACAGGGGAGTAGATCGGTGGCTGAATATGAAAGGGAATTTTCCCGCCTGAGCCATTATGCAGTAAGTCTACTTTTTACCAGCAGGGAGAGATGCAAAAGGTTTAAAATCGGCTTGAAGCCCAGTATCAGAATACAAGTGGTCGGATTCAAACATAATAAATTCTCTGAACTTATTTCCCAAGCCCTAGAGTTAGAAAGAATTGAATCTGAAGCAGCCCTTGAGAAAAAGAAATCAGAGAAGACAGAGAAAGAGGGAAAATCAGTAGAACAGAGTTCCAGTGGTCATAGTGGAAAGAGGAAGAACCATGGGGGACACAGCAGAGGTGGTAAGAAGTTTGGTAGGGGAAGATATTCAGGACAGAAACCTCCTCTATCTGGTCAGCAGAGTACTAGAGATTCCTATCCTCCCTGCCAATGTGAAACTTGTGGAAGAAATCATGGTGGGATATGCTACAAGGCTATTGGAGCCTGTTATAACTGTGGAGGCACAGAACACTTTGCCAAGGACTGCACCAGTACTCGCAGAGTTGGTGTCACACCCTATCCCTCTGTAAGGCATAACATGATCCCGTAGTATACCTAATGAATTACCAACTCCGTCTACTGATAACCCATTAAATACACTATAAGGGATTTTAAAAACTTTTCTTACTTCTTTTACAGTGGTGAGCACTATTTACAGGTGTTAAAAACCTTTTTGAACTGAAGAGATAGAACTAACACATTTGAATTATTTGGAATTTCTGTAGAAATTTCGGCAGAGTGCCATCTGTATTTTGGATAAAACAGTTCTTCAGAAAAACCTGTAAAAAAGCACTTTAATATATTTCCAAATCTCAACTCTAACATGTTTCTCAACACAACATATTTCTCAACTCAAATCCACAGTGATTTTTCAAAGACTGAGATAAAAGAAATATAATACAATTTTTACAAGTCAAAATAACTCGTAATTTACTTTACAACTTCAATGTATAATTTTAATTTACAACTGCTCAAAACCAACAACAATATGTACATACAGTGAACATACATTACATTACAAAATACAAAATGTGGGTATACTCATTATACCCAGTAATCTCTTGCTGGAGGTACTAGCAGCCTAGTCTGCTGCTGTAACACCCTCTCGGTAACTACTCCGTACATCCTACTGTTCTGGTGACCAGTGTCGGTCCGGACAGCTAGAATGTCCGGAAAAATATTTAAACTAAAGTCAGGAACCATAATTAACTCAAATATTAATAAGAAAAATTTAGTAAAAATTTTAGAAATAAAATACAACCGAGTTAAACGAGTCGGTGCCCAAGTGATGGGTAACCAGAGGGAAGTTGCGGTTCTCGCAACGAGGAGCCCTAGACCCGGGGGGAAAATTATAAAATAATTTTTGGGACTCTAGAGAAGGGTTATTGAGGTTCCCATGGCATTAGAATGCCAAGAAAATACCTAGAAAAATTTTTCAATCGGTACAGACAATTTTGACCCGTTAAGCCAAACGGAGGGCATTTTGGTCATTTCGCCTTCAGAGGTGATTTTTGGCCGACTTGTCCAGTTGAGTAAATAATTAATATGACATAAAATATGAATAAACATTACTAAAAATTAAATTGAAATTGAGTAGAGAAGAAAAGAAAAGAAAATGAGAATAAATGTCAATTTTGACATCATATGATGTCATTTAAAGGAATTCCCACCAATCACATTAAAGCATAACTTAAGTAAGTGATAAAAGAAGACAAAAAACACCAAAAAAAGGAAAAAACAATCTGTTTCTTCCCCAAATGAAAGAGCAGCCGTTTCCCTCTTTTCCCATAGCCAAACCTCCATTGATTTTCAATCCAAAGCTCAAATTCCCTCTTCATTTCACCCTAAAACCCTAGAGACCTTTCACTAAAATTTATCCTAGCACCTTGCATAATCTTTTGGCAGCCAAGAAGAAGAAAGAAAGTGAAGTTTGGGGCTTGGAAAATTCTGCCACTTAAAGGTTAGTGCATCTATATCCCTAAAACTCATTAAGTTCATGATTAGGAACTTTAATTTACTAAGAAATTGTGATTTAATTGAACAAAACACTCATGTGTATGGTACATGAATTTTGGCAGCCATATTGAAGGAACAATAATGGAGTGTTTTGATGGACTTAAAGTGGACTAGAGATCATGTTTGAAGTACATAATTATGTGGTTAATGACTTAACTAGTTAACTAGGGTAACTAGTGGGAAATGGAGATGGGAATTAGGGTTTTGAGAAGTGTAAATTTGACTTGGCTTAGGAAATTGTTAGAGAACCTTTCAATGGTCAATTAGTGACCATTTTAGGTAAGTTGACCACAATTTGGATTGAAATATAGCATGGCAAAGTGAGTGTGTAGGCTGCCTAAGGACAGCAGCAGAGTGACTGAAATTTCAGTCCACTTGGACTGCCATATCTTTGGCTGTGTTGATCCAATTGCTGTTTGGCAATTGGAAATGAAACTAGGCTTATAATGGCACATTTTTGCTGAAGAAACCATGCCCAAGAGACCAAAGCAAGAGGACCAAAAGTTGGCCCCAATCCGGATCCCCTGCAACAGCACCTGCAGAAATGACCAAATGAACAGTAACTGTTCATTTAGCCACAACTCACTGTAGATTTGGTCAATTGACCTGAAATTTTTACAGAAACAAGTTAAGACATAGAAAAACAACTTTCATGAAGAAACCTACCCCAAATTATGGCCAGAACCTAACCAAATATGCAGTCACAGTCACTGTTCATGTTACTGTAGATATGGTAATTTCTGCAGAATGGAAATCCGGCAAGCTGTGGTTTTTGGACCATATATGGAGCTACAAAACTCCAAATGGAATGATTCAAAAAAGGAAATTCAACTAGACAAAATAAGGAACAACTTTTATGTTTACCAATTCCTCAAATTTCCACTGTAACAGTTCCTAATGGAACAGTAAAGTTATGGCACAAAATCTGAAAAATCTGCTCCTTTGGTTTAATGCTTAGAAATGGTATTAACGCTTAATGCCAACAAGTTTTAAATACAAAATGTGGTATGTTGGGAGTGCCAAAGTCAATGTACATATTTTTTATCCAAAAGTCAACATTTTTGTTGACCAATGAGGTGAATAGTAACACCAAAACATGAAATTTACAAATTGAAGAATTTAAAAGTTTTAAATGCCCTAGTATACCTAACAAGATTGGTTTGGATAGTTTGGCATGCCAATAGGGTTCAGTTAGCGATCGCACATGGCAATATGCCATTCGTGATTTTATGGCTTTTAGCCATTCGACCTTGCATTGAGACTTGGCCTTGTGCTCGATATTGTTTACACTTGTTAGCCGCTCGTTGCACACCGGGAGATGCATATGTGACCGATGGTGTGACGGCCCGAGGTACTTGATACCCAGTGCCAGTTTACCCGTTATCCAGTCCAGTCGTCTAGTGTAGGTTACTTGGGGCAACCAAATGAATAAAAGTGGACAAAGTAAATGATATACAAATACCAAACAAATATAACATATACATTCATTACATATTTATTTCTTGCTATTTCCTTTATTTTATTATTGCACCACTAAGCATTATTGCTTAGCGCGTTGCTTTTTCCACGCGTAGGTTCTGGAGATACAGATCGCGAGCCCAGTAGACCGCTGACTGGGTGAGTCCATCCTGCAGTTCTGCACAGTGTCCGTGTCACCTCAACTTCTGCAGTGCATTGGTAGGACACTAGGCGTCATTTTGATATTTTGTAGCTAATTTTTACTTCCTCATATGTATTTGGATTTATGTAATGTATTTTGAGGTTCATGTAAATAATAAAGATTTATGGTTATGTATGGAAGTAATTTGAGTATTTAATTGTTGTTTATATATGAGAACCCTGAGAAATGATGATTGAGAATCAAATCAAAAAAATGTTGAGATTTTGATATTGAGATTCATTGATGAATTGAAGTTGGGATTGTTTGGAAATTATTTGGAAGTGTTTTTAACGAGTTCAAGAACTGCTTTTCTTCATTTTTAGCAGATCACTGCGGATTTTCTTTAAAAATTTTCGGAACCTCAAATAAATGACAATTTCGATAAATGGCTTAAATAAATTATATTTCACAAATTATATTCAAAAGCATGATAAAAATTAAATAAGGCATATTACAGTGTGCCGGTACACCGTGTGACATTGCTTACTCGGGTATACTGTACACAGGTAAGGGGTGTCACAGCTGCCTTGTCTGTCTATCTACCTGCGACAGCAATAAAAAGCTATCGTTGAGACGATATCTCAGTGGTGCACAACATTAACCAAATACAATTTAAATCACAATTCATAAATCATATAAATAGTGGATACTTAAAACCATAGTAAATTTCAAGACAGTAATTGTCAACAAGAATTTAAACTCCATTTCTCAATATCATAATAAATTTCAATAAGTCAGATCATGGTTGAATTCAAAAGACAGTATATGTCAATAAGAGTTTAAATTCATTTCACAATCTCACAATACATATCAATAAATCACACACAGCTTAATCATGTTCTAAGGTTCAATTCGTCCCAAAAGCCAATGGCTAATGAGGGATTCAATTTGTCCCAAAAGTCGATGACTAATGAGGAATAACATAGCTAGCTAGCAAAAATATGAGTACTCATCCAATTCGTCCTCAACAGGCACACACCTCAACACTTCAGCCAGAGAGAGAATTCAATTCGTCCCACTAGAGAAGCTAGCGAGGAATACAATCAATACACATGATAGCTGTGGTTTCAAACCATTTCCAATGCTTTTTCAATCAATAAGTATCCATCAATATCATTCAAACAATTTCTCACAATTTCAAACCATTTACAGTGCTTTTCAAGCGATAAATATCCATTCAAACACATTTCCACAATTTAAAACAATAATGTACAAATAGTCATAATTCATTTCAATTGAAAAATTCAAAAAAAATAGTTGTTGTGCACAAACCTCTGATAATCATCTTCTGGTCTGGACTCAGTGTTTCCTTCCCTTTTCCTGAGTCTTTACTAACTGAGAAACACAATTTGAAGTGTTTCAATACTAAATTAAACTGTCTCTATCGATAATGTTTGACAAATAATTCACTGAAAGCTATTATTTACTTAATCACCTAATATACCGACCCTCGATGCGTTCTAGGTATTTTAGGTTTTAGTGTCACTAATATGTCACATTCGATAGTGTTTTAGGGTTGGTACACGTTACCAATTTCATTTCCTTTTTTAGTGCATTTTATTGCAAATTGCTAGATTCCGGGATACTAGTTTAACCTAGCCGGACGACCTAGTTCCCTCAGTTTTTGGGTTTCGGTTAAAACTACAAACTTGTAGATCTATGTCTTATGGAACGCGGGGCAAACTTTTAGGTCAATCCGAGTTATGTTGGCCAAGTTATGGTCATTTTACTATTGCTGGTCAAATGGCATCAAATTAGGTCATTTTAGGTCAAATTTGGTCAACTTTGGTTCGGCAAGTTTTTGGACCCGAATTTGTGCAAGCTGTTTGACTTGCTTATGGTCATTTCTGGGCTTTGGTGTCTTCATAAGACTTGTAGGTATGGGTCTTAACTATTCATGGTTAAAATTTCAGGTCAATTGGACCTTTTTTGAGTGAGTTATGGCCTAAACACTAACTGCTGCCCAATTGGTCAATTTTCAGGTCTCAATTGTAC
Organism: Hevea brasiliensis; assembly: GCF_030052815.1. NCBI lineage: Eukaryota > Viridiplantae > Streptophyta > Magnoliopsida > Malpighiales > Euphorbiaceae > Hevea > Hevea brasiliensis. The sequence goes on from NC_079494.1 coordinate 45,989,510, forward strand.
TTAATCCGAATTGGTCATTTTTCATGCTACCTTGCAAGCAGAATTTTGGTATGCTTTCTCAATGAAAGTTGGCACATTTTGTGCCTAGTTTCACCTCCAATTGGTCCCATACCAATTGGAGTTACACATTTAAAGTTATAGGTTAAAATGTACACTGCCCTCAATTACATTGCATAAACATGTATCAATTACACATTTACCTTACTCTAAGTCCATCTCTCTTACCCATTCTGTTTTGGTACATTACCAAAACCATATACCAGTTCACTTTAAAGTCACTTTGGGCAGATTACAAACATCCTTAACACACCAAATAAAACTCTAATTCATAAAGTCCAATTACAACCATAAATACACATAAACACTACTCATCATTTCATACAATTTCCACCACTAATTTATATACATATCCATCAATCCTCAATGTCATAATTCTGCCAATATCTTCATGAATTCATGCATTCATCAAAGAGTCCCAAGGCTGCCGAATTGTTCCACAATGCCAAAGTGTCCTACAATTCATCAATTTCCATTCCAAGTGCACAATCACCATATACATGTGGAATAATTTACTAGGACATTAAATCACCCTAATCAACATAATTTCTCATCAAATATATGTATGAATATTTCATTAAACATACAACTCCATGGCTGTCCAAAATTGGTATATCAAGAACTCCTCAAAACTTAAAATTTCCTTCACAAAGCAAACACCCATAACATGTATACAAACTTTCACAAAGCAATATTCAAAAATACAAACTTACCTTTGGTTGGGACTTGTTAAACCTTGACTAAACTTCTTGATTTTAGTATCAAACTCTTCCTTGTGATGTGGGGATAAAACTTAATGAAGAAACCTAAGTGATTGGAAGTGAAATGAGGAGTGGAGGAAGCTTGGAGCAAAACGGCAATGGAAGTTTCCCTAGCTCTCCATTTTGGAAAGGTTGAGAGGATTTGGAGAAGATGAAGTGCAGATGGTGTAATGGACTTACACCTGCCCTATTTAGTGTTTAATTAAATCCCTAGTGGTCCACTCACCAAATTTAAATCATATAATATGTTAAATGTGTTATTTACACAATTTTCACTCTACTTTTCACTATTTATATTAGGTACCACCAAATTAATTTTTCATTTTATTTTCTAAGTGTAATATTATTTATTTTTGATGGACATTTAGGTCAAAAGACAATTCGGGATGTCAAATGACCATAATGCCCCTGTTCGGGTTGCATTCCTGATTTTTCGGTAACACCGGGTTTTGTCCGTTTTTCGATTTCTCACTTTTCTTTGTACTAATTATTTAATTTTTCTTTTATATTTTTAATGATATTTATACTTCAATTGATGTCTCTTTAAGTCCTAAAAATATTTTCCAGGGTTCCCCGCAGTCTAGGGCTAGTCAACGATCCACGCCGTGACTTCCCGGTGCGGTCACCCATCGCTAGGGTTCTCAGCTCGCTTAACTTGGTTACATTTCTTTGCTATTATTTTTCCTTTGTTTTTCTTGTATTTTCTTTTCTTGTATTTCATTATTTTATGTCTCCTCACTCATAACGAAGTGTAGTTCTAGGCATCCTAGCTGTCCGGACAACACTGGTCACCGGAACAGTAGAACGCACTACCAAACATAGGGGTGTTACAATTCTCCCCCCCTTAAATAAATTTCGTCTCAAAATTTTACCTGGCATTAGTCTCTGAACAGCTGTGGGTGCTGTCTCCTCATATCCTCTTCACGTTCCCAAGTAGCTTCCTGGCCTGAATGATGGTTCCACCGCACTTTAACTAGGTGTATCTGTTTGTTCCTCAGCTGCTTCACCTCATATGCTAGAATTTTTATGGGTTCTTCCTCATATGAGAGGTCTGGATTTACCTCAATCTCTTCAACTGATAGTACATGAGATGGGTCAGATCTGTACCTCCTTAACATGGACACATGGAAGACACTGTGTATCCTTGCTACCTAGCTCTGGAGGTAATGCCAACCGATATGCCAAAGGACTGACTCTTTCCAGAACCTCATATAGTCCGATGAAATGAGGACTCAGTTTCCCCTTTCTGCCAAATCTCATAATCCTCTTTCAAGGAGAAACTTTGAGGAATACCTTATCACCCACTGCATATTCAATATCTCTTCTTTTCAAATCAACATAGGACTTCTGACGGTCTGATGCAGCCTTGAGTCTATCTCTGATCAATCTAATCTTTTCCTCTGTCTGCTGAACAATTTCTGGCCCAATCATCTTCCTTTCACCCACTTCATCCCAACATAAGGGAGTTCTGCACTTCCTGCCATACAATGCTTCATATGGAGGCATCCCAATGCTTGATTGGTAGCTGTTTTATAAGCAAACTCAATCAAAGGAAAGTGTGTATCCCAACTACCTTCAAATTCAATCACACAAGCCCGTAGCATATCCTCCAATATCTGAATAACCCTCTCAGACTAGCCATGCATGCGTGGGTGGAATCTTTGTCTTTGAAGTTCAATCTAGTTCCTAGGGCTCTCTGAAGACTACCCCAGAATCTAGAAGTGAACCTAGGATCTCTGTCAGACACAATTGATACTAGCACTCCATGCAATTTTACAATCTCATATATGTACAATTTGGCCAATCTTTTCAGGCTATAGTCCATCCGAACTGGCAAAAAGTGAGCAGACTTGGTCAATCTGTCAACTATAACCCATACTGCATCATAACTACTCTGTGTCCTTGGAAGTCCTGTAACAAAATCCATAGTTATTCGTTCCCATTTCCACTGCATCGACAAAGGATGTAACAAACCAGCTGGAACTTGATGTTCTGCCTTTACTTGCTGACAAGTTAGGCATTTGGAAACAAACTCAGCTATATCCCTCTTCATGCCCATCCACCAGTAATGCTCTTTCAGCCCTCTGTACATTTTAGTTCCACCAGGGTGCATAGCAAATGGAGACGCATGTGCTTCCTTCATAATGATATGTCTCAATTCAGCATCATTAGGAATGCACATTCTGCCCTGATGTAGCAATAAACCATCATCTCTCACAGAGAATTCAGGTTTCTTGCCCTGCTGGACTTCTTTCAGTAGCTTCTGATATTTTTCATCACTCTGAGCGACCATTACGATCGATCAATCAACACCGTTGTACATGCCATGCAACTACTGTCTGTCCCTCATCATCAATCTCTAAACTGGCATGCTGTGCTTTCAATTCACATACCATGGACAAAGGAGAAACTCTGAGATTTGCCATAGTCTTGCGACTTAAGGCGTCAGCCACCACATTTGCTTTCCCTGGTTGATAGTCTATTAAGCAATCATAATCTTTGATGAGTTCTAACCATCTCCTCTGCCTCAAATTCAATTCCTTCTGGGTGCCTAAGTACTTTAAGCTCTTGTGATCTGTGTAAATGTAGCATTTCTCCCCATACAAATAGTGTCTCTAGATCTTCAGAGCAAAAACAATAACTGCTAGCTCCAGATCATGTATTGGGTAGTTCCTCTCATGCGGTTTCAGCTGGCGTGATGCATAAGCAATGACATTTCGATCTTGCATCAGTACACAGCCTAACCCATTGTGAGAAGCATCACTATAAACTGTGTATTCTTTACCCTGAGTAGGTAAAGTGAGGACTGGAGCTTCAGTCAAACACCTCTTCAACTCATCAAAGCTTTGCTGGCATTTATCAGTCCACTTAAATTTTACATCTTTCCGAAGCAGTTTGGTCAGTGGAGAAGATAACATAGAAAACCCCTTCACAAACCGACGGTAATATCCAGCTAAACCCAGAAAACTGCGAATTTCTGTGATGTTCCTGGGTGGCTTCCAATTAAGGATAGCTTCTACCTTGCTAGAATCTACCTTGATCCCTTCAGCTAACACAACATGTCCCAAAAAGGAGATTTCTTTCAGCCAAAATTCACACTTCGACAATTTGGCGTATAGTTGTTTCTCCCTTAAAGTCTGCAGTATAATCCGCAGATGTCTGTCATGCTCCTCTGCATTCCTTGAATATATCAAAATGTCATCAATAAACACAACCACAAATTGATCAAGATATGGTCTAAAGATAGTGTTCATCAGATCCATAAAAGCAGTTGGAGCATTTGTTAACCCGAATGGCATTACTAGAAACTCATAGTGGCCATACCGAGTTCTGAAAGCAGTTTTTGGAATACTCTGCTCTTGCACCTTCAACTGATAATAACCAGATCGCAAATCAATTTTGGAAAATACCGCTGCACCCTTCAACTGGTCGAACAGATCATCAATGCGTGGCAATGGATATCTATTCTTTATTGTCACCTTATTCAACTGCCGATAATCTATACATAAGCGGAGAGTACCATCCTTCTTCTTAACAAACAACACTGGTGCTCCCCAAGGTGACACACTAGGGCGGATGAAGCCCTTTTCAAGTAATTCTTGCAGTTGTATCTTTAACTCCTTCAATTCTGCTGGTGCTATTCTATATGGCGTTATGGAGATTGGATCCACACCAGGCATAAAATTAATTTCAAACTGCACTTCTCTTTCCGGAGGTAATCCTGGCAATTCATCAGGAAACACATCTGGAAAGTCATGTACTGTAGGGATGTCCTTCAATGCTAGACTCCCTACTTGGGTGTCTACCACATGTGCCAAGTAGGCTTCACGCCCCTTTCTGATCATTTTTCTGGCTAGTGCAGCCGAAATGATGTTTGATGGCAATAACTGCCTCTCCCCATGTATTACCACATCATTGTACTGAGGGAGACCAAAAGTGACTGCTTTCACCTACAAATCAATCATGGCATGATGCCTAGCTAACCAATCCATGCCCAAGATGATATCATAATCTCTGAAGGGCATTTCAATGAAATCAGACAGGAAAGTGTGTCCTTGGATCACCAAAGGACAATCTCTATATATTTTATTAACCCTGACTTCCTGTCCTAGTGGACTTGTTACTAGCACCTCAAAGTCCATTTTTGTACATGGAACAGCAATGCAATCAATGATGCTAGCACTCACATAAGAATGGGTAGAACCCGGATCAAATAACACAAACACATCTTGGTTAAAAGTTGAAAAGGCACAAGCCACAACATCAGATGTCTCGGCCTCTTCCCTCTGTCTCATTGCATACATTCTGATTGGAGCACTGTCTTGCTCTGATTGTTTCACTGTGCCTTGGCTGCCTGCTGGGCTACCTCTACCCCTGCCTCTACCTCTGCTAGGTGGTTGTGAACTTCTAGTGACAGGGCACTGAACTGACCCTTCTACAGCAGTAGGAGGTGGTCCAACCCTGCGACTACTGGTGCAGTCCTTAGCAAAGTGTCCTGTGCCTCCACAGTTATAACAGGCTCCAATAGCCTTGTAGCAGATCCCACCATGATTTCTTCCACATGTCTCACATTGGCGGGGAGGGTAGGAACCTCTGGTACTCTGCTGACCAAATAGGGGAGGCTTCTATCCTGAATATCTTCCCCTACCAGATTTCTTGCCACCTCTACCATGTCCCCCATAGTTCTTCCTCTTTCCAGTAGGACCACTGGAACTCTGTTCTACAGATTTTCCCTCTTTCTCTGCCTCTCCGATTTCTTTTCTCCGAGCGACTTGGACTCAATTCTTTCTAACTTTAGAGCTTGAGAAATAAGTTCAGAGAAGTTAGTGTGTTTGAATCCGACCACTTGTAATCTGATACTGGGCTTCAAGCCAGTTTCAAACCTCTTGCATCTCTCCCTACTGGTAGCAAGTAAACTCACTGCATAATGGCTCAGATGGGAAAATTCTCTTTCATACTCAGCCACTGATCTGTTCCCTTGTTTCAGACTTAGGAATTCTTGTAACTTTTGGTCTACATAAGCATCAGGGACATATTTCTGTCTGAATTCCCTGAGAAAGTCATTCCATGTTAGCACTGCAGGTTCTACCAGACTGTGGGGAATGGTTTTCCACTAGTCATAAGCATCCCCCTGTAGTAAAGATACAGAGTATTCAAATCTGAGCTCCTCCGTGCAATGCAATTTCTTAAATACCCTATCCATCCTTTCTAACCATTGTTCAGCTTCTAGAGGATCTACTGTCCCCTTAAACTCTGTAGCCCAATACTTCATCAATTTGTCATACTGCCTAGTAGGAGACTGTGGTTGTACCACTGGTGTCTGTATTGGGACTTGAGTAGGCACATTACCAGCCATTTGTTGGAACATTGCAGCCATCTCACGAGCGAATCGAGCAGAAATCGCAGATGCAGGGCCGGGTGTCTTTGAACCACTGACATTGTGTAGGCCTGGGGCATCCCCTTGCACCTCAGCCTCAATAGATTGATCGACTGAACGATCACCCTCTTCCATAGCTAATGCGAGGATTTTAGATTTCCTGAACAAATAACACAGGGAGATTTCCTCCCGTTAGTACATATTTATAATGTAATGTACTGTATGTATCAAACAATGATATTGAGCAGTTGCACTATGAAGAAAGAATATTCAAATAACAGGTGAAAACAGAATTTAAAAACTTTGCTCTGATACCACTAAAACATGTCACACCCTATCCCTCTGTAAGGCATAACATGATCCCGTAGTATACCTAATGAATTACCAACTCGCTTCATCGATAACCCATTAAATACACTACAAGGGATTTTAAAAACTTTTCTTACTTCTTTTACAGTGGTAAGCACTATTTACAGGTGTTAAAAACCTTTTTGAACTGAAGTGATAGAACTAACACATTTGAATTATTTGGAATTTCTGTAGAAATTTTGGCAGAGTGCCATCTGTATTTTGGATAAAACAGTTCTTCAGAAAACCTGTAAAAAGCACTTCAATATATTTCCAAATCTCAACTCCAACATATTTCTCAACACAACATATTTCTCAACTCAAATCCACAGTGATTTTTCAAAGACTGAGATAAAAGAAATATAATACAATTTTTACAAGTCAAAATAACTCGTAATTTACTTTACAACTTCAATGTACAATTTTAATTTACAACTGCTCAAAACCAACAACAATATGTACATACAGTGAACATACATTACATTACAAAATACAAAATGTGGGTATACTCATTATACCCAGTAATCTCTTGCTGGAGGTACTAGCAGCCTAGTCTGCTGCCCTGTCTGTCTGTCTACCTGCGACAGCAATAAAAAGCTATCGCTGAGACGATGTCTCAGTGGTGCACAACATTAACCAAATACAATTTAAATCACAATTCATAAATCATATAAATAGTGGATACTTAAAACCATAGTTAATTTCAAGACAGTAATTGTCAACAAGAATTTAAACTCCATTTCTCAATATCACAATAAATTTCAATAAGTCAAATCATGGTTGAATTCAAAAGACAGTATATGTCAATAAGAGTTTAAATTCATTTCACAATCTCACAATACATATCAATAAATCACACACAGCTTAATCATGTTCTAAGGTTCAATTCGTCCCAAAAGCCGATGGCCAATGAGGTATTCAATTCATCCCAAAAGTCGATGACTAATGAGGAATAACATAGCTAGCTAGCAAAAATATGAGTACTCATCCAATTCGTCCTCAACAGGCACACACCTCAACAATTCAGCCAGAAAGGGAATTCAATTCGTCCCACTATACAAGCTAGCGAGGAATACAATCAATACACATGATAGCTGTGGTTTCAAACCATTTCCAATGCTTTTCAATCAATAAGTATCCATCAATATCATTCAAATAATTTCTCACAATTTTAAACCATTTACAGTGCTTTTCAAGCGATAAATATCCATTCAAACACATTTCCACAATTTAAAACAATAATGTACAAATAGTCATAATTCATTTCAATTGAAAAATTCAAAAGAAATAGTTGTTGTGCACAAACCTCTGATAATCATCTTCTGGTCTGGACTCAGTGTTTCCTTCCCTTTTCCTGAGTCTTTACTAACTGAGAAACACAATTTGAAGTGTTTCAGTACTAAATTAAACTGTCTCTATCGATAATGTTTGACAAATAATTCACTGAAAGCTATTATTTACTTAATCACCTAATATACCGACCCTCGATGCGTTCTAGGTATTTTAGGTTTTAGTGTCACTAATATGTCACATTCGATAGTGTTTTAGGGTTGGTACACGTTACCAATTTCATTTCCTTGTTTAGTGCATTTTATTGCAAATTGCTGGATTCCGGGATACTAGTTTGACCTAGCCGGACGACCTAGTTCCCTCAGTTTTCGGGTTTCGGTTAAAACTACAAACTTGTAGATCTATGTCTTATGGAATGCGGGGCAAAATTTTAGGTCAATCCGAGTTATGTAGACCAAGTTATGGTCATTTTACTATTGCTGGTCAAATGGCATCAAATTAGGTCATTTTAGGTCAAATTTGGTCAACTTTGGTTCGGCCAGTTTTTGGACCCGAACTTGTGCAAGCTGTTTGACTTGCTTATGGTCATTTCTGGACTTTGGTGTCTTCATAAGACTTGTAGGTATGGGTCTTAACTATTCATGGTTAAAATTTCAGGTCAATTGGACCTGTTTTGAGTGAGTTATAGCCTAAACACTAACTGCTGCCCAATTGGTCAATTTTCAGGTCTCAATTGTACTTAATCCGAATTGGTCATTTTTCATGCTACCTTGCAAGCAGAATTTTGGTATGCTTTCTCGATGAAAGTTGGCACATTTTGTGCCTAGTTTCACCTCCAATTGGTCCCATACCAATTGGAGTTACACATTTAAAGTTATAGGTTAAAATGTACACTGCCCTCAATTACATTGCATAAACATGTATCAATTACACATTTACCTTACTCTAAGTCCATCTCTCTTACCCATTCTGTTTTGGTACATTACCAAAACCATATACCACTTCACTTTAAAGTCACTTTGGGCAGATTACAAACATCCTTAACACACCAAATAAAACTCTAATTCATAAAGTCCAATTACAACCATAAATACACCTAAACACTACTCATCATTTCATACAATTTCCACCACTAATTTATATACATATCCATCAATCCTCAATGTCATAATTCTGCCAATATCTTCATGAATTCATGCATTCATCAAAGAGTCCCAAGGCTGCCGAATTGTTCCACAATGCCAAAGTGTCCTACAATTCATCAATTTCCATTCCAAGTGCACAATCACCATATACATGTGGAATAATTTACTAGGACATTAAATCACCCTAATCAACATAATTTCTCATCAAATATATGTATGAATATTTCATTAAACATACAACTCCATGGCTGTCCAAAATTGATATATCAAGAACTCCTCAAAACTTAAAATTTCCTTCACAAAGCAAACACCCATAACATGTATGCAAACTTTAACAAAGCAATATTCCAAAATACAAACTTACCTTTGGTTGGGACTTGTTAAACCTTGACTAAACTTCTTGATTTTAGTATCAAACTCTTCCTTGTGATGTGGGGATAAAACTTAATGAAGAAACCTAAGTGATTGGAAGTGAAATGAGGAGTGGAGGAAGCTTGGAGCAAAACGGCAATGGAAGTTTCCCTAGCTCTCCATTTCGGAAAGGTTGAGAGGATTTGGAGAAGATGAAGTGCAGATGGTGTAATGGACTTACACCTGCCCCATTTAGTGTTTAATTAAATCCCTAGTGGTCCACTCACCAAATTTAAATCATATAATATGTTAAATGTGTTATTTACACAATTTTCACTCCACTTTTGGCTATTTACATTAGGTACCACCAAATTAATTTTTCATTTTATTTTCTAAGTGTAATATTATTTATTTTTAATGGAAATTTAGGTCAAAAGACAATTCGGGATGTCAAATGACCATAATGCCCTTGTTCGGGTTGCATTCCTGATTTTTTCGGTAACACCGGGTTTTGTCCGTTTTTCGATTTCTCACTTTTCTTTGTACTAATTATTTAATTTTTCTTTGATATTTCTAATGATATTTATACTTCAATTGATGTCTCTTTAAGTCCTAAAAATATTTTCCAGGGTTCCCTGTAGTCCAGGGCTAGTCAACGGTCCACGCCGTGATTTCCCGGTGCGGTCACCCATCGCTAGGGTTCTCAGCTCGCTTAACTTGGTTACATTTCTTTGCTATTATTTTTCCTTTGTTTTTCTTGTATTTTCTTTTCTTGTATTTCATTATTTTATGTCTCCTCACTCATAACGAAGTGTAGTTTTAGGCATCCTAGCTGTCCGGACAACACTAGTCACCGAAATAGTAGAACGCACTACCGAACATAGGGGTGTTACAGTTGGACCACCTCCTATTATTACAGAAGGGTCAGTTCAGAGCCCTGTCACCAGAAGTTCACAACCACCTAGCAGAGGTAGAGGCAGGGGTAGAGGTAGCCCAGCAGGCAGCCAAGGCACAGTGAAACAATCAGAGCAAGGTAGTGCTCCAGTCAGAGTCTATGCAATGAGATAGAGAGAAGAGGCCGAGACATCTGATGTTGTGGCTGGTACCTTCTCAACTTTTAATCAAGAAGTGTTTGTGTTATTTGATCCGGGTTCTACCCATTCTTATGTGAGTGCTAGCATCATTGATTGCATTGCTGTCCCATGTACAAAAATGGACTTTGAGGTGCTAGTAACAAGTCCATTAGGACAAGAGGTCAGGGTTAATAAAATGTATAGGGATTGTCCTTTGGTGATCCAAGGACATACTTTTCTATCTGATCTCACTAAAATGCCCTTCAGAGATTATGATATCATCTTGGGCATGGATTGGTTAGTCAGGCATCACGCCATGATTGACTGTAGACTGAAGACAATCACTTTTGATCTCCCTCAATACAGTGATGTGGTAATACATGGGGAGAGGCAGTTATTGCCATCAAACATCATTTTGGCTGCACTAGCCAAAAAAATGATCAGAAAGGGGTGCGAAGCATACTTGGCACATGTAATAGACACCCAAGTGGGGAGTCTAGCATTGAGGGACATCCCTACAATATATGACTTTCCAGATGTGTTTCCTAATGAATTTCCAGGATTACCTCCGGAAAGAGAGGTGCAGTTTGAAATTAATGTTATGCCTGGTGTGGATCCAATCTCCATAAAACTATACAGAATGGTACCGGCAGAGTTGAAGGAGTTGAAGATACAATTGCAAGAACTACTTGAAAAGGGCTTTATCCACCCTAGTGTGTCACCTTGGGGAGCGCCAGTGTTGTTTATTAAGAAGAAAGATGGTACTCTTTGCTTATGTATTGACTACCGGCAGTTGAATAAGGTGACAATAAAGAACAAATATCCATTGTCTCGCATTGATGATCTGTTTGATCAGTTGAAGGGTGCAGCTGTATTCTCCAAAATTGATTTGCGATCTGGTTATTATCAGTTGAAAGTGCAAGAGCAGAGTATTCCAAAAACTGCTTTCAGAACTCGGTATGGCCACTATGAGTTTCTAGTAATGCCATTCGGGTTAACAAATGCTCCAGCTGCTTTTATGGATCTGATGAACACTATCTTCAAACCATATCTTAACCAATTTGTGGTGGTGTTTATTGATGACATTTTGATGTATTCGAGGAATGCAGAGGAGCATGACAGACATCTACACATTGTACTGCAGACCCTAAGGGAGAAACAGTTATACGCCAAATTGTCGAAATGTGAATTTTGCCTAAAAGAAATCTTCTTCTTAGGACATGTTGTGTCAGCTGAAGGGATCAAGGTAGATTCCAGCAAGGTAGAAGCTATCCTTAATTGGAAGCCACCCAGGAATATCACAGAAATTCACAGTTTTCTGGGTTTATTTAGATATTACCGTCAATTTGTGAAAAGGTTTTCGATGTTATCTTCTCCACTGACCAAGCTGCTTCGGAAAGATGTAAAATTTCAGTGGACAGATAAATGTCAATAGAGTTTTGATGAGTTAAAGAAGTGTTTGACTGAAGCTCCAGTCCTTACTTTACCTACCCCGGGTAAAGAGTATACAGTTTATAGTGATGCTTCTCACAATGGGTTAGGCTGTGTACTGATGCAAGATCGGAATGTCATTGCGTATGCATCATGCCAGCTGAAACTGCATGAGAGGAACTACCCAACACATGATTTGGAGCTAGCAGCTATTTTTTTGCTCTTAAGATCTGGAGACATTACTTATGTGGGGAGAAGTGTTATATCTACACAGATCACAAGAGCTTGAAGTATTTGGGCACACATAAGGAATTGAATTTGAGGCAGAGGAGATGGTTAGAACTGATTAAAGACCATGATTGCTTAATAGACTATCAGCCAGGGAAAGTAAATGTGGTGGTTGATGCCTTAAGTCGCAAGACTATGGCAAGTCTCAAAGTTTCTCCTTTGTCCATGGTACATGAATTGAAAGCATAGCATGCCAGTTTAGAGATTGATGATGAGGGACAGACAGTAGTTGCATGGCATGTATAGCCAGTGTTGATTAAACAGATCAGAATGGCTGCTCAGAATGATGATAAATATCAGAAGGTACTGAAAGAAGTCTAGCAGGGCAAGAAACCTGAATTCTCTGTGAGATATGATAGTTTACTACTACATCAGGGCAGAATGTGCGTTCCTAATGATGTTAAATTGAGACAGATCATTATGAAGGAAGCACATGAGTCTCCTTTTGCTATGCACCCTGGTGAAACTAAAATGTACAGAGGGCTGAAAGAGCATTACTGGTTGATGGGTATGAAGAGGGATATAGCTGAATTTGTTTCCAAATACCTAACTTGTCAGCAAGGCAGAATATCAAGTTCCAGCTAGTTTGTTACATCCATTGCCAGCACCATAGTGGAAATGGGAACGGATAACTATGGATTTTGTGATGGGACTTCCAAGGACACAGAATAGTCATGATGCAGTATGGGTTATAGTTGACAGACAGACCAAGTCTGCTCACTTTTTGCCAGTTCGGATGGATTATAGCCTGAAAAGATTATCCAGATTGTGCATATATGAAATTGTAAAACTGCATGGAGTGCCAGTATCGATTGTATCTGACAGAGATCCTAAGTTCACTTCTAGATTCTGGGGCAATCTTCAGAGAGCCTTAGGAACGAGATTGAACTTCAGTACAGCATTCCACCCACAGATAGATGGCCAGTCTAAGAGGGTTATTCAGATATTGGAGGATATGCTATGGGCTTGTGTGATTGAGTTTGAAGGTAGTTGGGATATACACTTGCCTTTGGTTGAGTTTGCTTATAACAACAGCTACCAATTAAGCATTGGGATGCCTCCATATGAAGCTTTGTATGGCAGAAAGTGCAGAACTCCCCTATGATGGGATGAGGTAGGTGAAAGAAAGATGATTGGGCAAGAAATTGTTCAACAGACACAGGAAAAGATCATATTGATCAGAGATCGACTCAAGGCTGCATCAGACCGTCAGAAGTCCTATGTTGATATGAAGAGAAGAGATATTGAATATGCAGTGGGTGATAAGGTATTCCTCAAAGTTTCTCCTTGGAAGAGGATTATGAGATTTGGCAGAAAGGGGAAACTGAGTCCTCGTTTCATCGGACCTTATGAGGTTCTGAAAAGAGTGGGTCCTTTGGCATATCGGTTGGCACTACCTCCGGAGCTAGAAAGGTTGCACAGTGTCTTTCATGTGTCCATGTTAAGGAGGTACAGATCTGACCCATCTCATATACTATCAGTTGAAGAGATTGAGGTAAATCCAGACCTCTCATATGAGGAAGAACCCATAGAAATTCTGGCATATGAGGTGAAGCAGCTAAGGAATAAACAGATATACCTAGTTAAAGTGCTGTGGAACCATCATTTAGGCTAGGAAGCTACTTGGGAACGTGAAGAGGATATGATGAGAGAGCACCCACAGCTGTTCAGACACTAATGCCAGGTAAACTTTTGAGACGAAATTTATTTTAAGGGGGGGAGAATTGTAACACCCCTATGTTCGGTAGTGCGTTCTACTATTCCGGTGACCAGTGTTGTCCGGACAGCTAGGATGCCTAGAACTACACTTAGATATGAGAAAGGAGACATAAAATAACGAAATACAAGAAAAGAAAATACAAGAAAAACAAAGGAAAAATAATAGCAATGAAATGTAACCAAGTTAAACGAGCCGAGAACCCTAGCAATGAGTGACCACACCAGAAAGTCGCGGCGTGGACTGTTGACAAGCCCTGGACCACGGAGAACCCTGAAAAATATTTTTAAGACTTAAATAGACATCTATTGAAGTATAAATACCATTAGAAATATCAAAGAAAAATTAATTAATTAGTACAAAGAAAAAGTGAGAAATCGAAAAACGGACAAAACTCGGTGTTACCGAAAAATCGGGAATGCAATCCGAACTGGAGCATTGTGATCATTTGACACCCCGAGTTGTCTTTTGACCTGAATGTCCATTAAAAATAAATGATATTACACTTGGAAAAATGTCATGAAAAATTAAATTGGTGGTACCTAATGTAAATAGCAAAAATTGAGAGTTAAATGAGGGAAAATAAACTTTAGAATAAATAATTAATTAACCTTCACATAGTGCTCCACTAACTCACTTAAGTGGACCACTAAAGCTTCATTTGGACAGCAGATTGTCATCTTCCTCACCTCTCAAAGAACCAGCCGAAATGCTCCCAAGAAAGAACCTCCATGGTTGCATGGTTTTAAAACTTCATGCAAGCATGATCCAAGCCTCTTTCCTTGCACTTTCCTTCACTAAAAGTTGTCCATACACCTTGGGCAGTAGATAGGCAGCAAGAAGATCAAGTTTTGGTGAAGTTTTGAAGAGTTTCCAAAGTGGTAAGTAGGTATTTTTGATGCTTGCTTCATTAAAGTTTGTGTGGATATTATGGGTAGTTGAATTGTGGAAAGATTTTTGGAGTTTGATGTTGTAAGGGAGATGTATTTTTTTGGCAGCCACGGAAACTCCTTAAGAACATTTTATCCTTGTATGTAAATGGTAGATTAAAGTGTTGATAAAGTGTTTATATGTGTAGGAATAAATTGGGTGATGTATACTAAGTATATGTGAATGTACACTTGATTTTGGAAGCTTGGAAATTTATTGAGAGAGATGTATGAATCGACAGCTTGAATTGTGAACCAAAATATGTTATTTCATGGTTTGGTTTATGGAATATTATTTTGAATTATGGTACTTGTTATGGCAGCTTGTGTATGTGTATAAAGGTGTGGGTTTGGACATGTAAATGAGCTAGGTTATGTGGTTAAATGGTTTGTAATTTGAACTTGGAAAATTCTGGACTATAATGTGCATATTGAGTGTGGTTATAAGCTGCCAAAATGACCAAAAATGTGTTGTGAAATGTGTTCATGTTATGGTACAAAACAGAAATGGCATGAATGTGTAACTTGATAAGTGTTAAAAGTGTATTTAATGAGTGATGAACAATGAATAGCAGGGCAGTGTGTATTTTGGCTTAGAACCTTAAGTGTGTGGCTCCAATTGGTATGAGACCAATTGGAGGTGAAACTAGGCACAAAAAGTGCCAACTTTCATGAAGGAAGCTTACCAAAATTCTGCTTGGAAGGTAACTTGAAAAATGACCAAATCCGGATTAGTGCATTTAAGGCCTGAAAATTGACCATTTGGGCAGCAGTTAGTATTTTAGCCATAACTCACTCAAAACAGGTCCAATTTACCTGAAATTTTTACCATGAATAGTTGAGACATATACCTACAAGTCTTATGAAGACACCAACGCCCAGAAATGACCATACGCAAGTCAAATAGCTTGCACAATTTCGGGTCCAAAAACTGGCCGAACTTAAAATGACCTAAAATGACCTAAAGTGACCAATTTTAGTACATTCTGACCAGCAATAGTAAAATGACCATAACTTGGTCTAGTAAATTCAGAATGACCTGAAATTTTGTTTCGCATGCAATAAGATATAGATCTACAAGTTTGTAGTTTTGACCGAAACCCTAAAATCGAGGGAACTAGGTCGTCTTGCTAGGTCAAATTTGTATACCAGAATCCGATAAATTGCAATAAAATGCACTGTACATGGAAATGAATTGGGTAACATGTACCAACCCTAAAAGGCTACAAATGTGACATATTGGTAACATTAAAGCCTAATTCACCTAGAATGCATCGAGAGTCGACATCTTAGGTTGACTAAGGAAATAATAGAATTCGATAAATTAATTATTAAGCTTATCCTTAGAGATAGTTTAAATGAGTACTGGAACACTTCAAATTGTGTTTCTCAGTTAGCAAAGACTCAGGGAAGGGGAAGGAAACAATGAGTCAGAGCCAAGAGACAGTTATCAGAGGTTTGTGCACAACAGTTATTTCTTTTGAATTTTTTAATTGAAATAAATTATGACTATTTATATATTATTGTTTTGAATTGTGGAAATGTGTTTGAATGGATACTTATTGCTTGAAAAGCATTGTAAATGGTTTGAAACTGTGAAAAATTGTTTGAATGATATTAATGGATACTTATTGATTGAAAATCATTGTAAATGGTTTGAAACCACAGCAATCATGTATATTGATTGAATTCCTCGCTAGCTTGTTTAGTGGGACGAATTGAATTCCCTCTCAGACTAAAGTGTTGAGGTGTGTGCCTGTTGAGGACGAATAGAATGAGTACTCATATTTTTGCTAGCTATCTATGTTATTTCTCATTAGCCATTGGCTTTTGGAACGAATTGAATTCCTCATTAGCCATCGGCTTTTGGGACGAATTTAACTTTGGAACATGATTAAGCTGTGTGTGATTTATTTATATGTATTGTGAGATTGTGAAATGGAGTTTAAATTCTTATTGACATTCACTGTCTTTGAATTTGATCATGTTTTGTTTTATTGAGATTTATTGTGATATTGTGAAATGGAGTTGAAATTCTTTATGACATTCATTGTCTTTCAATTTAACTATGGTTTTAAGTATCCAATATTTATATGACTTATGACTTGTGATTTAAAGTTGTATTTGATTAATGTTGTGCACCACTGAGACAATGGCTCAGCACTAGCTTTTCATTGCTGTCGCAGGTAGACAGACTGACAGAGTAGCAGCCTAGGCTGCTAGTACTTTAGTGAGAGATCATCGGGTATATTGAGTATACCATATTCTGCATTTTTTATTGTAATGTATGTTCACTATATATATATAGTGTTCTTGGTTTTGAGCAGTTGTAAATTAAAATTGTACATTGTAGTTGTAAAATAAATTATGAGTTATTTTGGCTTGTAAAATTTGTACTATATTTCTTTTATCTCAGCCTTTAGAAATATTGAAAAATTATTGTGGATTTGAGTTGAGAAACATATTGTGTTGATTAAATGTTGGAGTTTGAGATTGAGAAATATATTTGAAGTGCTTTTTACAGGTTTTTGAAGAACTGTTTTATTCAAAATACAGATGGCACTCTGCCAAAATTTTTACAAAAATTCTTAATAATTCAAATGTGTTAGCTGTTTCACTTCAGTTCAAAAAAAAAATTTTAACACCTGTAAATAGTGCTCACCACTGTAAAAAGAAGTAAGAAAAGTTTCAAAATCCCTTTTAGTGTATTTAATTGGTTATCAGTAGACGAAGTTGGTAATTCATTAGGTATGCTACGGGATCATGTTATGCCTTACAGAGGGGTAGGGTGTGATAGGATTGACATTGGTCACCGGAACAGTAGAACGTACAGATTAGCTAAAGTGAGGATGTTACATGTAGCATGTGTGGGCAAGTGGGACACAATAAAAGGTATCATAGAGGAATGGGGACAACAACAAGTGGACCAGAATTTCCAAATGGGACTGCATCAAGGAGCAATCAAGAGTTAAAGGAAAAATCAATTTTTAATTTAATGACTTATATTATATTTTGTTTTAATACCCTTTTTTTTCCAAAAAAAAAAATAAGAGAGAGAGCTACAAAAAGTATGACACCAACAAACACTGGGTTCTTGGAGCATAGTTTGCTCTGGCCACTACATCTTCTTAGTTAACTCCACAAACTACCATTCAATGGATGATAGATATAAGAAATAACTAAAATTTATTCGAACTTCTTTTTTCCTCTAATCTATAGAGTAATGATTTGCAAATGTTTACTAGGGCATAAGTCAGAGACCTTAGAGTTTGTACAAGACGTATGTTTATAATTAAATTAAAAAATATATGAATTATACAAAATATGTATAATTTTGACCTTTTACAAAGCCAACAAAGTACTAGTTTAGTTGCAAGGGATTTTGAGCTTAGGACAAGCCAGTCAAATCAAGCTACTAGGATAGCGGATGAAACAAACTAGGCACAAGGCAAAGCATCAAATGTTGCAAACAAGCAAAACAAAAGAGGGAAGGCCAAAGGAACAATGAGGAAGCAGAAATAGTTAGAGAATTTAGGGGGTCATTCTGTGTGCTTTTTGTTTGGGTCTAGGGCAGTCATTTTGTTGACATAAATTGATGGAGATATGTTGCTTTATGTATATGTCTATGCCTTTGATTTTGTGGGCATAGAAGGATGGTTTGGAACTTTTTGTGTGAAAATCATAGTGACATTGTGACAACCCTTACCCGTCTACAGTGTAGCCGAGTAAGATATGTCACACAGTATGCCAGAGCACCATATCTTATTTCATTACAATTTACTCTTTCTTAATTTATTTATTTATTCATTTATTAATCACTAAGTGAAATTTATGTCATTTAATTTATTTATTGAAATAATGAATTAATTTAAGGTTTTAAAAATTTTACAGAAAATCCAGCAGAGTGTCGGCTAAAAAAAAAAGAAAACAGTTCTTTGGAACCTGTGAAAAACACTCCCAAATTTTCTTTTATTCCCAAACTCCAAATAATTTCAACACAAAGTCATCACAGTTCATCAAATTTCAACACTTCTCAACATTTCAAACTCAAAATTTCAATTTCATTCCACGCATGAATAATTACATACTAATATTTACAAGAAATGTTCAAATTCATTAACTCATAATATGTACAATAATCATATAAATTTATCATTTACATGACAAAATGTAGATCTAACGCAAAATGTAAAATACAAAATGAAACCTAGCAATCCTACCAAATGCACTGCTGGTCAAGGTACCACAAAATGCAAAATGCAGATCCAAATCTGATTCCCAGTCTACAGTCTACTGAGCTCATGCTCCGTATCTCTAGTACCTACGCGTGACAAAAGCAACGCGCTAAGCAATACTACTTAGTGGTGCCAATAATAAATTAAAAATAACTAAAATGAAATAAACATGCAGAGTGTATGCTGATATTTCATACGGACAAGTTTCTGGTAATTATTTAAAGTATTATTAATTGGTACTTTTTATATTAATTATTTGATTAAAATTTATTAATATTTATTTTTCTTGCCCAAGTAACCTATACTAGTTGACTGGACTGGATAAACGGGTAAACTGGCACTGGGTACCTAGCACCTCGGGCCGTCACACCATCGATCAAAATGTGTCTCCTGGTGTTCAATAGAACAACTGATAAGCCATCATAGTAATCGAGCACAAGGCCAAGTATACAATAGTGTCAGAATGGCTAAAAGCCATAAAATCACAAAATGGCCACTCAAGCCATAAATCACAAAATGGCATGATTCCATATGCAGTACTGCTATCAGAACCCTATTGGCATGCCAACCTATCCAAACCAATCACACTAGGCCTACTAGGGCATATTACAATTTTAAATATGAAAATTCTTTGCAATTGAAGTTCAATAGTTACTATTCATCCTATTAGTCAACTAAAATGTTGACTTTTTCATATACAATAGGTATATTAGTCCTAATATCACCAATATACCACATTTTGTATTCTAAAATTGTTGGCATTGGTTGCCAATATCATTTCAAAGCTTATTGTTTGTTATTTAAAATTATCAGATTTTATTCCTTAAGTTTACTATTCCATTGATTATTGCTATAGTAGAAATTTGATAAAATTCTCTTCATGAAAGTTGTTCATTTATGTGTCTTCTTTAATTTCCTTTTTGAATCACTCTATTTGGAGTTTTCTAGCTCAAAATATGCTAATTTTAGCAAGGATGGCCGGATTGATATCTACCTAGAATTTCTGGACAAAATCCCATTCTGGCAGCTTTGGTATCCTGATTTTTAGTGGCCCATTTCATTAAGTTCTGGTTGGAATTTCAAGTTACGTTCCTCATGAAAGTTGTCCTAAATTGTCTAAGATTTCCATTGATATAAAATTCAGGTCAATTGGACTTTTCTACACTGAGTTATGACCAAATGAACAAATACTGTTTATTTCGTCATTTTGCCCAGGGCAGAATGTGTGTTACCCAGATTAGGTCAATTTTTAGGTCAAGTTAGATTGGTTTTCTGGGCATAGTTTCTTCATAAAAAATTGTTTCATTATGTGTCTAATTTCACCTTCAATTGGCCTTGCACCAATTGAGGCTACCCAAATTCAATTAAAGCCCTCCAAACACCCTAGACTCCAATGGCCTAGAATTAGTCACAAAGGGCAGCAACACCAATTCACCATCCAATGCCATTAATTGCCTCATTTTATGGTCAAACCTTACTAAATAGTCATTAATTGATCTTTAAAATGTTCCTCAATCATCGCATGAGCAAAATCCTAATTTGCTCAAAACCCTAAATTCCCAAAATTTTAATTCTTGCATTTCTACTAACAAATCAAGTTCTAACCATGCAATTCATGTCAAGGGCAGCCTAAATACCAAATTAATTTAAAGAAAACCATCAAAACCCTACCCTTCACATGGCTGCCGAAAATGAAGGTTTACATAATCATCAATTTCATTTAAATTTCTCTCATTTTCTAGCTCAATTTTTTGTCCCTAAACATGAATTTCAAAAAGAAAGTAAAGAATTTATTAATATTTATTTTGCTTGCCCAAGTAACCTATACTAGTTGACTGGACTGGATAAATGGGTAAACTGGCACTGGGTACCTATTACCTCGAGCCATCACACCATCGGTCACAATGTGTCTCCCGGTGTGCAACAGAACAACTGATAAGCCATCATAGTAATCGGGCACAAGGCCAAGTATACAATAGTGTCAGAATGGCTAAAAACTATAAAATCACAGAATGGCCACTCAAGCCATAAATCACAAAATGGCATGATGCCATATGCAGTACTGCTATCAGAACCCTATTGGCATGCCAACCTATCTAAACCAATCACACTAGGCCTACTAGAGCATATTACAATTTTAAATATGAAAATTCTTTGCAATTGAAGTTCAATAGTTACTATTCATCCCATTAGTCAACTAAAATGTTGACTTTTTCATATACAATAGGTATATTAGTCCTAATATCACCAATATACTGTATTTTGTATTCTAAAATTGTTGGCATTGGTTGCCAATACCATTTCAAAGCTTATTATTTGTTATTTAAAATTATCAGATTTTATGCCTTAAGTTTACTGTTCAATTGATCATTGCTACAATAGAAATTTGATAAAATTCTCTTCATGAAAGTTGTTCATTTATGTGTCTTCTTTAATTTCCTTTTTGAATCACTCCATTTGGAGTTTTTTAGCTCAAGATATGATAATTTTAGCGAGGCTGGCCGGATTGGTATATACCTAGAATTTATGGACAGATCCCATTCTGGTAACTTTGGTATCCTGATTTTTAGTGGGCCATTTCATTAAGTTCTGGTTGGAATTTCGAGTTATGTTTCTCATGAAAGTTGTCCTAAATTGTCTAAGCTTTCCATTGGTATAAAATTCAGGTCAATTGGACTTTTCTATACTGAGTTATGACCAAATGAACAAATACTATTCATTTCATCATTTTGCCCAGGGCTGAAGGTGTGTTACCCAGATTAGGTCAATTTTTACGTCAAGTTAGGTTGGTTCTCTGGGCATCGTTTCTTCATAAAAAAATGTATCATTATGTGTCTAATTTCACCTTCAATTGGCCTTGAACCAATTGAGGCTACCCAAATTCAATTAAAGCCTTCCAAACACCCTAGACTCCAATGGTCTAGAATCAGTCACAAAGGGTAGCAACACCAATTCACCATCCAATGCCATCAATTGCCTCATTTTATGGTCAAACCTTACTAAATAGTCATTAATTGATCTTTAAAATGTTCCTCAATCATCACATGAGCAAAATCCTAATTTGCTCAAAACCCTAAATTCCCAAATTTTTAATTCTTGCATTTTTACTAACAAATCAAGTTCTAACCATGCAATTCATGTCAAGGGCAGCCTAAATACCAAATTAATTCAAAGAAAACCATCAAAACCCTACCCTTCACATGGCTGCCAAAAATGGAGGCTTACATAATCATCAATTTCATTTAAATTTCTCTCATTTTCTAGCTCAATTTTTAATCCCTAAACATGAATTTCAAAAAGAAAGCAAAGGATTGGTCACTAACCTCTTCGAGCCGAATTTTTCCCAAGCTTAAACTTCACTTTTCTTGATTTTCTTGGTTGCCAAACACCTTGCCAAGAGGTAAGGACAATTTTTAATGAAGAGGACTTAGGGTTTAGTGGTGAAAAATCAAGGTTTGGAAAAGAGAGAGATGACAGCTTCTTCAATGGAAGTGAGGAAAAGGGAGGCTGTTGGCTGGTTGAAGAAGACAATCTGATTTCTTTTTATTTTTATCCCTATTTATTTAGTTTTTATCCTCTTTAAATGCTTGTCAAACTCCCATTGGTTAGAATTTTAATTGGTTAGGAATTTTATTTTAAGTATTATGACATCATGGCTTATGTCATAAATCAAATTTGTAATTTCATTTTCTTTTCTTTCATTTCTACTCATTTTTAATTATTTTCTCACCAATATTAATTCATAATTTGGGTCATATAATTCACCCACTTAATTGGAAAATGTCGGTTAAAAATCGTCTCTAAAGGCGAAATGACCAAAATGCCCTTCGTTTAGCTGTATGAGCTAAAATTGTCTGTACCGATCTAAAAATTTTTTCTAAGCATTTTCTTGGCATTCAAATGCCATCGAAACCTCAATGACTCTTCTTTGGAGTCCCAAAAAACTATTTCACGGAATTTCCCTCGGGTTTAGGGCTACTAGCTGTGAAGACAACAGCTTCTCATTAGGTCACCCATCGTTAGGGCACCGGCTCATTTAACTTCATTGTATTTTATTTCTAAAATTTTTCCTAGATTTTTCTTATCATTATTTGAGTTGTTTATGACTCTTCACTCTAGTCTAAATATAGTTCCAGACATTCTAGCTGTCCGGACTGACACCGGTCATCGGAATAGTAGAATGTACAGACTTGCTAAAGTGAGGGTGTTAGACATAGTGTGTATGAGTCATATGGTTGGGTATAAAGTTAATAGTGGTGGTGATGTTATTGTGTGGTAGATTCATTTTACAGCCACTATTTTTTGCTTCAAAAATGAAATAGTGGATAGTGGCATGCACTGTTTCTTGATTGAAGGTTGTTTTAGGAAATCCAATCAACAATACTTGTGATATGGAAATAATGATATTATATTTTTCATATGTTTTTTTCAAGTATAATAGATTAGTATGACAATTGTGTAGTCCAATCAAGTAGTTCATTATTCTCATTCGAACAATGCATTCATTGTAACACCCCTATATTCGGTAGTGCGTTCTACTGTTCTGGTGACTAGTGTCTATCCGGACAGCTAGGATGACTGGAATTGTACTTAAATATTAATGAGGAGATATAAAATAATGAAATACAATAGAGGAAAATACAAAAAAAATTAAGGAAAAATAAAAGAGAGAAAATGAAACTAAGTTAAACGAGCCGAAAACCGTAGCGATGGGTAACCGCACCGGGAAGTTGCGGCGACGACCGTTGACTAGCCCTGGACCGCGGGGAACCCTATGAAATATTTTTAAGACTTAAATAAACATCTATTGAAGTATAAATGACATTAGAAATGTCAAAGAAAAATTAATTAATTAGTACAAAGAAAAATAAAAAAATTGAGAAACCAACAAAAATCGGTGTTACCAAAAAATCAGGAATACAAACCGAATAGGGGCATTTTGGTCAATTGACCCTCCTGAGTTGACTTTTGACCTAAGTGTCCATTAAAAATAAGTGGTGTTGAGTTTTGAAAATGCCATGAAAAAATGAAATTCCATGTTTAGAATAATTAAGAGAAATTAAGGGATAAAACTTAAGATAATTAAAAGTTTAATTATATGAATATTTAATTTACATTAGTGGAGCACTATGGAGTATTTAAATGCTTAAGTGGACAGCCATTTCCACTTTAATTCTCTCATCTTCAACCTCACATTCACCTTGCTGAACCAAGTTTCTCCCAAACTCTCCCATGGCCGTCCACCATGCAATGGCCAATCCACCATCTTCAAGCCACCAATTCTTCTAAGTTTCTTCACTAAAGTTGTTCTATACAACTTGGGCAGCACTTAGGGAATAAGAAAGAAGGGTTTTAGTGAAGTTTTGGTCAAGCTTCAAAAGAGGTAAGCGTGTGTTTTCATTACTTGTTTCATTAAAATTGTAACTAAGGTTATAGTGAGTTAGATTATGGAAGAAGGTGAAGGATTTATTGAGTTAGTGAATTCTTCAAACT
Organism: Hevea brasiliensis; assembly: GCF_030052815.1. Lineage (NCBI taxonomy): Eukaryota > Viridiplantae > Streptophyta > Magnoliopsida > Malpighiales > Euphorbiaceae > Hevea > Hevea brasiliensis. The sequence goes on from NC_079494.1 coordinate 46,014,005, forward strand.
TTGGAAGCCCTCATGTCCATGGAAGTTGATTTATTTCTACATGTAAATGGTAGTTTGAGGTGTTGAATTAAGTGTTTAAATATATTAGAGTTGATTTCCATGTATAAAGTTTGATTTGTAAGTTTGAAAAGTTAAAATGGAAAACTTAATGTATGTGTATTATTTTGGCAGCCTCATGATGAAGATTTGAAGTGTTTAAATTCATGAAAAGGTTGTTGAATTATGGTACTAAAAGTGGCAGCATATGTGTATGATTTAGTGGAGAATAAATGTGTAATTTGATGATGGAAGTTATATGTAGTAATTAAGAGTGTTTATGTATATATATTGTTGGGTTTGGACTTTGTGAATTATGATTGCATTTGGTGTATTGTGAAGTTGTTATATTCTGCCCAAGTTGACCTAAATGTGATGTGTTGAGTGGTTATGGTATGGTACAAGTGCAGAATTATGTGGGAAGTGAAGATATAATTGGTTGAATGTGTATTTGGATTAGTGCTTTTAAAATGTGTTAAGGGCAGTATATGTTTTAGGCTATAAATGAAATTGTGTGACTCCAATTGGTATGAAGCCAATTGGAGGTGAAACTAGGCACAAAATGTGCCAACTTTCATGTTGGAAGCCTACCTAAATTCTATCCAGAAAGTGACATGAAAATTGACCAAATCTGGATTAGTGACTTTGCAAACCTGAAAATTGACCATTTGAACAGCAGTCGGTATTTTGGCTATAACTCACTCAAAATAGGTCCAAATGACTTGAAATATATGCCATGGATAGCTTAGACATAGAGTTACAACTCTTATGAGGACACCAAAACCCAGAAATGACCATAAGCAAGTCAAAATGCTTGCACAAGTTCGGGTATAAAAACTACCAAAATCGGAAATGACCTATAAATGACATAAGTTTGCCATTTTAGTGCAATCTGTCCAGCAATAGTAAAATGACCATAACTTGGTCTAGTAAACTCCAAATGACCTAAAATTTGTGGCAAAAGTTCACTAACACATAGACCTACAAGTTTGTAATTCTGACCAGAACCCAAAAACCGAGGAAACTAGGTCATCCGGCTAGGTCAAAACAACATACCAAAATCTGAGAAATTGCAATAAAATGTAATACATTTGAAAATGAAATTGGTAACATGTACCAACACCAAAGGACTATAAAATGTGACATATTAATAACATTAGAAATTATTCCCCTAGAGTGCATCAAAGGCTAACATTATAGGTTGACTAATGAAAGCAATAGTACTAAATAAATTAATTATTGAACCTTATTGTTGGAAACAATTAAACTGAGTACTGAAACACTTTAAATTGTGTGTTTCAGTTGAAAAGGATATTGAAAAGCATAAGGAACATTGAGTCAAGGCCTAGAGGCAACTCAAACCAGGTCTGTGCACAATACTTTTTATATTCACTGCTTTTACTAGAAAATTTATTTGGAGAAATGAGTTATGAATAATTTTTTATTATTTTGGCTTTGGGAATTTTATTTGGAAATTATTGTGTTGCCTACTTTGCAAATGGAAATTTTGAGTTAAAATGTGATTTGTGGTTTGTATGAAATATTTAAATATTATGATTTGGAATTGTTTTGATTCACACTTGGCATGGCAATATTACTATGTTCTTCCTCCATTTATGGGGTGAGTATGACTATATTCCTCCCTCTCTGACTTGCCAGTCTGAGGTAAGTATGGATGAGTACTCATTAGCTAGCTAGCCACCTCCCTCGTTGATTTCGATTAGTGGGGTGAGTAAGCCTTGTCGCGGTGTACAACACGACATGTTCGGAAAATTTGTGTCATGAACTAAGTTGTATTATTGATTGGCAACACTTTGTTATTCAATTGTTTGATCAAATTTGTGTTATATGAGCTTTGAAAATTGTGACATGAAATTGTGAATTATGTGAATTGTAAATTGACAATAAAAGTTTTATATACCACATTTTAAATTGTTATTATGCACCACTGAGTAAATTTTACTCAGCGATAGCTTTTTCATTGCTGTCGCAGGGAGACATATATACAGAGCAGCAGAGTAGGCTGCTTGTGCTACATTTTGGGATTCTGCCGGGTATATTGAGTATACCATATTTTTGTAATTTTTATTGTAATGTATGTGCACTGTATGTATATATTGTACTTGGTCTTGAGCAGTTGTAAACTAAAGCTGTAATATATTTATTTCTTATCTCAGCTTTTGAACTACTCAGTCATTTTGTAGTCTATCTTTAGAAATATTGAAAATTGATGTTGAATTGAGTTTGATAAATATTGAGAAAATTGATTTGAGTTGAGCCATACTGGAGTTTGGGATTGAACAGATATATTGGAAGTGCTTTTTATAGGTTTTTGAATAACTGTTTTATTCAAAATACAGATGGCACTCTGCTAAAATTTTTACAGAAATTATTGATACTTCAGATTTGTTAATTGGTTCACTTCAGTTAAAAAAAAAAATTTTTTAACACCTGTCAAAAGTGCTCACCACTGTAAAAAGAAATAAGGAAAGATTTAAAACCCCTTGTAGTGTATTTAATGAGTTATCAATAGGCAAAGTTTGGTAATTCATTAGGTATACTACGGGATCATGTTATGCCTTACGGAGGGGTAAGGTGTGACATTCATTAATGTCTTAGTTCTCCCAATCACACAAATTTAGTTGCATCATTTGTATTACATTTGAACACATACTGTCAATTATTTAGTAAAGAATAATAAGGCAGTATAAATTTGGATAATTTTAAATCAACTTCCATTTCATTCAATTGTAAATATAAACATCCAAAAACATCCCAAACCATCCACCTATTAGTTCCAAGCTACCATATACAAATAAACAACTACAACCACCAACCTACACATACACTATCTATAAACCAAACTAAAACAAAAAAACATTATGCCCTTCCCATCCCTTATACATAATATGGGCATTAGTCTAAAGGAACTATCAATCCTAAAACTTCTTCATCATGTTTTTTTATCCTTCTCAGAAGACTAAATATAATTTATGGTGCTTTAGATGGGAATGGCTGATCATACCACTAGAAAAACCCTCAATGTTTAGCAGTTTGCAAAATAATACTATTCATAAACTATAACATAAACAAATTACACATGAACAGAACCAAAAACCCCACATGTAAACAAACTCACTCCATAATTTTTACACCTATGAAACCAACTCCCAAGATTTTAACTAGTCAATGAGGTGCATAGTTTTGTCTCAAGGTTTCATATGCATCTTTGAACACCCATTCCTTTAGTGCTTCAAGAAATCCCCTTATAGCTGTATGATATCCCTTCACTCATTCATGACGTCTCTTCATTGATACTCACTTTATTGGTATTGAGAAAATGGTAGGGTTTGTTTTTTTGTCAACAAAGAATGAAGATGGAACGTTTTAATGGGTAAATAGAACACGCATGTAATGAGAGAGAAGACGGTATATTGATTCGCTGAAGATAAAGAAGAATATGGTGTTTTACTACCTAAAAGAGAGAGGAATTTTTTTTTTTTGGTTAAAAATCCAACTTGGCATGTGCATGTCAATATCTCATGTCACACCCTACTCCCCCGTAAGATGTAACATGATCTCGTAGTACACTTAATGAATTACCGTACTTCACCTACCGATAACCCATTAGATATACTATAAGGGATTTTAAAACAATTTTCGTGAAATTTAAATCATCGATTAAAATCTGGTGTTATAAAATTTTTTCAAATTTCTGCAAAGTGTCGGCTATGTTTTGAGAAAACAGTTCTTCAAACCTGAAAAAGAAAACACTCCCAATATGTTTTCTCAAATACAACTCCAAGAAACTTCATTTCATCTCACAATTCAATCTCCATAATCATTCATTTCATTTTCAAACCAATCTCATCATAAAGAACATTTCATTGATTACAAGACTCAAAAATTAATATTACAAAACTATTCAGGTAAATGAAATATCCAATTTACATTTACAATAATTTACATTGAATTACATACCAAAATATTTTACAAGAGTTTTTATACAACTGCTCAAATAATTTACATACATATTATTAAATGCATACATAAAAACCTGTGTACATAGGTATACCTAGAGCTGATCTGAATGTCTCTTCAAAGAAGCTTATTCAATTGCTCTATGCTCTTTTCACCTGTGACAGCATACAAAGCTATCGCTGAGTGGTGAACTCAGTGGTGCACAACTATAATTTAAAACATAGTACAATATACCTTAACAAAAATTACAGCAATTAATTTGGAAGTCTGGATACTCATCAAATTCCAAAACTCAAAATATCCATTGCCAATAATATAAATCATTTGTATAAAATGACTTTGATCACGAAATTCAATTTATCAAATCATAACTAACCATTTAAGGTAATTCCAACAAAATCAATTATACATAAATCATAATTGAAACCACAATTCTTTACTATTCAAAAACATTCTTTATCTCAAAAGCCATTCTTTATCTCAGAAGTCATTCTTTATCTCACTAACTATGTAAGACTAATCCGAAAGGGCCATCTTCGGGGTAATTCTAACTCCCTATGGTCGGGGAGGTCGAATCAGATTCTAACTCCCTATGGTCGGGGAGGTTGAATCATCGTGCACAGAACACATCACAATAATGAATCTTCCGAAAGGGCCATAACATAAAAAAACTTAGATCTAACCTCTAATAAGAGGAGAATCTAAGCCTGTGCACGTACTATGGTAATCGAAACACAACTAACTCCATTGTCTTCTCAACAAATGAGAGAGACGGGTAATAATCTAGTCAAGCATCTATAGTGAGATATAAAACAATATCACAATCCTTTTAGTGAGCATAAATCACAATACAATTTGATTTAAAGTCAATTCCAATATCCAATAATTTTTATGCTCATCATAATACGAATCATAAAATTTGCATTTTTCCATGCAAATTGCCCATCACAATTCAAAACATGTTCTATTATAATTTTCCAAAAAATAATTTATTCAATCCACAATAATGCTTAATACTTGTGGAAATACCATTTCACAAAGCTAAATTCATACATACTATAATAATTTCAATAATCATTGAATTAAATCTAATTCTTGTTAAACATAATACATAAGAAAAATGTGTCATTTAATCATATGAAATATCCAGAACAAAATCAGTTAAAAACTAGTTGTGCACAAACCTGATTTAAGTCGCTCCTAGGCTTTGACTTAATGTTCTTTATGCTTTTCAATATCCTTATCAACTGAAACACACAATTTAAAGTATTTCAGTACTCAATAAATTTGTTTCCAACCATAAAATCCAATATCTAAATTTTCTTGGTACTATTCCCTTTAATTTTTTTTCATTAGTCAACTTATAATGTTAACCCTTGATGCACTCTAAGTGACTCAATTCCAATGTTACCAATATGTCACATTTTAGAGCCCTTTAGTGCTGGCATATGTTACCAAATTCATTTTCAAGTGTATTGCATTTTATTGCAATTTACCGGATTTTGGTGTACTATTTTGACCTAGCTAGACGACCTAGTTCCCTCGATTTTCGGGTTTGGGTCCAAACTAAAAACTTGTAGGTCTATGCCTTATTGCATGCGGGGAAAAATTTTAGGTCATTCTGAGTTGTGTAGACCAAGTTATGGTCAATTTACCAATGCCGGACAGAATGCACCAAAATAGTAACTTTAGGTCATTTTTAGGTCACTTTTGGTTCGGCCAGTTTTGGTACCTGAAATTGTGCAAACTATTTGGCTTAGTTCTAGCCATTAATGGGCTTTGGTGTCTTCATAAGAATTGTAGATATATGTCTAAACTATTTATGGTAAAAATTTCAGGTCATTTGAACCTGTTTTGAGTGAGTTATGGCCAAAACACTAACAGCTGCCTAAATGGTCAATTTTCAAGCTTTCAAGTCACTAATTCGGATTTGGTCATTTTTCAAGTTACCTTCTAGGAAGAATTTAGGTAAGCTTCCTTCATGAAAGTTGGCACATTTTGTGCCTAGTTTCACCTCCAATTGGTCTCATACCAATTGGAGTCACACACTTAAGGTTCTAAGCCAAAACATACACTGCCCTACTACACACTCCTCATCACTTTCCAATTACATATTCAGCACTTACCAAACTACTTCCTTCATGCCAATTCTGATTTGTACCTTACTATTAACACATTTAACAACACATTTTGGTCATTTTGGACAGCTTGTAACCATTCTCAATATGCATACTATAAAACAGAATTTTCTAAAGTTTATTTACACCATTTAACCACATGAACATACCCCATTTACATACCCAATTCCAAACCATTATACACATATCCATGCTGCCATTAATAACAACATCTTAAACAACTATAAACAAGTAAAAACAAGCTACATATAATGAATTTCCATGGCTGCCAAAATGTACATCTCCATTGAAACATCAAACTTCAAAAATTCTTCCATAAATCAACTACCCACAACCTTAGTTACACTTTTAATGAAACAAGAATTGAAAACACTCACTTACTACTTTTGGACTTCTTCAAAACTCCACCAAAACTTTCCTTTCTTGCTCCCAAAATGTTGCCCAAGCTGTATAGAACAACTTTAGTGAAGAAACCTAGAAGAACTAATGGCTTGATGATGGTGGATGGAGCTTGCATGAAGGGGTGGCCATGGATGGACCTTGGAAGAAAATTTGGTTCAGCCAAATGAATATTAAGTGGAAAAGATGATGAATGCAAAAAGTTAGTGGATGTTTCTATCCACTTATGATTTTATATGAGGAATAATGGTCCACTAACTTAGCTTAAGGATAAATTAATGTTAAACTTTTCATTATTCAAAATCTTACCCCAAAAGTTTCCTCATTTATTTTTCATTTAAATTTCATTTTTTTCATGGGGTTTTCCAACTTTAATGTGACTTATTTTTAATGGACATTTAGGTTAAAAGGCAACTCATTCAATTTAACACATTCCAAGCAATTTACAAGTTTAAAAACAAAGAAAATGTTAGTTGTGCACAAACCTTCAATGCTCTCCTTTCTCTTTACTCACTATTCACTATTCCTTATCCGTCCCATCCTCTTTCTCTACTAAAAATATACAAATAGAATATCTCAATACGCATCTCAATTGCTGCCAAGAACAAATTACATGAATGTCTAATGCATCCCAAATTAGCTTTGCAAATTTTTGAAAATTTTGGTTTTGGACAACTTGGTGCCCCAATCTTTGAATCCAATTTTTACCTAGTTTCGATCATAATTTGGTGAGGTGTTCTTCATGAAAATTGTTCATCTAGGTCTTAAATTTATTTTCCTTTTTGAATCGCCTAATTCAGAGCTGTGTAGCTCAAGTTATACCCAAAACATTATTACTATTTATGTCACTGTTCATGCTACAGATTTGGTTCTGGCAGATTTATTGATCCAAATTCGTTCACCAATTTGATCAAGTTAAGTCCATAATTTGGTCTAATATTCTTCATACAAAATGTTCTACAATGTCTTAGGTTTCCATCAATTTAAGAATCGCCTAAATTGGAGTTTTCTAGACAGAGTTATGGCCATGCAAAGTTTACTATTCATATGGTAAATCTGCAATTCTGTAGATTCAGTGATTCAACTTTGCTCAGCAATTTCATTGGGTTAAGTCCATAATTTGGCCTTAAGTTCTTCATATGAAATGTTCTACTATGTCTTAGGTTTCCATCGGTTCAAGAATCGCCTAAATTAGAGTTTTCTAGAGAGAGTTATGGCCATGCAAAGTTTACTGTTCATATGGTCAAATTCTGCAGGTTCTAAATTTCTGTCTCCAAGTTCAAGGCTCATTTCAGATAGCTTAAGGTCATTTTCGGGGCAAGGTATCTTCATGAAATTCTAGCCCTATCTCTTAACTTTTGTTTTCAATTAGTTTCACACCTATTGGACTTGTGTAGCTTAAGTTATGGGCTTCCAAACACACTGAATTCAGTGTGCAAAATTCTGCCCTAAGTTCAATTTTTTATTTGTTCAATTACTTCCACTAACCAACCTCAATTCACATTTAATTTACCCAAAATGACTATAATTTAGCATTAACACATCAATGGCACTTCCTAGCATAAAACCTATAATTTTCAAACACCAAAGTTATAACACCCTCCCGGTAGCAACTCCGTACATTCTACTGTTCCGGTGACCGGTGTCGGTCCGGACAGCTAGAACGTTCGGAAAAAATATTTAAACTAAAGTGAGGAACCATAATTAACTCAAATATTAAATAGAAAAATTTAGTAAAAATTTTAGAAATAAAATACAACCAAGTTAAATGAGTCGGTGCCCAAGCGATGGGTAACCCAGAGGGAAGTTGCGGTTCTCGCAACTAGGAGCCCTAAACCCGAGTAAAAATTCATAAAATAATTTTTGGGACTCCAGAGAAGGGTCATTGAGGTTCCTATGGCATTAGAATGCCAAGAAAATATTTAGAAAAATTTTTCAATCGGTACAGACAATTTTGACCCGTTAAGCCAAACGGAGGGCATTTTGGTCATTTCGCCTTCAGAGGTGATTTTTGACCGACTTGTCCAGTTGAGCAAATAATTATTATAACATAAAATATGAATTAATGTTGATGAAAAATTAATGTAAAGCTAGTAGAAAAGAAAAGAAAAGAAAAATCAAAATAATGCAAATAATGACATCATTAAGATGTCATTTAAAATTGTCCACCAATAACCATATAACAAATACATATAAAGCAAATAAAAGAGGCTGAAAATAAGAAAAAAAAAAGTCATCTTCCTCCTTAGAACCAAACCAGCCGAAACCCCTTCCCCTCTCCCTCCATTGAAGCTCTTGTCTCAAGCTTGATTCCCTTCACTCCCCACCATAAAATCCTTTCTTCTCTTCATTAAAACTTGTCCACTCATCTTGGGAAAGTGTTTGGCAGCCTAGAAAAGGAAAGAAAGTGAAGATTAAACTTGAAAAATTCTGCCCTACAAGAGGTTAGTGCATCTATATACCTAAAACTCTTTAATTTCATGATTAGGGACTTCAATTTAGTAAGAAATTGTAATTTAAATGGACAAAAACTCATGTGTATGTGTACATGAATTTCGGCAGCCCTAAGGAAGGAATGAGTTTGATTGTTTTAATGGACTTAGAATGAATTAGAGATTATGTTTAAGGTGTATATACACATATATAATGAATAAAAGTGTTTAATTAGGTGTATGGGTGAATTGAAGTGAAAATTAGGGTTTTGGGAGTGAAAAATTGGACTTGGCTTATGAAATGATTAATGGACATTCTAATGGTCAATTAGTGACCATTTAAGGCAAGTTAATCATAATTTGAAGTGAGCTAATGCATGGCAAACTGAAATGGGAAGGCTGCCTAAAGACAGCAGAAATGAGGCTGTGAGTCCAGCCTGTTTAGACTGCCATATCTTTGGCTGTGTAGGTTCAATTGGTATTTGGCCAATTGGACATGAAACTAGACTTATAATGGCACAATTTTTCTGAAGAAAACATGTCCAAAAGACCAAAGCAAGAGGACCAAAAGTTGGCCCCAATCCGGATACCCTGCAAACAGGTTCTGCAAAATGACCAAATGAACAGTAACTATTCATTTGGCCATAACTCACTGTAGATATGGTCAATTGACCTGAAATTTTTACAGCAACAAGATAAGACATAGACAAACAAATTTCATGAAGAAACCTACCCAAAATTATGGCCAGAACCCATCCAACAAGGCAGTGGAAGTCACTGTTCATGGTACTGTAGATTTGGTAAATTCTGCAAAATTGAAATCCGGCCAGTTGTGGTTTTTGGACCATATCTGGAGCTACAAAACTCCAAATGGAGTGATTCAAAAAAATAAATTCAACTAGAAAAAATAAGGAACAACTTTCATGTTTGCCATTTCCTCAAATTCCCACTGCAACAGTGCTTAATAGAACAGTAAAGTTAGGCTTCAAAAACTGAAAATTCTACTCTCTTGGTTTTAAGTTTAGAAATGGTAATGGTGATCAATTCCAACAAGTTTTAAATGCAAAATGTGGTATGTTGGGAGTGTCAAAACCAATGTACCTATTTTCTATCAAAAATTCAACATTTTTGTTGACCAATGAGGTGAATAGTGACACCAAAACTTGAAATTCAAAATTTGAAGAATTCAAAAGTATCAAATGCCCTAGTATACCTAACAAGATTGGTTTGGATAGTTTGGCATGCCAATAGGGTTCAGTTAGCAGTACTGCACATGGTAATATGCCATTCTGTGATTTCATGGCTTTTAGTTATTCTGACCTTGTATTGAGATGTGGCCTCGTGCCTAATATTATTTACAGCTTGTTAGTTGTTCTGTTGCACACCGGGAGATACATATGTGACCGATGGTGTGACAGCCCGAGGTACTTGATACCCAGTGCCAGTTTACCCGTTTATCCAGTCCAGTCGTCTAGTATAGGTTACTTGGGCAACCAAATGAATGAAAATGGACAAAGTTAAATAAATAAATGAATATAACAGATACAAAACAAATAAGACATATACATTAAATATATATTTATTTTCTGCTATTTTCTTTTATTTTATTATTGCACCACTAAGCATCATTGCTTAGCGCGTTGCTTTTGCCACGCGTAGGTTCTGGAGATACTGATCGTGAGCCCAGTAGACCGCAGACTGGGTGAGTCCATCTTGCAGCTCTGCACAGTGTCCGTGTCACCTCACCATCTACAGTGCATTGGTAGGACACTAGGCTTCATTTTGGTATTTTGTAACTAAATTTTTATTTTCTCATATGTAGTTGAACTTATGAAATGTATTTTGATGTTCATGTAAATAATGAGAATTGTGTTTGTGAATGGAAAAGTGAATGTTTGATTGTGATTTATACATGATATTATATGAGATGAATGATTGAGAAATAAAATTGAAAAATGTTGAGATTTTGATATTGGAGTTTGAGATTGATTGAGTATGAATATTGGAAGTGTTTTTCACAGGTTCTGAAGAACTGTTTTCTCCATTTTTAGCCGGTACTCTGCCGGATTTTCTATAAAATTTTCGGAACCTCAATAAATTATAATTTTGAAAAATGGCTCATAGATATTATATTTCACAAGTTATATTTAAAAGCATGATAAAAATTAATTAAGGTATAATAGAGTGTGCCGGTACACCGTGTGACATTGCTTACTCGGGTATACTGTACACGGGTAAGGGGTGTCACAAAAGTTTGCAATTTCCCTAATCCTACCATTTCATTACCTCCATTCATCAACCCAATGTCAATTCAAACTAAATAAACCTCAAATGACCATAATTTAACACTACACACATCAATTTCACTCTCTAGCACCAAAACTCAATTTTCCCATGAACCCTAATCTTCCATAATTTAATTTATGCAATCCCATGAAATCTTACTACTCCCAATCATGCATACTACCTCAATCTAACTTAGATTTATCATCAATTTAACTAAAATACATCAAAACCCTAATTTTTCCTAAGTTGGCCAAAACCCTAGTTTAGGTTCCATGCATATTTCCTTTCAATTTCTCATAAAATTTCATCATAAGTTAACTTCATTCAAGGCTTATACAACTAATCTAACATGAAAAGAAACTTACCTCAAGTGACCACTTCTAATCTTTAATTTCTTCTAACTCTTTTATTCTCTTAGCTTCTAATCTCTCAATGAAAGATAAATTTGATGTTTTCTACCAATTAGATAGAAAATCCATGGAGAAAAAGTAGGGAAAATCAATGGTTGAGAGAGGTTGTAAGTGGAAGAATGAAGAGAGAAGAAAGAAAAGAGAGGGGGAGGAGGTGTGTGGGGGGCAACTAAATAAGGGAGGGAGGAAGATGGCTTCCTTTTATACTTATCCCATTTATTTATTTTTTTTTTTTATTGAGTTGTCCAAAGCCCATTGGTCCTAAAATTTTAATTGGGTCAAAATAGACCTAAAATTCTAGATTTTTGTTTCTTTTATTTTCCTTTCACTTTATACTTGAATTCTTTTCCTTAAAAAAATTATTCCATAATTCAATTCATTAATTTCACTTAAATTAATTAACATTTTGGTCAAAAGTCAACTTTTGAGGTGAATTGACCAAAATTCCCCTCATCGGTTCATAATCCCTCTTTTTCAATATACCCAGTGAATCCTTATATTTTTGGGTCATTTGAATTTTTATTGTGTCTATCTCCATTAATTTTCTATTTATTTTTGGTCCTCAAGGTGCCTTTGAATAGTACTAGTCACATGCCAAAAATGGTACTATTCACAACTCTGAGGTTCGGGGTGTTACGTCTCACCTGAGATACCATCGGAAAATGATGCGAGGGACTTTATGTAGTGCTTAATTAAAGTTGAATGATTTTTGTGACATAAATTGAAATTCAAGGACATTACTGAAACAATTATCAGAGTTTAAGGATGGCGAGTGAAATTTAGCCTTGATTTTTGGATATGACATACATATGTGAGTCTAGAATCTATAGTTTAAATTTGAGAAGTTTTGAATGGTTAGATTTAGAGAATTAAATTTTTGAAGTAGCTACTATATGAGTAGGGAATTCTATTTTAGGGCCATAATTTTTTAATCAAATAAATAGTTAGAGCGCTGAAAAATTCATGATATTTGGTGGAGATGACCTTTGAGATGCTAGGAGAATTGTGTTAAAATTTCATCAATTTTAGACTTGTTTTTTTATGAGATATATATTTATTTTCACAAGCTATCTGAAAAAGAACAAATTGTGGATAATTCAAAAATCTAAAGGGATTGAATAATTCCTTGATATCTTTTGATCCAGAAACAATTTCATGCTTAATTTTTTTTTTCTGAGATTACATATAGATGTTTAGAATGTGTGATAGAAAATTGGGAAGATCAAACGGTTATAATGCTAGATAAAAATTTGGATGTGCAGACTATTAGGTTGAGAATCTATGTAGGGTTGGTTGAAATAAATTATTTTATTTATCTATAATTTTTATTTTGACTTGAAAGTTTTTATACATTATATTTGATAAGTTGGGAATCCCACAATCTAATATGGGATCAAGTAGAGAGTTTTAGAATTGATTATGAATTTATATAAGATGCCAAAGTTGGTATCAAGAGCCTTATAGTAGTTTTTGTAATGAGCCAAACCAGGGACCGTTACCAGTGCTAAGGATCAAGTCAGCTTAAGGCTATGGGAACCCGTAGCAAGCCTGAAACCTATAACACTTACATACATTCCTATATCTCACCATTTTAATATACATCAAATCATTACACCTGAGTCTTTCATCTATACATAAACATTTATAACATAATAATGGTTCATGGTTCATAATTTGAACCTTACATAAGATCCAAAGTATAATTAACAAGTATACCTGCACAAGGGTTAACACAACATATATATCATTATACTTAAACAATTATTACATTTTTCCTTAAATCACCAATACAGTATTATCCATTCATAAGTTACATATCCATCTACCCATACATCATACATAAGGAAGGGCTAAAATTACCCCTGAAGCTCTCTCTTCAAGAACTCCTCTAGTCCTGTAACCCCGCACCTGGGGGTTAGGGGAATGGGCTAAGCTTGTAGAAGCTCAATGTGTAAACTAACCATCAGTAATTTCATCATTCATTCATACATGTGCAATGCATCATTCACATGGATTTTTCACATCACAAACATTTCACATACGATAGACATTATCACCAATAACTCCCCAAACTTTCCTTTTAAACATGACATATGTCATGTGCCCGGGGGCAACTATCAGATCTCCCTTGAAGGGCAATGTCAAGATCTCCCCTTAAGATTTACTTATGGATCCATAACATTACATAACATAACATGGAGGGAGTAATGGGTTATCCAATATCCATCAATGCACCAATAGCAATTTATGCAATTATGCAACATCTTCGTGTTCTAGATACATGCATCCTAAATACATATGAAATGATGTATGAAGATGCTCATTAATTACGTATAAATAGTTTTTATTTTGTTAAGGTAAGAGATACTCACCTCTTATAGCCTATCAACCTCCTTACTTGAACGAGAGCCATCTTGGGATCCTTAATCTTTCAAGTCCTTCAAGGCTGATCTAATGAAATTGGATCCTAAAGTGTTATAAAAGGCTCTAAAACTCTATAAATAACATAAACATCCTATTCTAGGCCCTTAAAAACCACAAAATTTGGTTTTGGTACCTTGGAATTAAAGGATAAAATAAGTGGGCAGAATCAAGTTTGGATGCTAGAGCCTTGGGTTTCGGCTATTGAACCTTGGAACATCAAGTGCCCAATTTTGGGCAGTAGCCACTATGGCTGTCGAAGTCTAGGACTTCGGCTACCGAACCTAGAAAATTTCTAGATTTTTTGATAAAATGCAATCTTTGACTGTCAAACCTCTGGCTTTTGGCAGTCAAACCTGGGAATTTCCAAAATTTCCAAGTCAAAAACATGTAGATCTCTTCTCCCAAAAGCTTCAAAACTTATTTCAAAGTTCCAAAACACAATCTCATCATATATACGCATCTCTAGGGTCTAGAACAACTAGAAAACATGCTTAAAACCCATATATATTCATCAAACCTCAAATCCTAAGTTACCCCTAAACCTACATGCATTAACTTCATAAAAAACTTAACTTAAAACAACTTTTCATGAAATTAAAGCTTTAAAAACCTATTTCCTTATTAACTCTCTTAGATTTATTTATTAGATCAAGAAGAAAAGAAGGTTAACTCTTTTGTTGGAGCTTAGAGTGAGAGAACCAAAGCTTCAATGCTTGAATATACTCTTCCACACTTTTAAATGGAGGAATCCACCTCCAAATCTTCAAAAACCTAAGGGGATCTCTTCAAAGAGCCCCTTGCATGCCTTAAAGTTGAGAGGGAGAGGAAAGAAAGAAAATACAAGTGTGTTGAGTTGAAAATGAGCTATAGTCCCTTTTATACCCTTGATAGTGGGGGGACTTTTGACAATCGAAATTCACACTTTCAGTTACCGAAATTCACACTTTCGGCTACCGGAGTTGATTCTACCCAAATGGACATCCAGACAAAAAAGGGACTTTGGCTACTGAAAGTCTATCTTTTGGCTGTTAAAGTTCCTTCTGCCCAAAATAACTTTTTTAAAACTTTTGAAGAATAGGACTTTTAAAACATTTTTTCATTCTTAAATACATTTTGAATATTTTAAACACACATACATGAACAAAATTTCACATCTCACCACCACTCCTTACTGAATGAAGTTTTAATTTTTCACCAAAATATTCCATCAAGGATAGATATTCCAACGTCAGAAAGTGGCGGATATTACAGTTTTGGTTGTGAGATTGGCTAAATTTATTGAAAACTTGAGTTTTAGTGTGATTGTTTGTAGTTTTGATTAAAAGACTAATATTTTTTAAAATGTACTACTATTATGAAATACATCAAACGAAAAAGGTTATTATGTTAAGCTTGAACTCTATTAAAGAATTCAAGGTTGTGAGATGGTTATTTATATAATGAATATTCCATGTCAAGGTTTATGTTGTTCCCTAGAGTATATCATTAAGTATGTATCTTGTACATGTTTTATTAATAAAAGGCATTTTCACTTTTCCATTTACATAATATATTTATGTGTAATAGAAAAGGTCCATTGATATTTTGTTAGAAATTCTATTCTTAAGTTGTTAAGAATATGAGTGACAGTATTTCTAGCACAAAGTATCATAAATTGGTTCACTATCGAGGATACTTCACAATAAGAACATGACTTATCCTGAAAGATTGTAATCATGTTTGTTCCCAAGTTATTTATATGAGATGTGAATAAGATGGAATGGTGAGTCTCATGCCATATAACAAACATGATAGGCACTTATACATGATAAGTAGGCCGAACCAGTGATATTTATGACAAGCACATGGAGTTTACTCTTATCAATGTATTGTCATAAATCATATCAGTGTATATAATCTTTAGATCTGAGATAGCACAGTTATCTTGTATATAGGTGGTTTGAGTTTGATACTACTTTCATACTTGTACTGTGTATGGGTATATGGGCATGTGTTGGCTCCTACTAGTTATATATGGAGGTAGGTGTTCATCAAAATGGAATCTGTTACCTTAGGTAAATAGGGATAAAATCCTATGTTCTTTTAATTGTTCTTGATATTTCAAGTTCCTAGCCAGGACATATAGATTTATTCAGAAAAGAGTTTCTGATGAGAAAATCTTTTTAATCAAGAACTGGAATTAAAAGAGAACATACTATTCATAGCAAATGGGGTTTGACATAAACCATGACTCCAGCTCAAATTGGGATTTTGTAACAGAGAGATTTTAGTGCATGGTAACATATGATTATAGGTTCATTTAAGGTAAACCTTATTACTGATTGGGTGGCCATGGCATACTATGCTAGGTGTTAACCGTGGTCTATGAGGTGCATAAAATGATTTAGAGAAATTATTTATGGTAAGAAAGAGTTCTGATGATATTAAGAGTTGATATCATGTCTCATTGCCAATTAGTGATGAGCCTAGTAAGTGACACACATACACAAGTAATCACTAAATTATATATGATTTAATTAATTAATTAAAGAGTTTAATTGATTAATTAAATAGGTTTAGTTTGCAATTAGATTGCAAAGTCCCTAGCATGGCTTGAAACCAAATCTAGATTATTGGATGTATAGTATAAGTTAAATTTATATTTAAAGTGTTTAAATATGAATTTAATTAACGAGAAATTAATTAATAGAAATTAATTAATTAATTAATATTTGATATAAATTGATTAGAAAAAGAGAAATAATTATTTTGGGTTAAGAACTTAAAATTAAGACACAAGGGTATTTTGGTCATTTCACAGGGTGACATATGGCACCATGAGATGGTGACACATGGCACTACACATAAGCTCGTCATATGTCTTTTAATCTTGTAAGATGATCAAAGTCATGATTAAATATAGGTTTGACACTTGGCACAATGTGATTGGGTCAATTAAACCTAGAGCCAATCAGAAGGTGACATGTGGCAAGGGTTTTAAGTGGTGATCTAGCTATATAAGTGTAAGGATGAAAGAACAAAAAATACAATCTGCTCATTCTTCCTTTGGTGCCGCCACCCTTGGCTGCCTCTCCCTCCCTTCTTCTTCATCTCTCAACAATTCAAAGAGATTAGCCAACAATCTCTTGAATTAAAAATATTAGAAATCGTTTCTAGTGTCCTTTTTACATCTGTAATCTTTGAAAAGGCAAAACCTGATTTTCTAATTGATTGGAAAAGCTTTAGAAGCTGTTCAAGGGGCCGCCATTGGTGATATTGGTGTGGACATGCTAGAGGGGCAACATCTGGTGTCCTAGGCGCATCCCAAAGGTGTCAAACACATTGCAGTGCATCAAAAGGTTAGTGCACTTATTTTTTATCTAATCTAGGGTTCTAATGAATTAATCTATTAATTCTAAAATATTAAATGGCAAATGCATATCCAAAAATATATTAAAAGAGTTTTAATATGCTATTTATCATTGAAATCAAATAGATAAAAATGAATCTTATATGATGCATGTGACCCTAGATAAAAAATTTTTGAATTCAATGATCTAAACTTGTGTTTTTCATGCTTCCGCTCCTTCATATGCCTAGTTAGTTATGCTCGTTATGAGATTACACTTTATGTTAAGGAAATGTAAAGGTTGCACTATTTGACTATACTTGTATGTGTTGATTTTGAACATTTGTTGAATTTTACGACACTCTGAAATGATAATGTTCTTTAACCATCTGATCCACTATAATTAGTGAAATGCTACTTATGTTAATCATGAGTTGAGGAATCTTAGAACTGAAAGTATTGAATTCTGAGTCTTTGACATAGTTGTTGTTAATTTAGAAGCATGGGTTAATCTGCATGGTGGCTCTGCCCCATTTTTATTAGTAGTGTAAATAAAATTCGATTTGTATTAGTAGTGTAAATAAAATTATGTTTTCCATCTAATTATGGGGAAAGGCAACTTCTCTTTGTTTTCTTTTAAATGTTGTGTTAATTACCTCTTTTATATTTGTATGTGAAGATTTATGATAAATATTGGTTAATTAATTTATAGCTTCTCTTGTGATTGGGATTTTGAGATAATAAATGAATGAATGACTATGAGTATATGAATTATTTATTTTGACATCATCATTAAAATTTTGGATTGGTGCCGGATTGATTAGGAATCTAATTCTAAAAGCTATGGAATATGAGGGTGTAACACCCCTATATTCATCAGTTCCGTACAATCTACTGTTCCGGTGACTGATATCTGTCTGGACAATTAGAATGTTCAGAACCATAATTAAGTCACCTAGAAAATCCATAAATAAAAATAAATAGCAATTACATGAATGTAAAAAGGGAATAAAGAAAACAAATTATAATAGGTTAAATGAGCCGAGGTCACAGCAATGGGTGACTATACTGGGAAGTGAATGCAAGCTTAGTTGCTACCCAAATTTCATGTGAGACCCTATGGCACCCCAGGCCTAAGGATTATTGCGAAGCTAGTGGTAATGTGAAAATCATAGAAAAGAATAGAGAACCAATTCAAAAAATTGAATCAGGATTCAGCAAGCAATCTTGTGCTATTGGAAAAATGAATCAGACCGGAAAAGGGCAAAATGGTCAATTCACCCTTAGAGGTGACTCTTGGCCTAAATGTGCATTAAAATATAGAAAATTAAAATATTGAAAACTAGATTAAAGGAGAAGTGGTGTATGGAAAAGAAAACAAATGGAAAAGAAAATTTAAATTAAAGGGATTAAGACATCACCATGATGATGCAAGCATGACCTAATTAATTTATAATTTTAAATTAAGAAACATTGGGGATAATTATAAACTAAATAAGACCAAAATTAAAAGAAAATAAATCACTTTCTTCCTCTAAAAAGCAACCAGCTGGCTCCTCTCTTGGTCCTCTCTCTCTTTACCCAAAATTCCTCCATTAATGGTCACCCTAAACTCTTTAAACCCTAAATTTTCTTCATAAATTTCATACCCACCAAAGTAAAACCTTGTTAATTAGCTTTGATAGAAGATTGAAAGTGGAAGAAAGAAAAACCTTATTAATTAGCTTTGATAGAAGATTGAAAGTGGAAGAAAGAAAAAATTTGAAAAGCTTTGAAAATTTGAAAAAGCTTCAAAGAGGTAAGTGGAATTTCAAGCTTTCTCACTTCTTCTTTCTTTGAAATTGATGAATTTATGTGAGAAACTTGAAAATCATGCTTGATTGGGAAGTGAAGAAAATTCGGCAGCCATGGGTTATGGGAGAAATGATGTGTTTCAATTCAATAAATCATGCATATAAGCTCATTCATGAATTGTACTAATTTATGAATTAGGGTTCTTGATAAATTAGGTTTTTGTCAAATTTGGGGATTTTGATGACTTGATGCACAATTGACCTAATTGATGCTTGAACGGGTCAATTGGTGTGTTTAGAAGTGTGATTGAATGATGGAAACTAAAATTGAATTGTGAATGTGTAATGTCCAATTCTAGACAGCCTGACCATGGTCCACTCAAATGACCATAATTGAAATTTTGTTGCTCTAATTGGTGTGAGGCTAATTGAAGGTGAAAATTAAGACCCAAAGCAACAATTTTTATGCAGAAACCTTGCCCTAAAACTGACCACAAGTTCGTGAAAAATTGGGTTAAATCCGTATTAGGTACCCTATCACTGGACAAAGCTGACCATATGAACAGTGTATGTTCAAATGGTCATAAATTTGTGTAGAGAGGTCCAAATGACCTGATTTTTAAACCATTGAAAATCTTAGAAATAGTAGAACAACTTTCATGAAGAACATAAACCCAAAATTTGACCATAACCTAGTCAAATGGCTAACCAAAGTTAGGTCACCAAAACTGCCAGAAGTAAAAAGTTGCCCAGAATTCTTGAATTTGACCAATCCGGCCAGCTATAGTAAAAATGGCATAACTTGAGCTACAAAACTCCAAATGGAGTGATTCAAAAATGAAATTAAAGTACAGACGTTAAGGAATAACTTTGATGAAGAAAAGTTGGCTAAATTTCTACTGTACATAGGTCTAATGGAACAGTAAACTCAAGTGACCAAAACTGAATTTTTGGAATTTCTCTTAGGGAGTTTTGAATTTCAATTGGCAACCAATGCCAACAAAATTATGATCCAAAATATGGTATGTGGGTGTAATTGGAACTAGCATACCTACTATTTATGGAAAAGTCAACATTTTACATAACTAATCAAATGAATAGTAACCTCCATAACCAAGAATATAAAGAGCTCTACTTATAAGACCTTATAAGTCACTTTCAAATGCAAATTGCAATTACTAGAATTATGGTTAGACAAAATTTGAATAAATATTCAAACACCTTAATTTTGTATTTCAGTGGAGAAAGGGCCTTCCGAGAAGGAAATAGATGAGAGTGAATTAAAGAAAAGTTAATATACGAGGTTTGTACACAACTAGCTTATTTTTATGTTTTAAATTTATAATGGGTTTTGAATGAACTTGATAATTGTATTTTCTCTTGTGTACAAGAACTTTAATTCATTTAATGACTTTATATGATTTAATTATGTTTTTCCCTATGTATTTAAGGATTTATTGCATGGTTTTGAGAATTATGAATTGCGAATTTGATGTATTGTTAACCTTGTTTATGAATTTACAATAATTAAATATGTTTAGTGATTTGTAAATACTTTTTGTGAATAGAAATTATTTTGAATATGATTTGAAACCACAGTCAGCATGGCAATATGATTGAATTCCTCATTAGCTAGTCTAATGGGATGAATAGAATTCTCTCTCTGACTGAAGTGTTGAGGTGTGTGCCAGTTGAGGAAGAATTGAATGAGTAGTCATATTTGCTAGCTAGCCCGTGTATACCCCTTTAGCCTTTGATTATTGGGAGAATTGGCTTTGTCGTGGTGTACAACCTGATATTATTTTAGTGTCATGCTCTAAACTGTGTGAATGTTTTCAATTTCCTTAAATTATGCATACATTGATAAAATGTGATTGGAATAAATATTTGTTAGTAGTTTAAAATATTATATTGTTTTCATGGTTTAAGAGAAATGTGAACATTTTAAATGCTTTATTATGATTTGGATAAATTGTTACTACTTGATCCAAATGTCATTCAAAAAAAGAAAAAATGATTTGCATTATTGAAAATATTGACTTTGATTGTATGAATTTTGAAGAATTTAAATATTCCAAGCTCTTTGTTATGAATTGTCAAAGTGTGTTTTGTAGTAAGTTTTAAATTATTAGTTGTGCACCACTGAGTTCACTACTCAGCGATAGCTTTGTATGCTGTCGCAGGTGAAAGTAAGGACAAAGCAGCTGAGTGAGATCACTTGAAGCTGTGACTTGAAGACGGGCTGGGATAAATTTTGAGTATATTATAGGTACACCTCTAGACATTAGATTTTGATGTAATTATGTAACATTTGTATGTAAGAACGTTGAGCAGTTGTATAAAAGTTGGTACTGTCATTTTGGTCAAATGTTTATTTTTGTAATATAAATTTTTTTATATTTATTTTTATATAAATGCAGTAGTTAAATTTCTTTTAGAATTCTATAAATATTGAGTTTGCTTGACATTGAGTTGATTGAAATCAAATGGTGCTGAGAAAAATTGGAGTTTTGGATTTATTACATATTGGAAGTATTTTTCTAAAGGTTTTGAAGAACTATTTTCTAAATTTCTAGCCTGCGCTCTGTCGAAATTTTTGTAAAATTTAAACATTAAATTAATTTCAGATAAAGTTTATAGCATTACCGCAAAATTTTAAAAATGCTTAATTATTCCTAAAAAGATTTATAATAGATATTAGATTTGAAAACACTTAGTTTAAAATTTTATTACCACACCAGATTATTAAATGAAATTGTTTTGTCAAAATCCCTTGTAGTATATTTAATAGATTATCGGCAGGCAAAGTTTGATAATTTATTAAGTATATGACGGGATCATGTCATATCTTACAGAGGGGTAAAGTGTGACAGAGGGAGTGACTGTAGGAATGATGTAAAGCCACTTGGATCACTTTGTGTTTCTGGATAAAGATGTGAGAATGAAATTCTGTTAATTAAAGTAAATTAAAGGCATGATGTTTAATGTACTAATTTATGAGTGTAGACTTAGTATGTACATTTGTTTTAGTATGTACATTTGTTTAAGTTGAAGAATAATTCATAATTGAAATTTTATAATACAATAAGGTTGACTCATATACAAAATTAGAGTCGATGGGAAAATATCTAATTCTAGTGTCTCTGCCTATAACACCCTCACTTTAGCTAGTCTGTGCATTCAACTGTTTCGGTGATTAATGTCGATCCGGACAGTCAGAATGCCTGGAACTATATGTAAACTAGAGTGAAGAGTCATAAATAATCCAAATAAGTGTAAAAAAAATTAAGAAAAAATTTTAGAAATGAAATACAATGAAGTTAAATGAGCCGGTGTCTTAGCGTTGGGTAACCCTAACAGGAAGTTGTTGTCTTCACAACTAGTAACCCTAAACCCAAGGGAAATCTCGTGAAATAATTTCTTAGATGCCAGAGAAGAGTTACGGAGCCCTAGGTAGTATTAGAATGCCAAGAAAATGTGAGGAGAATTTTTAATATTGGTACAGACAGTTTTGGCTCCTTAAGCCAAACGGAGGGCATTTTGGTCATTTTATCTTCAGAGATGATTTTTTACTGACTTATCAATTTAAGTAGGTGAATTATATGACTAAAAATGTGAACAAATATTGATGAAAATTTAACTAAAAAAATGAGTAAAAGAAAGACTTATCAGATACTAAAGAAAAAGGCGAACTAAAAACCTAGTAAGACTAAAAATTCGATCAATGAAATTTGAAAGTCCCACATTGACCAAAAATGAAATTTATTAAGTTAACAAAGCTAAATTAGTTTAATTAAGTGAAATTATAAAAATTTAAAATAATTATTTAATTAGTCAAACAAAAATGATTAGGAATTTCAACTTAATTACAAAAGTGCCATCTAACAATATTTACAAATTTGCCATTAGGCATTAAATTAATATATTAATCAATAATTGAAAAGAAAATTATGTCTTCCCATTCTTCATCTTCCTGTCCATTGCTCTCTCTTCCTCTTTTTTTTCAATTTCTTCCATTGATACACCTATTCAAAGCTTGAAACCCTAAGTCTCAACTAAAATTTCCTTAGAAAAACTATATCCCACCCTAAACTAAAGCTTAATTAGTAGAGAGCACTCAAGAAAACCAAAAGAAATTAAGAGTTTGGGGCAAGAGGAATTTCAGCCAAGGTGGTTCCATGAGGGAAGTGAAGATTTAGGGGATTTGAAGGTTGATTTAGGCAAAGGAGAGCTTGAAGACAAGGTTAGTGCTATAAACTTTATTTAATTTTGAAGTTTGATAAATTTGGTTAGGGTTTGATACATTTGGAAATTTTATTATTTATGTCTTTTTTATTGCATTTAAGCAAATATTATTGCTATTGGGATGTATGATTGTTGAAATATGTTGAGAAGCTACTAAATGAGTTAAGGGAGTGTGGGGTTGTGTTTATGTAGGATTTTCTGGACCTTGAGTCCAGTGTGGTTTTTCGACCATAAGTAGAATTTTGCAAGTCCAATTGGTGCAAGGCCAATTGAAGATTAAACTAGACACATAGTGACGCAAATTTCATGAAGAAACCTTGCCCAGAAAACCAAGTTAGAATGACCTAGAAATTGCCCCAATCCAGGTGACTAACAAGCTGTCCCTGGAAAATGACCAAATAAACAGTGTTTGTTCATTTGGTTCATTTGGTCATAACTCACTGTAGAATGTCCAATTGACCTGAAATTTATATCAATGGAAAGCTTAGACAATTTAGAACAACTTTTATGCAGAACACAAACTTAAAATTTGAACCTAACCAATTGAAATTTCTAGCCCAAGTTAGGATACTAAATTTGGCAGAACCAAATTTTGTCCAGAATTTCTGGACAAGACCAATCCGGCCAGTTATGATATTTAGGCCATAACTTGAGCTACAAAACTCCAAATGGAGTGATTCAAATAGGGAATTAAAGAAGATACATAAAGGAACAACTTTCATGAAGAAAGTTTTGTCAAAAATCTACTGTAGCAAGGTCCAATGGAACAGTAAACTTGGACCTCAAATTCTGAAAAATTGAAATAAAACCTAGGAGACTAGGAATTGAGTTTGGCAATCAATGCCAACAAAAATAAAATGCAAAATATAGTATCTTGGTGAATTTAGGCTCAACAAATTTATTATAAATCAAAAAGTCAACCTTTGAATGGAAGTGGTTAAATAAATAGTAACCACTAAATTATGTGAAGTAGAAAATCAGATTATAAGAACCATTGTAGTTATTAACATAGGATGTGGTAGGTAAATTGTGAATGGTGAATTTGAGTGACACTAGGATTTAAGTAAAATTTAGCTAAATTTGAAATCTATGAAATATTCACGGATTACTTGAAATATGAATAATAATTCACCTAAATCATGAGGAATAGATAGTTAGGGCTTATATGCCCATTACAAATAGAATTCATGATACATTAGTAATACAATTCGAAATATGAAATTGTAATTAGCATAAGTGAATTGTTAAATGTATAAATGAGATGAAGTCAACATGAGGAATTATGTTTCATTGTAATTAGAACAATAATAATATCTTACCCAATAAGTGGTACATGAGAGGAATTAAGGTGAATTATGAATACTTGTTCTCATCATGAGGAAAAAGAGAAATTAAAATTAATACAAAAATAAGTTTGTATCTCAACTACATTGCTAGGAAAAATTTAATTTTCAGTTCTGGACCTTATAATATATTCATAATACAACTGGGAATATAAAATTTGAATTATATATATATGGACTGTTAAATGTGAAAATGAGGCTAAATTATCACTAGGGCTTATGCCTCTTTTGTAACTAGAAATTAATACCTTACATAATTAATGGCATATGAGAAACAAAAAGAATGTTTTGAGTATAATGGTACATGAGAACCATTGTTGTGAATTGTGATCAACACAAATGATATAATAAATGAATGTATAAATTATGATAAATGCATAATTTATGTAAAATTGTATTCTAAAAATTTATATTTCTGTTGCGAATAGAATTGAAATGTTATAAATTATAATTGGAATTTATCATGAAATAATGAAATAATAAAACAAAACATATTAACACTTAATGGTACTTATGTGCCCATGTATTACCTAGACACGTGTGTCAGATTGGATAGATTGGCATGCCAATAGGGTATTGTTTTAGCAGTACTGTGTAAGGCTTTATGCCTGTACTCATGGTTTTATGCCCGCACTCATGGCTTTTATGCCCGATTACTTATTATCATGGCTTTTAGCCATACTGATATGTTATCATGGTTTTTTAGCCATACTGACTGCATATGTGGTTGACGTACTGAGCTTACATGTCCCATGGTATAACGGCCCGAGGCACCACTGTGTCTAGTGCCAACGACCTGTTATCCAGTTTAGTCAGCTTGTCATAGATTACTTGGGCAGTGAAATTTATTAAAATAAGTTAAGAATATTAGCAATTAAAAATATTAGAAATTAAATAAAATAAATGAGTAAGATTATCTAAAATAAATTAGAATAATTATTTATTAGAAAGAATCTAAATGAACAGGACTGATATTAAAATTTACTTATTATGAAATAATCAGAGACAACCTAGAAAGTATTGAGAAAATGCTAAAAGATTAGCAAAGGAAATTATAACATAAATAAATATTGCAAATGTGACTTACATAATAATATAAGCATAAATTTATTATTTTTAGATTATTTTTCTATTGTATATTATTACTGTACATTTGCAAAATAAACACTTCCAAAGAAGACTAAATTAGAATAAAAAATATTACATTTTAGAAACCTCATGTAAAGTATAAATAAATCTTAATTATCCGAATTATGTTTTATTTCTATCTTTATTTGTATATTATTTTCTTGTTATATTATTGCACCACTAAGCAGCAATGCTTAGCGCAATAGGATTGTTTCCTTCGTGCAGGTACTGAAGCTAAAACCCAGTGGACATTTGACTGGGATTTTTGGGTGTCCAGATTGCAGAGTGTCAAAGGTTGTCACCTCCTCAGCAATGCATGTAGCTAGGGCCCATGTAAATCACATTATGTATTTTGTATGTTATAAATATTTTGTATGTTGTAATGTAAATTAAGAATTTGTAAGTTATATTTATGCAATGTAAATTTATAAATTGATTATTTCATATGTAATTAATTTGTATATCATGTAATTTATAAATTATGTAAATAGTTTGTAAATCATATAGATTGATGAAGTTGAGAATTTTGTGTATGAACTGAGCATGGTTTGATATGTATGGAAATAAATGGATTTGTACAAATGAGTATGTGAGTTGCAAGAATTGAATGAAAGATGACTATGATTAGTATGAATGATATTCTTATTGTAAAATATTATTGAAAATTTTAAGCAGGTGAATAGTAAAATGCGCCAAATAGAAATAAAATAGGGAAAACTCCGCTGGTTTCTATAGAAAAATAATTAATATTAAATGAAACGAATTCAAAATTACTAAAATAATAAAGTAAGATAAGATAGGGTACTCCGGCACCGAGTGTGACATGTTTTGCTTGGCTACACTGTAGGCGGGTTAGGGGTGTCACATTTATTGGTATCAGAGCACGGTTTAGACATTCCTAAGCATCGATAGATAGAATAAGATTGTGTGCATAACATGCATTGCATTCATATGAGTCGAGATGACACTAATGTAGATCTGTTTTCTTTGGTTATTTTAGGTTAAGGTATGGACTCAGAATCGCAGAGGGCAGTAGAGGAAGAAGTAGTGTAACACCCCTATTTGCATAGCCTGGTATATTTTACTATTCCAGTAACCAGTATCGGTCCGGATAATTTAGGGGATTAGAACCACACTTAAGATAACTAGATAAGCCCTAAACACAAATAATTAGTAATTGTCAATTAGTTAAGTATAGATAAGAAAAACAGAACACAAGAAGTTAAATGAGCCGAGAGTCACAGCGATGGGTGACCTTCTCGGGAAGGATTGCGAAGTCGATTTAAACTAGAATTTCGAATCGTAAAATGTGACGCTGCGATCCTTAAGACTATTGCGAACACAGTGGAAAAGAGAAAATCACAAAAAAAAAACTGTTAAGCCAGTCAAATAATTAGTTCAGGGATCCGGAAGAAATATTAAATTATTTACAAACCGGGTCAAACTGGCGAGGGGCAATTTGGTCAATTGACCCCTAAAGCTGACTCCTGACCAAACTGTCAAATAAAATCGAAGAAAAGAAAATTTCGGAGTTGGGAATTAAATTAAAGAACTAATGGAAAAATAAATAAAAAAAAGAGAAAAAAGAAAAAGTGAAAAAGTGATGACATCATGCATGACATCATGCATGATGCAATAAATATTATGATTAAAAATTTAATTTTGGATAATTTGTGGTCTTCATAAAGGTTAAAAATGCATAAAAGAAAAAAAAAAAGTATTTTGGTCTTATTCTTCCCAAACTTGCCGCCCCATCTCTCTCATCCCTCCCTCACCAAAAACCTCTATTGAAGCTCACTTTTGAGCTTGAAGAAATCAAAATCCCACCATAGAAACTTCATTTACCATAACTAAATTTTGTTTGGACAACTAGAAAAGAAGATTCAAGGAGAAAGAAAGAAGGAAAAATTGAACGAAGAAAGATTGAAAATTCTGCACCAAGGTTAGTAAGTTAACTTGAAACTTTTAGTTTAATTCTTGTATTTTTAGCTTAACGAACTTAGAAATTTATATTAAATTAAAAGAAAACAAGTGTTGGAGGACTAGGGTGATTTTCGGCTAGCTAGGGTTTGATATGAGTATGCATGTGTTTTGATTGAATTAAAAGTATATCTAAGCTTGACTGAGTTGAGGAAGTATGTTTATATGTATTGAATTAGTTAAATGTAACGAATATGTGAATTAGGGTTTGGACCTAGGGTTTTGGAAGACAAAAATTAGAGAAATGGTCAAATGGTGTGTTTGACCTTGTTTGAGCTGAAAAATGGTTATATGTGACCAATTGGGGTATGTTGGAAGTGTTAGAATTAGGTTTAAATTCGGATTGCTTAGGGACATTATGCAGTCAGCAGGACCAAGGTCCCTTTCAGAGACCAAAACTGAAAATTTACAAACCCAACTGGTGTGAGGCTAATTGGGAATGAAACTAGACACAAAATGGCATATTTTTTATTCAGGAATCATGCCCAAAAAGTGACCAAAACCTGATGAACAAATTGACCAAATTCGGACTTAGGTATTCTACCCTGTACAAATATGATCAAATAAATAGTGTTTATTCATTTGGCCATAACATGGGTTAGGCAGGTCTAAATGACCTGCAATTTTACCAGTAGAAAGCTGAGATATAGACCTAAAACTTTTATGAAGAACACAAACCTAAATTATCCCATTAACCAAGTCATTTAGTCACCCAAAGTTGGTGACCTAAAACTGCCAGAACCCAGAAATTTGCCCAGAAAATCTGGGTTAGACTAATCTGGTAGCCATGATTCAAATGGCTATAACTTGAGCTACAAAACTCCAATTGAAGTGATTCAAAAAGGAGAATAAATTTAAGACAATAAGGAACAATTTCTATGAAGAAAACTTAGCCAAATTCTAACAGCAACATGACCAATGGAACAGTGCAACATAGGACACCAAAACTGAAAATTTGTAAATTTGCCTAAAAGACTTAAAATTTAAGTAAACAACCAAAACCAACAAATTTAGTAACCAAAATGTGGTATGTGGGTGAAATTGGAATTCCCATACCTATTAAGCATTAGAAAGTCAACAAATTGACTTCAATAGTATAGTGAATAGTAACCCCGAAACACAAATTTTAAAGAACGCCAAGTTTACCATATTAAAGCTAGGTATAAGTAAATTTGAATTTATTTTTGGATTTATGATAAGTTATGATACTGAAACACTGTGAAACTGTGTGTTTCAGTGGAAAAGAATACCGGGAAAGAACCCGAGGCATCGAGTCAAGGCCAAGAGGGGACTCGTATAAGGTTTGTGCACAACATAGAATTTCTGTAAATTTTCTTCTGCAAATTATTTTTGAATGAATTGAGATATTAAATTGTGACACAATTGGATTGAAATGTTTATTATACTTTTGATTTCAATTGTTGAAAGATTAATTTTTTGTGTTTGAAATGGCAATAAATG
Source organism: Hevea brasiliensis (assembly GCF_030052815.1). NCBI lineage: Eukaryota > Viridiplantae > Streptophyta > Magnoliopsida > Malpighiales > Euphorbiaceae > Hevea > Hevea brasiliensis. The sequence continues at coordinate 46,043,389 of NC_079494.1, forward strand.
TTTAACAAATTGTTAAGATAGTTTTGAAACCACAATGTCATGACCATATATTTGAATACCTCACTAGCATGACTTGTGGGGGAAATCAGTTTTGAATTTTGATTCCTTCTCTGGCTGAAGTGTTGAGGTGTGTGCCAGTAGAAGAAGAAAAAGAATGGGTTCCCATATATTTGAGCTAGCTAGCCTTGTGATGTGACTTCTCCTTAGCCTCTGGCTATTGAGATGATATTTGTTTCAAATAGCGTGATATAACTGTGTGTTTTTATAAAATTTGTTTTGAGACTTTTGAAATGAAATTGTTGGATTAAAATCTTATAAATCATGTTTAGAATTTATATTTCATGTTTATTTTAATTTTTGAATAAATATGATTTAAATTTCGCATAAAGATTATTTTAGTATGTTGTGCACCACTGAGTCCAAGTACTCAGCGATGGCTGTTATTGCTGTCGCAGATATAGAGACTAGAGGAGCAGCAGAGTGAGCTACTGAGGATTGAGGAGCTACCTACTCTAAAGATTATCGGGTATACTTTATACCCTGATTGTAAAAATTATTTTGATGTATGTAATATATGTAAATGTAGGAAATGGTCATGAGCAGTTGTATAAAACTTATAATAAATTTTAGTTTGGATTTTTTCTTAATGTAAATTTTTATAATGATGTATATAAATTGCTTTATCTTTAATTACATATAAATGGAAGTATTTTGTTTTAATTTGAATGAAATTAGTTTGTAGTATTTTACTAATGTGACACCCCTTACCCGTGTACAGTATACCCGAATAAGTAATGCCACACGGTGTGCTGGCACACTCTAGTATACCTTACTTAATTTGTGTCATGCTTTTGAAGCTAATTTATGAAATATGATTTATGTCACACCCTACCCCTCTGTAAGGCATAACATGATCCCGTAGTATACCTAATGAATTACCAACTCCGTCTACTGATAACCCATTAAGTACACTACAAGGGATTTTAAAAACTTTTCTTACTTCTTTTACAGTGGTGAGCACTATTTACAGGTGTTAAAGACTTTGATGAACTGAAGTGAAACAACTAACTCATTTGGTTTATTTGGAATTTATGTAAAAATTTTGGCAGAGTGCCATCTATATTTTGGACAAATCAGTTCTTCAGAAAACCTGTAAAAAAAAAGCACTTCAATATGTATTTGCAAATCTCAACTCCAACATATTTTTCAACACAACATATTTCTCAACTCAAATCCATAGTGATTTTTCGAAGACTGAGATAAAGGAAATATAATACAAAACTATTCAAGTAAATGAAATCTCAAATTTACATTTACAATAATTTACATTTAATTACATACCAAAATATTTTACAAGAGTTTTATATACAACTGCTCAAATAATTTACATACATATTATTACATGCTTACATCAAAACCTATGTACATGGGTATACCTATGATATACCTGGAGCTGATCCGAATATATCTTCAACGAAATTTACTTACTGCTCTATGCTCTTCTTACCTGCGACAGCATACAAAGCTATCGCTGAGTGGTGAACTCAGTGGTGCACAACTATAATTTAAAACATAATACAATATATTGACAAAATTTACAGTAAATAATTTGGAAATCTGAATACTTATCAAATTCCACAACTCAAAATATTCATTGCCAATAATGTAAATAATTTGTCTAAATGACTTTGATCACAAAATTCAATGTATCAAATCATGAATATCCATTTAAGTAATTCCAACAAAATCAATTATACATAAACCATAATTGAAATCACCATTCAAAAGCCATTCTGTATCTCAAAAATCATTATGTAACTCAAAAATCATACTGTATCTCAAAAGTCATTATGTATCTCAAAAATCAATCTTTATCTCACTAACTATGCAAGACTAATCCGAAAGGGCCATATTCGATGTGATTCTAACTCCCTATGGTCGGGGAGGTCGAATCTGATTCTAACTCCCTATGGTCGGGGAGGTCGAATCATCGTGCACAGTACCATCACAATAATGAATCTTCCGCAAGGGCCATAACGATAAAATAAACTTAGATCTAACCTCAAATCAGAGGAAAATCTAAGCCTGTGCACGTACCATGGTAATCAAAACACAACTCACTCCATTGTCTTCTCAACAAATGAGAGAGACGTGTAATAACCTAGTCAAGCATCTATAGTGAGATATAAAACAATATCACAATCCTTTTAGTGAGCATAAATCACAATATAATTCGATTCAAATTCAATTCCAATATCCAATAATTTTTATGCTCATCACAATTCAAATCATAAATTTGCATTTTTCCATGAAAATTACCAGCACAATTCAAAACATGTTCTATCATAATTTTTCAAAACATAATTTATTCAATCCATAACAATGCTTAATACTTGTGGAAATACCATTTCACAAAGCTAAATTCATACATACTATAACAATTTCAATAATCATTGAATTAAATCCAATGCTTGTTAAACATAATACATAAGAAAAATATGTCATTTAATCATATGAAATATTCAAAACAAAATCAGCTAAAAACTAGTTGTGCACAAACCTCGATGATTGTCTCACGATCCGGACTCGAGTGTTTCCTTCCCTTTTCTTTGAGTCCTTGTTAACTGAGAAACACAATTTGAAGTGTTTCAGTGCTAAATTAAACTGTCTCTATCGATGGTGTTTGGTAAATAATGCACTGAACTCAATTATTCACTTAATCACCTAATATACCAACCCTCATTGCATTTTAGGTGAATTAGGTCTTAGTGTCGTTAATATGTCACATTCGATAGGGTTTTAGGTTTGGTACGTTTTACCAAAGTCATTTCCTTGTTTAGTGCATTTTAGTGCAAATTCTTTGGATTAGGGATACTTGGTTTGACCTAACCGGACGATCTAGTTCCCTCGGTTTTCGGGTCTCGGTCGAAACTAAAAACTTGTAGATCTAGGTCTTATTGCACGCGAGGCAAAATTTCAGGTCAATCCGAGTTAAGTAGACCAAGTTATGGTCATTATACTATTGCTGGTCAAATGGCATCAATTTAGGTCAATTTTAAGTCAATTTGGTCAACTCTGGTTCGGCCAGTTTTTGGACCCGAACTTGTGCAAGTTGTTTGACTTGCTTATGGTCATTTCTGGGCTTTTGTGTCTTCATAAGACTTGTAGGTATGGGTCTTAACTATTCTTGGTTAAAATTTCAGGTCAATTGGACCTGGTTTGAGTGAGTTATGGCCTAAACACTCACTGCTGCCCAATTGGTCATTTTTCAGGTCCTAATTGCACCTAATCCGAATTGGTCATTTTCTTAGGTCACCTTGCAAGCAGAATTTTGGTATGTTTTCTCAATGAAAGTTGGCACATTTTGTGCCTAGTTTCACCTCAAATTGGTCTCATACCAATTGAGGTTACACATTTAAGGTTATAGGCTAAAATGTACACTGCCCTCACTATGCCTTTCACACCCCACTTCAAACACACATTTAACTTGCAAAGTTTACTTCCATACCCTACCAATCTGTTTTGGTACATTACCAAAAGCATTATCTACTTTACATTAACATTATCTTGGGCAGATTACCATTACCCTCAACACACCAAATATCATTCATAATTACAATTTCTAATTACCATTACAAACACACCTAACCATTACAAATTTTACATACACTTTACAATATCAATCTACATACATCTCATCAACCTTCTAGGTCAATATTCTGCCCACACTTCCTTCAATATATACCATTACTCAAGTGTCCCCAAGCTGCCGCAAACCATTCTTCAACATCAAAGTGCCATCCAATTTACCAATTCCCATCCAAGTGCATAAATCACCATATAAACATGAAATAATTCACTAGGTTACTAATTCATCATGATCAACACCATTTCTCAATTATATGCACAAATATCTCATCAAAAACGTGACTCATGGCTGTCCAAAATGAAAACAAGAATAACCCTTCAAACTCAAAATTTTCCTTCACCAAACTAACACCCATAACATGAACATAAACTTTAACAAAGAAATTCTCAAAAATGCAAACTTACCTTTAATTGTAACTTGCTAAACCTTCACCAAACTTCTCAAAATTGGTATCAATATCTTCCTTGTGATGTGTAGACCATTTTTTGTGAAGCTACCTAGGTGATTAGAAGTGAAATAAAGGAGAAGATCAAGCTTGAAGGCCAACGGCAATGGAGGATTTTCTTTTCCTCAATTCGGCATTGTTGAAGAACTTGGAAGAAAAGAATTTTCAGATTGTTTAATGAACCTACACCTGCCCATTTTATGTTTAATTTATCCCTTTAGTGGTTCACTTACACTTATTAAATCATATAATAAGTTAAATGTTTTATTTACACATTTTTACTCCACTTTTGGCTATTTATATTAGGTACCCCCAAATTAATTTTTCATTTTATTTTCTAAGTGTAATACTATTTATTTTTAATGGAAATTTAGGTCAAAAGACAATTCGGGGTGTCAAATGACCATAATGCCTTTGTTCGGGTTACGTTCCCGATTTTTCGGTAACACCGGGTTTTGTCCGATTTTCGATTTCTCACTTTTCTTTGTACTAATTATTTAATTTTTCTTTGATATTTCTAATGATATTTATACTTCAATAAATATTTATTGGAGTCCTAAAAATATTTTTCAGGGTTCCCCGCAGTCCAGGGCTAGTCAACGGTCCACGCCGTGACTTCCCGGTGCGGTCACCCATCGCTAGGGTTCTCGGCTCGCTTAACTTGGTTACATTTCTTTGCTATTATTTTCCTTTGTTTTTCTTGTATTTTCTTTTCTTGTATTTCATTATTTTATGTCTCCTCACTCATATTGAGGTACGGTTCTAGGCATCCTAGCTGTCCGGACAACACTGGTCACCGGAGCAGCAGAACGCACTACCGAACTTTGGGGTGTTACAATTCTCCCCCCCTTAAATAAATTTCGTCTCGAAATTTTACCTGGCATTAGTCTCTGAACAGGTGTGGGTGCTGTCTCCTCATATCCTCTTCACGTTCCCAAGTAGTTTCCTGGCCTGAATGATGGTTCCACAGCACTTTAACCAGGTGTATCAGTTTGTTTCTCAGCTGCTTCACCTCATAAGCCAGAATTTTTATGGGTTCTTCCTCATATGAGAGGTCTGGATTTACTTCAATCTCTTCAACTGATAGTACATGAGATGGGTCTGATCTGTACCTCCTTAACATGGACACATGGAAGACACTGTGTATCCTTGCTAGCTCTGGAGGTAATGCCAACCGGTATGCCAAAGGACCCACTCTTTCCAGAACCTCATATGGTCCGATGAAACGAGGACTCAGTTTCCCCTTTCTGCCAAATCTCATAATCCTCTTCCAAGGAGAAACTTTGAGGAATACTTTATCACCCACTGCATATCCAATATCTCTTCTCTTCAGATCAACATAAGACTTGACGATGCAGCGACCTTGAGTCTATCTCTGATCAATTTGATCTTTTCCTATGTCTGTGAACAATTTCGCCCAATCACCTTTCTTTACTACTTCATCCCAACATAAGGGAGTTCTGCACTTTCTGCCATACAAAGCTTCATATGGAGGCATCCCAATGCTTGATTGGTAGCTGTTGTTATAAGCAAACTAAATCAAAGGCAAGTGTGTATCCCAACTACCTTCAAACTCAATCACACAAGCCCGTAGCATATCCTCCAATGTCTGAATAACCCTCTCAGACTGGCCATCTGTCTGTGGGAGGAATCTTTGTCTTTGAAGTTCAATCTAGTTCCTTGGACTATCTGAAGACTACCATAGAATCTAGAAGTGAACCTAGGATCTCTGTGGACACAATTGATACGGCACTCCATGCAATTTTACAATTTCATATATGTACAATCTGGCCAATCTTTCCAGGCTATAGTCCATCCGAACTGGCAAAAAGTGAGCAGACTTGGTTAGTCTATCAACTATAACCTATACTGCATCATGACTATTCTGTGTCCTCGGAAATCTCATCACAAAATCTATAGTTATCTGTTCCCTTATAATGTTTCATAGGGTGTCACTTGTATGCTAGCTTGACACTTATTAATGTATACAAATTCTGTTAGTGGAATGTATCTGTCCCATCTCCTTCGGATTCAAGGACAGAAGTTCTCAGTATATTCTCGAGGGCTTATCACGCATTACAGGTTATTATTATCATTTCATTTCATTATTTACAGGAACTCAATGAGTTTTTTAAAATTTACCTGAATCACTTGTTTCGACTGTCCATCCATCTGAGGATAATAAGTCGTACTGATATCTCTAAGCTTATAGCAATTACTGTGGTACAGGTAATTCACACTAATGTAACTGAGTCACTGACTCTAGCTACCTTACAAGTGTAGTCGTTTGATAGGCTAGTTCTGAAGTTTTAAATTTCTGACTAAAATTTTCACATTTATTTCCAGTAATAGTATTCTATTCGGGTGCAACTGTATCAATTTATAGATTACTTACAAATATTCTTAATTTATTATACCACGAGGAAGCACGTAGCTCTACACAATAATCTCGTGTCGCATCTTAATGTCTGCGACTTACAATACAAACATCGAGAACATTATATAGTCACTACGTTATAACCTCATGGACTAGGTTTTCTAACATCTTATCCTTCTCGAATCCACTAATATCCTATACCGATTCTGATTATAATATCCATTAATAATTACTAACAGTAACATCTTTGCCCTCATCTAGAGCAATTCTATTACTGTAACTTACTTTTCGGTCCTCATGCCTTACATTAAGTAGGCTTGCCAATTAGCTTTTATAATTTATGGTGTGTTAGAAAATACTTTTCACTGATAAACTCTTCCAAACTAATTTCACTTATTATCACAATTCTTATACATTTTATTATCCTAAAGGACTAGTCACTAATACATCAAAATTCATTCCCATGTAAAGGAATAACAACAGAACATATAGTTCTGACACTAACACACAACTAAGTAGTGCTGGGATCAAATAATAACTAATTATTTCTTTCAAAAATTAAGAACTTACCAGCAGCTACATCTGAAGTTTCTGCTCTTTCTCCTTGGTGCATAGTGGACGCTCTGACTGGTGCGCTACCATATTCGGGTTGATTCACTGTGTTATAGTGGTGAGGAGTATCAACTCTATTTCTATCTTGACTCTGACTGACGGTCTTTGAAATCCGGAGAGCAGATCGAGGTGGTTTAGTACAATTTTTAGCAAAGTGTCCAAGTTTTCCACAATTGTAGCAGGCTCCAGAGGTCTTATAGCATATCCCACCATGATATTTTCCACAAGTTTCACATTGGCGGGAAGGGTAGGAACTTCTAGTTGTTCAACGACTGGACCTTGGTGGTCTCTGTCTTAATGATCCGCCTCTATCGTATCCCTGAGCTCGGGGTTCCTCAAATTCTTTTCTCTTTCTCAAATTACTGTTCGAGCTCTAACCCATAGGTTTCTCCCTCTTTTCCATTTCACACTGCCCTTGTGGGGTTGGAGTGCATACTTGGGCTTGGGCTGACAGATTATCAGCCATTTGTTGGAAGAAAGTGGCCATTTGCTGGGCCATTTGTGCAGTAATTTGTACCGGTAAAACTGGTACAGTCGGGCCTTCGACACTTTGTGGAGCTGGGGCCTCAGCTTGTTCTTCTGCCATCACAGACTGTTCTATTATCTCATTCTTCTCTTCCATTCTTTTCACAGAATTTTCTATTCCTGTACAACCAACATAAGGAGATTCCTCTCCATTAGTTCATATTTATGATGTAAATGTACTATATGTATCAAACATTTGAGCAGTTGTAGTTACCGACAAAAAGATTTCAAATTCACAGTTCAAAATTTACTTTAAAACCATTGCTCTGATACCACTAAAACATGTCCACCCTACCCCTCTGTAAGGCATAACATGATCCCGTAGTATACCTAATGAATTAAAAACTCCGTCTACTGATAACCCATTAAGTACACTACAAGGGATTTTAAAAACTTTTCTTACTTCTTTTACAGTGGTGAGCACTATTTACAGGTGTTAAAGACTTTGATGAACTGAAGTGAAACAACTAACTCATTTGGTTTATTTGGAATTTCTGTAAAAATTTTGGCAGAGTGCCATCTATATTTTGGACAAATCAGTTCTTCAGAAAACCTGTAAAAAAAAGCACTTCAATATGTATTTGCAAATCTCAACTCCAACATATTTTTCAGCACAACATATTTCTCAACTCAAATGAATAGTGATTTTTCGAAGACTGAGATAAAGGAAATATAATACAAAACTATTCAAGTAAATGAAATCTCAAATTTACATTTACAATAATTTACATTTAATTACATACCAAAATATTTTACAAGAGTTTTATATACAACTGCTCAAATAATTTACATACATATTATTACATGCTTACATCAAAACCTATGTACATGGGTATACCTATGATATACCTGGAGCTGATCTGAATATATCTTCAACGAAATTTACTTACTGCTCTATGCTCTTCTTACCTGCGACAGCATACAAAGCTATCGCTGAGTGGTGAACTCAGTGGTGCACAACTATAATTTAAAACATAATACAATATATTGACAAAATTTACAGTAAATAATTTGGAAATCTGAATACTTATCAAATTCCACAACTCAAAATATTCATTGCCAATAATGTAAATAATTTGTCTAAATGACTTTGATCACAAAATTCAATGTATCAAATCATGAATATCCATTTAAGTATTTCCAACAAAATCAATTATACATAAACCATAATTGAAATCACCATTCAAAAGCCATTCTGTATCTCAAAAATCATTATGTAACTCAAAAATCATACTGTATCTCAAAAGTCATTATGTATCTCAAAAATCAATCTTTATCTCACTAACTATGCAAGACTAATCCGAAAGGGCCATATTCGATGTGATTCTAACTCCCTATGGTCGGGGAGGTCGAATCATCGTGCACAGTACCATCACAATAATGAATCTTCCGCAAGGGCCATAACGATAAAATAAACTTAGATCTAACCTCAAATCAGAGGAAAATCTAAGCCTGTGCACGTACCATGGTAATCAAAACACAACTCACTCCATTGTCTTCTCAACAAATGAGAGAGACGGGTAATAACCTAGTCAAGCATCTATAGTGAGATATAAAACAATATCACAATCCTTTTAGTGAGCATAAATCACAATATAATTCGATTCAAATTCAATTCCAATATCCAATAATTTTTATGCTCATCACAATTCAAATCATAAATTTGCATTTTTCCATGAAAATTACCAGCACAATTCAAAACATGTTCTATCATAATTTTTCAAAACATAATTTATTCAATCCATAACAATGCTTAATACTTGTGGAAATACCATTTCACAAAGCTAAATTCATACATACTATAACAATTTCAATAATCATTGAATTAAATCCAATGCTTGTTAAACATAATACATAAGAAAAATATGTCATTTAATCATATGAAATATTCAAAACAAAATCAGTTAAAAACTAGTTGTGCACAAACCTCTGATGACTGTCTCCCTGATCTGGACTCAGTGTTTCCTTCCCTTTTGCTGAGTCCTTGTTAACTGAGAAACACAATTTGAAGTGTTTCAGTGCTAAATTAAACTGTCTCTATCGATGGTGTTTGGTAAATAATGCACTGAACTCAATTATTCACTTAATCACCTAATATACCAACCCTCATTGCGTTATAGGTAAATTAGGTCTTAGTGTCGTTAATATGTCACATTCGATAGGGTTTTAGGTTTGGTACGTTTTACCAAAGTCATTTCCTTGTTTAGTGCATTTTAGTGCAAATTGTTGGATTCCGGGATACTGGTTTGACCTAACCGGACGATCTAGTTCCCTCGGTTTTCGGGTCTCGGTCGAAACTACAAACTTGTAGATCTAGGTCTTATTGCACGCGGGGCAAAATTTCAGGTCAATCCGAGTTAAGTAGACCAAGTTATGGTCATTATACTATTGCTGGTCAAATGGCATCAATTTAGGTCAATTTTAAGTCAATTTGGTCAACTCTGGTTCGGCCAGTTTTTGGACCCGAACTTGTGCAAGTTGTTTGACTTGCTTATGGTCATTTCTGGGCTTTTGTGTCTTCATAAGACTTGTAGGTATGGGTCTTAACTATTCTTGGTTAAAATTTCAGGTCAATTGGACCTGGTTTGAGTGAGTTATGGCCTAAACACTCACTGCTGCCCAATTGGTCATTTTTCAGGTCCTAATTGCACCTAATCCGAATTGGTCATTTTCTTAGGTCACCTTGCAAGCAGAATTTTGGTATATTTTCTCAATGAAAGTTGGCACATTTTGTGCCTAGTTTCACCTCAAATTGGTCTCATACCAATTGAGATTACACATTTAAGGTTATAGGCTAAAATGTACACTGCCCTCACTATGCCTTTCACACCCCACTTCAAACACACATTTAACTTGCAAAGTTTACTTCCATACCCTACCAATCTGTTTTGGTACATTACCAAAAGCATTATCTACTTTACATTAACATTATCTTGGGCAGATTACCATTACCCTCAACACACCAAATATCATTCATAATTACAATTTCTAATTACCATTACAAACACACCTAACCATTACAAATTTTACATACACTTTACAATATCAATCTACATACATCTCATCAACCTTCTAGGTCAATATTCTGCCCACACTTCCTTCAATATATACCATTACTCAAGTGTCCCCAAGCTGCCGCAAACCATTCTTCAACATCAAAGTGCCATCCAATTTACCAATTCCCATCCAAGTGCATAAATCACCATATAAACATGAAATAATTCACTAGGTTACTAATTCATCATGATCAACACCATTTCTCATCAATTATATGCACAAATATCTCATCAAAAACGTGACTCATGGCTGTCCAAAATGAAAACAAGAATAACCCTTCAAACTCAAAATTTTCCTTCACCAAACTAACACCCATAACATGAACATAAACTTTAACAAAGAAATTCTCAAAAATGCAAACTTACCTTTAATTGTAACTTGCTAAACCTTCACCAAACTTCTCAAAATTGGTATCAATATCTTCCTTGTGGTGTGTAGACCATTTTTGTGAAGCTACCTAGGTGATTAGAAGTGAAATAAAGGAGAAGATCAAGCTTGAAGGCCAACGCGGCAATGGACGATTTTCTTTTCCTCAATTCGGCATTGTTGAAGAACTTGGAAGAAAAGAATTTTCAGATTGTTTAATGAACCTACACCTGCCCATTTTATGTTTAATTTATCCCTTTAGTGGTCCACTTACACTTATTAAATCATATAATAAGTTAAATGTTTTATTTACACATTTTTACTCCACTTTTGGCTATTTATATTAGGTACCCCCAAATTAATTTTTCATTTTATTTTCTAAGTGTAATACTATTTATTTTTAATGGAAATTTAGGTCAAAAGACAATTCGGTGTCAAATGACCATAATGCCCTGTTAAGTTACGTTCGATTTTTCTTAACACCTGTTTTGTCCGATTTTCGATTTCTCACTTTTCTTTGTAATAATAATATAAATTTTCTTTGATATATATAATGATATTTAAAATTAAATAAATATTTATTTGAGACCTAAAAAAATTTTTCAGGTTCCATGATCCGAGCTAGTCAACGGTCCACGCCGTGACTTCCCGGTGCGGTCACCCATCGCTAGGGTTCTCGGCTCGCTTAACTTGGTTACATTTCTTTGCTATTATTTTCCTTTGTTTTTCTTGTATTTTCTTTTCTTGTATTTCATTATTTTATGTCTCCTCACTCATATTGAGGTACAGTTCTAGGCATCCTAGCTGTCCGGACAACACTGGTCACCGGAGCAGCAGAACGCACTACCGAACTTTGGGGTGTTACAATTTATTTAAGCCATTTATCAAAATTATTATTTATTTGAGGTTCCGAAAATTTTAAAGAAAATCCGGCGGAGTACCGGCTAAAAATGGAGAAAACAGTTCTTCGGAACCTGTTAAAAACACTTCCAAATAATTTCCAAACAATCCCAACTTCAATTTATCAACAAAATCTCAATATTAAGATCTCAACATCATTTCAATTCCAGTTCTCAATCATCCATTACATGTGATGATCACATATAAATCACAAGTAAACATTTGCATTTCCATTCACAAGTACAATTTTCATAATTTACATAAACATCAATATACATTACACAAGTTTAATTACATATGAGAAAAACAAAGTTAAGTTACAAAATGTCAAAATGACACCTAATGTCCTACCAATGCACTGCAGAAGTTGAGGTGACACGGACACTGTGCAGGACTGCAGGATGGACTCACCCAGTCTGCGGTCTACTGGGCTCACGATCTGTATCTCCAGTACCTACGCATGGCAAAAGCAACGCGCTAAGCAATAATGCTTAGTGGTGCAATAATATAATAAAAGAAAATAGCAAGAAATTAAATGTGTAGTGAATGTATATGTTTTATTTGTTTGGTATTTGTATATTATTTACTTTGTCCACTTTTATTCATTTGGTTGCCCCAAGTAACCTACCCTAGACGATTGGACTGGATAACGGGTAAACTGGCACTGGGTATCTAATACCTCGGGCCGTCACACCATCGGTCGCATATGCATCACCCGGTGTGCAGTAACGACTACCAAGTCGTAAATAATCTCGTGCACAAGGCCAAGTCTCAATGCAAAGTCGAATGGCTAAAAGCCATGAAATCACAGAATGGCATTTTTGCCATGTGCGATCGCTAACTGAACCCTATTGGCATGCCAAACTATCCAAACCAATCATGTTAGGTATACTAGGGCATTTGAAACTTTTAAATTCTTCAATTTGTGCATTTCAAGTTTTGGGGTCACTATTCACCTCATTGGTCAATAAAAATATTGACTTTTGGATAGAAAATATGTGTATTAGTTTTAACACCCCAAACATACCACATTTTGTATTTAAAACTTGTTGGAATTGATTGCCATTTCCATTTCTCAACTTAAATCTAGGAGGGCAGAATTTTCAGTTTTGGAGACCCAATTTTACTGTTCCATTGGGCCCTGTTACAGTGGGAATTTGAAGAAATGGAAAACATGAAAGTTGTTCCTTATTTTGTCTAGTTGAATTTTCTTTTTTGAATCACTCCATTTGGAGTTTTGTAGCTCCAGATATGGTCCAAAAACCACAGCTGGCCGGATTACCATTCTGCAGAAATTACCATATCTACAGTAACATGAACAGTGACTGTGAGTGCAAGTTTGAATTGGTTCTGGCCATAATTTGGGGTAGGTTCCTTCATGAAAGTTTTTTGTATATGTCTTAGCTTTTTGCTGTAAAAATTTCAGGTCAATTGACCAAATCTACAGTGAGTTATGGCCAAATGAACAGTTACTGTTCATTTGGTCAATTCTGCAGAATCAGTTACAGGGTATCCGGATTGGGGCCAAGTTTTGGTCCTCTTGCTTTGGTCTTTTGGGCATGGTTTCTTCAGCAAAAATGTGACATTATAAGCCTAGTTTCATTTTCAATTGGCCAAACACCAATTGGACTAACACAGCCAAAGTTATGGCTGTGTAATTGGACTGAAATTTCAGTCACCTTTACTGCTGTCCCTAGGCAGCATAGTCACTCTCTTTGCCAAGCTATTTTTCAGTCCAAATTATGATTAAATTTCCTCAAATGGTCACTAATTGACCATTAGAATGTCCTTTAACAATTTCATAATCCAAGTCCACATTTTCACCCTCAAAACCCTAGTTTCCATTCCAAATTACCCATACACCTTGGTTAAGCACACTAATTCATTATCTATGTAGATATATAGCTTAAACATAATCTCCAATTCATTCTAAGTCCATTAAAATCATCAAGACACTCCATTATTGTTCCCTCATTAGGGCTGCCGAAATTCAAGGCATGCATAAACATAAATTTCATTCATTTAAGTTACAAATTCTTGCTCACTTTAAGGCTTTAACATGGAATAAAGGAGATTTAAGTATATATATGCACTAACCTTGAATAGGACAGATTTTTCCCCACTTAAAACTTCACTTTCCTTCACTTTCTAGGCTGCCAAACACTTCCCCAAGAGGTGTGATTAAGTTTTAATGAAGGGGTTTAGGGTTTAGTGGTGGAAACAAAGGAGAAAGGGAGCTTGGGAAGTGAGGTTTAATGGAGGTTGAGAGAGAGAGAGATTTCGGCTGGAATTGGAGAGGAAGAAGGCAGCTACAATTTAATTATTTTGGTCTTAATTTTGTCTCTTTTAAGTATTTAAGAAAGTTTATTAGCTTGTGATTGGTTGGTGAGTTTTAAATGACATCACAATGATGTCATAAATAAGCTTTTCTTTGATTTTTCTTTTCTTTTCATCACTACTCATTTCCAATTTAATTTCTAGTAATATTCATTCATATTTTATGTCATATTAATTATTTACTTAACTGGACAAGTCGGCCAAAAATCACCTCTGAAGGCGAAATGACCAAAATGCCCTCCGTTTGGCTCAACGGGCCAAAATTGTCTATACCGATTGAAAAATTTTTCTAGGTATTTTCTTGGCATTCTAATGCTATGGGAACCTCAGTAACCCTTCTCTGGAGTCCCAAAAATTATTTTACAATTTTTTCACCGGGGTCTAGGGCTCCTCATTGCGAGAACCGCAACTTCCCTCCGGTTACCCATTGCTTGGGCACTGGCTCGTTTTACTTGGTTGTATTTTATTTCTAAAATTTTTACTAAGTGTTTCTTATTAATATTTGAGTTAATTATGGTCCCTTACTTAAGTTTAATTATTTTTCCGGACGTTCTAGCTGTCCAGACCGACACCGGTCACCGGAATAGTAGAATGTACGGAATGATTACCGGGAGGGTGTTACAACTAATGTTGAATTTTGAAATTTGAGAAATAATGTTGAAATTGGTTGGGATGGATGTGGATTCAATGAAGTTGTTGAGATAAATCATTAGAAGTGTTTTTTATAGGTATTTGAAGAACTATTTTCTCCAAATACAGACGACACTCTGCTGAAATTTTTATAAAATTTGCGAAAAAATAAAATGGGACAAAAATCTTAACTAGTTTTCAAACTTTAATTAAACGTTTTGATGCCTATTAGAAAATGCTCACCACTTATAAAATGTAGAAAATTGTTTTAAAATCTCTTGTAGGGTACTTAATGAGTTATCGGTAGGTGAAGTTCGGTAGTTTATTAGGTATTCTATGGGATCATGTTATGCCTTATAGAGGGGTAAGGTGTGACATGTTTTATTAGTATTAGAGCAAATTTTTTTGAAGTATGTTTTAACTTGTGAATTTGTGTCTTTTCTTTGTTAAGTACAACTGCTCAATGTCCTTATTGGTTACATACAGTGCATTATATCATAAATATGAACTAACGAAGGGAAATCTCCTAATGTTATTTATTCAGGAGATATCCTACTCCAGATTAAAATGGAAGAAGGGGATCGCTCAGTTGAGCAATCTGTTGAAACTGAAGCACAAGGGGAAGGCCCAACTCTACAGAATGTTAGTGGGTCAGTGGCACCAGCCCCATAAATGCCGCAGTTTCCTACACAATTCTCACAGCAGATGGCGGTAATGTTTCAATAAATGGCTGGGGGTATGCCAGCTCAAGCTCCACCCCAGACTACTATGGTGCAACCTCAAGCTCCAGTCAGACAGTATGACAAGCTGTTGAAGTATGGGGCTACGAAATTTAAGGGTACAGTAAACCCTATAGAAGCAGAGCAGTGGCTAGAGAGGATGGATCGAGTGTTCAAGAAGCTGCACTGCTAAGATGAGTTGAAATTTGAATGCTCCGTGTCACTACTGCAAGGGGATGTGTATGATTAGTGGAAGACCATCCCCCACAGCTTGGCTGAATCACCAGTACTGACCTGGGATGATTTCATCAAAGAATTCAGATAGAAATACATTCCAGATGCATACGTGGATCAGAAACTACAAGAATTTCTAAGTCTAAAATAAGGCAATAGAACAGTGGCGAAATATGAGAGGGAGTTCTCCCGCTTAAGCCACCATGCTGGGAGTCTCCTTTCTACTAGCAAGGAAAGGTACAAGAGATTTGAGACGGGTTTGAAGCCTAGCCTTCGGATGCAAGTAGTGGGATTCGGACACAGTAATTTTTCAGAGCTCATTTCTCAAGCACTTGAGTTGGAAAGAATTGAATCATAAGCGACCCTAACAAAAGAAAATTCAGAAAAAGCTGAGAAATCAGAGAAAGATAAAGGGGAAAAATCAGTTGAGCAAAGTCCTAGTGGTACTTCTGGAAAGAGGAAGAAATTTAGGGGACTTAGCAGAGGTCGAGGTGGAAGGTTTGGAAGGGGCAGATTCTCTGGACAGAGACCCCCTAAGTCTGGTCAGCAGTCGAGTAGCGGTTCATAACCTTCTCGCCCCTGTGAGACTTGTGGCAAGATTCATAGGGGAGAATGCTATTGGGCAATAGGAGCCTATTTTAACTATGGAGGCAAGGGTCATATTGCAAAAGATTACACTAGTACTCCTAGATTTAGTCCAGCTCCTACTACTACAGAAGGATCTATTCAGAATCCTACTCCCAGAGGTTCACAAATAGTTGGTAGAGGAAGAGTATAGGCCATGCTTTAGGCAGTGAGGGTACTGTTGGTCAGTCAGTACAAGGAAGTGCTTCAGCCAAAGTTTATACAATGAGATAGCAAGAAGAGCCTGAGACTTCCAATGTAGTAGTCGGTACATTCTCTATCTCTGATCAAGAAGTATTTTTGTTGTTTGATCCGGGTTCAACCCACTCATGTGTTAGTGCTAGCATAGTCAGTTCACTTATTGTTCCATGTGTTAAGATGGGTTTTGAAGTGCTAGTAACTAGTCCATTAGGACAAGAGGTTTGCGTCAACAGAATCTATAGAGACTATCCTTTGGTGATCCAAGGACATGTTTTTCTGTTAGCTTTGATTGAAATGCCCTTCAGAGATTATGATATTATCTTGGTCATGGATTAGTTAGCCAGGCATCACGCCATGATTGATTGTAGACTGAAGACAGTCACTTTTGGTCTCCCTCTGTACGGTGATGTGGTAATACATGGGGAGAGGCATTTACTACCATCAAACATCATTTCAGCTACACTAGCTAGAAGGATGATCAGAAAGGGGTGTGAAGCATACTTGGCACATGTGATAGACACCTAAGTGGGGAGCCCAGCATTGAGGGACATCCCTATGGTATGTGACTTTTCGGATGTGTTTCCTAATGAATTGCCAGGATTACCTCAAGAAAGAGAGGTGCAGTTTGAGATTGATGTTATGCCTGGTGTGGACCCAATCTCCATAACAGCATAGAGAATGGCTCTAGCATAATTGAAAGAGTTGAAAGTGCAGTTGCAAGAGCTGCTTGACAAGGGCTTTATCCGCCCTAGTGTGTCACCTTAGGGAGCACCAGCGTTGTTTGTTAAGAAAAAGGATGGCACTCTCCGCTTATTTATTGACTATCGACAGTTGAATAAGGTGACAATAAAGAATAGATATCCATTGCCTCACATTGATGACTTGTTGGATCAGTTGAGAGTTGTGTTCTCCAAAATTGATCTGAGATCAGGTTATTATCAGCTGAAAGTACAAGAGCAGAGTATTCCAAAAACTACCTTTAGAACCCGTTATGGCCATTATAAGTTCTTGGTTATGCCATTTGGGTTAACTAATGCTCCGGCTGCTTTTATAGATCTGATGAACACTATCTTCAAACCATACCTCGACCAGTTTGTTATGGTATTCATAGATGATATATTGGTCTATTCGAGGAGTGTAGAAGAGCATGATAAACATCTGCGGATTGTACTGCAAACTTTGAGGTAGAAACATCTATATGCCAAATTGTCAAAGTGTGAATTTTGGCTGAAGAAAATATCTTTCTTGGGGCATGTAGTATCAATAGAGGGCATCAAGGTAGATCCAAGTAAGATAGAACCTGTCCTTAATTGGAGGCCACCCAGAAATATCATGGAGATTCACAGTTTTCTGGGTTTAGCTAGATATTACCATCGATTTGTGAAGGGATTTTCGATGTTGGCATCTCCATTGACTAAGCTACTTCGAAAAGATGTGAAATTTCAGTGGATGGATAAATGCTAGCAGAGTTTTGATGAATTGAAGAAATGTTTGACTGAGGCTCCAGTCTTGACTTTACCTACTCTGGGTAAAGAATATACAGTTTACAGTGATGCTTCTCACAATGGGTTAGGCTATGTATTGATGCAAGATCAAAATGTCATTGCCTATGCATCACGCCAGCTGAAACCGCATGAGAGGAATTATCCGACACATGACTTGGAGCTTGCAGCTATAGTGTTCACTCTTAAGATCTGGAGACACTATTTGTATGGGGAGAAGTGCTGTATCTATGCAGATCATAAGAGTTTGAAGTATTTGGGCACCCAGAAAGAGTTGAATTTGAGACAGAGGAGATGGTTAGAGTTAATAAAGGACTATGATTGTCTGATAGACTATCAGCCAGGGAAAGCTAATGTTGTGGCTGACACCTTAAGTTGCAAGACTATGGCAAGTCTACGAGTTACTCCTTTGTCTATGGTACATGAGTTGAGATCATTACATGTTAGCTTAGAGATTAATGATGAGGGGCAGACAACAATTGCATGGCATATACAGCTATTGTTGATTGATCAGCTCAGAATGGCTGCTCAGGATGATGAAAGGTATCAAAAGCTGTTGGAAGAAGTCAGACAGGGCAGGAAACCAGAATTCTCAATAAAAGATGACGGTCTATTGCTACACCAGAGCAAAATGTGTGTTCCTAATGATGTTGATTTGAGGAAGATCATTTTGAAGGAAGCACATGAGTCTCCTTTTGCCATGCACCCTGGTGGCACAAAAATGTATAGAGGGCTGAAAGAGCATTACTGGTGGATGGGTATGAAAAGAGATGTTTCCAAATGCCTAACTTGTCAGCAAGTGAAGGCAGAGCATCAAGTACCCTCTGGTTTGTTACATCCACTACCAGTACCATAATGGAAATGGGAGAGAATAACAATGAATTTTGTGATGGAACTTTCGAGGACACAGAAGAGTCATGATACAGTTTGGGTCATTGTTGACAGACTAACCAAGTCTACTCATTTTCTGCTAGTTTGGATGGGCTACAGTTTAGAAAGATTGGCCAAGTTGTACATTGATGAGATAGTAAGACTGCATGGAGTGCTAGTATCCATCATATCTAACAGAGATCCTAGGTTCACTTCTAGATTCTGGGGTAGTCTATAGAGAGCCCTAGGAACTAGATTGAACTTCAGTACGGCATTCCACCCACAGACAGATGGCCAGTCTAAAAGGGTAATTCAGATCTTAGAGGACAAGCTACGGACTTGTGTGATTGAGTTTGAGGAAAGTTGGGACATACACTTGCCTTTGATCGAGTTTGCTTACAACAACAGCTACCAATCAAGTATTGGGATGCCTCCATATGAAGCTTTGTATGGCAGAAAATGTAGAACTCCCCTGTGTTGGGACGATGTAGGTAAAAGGAAGATGATTGGGCTCGAAATTGTTTAGCAAACTGAGGAGAAGATCAGGGTGATCAGAGATCGACTTAAGACTGCATCATACCATCAGAAGTCCTACATTGATTTAAAGAGAAGGGATATTGAGTATGCCGTGGGTGAGAAAGTATTCCTCAAGGTTTCCTCTTGGAAGAAAATTATGAGATTCGGTAGAAAGGGGAAACTATGTCCTCATTTTCTTGGGCCATATGAGGTTCTGGAAAGAGTGGGTCCTTTGGCATATCGTTTGGCACTACCTCTAGAGTTAGAAAAGATACATAATGTCTTCCATGTGTCTATGTTGAGGAGGTATCAATCAGACCCATCTCATGCACTATCGGTAGAAGAAATTGAAGTAAATCCAGACCTCGCATGCAAGGAAGAACCCATAGAGATTCTGGCTTATGAGGTGAAGCAGCTACGGAACAAGCAGATACCGTTAGTGAAAGTGCTGTGGAACCATCATTCGGGCCAAGAAGCTACTTGGGAATGAGAGAAGGACAAGAGGAGACAGTACCCACAGCTGTTTAGAGATTGATACTAGGTAAAAATTTCGAGACGAAATTTATTTTAAGGGGGGGAGAATTGTAACATCCCTATTTGCATAACTTGGTATATTTTACTATTTCGGAGACCGGTATCGGTCCAGATAATTTAGGGGATTAGAACCATACTTAAGACAACTAGATAAGCCCTAAACACAAATAATTAGTAATTGTCAATTAGTTAAGTATAGATAAGAAAAACAAAACACAAGAAGTTAAATGAGCTGAGAGTCACAGCGATGGTTGTCCTTCTCGGGAAGGATTGCGAAGTCGATTTAAACTCAAATTTCAAACCGTAAAATGTGACGCTGCTGTCCTTAAGACTATTGTGAACACAGTGGAAAAGAGAAAATCACAAAAAAAAATTGTTAAGCCAGTCAAATAATTAGGTCAGTGATCCGGAAGAATTACTGAATTATTTGTAAACAGAGTCAAACTAGCGAGGGGCAATTTGGTCCATTGACCCCTGGAGCTGACTCCTGACCTAACTGTCAAATAAAATCAGAGAAAAGAAAATTTTGGAGTCGAGAATTAAATTAAAGAACTAATAGAAAAATAAATAAAAACAAAGAGGAAAAAGAAAAAGTGAAAAAGTGATGACATCATGCATGACATCATGCATGATGCAATAAACATTATAATTAATAGTTTAATTTTGGATAATTTGTGGTCTTCCTAAAGGTTAAAAATGCATAAAAGAAAAGAAAAAAAAATTATTTTGGTCTTCTTCTTCCCAAACTTGCCGCCCCATCTATCTCATCCCTCCCTGACCAAAACCCTCCATTGAAGCTCACTTTTGAGCTTGAAGAAATCAAAACCCCACCATAGAAACTTCATTTACCATAACTAAATTTTGTTTGGACAATTAGAAAAGAAGATTCAAGGAGAAAGAAAGAAGGAAAATTAAAGGAAGAAAGATTGAAAATTATGCACCAAAGTTAGTAAGTTAACTTGATATTTTTAGTTTAATTCTTATATTTTTAGCTTAAGGAACTTAGAAATTTACATTAAATCAAAAGAAAACAAGTGTTGGAGGACTAGGGTGATTTTGGCCAGCTAGGGTTTGATATGAGTATACATTTGTTTTGATTGAATTAAAAGTGTATCTAAGCTTGACTGAGTTAAGGAAGTATGTTTATATGTGTTGAATTAGTTAAATATAACAAATATGTGAATTAGGGTTTAGACCTAGGGTTTTGGAAGAGAAAAATTGGAGAAATGGTCAAATAGTGTGTTTGACCTTATTTGAGCTGAAAAATAATCATATGTGACCAATTGGGGTATGTTGGAAGTGTTAGAATTAGGTTTAAATTCAGATTGCTTAGGGACATTATGTAGGCAGTAGGACTTAGGTCCCTTTCAGAGACCATAACTGAAAATTTACAAACCCAATTGGTGTGAGGCTAATTGGGAATGAAACTAGACACAAAATGACACATTTTTCATTCTGGAATCATGCCCAAAAAGTGACCAAAACCTAATGAACAAATTGACCAAATCCGGACTTAGGTATTCTGCCCTGTGCAAAAATGACTAAATGAATAGTATTTATTCATTTGGCCATAACTTGGGCTAGGCAGGTCTAAATGACCTGAAAGTTTACCAGTAGAAAGCTGAGATATAGACCTAAAACTTTCATGCAGAACACAAATCCAAATTATCCCCTTAACCAAGTCATTTAGTCACCCAAATTTGGTGACCTAAAACTGCCAGAACCTATAAATTTGCCCAGAAAATCTGGGTTAGACTAATCTGGCAGCCATGATTCAAATGGCTATAACTTGAGCTACAAAACTCCAATTGGAGTGATTTAAAAAGAAGAATAAAGTTAAGACAATAAGGAACAATTTCTATGAAGAAAACTTAGCCAAATTCTAAGAGCAACATGACCAATAGAACAGTGCAACATAGGACACCAAAACTGAAAATTTGCAAATTTGCCTAAAAGACTTAAAATTTGAGTAAACAACCAAAGCCAACAAATTTAGTAACCAAAATGTGGTATGTGGGTGAAATTGAAATTCTCATACCTATTAAGCATTAGAAAGTCAACAAATTGACTTGAATAGTATAGTGAATAGTAACCCCGAAATGCAAATTTTAAAGAACGCCAAGTTTAGCATAATAAAGCTAGGTATAAGTAAATTTGAATTTATTTTTGGATTTATGATAAGTTATAATACTGAAACACTGTGAAACTGTGTGTTTCAGTGGAAAAGAATACCGGGAAAGAACCCGAGGCATCGAGTCAAGGCCAAGAGGGGACTCGTATAAGGTTTGTGCACAACATAGAATTTCTGTAAATTTTCTTCTGCAAATTATTTTTGAATGAATTGAGATATTAAATTGTAACACAATTGGATTGAAATGTTTATTATGCTTTTGATTTAAATTGTTGAAAGATTAATTATTTGTGTTTGAAATGGCAATAAATGTTTAGTAAATTGTTAAGATAGTTTTGAAACTATAGTGTCATGACCATATATTTGAATACGTCACTAGCATGACTAGTGGGGGAAATCAGTTTCGAATTTTGATTCCTTCTCTGGCTGAAGTGTTGAGGTGTGCGCCAGTAGAAGAAGAAAAAGAATGGATTCCCATATATTTGAGCTAGCTAGCCTTGTGATGTGACTTCTCCTTAGCCTCTGGCTATTAAGATGATATTTGTTTCAAATGGCATGATATAACTGTGTGTTTTTATGAAATTTTTTTTGAGACTTTTGAAATGAAATTGTTTGGATTAAAATCTTATAAATTATGTTTTGAATTTATATTTCATGTTCAATTTAATTTTTGAATAAATATAATTTAAATTCCGCATAAAGATTATTTTAGTATGTTATGCACCACTGAGTCCTAGTACTCAGCGATGGCTGTTATTGCTGTCGCAGTTATAGAGACTAGAGGAGTAGCAGAGTGAGCTGCTAAGGATTGAGGAGCTACCTACTCTGAAGTTTATCGGGTATATTTTATACCCTGATTGTAAAAATTATTTTGATGTACATAATGTATGTAAATGTAGGAAATGGTCATGAGCAGTTGTATAAAACTTGTAATAAATTTTAGTTTGGATTTTTTCTTAATGTAAATTTTTGTAATGATGTATATAAATTGCTTTATCTTTAATTACATATGAATGGAAGTATTTTGTTTTAATTTGAATGAAATTAATTAGTAGTATTTTGCTGATGTTGAATTTTGAAATTTGAGAAATGATGTTGAAATTGGTTGGGATGGATGTGGATTTAATGAAGTTGTTGAGATAAATCATTGAAAGTGTTTTTTACAGGTATTTGAAGAACTATTTTCTCTAAATACAGACGGCACTCTGCCGAAATTTTTATAAAATTTGCGGAAAAATAAAATGGGACAAAAATCTTAACTAGTTTTCAAACTCTAATTAAATGTTTTGATACCTATTAAAAAATGCTCACCACTTATAAAAAGTAGAAAATTGTTTTAAAATCCCTTGTAGGGTACTTAATGAGTTATCGGTAGGTGAAGTTCGGTAGTTCATTAGGTATTTTACAGGATCATGTTATACCTTATAGAGGGGTAAGGTGTGACAAGTTGTAAGCCGTATCCCAACTGGGAGTGATGTTGGAAATCGGGGAGATCCTGCTCCGCCAGTGCAAGAGGTGCCTGTACAATCCCAACAAGCTTTGTTTGCATAGATGACTGAGTTCTTTCGATAAATGACTGGGGCAATTCCACCACCACCACCTCAGCAAAAATCACCTTTGGGAAAAATTAGGAAGTATGGAGTTGTAGATGTCAATGGTAGAAAGGAAGATGATTCTTCAGCTGTTGAGTATTGGTTAGAAAGGACTAAAAGAGTCCTGCAGCAGCTCCATTGCACACCAGAACAAAGTTTGGAGTGTGCAGCTTCATTGGTACAAGAAGCTGCATATCGATGGTGGGATGTCGTAACCAAGGTAGTGCCACCAGTCGACGTAACTTGGGAATTCTTTTTGATAGAGTTCAGAATGAAATATATTAGCTATGTTCATGAAGAGGAACAGAAGAGGAGTGGTGATCAGTAAAAGAGAAAATTTGGACAATCTAGTAATAAGAGGCCGAGAGAACAGTTAAGTCAAACATCTAATCAAAGTAGGAGACTTAGACCCAGGCCTATACCCAAAAGAGGTCAACCAGAGATGCCAGTAGTGAGTGCACCAGGACTAGCAAGAAAATGTGGCCATTAAAACAATTGGCATAAAGGTGAATGTAGGGGATTGATTGGAGCCTGTTATAGATGTGGGGCCATGGACTATCGTCTGAAAGATTGTCCTAAGAGGAATTTACCACGGACCCAGACAGAGGTCGTGGAAGGACCAAGTACAACAGTAACACTACTTGCAAATGTCACCCAAGCCGGAGAGGAGCAAGATGCCCCAAATATGAATTTGAGGTAAAGTATCGTTCCTTTATGATATGCCTAAGTGTATAATGATAGATTCGAAAAGGCTAAATAATACCATATATATAAAAGGAGTAGACAGAGGGAACAATAGAAAGGTAAAGGAATTATCTCAGATAGTTACACCTGGTAAATTTCGAGGACGAAATTTTCGTTAGAGGGGAAGAATTGTAATACTCTCACTTTAGCTAGTCCGTGCATTCGACTGTTCCGGTGATTAATGTCGGTCTGGACAGTCGGAATGTCTTGAACTATATGTAAACTAGAGTGAGGAGTCATAAATAATTCAAATAAGTGTAAGAAAAATTAAGAAATAATTTTAGAAATGAAATACAATGAAGTTAAATGAGCTGGTGCCCTAACGATGGGTGACCCTAATGGGAAGTTATTGTCTTCATAGTTAGTAACCCTAAACCCGAGGGGAATCCCGTGAAATAATTTTTGGGATTCCAAAGAAAAGTTACAGAGCTCTAGGTAGCATTAGAATGCCAAGAAAAGGTTAGGAGAATTTTTAAGATTAGTACAGACAATTTTGGCTTCTTAAGCCAAACGGAGGGCATTTTAGTCATTTCATCTTCAGAGACGATTTTTGACCGACTTGTCAATTTAAGTAGGTGAATTATATGACTTAAAATATGAACAAATATTGATGAAAATTTAATTAAAAAAATAAGTAAAAGAAAGACTTATCGGGTACTAAAGAAAAAGGCGAACTGAAAACCTAGTAAGACTAAAAATTTGGTCAAAGAAATTTGAAAGTTCCACATTGACCAAAAATGAAATTTATTAAGTTAACAACGCTAAATTAGTTTAATTAATTGAAATTATAAAAATTAAATATAATTATTTAATTAGTCGAACCAAAATGATTAGGAATTTCAATTTAATTACAAAAGTGCCATCTAACAATATTTACAAATTTGCCATTGGGCATTAAATTAATATATAAATCAATAATTGAAAAGAAAATTTTGTCTTCCCATTCATTGCTCTCTCTCCCTCTTTTTTTTCAATTTCTTCCATTGATACACTGTTACGATCGAGCTCCAATCATTAAAGGAATTGTCCGCTTTGGCCATAAGCCTCATGGTTTTGTCCCATAGGTGGAATGAAGAACTTCCCAGGAGGTTACCCATCCTAGGATTTCTCTCAAGCGGCACACTTAACCCTGGAGTTCTTCCAACTCTCTAGGCTATTCCACCAAAAGGCGCCTCTAGTGATTAGTTCCCCCATCTTATATATCATTACTTTTTGAACCCAAGACTATCTTCGTGCTTTGCCGATGTGGGATTTGCCTAAGGGACCTTTCTCCCCCCCTTTTGGGACCCAGCGTCCTCACTGAGGTTTGCCCCACCATCGCCCAAAAGGACACGCGAGCGGCTTTTGATACCAATTGTAACGATCGGGCTCCAACCACTAGAGGAATTGTCCGCTTTGGCCATAAGCCTCACGGTTTTGTCCCATAGGTGGAACGGAGAACTTCCCAGGAGGTCACCCATCTTAGGATTTCTCTCAAGCGAACACGCTTAACCCTGGAGTTCTTCCAATCACTAGAGGTGACTTTTGGTGGAATGGCCTAGAGAGTTGGAAGAACTCCAAGGTTAAGCGTGCTTGCTTGAGAGAAATCCTAGGATGGGTGACCTCCTGGGAAGTTCTCCATTCCACCTATGAGACAAAACCGTGAGGCTTATGGCCAAAGTGGACAATTCCTCTAGTTGTTGGAGCCCGATCGTTACATACACCTACTCAAAGCTTGAAACCCTAAGTCTCAACCAAAATTTCCTTAGAAAAACTATATCCCACCCTAAACTAAAGCTTAATTAGTAGAGAGAAATCAAGAAAACCAAAAGAAATTAAGAGTTTGGGGCAAGAGGAATTTCAGCCAAGGTGGTTCCATGAGGGGAGTGAAGATTGGTGGATTTGAAGGTTGATTTAGGCGAAGGAGAGCTTAAAGACAAGGTTAGTGCTATGAACTTCATTTAATTTTGAAGTTTGATAAATTTGGTTAGGGTTTGATACATTTGGAAATTTTATTATCTATGTCTTATTCATTGCAATTAAGCAAATATTATTGCTATTTGGATGTATGATTGTTGAAATATATTGAGAAGATACTAAATGAGTTAAGGGAGTGTGGTGTTGTGTTTATGCAGGATTTTCTAGACCTTGAGTCCAGTGTGGTTTTTTGGCCATAAGTAGAATTGTACAAGTCCAACTGGTGCAAGGCCAATTGGAGACGAAACTAGACACACAATGACACAACTTTTATGAAGAAACCTTGCCAAGAAAACCAAGTTAGAATGACCTATAAATTGCCCCAATCCGGGTGACCAACAAGCTATCCCTGGAAAATGACCAAATGAATAGTGTTTGTTCATTTGGTCATAACTCACTGTAGAAATGTCCAATTGGCCTGAAATATATATCAATGGAAAGCTTAGACAATTTAAAATAACTTTTATGAAGAACACAAACTTAAAATTTGAACCTAACCAATTGAAATTTCTAGCCCAAGTTAGGACACTAAATCTGGCAGAACCAAATTCTGTCCAGAATTTCTGGACAAGACCAATTCGGCTAGTTATAGTATTTAGGCCATAACTTGAGGTAAAAAAACTCCAAATGGAGTGATTCAAAAAGGGAATTAAAGAAGACATATAAAGGAATAACTTTCATGAAGAAAATTTTATCAAAATTCTACTGTAGCAAGGTCCAATGGAACAGTAAACTTGGACCTCAAATTCTAAAAAATTGAAATAAAACCTAGGAGGCTAGGAATTGAGTTTGGCAATCGATGCCAACAAAAGTAAAATGGAAAAATGTGCTATCTTGGTAAATTTAGGCTTAATAAATTTATTTTAAATCAAAAAGTCAACCTTTGAATGGAAATGGTCAAATGAATAGTAACCACTAAATTATGTGAAGTCAAAAATCAAACTATAAGAACCATTATAGTTATTAATATAGAATGTGATAGGTAAATTGTGATTGGTGAATTTGAGTGACACTAGGATTTAAAGAAAATTTAGCTAAATTTGAAATCCATGAAATATTCATGGATTACTTGAAATATGAATGATAATTCACCTAAATCATGAGGAATAGATAGTTAGGACTTATATGTTCATTACAAATAGAATTCATAATACATTAGTAATACAATTGGAAATATGAAATTGTAATTAGAATAAGTGAACTGTCAAATGTATAAATGAGATGAAGTCAACATGAGGAATTATGTTTCATTGTAATTAGAATAATAATAATATCCTACCCAATAAGTGGTACATGAGAGTAATTAAGGTGAATTATGAATACTTGTTCCCATCATGAGGAAAAAGAGAAATTTAAATTAATACATAAATAAGTTTGTATCTCAACTACATTGCTAGAGAAATTTTAATTTTCAGTTCTGGACCTCATAATATATTCATAATACAACTGGGAATATAAAATGTGAATTATATATATATATATATATATATGGACTGTTAAATGTGAAAATGAGGCGAAATTATCACTAGGGCTTATGCCTCTTTTGTAACTAGAAATTAATACCTTACGTAATTAATGGCATATGAGAAACAAAAAGAATGTTTTGAGTACAATGGTACATGAGAACCATTGTTGTAAATTGTGATCAACACAAATGATATAATAAATGAATGTATAAATTATGATAAATGCATAATTTATGTAAAATTGTATTCTAAAAATTTATATTTCTGTTACGAATAGAAATGAAATGTTATAAATTATAATTGGAATTTATTGTGAAATAATAAAATAATAAAACAACATATTAACACTTAATGGTACTTATGTGCCCATGTATTGCCTAGACACGTGTGTCAGATTGGATAGATTGGCATGCCAATAGGGTATTGTTTTAGCAATACTGCGTAAGGCTTTATGCCTGTATTTATGGCTTTATGCTCACACTCATGGCTTTTATGCCCGATGACTTATTATCATGGCTTTTAGCCATACTGATATGTTATCATGGCTTTTTAGCTATATTGACTGCATACATGGTTGACGTACTGAGCTTACACGTTCCATGGTATAACGGCCAGAGGCACCACAGTGTCAAGTGCCAATGACCCGTTATCCAGTTTAGTCAGCCTGTCATAGGTTACTTGGGCAGTGAAATTTATTAAAATAAGTTAAGAATATTAATAATTAAAAATATTAAAAATTAAATAAAATAAATGAGAAAGATGACCTAAAATAAATTAGAATAGTTATTTATTAGAAAGATTCTAAATGAACTGGACTGATATTAAAATTTACTTGTTATGAAATAATTGGAGACAACCTAGAAAGTATTGAGAAAATGCTAAAAGATTAGCAAAGGAAATTATAACCTTAATAAATATTGCAAATGTGACTTACATAATAATATAAGCATAAATTTATTATTTTTAGATTATTTTTCTATTGTACATTATTACTGTACATTTGCGAAATAAACACTTTCAAAGAAGACTAAATTAGAATAAAAAAATAGTAAATTTTAGAAACTGCATGTCAAGTATAAATAAATCTTAATATCCGAATTATGCTTTGTTTCTATCTTTATTTGTATATTATTTTCTTATTATATTATTGCACCACTAAGCAGCAATGCTTAGCGCGATGGAATTATTTCCTTCGTGTGGGTACTGAAGCTAAAACTCAGTGGACACTTGACTAGAATTTTTGAGAGTCCAGATCTGCAGAGTGTCAAAGGTTGTCACCTCCTCAGCAATGCATATAGTTAGGGCCCATATATATCACATTATGTATTTTGCATGTTATAAATATTTCGTATGTTGTAATATAAATTAAGAATTTGTAAGTAATATTTATGTGATGTAAATTTATAAATTAATTATTTCATGTGTAATTAATTTGTATATCATGGAATTTATAAATTGTGTAAATAGTTTGTAAATCATATAGATTGATGAAGTTAAGAATTTTGTGTATGAACTGAGCATGATTTGAAATGTATGAAAATAAATGGATTTGTACAAATGAGTATGTGAGTTGCAAGAATTGAATATAAGATGACTATGATGAGTATGAATGATATTCTTATTGTAAAATATTATTGAAGATTTCAAGCAGGTGAATAGTGAAATGCGCCAAATGGAAATAAAATAGGAGAAACTCCGTTGGTTTCTTCATAGAAAAATAATTGATATTAAATTAAACGACTTCAAAATTACTAAAATAATAAAGCAAGATAAGATAGGGTGCTTCGGTACCGAGTGTGATATGTGTTACTCGGCTACACTATGGGCGGGTAATGGGTGTCACACTGCCACAACAAATCTGATTCTGATGGCCTTGCCACAACTATCCTAGTCTGGTAGCTTTGCTATAGCTGAGTTTTCCCTTGACTCAAAATTTATGTATCTAGATATCTTAGTATAAATAATAAGATTAATAATATTAATTTAAACTGAGCGTGGAAAAGAATTATAGCTCATGGAGTGTCTGTAGAATCCTACTTATCATTGGGAATCCAATGAAATGGTATATATATGTATAAATATTTGACATGGTTATGTCGAAGCTGGAAATGAAAATATGAAACCTTTTGGAATAAGAAAAAAAAAAGAAAAACAAAATCTGGGTATTCAAGTCATTTACTTTTCTTTTGTTTCATTAAATTATAAAATTTACTGGGTGTAGATTTTCCATAGGTTTTGATAAGTAAATTATGGTGCCAAAGTGCTTTGAGATCTTGGCATCGTCAAAGAGAAGTATAATAAATCTACTAGACATGAAGTATGACACCCCTCACCCGTCTACAATATAGCCGAGTAAGGCATGTCACACTTGGTGTCGAAGCACCCTATCTTATCTTACTTTATTCCTTTAATAATTTGTTCTCGTTATATTTTATTATCAATTATTTTTCTAAGGAGAAACCAACAGAGTTTTTCCTATTTTATCTCCAGTTAGCGTATTTCACTACTCACCTGTTTGAAATTTTCAATGACATTTTCAAATAAAGATCTCATCCATACTCATCATTTCGAATAGCGTCCATACATAAATTCTTATTCATTTCCATGCATATTCATTCATGCTCATTTCATATATCAAAATTCTCAAATTTCCATTAATTACATAATTTACAAACTAATTACATAAATTCGAAATTTACATAATATACAAATAAATTACAATTCCATAATTTACATTTGAATATAATAGCTAATTATAATGCACACAATACATAATATGACTTTTGTAAGTCTTATCTACATGCATTACTGAGGAGGTGACAACCTTATATTATTATGTAAGACACATTTACAATGTTTATTTAAGTTATAATTCTTTTGCTAATCTTTTTAACACTTCCTCAATATTTCATAGGTTGTCTTAGATCATTTCATAATAATTAAGATTCTTAGAGTTATTTCATAATAGATAAATTTTAATATTAATCTAGTTCATTGCGGGTCTTTCTAATAAATAATTTCTTAGAGCTAATCTAATTTATTTCAAGTCTTTCTAACTCGTTTATTTAATTTTTAATATTCTTAATTTATTTCACTGTCCAAGTAACCTATGACAAGCTGACTAAACTGGATAAGTGGGTCACTGGGCACTGGACACTGTGGTGTCTAGGGCCATCATACCATGGGATGTGAAATACGATACGTCAACCAAGTGTGCAATCAATATGGCTAAAAAGCCATGGTAACATATAATCAGATAATCGGACATATAAGCCATGAATGCGGGCATGAAGCCAAAAATACAGGCATGAAGCCTTACGCAGTAGTGCTCAAACAATTCCCTACTGGCATGCCAATCTATCCAATCTGACACAAGTGTCTAGGCAATACATGGGCATATTAGTACCGTTCAACATTAATATGTATTATTATATCATTAGTTTATTATAAGTTTCAATTACAATTTATAACAATTAATTTTACTCCTGATAGAAGTATAAATTTCCAAGTCACAATTATACATAATTTATTCATTCCTCATAATTTATACATTCATTATATTATCCTAATGATCAAAATTCACATCAGTTGTTCTCAAGTACTATTATACTCAAAGCATTTTTCCTTTCTCCAATAATGAGAACTAATGTCTCCTTCATATATTCATGTGATTCATTTATTCATTACAATATTTATACAAATTCACAATTCAAAAGTAATGTACTTACTAAGCATTTATGATTTCCCTTAGTTTCTTTCATTTACCATTAAGTGTCAATAGGTTTTATTATTTCATTATATATTCCATTGTATATATATATATATATATATATATATATATATATATATATATATATATATATTTGTTGTAACATTTTAAATTCTATTTTCTAGTGGAAATACAATATCCAAACTTATTTTCACTTAATGCATATAATCAAAATTTTCATTTATATGATTCACAATTTATCAATCATATCATCTATTTATCATTTACATTTTCTTATCTAATTTATCACACCATTTCACATGTACCTAGGTTCAATATTTTTTTATTTATATTAATTTACAAACTACATTTTAAATTATATTAACAATGTCTCATAAGTTCTATTTGTGATGAGGATATAAATCTCATCTACCTATTATATATTAAATCATTTAAGTGGGGTACCGTTAGCAATTTGGGTTTTGGTAGTTATTATTCACCTTGTTATTCAAG
Organism: Hevea brasiliensis; assembly: GCF_030052815.1. Taxonomy (NCBI): domain Eukaryota; kingdom Viridiplantae; phylum Streptophyta; class Magnoliopsida; order Malpighiales; family Euphorbiaceae; genus Hevea; species Hevea brasiliensis. The sequence goes on from NC_079494.1 coordinate 46,075,598, forward strand.
CATAAATATTGACTTTTTCATACTTAATGAATAAGTTAATTCTAATTACACCAAGATCACATATTTTGGGTTTTACACTTGTTGGCATTAGCTGCCAATCTCAATTCAAAGCTCATTGAAAGTTATTTCAGTTTTTTAGATTTTATGGCCAATGTTTACTATTCCATTGGACTAACCTACAATGGAAATTTGGCTAACTTGTCTTCATCAAAGTTGTTCCTTTATGTGTTTTCTTTAATTCCCTTTTTAAATCACTCCATTTGGAGTTTTGTAGCTCAAGTTATGGCCAAATTTCCATAATTGGCCGGATTGGTCATGTCCAGAAATTCAGGGCAAAACTGGTTTTGGCAGATTTCGTGTCCTGACTTTGGCTAGCATTTCGGATGGGTTATGGTCAGAATTTGGGCTTGTGTTCTTCATGAAAGTTGTTCTAAATTGTCTAAGATTTCCATTTATATAAAATTCAGGTCAATTGGACATTTCTACACTCAGTTATGACCATTTGAACAAATACTGTTTATTTGATCAATTTTCAGGGACAACTTGTGTGTTACCTGGATTGAGGCAATTTTTTAGGTCAACTTCAGTGCGTTTTCTGGGCAGGGTTTCTTCATTAAAAATGTTGCATTATGTTTCTAATTTCATGTCCAATTGTCCTTGATCCAATTGGAGCTACACAAATCCAATTAGAGTAGTCCAAACACCCTAGACTCTAATGGTCTAGATTCACAGCCACAAGGCGGCTCAATAATTTCACAATCCAATGCCACATTTAATCCCAAATTAAGGTCCAATCATGCCAATTGGTCATCAAGTGACCTTAAGAACCCTAATTTACCATCAATTTTGCAAAACCCTAATACTTCCTCAAACGCTAACTCCCAAATTCTTAAATCTTACTTCAAACATAACAATTGATGTTATATGTCTCATATTCACATTCAAAGCTACCCATAAGCAATTTTAATTCATTCAAAACTCATCAAACACTTCAATCATCAAAGCTGCCAAAAATTGAAGTTGATCCATACATGGGTATATTCTTTCAATTCCTTAAATTTCTAACTCAATTCATGCTCCTACCATGAAACCTAAAGACAAAGTAAAGAGAAATAACACTAACCTTTTGATGAGCTTTTCTCACTTCTCAATCCTTCACTTTCTTGGCTTCTCTTTCCAGCTAAACACTTTCCCAAGAGGTGTAGACAAGTTTTAATGAAGGTAATTTATGGTTTAGTGGTGTGAATCATGGGAATGGAAGAGAGAGATGAAACAACATTCATGGAGGTTGAGAGAGAAGTGAGGCCGGCTAGTTGAGAAGATGAAGCTGAAAATCCTTTTATTTTTGTCTCAATTTATATTGATAATCATCCCTTTAAAAGGCTTGGCTAATTCTAATTGATTAGAAATTTTAGTTTTTTCATTTATGACATCATGCTTATGTCATAAATCAAATTAAATTTTATTTTCTTTTCTCATTTCTTTTATTCATTTTTAATTAATTTCTCATTAATATTAATTCATATTTTAGGTCATATAATTCACCTATTTAAATTGACAAGTAAGTCAAAAATTGTCTCTGAAGGTGAAATGACCAAAATGCCCTTCATTTAGCTGAACAGACTAAAATTATCTGTATCGATTGATTTAATTTTCCTTGTATTTTCTTAGCAATCTATTGTCATCAAAACCTCAATAATCCTTCCCTGGAGTCTCAAAAATTATTTCACAGGGTTTTCCACGGGTCTAGGGTTGCTAACGGCCTTTACCGTTACTTCCCATTAGGGTCACTCATCGCTAGGGACTACGACTCATTTAACTTTATTGCATTTTATTTCTAAAATTTTATCTTAATTTTTCTTATCATTATTTGAGTTATTTATGACTCCTCACTCTAGTTCAAATATAGTTCCAGACATTCTAGCTATCCGGACAGACATTGGTCACCAGAAGAGTAAAATGTACGGACTATCTAAAGTGAGGATATCACATGAAAACTATAAAAAGTGTTGGAGTTTGGGTTATGTATTAAATCATTTTCTTCCATATTTAATTCATGTCCTTGAATATGGTAAATAAATTTTCTAGTGTAATTAAGATTGAAGTTTTAAATTACTTGAAGTCTTTTGATGTGGATTGTTGTTAAACCATTTGTTATAATACCATATAACAAGATCTGAAAAGGATTTTATAATTCGCACAATATGTGTAAAAATTATGGTTTTTTTTTTTTCCTTTAAGTGGGTTAGATTAGAATTATGAGAAAATTATGCTGGAATTTTAATAGAATTCAAGATTTTTGCTAAACAATGGATTAACAATTTGAATACAAAATTTTTAGTTTAAATAGATATCATTGAATGGTTGAAGGTTTAATCTGAACCGTAATTGATGTGGATAGTAGGTTATGAGATATGAGTGTTACATTGCACCTTCTTAAAATTTTTAATTGCAAAATATAATTTCTCCTTGATTTGGGCTGAAAAAGGAGTCCCCTTAAGACTTTTCCTAAACTTTTGATTTTTAAATACAATTGCCTCCTTATTTTGGGTTAAAGGGAGTCTCCTTGAGCCTTTCCTAAAAATTTCAATTTAAATATTTTTTAATTTCTTATTTTTTTAGGTTCGAAAGGAGTCCTCCTTATCCATTTCCTAAAATTTTGATTTTTTAATACAACTTCCTCCTTGTTTTGGGTTTGAAGGGGAGTCTCCCTTGAGCCTTTCCTAAAAATTTCAATTTTAATATTTTTAATTTCCCCCTTGTTTTGGGTTCAAAGGCGAGTCCCCCTTGAACCTTCCTAAAATTTTAATTTTAAAATACTATACCTCCTTGTTTTGGGTTTGAAGGGAAGTCCCCCTTAAATCACCCTCCACTCTTTTTTTTTATAAAAATATATACATATTTTTAAACTTAGCTTTCAACAATTTCTCACATCTTGAATTATATTTTATAAGAATTGCTTTTAATTTTGAATATTGCCTAAAAATTTGCCTTTAATTGATTGATCCTTTTTTTAGGATGATTAAATGTATAAGAATGATAGTAATTTAATTAGTGTGAGTTAAATATTTACATGTCCTATTTACTTCATTATAATTGAAGCCTTATGTAGAAACTATGACCCTTTTTAGAAAAACCTAATTTTATTGCTTATATGTATGATGTCTAAGTTGAGAAAAACGATATGTGAATATATGTGTAGGCCAAAATGGCAACTTTTATGCACATTGAGTTTTGGTGAAATTGAAAAATATCAAGATTTTAGGAGAAACTTTGTCAAATTTTATGCGAATCTATGAGTGATAAATTGCATGCATGTTTGCATCTTATATTAATTTGTTAAATGAAATTAATATGGATAGAGATTGACAATTAATTATACCAATGAAGGGACCTTGATTTTTTGAATAGGAGATCCTATTAATGAATTAAACTCTCTAACTATTAATTAACACATTTCTTTTAAATTAGAGTCATAATTGAAAGAATGAAAAATCTAAACCCAGGTTAAATTTACTTTATTAATAAAATTATATTGTTAATTACACTGTATATCTGGCAAATATATGTTGCATGTATGTGTTCTTTTATGATTGAAATCAAATGTTCACTTCACATATAACATCATTTATTATTTTGACACCAATGATGAGATTAGCGATGGTGAGTTAGGAGTTCTCACTACTCATCAAAAATCCCTAGGAAACAAAATGATGCTTCTTCAAGAACTGGAGTCCCTATTTTGTTGAGGGAGGAATTTAATGAATAATAAATGATATGGAAAATGACTATTTAATCCTTGTATTTTAATGAAACTAATTACTTGGTCGTTGTATTTTAAAAAATATACTATTTAGTTCATGTATTTTGCTTCCAATAAACTATTTAATCCCTTCGTTAAAATTTCCATTACTTAATGCTAGTTAAACTGCTATTTATTCTCTTTATTTTAAGAAAACTAATTAGTGGATCCCTGTATTTTGAAAAACATTATTATTTAGTCCATCTATTTTCGTGGAACTAATTAGTTGGTCCTTATATTTTAAAAAACACAATATTTTGAACAATATATTATTTGATAAAAATATAAATTTTGCTATATAGAGACTAAATGTAAATTTATATATCTTTTTTAAAATTTTCAAGTATTTTCATCCAATTCCTTGAATATCATTTTTGTATTTTCTCTAATGGAAATAATTTTCCTTGATTACTTGTAAATCTAAGGAAAATAATTAACTTTTTTGTACAAACAACTTATACCATTTTTATCAAAATATGAAAAAAAAAAGATACCATTTTTATCAAAATATGAAACAAAGAGAGAATGGGGGGATAAGGATGTGAGCACAGAAAAAAAAAGAAACATGCAGAGAGAGAAATAAGGGAGAGTAAGAGGGAAATATGGTAGAAAGGATTAGGGTAGTTTAGATTTAAAAAAATTATGAGACTAAATAGTTAATAAAACTAAATTATAGAAACAAACTAATATGTTTTTCCAAAATATAAACACTAACTAATTAATTTTATTAAAATAGAGGGACTAAATAGTAGTTTGAATGGAAAAATTCATAAGAGACTAAACAGTTTAACAAAAACAAAGTACAAAAATTAAATAATATATTTTTCAAAATATAGAAACCAAATAATTAATTTCGTTAAAACATATGAACTAAATAATAATTTACTCTAAACGATAAATAAATTGTCTTCATGGCTTTTACAAAAGAATGCTAGTTTCATTTTAATAAAATTCAATTCATGTTTTCTCCCCTAAAAGAAAATTGATTTGAAGGTTTTTATAATGAAAATAAATATTTTTCCTAAGATTTATTTTATCATAGAGTTTGCAATAACTTAATAAAATTTATAGTTTTTTTTCATAAAAATAATATTAATTTTTTTCTTTTTTTAATAATGATATAGCTTTTATTTTTGATAATGTGACATATAAAAAAATAAAAATATTTTTAGCAAAATTCAAGTTATAAAATTATTTTTCTTCCGGTCTCTTGAATTAAATAATTTTCAAAACAAATATTTTATTTTGACTCGCTTTTATTAATGCTAATTTAATCTTTAGCAAAGGATTAAAGGTCTAAATTTTATTTTATTTTTCCTTGTAAAATTATCTTTTAGTTTTTTCTGCCTTTAAAATTTTAAATTGCAATGACTTTTCATTAGAAATTGCCTATTGTCAAATTTAGAAGTCTTTTTTTTAAAGACATATTTTTATAGTTTTAATATTTCCTTTCTTCAAAATTAATAATCCTAAATTTGTCACACCTTATCCTTACATGAGGTATGACATGATCCCATAATATATCCAATGAATTACCAAACTCCGTCTATATATAATCTATTAAATATATTACAAGGGATTTTGAACAATTTCAATTTCCTTTAAGTGAAAAGAGATGATAAATATCATTAAAGAACTTTTATTGGGGTTTATATCATAATAATAAATTTTGATCTTTAAGAAATTTCTAAAATTTTTACGGAAATTTTGACAGAGTTCCATTTGTAAATAGAGAAAACAGTTCTTCAAAGCCTGTGAAAAACACTCCCAATATACATTTAAACCACAGTTTCATTTACAACTCCTCGCAATCCATTCTCAATCAACACAATTTCAAGAAATTCATTATATAAAAAAAAATAGTCAAAAAGAAACTTAAGCATTTTATTAATATGAAATAACAAGTTTACATCACAAATATTTACACTAATCAAAAATAAAATTCCAAAAAGTTTATACAACTACTCAAGTCTATTATGTACATACACACAGTTGCATATACATGAAAGGAAAATTTACAAGGGTATAATTTATATACCCGATGATGGCTCCCAAAATATTGTTCACTCTTCGTCACAAGCAACCTACTCTGCTGTTTTATTTACCTCTTTACCTGTGATAGCATAAACAAGCTATCGCTGAGCCAAAGACTCAGTGGTGCACAACTTAAAAAAAAATAATAACTTACACATTAACATAATCACAATTTTGTAAATTATATCAATTGAAATATTAACACACATAAATTAATTCTTTATTTTTAAAGCTAGAAATTTTCTTAAATAAACTAAATTTTATTCCATAAATCATAGAACAAGAATTTTTAAAAGTCACACAGTTTTGATCATGACACGATTATCCAATTCGTCCCAATAAGCAAAAGCTAATGGGGAATGCAACGGCTAGTTAGCACATGTATATGAGCACTCATTCAATTCTTCCTTAACTGGCACACACCTCAACACTTCAGCCAGAGAGGGAATATAAATCCAATTCGCCCTACTAGGCAAGCTAGTGAAGAAATCAAACATATAGTCATGAGAACTGTGGTTTCAAACCATTTCAATAATTTTCCAAGCATCAAAATATTCATCAATTCACTTTCTTTTTTCATTCAAATAATTTCCCAAAATTGGGCTAGCAACACATAATTTTTGTCAATCAAAGTATTCAATAATATAATAAAGGCCATAAACTATTTTCACAACTCATTCAATACCAAATTCAATTTGAAAATGTGACATCTTACCCCTCCGTAAGGCATAACATGATCCCGTAGTATACCAAATGAATTACTAACTTCGTCTACTGATAACCCATTAAATACACTACCAGGGATTTTAAAACTTTTCTTACTTCTTTTTACAGTGGTGAGCACTATTGACAGGTGTTAAAAAAAAAATTTTTAACTGAAGTGAAACCAAATAACACATTTGAAGTATTAATAATTTCTGTAAAAATTTTGGCAGAGTGCCATCTGTATTTTGAATAAAACAGTTCTTCAAAAACCTATAAAAAGCACTTCAAATATATAATTCCTCAATCCCAAACTCCAATAACAATTCAACACAATAATTTTCTCAACATTATCAACTCAGTTCAACAATCAATTTTCTAGTGTTCCCAAAAGATGAGATAAAAGAAATATGTCACAATGTTTTTACAAGCCAAAATAATTTACAATTTTAGTTTACAACTGCTCAAGACCAAGTACAATATATACATACAGTGCACATACATTACAACAAAAACTACACAATATGGTATACTCAATATACCCGGTGAAATCTCAAAATGTAGCACAAGCAGCCTACTCTGCTGCTCTGTCCGTCTGTCTACCTGCGACAGCAATGAAAAAGCTATCGCTGAGTAAAATTTACTCAGTGGTGCACAATAACAATTTAAAATGCGGTATGTAAAACTTTTATTGACAATTTAGAATCCAAACAATTCACAATTTTTCAAAGCTCATATAACACAAATTTGATCAAACAATTGAATAACACAGTGTTGCCAATCAATAACACAATTTGATCAAATAACTGAATAACACAGTTTTGCCAATCAATAACACAATTTTATCAAATAACTGAATAACACAGTTTTGCCAATCAATAACACAATTTTATCAAATAACTGAATAACACAGTTTTGCCAATCAATAACACAATTTTGGCCATAACACAAATTTTTCTGAGCATGCCGTGTTATACACCATAACAAGGCACACTCACCCCACTACTCGAAATCAATGAGGGAGGAAGCTAGCTAGATAATGAGTACTCATCCACACTCACCTCAGACTGACAAGTCAAAGAGGGAGGAATGTAATCACACTCACCCCATAAATGGAGGAGGAACATAGTAATATTGCCATGCCAAGTGTGAATCAAAACAATTCCAAATCACAATATTTAATATTTCATACAAACCACAAATCATATTTTATCTCAAAATTTTCATTTGCAAAGTAGGCAACACAATAATTTTCAATTAAGATTCCCAAAGCCAAAACAATAAAAAATTATTCATAACTCATTTCTCCAAATAAAATTTCTGGTAAAAGCGGTAAATATAAAAAGTATTGTGCACAGACACAATTTAAAACTATAATGTTCAATTAAAATTTTAAGTAGAAAATGAGAAATCAAAATTATTGTGCACAAACCTCTGATATATGCCTCTTGGCCCGGACTCAGTGTTCCTTATGCTTCTCAATATCCTTTTCAACTGAAACACACAATTTAAAGTGTTTCAGTACTCAATGAATTTGTTTCTAACAATAAAATCCAATATTTAAATTTTCTTGGTACTATTCCCTTCAATTCATTTCATTAGTCAACCTATAATGTTGACCCTTGATGCACTCTAAGTGAGCCAATTCTAATGTTACCAATATGTCACATTTTATAGCCCTTTAGTGTTGGTATATGTTACCAATTTCATTTCCAAGTGTATTGCATTTTATTGCAATTTACTGGATTTCGGTGTACTATTTTGACCTAGCGGATGACCTAGTTTCCTCGGTTTTTGGGTTTTGGTCCAAACTACAAACTTGTAGGTCTATATCTTATTGCATGCGGGGCAAAATTTCAGGTCATTCTGAGTTGTGTAGACCAAGATATGGTCAATTTACCAATGCTGGACAGAATACACTAAAATGGTAGGCTTAGGTCATTTTTAGGTCACTTTTGGTTCGGTCAGTTTTGGTACCTAAACTTGTGCAAGCTATTTGGCTTGGTTCTAGCCATTTCTGGTTGATGTCTTCATAAGAATTGTAGATATATGTCTAAACTATTCATGGTAAAAATTTCAGGTTATTTGGACCTGTTTTGAGTAAGTTATGGTCAAAACACTAACTGCTGCTCAAATGGTCAATTTTCAGGCTTTCAAGTCACTAATCCAGATTTGGTCATTTTTCAAGTCATCTTCTAGGAAGAATTTCGGTAACATTTCTGCATGAAAGTTGGCCTATTTGGTGTCTAGTTTCACTCCCCATTGGCCTCATACCAATTGAGTTCACAGTTTGGCACTTATGACCTAATTTATGTACTGCCATCAATACACAACCTGCACGAAACACTTACACTTCCAATTTGATATTCCTTCTCCTTCTCATTACTTCAATATTCAATCAATGGCACTTCCATATATATATATATTGTACACAATTCCAGCAAGCATATTGGGCAGAACACTCAAGTGCTCAATGCACACAATTCACCATTCAAGCTCAACATTCACTTCCACCAAAATTCAACATATCTCAATATCAATATTACACATACACTTCAATATACTCATACTTCATTATTACTTACACGTGCTGCCCACAATTTAACACTATCATATTTCATTAATAAACTTTATATTCACACACAAATTCATCATATTATAGGCTGCCAAACATGGCAGTTTGCCAAAGCATCAAGGTCCCATTTCAAATCCTTAATTCAAGCACTAACATGCACATACTTGGACATTAACCTACTACAACTTTTATTTGAGTTAATCAACCTTACTTCCCATCCAATACATATAAGAATAAGTCACTAACCCTGCATTTTCATGGCTGCCAAAATTAAGGTTCACCAATACTCATCATTTCCTCAATTTTTCTTAGCAATTCAACTTACCCAAAGCTCAACACAAGGATTATTGAAGGGAAATGGAAAGATTAAGCACTAACCTCAACTTGAGCTTGACAAATCCTTGAAATTTCCTCTCCTTTTTGCTGCCTATAGGTTGCCCATGGTGTAAGGATCATTTTTCATGAAGGAAGCTTGAAGAAATAATGGCTTGAACATGGAGAACTTGAGCTCATGCATGAAATGGCCATGGTGAATTTGGGAGGATTTATTTTCGGCCATGGATGAAAGCTTGAAGAAAATGAGATGGTTTAGTGGAACAATCTATCCCAATTACTTATATAGGTGGCTCAAGATGAGAGCCAGTGAAGCACTTAGGAAAAATTTAATGGTTATTTATTTAAAGTTTTCAATTTTTGCAATTTGACCACCACACTTTCACTATTTACATAATGTATCTCCTTTTAATTTTTGATGACATTTTCAAAGTGTATCATAATTTATTTTTAATGGACAATTAGGTCAAAAGGCAACTCGGGATGTCAAATGACCACAATACCCCTATTCGGATTGCATTCTCGATTTTTCGGTAATATCGAGTTTTGTCATTTTCTTGATTTCTCGTTTTTCTTTGTACTAATTAATTAGTTTTTCTTTGATATTTCTAATGACATTTATACTTCAATAAATATTCATTTAAGTCTTAAAAATATTTTTCAAGGTTTCCCGCGGTCCAGGGCTAGTCAACGGCTCACGCCATAACTTCTCGGTGTGGTCACCCATCGCTATAGTTTTCGGCTCGTTTAACTTAGTTTCATTTCATTGCTATTATTTTTCCTTTATTTTTCTTGTATTTTCCTTTCTTGTATCTCTTTATTTTGTGTCTCCTCACTAACATTTAAATGTAGTTCTGGGCATCCTAGTTGTCCGGACAGACATTGGTCACCGGAACAGTAGAATGCACTACCAAACATAGGGGTGTTACAATTCTCTCCCTCTTAAAATAAATTTCATCCGCGAAATTTTATCCAATAGCCATCTTACAATAGTCATATGTTTATTTTCTCCTTTCTATATGATCATATAATCCTCTTTCCTCTGAATTTGTGTAAGACTTTTAACAATCTAATATAACATTTACTTTGTTTATACAACACTAATCTTTTCATACTATCGTTCTGTCTAATATTTTGATTCATGTTCCCTTCTTGAATGACCATTATGGTCGTATTAGAATTACTTATCTAATCATGGGTCGTTTGACCATTCTAGTCAATAATCTTACTCACATTCGTAACATTTTTCTTATATCTAAACCAACTGTTCAAATTTTTTTTACTTCCACAACTCTTTTTGTCTATTAATATTCTAAAATCTACTTCCTTTTGTACTAAACTATAACCTTTCAATATTCTAACTTTTGAGTTTTAAATCCCTAGGTAGGATTTCCAAACTCATTTCTAACCATAAAATTCTGTCCTGGCATAACTATACCAAAACAGATGCTGTTGACAACTATTCTCATCTTGGTGTATTATCGAGTAGTACGTAGCTCTACACAATAATCTCAAGTCAGTACTGTAATCTGCAGCTTACAGTAAAAACATCAAGAACATTGCATAGTTACTACAATAGACTCCCGTAGATCAAACTTTCCTATCTTTTATCCTTTTCGAATTTACTAATATCCAAAACTTATTTTGATTACAATATCCATTGACAATTACTAACTGTAACATCTTTGCTCTCATCTAGAGCAATTCCATTACTATAACTTACTTTTAGGTAACTAACAAATTTTTTTATATGAGGGACAGCAGGAAGGCAAACAATACTGGCATTAATATAAAAGTATGTAGACCCCAGATCAAATAATATATATATATATATATATATATATATATATATATATATATATATATATATATATATATATATATATATATATATCTTAGTTACTAATCGAGAAAGTACAAGCAATAATGTTAAAAGTCTCAGCCTCTTCTCTCTGTCTCATTGCATAGACTCTGACCGGAGCACTGCCTTGCTCTGACTGATTCACTGTGCCTTGGTTGCTTGATGGACTACTTCTACCCCTGCCTCTACCTCTGCTAGGTGGTTGTGAACCTCTAGTGACAAGATTCTGAACTAACCCTTCAGCAGTAGTAGGAGGTGGCCCAACTCTACGGGCACTGGTGCAGTCCTTGGCAAAGTGTCCTATGCCTCCACAGTTATAACAGGCTCCTATGGCCTTGTAGCATACCCCACCATGATTTTTACCATAAGTTTCACATTGGCGGGGAGGGTAGGATCTTCTAGTTGTTCGACGACTGGACCTTGGTGGTCTCTGCCCTGATGATCCACCTCTGTTATATTACTGCTCGAGCTCTGACCCATAGGTTTCTCCCTCTTCTCTATTTCATGTTGCCCTTGTGGGGGTTGGGTCTGTACTTGAGCTTGAGCTGACAGAGTATCAGCCATTTGTTGAAAGAAAGTGGCCATTTGCTAGGCCATTTGTGCAGTAACTTATACCGGTAAAACTGGTACAGTCAGGCCTTTGACACTTTGTGGAGCTAAGGCCTCAACTTGTACTTCTGCTATCACAGACTGTTCTATTGTCTCATTTTTCTCTTCCATATCATTTCACAGGATTTTTTATTTCCTATACAACCAACACAAGGAGATTTCCTCCTGTTAGTGCATATTTATAATGTAATGTACTGTATGTATCAAACAATGACATTGAGCAGTTGTACTATTAAGAAAGAATATTCAAATTATAGGTCAAAACAGAATTTAAAAAAAACTTGCTCTGATACCACTAAAACATATCACACCCCACCCCTCCGTAAGGCATAATATGATCCCATAGTATACCTAATGAATTACCAACTTCGTCTACTGATAACCCATTAAATACACTACCAGGGATTTTAAAACTTTTCTTACTTCTTTTTACAGTGGTGAGCACTATTGACAGATATTAAAAAAAAATTTTTAACTGAAGTGAAACCAAATAACACATTTGAAGTATTAATAATTTCTGTAAAAATTTTGGCAGAGTGCTATCTATATTTTGAATAAAACAGTTCTTCAAAAACCTATAAAAAGCACTTCAAATATATAATTCCTCAATCCCAAACTCCAATAATAATTCAACACAATAATTTTCTCAACAATATCAACTCAGTTCAACAATCAATTTTCCAGTGTTCCCAAAAGATGAGAGAAAAAAATATGTCGCAATATTTTAATAAGCCAAAATAATTTACAATTTTAGTTTATAACTACTCAAGACTAAGTACAATTTATACATATAGTGCACATACATTATAACAAAAACTACACAATATGGTATACTCAATACACCCGGTGAAATCTCAAAATGTAGCACAAGCAGCCTACTCTGCTGCTCAGTCCATCTGTCTACTTGTAACAGCAATGAAAAAACTATCGCTATGTAAAATTTACTCAGTGGTGCACAATAATAATTTAAAATGTGGTATGTAAAACTTTTATTGACAATTTACAATCCAAATAATTCACAATTTTTCAAAGCTCATATAACACAAATTTAATCAAATAATTGAATAACACAGTGTTGCCAATCAATAACACAATTTGATCAAATAACTTAATAACACAGTTTTGCCAATCAATAACATAATTTGATCAAATAACTGAATAAAACAGTTTTGCCAATCAATAACACAATTTTGGCCATGACACAAATTTTTCTGAACATGCCGTGTTATACACCACAAGGCACACTCACCCCACTAATCGAAATAAATGAGGGAGGAAGCTAGCTAGATAATGAGTACTCATCCACACTCACCTCAGACTGACAAGTCAAAGAGGGAGGAATGTAATCACACTCACCCCATAAATGAAGGATGAACATAGTAATATTGTCATGCCAAGTATGAATCAAAACAATTCCAAATCACAATATTGAATATTTCATACAAACCACAAATCATATTTTATCTCAAAATTTCCATTTGCAAAGTAGGCAACACAATAATTTCCAATTAAGATTCCCAAAGCCAAAACAATAAAAAATTATTCATAACTCATTTCTCCAAATAAATTTTCTAGTAAAAGCAGTGAATATAAAAAGTATTGTGCACAGACACAATTTAAAACTATAATGTTTAATTAAATTTTTAAGTAGAAAATGAGAAATCAAAATTATTGTGCACAAACCTCTGATATATGCCTCTTGGCTCTGACTCAGTGTTCCTTATGCTTCTCAATATCCTTTTCAACTGAAACACACAATTTAAAGTGTTTCAGTACTCAATGAATTTGTTTCTAATAATAAAATCCAATATTTAAATTTTCTTGGTACTATTCCCTTCAATTCATTTCATTAGTCAACCTATAATGTTGACCCTTGATGCACTCTAAGTGAGCCAATTCTAATGTTACAAATATATCACATTTTCTAGCCCTTTAGTGTTGGTATATGTTACCAATTTCATTTCCAAGTGTATTGCATTTTATTGCAATTTACCGGATTTCGGTATACTATTTTGACCTAGCCGGATGACCTAGTTCTCTCGGTTTTCGAGTTTTTGTCTAAACTACAAACTTGTAGGTCTATGTCTTATTGCATGCGGGGCAAAATTTCAGGTCATTCTGAGTTGTGTAGTCCAAGATATGGTCAATTTACCGATGCTGGATAGAATGCACTAAAATGGTAGGCTTAGGTCATTTTTTAGGTCACTTTTGGTTCGGCTAGTTTTGGTACCTAAAATTGTGCAAGCTATTTGGCTTGGTTCTAGCCATTTCTGGGCTTTGGTATCTTCATAAGAATTGTATATGTATGTCTAAACTATTAATGGTAGAAATTTCAGGTCATTTGGACTTGTTTTGAGTAAATTATGGTAAAAAAACTAACTGCTGCTCAAATGGTCAATTTTCAGGCTTTCAAGTCACTAATCCGAATTTGGTCATTTTTCAAGTCACCTCCTAGGCAGAATTTAGGTAACATTTCTACATGAAAGTTGGCCTATTTGGTGTCTAGTTTCACCCTCGATTGGCCTTATACCAATTGGGTTCACAGTTTGGCACTTATGACCTAGTTTAGATACTGCCATCAATACACTACCTGTACAAAACACTTACACTTCCAATTTGATATTCCTTCTCCTCCTCATTACTTCAATATTCAATCAATGGCACTTCCATATATATATTATACACAATTCCAGCAAGCATATTGGGCAGAACACTCAAGTGCTCAATGCACACAATTCACCATTCAAGCTCAACATTCACTTCCACCAAAATTCAACATATCTCAATATCAATATTACACATACACTTCAATATATTCATACTTCAATATCACTTACACATGCTATCCACAATTTAACACTATCATATTTCATTAATAAACTTCATATTCACACACAAATTCATGATATTATAGGTTGCCAAATATTACAGTTTGCCAAAGCATCAAGGTCCCATTTTAAATCCTTAATTCAAGCACTAACATGCACATACTTGGACATTAACCTACTACAACTTTTATTTGAGTTAATCAACCTTAATTCCCATCCAATACATATAAGAATAAGTCACTAATCCTGCATTTCCATGGCTACCAAAATTAAGGTTCACCAATACTCATTATTTCCTCAATTTTTCTTAGCAATTCAAATTACCCAAAGCTTAACACAAGGATTATTGAAGGAAAATAGAAAGATTAAGCGCTAACCTCGACTTGAGAAGTTGTTCTCATTTTATCTTAATATCAATTATTTTTCTATGGAGAAACTAGTGAAGTTTTCCCTGTTTCTATTACCATTTGGCGTATTTTACTATTCACCTGCTTGAAATTTCAATAATATTTTCACAATAAAATCTCATTAGTTATTTTCATAATCATCTCATCACACATTCAATTCTTGCAACTCATTTGCATACATATCCATTTATACTCAATTTATGTATCAAAATTCTCAAACTTCATAATTTATATGATTTACAAGCTAATTTCATAAATTCACAATTTACATGATGTACAAATTAATTACAATACCATAATTTACATTACAATTAATAACTAATTATAAATACACAAAATAACTTTTGTGAGCCCTATCTACATGCATTGCTGAGGAGGTGACAACCATGAGCACTTCTGACACTTCTGCAGATCTGGATTCCAAAAATCTCAGTCAAAGTACCTGCGCGAGGAAACAAATCCATCGTGCTAAGCATTGCTGCTTAGTAGTGCAATAATATAACAAGTAATTTATACAAATAAAGAAAGAATCAAGCATTCTAAATATTCAAGTATCAATTTGATTTAAAATGATATTTCTAGTATTAACTATCTTATATGCTAATCCGTTCCTCTTTGGAAGTACTGAGTTTATAACCTTACAGTGATAATATTCAATATACATTTTATTCTAAGAGTATTGTATTTGAGGTCTCTCTACAATTCTACAAATTGTATTTTTGTTATGTTTCTATTGCTAATCCTTTTTTTTCCCATTTCATTTAATTCTTTCTAATGTTTTTAATTACTAATATTCTTAAATAATTTCAATAATTTACACTGCCCAGGTAACCTATGACAGGCTGACTAATCTGGATAACGGGTTGTTGGCACTGGACACCACGGTGCCCCGGGCCGTCATACCATGGGACGCTGAATGTCAATCACGTATGCAGTCAATATGGCTAAAAAGCCATGATAACACATAATCGGGCATAAAAGCCATGAGTGCGAGCAAAAAGCCATGAGTGCGGGTATAAAGCCATGAGTGCAGGCATAAAGCCTTACGCAGTAATGCTAAACCAATACCCTATTGGCATGCCAATCTATCCATTCTGACACACGTGTCTAGGAAAAACATGGGCACATAGTACCATTAAATATTAATTTATTATGTTTTATGAATTCATTATTTCATGACAAATTTCATAATTTATACATTCATTTGATCATTCATATGATCACCATTCTCATCAATGGTTCTCATGCACCATTGTACTTAAAACATTCTTCTATGTTTTAGGGTCACTCAAATTCAAAATCACAATTCACTAATCATATTATATTTTATCAATCATAATGGCTTCTTTAATTTCTTTTATTATTCCTTATGTTTTTGGGGTTACTATTCACACATTACTATTCACTCAATTTATTAACTTTTTTATACATAATATGTATACAAATTATAGATACATAATTATACCACATTTTGGGTTCTAATTTTGTTGGCATTGATTGCCAATTGCAAATGAAAGCCTTCTAGAAGTATTTTCAAAAATTCAGTTTTTGTGTCCTACGTTTACTGTTCCATTGGTCTAAGCTACAGTGAGAATTTGGCAAACTTTTCTTCATCAAAGTTGTTTCTTTATTTGTCTGCTTCAATTTCCTTTTTGAATCACTCCATTTAGAGTTTTGTAGCTCATGTTATGGTCAATTTACCATAACTGGCCGGATTGGTCCTTGCCCAGATTTTCTGGGCAAATATGATTCTGCCAAATTTGGTGTCTTAACTGGGACTAGCAATTTAAATTGGTTGGGTTTAGAATTTTAGTTTGTATTCTTCATGAAAGTTATTCTAAATTGTCTAATCTTTTCATTGATATAAAATTCAGGTCATTTGGATATTTCTACACTGAGTTATGGCCAAATGAACAAACACTATTCATTTAGTCACTTTTACCAGGTCCAGAATTGGTTACCCGGATTTGGTCAATTTTTAGGGTATTTTAAGTTTGTTTTCTAGGCAAAGTTTCTTCACCAAAGTTATGGAATTGTGTGTCTATTTTCATGTCCAATTGTCCTTGCACCAATTGAACCTATTTAACTCAAGTTATAGCTGCCCAAACTTGCTAGACTCATGTACCCTGCACTTTCATGGTTTTTCAAGTTTTCAGGTAAATTTTGTATATTACATTTCAGGATCTTATACCCATAATTTGGGTAAGGTCTCTGAATCAAATTTGTAGGTCTATGTCTTTGCTTTCTAAATCATTTTGAATCATCTCATTTGGAGTTATACAGAGAAAGTTATACCCTATTTTCTACACTGTCATCACAAGACAATTTACTGGAGTACCAGGGAATTCCAATTTCAACACTTTCGAATTCCTCAAAATTTTCAACCAAGTTACTTTGAGATTTTGGTCTGGGTCAAAACACAAGAATTATAGACTTATGTCTTATCTTTAATTTGGTATAAATTTCACTTCATTTGGATTTGTATAACTTAAGTTATAGATAATTAAGTTTACTGGACTCAAGCTGTCCAGAATCCGAATTTCACACACACCTCCAAAATCAGTCCATACTTCCATTAATTCATCAACATATCCTCAACAATCATTCATCTAAAGGTCATAATACATAATTAATCACAATGATTAGGGCATAAATCAGAAAATCCTCAAATATACCAAACCCTAACAGTAAATTTTAGAACTTCAAAATTAAGAAAGAATCATAGCACTAACCTTGGTCCCTTGGCTTCAAACAACCTTCAATCACCCTTCACTTCAATCAAACTCCACTTCACCCTTGTATTCCACTTCTGGCTAGATTTCTCACTTGGAAATTTGGTGTGTTTTCTTCACTTTAAGGCTGGATATGAAGTTCCCTCAAGGTTTCCAACAATTTTGGTGAAGAGAGGGTGGTGGTTTGGAAGCTTGGAATGGTGGATCTATGGTGGAAATGAAGAAAATTGAGAGAGAATGGTGAGGAGGAGTTGGGATGGCAGAATACTGGCTGAAGAAGAAGGAAATCCATTTTAATTTGGATAATGAAGATAAGTTGTCTAATTTCTATTTGATGTTAGCTTTTATTAGGTCATGCTTATGTCATGCATATGTCGTAATTAATTTTCTTTCTTTCATTTCTTTTCTTTTTCTACTTATTTTTATTTTAATTTTCATAAATTTTTATTCATATTTTATATCATATAATTCACTTACATAAATGAACAAGTTAGTCAAAATTCGTCTCTGAAGGTGAAATGACCAAAATGCCCTCCGTTTGGCTTAAGGAGCTAAAATTATTTGTACTGATCTTAAAAATTCTCCTAACATTTTCTTGACATTCTAATACTATCAAAACCTCAATGACTCTTCTCTAGAGTCCCAAAAATTATTTCATGAATTTTTCCCCAGGTTTAGGGCTTCTAGCTGTGAAGACAGCAAGTTCCCGTTAAGATCGCCCATCGCTAGGGTACCGGCTCATTTAACTTGGTTGTATTTTATTTTAATAATTTTTCCTTAAATTTTCTTACACTTATTTGAATTATTTATGACTCCTCACTCTAGTCTAATTATAGTTCCAGACATTCTGCCTGTTTGAACAGCCATTGGTTACCGAAACAGTAGAATGTACGGAACTACCTAAAGTGAGGGCGTTACAATTCTTCCCCTCTAACAAAAATTTCGTCCTCGAAATTTACCGGGTATAGGTATCTAAGATAATTCCTTTACCTTTCTATTGCTCCCTCTATCTACTCCTTTTATATATATGGTATTATTTAGTCTTTTCAAATCTATCGTTATGCACTTAGGCATATCATAAAGGAAGGATACTTTACCTCAAATTCATATTTAGGGCATCTTGCTCCTCTTCGGCTTGGGTGACATTTACAAGTGGTGTTACTGTTGTACCTGGTCCTTCCATGACCTCTGTCTAGGTTCGTGGTAATTCTTCTTAGGACAATCTTTTAGACGATGGTCCATGGCCCCACATCTATAACAGGCTTCAGTCAATCCCCTACATTCACCTTTATGCCAATTGTTACAATGGCCACATTTTCTTGCTAGTCTTGGTTCACTCACCACTAGTATCTTTGGTTGACCTCTTCTGGGTATAGGCCTAGGTCTAGGTCTACTACTTTGATCATATGTCTGACTTAACTGTTCTCTCGGCCACCTATTACTAGACTGTCCAAATTTCCTCTTTTGCTGATCACCACTCCTCTTCTCTTCCTCTTCATAAACATAACTAATATATTTCTTCCTGAACTCTATCAGAAAGAATTCCAAAATCACCTCGACTGGTGGCACTACCTTGGTTACAACATCCCACCACCGATATGCAGCTTCTTGTAGCAGTGAAACTGCACACTCTAAACTCTGTTCTGGTATGCAATAGAGCTGCTGCAAGACTCTTTCAGTCCTTTCTAACCAATTCTCAGCCACTGAAGAATCGTCTTCTTTTCTACTATTGAAATATACAACTCCATACTTCTTAATTTTTCCCAAAGGTGATTTCCACTGAGGTGGTGATGGAATAACCCCAGTCATCTATCGAAAGAATTCATTCATCCGCTCAAACAAGGCCTGTTAGGGTTGTACAAGCACCTCTTGCACTGGTGGAGCAGGATCTCCCCGATTTCCAACATCACTCCCAGTTGGGATACGACTTACTACTTCTTCCTCTACTGCCCTTTGTGATTCTGAGTCCATACCTTAACCTAAAATAACAAAAAAAAAAAAAAACAGATTTGCATTAGTGTCATACCCTACCCCTCCGTAAGGCATAACATGATCCCATAGTATACCTAATGAATTACCAACTTCGTCGACTGATAACCCATTAAATACACTACAAGGAATTTTAAAACTTTTCTTACTTCTTTTTACAGTGGTGAGCACTTTTGACAGGTGTTAAAAATTTTCTTTTACTAAAGTGAAACCAAATAACAATTTAAAGTATTAACAATTTCTGTAAAAATTTTGGCAGAGTGCCATCTGTATTTTGAATAAAACTGTTCTTCAAAAACCTGTAAAAAGCACTTTAAATATATAATTCCTCAATCCCAAACTCCAATAAATTTGTTCAACACAATAAATTTCTCAACATTATTAATTCAGTTCAACAATCAATTTTCCAGTGTTTCCAAAAGCTGAGATAAGATAAATATTCCATAATATTTTTATAAGCCAAAATAATTTACAATTTTAGTTTACAACTGCTCAAGACCAAGTATAATAAATACATACAGTGCACATACATTACAACAAAAACTACAAAATATGGTATATTCAATATACCCGGCGAAATCCCAAAGCGAAGTCACAAGCAGCCTACTCTGCTGCTCTGTTTGTCTGTCTACCTGCGACAGTAATGAAAAAGCTATCGCTGAGTAAAATTAACTCAGTGGTGCACAATAACTGTGACACCCCTTACCCGTCTACAATGTAGCCGAGCAAGATATGTCACACAGTGTACCAGAACACCATATTTTATTTTAATCATTTTTATTCTTCCTTAATTTATTTCTTTATGGTGATAAAATGCAATTTGTAAAATTTGACTTATTTAAGTCATTTATTGAAATTATAAATTCATTTAAGGTTCCGAAAATTTTATGAAAAATCCGGCAGGGTACCGGCTAAAAATGGAGAAAACAGTTCTTCGGAACCTGTGAAAAACACTTCCAATAATTATTCAAATCACAACTCCAATTCTCACATCAATTTACAACAATTTCTTAATAATTCCTCCATTTGTCATTCATTCATTTCACATCATCATCATGCTCAAATCATAAATAAATTCAACTATATTATTTATAAACACAAAGTTACAAATACTTACATTAATACAAAATTATATTACATATGTTTCAAATATACATGATAAATAAGAGTTTAATTACAAAAATTACAAAAATCACAAAATACAAAATGGGACCTAGTGTCCTACCACTGATACTGTAGTCTGTGAGGTGACATGGACACTATGTAGAATTGTGAACAGCCTTACCTAATCTGTGGTCTACTGGCCCTCTGTCCAAATCTTCAGTACCTACGCGTTGCAAAAGTGACACGCTAAGCATAAAGCTTAGTGGTGCCAATAATACAAGAAAATACAATATGCAAATAAAAATAATAATTTCCTAGTTATTATGTTCAAAAAAAAAAGAATAATTACTAACTTATTGTTTAGCCGAGGCTAACTGTATTTTATGATGTTAACTTCTTCATGCATTTTGTTAATTGTCTTCTTGATGATTTTGAGCTTCTTTATTTTATTGTAATCATTCTTGATATTTAATTTCAATATTTTCTTTAATAATCAGTTTAATTATAATTATACTTTTCCATGCCCAAGTAACCTATACAAATTGACCGGACTGGATAAACGGGTAAACTAGCACTAGATACCAGGTACCTCGGACCAACACACCATCGGTCACAATGTGTCTCTCGGTGTGTAAACAGAATGGCTAATAAGCCATTAAAGCAATAAGGCATAAAGCCAAGTATAACATCATAATCAGTATAGCCATAGGCTATCATCACAGAATGGCATGGAGCCATACATCATACGCAGTACTGCTATTAGAACCCTATTGGCATGCCAACCTATCCAAACCAATCACATTAGGCCTACTAGGGCATATTACAAAGTCATTTCTTGAATATTTATACTTTATATGTAAGGTTGCTATTCATTTTATTAGTCAACGAAAATGTTGAATTTTTCATCGATAATAGGTATATTGGTTCAAATATCACCAACATACCACATTTTGCATTCCAAAGTTGTTGACATTGGTTGCCAATTTTATTTCAAAGCTTAGTGTTAGTTATTCATAATTTTTAGATTTCAAGCACTAAGTTTACTGTTCTATTGGTCATTTGTACAGTAGGAATTTGATAAAATTTTCAACATGAAAGTTGTTCCTTATTGTGTCTAGTTACATTTTTTTTTTTGAATCACTCCATTTGGAGTTTTGTAGCTCAAGTTATGGCCTAAACACCATAACTGGCCAGATTGCAAACTTTTCAGATTTTCTGGACTGACCAAATCTACAGTGTTTTGTGCAGTGAATGCAGGTCACTTGTTGAACATGTTATGGTCAAAATTTGGGTTAGGTTTCTTCATGAAAGTTGTAGGTCTATATCTCAACTTTCTTCTGGTAAAACTTCGGGTCAATTGGACCTTTCTAAACTGAGTTATGACCAAATGAATAGACACTATTCATTTGGTCATTTTGCCCAGGCAGAATGCAAGTCACCCGGATTAGGGTAATTTTTAGGTCAACTTGATTTGGTTTTCTGAGCAGGGTTTCTTCACCAAAATTGTGCCATTATGTGTCTAGTTTCATTTCCAATTGGCGTTGCACCAATTGAACCTCTACAACTCCATTTATAGCTGCCCAAACCTGCTGGACTCACACTCAGTCCTGCAAGTCAGCCAAGGCAGCTCATCCAAACTCAAATACCAAGCCACAACTCACTTCATTTCCTCGTCACACACATTCAAATGGTCACTACTTAACCATTAAAAGGTTAATAAACCATCAGATGAGCAAACCCTAGAATTGTTCAAGTGTCCAATTTTTTTTCATTTCATACATGCACAATTCTTGCATTTCATTTACTTAATTATGTTCAATCCCTCATCCACTACCAAAGGCTGCTCATAACCATTTTTCTAATAGGCAAAATCATCAAACCCTAGCTAACCCTAGCTGCCAAAATT
Organism: Hevea brasiliensis; assembly: GCF_030052815.1. Lineage (NCBI taxonomy): Eukaryota > Viridiplantae > Streptophyta > Magnoliopsida > Malpighiales > Euphorbiaceae > Hevea > Hevea brasiliensis. The sequence continues at coordinate 46,098,480 of NC_079494.1, forward strand.
TGTAAGATGGTGCACACACACTTTTTTGTTTTATTTTCTTATATTTCCTACACAATTCATGCCATTGAACATGAATTAAAGCAAAAGGAGTAAGAGCTGGACACTAAACTTTGTTGGAAAGTTTTCTTACACTTGCAAATCCTCTTTGTTTCCTTTCTTTCTTTGCTGCCTCAAATCACTCAAGGTATAAGGAGTAGTTTTTGTGAAGAAGGCAAGGGATTTTATGGAGTAAGTAAGTGGTAGATGCAACTTTGGGTGAAGGAAAATGGTGGGAGGGACCTCTAATGGTGGAATCTCGGAAAAATGAAGGGAAGAAGAAGAAAGAGCAGATTTCTAATTGTATTTATCTCTTTTAATTGTTTTGTAATTGCTTGTTTAAATGTGATTGGTGGGAGCACTTTTAATGACATCATATGATATCATAATTCCCTATTTCTTTCATTTTTCTTTCCTTTTCTTTTCTACTCATTTTCAATTAAATTTTTAGCAATATTTATTCATATTTTATATGATAATAATTATTAACTTAACTGGACAAGTCAGCAAAAAATCACCTCTGAAGGCAAAATGACCAAAATGCCCTTCGTTTGGCTTAACAGACTAAAATTGTCTATACCGATTGAAAAAATTTTTTAAGCATTTTCTTGGCATTATAATGCCATAGAAACCTCAATGACCCTTCTTTGGAGTCCCTAAAATTATTTTATGAATTTTTTCCAGGGTCTAGGGCTCCGAGTTGCAAGGACCGCAACTTCCCACTGGTTTACTCATCGCTAGGGCACCGGCTCATTTAACTTGATTGTATTTTATTTCTAAAATTTTTCCTAAATTTTTCTTATTAATATTTGAGTTAATTATGGTTTCTCACTTTAGTTTAAATATTTTTTCGGACGTTCTAGCTGTCCGTACCGACACTGGTCACCGAAACAATAGAATGTATGGAGTTGCTACAGGGAAGGTGTTACAATAACAATTTAGAATGCAGTATATAAAACATTTATCGATAATTCACAATTCAAATGATTTACAATTTTCAAAGCTCATATAAGACAAATTTGATCAAACAATTTGATAACACAGTGTTGCCAATCAATAACACAATTTGATCAAATAACTGAATAACACAGTGTTATCAATCAATAACACAATTTGATCAAATAACAGAATAAGATAGTTTTGCCAATCAATAATACAATTTGATCAAATAACTGAATAACACAATCTAGGCCATGACACGAATTTTTCTGAACATGCCGTGTGTGCATCACGATAAGGCACACTCACCCCAATAATCGAAATCAATGAGGGAGGAAGCTAGCAAGATAATGAGTACTCATCCACACTCACCTCAGACTGGCAAGTCAAAGAGGGAGGAATATAATCACACTTACCCCATAAATGGAGGACGAACATAGTAATATTGTCATGCCAAGTGTGAATCAAAATAATTTTAAATCACAATATTTAATTATTTCATACAAATCACAAATCATATTTTATCTCAAAATTTACATTTGCAAAGTAGGCAACACAATAATTTCCAAACAAGATTCCCAAAGCCAAAACAATAAAAAATTATTCATAACTCATTTCTCTAAATAAATTTTCGGGTAAAAGCAGTGAATATAAAAAGTATTGTGCACAGACCTGGTTTGAGTCACCTCTAGGCCTTGACTCAGTGTACCTTATGCTTCTCAATATCCTTTTCAACTGAAACACACAATTTAAAGTGTTTCAGTACTCAATAAATTTGTTTCTAACAATAAAATCCAATATTTAAATTTTCTTGATACTATTCCCTTCAATTCATTTCATTAGTCAACCTATAATGTTGACCCTTGATGCACTCTAAGTGAGTCAATTCTAATGTTACCAATATGTCACATTTTATAGCCCTTTAGTGTTAGTATATATTACCAATTTCATTTCCAAGTATATTGCATTTTATTACAATTTACCGGATTTCGGTGTACTATTTTGACCTAGCCGGATGTCCTAGTTCCCTCAGTTTTCGGGTTTTGGTCCAAGCAACAAACTTGTAGGTCTATGTCTTATTGCATGCGGGGCAAAATTTCAAGTCATTCTGAGTTGTGTAGACCAAGATATGGTCAATTTACCAATGCTGGACAGAATGCACTAAAATGGTAGGCTTAGGTCATTTTTAGGTCACTTTTGATTCGGCCAGTTTTGGTACCTGAACTTGTGCAAGCTATTTGGCTTGGTTCTGGCCATTTCTGGGCTTTGGTGTCTTCATAAGAATTGTAGATATACGTCTAAGCTATTCATGGTAAAAATTTCAGATCATTTGGACCTGTTTTGAATAAGTTATGGTCAAAACACTTACTACTGCTCAAATGGTCAATTTTCAGGCTTTCAAGTCACTAATCCGGATTTGGTCATTTTTCAAGTCACCTTATAGGCAGAATTTAGGTAACATTTCTGCATGAAAGTTGGCCTATTTGGTGTCTAGTTTCACCCTTCATTGGCCTCATACCAATTGGGTTCACAGTTTGGCACTTATGACCTAATTTAGGTACTGCCATCAATACACAACCTGCACAAAACACTTACACTTCTAATTTGATATTCCTTCTCCTCCTCATTACTTCAATATTCAATCACTGGCACTTCTATATATATATTGTACACAATTCCAACAAGCATATTGGGCAGAAAACTCAAGTGCTCAATGCACACAATTCACCATTCAAGCTCAACATTCACTTCCACCAAAATTCAACATATCTCAATATCAATATTATACATACACTTCAATATACTTATACCTCAATATCACTTTCTGTTAGTAGTATGCCCTAGAGCATATCATTTAGTATGTATCTTGTATATATTTTTATTAATAAAAGGCATTTCCACTTTTCCATTTACATAATATATTTATGTGTAATAGAAAAGGTCCATTGATATTTTGTTAGAAATATTATTCTTAAGTTGTTAAGAATATGAGTGACAATATTTCTAGCACAAAGTATCATAAATAGGTTCACAATCGAGGATACTTCATAATAAGGACATGACTTATCCAGAAAGATTGTATTCATGTTTGTTCCCAAGTTATTTATATGAGATATAAATAAGATGGAATGGTGAGTCTCATGCCATATGACAAACATGATAGGCACTTATAAATGATAAGTAGGCCGAACCAGTGACACTTATGGCAAGCACATGGAGTTTACTCTTGTCAATGTTTTGTCATAAATCATATCAGTGCATATAATCTTTAGACCTGAGATAGCACAGTTATCTTGTATATGGGTAGTTTGAGTTTGATACTGCTTTCATACTTGTACTGTGTATGGGTATATGGGCATGTGTTGGCTCCTACTAGTTGTATATGGAGGTAGGTGTTGATCAAGATGGAATCTGTTCCTCTAAGTAAATAGAGATAAAATCCTATGTTCATTTAATTGTTCTTGATGTTTCAAGTTCCTGGCCAGGACAGATAGATTTATTCAGAAAAGAGTTTCTGATGAGAAAATCTTTTTAATCAAGAACTAGAATTAAAAGAGAACATAATATTCATAGCAAATGGAGTTTGACATAAACCATGACTCCAGCTTGAGTTGGGATTTTGTAATAGAGAGATTCTAGTGCATGGTAACATATGATTATAGGTTCATTTAAGGTAAACCTTATTACTAATTGGGTGGCCATGGCATGCTATGCTAGGTGTTAACCATGGTCTATGAGGTTCATAAAATGATTTAGAGAAATCATTTATGGTAAGAAAGAGTTCTGATGATATTAAGAGTTGATATCATGTCTCATTGCCAATTAGTGATGAGCCTAGTAAGTCACACACATACACAAGTTATCACCTAATTAAATATGATTTAATTAATTAATTAAAGAGTTTAATTGATTAATTAAATAGGTTTGGTTTGCAATTAGATTGCAAAGTCCCTAGCATGACTTGAAACCAAATCTAGATTATTGGATGTATAATATAAGTTAAATTTATATTTAAAGTGTTTAAATATGAATTTAATTAATGAGAAATTAATTAATAGAGATTAATTAATTAATTTATATTTGATATAAATTAATTAGAAGAAGAAAATAATTATTTTGGGTTAAGAACTCAAAATTAAGACACAGGGGCATTTTGGTCATTTCACAGTGTGACACATGGCATCATGAGATGGTGACATATGGGATTACACATAAGCTTGCCAAATGTTTTTTAATCATGTAAGATGATTAAAATCAAGATTAAATATAGGTTTGACACTTGGTACAATGTGATTGGGTCACTTAAACCTAGAGCTAATCAAAGGGTGACATGTGACAAGGGTTTAATGTGTTAACCTAACTATTTAAGTGTTGTTATGAAAAGAAAAGCAACCAACAGCCACTTCTCTCCTTTGTCACACTACTTTGAGGCTTTTCATCTATTCTTCTTCATCTCTCATCAATTCAAAGAGATTAGCCATCAATCTCTTGAATTAAAAACGCTAGAAATTGTTTCTAGTGTCCTATTTACATCTCTAATCTCTTAAAAGGCAGAACTTGAATTTCTAATTAATAGAAAAAGTTTTAGATGCTGTTCAAGGGCTGCCATAGGTGTTCTTGGTGTGGACAAGCTAGAGGGACAACATCTGGTGTCCTGAAGACGAATCTCAAAGGCGCAGACACGCTGCAGTGCATCAAGAGGTTAGTGTAATCGTTCTTGATTTAATCTAGGGTTCTAAAATTAATCTGATTAATTTTAAAATCTTAAATGGTAAATACAGATCCAAAAACATATTAAAAGAGTTTTAATATGTTGTTTATCATTGAAATCAAATAGATAAAAATAAATCTTGCATGATGCATGTGACCCTAGGTGAAAATTTTTGAATTCAATGGTATAAACTTGTGTTTTTCACGCTTCCGTTCCTTCACTTACACATGCTGCCCACAATTTAACAATATCATATTTCATTAATAAACTTCATATTTACACACAAATTCATGATATTATAGGCTGCCAACCATGGCAGTTTGCCAAAGCATCAAGGTCTCATTTTAAACCCTTAATTCAAGCACTAATATGCACATAATTGGACATTAACCTACTATAACTTTTATTTGAGTTAATCAACCTTAATTCCGATCCAATACATATAAGAATAAGTCACTAATCCTGCATTTCCATGGCTGCCAAAATTAAGGTTCACCAATACTCATCATTTCCTCAATTTTTCTTACCAATTCAACTTACCCAATGCTCAACACAAGGATTATTGAAGGAAAATGGAAAGATTAAGCACTAACCTCAACTTGAGCTTGACAAATCCTTGAAATTTCCTCTCCTTTTTGCTGCCTATAGGTTGCCCATGGTGTAAAGATCATTTTTCATGAAGGAAGCTTAAAGAAATAATGGCTTGATCATGGAGAACTTGAGTTCGTGCATGAAACGGCCATGGCGAATTTGGGAGGATTTAATTTCGGCCATGGATGAAAGGTTGAAGAAAATGAGATGGTTTAGTGGAACAATCTGTCCCAATTACTTATATAGGTGGCTCAAGATGAGAGTTAGTGGAGCACTTAAGAATAATTTAATGGTTATTTATTTAAAGTTTCTAATTTTTGCAATTTGGCCACCACACTTTCACTATTTACATAATGTATCTCCTTTTAATTTTTCATGATATTTTCAAAGTGTAATATCATTTATTTTTAATGGACATTTAGGTCAAAAGGCAACTCGGGATATCAAATGACCACAATGCCCCTATTCGGGTTGCATTCCCAATTTTTCGATAATACCGAGTTTTGTCGTTTTCTCGATTTCTTGTTTTTCTTTATACTAATTAATTAATTTTTCTTTGACATTTCTAATGACATTTATACTTCAATAGATGCTCATTTAAGTCTCAATAATATTTTCTAGGGTTCCCCGCGGTCCAGGGCTAGTCAACGGTCCACGCTGCAACTTCCCGGTGCGGCCACCAATCGCTATGGTTTTCGGCTCGTTTAACTTGGTTTCATTTCATTGCTATTATTTTTCCTTTGTTTTTCTTGTATTTTCCTCTCTTGTATCTCATTATTTTATGTCTCCTCACTAATATTTAAATATAGTTCTACGCATCCTAGCTGTCTGGACAGACACTGGTCACCGGAACAGTAGAATGCACTACCGAACATAGGGGTGTTACAATTCTCCCCCCCTTAAAATAAATTTTGTCCTCGAAATTTTACCCAATAGCCAACTTACAATAGTCATATGTTTATTTGCTCATTTTTATATGATCGTATAATCCTCTTTCCTTTGAATTTATGTAAGACTTTTAATAATCTAATATAACATTTACTTTGTTTATACAGCACTAATCTTTTCATACTATCGTTCTATCTAATATTTCGATTCATGTTCCCTTCTTGAATGACCATTATGGTCATATTAGAATTACTTATCTAATCATGGGTCCTTTGACCATTCTAGTCAATAATCTTACTCACATTCGTAATATTTCTTTGTTATATCTGAACCAACTGTTCAAATTTTTACTTCCACGACTCTTTTTATCTATTAATATTCTATAGCTTACTTCCTCTTGTACTAAATTATAACCTTTCGATATTTTAACTTTTGAGTTTTAAATCCCTAAGTAGGGTTTCCAAACTCATTTCTAACACTAAAATTTTGTCCTGACATATCTATACCAATACAGAGGCCATACGCAACTATTCTCATCTTGGTGCACTATTAGTAGTACGTAGCTCTACACAATAATCTCAACTCAGTACTGTAATCTGTAGCTTACAGTATAAACATCAAGAACATTGTATAGCTACTACGATACATTCCAATAGATCAAATTTTCCTATATTTTATCCTTTTTCGAATTCACTAATTTTTGAAACTTATTCTGATTACAATATCCACTGACAATTACTAACTGTAACATCTTTGCCCTCATCTAGAGCAATTCCATTACTGTAACTTACTTTTAGATAACTGAATTTTTTTTTTTTATATACGAGGGACAGTAGGAAGGCAAATAATGCTGGCCCTAACGTAAAAGTATGTAGACCCCAGGTCAAACAATACATATATATATATATATATATATATATAACTTAGTTACTAATCGAGAAAGTACCAGCAACAATGTCAAAAGTCTCAGCCTCTTCTCTCTGTCTCATTGCATAGACTCTGACCGGAGCACTGCCTTACTCTAACTTATTCACTATGCCTTGGTTGCTTGATGGACTACCTCTACTCCTACCTACACCTCTGCTAGGTGGTTGTGAACCTTTGGTGACAGGATTCTGAACTGACCCTTCAACAGTAGTAGGAGGTGGCCCAACTCTACGGGCACTGGTGTAGTCCTTGGCAAAGTGTCCTGTGCCTCCACAGTTATAACAGGCTCCTATGGCCTTGTAACATACCCCACCATGATTTCTATCACAAGTTTCACATTAGCGAGAAGGGTAGGAAATTCTAGTTGTTCGATGACTGGACCTTGGTGGTCTCTGCCCTGATGATCCACCTCTGTTATATCCCTGGGCTCGGGACTCCTCAAATTCTTTTCTCTTCCCCAAATTATTGCTCGAGCTCTGACTCATAGGTTTCTCCCTCTTCTCTATTTCACACTGCCCTTGGGGGTTTTGGGTTTGTACTAGGGCTTGAGTTGACAGAGTATCAGCCATTTGTTGAAAGAAAGTGGCCATTTATTGAAAGAAAGTGGCCATTTGCTGGGCCATTTGTGCAGTAATTTGTACAGGTAAAACTAGCACAGTCGGAACTTCGACACTTTGTGGAGTTGGGGCCTCAACTTGTACTTCTACTATCACAGACTGTTCTATTGTCTCATTTTTCTCTTCCATATCTTTTCATAGGATTTTCTATTTCCTATACAACAAACATAAGGAGATTTCCTCCTGTTAGTGCATATTTATAATGTAATGTACTGTATGTTTCAAACAATGATATTGAGCAGTTATACTATGAAGAAAGAATATTCAAATTACAGGTCAAAATAGAATTTAAAAACCTAGCTCTGATACCACTAAAACATGTCACACCATATCCCTCCGTAAGGCATAACATGATCCTGTAGTATACCTAATGAATTACTAACTTCGTCTACTGATAACCCATTAAATACACTGCAAGGGATTTTAAAACTTTTCTTACTTCTTTTTACAGTGGTGAGTACTTTTGACAGGTGTTAAGAATTTTCTTTTACTAAAGTGAAACCAAATAACAATTTAAAGTATTAACAATTTCTGTAAAAATTTTGGTAGAGTGTCATCTATATTTTGAATAAAACAGTTCTTCAAAAACCTGTAAAAAGTACTTTAAATATATATTTCCTCAATCCCAAACTCCAATAAATTTGTTCAACATAATAAATTTCTCAACATTATCAATTCAGTTTAACAATCAATTTTTCAATGTTTCCAAAAGCTGAGATAAGATAAATATTCCACAATATTTTTACAAGCTAAAATAATTTACAATTTTAGTTTACAACTACTCAAGACCAAGTATAATATATACATACAGTGTACATACATTAAAACAAAAACTACAAAATATGGTATACTCAATATACCCGGCGAAATCCCAAAGCGAAGTCACAAGCAGCCTATTCTGCTGCTCTGTCTGTCTGTCTACCTGTGACAGCAATGAAAAAGCTATCGCTGAGTAAAATTTACTCAGTGGTGCACAATAACAATTTAGAATGTGGTATATAAAACATTTATCGACAATTCACAATTCAAATGATTCATAATTTTCAAAGCTCATATAACACAAATTTCATCAAACAATTTGATAACACAGTGTTGCCAATCAATAACACAATTTGATCAAATAACTGAATAACACAGTGTTGCCAATCAATAACACAATTTGATCAAATAACTGAATAACACAGTTTTGCCTATCAATAACACAATTTGATCAAATAACTGAATAACACAGTTTAAGCCATGACACGAATTTTTTCAAACATGCCGTGTGTACATCACGACAAGGCACACTTACCCCAATAATCGAAATCAATGAGAGAGGAAGCTAGCTAGATAATGAGTACTCATCCACACTCACCTCAGACTGGTAAGTCAAAGAGGGAGGAATATAATCACACTCACCCCATAAATGGAGGAGGAACATAGTAATATTGTCATCCCAAGTGTGAATCAAAACAATTCCAAATCACAATATTTAATTATTTCATACAAATCACAAATCATATTTTATCTCAAAATTTTCATTTGTAAAATAGGCAACACAATAATTTCCAAATAAGATTCCCAAAGCCAAAACAATAAAAAATTATTCATAACTCATTTCTCCAAATAAATTTTCTGGCAAAAGCAGTGAATATAAAATGTATTGTGCACAGACCTGGTTTGAGTCACCTCTAGGCCTTGACTCAGTGTTTCTTATGCTTATCAATATCATTTTCAACTGAAACACACAATTTAAAGTGTTTCAGTACTCAATGAATTTGTTTCTAACAATAAAATCCAATATTTAAATTTTCTTGATACTATTCCCTTCAATTCATTTCATTAGTCAACCTATAATGTTGACCCTTGATGCACTCTAAGTGAGACAATTCTAATGTTACCAATATGTCACATTTTATAGCCCTTTAGCGTTAGTATATGTTACCAATTTTATTTCCAAGTGTATTGCATTTTATTGCAATTTACTGGATTTCGGTGTACTATTTTGACCTAGCCGGACGACCTAGTTCCCTCAGTTTTTGGGTTTTGGTCCAAACTAAAAACTTGTAGGTCTATGTCTTATTGCATGCGAAGCAAAATTTCAGGTCATTCTGAGTTGTGTAGACCAAGATATGATCAATTTACCAATGCTGGACAGAATGCACTAAAATGGTAGGCTTAGGTCATTTTTAGGTCACTTTTGGTTCGGGCAGTTTTGGTACCTGAACTTGTGCAAGCTATTTGACTTGGTTTTGGCCATTTTTTGGGCTTTGGTGTCTTCATAATAATTGTAGATATATGTCTAAGCTATTCATGGTAAAAATTTCAGGTCATTTGGACTTGCTTTGAGTAAGTTATGGTAAAAAAACTAACTGCTGCTCAAATGGTCAATTTTCAGTCTTTCAAGTCACTAATCCAGATTTGGTCATTTTTCAAGTCACCTTCTAGGCAGAATTTAGGTAACATTTCTACATGAAAGTTGGCCTATTTGGTGTCTAGTTTCACCCTCCATTGGCCTCATACCAATTGGGTTCACAGTTTGGCACTTATGACCTAATTTAGGTACTGCCATCAATTCACAACCTGCACAAAACACTTACACTTCCAATTTGATATTCCTTCTCCTCCTCATTACTTCAATATTCAATCAATGGCACTTCCATATATATATTGTACACAATTCCAGCAAGCATATTAGGCAGAAAACTCAAGTGCTCAATGCACACAATTCACCATTCATACTCAACATTCACTTCCACCAAAATTCAACATATCTCAATATCAATATTACACATACACTTCAATATGCTCATACTTCAATATCACTTACACATGCTGCCCACAATTTAACACTATCATATTTCATTAATAAACTTCATATTCACACACAAATTCATGATATTATAGGCTGCCAAACATGACAGTTTGCCAAAGCATCAAGGTCCCATTTCAAACCCTTAATTCGAGCACTAACATGCATATACTTGGACATTAATCTACTACAACTTTTATTTTAGTTAATCAACCTTAATTCCCATCTAATACATAGAAGAATAAGTCACTAACCCTACATTTCCATGGCTTCCAAAATTAAGGTTCACTAATACTCATTATTTCCTCAATTTTTCTTAGCAATTCAACTTACCCAATGCTCAACACAAGGATTATTGAAGGAAAATGGAAAGATTAAGCACTAAGCTCAACTTGAGCTTGACAAATCCTTGAAATTTCCTCTCCTTTTTTCTGCCTGTAGGTTGCCCATGGTGTAAGGATCATTTTTCATGAAGGAAGCTTGAAGAAATAATGGCTTGATTATGGAGAACTTGAGCTCATGCATGAAACGGCCATGGTGAATTTGGGAGGATTTAATTTCGACCATGGATGAAAGCTTGAAGAAAATGAGATGGTTTAGTGGAACAATCTGTCCCAATTACTTATATAGGTGGCTCAATATGAGAGTTAGTGGAGCACTTAGGAATAATTTAATGGTTATTTATTTAAAGTTTCCAATTTTTGTAATTTGGCCACCACACTTTCACTATTTACATAATGTATCTCCTTTTAATTTTTCATGACATTTTCAAAGTGTAATATCATTTATTTTTAATAGAAATTTAGGTCAAAAGGCAACTCAGGATGTCAAATGACTACAATGTCCCTATTCAGGTTTCATTCCCGATTTTTTAATAATATCGAGTTTTGTCGTTTTCTCGATTTCTCGTTTTTCTTTGTAGTAATTAATTAATTTTTTTTGATAGTTCTAATGACATTTATACTTTAATAGATGTTCATTTAAGTCTTAAAAATATTTTTCAGGGTTCCCCACGGTCCAGGGCTAGTCAACGGTCCACGCCGCAACTTCCCGGTGTGGTCACCCATCGCTATGGTTTTTGGCTCGTTTAACTTAGTTTCATTTCATTGCTATTATTTTTCCTTTGTTTTTCTTGTATTTTCCTTTCTTGTATCTCATTATTTTATGTCTCCTCACTAACATTTAAATGTAGTTCTGGGCATCCTAGCTATCCGGATAGATACTGATCACCGGAACAGCAGAACGCACTACCGAACATAGAAGTGTTACAATTAGTGTCACATCGACTCATATGAATGCAATGCATGTTATGCACACAATCTCATTCTCTCTATTGATGCCTAGGAAGGCCTAAATCGTGCTCTGATACCAACAAATGTAACACCCCTCACCCGTTTACAGTATAACCGAGCAAGGCATGTCACACTTGGTACCGGAGCACCCTATTTTATCTTACTTTATTCCTTTAAAAATTTTTTTCTCGTTATATTTTAATATCATTTATTTTTCTATGGAGAAACCAGCGGAGTTTCCCTTGTTTCTAACCATTTGGTGTATTTTACTATTCACCTACTTGAAATTTCAATGATATTTTCACAATAAAATCTCATCAGTTATTTTCATAATCATCTCATCACACATTCAATTCTTGCAACTCATTTGCATACATATCTATTCATACTCAGTTTATGTGTCAAAATTCTCAAACTTCATAATTTACATGATTTACAAGCTAATTTCATAAATTCACAATTTGCATGATGTACAAATTAATTACAATACCATAATTTATATTACAATTAATAACTAATTATAAATACACAAAATAACTTTTGTAAGCCCTATCTACATGCATTGCTGAGGAGGTGACAACCTTGAGCATTTCTGACACTTCTGCAAATCTGGATTCCAAAAATCTCAGTCAAAGTACCTACAAGAGGAAATAAATCCATCGCACTAAGCATCGCTGCTTAGTGATGCAATAATATAACAAGAAAGTAATTTATACAAATAAAGAAAGAATCAAGCATTCTAAATATTCAAGTATCAATTTGATTTAAAATGATATTTCTAGTATTAACTATCTTATATACTAATTCGTTCCTCTTTGGAAGTACTGAGTTTATAACCTTACAGTAATAATATTCAATATACATTTTATTCCAAGAGTATTATATTTGAGGTCTCTCTACGATTCTGCAAATTGTATTTTTGTTATGTTTCTATTGCTAATCTTTTTTTTTTTCTCATTTCATTCAGTACTTTCTAATGTTTTTAATTACTAATGTTTTTAAATAATTTTAATAATTTACACTGCCCAAGTAACCTATGACAAGCTGACTAAATTAGATAATGGGTCGTTGGCACTGGACACCGTGGTGCCTCGGGCCATCATACCATGGGACATGGTGTAACACCCCCATTTGTATAGCCTGATATATTTCACTATTCCGGTGACCGGAGTCAGACCGGACAATTAAGGGGATTAGAACCACACTTAAGACAACTAGATAAGTTATAAACACAAATAATTAGTAATTGCCAATTAATTAAGTATAAATAAGAAGAACAAAACATAAGAAGTTAAACGAGTCGAGAGTCACAACGATGGGTGACCTTGTGACACCCCTTACCCGTGTACAGTATATCCGAGTAAGCAATGTCACACGGTGTATCGGCACCCTCTATTTTAACTTAATCAATTTTTGTCATAGTTTTGAATATAGTTTATGAAATATAATTTATTTAAGCCATTTATCGAAATTATTATTTATTTGAGGTTTCGAAAATTTTAAAGAAAATCCGGCAGAGTGCCGGCTAAAAATGGAGAAAACAATTCTTCGGAACCTGTTAAAAACACTTCCAATAATCGTATTCAATCATTCTCAAACTCCAATGTCATTACAAACTCAATATTTTTCAATTTCAGTTCTCAATCATCATTTCCCAGGGTACTCATATATAAACAATAAATAAATACTCGAATTACTTCCATACATAACCATAAATCTTCATTATTTACATGAACCTCAAAATACATTACATAAGTTCATTTACATATGAGAAAATAGAAATTTAGTTACAAAATACCAAAATGACACCTAGTGTCCTATCAATGCACTGCAGAAGTTGAGGTGACACGGACACTGTGCAGAACTGCAGGATGGACTCACCTAGTCTGCGGTCTACTGGGCTCACGATATGTATCTCCAGAACCTACGCGTGGCAAAAGCAACGCATTAAGCAATAATGCTTAGTGGTGCAATAATAAAATAAAAGAAATAGCAAGAGAACAAATATGCAGTGAATGTATATGTTTTTAATCGTTTTGAATTTGTACATCATTAACTTTGTCCACTTTCATTCATTTGGTTGCCCAAGTAACCTACATTAGACGACTGGACTGGATAAACGAGTAAACTGGCACTGGGTATCTAGTACCTCGGGCCGTCACACCATCGGTCACATATGTATCTCCCGGTGTGCAACAGAACAGCTAACAAGCTATAAATAGTATTAGGCACGAGGCCAAGTCTCAACACAATGTCAAAATGGCTAAAAACCATAAAATCACAGAATGGCATAATGCCATGTGCAGTACTGCTAACTGAACCCTATTGGCATGCCAAACTATCCAAACCAATCTTGTTAGGTATACTAGGGCATTTGATATTTTAAGATTCTTCAATTTGTGAATTTCAAGTTTTGGTGTCACTATTTACTTCATTAGTCAACAAAAATGTTGACTTTTGGATAGAAAATAGGTGTATTGGTTTTAACACCCTCAATGTACCACATTTTGCATTCAAAACTTGTTGGAATTAATTACCAATACCATTTCTAAGTCTAAAACAAAGGGAGCAAAATTTTCAGTTTTTGTACCTAAACTTCACTGTTCCATTAAGCACTGTTGCAGTGGGAATTTGAGGAAATGGTAAACATGAAAGTTGTTCCTTATTTTGTCTAGTTGAATTTCCTTTTTTGAATCACTCCATTTGGAGTTTTGTAGCTCCAGATATGGTCCAAAACCCACAGCTGGCCGGATTGGAAAAACTGCAGAATTACCAAATCTACAGTACCATGAACAGTGACTGTGACTGCCATTTGGGTTAGGTTCTGGTCATAATTTGGGGTAGGTTTCTTCATGAAAGTTTTTTGTCTATGTATTAACTTATTGCTGTAAAAATTCAGGTCAATTGACCATTTCTACAGTGAGTTATGGCCAAATGAATAGTTACTGTTCATTTGGTCATTCTGCAGAATTGGCTTGCAGGGTACCTGGATTGGTGCCAACTTTTGGTCCTCTTGGTTTGGTCTTTTGGGCATGGTTTCTTCAGCAAAAATGTGCCATTATAAGTCTAGTTTCATGTCCAATTGGCCAAACACCAATTGAACCTACACAGCCAAAGTTATGGCTGTCCAAGTGGGCTGGAATCACAGCCTCATTCTTTCTTGTCACTAGGCAGCCTACACATTTCACTTTGCCATGTTATATTCCAGTCCAAATTATGGTCAACTAACCTCAAATGGTCACTAATTGACCATTAGAATGTTCTTTAACAATTTCATAAGCCAAGTCAAATTTTCACCCCCAAACCCTAGCTCAAAGTCAAGGTTTTCACAAATTTCCTTAGTTAACTCTTTCATTCCTTATATATATATATATATATATATATATATATATATATATATATATATACACTTTAAACATAATCTCTAATTCACTCTAAGTCCATTAAAACAATCAAACTCATTCCTTCCTTAGGGCTGCCAAAATTCATGGTATACATACACATGGATTCTTTTCATTTAATTTACAAATTCTTGTTCACTTTAAGTCCTTAACATGGAATGAAAGGGATTTAGGTATAATTATGCACTAACCTCTTGTAGGGCAGAATTTTCCCAAGCTTAACTTCACTTTCTTTCTTCTTCTTGGCTGCCAAAAGGTTATGCAAGGTGCAAGGATGAATTTTTGTGAAAAGAGTAGGAGGATTTATGGTGAAAAGATGAGAGAAATGAAGCTTTGGTTGAAATCAATGGAGGGAGATGGGGAGAAGGGTTTCGGCTTGTTGGTCCAAGGGAAGAAGATGAATTTTTTTCTTCTATTTTCAGCCTCTTTTATTGGTCTTAAGTGTATTGGTTGTATGGTGATTGGTGGACAATTTTAAATGACATCACAATGATGTCATAAATTGCATATATTGTATTTTTCTTTTCTTTTCTTTTCTTTTCTACTAACTTTAAATTAATTTTTCATCAATATTAATTCATATTTTATGTCATAATAATTATTTACTCAACTGGACAAGTCGGCCAAAAATCACCTCTGAAGGTGAAATGACCAAAATGCCCTCCGTTTGGCTTAACGGGTCAAAATTGTCTGTACCGATTGAAAAATTTTTCTAAATATTTTCTTGGCATTCTAATGCCATAGGAACCTCAATAACCCTTCTCTGGAGTCCCAAAAATTATTTTATGAATTTTTCCCCGGGTCTAGGGCTCCTAGTTGCGAGAACCGCAACTTCCTTCTGGGTTACCCATCGCTAGGGCACCGGCTCGTTTAACTTGGTTGTATTTTATTTCTAAAATTTTTACTAAATTTTTCTTATTAATATTTGAGTTAATTATGGTTCCTGACTTTAGTTTAAATATTTTTCCGGACGTTCTAGCTGTCCGGACCGACACCGATCACGGAGCAGAGAATGTACGGAGTTGCTACCGGGAGGGTGTTACAACTCTTCCCCTCTAATTTAAATTTCGTCCTCGAAATTTACCTGATGCAAACAGTTGAGGGAACTGTTGCCTCATCGTCTCTTCACTTTCCCAAGTTGCCTCCTTGGTGTTGTGGTGCCTCCAAAGCACTTTCACCAGTGGAATCTGCTTGTTCCTCAATTCTTTTACTTCCCGAGCTAGGATCCGTAGAGATTCTTCTTCATATGTCAAATCCGGTTGTATTTCAATTTCTTCTCTGGAGATGACATGTGAAGGATCTGAGCGGTATCTTCTGAGCATGGATACGTGGAACACATTGTGGATCTTGTCCAGCTCTGGTGGTAAAGCTAGCCTATAGGTCACTGGACCCACACGTTCAATGACTTCATATGGGCCAATGAACCTAGGGCTTAACTTACCTTTTCTTCCAAACCTCAATACCTTCTTCCACGGTGACACCTTGAGGAACACTTT
The DNA here is from genome assembly GCF_030052815.1 of Hevea brasiliensis. Lineage (NCBI taxonomy): Eukaryota > Viridiplantae > Streptophyta > Magnoliopsida > Malpighiales > Euphorbiaceae > Hevea > Hevea brasiliensis. The sequence continues at coordinate 46,115,173 of NC_079494.1, forward strand.
GTCGCCAACCCCATATTCTATTTCTTTTCTCTTCAGGTCGGCATAAGATTTACATGCATGCGAGGCAACCTTTAGATTGGCTTTGATTAGTTTTACTTTCTCCTCGATCTGTTTCACCGTGCAGCCCCACCAGTTTGTCTTCGCCCAATTCAGTCCAGTACACTGGAGTTCTACATTTTCTCCCATACAGTGCTTCATACGGGGCCATTTGGATGCTAGCTTGGTAGCTATTGTTGTATGCAAATTCTGCCAGTGGGAGGTATCTATCCCAACTTCCCTCAAACTCAATGACACAACTCCTCAGCATATCCTCAAGGACCTGACATATATTTCATGTTATTATTATCATTTTAATTCAATATTTGTATCAATTCCATTGGTTTCAATTGTTTACCTGGATTACTCTTTCGGATTGCCCATCCGTCTGAGGATGGAAAGTCATCTTTGAAGTGGAGTTGTGTACCCAAGGACTCATGAAACTTCTTCCAAAATCTCGATGTAAACCTTGGGTCTCGATCAGATATGATGGAAAGTGGAATTCCATGTAGTCTAACTGTCTCACTGATATACAATTCTGCTAACTTCTCCAGTGAGTAGTCAATCCTAACTGGCAGAAAGTGTGCTGACTTCGTCAATCTATCCACTGTCACCCATACTGCATCATGTTTCTTCTGGGTGAGAGGTAGACCACTTACAAAATCCATGGTGACCCGATCCCATTTCCATTCAGGTATGCGTATAGGCTGTAGCAATCCTGATGGAACTTGATGTTCTGCCTTGACTTGCTGACATGTCAAGCATTTAGTCACGTAGTCAGCTATGTCTTTCTTCATACCAGGCCACCAATCACAAGCTTGGATCATGATACATCTTTGTACTTCCTGGGTGCATAGCATATACACTGGTGTGTGCCTCTTTTAGAATACTGGCCTTTAATTCCCCATCATCTGGTACACACAGTCTTCCTTTGTAGTACAGACACCCATCTGCTTTTACCTCATAGTCAGTTGCTTTTCCCTCTGAGATTTTACTCATAATAGCCATTAGCTTCTCATCTACTTTCTGCCCATCTAAAATCTGCTGTAGCAGGTTTGGCCTCACTTGCAACTCAGCCAAAATAGCTCCATCTCGAATCAAAGTTAGACGGGCATTCAATGATCTCAAAGCTGTGATGGACTTTCTGCTCAAAGCATCAGCAACTACATTTGCCTTCCCAGGATGATAGTCAATCACGCAATCATAGTCCTTCAGGAACTCAATCCATCGCCTCTGTCTAAGGTTGAGCTCCTTCTAAGTTGGCAAATATTTTAGACTTTTGTGGTCTGTGTAAATGTAGCATTTTTCACCATACAAGTAATGCCTCCATATCTTCAGTGCGAAGATAATTGTTGCAAGCTCTAGATCATGGGTAGGGTAGTTCTGTTCATGTGGCCTTAGCTGTCTGGAAGCATAAGTGACCACCTTCCCCTCTTGCATCAATACACACCCTAACCCATTATGTGAGGCATCACTGTAGACCATAAAGTCCTTTCCTGACACTGGCTGTGTTAACACTGGTGCCTCTGTCAACATAGCCTTCAACTTCTCAAAACTGGTCTGACACTTGTCATTCCAATCAAATCTGACATTCTTGTGTAACAGCTTGGTCATTGGAGCAGCTATTAAAGAAAATCCCTTCACAAATCTCCTGTAATACCCAGCTAGCCCCAAGAAGCTTCTGACCTCAATTGTATTTCTGGGAGGCTTCCATTCCATCACTGCTTCTATTTTCTTGGGATCCACCCTAATCCCATAAGCTGACACTATGTGTCCAAGGAATGCAATCTCATTCAACCAAAAGTCACACTTGGACAACTTAGCATACAGCTTCTTTTCTCTCAAGGTTTGCAGAACAATCCTCAAATGCTCATCATGTTCTTCCCTGGTCTTGGAATACACCAGAATATCATCAATAAAGACCACTACGAACCGATCTAAGTGTGGATGGAAGATACGGTTCATAAGGTCCATAAATGTCGCTAGTGCATTTGTTAGGCCAAAGGGCATCACCAGAAACTCATAATCCCATACCGGGTCCTGAATGCAGTCTTGGGCACATCTACATCCTTCACCCTCAACTGATGATACCCTGATCTGAGGTCAATTTTGGAAAATACTCCTGCTCCTTTCAACTGATCAAATAGATCATCAATTCTAGGCAACGGATATTTGTTCTTCACAGTCACTTTATTCAACTGCCGGTAATCGATGCAAAGCCTCAAAGTCCCATCCTTCTTTTTCACAAACAGCACTGGAGCTCCCCATGGTGACACACTGGGGTGTATGAACCCCTTATCAAGCAACTCTTGCAACTGAGTTTTCAACTCCCTTAATTCCGTGGGTGCCATCCTATAAGGAGCAATGGAAATGGGTGTCAGATCTGCAGTTGTCTCAATAGCAAATTCAACTTCCCTTTCTGGTGGTAAACCAGGCAACTCTTCAGGAAATACCTTTGGGAAGTCTCTTACTGTGGGTATGTCACTCAGGTTTGGCTTAGCCTGCCTAGTATCCACCACATATGCTAGGTAGGCTTCACAGCCTTTTCTCATCATTCTTCTTGCAACTGTGGCTGAGATAACATTGGACAGGAAATTTGTCCTTTCACCCACAACAGTGATCTCATTACCCTCTGAAGTTTTCAAAGAAATTCTCTTCAATTTGCAATCAACTATTGCCTAATGACGTGACAACCAGTCCATTCCCAAAATCACGTCAAACTCGTGGAAGGGCAACTCAATCAGGTCTGCCAAAAATTCATACCCCTGAATCCTTAACGGGCAACCCTTGTATACTTTGTTCACCACTACACTGTGGCCCAATGGATTAGTGACCAGAATGTCTTGGTCACTCTCCCCTACTAGTATCCCCCTTTCTACGGGTAGATTGATGCAGATGTATGAATGAGTGGATCCTGGATCCACTAATGCATGCACAGATGTATTGTAGAGGGAGAACGTACCCCTGATGACGTCCGGGGCATCTTGCTCCTCCTGAGCTCTAATGGCATAAGCTCTTGCAGGTGGTCTACTGTCAGGCCTCTCTGCTGGCTCAAACGCAGGCCTCTGTGATGGTCCCACAGCCTCAGATTTGCCAGATTTTCTACCCCTCTATGGTGCAGGAGTAGGTCTGTCTACTTGTGTTGGAGCAGCTATAGTAGTTCTGCGTGGACAGTTCTTCAACTGATGCTCTGTTGACCCACACCTTAAGCAGGCACCAGTTACTCTCTAACACTCCCCCTTGTGCCACTTCAGACAGAATGGACATGCAGAAGATGCTGGGGCTGGTCCCCTGAACCCCATCCCTGGAGAGCTGCCCATTGATGGTGTGGACTGACCTCTCCTAGGGGTAGCGTGGCTGGGCCCACAGGCGACCACGACCGTGTGGCTAACCTGAACTCTGTGCAGGTGGACCCTTGAACCTCTTCCCAGATGCAGGAGCTGAACTAGACTGACCTGGGCCCCTCTTCTGCTGTCTATCCCTTCTGGTCTGCTCACTGATTCTTACTTTTTCAACCTTTATTGCAGCTTCCACTAACTTGGTAAATTCTGTGATTCCCAGGGCAGTGAGCTGGATCTTTATGTTTTCATTTACTCTCTCTTCAAATCTCTTACACCTTTCAGCTTCATTAGGGACTATCTCTGTAACACCCCTAAGTTCGGTAGTGCGTTCTACTGCTCCAGTGACCAGTGTTGTCCGGACAGCTAGGATGCCTAGAACCACACCTTGATATGAGAGAGGAGACATAAATAATGAAATACAAGAAAAGAAAATACAAGAAAAACAAAGGAAAAATAATAGCAAAGAAATGTCACCAAGTTAAGCGAGCAGGAAACCTAGCGATGGGTGACCGCACCGGGAAGTCACGGCGTGGACCGTTGACTAGCCCTGGACTGTGGGGAACCCTGGAAAACATTTTTAGGACATAAATAGAACCTTATTGAAGAATAAATATCATTAGAAAGATCAAAGAGAAATTAACTAATTAGTACAAAGAAAAGTGAGAAATAGAAAAACAGACAAAACCCGGTAATACCGAAAAATCGGGAATGCCACCCGAACAGGGGCATTATGGTCATTTGACATCCCGAAGTGTCTTTTGACCTAAATACCAATTGAAAATAAATAATATTACACTTAAAAAATGAAATGAAAAATTAATTTGGTGGTACCTAAAGTAAATAGTAGAAATTAAAGGTTAAATGTGGAATAAGTGGGAATTTAGCTTATTATATGATTAAGTGACTAAGTGGACCACTAAGGGGATTAATTAAATACATAGTGGGACATGTGTACACTTAAAATACAGCTGAATAATCCATCTTCCTCATTTGCATTCAACATTGCCGAATTGAAGAACCAAATAGAAACTCCATGGGCGTTTGCATGAAAGCTTCATCCACTCCCTCTTTTCATCTCTAAATACTTAGGTTCCTTCATGAAAAATGGTCTACACATCACAAGGAAGATATTGATACCAATTTTGAGAAGTTTGGTGAAGGTTTAGCAAGTTACAATTAAAGGTAAGTTTGCATTTTTGAGAATTTCTTTGTTAAAGTTTATATTTATGTTATGGGTGTTGGTTTGGTGAAGGAAAATTTTGAGTTCGAAGGGTTATTGTTGTTTTCATTTTGGACAGCCATGAGTCACGTTTTTGATGAGATATTTGTGCATATAATTGATGAGAAATGGTGTTGATCATGATGAATTAGTAACCTAGTGAATTATTTCATGTTTATATGGTGATTTATGCACTTGGATGGGAATTGGTAAATTGGATGGCACTTTGATGTTGAAGAATGGTTTGCGGCAGCTTGGGGACACTTGAGTAATGGTATATATTAAAGGAAGTGTGGGCAGAATATTGACCTAGAAGGTTGATGAGATGTATGTAGATTGATATTGTAAAGTGTATGTAAAATTTGTAATGGTTAGGTGTGTTTGTAATGGTAATTAGAAATTGTAATTGTGAATGATATTTGGTGTGTTGAGGGTAATGGTAATCTGCCCAAAATAATGTTAATGTAAAGTAGATAATGCTTTTGGTAATGTACCAAAACAGATTGGTAGGGTATGGAAGTAAACTTTGCAAGTTAAATGTGTGTTTGAAGTGGGGTGTGAAAGGCATAGTGAGGGCAGTGTACATTTTAGCCTATAACCTTAAATGTGTAACCTCAATTGGTATGAGACCAATTTGAGGTGAAACTAGGCACAAAATGTGCCAACTTTCATTGAGAAACCATACCAAAATTCTGCTTGCAAGGTGACCTAAAAAAATGACCAATTCGGATTAGGTGCAATTAGGACCTGAAAAATGACCAATTGGGCAGCAGTGAGTGTTTAGGCCATAACTCACTCAAACCAGGTCCAATTGACCTGAAATTTTGACCAAGAATAGTTAAGACCCATACCTACAAGTCTTATGAAGACACCAAAGCCCAGAAATGACCATAAGCAAGTCAAACAACTTGCACAAGTTCGGGTCCAAGAACTGGCCGAACCAGAATTGACCAATTTGACCTAAAATTGACATAAAATGGTACCATTTGACCAGCAATAGTATAATGACCATAACTCGGTCTACTTAACTCGGATTGACCTGAAATTTTGCACCGCGCTCCATAAGACCTAGATCTACAAGTTTGTAGTTTCGACCGAGACCCGAAAATCGAGGGGACTAGGTCGTCCAGTTAGGTCAATCCAGTGTCCCGGAAATCCAGCAATTTGCATTAAAATGCACTAAGCAAGGAAATGACTTTGGTAAAACATACCAAACCTAAAACCCTTTCGAATGTGACATATTAACGACACTAAAACCTAATTTACCTAAAACGCAACGAGGGTCGGTATATTAGGTGATTAAGTGAATAATTGAGTTCATGCATTAATTACCAAACACCATCGATAGAGACAGTTTAATTTAGCACTGAAACACTTCAAATTGTGTTTCTCAGTTAACAAGGACTCAGCAAAAGGGAAGGAAACACTGAGTCCAGACCAGGGGGACAGTCATCAGAGGTTTGTGCACAACAACTATTTCTTTTGAATTTTTCAATTGAAATAAATATTGACTATTTGTATACTATTGTTTTAAATTGTGGAAATGTGTTTGAATGGATATTTATTGCTTGAAAAGCATTGTAAATGATTTGAAACTGTGAGAAATTGTTTGACTGATATTGATAGATACTCATTGCTTAAAAAGCATTGTAAATGGTTTGAAATTGTGGAAAAATCGATTTAGTGTGATTTGTGAAAATTGAAGTTAATTATGAATTGTGTTGCCATTTTGTGAATGAAATTATGACTTGGGAAATTTATTGGATTCTCACGAATCATTTGAATAAAATGTTTGGAATTAATTTTGTGTTCACACTTAGCATGACAGTATCGTATCATTCCTTCTCCAATTATGGGGTTGTGATCGTTTATTTTCCTTCTCCATTTATGGAGTCGTGATCGTTTATTTTTCTCCCTCTCTGGTTTACCAGTTGAGGTGATCGGATGAGTACTCATTATATAGCTAGCTCCCCTTCCTCATTGATTTCGATTAGTGAGGTTGTGATTGCTTTGTCGTGGTGTACAACACGGCATTGATCGGAAATTTGTGTCATGACTTAAGTTGTGAATGAATTGGCAACACTGTATTCTTAAATTATTCGACTAAATTGCATTATTATGTATTGTGAGATTGTGAAATTGATTTAAACTCTCATTGACTTATACTGTCTTTTGAATTCAAACATGATCTGACTTATGGAAAATTATTGTGATATTGACAAATGGAGTTTAAATTCTTGTTGACATTTATTGTCTTGAATTTAACTATGATTTTAAGTATCCACTATTTACATGACTTATGAATTGTGATTTAAATTGTATTTGGTTAATGTTGTACTGCATTGAGACATTGTCTCGTGATAGCTTTTAATTGTTGTCACGGTAGAGAGACAGATGTGGCAGACTAGGTGCATATACCTCCAATGAGAGATTTTTGGGTATAATGAGTATACCAATATTTTGCATTTTGTATCTTGTAATGTATGACCTTTGTATGTACATTTTGTTTTTGGTTTTGAGCAGTTGTAAATTCAAATTGTACCTTGAAGTTGTAAAATAATTATGAGCTGTTTTGACTTGTAAAAGCTGTATTATATTTCCTTATCTCAGACTTTGAAAAATTTCTATGAAATTGAGTTGATAAATTGTTGTGTTGAGAAATATATTGTGTTGAGAAAAATGTGGCGTTGAGATTTGGAAAATTATTGAAGTGTTTTTTTTTTACAGGTTTTCTGAAGAACTGTTTTGTCCAAAATACAGATGGCACTCTGCCAAAATTTTTACAGAAATTCCAAATAAACCAAATGAGTTAGTTGTTTCACTTCAGTTCACCAAAGTTTTTAATACCTGTAAATAGTGCTCACCACTGTAAAAGAAATAAGAAAAGTTTTTAAAATCACTAGTAGTGTATTTAATGGGTTATCGATGAAGCGGAGTTGGTAATTCATTAGGTATACTACGGGATCATGTTATGCCTTACAGAGGGGTAGGGTGTGACATGTTTTAGTGGTATCAGAGCAAAGTTTTTAAATTCTGTTTTCACCTGTTAATTGAATGTTCTTTCTTCATAGTACAACTGCTCAATATCATTGTTTGATACATACAATACATTACAGTATAAATATGCACTAATGAGAGTAAATATCCTTATGTTATTGTTCAGGAAAGCTAAGATCCTCGCATTGAATATGGAAGAGAGTGATCGTTTAGTCGATCAGTCTATTGAGGCTGAGGTGCAAGGGGATGCCCCAGGCTTACATAATGTTAGTGGTTCGTGACAGACCCTGCGATCTGCATGATTTCTGCTCGATTCGCTCGGCGGAGATGGCTGCAATATTCCAACAAATGGCTGGTAATGCGCCTACTCAAGTCCCAATACAGACACCAGTGGTACAACCACAGTCTCTTACGAGGCAATATGATAAATTGATGAAATATGGGGCTACAGAGTTCAAGGGGACAGCAGATCCTCTAGAGGCTGAACAGTGGTTAGAGAGGATGGATAGGGTATTCAAGAAACTTCATTGTACAGAGGAGCTCAGACTTGAATACTCCGTATCTTTGTTCTGAGGGGATGCTTATGACTGGTGGAAAACCATTCCCCACAGTCTGGTAGAGCCTGCAGTGCTAACATGGAATGACTTCCTCAGGGAATTCAGGCAGAAATATGTCCCTGATGCTTATGTAGACCAGAAACTGCAAGAATTCCTAAGTTTGAAACAGGGGGGCAGATCAGTGGCTGAGTATGAAAGAGAATTCTCCCGCCTTATCCACTATGCAGTAAGTTTGCTTGCTACCAGTAGGGAGAGATGCAAGAGGTTTGAAACTGGCTTGAAGCCCAGTATCAGAGTACAAGTGCTCGGCTTCAAACACACTAACTTCTCTGAACTTGTTTCTCAAGCCCTAGAGTTGGAAAGAGTTGAGTTTGAGACTGCTCTGAGAAAAGAGATCGGAGAAGACAGATGAAGAGGAAAGTCGGTGAAACGAGTTCGGTGGTCCCTCTGGAAAGAGGAAGAACTATGAGGACACAACAGAGGTGGCAAGAAGTGCAGTAGGGAGGACATTCGGTGAGAAACCTCCTTTATCCGGTCAAGATAGTCCAGGAGGTTCCTACCATTCCGCCAATGTGAAAATTGTGGAAGATATCATGGTGGGATATGCTATAAGGCTATTGGAGCCTGTTATAACTGTGGAGGCATAGGACACTTTGCCAAGGACTGCACCAGTAGTCGCAGAGTTGGACCACCTCCTACTACTGCAGAAGGGTCAGTTCAAAGCCCTGTCACCAGAGGTTCGCAACCACCCAGCAGAGGTAGAGGCAGGAGTAGAGGTAACCCAGCAGGCAGCCAAGGCACAGTAAAGCAATCAGAGCAAGATAGTGCTCCAGTCAGAGTCTATGCCATGAGACAGAGGGAAGAGGCAGAGACATCTGATGTTGTGGCTGGTACCTTCTCAACTTTTAACCAAGATGTGTTTGTGTTAATCGATCTGGGTTCTACCCATTCTTATGTGTGTGCTAGCATCATTGATTGCATTGCTGCTCCATGTACAAAAATGGACTTTGAAGTGCTAGTAACAAGTCCGCTAGGACAGGAGGTCAGGGAAATAAATTTTGATGCATTAGTGACTAGTCCTTTAGGATAAGGATTGTGATAACAAGTGAAATTAGTTTTGGAAGAGTTTATCGGCGAAAAGTATTTGCTGACACACCATAAAATTATAAGCTAATTGGCGAGCCTACTTAATGTAAGGCAAGAGGACGTAAAAATAACTTCTGAGAAATAGAATTGCTCTAGATGAAGGCAGAGATGTTACTGTTAGTAATTGTTAATGGATATTGTAATCAGAATAAGTTCGGATATCAGTGAATTCGAAAAGGATAAAAGATAGGAAAGTTTGATCTATTGAATAAGCTATAGATTACAGTACTAACTTGAGATTATTGTGTAGAGCTACGTACTACCCGATAGTACATCTAGATGAGAATAGTTGCCAACGGCATACATTTTGGTATAGTTATGCGGGACAGAATCTAATTGTTAGAATTAAGTTTGAAAATCCTACTTAGGGATCTAAAACTCAAAAGTTAGAATATCGAAGGTTACTGATTCGTACAAAAGGAAGTAAGTTATAGAATATTGTGAGATAAAAGAGTTACGAGTAGAGATTTGAACAGTTGATTCATATGTAACAAAGAAATATTACGAATGTGAGGAAGACTATGGATTAGAATGGTCAGATGACCAATGACTGATGAATGATTCTAACATGACCTCAAGGGTCATTCAAGAAGCAACGTGAACCAAAATATTAGACAGCATAATAGTAAGAGGAGATTGGTGTTATCCAAGCAAATTAAACATTGTATTAGATTGTTAAAAGTCTTATGATCATATAGAAAGGAGAAAATAAACGTATGACTATTGTAAGATGACTACTGGGTAAAATTTCGTGGACGAAATTTATTTAAGGGGGGGAGAATTGTAACACCCCTAAGTTCGGTAGTGCGTTCTACTGCTCCAGTGACCAGTGTTGTCCGGACAGCTAGGATGCCTAGAACCACACCTTGATATGAGAGAGGAGACATAAATAATGAAATACAAGAAAAAAAAAATACAAGAAAAACAAAGGAAAAATAATAGTAAAGAAATGTCACCAAGTTAAGCGAGCCGGAAACCTAGCGATGGGTGACCGCACCGGGAAGTCACGGCGTGGACCGTTGACTAGCCACGGATCATGGAACCATGGAAAACATTTTTAGGACATAAATAGAACCTTATTGAAGAATAAATATCATTAGAAAGATCAAAGAAAAATTAAATAATTAGTACAAAGAAAAGTGAGAAATCGAAAAACAGACAAAACCCGGTAATACCGAAAAATCGGGAATGCCACCCGAACAGGGGCATTATGGTCATTTGACATCCCGAAGTGTCTTTTGACCTAAATATCCATTAAAAATAAATAATATTACACTTAAAAAATGAAATGAAAAATTAATTTGGTGGTACCTAAAGTAAATAGTAGAAATTAAAGGTTAAATGTGGAATAAGTGGGAATTTAGCTTATTATATGATTAAGTGACTAAGTGGACCACTAAGGGGATTAATTAAATACATAGTGGGACATGTGTACACTTAAAATGCAGCTGAATAATCCATCTTCCTCATTTGCATTCAACATTGCCGAATTGAAGAACCAAATAGAAACTCCATGGGCGTTTGCATGAAAGCTTCATCCACTCCCTCTTTTCATCTCTAAATACTTAGGTTCCTTCATGAAAAATGGTCTACACATCACAAGGAAGATATTGATACCAATTTTGAGAAGTTTGGTGAAGGTTTAGCAAGTTACAATTAAAGGTAAGTTTGCATTTTTGAGAATTTCTTTATTAAAGTTTATGTTTATGTTATGGCTGTTGGTTTGGTGAAGGAAAATTTTGAGTTCGAAGGGTTATTGTTGTTTTCATTTTGGACAGCCATGAGTCACGTTTTTGATGAGATATTTGTGCATATAATTGATGAGAAATGGTGTTGATCATGATGAATTAGTAACCTAGTGAATTATTTCATGTTTATATGGTGATTTATGCACTTGGATGGGAATTGGTAAATTGGATGGCACTTTGATGTTGAAGAATGGTTTGCGGCAGCTTGGGGACACTTGAGTAATGGTATATATTAAAGGAAGTGTGGGAAGAATATTGACCTAGAAGGTTGATGAGATGTATGTAGATTGATATTGTAAAGTGTATGTAAAATTTGTAATGGTTAGGTGTGTTTGTAATGGTAATTAGAAATTGTAATTGTGAATGATATTTGGTGTGTTGAGGGTAATGGTAATCTGCCCAAAATAATGTTAATGTAAAGTAGATAATGCTTTTGGTAATGTACCAAAACAGATTGGTAGGGTATGGAAGTAAACTTTGCAAGTTAAATGTGTGTTTGAAGTGGGGTGTGAAAGGCATAGTGAGGGTAGTGTACATTTTAGCCTATAACCTTAAATGTGTAACCTCAATTGGTATGAGACCAATTTGAGGTGAAACTAGGCACAAAATGTGCCAACTTTCATTGAGAAACCATACCAAAATTCTGCTTGCAAGGTGACCTAAAAAAATGACCAATTCGGATTAGGTGCAATTAGGACCTGAAAAATGACCAATTGGGCAGCAGTGAGTGTTTAGGCCATAACTCACTCAAACCAAGTCCAATTGACCTGAAATTTTGACCAAGAATAGTTAAGACCCATACCTACAAGTCTTATGAAGATACCAAAGCCCAGAAATGACCATAAGCAAGTCAAACAACTTGCACAAGTTCGGGTCCAAAAACTGGCCGAACCAGAATTGACCAATTTGACCTAAAATTGACCTAAAATGGTACCATTTGACCAGCAATAGTATAATGACCATAACTCGGTCTACTTAACTCGGATTGACCTAAACTTTTGCACCGCGCTCCATAAGACCTAGATCTACAAGTTTGTAGTTTCGACCGAGACCCGAAAACTGAGGGGACTAGATCGTCCGGTTAGGTCAAACCAGTGTCCCGGAAATCCAGCAATTTGCATTAAAATGCACTAAGCAAGGAAATGACTTTGGTAAAACATACCAAACCTAAAACCCTATCGAATGTGACATATTAACGACACTAAAACCTAATTTACCTAAAACGCAACGAGGGTCGGTATATTAGGTGATTAAGTGAATAATTGAGTTCAGTGCATTATTTACCAAACACCATCGATAGAGACAGTTTAATTTAGCTCTGAAACACTTCAAATTGTGTTTCTCAGTTAACAAGGACTCAGCAAAAGGGAAGGAAACACTGAGTCCAGACCAGGGGGACAGTCATCAGAGGTTTGTGCACAACAACTATTTCTTTTGAATTTTTCAATTGAAATAAATATTGACTATTTGTACATTATTATTTTAAATTGTGGAAATGTGTTTGAATGGATATTTATTGCTTGAAAAGCATTGTAAATGATTTGAAACTGTGAGAAATTGTTTGAATGATATTGATGGATACTCATTGCTTAAAAAGCATTGTAAATGGTTTGAAATTATGGAAAAATCGATTTAGTGTGATTTGTGAAAATTGAAGTTAATTATGAATTGTGTTGCCATTTTGTGAATGAAATTATGACTTGGGAAATTTATTGGATTCTCACGAATCATTTGAATAAAATGTTTGGAATTAATTTTGTGTTCACACTTAGCATGACAGTATCGTATCATTCCTTCTCCAATTATGGGGTTGTGATCGTTTATTTTCCTTCTCCATTTATGGAGTCATGATCGTTTATTTTTCTCCCTCTCTGGTTTACCAGTTGAGGTGATCGGATGAGTACTCATTATATAGCTAGCTCCCCTTCCTCATTGATTTCGATTAGTGAGATTGTGATTGCTTTGTCGTGGTGTACAACACGGCATTGATCGGAAATTTGTGTCATGACTTAAGTTGTGAATGAATTGGCAACACTGTATTCTTAAATTATTCGACTAAATTGCATTATTATGTATTGTGAGATTGTGAAATTGATTTAAACTCTCATTGACATATACTGTCTTTTGAATTCAAACATGATCTGAGTTATGGAAAATTATTGTGATATTGACAAATGGAGTTTAAATTCTTGTTGACATTTATTGTCTTGAATTTAACTATGATTTTAAGTATCCACTATTTACATGACTTATGAATTGTGATTTAAATTATATTTGGTTAATGTTGTGCACCACTGAGACATTGTCTCAGCGATAGCTTTAATTCTTTGTCGAAGGTAGAGAGACAGACAGTGACTAGGTCTGCATATACCTCCAGCGAGAGATTTTTCGGGTATAATGAGTATACCAATATTTTGCATTTTGTACTGTAATGTATGACACTGTATGTACATTTTGTTTTTGGTTTTGAGCAGTTGTAAATTCAAATTGTACCTTGAAGTTGTAAAATAATTATGAGCTGTTTTGACTTGTAAAAGCTGTATTATATTTCCTTATCTCAGACTTTGAAAAATTTCTATGAAATTGAGTTGATAAATTGTTGTGTTGAGAAATATATTGTGTTGAGAAAAATGTGGAGTTGAGATTTGGAAAATTATTGAAGTGTTTTTTTCTTACAGGTTTTCTGAAGAACTGTTTTGTCCAAAATACAGATGGCACCCTGCCAAAATTTTTACAGAAATTCCAAATAAACCAAATGAGTTAGTTGTTTCACTTCAGTTCACCAAAGTTTTTAATACCTGTAAATAGTGCTCACCACTGTAAAAGAAATAAGAAAAGTTTTTAAAATCCCTTGTAGTGTATTTAATGGGTTATCAGTAGACGGAGTTCGTAATTCATTAGGTATACTACGGGATCATGTTATGCCTTACATAGGGGTAGGGTGTGACAATCTCCCTTCCATAGCGGCTCAATCGGACAAATTCCTTCTCATACTCGGCCACTGACAACTGTCTCTGCCTCAGATTAATAAACTCTCTTCTTCTCTCTTCCAGGTATACAGTACCCACATATTTCTTCTTGAATTCTGAGAGAAAGAAGTCCCAAGTTGTAGCTTCTGGCTGCACTTCACTGGATACCGTGTCCCACCATTCATAGGCATCATCTTGCAATAGAGATATGGCAGCCTCTAGGTTTTGTTCAGGAGTGCAGTGGAGTTGTTTTAAAACTCTGCCTGTTCTGTTCAATCAATTCTCGGCTGCAACAGAATCATCTTCTCTCTTGCCAAAGAAATCCACTGCTCCAAACTTTCTTAGCCTTTCCAGGTGTGATTTCTGCTGTGGAACTGGTGGTGGTGGTGGTGGTGCTGGCATTACCCCAACAATTTGTCTGAAGAACTCGGCCATTTGCTGGAATATGGCCTGTGGATGCTGAGCAGGCTCTGCTTGAGCTGGCGGAGCAGGTTCTCCCATACCCCCACTCTCAGCTGCTGCAGGTGGAGCATGACTCTCCACTTCCTCCTCAACTGCCCTCTGAGATGTAGGGTCCATATCATATTCAAAATAAGAAAGACAAACAGATCTGCATTAGTGTCACCTCGACTCTTACAAATGCAATGCATGGTATGGACTCAATCTAGGCCCAGAAACGCCTAAACCGTGCTCTGATACCACTAAATGTGACACCCCTTACCCGTGTACAGTATATCCAAGTAAGCAATGTCACACGGTGTATCGACACCCTCTATTTTAACTTAATCAATTTTTGTCATAGTTTTGAATATAGTTTATGAAATATAATTTATTTAAGCCATTTATCGAAATTATTATTTATTTGAGGTTCCGAAAATTTTAAAGAAAATCCGGCAGAGTGCCGGCTAAAAATGGAGAAAACAGTTCTTCGGAACCTGTTAAAAACACTTCCAATAATCGTATTCAATCATTCTCAAACTCCAATGTCATTACAAACTCAATATTTTTCAATTTCAGTTCTCAATCATCATTTCTCAGGGTACTCATATATAAACAACAAATAAATACTCGAATTACTTCCATACATAACCATAAATCTTCATTATTTACATGAACCTCAAAATACATTACATAAGTTCATTTACATATGAGAAAATAGAAATTTAGTTACAAAATACCAAAATGACACTTAGTGTCCTACCAATGCACTACAAAAGTTGAGGTGACACGGACACTGTGCAGAACTGCAGGATGGACTCACCCAGTCTACGGTCTACTAGGCTCACGATCTGTATCTCCAGAACCTACGCGTGGCAAAAGCAAAGCGCTAAGCAATAATGCTTAGTGGTGCAATAATAAAATAAAAGAAATAGCAAGAGAACAAATATGCAGTGAATGTATATGTTTTTAATCGTTTTGAATTTGTACATCATTAACTTTGTCCACTTTCATTCATTTGGTTGCCCAAGTAACCTACACTAGACGACTGGACTGGATAAACGGGTAAACTGGCACTGGGTATCTAGTACCTCGGGCCGTCACACCATCGGTCACATATGTATCTCCCGGTGTGCAACAGAACAGCTAACAAGCTGTAAATAGTATTAGGCACGAGGCTAAGTCTCAACACAATGTCAAAATGGCTAAAAACCATAAAATCACAAAATGGCATAATGCCATGTGCAGTACTGCTAACTGAACCCTATTGGCATGCCAAACTATCCAAACCAATCTTGTTAGGTATACTAGGGCATTTGATATTTTAAGATTCTTCAATTTGTGAATTTCAAGTTTTGGTGTCACTATTCACTTCATTAGTCAACAAAAATGTTGACTTTTGGATAGAAAATAGGTGTATTGATTTTAACACCCTCAATGTACCACATTTTGCATTCAAAACTTGTTGGAATTAATTACCAATACCATTTCTAAGTCTAAAACAAAGGGAGCAAAATTTTCAGTTTTTGTACCTAAATTTCACTGTTCCATTAAGCACTATTGTAGTGGGAATTTGAGGAAATGGTAAACATAAAAGTTGTTCCTTATTTTGTCTAGTTGAATTTCCTTTTTTGAATCACTCCATTTAGAGTTTTGTAGCTCCAAATATGGTCCAAAACCCACAGCTGGCCGGATTGGAAAAACTGCAAAATTACCAAATCTATAGTACCATGAATAGTGACTGTAACTGCCATTTGGGTTAGGTTCTGGTCATAATTTGGGGTAGGTTTCTTCATGAAAGTTGTTTTTCTATGTCTTAACTTATTGCTGTAAAAAGTTCAGGTCAATTGACCATTTCTACAGTGAGTTATGGCCAAATGAACAGTTACTGTTCATTTGGTCATTCTGCAGAATTGGCTTGCAGGGTACCCGGATTGGTGCCAACTTTTGGTCCTCTTGCTTTGGTCTTTTGGGCATGATTTCTTCAGCAAAAATGTGCCATTATAAGTCTAGTTTCATGTCCAATTGGCCAAACACCAATTGAACCTACACAGCCAAAGTTATGGCTGTCCAAGTGGGCTGGAATCACAGCCTCATTGCTGCTGTCACTAGGCAGCCTACACATTTCACTTTGCCATGTTATATTCCAGTCCAAATTATGGTCAACTAACCTCAAATGGTCACTAATTGACCATTAGAATGTTTTTTAACAATTTCATAAGCCAAGTCAAATTTTCACCCCCAAACCCTAGCTCAAAGTCAAGGTTTTCACAAATTTCCTTAGTTAACTCTTTCATTCCTTATATATATATATATATATATATACACTTTAAACATAATCTCTAATTCACTCTAAGTCCATTAAAACAATCAAACTCATTCCTTCCTTAGGGCTGCCAAAATTCATGGTATACATACACATGGATTCTTTTCATTTAATTTACAAATTCTTGTTCACTTTAAGTCCTTAACATGGAATGAAAGGGATTTAGGTATAATTATGCACTAACCTCTTGTAGGGCAGAATTTTCCCAAGCTTAACTTCACTTTCTTTCTTCTTCTTGGCTGCCAAAAGGTTATGCAAGGTGCAAGGATGAATTTTTGTGAAAAGAGTAGGAGGATTTATGGTGAAAAGAAGAGAGAAATGAAGCTTTAGTTGAAATCAATGGAGGGAGATGGGGAGAAGGGTTTCGGCTGGTTGGTCCAAGGGAAGAAGATGAATTTTTTTCTTCTATTTTCAGCCTCTTTTATTGGTCTTAAGTGTATTGGTTGTATGGTGATTGGTGGACAATTTTAAATGACATTACAATGATGTCATAAATTGCATATATTGTATTTTTCTTTCTTTTCTTTTCTACTAACTTTAAATTAATTTTTCATCAATATTAATTCATATTTTATGTCATAATAATTATTTACTCAACTGGACAAGTCGGCCAAAAATCACCTCTGAAGGCGAAATGACCAAAATGCCCTCCGTTTGGCTTAACGGGTCAAAATTATCTGTACCGATTGAAAAATTTTTCTAAATATTTTCTTGGCATTCTAATGCCATAGGAACCTCAATGACCCTTCTCTGGAGTCCCAAAAATTATTTTATGAATTTTTCCCCGGGTCTAGGGCTCCTAGTTGCGAGAACCGCAACTTCCTTCTGGGTTACCCATCGCTAGGGCACCGGCTCGTTTAACTTGGTTGTATTTTATTTCTAAAATTTTTACTAAATTTTTCTTATTAATATTTGAGTTAATTATGGTTCCTGACTTTAGTTTAAATATTTTTCCGGACGTTCTAGCTGTCCGGACCGACACCGGTCACCGGAACAGTAGAATGTACGGAGTTGCTACCGGGAGGGTGTTACAGACCTTCTCGGGAAGGACTGCGAAGTCATTTTAAATTCAAATTTCAAACCGTAAAATGTGACACCACGGTCCTTAGGACCATTACGAACACAGTGGAAAAGAGAAAATCACAAAAAAGAACTGTTAAGCCAGTCAAATAATTAGGTCAGGGAGCCGGAAGAAATATTGAATTATTTGCAAACTAGATTGAACCAGCGAGGAGCAATTTGGTCAATTGACCCCGAGAGCTGACTCCTAACCTAACTGTCAAATGAAATCGGAGAAAGGAAAATTTCAGAATCGAAAATTAAATTAAAGAACTAATAGAAAAATAAATAAATAAAAAAGAGAAAATGAAAAAGGTGTAGGGATATGACATCATGCATGGCATCATGCATGATGCCATAAATCCCATAATTAATAATTTGATTAAATGGATTTTTGGGTCTTCCTAAGACATAAAAAGATAAAAGAAAAAAAAATAAACAAGGTCATCTTCTTCCCTAGTGTTACCGCCTCTCTCTCTCCCAAGTTCTCTCTCAAATTTTTCCTCGATAAAAGCTTATTTTTAAGCTTTCTAAACATTAATTCCACCATAAATCCTTTAATTTTCTTGAAGAAAAATTATAAATCTTGGAAGGAAGATTAGAAGGAGAAGAATTGAAGAAAATTGAGAGGAAGTGAAGATCAAAGACTTCACCTAAGGTTAGTAATGCAAACTTCAAATTTTTAGTTTAATTAGTGTGTGTATAGCATCAAGAACATAGAAATAAACTTAAAATGAAAAGAAAAATTTGTTGAGGGACTAAACTAAATTTTGGCCAGCTTGGATTACTATGCATATGTTTGATTTTTGATTGAAATTAAATGGTAGGCAAGTTTGTATGGATGTGCTAATGAGATTGGTATGCTTAAATGTGGTTACATGCAACAAGTTAGTAAGTTAGGGTTTTGGGACACTTAGGGTTAGAGACAAAAATGTGAGAAACTTGTAAATGGTGTCTTTGACCTAATGTGAAGTGAGAAATGGTCATTTGTGACCTAATTAAGTGTGTTAGAAGTGTTTGAATCAAAGCCAAATTCGGATTGAGTGTGGTCATGCTGCTGGCAGCATGACCAGGTTATCTTTGAAGGACCAAAAATGAAATTTTACAAGTCCAATTGGTATGAGACCAATTGAGAATGAAAATAGACACTAAATGACACAATTTTCATTTAGGAAGCATGCCCAAAAAGTGACCAAAACCTAGTGAACAAGTTGACCAAAGTTGGAAAATTGCAGTCTGCCCTGTACAAACTGACCAAATGAACAGTGTTTATTCATTTGGTCATAACTTGAGCTAAACAGGTCTAAATGATCTGAAATTTTACCAGTGGTTAGATGAGATATAGACCTAAACTTTCATGAAGAACACAAACCCAAATTATGCCATTAACCAAGTCATTTGGGCACCCCAAGTTGGTGACCCAAAACTGCCAACACCAAAAATTGCCCAGAATTCTGGGTTGAATCCAATCCAGTAGCCATGGTTCAAATGGCTATAACTTGAGCTACAAAACTCCAATTGGAGTGATTCAAAAAGGAGAATAAACTTAAGACACTAGGAAACATTTTCTATGAAGAAAGTTTTGCCAAATTCTAACAGTAAAGTGACCAATGGAACAGTATAACCTAAGGCACCAAAACTGAAAATTGGTAATTTTGCCTAAAAGACTTAAGTTTTGAGAAAATGACCAACACCAACAAGTTTGATGAGCAAAATGTGGTATGTGGGTAAAGTTGGAGTTCTCATACCTATTAAGCCTTAGAAAGTCAATAATTTGACTTGAATAGTGTAGTGAATAGTAACCCAAAACATAAAAATTTCAAGAACGTCGAGTTTAACAGATATAAGCTAGATAAAAGTGAAATTGAATTTATTTTTGAATTTATGCTAAGTTATGGTACTGAAACACTGTGAAACTATGTGTTTCAGCTGAAAAAGATTTGGAAGGTCTGAGAGACTGAGTCAAGGCCTAGAGGCGACTCACGTCAGGTCTGTGCACAATAATTCTTGTTTAAATATTTTATTCTCAAAAATTTGACTTCTGTGATTAATTATGTATTGTGTTGTCATTTTATGATCGTAAATATGACTTTGGAAATTGATCAGATTTCTCACAAATTATTTAATTAAATTGTTTTGAATTGATTTTGTGTTCACACTTAGCATGACAGTGCCTTATTATTCCTCCTCCATTTATGGGGTGAGATCGATTATTTTTCCTCCCTCTCTGGTTTACCAGTTGAGGTTGTAGATCGGATGAGTACTCATTAGCTAGCTAGCCACCTCCCTCATTGATTTCGATTAGTGGGGTTGTAGATTGCTTTGTCGTGGTGTACAACACGGCATTGATCGAAAATTTTGTGTCATGGCTTAAGTTGTGTATAACTTGGCAACACTATGTTTATTAAATTATTTGACTAAATTGTGTTATTATGAGTTTTGATAATTTGTGAAATGTGATTGAGAAATATTTAAATTGTGTTTTGTTAATGAATAATTTATGTATTGTATTTTAAATTTTTATTGTGCACCACTGAGTATTTTTATACTCAGCGATAGCTTATTTTGCTGTTACACATAAGAGCAAAAAGAAAGCAGCAGAGTGAGCTGCTACTGATATTCAGGATTACACTGATATTTTTGTATGGGTATTGTTTTATACCCTTGTAGTTATTTTGATGTAAATATTGCCATGTTTTATGTATCAATGTAAAGTTGAGCAGTTGTATAATAAATTGTAATAATATTATTTTTGAAACTTCTTTTTGTAAATTAAGATTTGTACTTGTGAATTTCATAATTTATGCATTGTGAATGAAGTAATGAAATATTTTGAGATGATAAGCTTTGATTGGATTATGAAATTATTTTGAAGTGGATTGAATTGAGTTGACTTGAGATTATTTGGAGGTTGGGAATTGTGAAAAATTTATTGGAAGTGTTTTTCTCAGGTATTTGAAGAACTGTTTTCTCAAAATATAGACGGAACTCTGTCAGAATTTTTATAAAATTTGCGGCAAAATTAAAATGGATAAAAATTTTTACTAGTTTATAAGCTTTGAATAAATGATTTTAATTCCTACCAAAATGCTTACCACTTCCAAAATGTAAGAAAATAGTTTTAAAATCCCTTGTAGTGTACTGAATGAATTATAGGTAGGTGAAGTTCGGTAGTTCATTAGGTATTCTACGGGAACATGTCATGCCTTACAGAGGGGTAAGGTGTGACACACAGAACGTCAACCATGTATGCAGTCAATATGGCCAAAAAGTCATGATAACACATAATCGGGCATAAAAGCCATGAGTGCAGGAAAAAAGCCATGAGTGCGGGCATAAAACCATGAATACAGGCATAAAGCCTTACGCAGTACTGCTAAAACAATACCCTATTGGTATGCTAATCTATCCAATCTGACACACATGTCTAGGCAATATATGGGCACATAATACCATTAAATGTTAATATATTATGTTTTATGACTTTATTATTTCATGACAAATTCCATAATTTATACATTCATTTGATAATTCATATGATCACCATTCTCATCAATGGTTCTCATGCACCATTGTACTTAAAACATTCTTCTATGTTTTAGGGTCACTCAAATTCAAAAATCACAATTCACTAATCACATTATATTTTATCAATCAATATGGCTTCTTTAATTTCTTTTATTATTCCTTATGTTTTTGGGGTTACTATTCACACATTACTATTCACTCAATTTGTTGACTTTTTTATACATAATATGTATACAAATTATAGATACATAATTATACCACATTTTGGATTTTAATTTTATTGGCATTGATTGCCAATTGCAAATCAAAGCCTTCTAGAAGTATTTTCAAAAATTCAGTTTTTGTGTCCTACATTTACTGTTCTATTGGTCTAAGCTACAGTGAGAATTTGGCAAACTTTTCTTCATCAAGGTTGTTCCTTTATGTATCTTCTTTAATTTCCTTTTTGAATCACTCCTTTTGGAAATTTGTAGCTCAAGTTATGGTCAATTTACCATAACTGGCCGGATTGGTCCTTACCCAGATTTTCTGGGCAAATTTGATTCTGCCAGATTTAGTGTCCTAACTTGGACTAGCAATTTGAATTGGTTAGGCTCAGAATTTTAGCTTCTGCTCTTCATGAAATTTTTTCTAAATTGTCTAATCTTTCCATTGATATAAAATTCAGGTCATTTGGATATTTCTACACTGAGTTATGGCCAAATGAACAAACACTGTTCATTTGGTCACTTTTACCAAGTCCAGAATTAGTTATCCGGATTTGATCAATTTTTAGGGTATTCTAAGTTCGTTTTCTGGGAAAAGTTTCTTCATCAAAGTTGTGGAATTATGTGTCTAATTTCATGTCCAATCTCCTTGCACCAATTGAACCTAGACAACTCAAGTTATTGCCGCCCAAACCTGCTGGACTCATGCACCCTGCACTTTCATGGTTTTTCAAGTTTTCAGGTAAATTTTGTATAATACATTTCAGGGTCTTATGCCCATAATTTGGGTAAGGTCTCTGAATCAAATTTGTAGGTCTATGTCTTTGCTTTCCAAATCATTTTGAATCATCTCATTTGGAGTTATACAGAGAAAGTTATACCCTATTTTCTACACTGTCATCACAAGGCAATTTACTGGAGTACCAGGGAATTCCAATTTCAACACTTTCGAATTCCTCAAAATTTTCAACCAAGTTACTTTGAGATTTTGGTCTGGGTCAAAACACAAGAATTGTAGATTTATGTCTTATCTTTAATTTAGTATAAATTTCACTTCATTTGGAGTTGTATAACTAAAGTTATAGATAATTAAGTTCACTGGACTCAAGCTGTCTAGAATCTGAATTTCACACACACCTCCAAAATCAATCCATACTTCCATTAATTCATCAACATATCCTCAACAATCATTCATCTAAAGTTCATAATACATAATTAATCACAATAATTAGTGCATAAATCAGAAAATCCTCTAATATACCAAACCCTAACAGCAAATTTTAGAACTTCAAAATTAAGAGAGAATCATAGCACTAACCTTGGTCCCTTGGCTTCAAACAACCTTCAATCACCCTTCACTTCAATCAAACTCCACTTCCCCCTTGTATTCCACTTCTGGCCAGATTTCTCACTTGGAAATTTGGTGTGTTTTCT
The DNA here is from genome assembly GCF_030052815.1 of Hevea brasiliensis. Classification (NCBI taxonomy): domain Eukaryota; kingdom Viridiplantae; phylum Streptophyta; class Magnoliopsida; order Malpighiales; family Euphorbiaceae; genus Hevea; species Hevea brasiliensis. The sequence continues at coordinate 46,138,177 of NC_079494.1, forward strand.
TCACTTCAAGGCTGGATATGAAGTTCCCTCAAGGTTTCCAACAATTTTGGTGAAGAGAGGGTGGTGGTTTGGAAGCTTGGAATGGTGGATTTATGGTGGAAATGAAGAAAATTGAGAGAGAATGGTGAGGAGGAGTTGGGATGGCAGAATACTGGCTGAAGAAGAAGGAAATCAGTTTTAATGTGGATAATGAAGATAAGTTGTCTAATTTCTATTTGATGTTAGCTTTTATTAGGTCATGCTTATGTCATGCATATGTCGTAATTAATTTTCTTTCTTTCATTTCTTTTCTTTTTCTACTTATTTTTAGTTTAATTTTCATAAATTTTTATTCATATTTTATATCATATAATTCACTTACATAAATGGACAAGTTAGTCAAAAATCGTCTCTGAAGGCGAAATGACCAAAATGCCCTTTGTTTGGCTTAAGGAGCTAAAACTGTTTGTACCGATCTTAAAAATTCTCCTATCCTTTTCTTGACATTCTAATACTATCAAAACCTCAATGACTCTTCTCTGGAATCCCAAAAATTATTTTATGAATTTTTCCCTGGGTTTAGTGCTTCTAGCTGTGAAGACAGTGAGTTCCCATCAAGGTCACCCATCGCTAGGGTACCGGCTCATTTAACTTGATTGTATTTTATTTCAATAATTTTTCTTAATTTTTCTTACACTTATTTGAATTATTTATGACTCCTCACTCTAGTCTAATTATAGTTCCAAACATTCTGATTATTCAGATAGCCACTGATTACCAGAACAGTAGAATGTATGGAACTACCTAAAGCGAGGGCGTTATGAGTCACCTCTAAGGGTGAATTGACTATATTGCCCTTTTATCGATCTGATCAATTTTTCTAGTAACACTGAGTTACTTTCTGAACTCTGATTCAATTATTTGTGCTTGTTCTTAATTCTTTTCTATAGTTTTTACAATACCATTAATTTCGCAATTTATCCCTAAGCCTGGGGTGTCATGGGATCTCACGCAAAATTAGGGTAGCAACTGAGTTCGCAGTCATTTTCCAGTTCGATCACCCATCGCCGAGACCTCAGCTCATTTAACTGATTATGCTTTGTTTTCTTATTTCCATTTCACTCTTATATGATTTCTAGTAATTTTTATTTATGACTTTTCTAGGTGATTTAAACATGGTTCTAAACATCCTGATTGTCCAGACAGACACTAGTCACCGGAATAGTAGAATATATAGACTACTTAATATAAGGGTGTTACAAAATTTGCATTTTTTTCTTAAAATTGTTTAAAAAAAATAAATTGTTTTCCAAATAAGATAAAAAAAAGAGTCAAAATTAACTTTTAGGATTGATTCATTTACTTTTATGTTTGACTTAACCTAATAGTGACACATTTATGTGTTTATATATTGATGCATTTTATCAACTTTTGTCGAGCAAATACAAGTACCCAATATTATAATTTAAACTCCTTTTAAGACTGTTGACACTAATTTATAGAGTACATTTTTTAAATTCACCTACCATGTTTAGGAACGATTATAGGCAGTCTTAACACTTTATCCACATGTATAAAGACCACAAAACATGAATCTTTGAATTAAAAGTGGCAAGTATTGTAACACCCTCACTGTAGCTACTCCGTACATTCTACTGTTCCGGTGACCGGTGTCGGTCCGGACAGCTTGAACGTCCGGAAAAATATTTAAACTAAAGTCAGGAACCATAATTAACTCAAATATTAATAAGAAAAATTTAGGAAAAAAATTTTAGAAATAAAATACAACCAAGTTAAACGAGCCGGTGCCCAAGCGATGGGTAACCAGAGGGAAGTTGCGGTTCTCGCAACGAGGAGCCCTAGACCGAGGGAAAAATTCATAAAATAATTTTTGGGACTCCAGAGAAGGGTCATTGAGGTTCCTATGGCATTAGAATGCCAAGAAAATATTTAGAAAAATTTTTCAATCGGTACAGATAATTTTGACCCGTTGAGCCAAACGAAGGGCATTTTGGTCATTTCGCCTTCAGAGACGATTTTTGGCCGACTTGTCCAGTTAAGTAAATAATTATTATGACACAAAATGTGAATAAACATTACTAAAAATTAAATTGAAAATGAGTAGAGATGAAAAGAAAAGAAAATGAAAAAAAATACCTAATAATGACATCATATGATGTCATTAAAAACCTATCCACCAATCACAATTTGTTAAACTCATTAAAAGAGATAAAAGTGACCAAAAATTTGAAAAAACAATCTGCATCTTCAACCTTTGGGCAGCCTAAAAAATGTTGAGAGAGAGAGAGAGAAGAGGTTCCACCATTAAAGCTCCCTTAAGCTTCATTTCCCACTTCAAACCACCTCAAAACCTTGTCCTCCCTTCACTAAAAATTTCCCTTACCACTAGAGCAAGACTTGGGCAGCAATTAGAAGAAGAGAAAGTGGAAGAAAGTGAGGTGTGAAAAAGCTTAGAAAATCACCAAAGAGGTTAGTGCCATAACCTTTGCTTTTACATCTTTCTAATCATGAATTTGAGCTAAGTTAAGTTAAAAATTTGACAAAAATTGAATTAATGAAGCATGGTTATATTCCATGAAGTTTTGGCAGCCTTGACATGAGTTAGGGTTAGGAGAAATCTTTGGTTTAAAGTGACATATTGCTGCCCCTCTTATAAATTATATGATTAGTATAGCAAATTAGGAGTGGGATGCATGAATTGGAGGCTTGGTCAATTAGGGTTAGGGTTTTGGAGAGAAACTTGGACCTTGTTTAGGTAATGGTGAATTAACATTTTAATGGTCAATTAGTGACCATTTGAGGCAAGTTAATCATAATTTGAAGTGAGCTAATGCATGGCAAAGTGAAATGTGCAGGCTGCCTAGAGACAGCAGCAATGAGGCTGTGATTCCAGCCCACTTAGACAGCCATAACTTTGGCTGTGTAGGTTCAATTGGTGTTTGGCCAATTGGATATGAAACTAGACTTATAATGGCACATTTTTGCTGAAGAAACCATGCCCAAAAGACCAAAGCAAGAGGACCAAAAGTTGGCCCCAATCCGGATACCCTGCAAACTGATTCTGCAGAATGACCAAATGAACAGTACCTGTTCATTTGGCCATAACTCACTGTAGATATGGTCAATTGACCTGAAATTTTTACAGCAATATGTTAAGACATAGACAAACAACTTTCATGAAGAAACCTACCCCAAATTAAGACAAGAACTTAATCAAAATGGCAGTCACAGTCACTGTTCATGGTACTGTAGATTTGGTAAATTCTGCAGAATTGAAATCCGGCCAGCTGTGGTTTTTGGATCATATCTGGAGCTACAAAACTCCAAATGGAGTGATTCAAAAAAGGAAATTCAACTAGACAAAATAAGGAACAACTTTCATGTTTACCATTTCCTCAAATTTCTACTGTAACAGTCCCTAATAGAACAGTAAACTTATGGTACAAAAACTAAAAATTCTGCCACTTAGTGTTAGGCTTAGAAATGGTAATGGTGATCACTTCCAACAAGTTTTAAATGTAAAATGTGGTATGTTTGGAGTGTCAAAATCAATGTACCTATTTTCTGTCCAAAAGTCAACATTTTTATTGACCAATGAGGTGAATAGTGACACCAAAACTTGAAATTCAAATGTGAAATTAGAAATGCATTTAGGGGACTTTAAATTGCAATTGGCAATTAATACTAGCAAATGTAAAACTCAAAATGTGGGATCTTGGTGTAATTAGAATTAATATATCCATTAAGTATAAAAAGTCAACATTTTGGTTGACTAGTAAGGTGAATAGTAATCAAAATGATTAGTAAATTAAGATGAAGACCTAGAACCAATTCTAAGCTTAAATGCTTAGAATTGTATGACAAATGTGGACTATGCATCCTAGTCAAAATTGTTAAAAAGAAATTAAGGCCATAAATTTGAAATCCATGAAATATTTATGGATTACTTGAAACATGAAAAATAAGTCACCTAATTGATATGAATGGATAGTTAGGGCTTATATGTCCATCACAAATGGAATTCATAAAATATTAATTACTTAACTTGAAATATAAAATTTGCAATTACATAAGTAGATTTTTGAATGTATAAATGAGAAAAGGAAAAATGTTTTGAATACAATGGTACATGTGAACCATTGTTTAGAATTGTGATTAATATGAATAACATAAAGAATGAATAAATGAATCATATTAATGTATGAATGAGACATTAGTTCTCATTATTGTAGAAAGGAGAAGTATTTTGAGTACAATGGTATAAAAAGGATAATTGATGTGAATTGTGATCATATAAATGATCAAATAAATGTATGAATTATAATTGAAATTTATTATGAAATAATGAAGTCATAAAACACAATATATTAATGTTTAATGATATTATGTGCCATTGTATTGCCTAGACATGTGTGTCAGATTGGATAGTTTGGCATGCCAATAGGGTATTGTTTTAGCGATCGCGAAAGGCTTTATGCTGTATTCATGGCTTTATGCCCGTATTCATGGCTTTATGCCGCATTCATGGCATTATGCCAACATTCATGGCTTCTACTCCGATTATGTGTTATCATGGCTTTCTAGCCATACCGATCGCATACGTGGTTGACGTTCTGCGTCCCATGGTATGACGGCCCGAGGCACCAAGGTGTCGGTGCCAACGACCCGTTATCGATTTAGTCACTGTCATAGGTTACTTGGGCGATGAAATTTATTGATAAGTTAAGAATATTAGCAATTTAAAATATTAGAAATTAAATAAAATAAATGAGTAAGATGACCTAAAATAAATTAGAATAGTTATTTATTAGAAAGAATCGAAATGAACTGAATGAGATATTAAAATTTACTTATTATGAGATAATCTGAGACAACCTAGCAAGTATTGGGAAAATGCTAAAAGATTAGCAAAGAAAATTATAAAATAAATAAATATTGCAAATGAGACTTATATAATAATATAAGCATAAATTTATTATTTTCAGATCATTTTTTTTCTTGTACATTATTACTGTACATTGGCGAAATAAACGCTTCCAAAGAAGACTAAATTAGGATAAAACATATTAAATTTTAGAAACCGCATGTGAAGTATAAATAGATCTTAATTATTTGAATGATGTTTTATTTCTATCTTTATTTGTATATTATTTCCTTGCTATATTATTGCATCACTAAGCAGCAATGCTTAGCGCGATGGAATTGTTTCCTCATACAGTCAAGCTAGAACCCCTTTGGACGTTTGACTGGAAATTTTGAGAGTTCAGATCTGCAGAGTGTCAAAGGTTGCCACCTCCTCAGCAATGCATGTAGATAGGGCTCACATTAAGCATATCATGTATTTTGTGTATGTTAATTATTTCTTATATTGTAATATAAATTAGCAAATTGTAATTAATTTGTATATCATGTAAATTATGAAATTTTGTAATTATTTTGTAAATTATGTAAATTAAGGAAATTTGAAAATTTTGCTTATGTAAATTGAGAATGTTTACATATGAATTGAGTACGAATGGAAATGTATGGAAATGATTATGAAATTGAAATGTATGAATGAGATTTGAAATATGAGAAAATTATGAGAATGATTGATGAGATAATTATGATTAGCATGGATAAGATTTTATTTTGGAAATATTGTTGAATTTCAAACAGTTGAATATCGAAATACGCTAAATGATAATAAAATAGGGGAAACTCCGCTGGTTTCTCCATCGAAAAATAATTGATATTAAATTAAATAAATTCAAAATTATTTAAATAAAAATAAAGTAAGATAAGTTAGGGTGCTCCGGCACCGATTGTAGCATGCCTTGCTCGGCTACACTGTAGTCGGGTGAGGGGTGTTACAAGTATATTTTTTAAAAAATAGATTTTTCTAATTTTCTTCAAAATTAGAATGGCGATTATCACTTTTTCATTTAAGTGAGAATTGCTTAACAATCACAAAAATCTTTCCAACAAAATGTAGATAGGAAATTTATTCGGAGTGGAAAAGCTTTCAAATTAGAACTTGGTTAGTTGCTAAACTTTTGCTTTTCTTTAATTTAATTATTTTATATTTTTCCCTTATAAAAAAACTATATTAATGTTGGATATGCCAATAGCATAAAAACTACAAGAGAATATATCATATAATAATTTCTTTTTTAGGAAATAGGTTTAGTTTGAATTATGAAACTTAAAAAAGAATTTATAGGTTGAACATGCATTTAATTAATTTAAAAATAATACACGTATATTATATTTAGTTATTGAAAAAAATATAAATTATTAAAACATTTTTTATGGAAATAAAATCATATAACAGATATATTTAATTCAAAATTATTATTTTTCCATGCAAAAATATAATATACTCGTCTCTAATATAGAATTAGTAATTTGAAAATTTAAAGAAGCTAAAATTTTTCATTGAGAATAATATATGTTATATATAGAATTAGTAAATATATTTATTTATCAAAAATTAAAATTCATGTTTCATCTCTTTATATATATATATATATATATATATATATATATATATATATATATATATATATATATATATATATATTAAAATAATATATTTTTTTAAATATATTAATTAGATAATATTAAAAATTAATTTAAAATTAAATATTACCTATTCTAATTATAAAAATTTTAAAATAATTAAATTATTTTTTAACAGTATTTAAAATATACTATTTTAAAAATCGATTTTTTAGTCACCCAAATTCGATTACAAATGAAACTTTAATATATGAAAGTAATAATTTTCTATTCTTTTTATAATATACATTCAATCAATACTAGATGATTCATATTAATTAATATAACTGCAATGGATTAATAATATATTTATTGACAAAAGTACATATTTATTTTTTAAAAAATAAGTGAATTATAATTTGCTACGAATGAAGATAAAAGCCTATTTTCTTGAAATGGGAACCATATGAATTTTTATTTATAAAATTTATTTTATTAGTTAATTAAATTTTATTAAATAAAATAATAATAACAATCTATAATATCGTGCCATAATTTTGATTATTAAAAACTTAAAATGTTTTCAAACAAAACATATAAAATTTGAAATTGGTTTAAATTCATTTAGTGTAATTCATTTAAATAATAATAATAATAATAAAGGCCAGTGTTTGGTAATTGGGACTCCGTTGATCATAAGTCATACAAGGCGGCTATATCAATAAATAAATTTCATATATCTAGTCAACCAAACCAAAGCCTTGGCTGCAGCCGTCCGTAAATTCTTTGCAAAAACCCAATCCGATCACACTCCTAAAATCAGGGACGATCATGGTGGCCGATATCCTTCTACAAGTATTCTTGATCCTTCTTTCCGTTTTCCTCTATCTATATATGCATGATATCCCCCAAAAAGTTCTAGCCAAACTGCGACAGCATCGCAACCGCGCCGCCGTAGAGGCCAAGCGCCACTTCATCATCGGCGCCCAGATGCTGTCGGAGGCTAGATCTCCCTCCAACTCTGGCTCCAGTGCCATCTCCTTGGCCAAAAAAGCCGAAGAGGAAGCCACCAAATCCATCACACTCGATCCCAAGGACGCCGCGTCTCACATCCTCAAAGCATTAGCTCTCGATCTTCAAGGATTCAAGACCTCCGCTCTGGACTCGCTGGACGTGGCTCTCTCTCCTTTGGCCGTGAAGTCGCTTAGCGAGAAAGAGAAAGGGGATGCACTGTTTAAGAGAGCTGAGTTAGTGATGGGGATGAATAAACGCGAGCGAGTTGACTTGGCGATTGAGGATCTGACTCAAGCGGTGAATCTGAATCAGGAGAACTCGAATGCGTTCCGTTTATTAGGCGAGTGCTATGAGGCGAAGAAGATGGAAGAAGAAGCTAAAAGTGCTTATGAGGAGGCTCTGAAGTTGCGGCCTGAATTGGCTTCGGCTAGAGAGGCGCTGGAAAGGCTGGGCTCGTAGTCAAGGCAGCGTTTGGATTGTCATTGATTAGTCCATCGTTGTAATGTTACTTGTGACGAGTTTTAGTTGTAAACTTTGGATAGTGATTTCGGCTGAGAAATCAATTGTGAAAGGAATGGTTTTAGAGCGAAGAAAAAAATTTCGTAAAGAAATAATCTGTAATTAGTTGTTTCTTTCCCTAATTGCAATGTGTACTTTAAAATAAGTTGGATATTGTGGTTGGATTTAAATTGTTATGATAATTTCATAAGAGTATTTTCAGTCTTTAATTAACAGGCAAATGTAGAATATCTTAAGATAAATTCGAGATTTTTTTGTTCCTATGTTTGATTTATTATAGATCATAAATGATAAAGGGTGGAGTTTTCGAGGGTACACAATATAGCTAACTCTTAATAGGATGAGTTAAGGCAATATATGATAGGTTTTGGGATAAGTTTAAATTTGAAAAATAAAATCTGTATTAGGTTTGAGTTGAGTTTATTTATATAAATACTCAATTAAATATAAAATATATGTTTTTATAATAATATTTATAAATTTTATTATAATATTTGTCATTTTTTGATGTCGGATTTGTTCTTGATATAATATTTTGATAAAAATTAAAATTTCACTAACAAGGGAGTGGCATTAAAATATGAAAGTATGTTCATATATGTGTATTTGAAATGTTCAAAATATATTTATAAACAAAAATTTTTTAAACGAAAAATATTTTCTTAAAAGTTTTAAAGTGTTATTTTAGGCACAATGAACTTCGGCTACTGAAGGACAGATTTTCGGTTGCCAAAGTCTTTTTTATCGTTCAAATACATATTTGGACAGAACATAAAGGAGGTTTAGTCACTTAACCAAGACTCTTTCCTCATTTGGAACTAAGAAACATAAAGGAGGGAAGTTTGGCAAGAAGCAAAAGAAGAATGAGATCTGGAACAGAATCAAGTTAGGCCTCAAGATGGGAGGCGAATCTAGTTTAGGTTCAGATACCTCTGGTTGTGTCAGATGTTGGAAGCCCCATCGAGGAGTTTATAGGTTTAGAACTTCCTAATACTATAAGTATAGTCAGGAGGGACACATGTCTAGGGGGTGCCCTAACATGAAAGGGTGGCTTCACAACAGCAAACTGGTTTAGGTAGTGTGGCTCAACCAATAGCAAGACAAACTTCTCTGGGTCCCTCATTAGGAAGGAGACAGGGTAAAGGACAAGATTCTTCTTTCTTTACGGCTGGCTTAGGGGTTCAATAGCACCGGCACATATCTTTACCATAACACAATAAGAAGCTAATACCACCAACACGGTGGTGTCAAGTAACCTTTACATTGGAAGTTTCAATGTGTGTGTTTTGATTTATCCTGGTGCATCCCATTCTTTTGTTAGCCCCTAAATAGTTCTAAGATTTGGTTTACTAGTTTTGAGTTTACAATGTTCGTTGCTTATTAGTGGGCCCAAGTGAGATCCTTCGGTGACAGAGATGATCTATTACGCCTGTCCAATAATGGTGGATGATAAATGCTTTCCAGCTGACCTGGTGATCCTAGAATTGACTGATTTTGATGTCATTATAGGGATGATGGATTGGCTTTCAGTCAATTATGCCACCTTAGACTGCATAAATAAGGTAGTAAGACTCAGAGGACAGGATAGGTCAGAGATAGTTTTTTAGTGAGATCAGACATCATTAGTGAAGGGGGTGATCTCTGGCATACAAACCAGGAAGATGCTCCGAAAAGGATGTAGAGGGTTTCTATCCCATGTTAGAGAGATTGTGGAGAATAGAAGTTGACCTTGATCAGTTCTTGTGGTAAGAGAGTTTCCAGATGTGTTGTTTCTAGAGGAACTACCTAGGTTGCTACCTGAGAGGGAGATAGTTTTGAAATTGATCTAGAGCCTGGAACTAGACCAATATCTATTCCTCCTTACAGGATGTGTCACACCCTACTCCTCGTAAAATGTAACATATTCCCGTAGTACACCTAATGAATTACCGTACTTCACATACCGGTAACCCATTAAATATACTACAAGGGATTTTAAAACAATTTTCGTTCATTTTAGAATTTGTGGGTAAAATTTTTTTTTTTTCAAATATTAAAAACCTTCATTTAGAGTCCAAACATAAATCAAATTTTTTTATATTTAAAATCTTCGCAATTTTTACAAAAATTTCGGTAGAGTACCGTCTGTATTTTGAGAAAACAGTTCTTCAAAACCTGAAAATAGAAACACTCCCAATATATTTCTCAATCACAACTCCAATTGCAACCACCAAACTTCAAATCAATAGCAATAGCAACACTTCAATTTAAAATCCAAATTTCAAATCAAGAATTAATATCTCAAAACATTTCATAATTCATGCACATTATATTTTAAATCATTAATTTATAGTCATAAGTTAATTTACATATGCAAAATCTCAAAAATAATATTATTGTAATTTTATCTGTACAACTGCTCAAATTACAGAGATACATATGCATACTATCATATTTACATCAAACGAAACTATCAGGGTATAGACAAATACCCGTACAAAAATTCTTCAATTGTGCTCCTCTCTAACTGTAGCAGCTCACTCTGCTGCTATGTCCTTTTCTCTATCAGCGATAGCAAGTTAAAGCTATCGCTGAGTATATAAATACTCAGTGGTGCACAATAAAGTATAAAATGCATAATATAAAACATTTATGAACAAATCGTCATTCAAAAATCTCATAATCGCATTTCACAATTTTTTTTTAAAATCACATTTATAACAAATCATAATTTTCAAAACTTAATATAGAGCACAACTTGATCAAACAATTTAATAAACATAGTGTTGCCAAATAATAACACAACTTAGGCCATGACACAAAATTTCCGAACATGTCGTGTGTACATCACGACAAGGCATACTCACCTCATTAATCGAAATCAATGAGGGAGGTGGCTAGCTGGCTAATGAGTACCTATCCAAACTTGCCCCTCAGACTGGAAAGTCAGAGAGGGAGGAAAGTGATCAAGTGGAGGAGGTACAAATTAGTATTGCCATGCCAAGTGTAAATTAAAAACAATTTAAATCAAGTTATTCAAACATTTCATACAATTCACAAATCATATTTCACTCTAAACTTTTCATTTACAAAGTAGGCAATGCACTATTTTTCAAATAAGATTTTAAAAGCCATAACTAAATTTACAACCATATTGTTCAAATATTTCATACAAATCAATAATTAATTTTCCTTCCAAATTTCCATTGTAGAATAGGCAACACAACATTCTCGAAATTCATAATGAACAAACACATTCACAATGTATAACAAATCAATTTCCATTATAAAAACTATAATTTAAAATTTTTTGTGCACAAACCTGGCGTGAGTCGCCTCTACGCCTTGACTCAGTCTCTTATACCTTCCGGGTCTTTTTCAGCTGAAACACAATATTTATAGTATTTCAGTATCTTATTTCACAGTAAATCCAATAATTAATTCATAAATACTTAATTCTAGCCCAAATATGCTTAAACTAACATTCTTGAAAATTTTCATTTTGGAGTTACTATTCATGGTACTATTCAAGTCTACTTGTTGACTTTCTAAGACTTAATAGGTATGGGAACTTCAACTTCACCCACATACCACATTTTCGTCACTAAATTTGTTGGTTTTGGTTGTTTATTCAAATTTTAAGTCTTTTAGGCAAATTTGATAATTTTTAGTTTTGGTGTCTAAGGTTGCATTGTTCCATTGGTTATTTTACTGTTAGAATTTGGCAAAACTTTCTTCATAGAAAATATTCCTTATTGTCTTAAGTTTATTCTCCTTTTTGAATCACTCCAATTGGAGTTTTGTAGCTCAAGTTATAGCCATTTGAACTATGGCTGCTGGATTAGACTCAACCCTGATTTTTGGGCAAATTTTGGTTCTGGCAGTTTTAGGTCACAAATTTTGGGTGGCCAAATGACTTGGTTAATGGCATAATTTGTATTTATGTTATTCATGAAAGTTTTAGCTCTATATCTTATCTAACCACTGGTAAAATTTCAAATCATTTTGACCTGCCTAACTCATGTTATGACCAAATGAACAAACACTGTTCATTTGGTCAGTTTGTACAGGGACAGACTGAGATTTTCCAAGTTTGGTCAATTTGTTTACTAGGTTTTGGTCGCTTTTTGAGCATGCTTCCTAAATGAAAATTGTGTCATTTAGTATCTATTTTCATTCTCAATTGGTCTCATACAAATTGGACTTGTAAAATTTCATTTTTGGTCCTTCAAAGGTAACTTGGTCATGCTGCCAGCAGCATGACCATACTCAATCTGAATTTGGCCTTAACTCCAACCATTCCAACACACTTCATTTGGTCACCATTGACCATTTCTTACTTCAAATTAGGTCCAAGACATCATTTACAAGTTTCTTACATTTTTGGTCTCTAAACCCTAATGTCCAAAACCCTAATTCACAATTTCCTTGCATTTAGCTAATTCAAGCCTTTAACTATCATCACTCAACTAATTAAGGTTCATATACTCATTCAAATCCATCAAACCATGCAAATATGTCTCCATACACTTGCTGGCCAAAATTTCGGTTTGGTCCTCCACCATGTTTTTATTTCATTTCAAGTTTATTTCTAAGTAACTCAAGCTATAAACACAACTACTAAATCTCAAACTTTCAAATTAAGGTGCTTACCTCAACTTTGATATTCAATCTTCAATTTTTCTCGTCTTTTCTTCTTTCTTTCTTGCTAAATTTCTTTCTCAAGGGAAGGAAATAAGGTTTTATGGAGTGATTGGGGAAGAAATTAGGGTTTAATGGGGGATTTAAAAGCTTGAAACAAGCTTTAATGGAGTTGTGGTAATGGTGGTCTTAAGGGAGAGGGTGAGGCGGCACTAGGGAAGAAGAAGAAGACTTTTAGTTTTTTTTTTTTCTTTTCTTTATGTCTTTATCTTATGGAAGACCAAAAATCAATATAATTAAATTTATTAATTATAACATTTATTGCATCATGCATGATGTCATGTATGATTTCATCTCCCTATACCTTTTTCATTTTCTTTCTTTTTTTTATTTTTTTATTTTTCTATTAGTTCTTTAATTTAATTTCCGACTCCAAAATTTTCTTTTCTCCGATTTTATTTGATAGTTAGGTCAGGAGTCAGCTCTCGGGGTCAATTGACCAAATTGTCCCTCGCCGGTTCAACCCGGTTTGTAAATAATTCAATATTTCTTCCGGATCCCTGACCTAATTATTTGACTTGCTTAACAGTTCTTTTTCATGATTTTCTCTTTTCCACTGTGTTCGTAATGGTCCTAAGGACAGCAGCGTCACATTTTACGGTTCGAAATGTGAGTTTAAATCGACTTCACAGTCATTCCCGAGAAGGTCACCCATCGCTGTGACTCTCGGCTCATTTAACTTCTTATGTTCTATTTTTCTTATTTATACTTAACTAATTGACAATTACTAATTATTTGTGTTTATGGCTTATCTAGTTGTTTTAAGTGTGGTCCTAATCCCCTTAATTGTCCGGACCGACTCCGATCACCGGAACAGTAAAATATACCTAGCTATACAAATAGGGGTGTTACAATTCTCCCCCCCTTAAAATAATTTTGTCCTCGAAATTGTGTCCACTATCTGTCCTTAAATAGTCATACGTGTTGTTTTCTCATGTTTTTTTTCTCACATTTCTACATAGCTTTATAATCAAAATAATGGTCTATAGCACTTTAACCAACGCTATTTACTCATCGATTGCTTACCTCGTGTGTCAAGTTTCTTATGAGCTTTTGTCATAAGTTAGATTCAAATTCATTTTAATTTTAGAGGTAAGCAAATCTGTGTGCTAGTGGATCCGCTTTTCTAGGACCTCGTGTGATCCTATGGGTGAGAACTTAGTTTTACTCTTTTCTTATCAAATCTCTTAATCATTTGATGTAATCTTTAGTTTAGTTTAGAATATTTTAGTCTTTTCTTGCTGTTGTTTTAGCAATTATTTTTTTTGTGGTCATTTCTTTCTTGGCCATAGGTCCATAACCATTATCTTACCATCTCCATTTATGACCAAGGCCTATGTGCCATTTTGCACTATCTTGTTTGCTTTGGTTTAACTTATTTCTTTATTGATAAAATAGTTCGGAATATCGTTACGCATCTTAAGTAAATTGCTTGCCTTGGTGGCAATTTCTCATCTATTATTTTTCTCATTTCTTACTTTTCTATTTATTTTTATCTATCGATATTCTATAGCTTATTTTGCACTAATGTGTAGTCATTATTTTCGTTTGTATTGAACTATAACCTTTCAATATTCTAACTTTAGAGTTTTAAATCCCAGGTTAGGATTTTCAAACTCCTTTCCAATAAGAAAACTTTATCTTATTATAACTATACCAAAACAGATATCGTTTGCAACTATTCTTATCCTTGTATACTATTGGGTAGTACGTAGCTCTACATAATAAATCCCAAGTCAAGATCAGAATTTTACTACAAAGATAAACATCAAGAATATTGCATAGTTACTACGATACATCCCAATAGAACAAACTTCCCTATATCTTATTTCTTTTAAATTCACTAATATCTTGAACTTATTTTGATTATGATACCCACTGACATCTATCAGTAGTAATACCCTTTACCCGCACCTAAGGTAGCTATATTACTATAACTTACTTTTAGGTTCTCTTTCCTTACATAATTAGGCTTACTAATTAACTTTACATTCTTGTGTGCTAGCAAATACTTTTCACTGACAAACTCTTCCAAAATTAATTTTAAAAAGACTAGTCACTAACATATCAATTTTTTTTTCTTACATATATACATATCTCAGTTAAGAATTGAGAAAATACTAGCAACCATACTAGGAGTCTCATCCTCGTCCCTCTGTCGCATAGTGTATACTCTCACTGGAGCATCACCTTGTCCTGGTTGATTCACAGTACTCTGACTTCCAGGTGTACTACCCCTACCTCTGCCTCTGCCTCTACCAACTGTTGGTAAACTCTTCGGGGTAGAAACTTGGGCTGATCCTTCTGACGTGGTGAATGATCCATAACGGCGTGGACTTATGCAATCCTTAATAAAATGACCAGTCCCTCCACAATTGAAACATGCTCCTATAGCTCTATAACATACTCCACTATGTAGTTTACCACAAGTCTCACAAAGTCGATCCGACAGCATTTTTCTGTGTGTCTGTTGAGTTTGCTGATCGGATTGGGATGGTTTCTGTCTAGAAGATATACTTCTACCTTATTCGCGCGAGCTAGATCCTCCAAAATGTTTTCTTTTCCCAGAGCCACTCTCAGTAGCTTGACCAGTACCCTTTTCAGTTTTCTTTTTCTCTTGTGTACTCTTTTTCATTGCCCATTCTGATTCTATCCTTTCTACCTCTAGGGCTTGTGAAATCAATTCAGAAAAATTCTAGTGTCGGAACCCTACCACTTGCATTCTCAAGCTAGGCCTCAACCCAGCCTCAAACCTCTTACACCGATCTCTGGGGGTGGAGACTAAGCTTCCAGCATAATGCCTTAGCCTTGAAAAATCTCGCTTATACTCTGCTACAGTTCTATCCCCTTGCTTCAACCTTAAAAACTCTTGCAGCTTCATGTCTACATAATTATCGGGGACCCACTTTTGCCGAAATTCCCTTAAAAAGACTGCCCATGTGAAGACTGGTGGCTCTACCAGACTGTAGGGTATGGTCTTCCACCACTCATATGCATTCCCTTGGAGAAGTGATACTGAATATTCAAACTTCAACTCTTCAGCACACTATAGTTTTCTGAAAACCCATTCCATCCTCTCTAACCACTGTTCTGCTTCTAGTGGATCCACTGTTCCTTTGAATTCTGTAGCCCCAAATTTCATTAATTTCTCATATTGCTGAGCAAGAGGCTGTGGTTGTGCTACAGGTGCTTGTGTCTGTGCTTGAGGTGGCACATTTCCCGTCATTTGTTGAAAGAATGCAGCCATCTGCTGTGCAAACAGAGTAGGGAACTGCGGTGCTTGAGGAGGAGTTGGAGTGGCTGACCCACTCACATTCTGGAGTGCTGGGGCTTCTCCTCGGGCCTCAGCCTCGACAGATTGCTCTACGGAATGATCTCCCTCTTCCATTCCATTTTCCAGAAATTTTCTACTCTCTGATAATAAACACAAGGAGGTTGACCTCCGTTAGTGCATATTCATGATGTAAATATGTCATATATATCAAACATTTGAGCAGTTGTATTTATTGACAAAATATTTCAAATTCACAGATCAAAATTAATTTTAAAACCTTGCTCTGATACCACTAAACATGTCAGACCCTACTCCTCATAAGATGTAATATGTTTCCGTAGTAAACCTAATGAATTACCGTACTTCACCTACTGGTAACCCATTAAATATACTACAAGGGATTTTAAAACAATTTTCGTTCATTTTAGAATTGGTGGGTAAATTTTTTTTTTTTTCAAATATTAAAAACCTTTATTTAGAGTCCAAACATAAATCAAATTTTTGGATATTTAAAATCTCCGTAATTTTTACAAAAATTTTGACAGAGTGCCATCTGTATTTTGAGAAAACAGTTCTTCAAAACCTGAAAATAGAAACACTCCCAATATATTTCTCAATCACAACTCCAATTCCAACCACCAAACTTCAAATCAACAACAATAGCAATACTTCAATTTAAAATCCAAATTTCAAATCAAGAATTAATATCTCAAAATATTTCATAACTCTTGCACATTATATTTTAAATCATTAATTTACAGTCATAAGTTAATTTACAGATGCAAAATCTCAAAAATAATATTATTATAATTTTATCTGTACAACTACTCAAATTACAGAGATACATATACTATCATATTTACATCAAACTAAACTACCAGGGTATAGACAAATACCCGTACAAAAATTCTTCAATTGTGCTCCTCTCTAACTATAGCAGCTCACTCTACTGCTATGTCCTTTTCTCTATCTGCAATAGCAAGTTAAAGTTATCACTGAGTATATAAATACTCAGTGGTGCACAATAAAGCATAAAATGCATAATATAAAACATTTATGAACAAATCGTCATTCAAAAAACTCATAATCGCATTTCATAATTTTTTTTTAAATCACATTTATAACAAATCATAATTTTCAAAACTTAATATAGAGCACAACTTGATCAAACAATTTAATAAACATAGTGTTACCAAACAATAACACAACTTAGGCCATGACACAAAATTTCCAAACATGTCGTGTGTACATCATGACAAGGCATACTCACCCCACTAATCGAAATCAATGAGGGAGGTGGCTAGCTAGCTAATGAGTACTCATCCAAACTCGCCCCTCAGACTGGAAAGCCAGAGAGGGAGGAAAGTGATCAAATATCATACTCACCCCACAAGTGGAGGAGGAACATATTAGTATTGCCATGCCAAGTGTGAATTAAAAATAATTTAAATCAAGTTAATCAAACATTTCATATAATTCACAAATCATATTTCACTCTAAACTTTTCATTTACAAAGTAGGCAACACACTATTTTTCAAATAAGATTTTCAAAGCCATAACTAAATTTACAACCATATTGTTCGAATATTTTATACAAATCAATAATTAATTTTCCTTCCAAATTTCCATTATAGAATAGGCAACACAACATTCTCGAAATTCATAATGAATAAACACATTCACAATGTATAACAAATCAATTTCCATTATAAAAACTATAATTTAAATTTTTTTTGTGCACAAACCTAACGTGAGTCGCCTCTAGGCCTTGACTCAGTCCCTTATACCTTCCAGGACTTTTTCAGCTGAAACATAACATTTATAGTGTTTCAGTATCTTATTTCACAATAAATCCAATAATTAATTCATAAATACTTAATTCTAGCCCAAATATGCTTAAACTAACATTCTTGGAAATTTTCATTTTAGAGTTACTATTCATGATACTATTCAAGCCAATTTGTTGACTTTCTAAGGCTTAATAGGTATGGGAACTTCAACTTCACCCACATACCACATTTTGGTCACTGAATTTGTTGGTTTTGGTTGTTTATTCAAATTCTAAGTCTTTTAGGCAAATTTGATAATTTTTAGTTTTGGTGTATAAGGTTGCACTGTTTCATTGGTTATTTTACTGTTAGAATTTGGTAAAACTTTCTTCATAGAAAATGTTCCATATTGTCTTAAGTTTATTCTCCTTTTTGAATCACTCTAATTGGAGTTTTGTAGCTTAAGTTATAGCCATTTGAGCTATGGCTACAGGATTGGACTCAACCCAGATTTCTGGGCAAATTTTGGTTCTGGTAGTTTTAGGTCACCAATTTTGGGTGGCCAAATGACTTGGTTAATGGCATAATTTGTGTTTGTGTTCTACATGAAAGTTTTAGGTCTATATCTCATCTAACCACTAGTAAAATTTCAGGTCATTTTGTCCTGCCTGGCTCAAGTTATGACC
This sequence comes from Hevea brasiliensis, assembly GCF_030052815.1. Classification (NCBI taxonomy): domain Eukaryota; kingdom Viridiplantae; phylum Streptophyta; class Magnoliopsida; order Malpighiales; family Euphorbiaceae; genus Hevea; species Hevea brasiliensis. The sequence goes on from NC_079494.1 coordinate 46,156,600, forward strand.
AAATGAACAAACACTATTCATTTGGTCAGTTTGAACAAGGACAGACTGAGATTTTCTAAGTTTGGTCAATTTGTTCACTAGGTTTTGGTCACTTTTTGGGCATGCTTCCTAAATTAAAATTGTGTCATTTAGTGTCTATTTTCATTCCCAATTGGTCTCATACCAATTGGACTTGTAAAATTTCATTTTTGGTCCTTCAAAGGTAACATGGTCATGCTGCCATACTCAATCCGAATTTGGCCTTAACTCCAACCATTCCAACACACTTCATTTGGTCACCATTAACCATTTCTCACTTCAAATTAGGTCCAAGACATCATTTACAAGTTTCTCACATTTTTGGTCTCTAAACCCTAATGTCCAAAACCCTAATTCACAATTTCCTTGCATTTAGCTAATTCAAGCCTTTAACTATCATCACTCAACTAATTAAGGTTCATATACTCATTCAAATCCATCAAACCATGCAAATATGTCCCCATACACATGCTGACCAAAATTTCAGTTTGGTCCTCCACACATGTTTTTATTTCCTTTCAAGTTTATTTCTAAGTAACTCAAGCTATAAACACAACTACTAAATCTCAAACTTTCAAATTAAGGTGCTTACTTCAACTTTGATATTCAATCTTCAAATTTTCTCCTCTTTTCTTCTTTCTTTCTTGCTAAATTTCTTTCTCAAGGGAAGGAAATAAGGTTTTATGGAGTGATTGGGGAAGAAATTAGGGTTTAATGGGGGATTTAAAAGCTTGAAACAAGCTTTAATGGAGTTGTGGTAATGGTGGTCTTAAGGGAGAGGGTGAGGCGGCACTAGGGAAGAAGAAGAAGACTTTTAGTTTTTTCTTTTCTTTTCTTTTCTTTATGTCTTTATCTTATGGAAGACCAAAAATCAATATAATTAAATTTATTAATTATAACATTTATGGCATCATGTATGATGTCATGCATGATGTCATCTCCCTACACCTTTTTCATTTTCTTTCTTTTTTTTATTTTTTTTTATTTTTCTATTAGTTCTTTAATTTAATTCCCGACTCCAAAATTTTCTTTTCTCTGATTTTATTTGACAGTTAGGTCAGGAGTCAGCTCTCGGGGTCAATTGACCATATTGTCCCTCGCCGGTTCAACCCGGTTTATAAATAATTTAATATTTCTTCTGGATCCCTGACCTAATTATTTGACTGGCTTAACAGTTCTTTTTTGTGATTTTCGCTTTTCCACTGTGTTCGTAATGGTCCTAAGGACCGCAGCGTCACATTTTATGATTCAAAATTTGAGTTTAAATCGACTTCGCAGTCATTCCCGAGAAGGTCACCCCTCGTTTAACTTCTTATGTTCTGTTTTTCTTATTTATACTTAACTAATTGACAATTACTAATTATTTGTGTTTATGGCTTATCTAGTTATCTTAAGTGTGGTCCTAATCCCCTTAATTGTCCGGATCGACTCCGGTCACCGAAACAGTGAAATATACCTAGCTATACAAATAGGGGTGTTACAGGATGGCTTCTACAGAGTTCAAAGAGTTAAAAGAACAACTATAGGAATTAATGGATAAGGGATTCATTTGACCAAATACCTTTTCTTAGGGTGCTAGAATATTATTTGTAAGGAAAAAGGATGGATCCTTGAGGTTGTGTGTTGATTATAGGTAGTTGAACAAAGTCATTGTGTAGAATAAGTACCTTCTTCCCTATATTGATGACTTGTTTGATCAATTAATTGGAGCTAGTTGTTTTTCAAAGATAGATTTAAGGTCTGGATATCATCAGTTGAGGATTAAGGAGACAGATATTTTCAAAGACTGCTTTTTGGACCATATATAGGCATTATGAGTTTTTTTGTGATGCCGTTTGGGTTGAACAATGCTCCAGCTACATTCATGGATCTCATAAATAGGGTATTCACACAATACTTGGATCACTTTATAATAGTCTTTATTGATGACATACTATTATACTCCAGGAGTCCTGAAGAGCACACATAGCATCTAAGAATGGTTCTTTAAATGATGAGGGAGTATCAGTTATATGCCAAGTTCTCTAAGTGTGAGTTTTGGCTAAAAGGTATATCCTTCTTGGGACATGTAGTGTCAGAGAATATAATAGAAGTGGATCCTAAGAAGGTAGAAGCAATGGCAGATTGACTAAGGCCAACCACAATGATGGAGATCAAGAGTTTCTATAGGAGATTTATGCCTGATTTCTTCAAGATAGCTACTCCAATGACTAGGTTAACTCAAAAGAATAAGAAGTTTGAATGGAGTAATAAATGTGAAAAGAGCTTTCAAAAGCTTAAGTGCCTGATTTCAATACCAGTATTAGCTCTGCCTACAGTTAATAAAGATTTCATTATTTACTATGATGCTTTCAGAGTGGGTTTAGGATGTGTTCTTATTTAGAAGGAAAGAGTAATAGCTTATGCTTCAAGACAGTTGAAGACGCATAAGGCTATTTATTCCACTCATGACTTAAAGATGGCTACCGTAGTCTTTGCCCTAATGATGTGGAGACATTATCTTTATGGGGCAAAATACGAGATCTTCATAGGCCACCAGAGTCTCTGTTTCATTTTCAAGCATAAGAAGTTGAACCTCAAAAAGAGAAGATGAGTAGAACTGCTCAATAATTATGACTGTATAATCTAGTACCATTTGGGAAAGGAAAATGTTATTGCAGATGCCCTTAGCAAAAAATCATTTGGTAGTTTGACTCATGTATTCGTAGAAAGATGACCCATCTTCAAAGAGTTGGAACAGCTAATTGGAAATGGGTTGCAGCTGGAGTTAATAACTAAGGGTACCTGGATAGCTCAAATGAAGGTGACACTAGTATACCTAAGGCAAATAGAATGAAGACCTTGAGTTGCTAAAAATAGTAAAAGTAGTATAGAAAGTTAAGATCGGTCAGTTTCGTTTCGACAGAAAAAGAGTGCTAACGTATGGTAATAGGTTGTGTGTACCAACTGACATCCAACTCAAGAAAGAAATAATGAGGGAAGCTCATAATGCTAAATATAGTGTGCACCCTAGAGCTACCAAGATGTATCAGGACTTAATGAAATTGGTGGCCGTTCATGAAGAAGGAGATTGCACAATTTGTGACTGCTTGTGAAGTCTGTCAGAGAGTGAAGCTAGAGCATCAAAAGCCAGTAGGAATGCTCAACCCACTACACATTCTAGACTGGAAATAGGAAAATATGGCCATGGACTTTGTTGTGGGGTTACCAGTAGCCTCCAACAGACATAACTCGATATGAGTTATAGTGGACAGGTTGATCAAGATTGCTCACTTCAGTTCTATTAGAGCTAACTATTCCGGATAAGTTGGCTCAGGTCTAAGTGGCAAATATAGTAAGGCTGTATGGGGCTCCAGAGACAATAGTCTTCTACAGAGGACCACAGTTCACATCAAGATTTTAGCGCTGTCTTCAAAATGAGTTAGGCGCCGAGTTAGACTTTTACACGGCTTTTCACTCTCAAACAAATGGATAGTCAGAAAGGACCATACATACTTTGGAGGATATGCTAAGAATGTGTGTACTTAACTTTGGAGGATCGTGAAAAATTACCTTCCCTTAGTTGAGTTTGTATACAACAACAGCTATCACTCTAGCTTTGAAATGGCACCATATAAAGCTTTGTATGGGAGGAAATATAAGTCTCTTGTGTATCAGGAAGAAGTAGATGAAAGGGCCTTAGCGGGAATAGAGTTGGTGGAAGTCACCAATCAAGCCATGCCCTTAATTAGAGCAAGGTTGAAGACAATAACCAGAAGATAGAAGAGTTACGCGGATCTCTGTAGAAGAGAAGAGGTTTTCCAGGAAGGGGACATGATGCTTGTAACATCCTCACTTTAGCTAATCCGTATGTTCTACTATTCCGGTGACCAATGTCGGTCCGGGCAACTAGAATATTTGGAATCATAATTAGACTAGAGTGAGGAGTTATAAATAAACCAAATAATGATAAGAAAAATTAAGGAAAATTTTTAGAAATGAAATGCACTAAGGTTAAATGAGCCGTAGTCCCAGTGATGAGTGACCCTAACGGGAAGTGACGGTGAAGGCCGTTAGCAACCCTAGACCCAGAGAAAACTCCATGAAATAAATTTTGGGATTTCAAGGAAGGATTATTGGGGTTTCAATGATAATAAAATGCTAAGAAAACACAAGGAAAATTAAATCAATCGGTACACACAATTTTAGCTTGTTAAGCTAAACAAAGGGCATTTTGGTCATTTTGTCTTTATAAATGATTTTTGACCAACTTGTCCAATTAAGTAAATAAATTATATGACATAAAATATGAATTAATATTGATGAAAAATTAATTAGAAGTGAGTGGAAATGAAAGAAAATGAAAAATGTATAAAATACCTAATTATGACATCATAATGATGTCATTTAAAACCCTCCCACCAATCACCATTTAGCAAGTCTTCTTAAAACAAATAAAAGAGATAAAAATTAAGGAAAAAAAATCAGAATTGTCTTTCTTCTTCGGCTGGCCGAACCAGCTCCATGGTTTTCCACCATTGCCATCTCAACAAAGCTTCAATTCCCACCTTAAATCACCATAAAACCCTACCTTGTCTTCACTAAATTTGATCTTTATACCTTTTGTAAACTTGAGGCAGCAAAAAGGAAAGGAAACAAAGAGGTTTTGCAAGTGTGAGAAACTCTTCAACTAAGGTTAGTGCCCAATTTATTCTCTCTCTCACTCAATTCATGTTTAAGGACATAATATAAGTTAAAATTGTAAGTTTAATGCATGAATTGAACTTTGAGAATTTGGAGACTTTAGAAAAATTAGGGTTTTGCTCATGTGTTGGTGAATGAAAGTCCTAATGGTCAATTAGTGACCATTTGGCTATGTTTGATGAGGAATTGAAGTGAATTGTGGCTTTGGATTTGAGGTTGGATATGCTGCCTCATAGGACCTGCAGGGCTAGATGTGCGTCTAGCAGGTTTGGGTAGATATAACTAGAGTTGTATAGGTTAAATTGGTGTAAGGCTAATTGAGCATGAAACTAGACACATAATGCCACAACTTTGATGAAGAAACCTTGCTCAGAAAACTAACTTAAGTTAACCTAAAAACTACGCTAATCCAGTTGACCAACATGTTGTCCTTGGAAAATGACCAAATGAATAGTATTGTTCAAATGGTCATAACTTAGTGTAGAAAAGTCCAATTGACTTAAATTTAGATCAATGAAAAGCTTAGTCAATTTAGAACAACTTTCATGAAGAAGACCAAACCAAATTCTGACCATAATCCATCTGAATTGCTAACCAAAATCAGGGTATCAAAACTGCCAGAACCATTTTTGCCCAGAAATTCTGGGTAGATACCAATCCGGCCAGCCTTAAAGAAATTAGCACAACTTGAGTTAGAAAACTCCAAATGAAGTGATTCAAAAAGGAAATTAAAGAAGACATATAAAGGAACAACTTTGATTAAGAACATTGGGCAAAATTCTCATTGTAGAATTTCCTAATGGAATAGTGAACTCTTGCACCCAAAACTGAAATTTTTGATTTATTTCCTATTAGTTTTAAGTATTAATTGGCAACCAATGCCAACACTTTTATGAACCAAAATGTGGTAATTTCATGTGGTTAGAACTCATGTAAGTATTATGTATAAGAAAGTTAATATTTTGACTCGAATAGTAAAATGAATAGTAACCTTACGTATTAAACACAAATATTCAATTAAGAGCTTTGTAATATTCCCTAGTAGACCTAGTAAGATTGGTTTGGATAGGTTGGTATGCCAATAGAGTTCTGATAGCAGTACTGCATATGGCATCATACCATTCTGTGATTTATGGCTTATGTGGCCATTTCGTGATTTTATGGCTTTTAGCCATTGTGACACTATTGTGATACTTGGCCTCGTGCCTAATATTTATTACAGCTTATTAGCTATTTTGCTGCACACCAGGAGACACAATGTGACTGATGGTGTGATGGCCCAAGGTACTTAGTTGTCACACCCTACTGCTCCGTAAGATGTAACATGATCCCGTAGTACACCTAATGAATTACCGTACTTCACCTACTGGTAACCCATTAAATATACTACAAGGGATTTTAAATCAATTTTTGTGAAATTTAAATCATCGATTAAAATCTGGTGTTATAAAATTTTTTTCAAAATTTCGGCAAAGTGCCGACTGTATTTTGAGAAAACAGTTCTTCAAACCTGAAAAGGAAAACTCTCCCAATATGTTTTCTCAAATACAACTCCAATAAACTTAATTTCATCTCATAATTCAACCTCAATAATCAAATCATTTCATTTTCAAACCAACCTCATCATAAAAGAAACATTTCATTGATTACAAGACTCAAAAATAAATATTACAAAACTATACAAGTAAATGAAATCTCAAATTTATATTACAATAGTTTACATTTAATTACATACCAAATATTTTATAAGAGTTTTTATACAACTGCTCAAATAATTTACATACATATTATTACATGCATACATCAAAACCTATGTATATGGGTATACCTATGATATACCTGGAGCTGATTTTAATGTGTCTTCAAAGAAGCTTACTCAACTGCTCTATGCTCTTTTCACCTGCGACAGCATACAAAGCTATCGCTGAGTGGTGAACTCAGTGGTGCACAACTATAATTTGGAACATAGTATAATATACATTGACAAAATTATAACAATTAATTTGAAAGTCTCGAAATTCAACAAAATTTCAAAAGTCAAAATCTTCGTTACCAATAATATAAATCATTAGTTAGAATGACTTTGAGCAAGAAATTCAATTTATCAAAAGTAATTCCAGCAATCATGGAAATAAAGATTAATTCCAATAAAATCAATTATGCATAAATCCCATTTGAAATCAAAATTCTTTACTATTCAAAAATCATTCTTTATCTCACTAACTGTGCATGACTAATCCGAGAGGGCCATCTTCAGGGTGATTCTAACTCCCTATGGTCGGGGAGGTCAAATCGGATTCTAACTCTCTATGGTCGGGGAGGTCGAATCATCGTGCATAGTACACATCACAATAATGAAACTTCCGAAAGGGCCATAACAAATAAAAACTTAGATCTAACCTCTAATAAGAGGAGAATCTAAGCCTTTACACGTACCATGGTAATCAAAACAAAACTAACTCCATTGTCTCCTCAACAAATGAGAGAGACGGGTAATAACCTAGTCAAGCATCTATAGTGAGATACAAAATAATATCATAAATCTCCTTGTCTTTTTTGTGAGCATAAATCACAACACAATTCGATTCAAAGTCAATTCTAATATCCAATAATTTTTATGCTCATCACAATTCAAAACATAAGTTTGTATTTTTTTCCATGCAAATTGCCTATCACAATTCAAAACATATTCTATCACAATTTTTCAAAACATAATTTATTCAATCCACAACAATGCTCAATACTTGTTGAAATAACATTACACAAAGCTAAATTCATACATACTATAATAATTTCAATAATCATTGAATTAAATCCAATACTTGATAAACATAATACATAAGGAAAATAACTTCATTTAATCATATGAAATATTTAGAACAAAATCAATTAAAAACTAGTTGTGCACAAACCTCTAATGAGTCACCTTTTGGCCTTGACTCAATGTTCCTTATGCTTTTCAATATCTTTTTTAACTGAAACACACAATTTAAAGTGTTTCAGTACTCAGTTAAATTGTTTCTAACAATAAGGTTCAATAATTTAATTTTATTAATACTATTCCTTTCATTAGTCAACCTATAATGTTGACCTTTAATACACACTATGTGAATTAGTTTTAATGTCACTAATATGTTCCATTTTTCATTCCTCACATGTTGACATATGTTGCCAATTTCTTTCAAAGCTTATTGCATTTTATTGTAATTATTCAAATTTCATGGCCAATGTCTACTGTCTATTGGACCAAGCTACAGTGTAAATTTAGCAGATTTCTCTTCATTAAATTGTTTCTCATTGTGTCTTCTTTAATTTCCTTTTTGAATCACTCCATTTGGAGTTGTATAGCTCAAGTTATGGTCAATTAACCATAACTAGGTCAAATCTAAATTTTAGTTTCCTTTTTAGGCATTTTTGATTCTGACTTTACTAATTTATTTGGACTGTTTGTAATCACATTGAGGTCTAGCATTCTTCATAAGTATTGTTGCCCTATGTCTTAGGGACAATAAAAAATTTTGTTTACCATTTTTCAAGTCTTATAGAATTCTTTATAGACAAATTGTTAACTTGGACTCAAAGGTCCTATGTTGGCATGGTCCTCAATTAGGTCACTTAACCTTAAATTCTGACCTTATACATTTATAATTTGAGGAAGCTGTCTAAAACAATATTTTAGGTCTCTTTCTTAGCTTTCCAGATTGGTATGGCTCATTTAAATTGGACACTTCTGGTGGGAGATATGCTTACTTGAATTTTCTGGATTTTATGGTCAATTGTGTTAATTCCAGATTTAGTGTACCAAATTAATCAAGTTAGTTGACCTAGTTCCCTTGATTTCTAGGTTTGGTCAAATTACCAATATTGTAGATCTATGTCTTATTGAAATTTTGGGACTGATTTCATGTCATTTGGAGTTCTATGGACCAAGTTATGGTCATTTTACTATTGATGGTCAAGTTGCACTTATATTGCAAAGTTTAGGTCATTTTTAGGTCAAAGTCAATTCGGCCAGTTTTTGTAACCCCATTTGTGCAAGCATTTTGACTTAGTTTTGGTCATTTCTGGGCTTTGGTGTCTTCATAAGAGTTATAGCTCTATGTCTAAGCTTTCCATGGTATAAATTTTAGGTCATTTGGATATGTTTTGAGTGAGTTATGGCCAAAATACTAACTGCTGTTCAAATAGTCAAATTCTGGGTTCTTTTGTTATGCTAATCCGGATTTGGTCATTCGTTTAGGTCACTTCTAGGCAGAATTTGGGCAACACTTTTGCATGAAAGTTGGTCTATTTTATGTCTAGTTTCACCTCCAATTGGCCTCATACAAATTGGAGTCACAACTTTACACTTATAACCTAATTTATACACTGCCAATAATCACAACCTGCATAAGAGAATTTACACTCCCAATTTGGCAATCCTCCTCCTCCCAATACTTTAATATTCATTCTTGGCACTTCTATATTTATTCAACACAATTCCAGCAAAGTAAATTGGGTAGAATACTCAAATAATATAGGCTCCCATGGCTGCCTAAAATTAGGCAGTCCAATAACTCAACAATTCCATCAATTTTCATCACTAATCAACTCATCCCAAGCTAAACATAAACTTTACTTAAGAAAGGAAGTGAATTGGACCCTTACCTCTTATTGGAGCTTGCTCAAACCTTAACAAAACTCCTTATTTTTGCTCCCAATATGCTGCCCAAGGTATGAGGATAAAGTTTAATGAAAGAACCTTGATGATTTCATGGCTTGATCTTAGTGGATGAGAGCTTGAAGCTTTGGCCATCCATGGAGTTTTTGGGAGGATTGGATTCTGCTTGAAGATGAAATGAAGAAGAAGAAGTGGCTGAAGTGGGATATGCTATCCACTTAATCAATATACAAATCCATAGTGCTCCACTAAGGTGGATTAAATGTTTAATAATTCAAATTTTCCCTTAATTGTAATTATGCCCCAAATTCCTCACTATTTACATTTTATGTCAAATTTTCTATTTTCATGACATTTTCAAAATTTAATACTACTAATTGTTCATGGACATTTAGGTCAAAGTTAACTCTAGGTATTAATTGACCAAAATGCCCCTCTTCAAGTTGTATTTCAGATTTTTCGGTACTACCAATTAATTCCTTGACTTGCCGATTTCTTTAATTTTCGTTTTTCTTTGTACTAACTAATTAAATTTTCTTTGACATTTTCTAAGTCAATTATACCTCAATAGATGTTTATTTAAGTCTTAAAAATGTTTCCCAGGGTTCCTCGTGGTCCAGGGCTAGTCAACGGTCTTCGCCGTAACTTCCCAGTGCGGTCACCCATCGCTACGGTGCCGGCTCGTTTAACTTACTTTCATTTTTTCTCTTTTATTTTTTTTTAATTTTTCTTGTATTTTTTTTATTTATTTCATCATTTTATGCCTGTTTATTATCACTGAAATGTAGTTTCAGACATCCTGACTTGTCCGGACTGACATTAGGTCATCGGAGTAGTTGAATGTACGGACTACGTAAAGTGAGGGCGTTACATTAGTACACAGTGCCAGTTTATCCGTTTATCTAGTCCAGTCGACTAGTATAGGTTACTTGGACAATCAAAATAAATCTTACCAAATTTTAATTAAATAATTAACATAAAAAGTGTTAAATTACTGCAAATAAGTGCCAGAAACTCAATATGCATAAAATGTCAGCATACACTCTGCATGTTTATTTCATTCTAGTTATTTTTTTTTTATTATTAGCACCACTAAGCAGTATTTCTTAGCGCGTTGCTTTTGCTACACTTATGTACAGGAGATACGGAGCGTGTGCCCAGTAGACCCCAGACTGGGTGAGAGTCAGATCTGCCAGTGTCCTGTGTCACCTCTCATCTGCAGTGTATTTTGGTAGGGCACTAGGATTCTCTTTTGTATTTTTGTAAATTGTATTTTGTATTTAGGTCTTTATGTTATCATGTAAATTATAAACTCTTGTATCATTTTATATTGTAAATTAATGAAAATTAAGTATTGCTTTCATAAAAGTGAGTTCAAATTGAATTATATATGATATGGATTGAATGAATGAAAATTGTTGAGAAATATTGAGATAATATTGATTATTTGGAGTTGAGAATGATTGGAAAAATATTTGGAAGTGTTTTTCACAGGTTCTAAAGAATTATTTTCTCCATTTTTAGTCGGCACTCGGTCGGATTTTCTGAAAAATCTTCGGAACCTCCAATAAATTTAAAATTTCAATAAATGATGTAAATGATATCAATTTCATAAGTTTCACTTAGTGACCCATAAATAAATAAATTTTGAAATGATAAATATCAATGAGTTAAGATATGGTGTTCCGGCACACTGTGTGGCATATCTTGCTCGGCTACACTGTAGATGGGTAAGGGTGTCACATTTAGTGGTATTAGAGCATCGGTTTAAGTGTTTCTGGGTCTAGATCGAGTGCATACCATTGCATTATTTTTGTAAGTGTTGAGGTGACACTGATGCAGATCTGTTGTTTTTGTTAATTTGATTAGGATATGGATTCTGCTTCTCAAAGAGCAGTTGATGAAGAGGTGGAGAGTCATGCTCCACCAAGGGCTGAATCAGGAGACAGGGGAGAACCTGCTCCACTAGCAGCTGAAGCACCTGCCCAACCTCAGTTTGTGTTATTCCAGCAAATGATTGAATTTTACCGGCAAATGATGGGGGCAATTCCACCACCACAACCTCCGCCACCACCATAGAAGTCTCGTCTGAAAAAACCATGAAAACATGGGGTTGTAGATTTCTTTGGGAAGAAGGAGTATGACCCCATGACAGCTAAAATTTGGCTTGACAGAATTGGAGGAGTGTTGAAACAGCTTCACTGCACCCCAGAGCAAAACTTGGAGGGTGATGTGTCCCTACTTCAAGATGATGCATACCAGTGGTGGAACACAGTATCCAGTGAGGTGCAGCCAGATCAGATTATCTGGGATTTCTTCCTCATAGAGTTTAGAAAGAAGTATGTCAGTAAGGTATACCTAGAAGAGAGAAGAAGAGAATTTATCAGTATGAGGCAGAGGCAGTTATTAGTGGCAGAGTATTAGCGCGAATTTGTTACACTGAGCCGATATGGGAGGAAGATAGTCCCTACAGAGGCTGAGAGGTGTAGAAGGTTTGAAGAAGGGCTAAATGATAATATTAAGGTCATGATAACAGCATTGGAGATTATGGATTTCGCCAAATTAGTCGATGCTGCATTGAAAGTAGAAAGAGTTAGAATAAATGAGCAGAATAGAAGGGAAAGACAACAGAAGAGGGGTCCAGGTCAGTCCAGTTCATCCTCTGCTCCTAGTAAAAAGTTTAAGGGTCCTCCTATTCAGAGTTTGGGTCAACCTCAAGGTCAGGGTCAGTCCTAGGGGCCCAGACCATAGTTCACACCTAGGAGAGGCCAGTCCACACCATCAGTGGGCAGCTCTCCAAGGACGGTGTTTAGGGGACCAGCCCCAGCATCTTCTGCCTGTCCATACTGCCAGAAGTGGCATAAGGGGGAGTGTTGGAGAGTGACTGATGCTTATTTATGGTGTGGGTCTATAGAACATCAAATCAGAAATTGTCCGAAGAGGACTGCTATAGCTGCCCCAGCACAAACAGACAGGCCTACCCATACATCTCAAAGGGGTAGAAGGCCCGGTAAATCTGAAGCAGCTAGTCCATCAAAGAGGCCTGCATCTGAGTCAGTTGGGAGGCCAGAGGCCAGAGTATCTGTTAGAGCTTATGCCATGAGAGCCCAGGAGGAGCAAGACGCCCCAGATGTCATCAGGGACACGTTCTTCCTCTACACTTTGCTTGTGCATGCATTGGTGGATCTAGGATCTACCCATTCATATATCTGCATCAAGCTACCCATAGAGAGGGGAGTCTCAGTAGAGGAGAGTGACCAAGACATTCTAGTCACCAATCCATTAGTTCACAATGTGGTAGTGAATAAGGTGTATAAAGGTTACCCGTTGAGGATTCAGGGGTATGAATTCTCGGTAGACCTAATTGAATTGCCCTTCTATGAGTTTAACGTGATTTTGGGAATGGATTGGTTATCATGTCATCAGGCAATAGTTGATTGTAAACTGAAGAGGATTTCTCTGAAAACTCCTGAGGGTAATGAGATTACAGTTGTGGGGAAATGGACAGATTTCTTGTCCAATATCATCTCAGCCACAGTTGTAAGAAAATTGATGAAAAAGGGCTGTGAAGCCTACCTAGCACCCATGGTTGATACTAGGCAGGCTAAGCCAAACCTGTGTGATATACCCACAGTAAGAGACTTTCCAGGTGTGTTTCCTAAAGAATTGCCTGGTTTACCACCAGAAAGGAAAGTCGAATTTGCTATTGAGTTAATGCCGAGTACAGCACCAATATCTATTGCAACTTATAGGATGGCACCCACTGAATTGAAGGAGCTAAAAATCCAGTTGCAGGAGTTAATGGATAAGGGGTTCATACACCCCAGTGTGTCACCATGGGGAGATCCAGTGCTGTTTATGAAGAAAAAGGATGGGACCTTAAGATTGTTCATCGATTATCGGCAGTTGAACAAAGTAACTGTGAAGAATAAATATCCATTGCTCAGAATTGACTATCTGTTTGATTAGTTGAAGGGAGCTGGTGTATTTTCAAAAATTAATTTCAGATCAGGATATCATCAGTTGAGGGTAAAGGATGCATATGTGTCTAAAACTGCATTCAGAACCCGGTATGGGCACTATGAATTTTTAGTAATGCCATTTGGATTAATAAATACACCAGCAGCATTCATGGACCTTATGAACCATATCTTCCATCCATATCTAGATTGGTTTGTAGTGGTCTTCATTAATGATATCCTGGTGTATTCCAAGACCAGGGAAGAACACGATGAATATTTGAGGATTTTTTTGCAAACCCTGCGAGAAAAGAAGCTATATGCTGTCAGTAACACCCTCATCAGAGCAATTCCGCACATTCTCATTCGGTGATCGGTGTCGATGCCGACAGCTAGAACGCTTGGAAAAATATTTAAACTAAAGTGAGGAACTATAATTAACTTAAATATTAATAAGAAAAATTTAGGAAAAATTTTAGAAATAAAATACAACCAAGTTAAATGAGCCGGTGCCCTAGCGATGGGTAACCCAGTGAGAAGTTACTGTCTTCGCAGCTAGGAATCCTAAACCCGAGAGAAAATTCATAAAATAATTTTTGGGACTCCAGAGAAGAGTCATTGAGGTTTTTAAGGCATTAGAATGCCAAGAAAATGCTTAGAAAAATGTTTCAATCGGTACAGACAATTTTAGTCTGTTAAGCCAAATGGAGGGCATTTTGGTCATTTCGTCTTCAGAGATGATTTTTGGCCGACTTGTCCAGTTAAGTAAATAATTATTATGATATAAAATATGAATAAATATTGCTAAAAATTTAATTGAAAATTAGTAGAAAAGAAAGAAAAAGAAAAAGAAAACAAATACCTAATTATGACATCATATGATGTCATTAAAAACACTCCAACCAATCAAAATGCAACAAGCCTTCTTAAACCATTAAAAAGAGATAAAATGGACAAAAAAATTTTGTTGTCTTCCTCATTGCTTCAGCTGGCCGAACCCATCCCTTTCCCTCTTCCTCCATTAATTCTTCATTCAAGCTCCATTCTCCCACTCAATTCTACCATAAAACCTCTAGTCTTCTTCATAAAAACTTGATTTTACCTCTTGGGAAAGTATTTGGCAGCCAAGAAAAGCCAAGAAAGTGAAGGAATTGCTTGGGAAAATTCTGCTCAAAAAGGGTTTGTGCCTATACTCACTTCCTTATCTTTTTAATCCTTGTTAGGAAGACAAATTAAATGAGTGTTTGTTGAAAAGTTGAACAAAACAATTATATTGAAGTATGTATGAAAATTTGCAGCCATGGGAGAAGGATGAGATTTCTTGATTTGTATGACTTGAATTGTTTAGAAGTGGTTTGTGAGGAGACCATTTGAGTTAGATGTTGAACTATGTGTGTTGGATGTGTTAGATGACATAAAAAGCATGAAATGGACACTTGGGAATTAGGGTTTGTGAAAAAAATTGGAGTTTTGTTTATGAAATGGTATATTAACCTTGTAATGGTCAATTAGTGACCATTTGAATGTGTGTGAGGAGGAATTGAAGTGAGTAAGGATAATGGAGTTGAGTTTAGGCATGCTGTCCTTGGTGACCTGCAAGATTGGTTGTGAGTCCAGCAGGTTTGGGCAGCCATAAATAGTGTTGTATAGGTTCAATTTGTGCAAGGAAAATTGCACATGAAACTAGGCATATAATGGCACAACTTTGGTGAAGAAACCATGCCTAGAAAACCAAACCAAGTTGACATAAAAATTGCCCTAATCCGGGTGACTTACATTCTGCCTGGGCAAAATGACTAAATGAATAGTATTTATTTATTTGGTCATAACTCAGTGTAGAAAGGTCCAATTGACCTGAAATTTTACCAATAGAAATCTGAGACATAGCCCTACAACTTTCATGAAGAACATAAATCCAAATTCTGACCATAACCTAGTCATATTGCCAACCAAACTTAGGTCACCAAATCTGGTAGAACCAAATTGCCCAGAAATTCTGGGTACAGGTCAATCTGGCCAGTTATGGTAAAATAACCATAACTTGAGCTTCAAAACTCCAAATGGAGTGATTCAAAAAAAGAAATGTAACTAGACACAATAAGGAACAACTTTCATGAAGACAATTTTATCAAATTCCTACTGTAAAAATGACCAATGGAATAGTAAACTTAGTGCTTGAAATCTGAAAAAATTGCAAAGTAACCAACACTAAGCTTTGAAATGGTATTGGCAACCAATACCAACAACTTTAGAATGCAAAATGTGGTATCTTAGTGAACTTAGGTTCAATAAATTTATTATGTATTAAAAAGTCAACAATTTGAGTGAATAGTAATGTGAATAGTAATACAAAGACACAAAGTATAAGAACTAAATTGGTAGAGGAAATTAAGGTATGGAATTTGGAATCCATGAAATGTTCATGGATTACTTGGAATAGAAATAGTAATTCACCTAAATGAGTTAATGAACATTTAAGTTATGTGAGTATATAGTTAAGATTTGTATTCTCATTACTAGTAGGTCTAATAAAACATAAGTAATACCACTTGAAATATGAAATGAAATTAACCTAGATGGATTGTTGAGTATGAATGGGATGAGGTTTACATTAGGACTTATGTTTCCATTACAAATAAGATAATAACACCTTGTATGAGTTATGAATTCATATAAATATTGTAATGAATAAACGAATCACATGAAAATATGAATGGAATATTAGTTTTCTTTATGAGAGAAAGGAAAAAAGTTTTGAGTGCAATGGTACATGAACACCATTGTTGTGAATTGTGATCAATACGAATGATGTAAGGAATGTATGAATATTAAGGTGAATGTATAAATTATGGAATTTGTCATGAAATAATGAAGTCATAAAATACAATATTTTAATATTTAATGATATTATGTGCCCTTGTATTGCCTAGACATGTGTGTCAGATTGGATAGATTGGCATGCCAATAGGGTATTGTTTTAGCAGTACTACGAAAGGCTTTATACCTATATTCATGGCTTTATGCCCGTATTCATAGCTTTTATGCCTGTATTCATGGTTTTATGCTCGATTATGTAATATCATGGCTTTTTAGCCATACTAACTGCATACGTGGTATGACGGCCCGAGGCACCGCGGTGTCCAGTGCCAATGACCCGTTATCCAGTTTAGTCAGCCTGTCGTAGGTTACTTGAGCAATCTAATTTATTAAAATAAGTTATGAATATTAGCAATTAAAAATGCTAGAAAGAAAATAAATGAGAAGAAGTTCCGAAATAAATTAGATTAGCTCCGAAAATTTATTCCTTAGAATGATCTGAAATAAATTAAATTAGTTCTAAAAAATTTTAAATATTACGAAATGATTGTAAACAACTTAGAAAGTATCAAGGAAGTGATAAAAAGACTAGTAGAAGAATTATAACTTAAATAACATTAAAAATGTGATTTTCATAAGAATATAAATATAAGTATAAATTTTAGATTTATTTGTACATTATATAAATGATTATTGTAAACTTATGAAAAAAGTGATTCTAGAGAGCAACATAAATGACCCAAAAAAAAATATACTACATAAATGATAAAAAAAAAATATACTGTATGACAAATTTCATATGAACCCAGTAAAATTCTTGAGTATAGAATATATGATCCAATTATTTTTTATTTGTATACGTTATTTCTTGTTATATTATTGCACCACTAAGCAGCAATGCTTAGCGCGATGGATTTTTTTTCTCGCCCAGGTACTGAAGTTAAAGCCCAATGAATCCCAAACAAAGATTTTGGAGTTTTGATCTACAGAGTGTTCAAGGTTGTCACCTACTCAGCAAAGCATTTAGATAGGGCTCATATAGATTATATTATGTATTTTGTAGATTATAATTAGTCATTATTTATAATGTAAACTATGAATTGTATGTTGAAATATAGATTATGGAACTGTAATTAATTTGTAGATCATGTAAATTATGAATTTATGCAATCAGTCTGTAAATCATGTAAATTAATGAAACTTGAGAATTTATATATATAAATTGTGCATGAATGGAAATGCATGGAAATGAATATGAAATTGAGATATATGAATGAGATGTGAATTATGAGATGGTTATGAAAATAATTGATGAGATTTTGATTGTAAAATATTATTGAAAATTTCAAGCAAATGAATAGTAAAATACGTCAACTGATAATAAAATAGGGAAAACTCTGCTGGTTTCTCCATAGAGAAATAATTGATATTAAATTAAACGAATTCAAAATTACTAAAATAATAAAGTAAGATAAGATAAGGTGCTTCGGCACCGAATGTAGCACACCTTGCTCGGCTACACTGTAGTTAGGTGAGGGGTGTTACATAAGCTGTCCAAGTGTGACTTCTGGATGAGTGAGATCTCCTTCCTTGGATATATAGTATCAGCTGAGGGGATTAGAGTGGATCCCAAGAAGATAGAAGCAGTGATGGAATGGAAGCCTCCTAGAAATACAACTGAGGTCAGAAGTTTCTTGGGGCTAGCTGGGTATTACAAAAGATTTGTGAAGGGGTTCTCTCTCATAGCTGCTCCAATGACCAAGTTGTTACACAAAATCTGAAATTTGGCTGGAACGACAAGTGTCAAGCCAATTTTGAGAGGCTGAAGGCTATGTTGACAGAGGCACCAGTGTTAACACAGTCGGTGTCGGGAAAGGACTACGTGGTCTACAGTGATGCCTCACATTATGGGTTAGGGTGTGTTCCCAAGCAAGAGGAGAAAGTGTTCGCCTATGCTTCCAGGCATTTAAGGCCACATGAACAGAACTACCCTACTCATGATCTGGAGCTAGCAGCAATTATCTTCGCACTGAAGATATGGAAGCATTATTTGTATGGTGAAAAGTGCTACATCTATACAGACCACAAAAGTCTAAAATACTTGCTAACCCAGAAGGAGCTCAATCTTAGATATAGGTGATGGATTGAGTTCCTAACGGACTATGATTGTGTGATAGACTACCATTCTGGGAAGGCATGTAACACCTCTATGTTCGGTAGTGCGTTCTACTGTTCCGGTGACCAGTGTTTGTCCGGACAGCTAGAATGCCTGGAACTACACTTAAATTGTAACACCCCTATGTTTGGTAGTGAGTTCTACTATTCCGGTGATCAGTGTTGTCCGGACAGCTAGGATGCCTAGAACTACTCTTAGATATGGGTGAGGAGACATAAAATAATGAAATACAAGAAAAGAAAATACAAGAAAAACAAAGAAAAAATAATAGCAATAAAATGTAACCAAGTTAAACGAGCCGAAAACCATAGCGATGGGTGACCACACTGGGAAGTTACGGCGTGGGCCGTTGACTAGCCCTGGACCACGGGGAACCCTGGAAAATATTTTTAAGACTTAAATGAACATCTATTGAAGTATAAATGTCATTAGAAATAACAAATAAAAATTAATTAATTAGTATAAAGAAAGATGAGAAATCGAGAAAACAATAAAAACTCGGTGTTACTGAAAAATTAGGAATGCAACCCGAATAGGGGCATTGTGGTCAATTGACACCTAGAGTTGCATTTTGAACTCAATGTCTATTAAAAATGAGTAATAGCACACTTTGAAAATGTCATGAAAATTAAAATTGAAGTACATAATATAAATGATGGAAGTTTGGGGCATAAAAATGAAAATTTAGAAAGTTAGAATAATTAAACATTAAAATCATGTAAGTGCTCCACTAAGGCAGATTTGGGACCACTATATAAGCTAAATGGACAGCTGAACATCATCTTCAACCTGTAGAAACCACACCAGCCGAATTACTCCCAAGGGTCATCCATGGCCGCCCACCATGCAAGGACCAACTCACCATGATCAAGCCACCCAATCCTCAAGTTGTTTTCATCAAAATTATAGTACACACCTTGGGCAGCAATAAGGGAGCAAGAAAGATAAGTTTTGGTGGAGTTTTGAAGAAGTCTAAAAGTGGTAAGTAAGTGTTTTCAATTCTAGTTTCATTAAAAGTGTAACCAAGGTTGTGGGTAATTGATTTATGGAAGAATTTTTAAAGTTTGATGAATTAATGGAGATGTACATTTTGGCAGCCATGAAACTTTAATATGAGCAGCTTATTCTTGCATGTAAATAGTGGTTGGAATGATGATTTAAATGTTTGTAACACCTCTGTTTGTATAGCCTGGTATATTTCACTGTTCCGGTGACCAGAGTCGGTCCGGAGAATTAAGGGGATTAGAATCACATCTAAGACAACTAGATAAGCCCTAAACATAAATAATTAGTAATTGCCAATTAGTTAAGTATGAATAAGAAAAATAGAACATAAGAAGTTAAATGAGCCGAGAGTCACAGCGATGGGTGACCTTCTCAGGAAGGATTGCGAAGTCAATTTAAACTCAAATTTCGAACTGTAAAATGTGATGCCGCGGTCCTTAGGACTATTACGAACATAGTGGAAAAGAGATAATCACGAAAAAGAATGGTTAAGCCAGTCAAATAATTAGGTTAGGGAGTTGGAAGAAATATTAAATTATTTACAAATCGGGTCAAACCGGCGAGGGGCAATTTGGTCAATTGACCCCGAGAGCTGACTCCTGACCTGACTGTCAAATAAAATCAGAGAAAAGAAAATTTCAGAATCGAAAATTAAATTAAAGAACTAAAGAAAAATAAATGAAAAAAAAAGAGAAAAGAAAAAGTTTTCTTACATCATGTTGATGACATCAAAATGATGTCAAAATTAATTTTTAATTTCCCACCATATTTGACTAACTCAATTACATAAAAGTAACTATAAAAGACCTAAAAACTAAAAAAGAAAATAACCCTTTCTCTTACCTCAAGTTTTGGCAGCCATCACTCCCATAGCTTCACCATTGTTTTCCTCTATGAAAGCTTGAGTTCAAGCTTGTAAACACCCACTTAACCCTACCTTGCCCCACATTCTTCCATAAAAACTTGTTAACCTCACTTAAGAAGAAGATTGATCACAAAGGAAAGAAGAAAAGAAGAAGGAAATTGAAGATTTAGCATCCAAGTTGAGGTTAGTGATTTAAGTTGCAAAATTTAGTTTATTAGTTGTGTTTATAGCTTAACTAACTTAGAAATAAACTTAAAATAAAATGAAATTAATTGTTGGAGGACTAATCATGGATTTTGGTCAGCTAGGATTTTCTATGGTAATGCATGAATTTGATTGGATTAAAAGTGTAGGCAAGCTTGTATGAA
Source organism: Hevea brasiliensis (assembly GCF_030052815.1). Classification (NCBI taxonomy): domain Eukaryota; kingdom Viridiplantae; phylum Streptophyta; class Magnoliopsida; order Malpighiales; family Euphorbiaceae; genus Hevea; species Hevea brasiliensis. The sequence continues at coordinate 46,177,151 of NC_079494.1, forward strand.
TGTGGAGGTGATGTTGATATGCTTAGATTTGGTTAAATGTAACTATTAGTGTGGTTAGGGTTTGGCACCTAGGGTTTAGAGGAAAAAATGTGAGAATTGGTCAAGTAGTGTGTTTGACCTTGTTTGAGATGAAAAATGGTCATTTGAGACCAATTGGAGTATGTTAGAAGTGTTGGAACCAAATGCAAATTCGGGTTGCTTAGGGTCATGCTGCAGGCAGCAGGACCAAGGTCCCTTTGAGGGACCAAAACTGAAAATTTACAAGTCCAATTGGTATGAGACCAATTGGGAATGAAAATAGACACAAAATGACACATTTTTCATTTAGGAATCATGCCCAAAAAAGTGACCAAAACCTAGTGAACAAATTGACCAAATCCGGATTTTTGCAGTCTGACCTGTACAAAAATGACCAAATGAACAGTGTTTGTTCATTTGGCCATAACTTGGGCTAGGCAGGTCCAAATGACCTGAAATTTTACCAGTGGACAGCTGAGATATAGACCTAAAACTTTCATGAAGAACACCAACACAAATTATGCCATTAACCAAGTCATTTGGTCACCCAAATTTGGTGACCTAAAACTACCAGAACCAGTTTGGTGCCCAAAAATCTGGGTTAAGTCCAATCCGGCAGTCATGATTCAAATGGCTATAACTTGAGCTACAAAACTCCAAATGGAGTGATTCAAAAAGGAGAATAAAGTTAAGACAATAGGGAACATTTTCCATGAAGAAAGGTTTGCCAAATTCTAACAGAAAAATGACCAATGGAACAGTGCAACTTAAGATACCAAAACTGAAAAATTGCAAATTTGCCTAAAAGACTTAGAATTTGAGTAAACAACCAAAAACAACAAATTTAGTTACCAAAATGTGGTATGTGGGTGAAGTTGGAGTTCCCATACCTATTAAGCCTTAGAAAGTCAACAAATTGACTTGAATAGTGTAGTGAATAGTAACCCCAAAACACAAATTTTAAAGAACGTCAAGTTTAGTACATTAAAGTTAGGTAAAAGTGAATTTAAATTAATTTTTGGATTTATGCTGAGTTATGATACTGAAACACTGTGAAACTGTGTGTTTTAGTGGAAAAGAACATCGAAAAAGAACCCGAGGAATCGAGTCAAGGCCAAGAGGTGACTCGCTTAAGGCTTGTGCACAATATAGAATTTCTGTAAAATTTGCTTCTGCATATTGTTTTGAATAATTTGAAACATTGAATTGTGACATTATTGTGATTAAATGTTTATTATGCTTTTGATTTAAATTTTTGAAAGTTATTTGTGGATATTTGAGATGGCATAAATATTTAGTAAATTGTTAAGATAAGTTTTGAAACCACAGTGTCATGACCATATATTTGAACACCTCACTAGCATGACTAGTGGGGGTAATCAGTTTCGAATTTTGATTCCTTCTCTGGCTGAAGTGCTGAGGTGTGTGCCAGTAGAAGAAGAAATTGAATGGATATCCATATATTTGAGCTAGCTAGCCTTGTGATGTGACTTCTCCTTAGCCTCTGGCTATTGAGATTATATTTGTTTCGAATGGCATGATATAACTGTGGGTTTTATGAAATTGGTTTTGATACTTCGAAATGAAATTGTTTGGATTAAAATCTCATAATTCATGTTTTGTCTTTAATTCTCATGTTCAGTCCAATTTTTGAATAAATATGATTTAAATTCTGCATAAAGATTATTTTAGTATGTTGTGCACCACTGAGTCCTAGTACTCAGCGATGGCTGTTATTGTTGTCATGGATATAGAGACTAGAGGAGCAGCAGATTGAGCTGCAGAGGATTGAGGAGCTACTTGCCTTGAAGCTATCAGGTATAATTTATACCCTGACTGTAAAAATTTATTTTGATGTATGTAATGTACGTAAATGTATGAACATGTAAAATTGGTCTTGAGCAGCTTTTATAAAGTTTGTAATAAATTTTAGTTTGAATTTCTTTTAATGTAAATTTTTGTAATGATATATATAAATTGTTTTATCTTTAATGAAATGTGAATGGAAGTATTTTGCTTTAAACCGAATGAAATTGATTAATAGTATTTTGAGGATTGTTGAATATTGGAAATTATGGATTTGCATTTTTGGAAATGGATAAATGATGTTGAAATTGATTGGGATGATTGTGAATTTGAAGAAGTGGTTGAGATAAATAATTGGAAGTGTTTTTTACAGGTATTTGAAGAACTGTTTTCTCAAAATACAGACGGCACTCTGCCAAAATTTTTATAAAATTTGCGAAAAAATAAAATGGGCCAAAAAATTTCAACTAGCTTTCAACTTTAATTAAATGTTTTGATACCAATTAGAAAATGCTCACCACTTATCAAAAGTAAGAAAATTATTTTAAAATCCCTTGTAGGGTACTTAATGAGTTATCGGTAGGTGAAGTTCGGTAGTTCATTAGATATTCTACGGGATCATGTTATGCCTTAGAGAGGGGTAAGGTGTGACAATGTTTGATTGTATTGTACTTGAATTCCATGTGTAAGGTATGATTTGGAAGCTTAAAAATTGAAAATGGCAATTGATGGGTATGTGTAAATTTATGGCAGCCTCATGAAGAAGATTGAAGTGTTTGAGTTCATGAAATATTATTGAATTATGTTGTCATTGATGGCAACATGTGTATATAAATAATTGTTTGAATTTGGACATGGAAATGAGGTATGTTTATGTGATTAAATTATGGTAAATGGGACTTTAATTGTTGTAAATGGGACTTTGGAAAATTCTGTATTATAGTGTGCATGTTGAGAGTGGTTACAAGCTGCCAAAATGACCAAAAATGTGTTGCTCAATGTGTTAGTGTTATGGTACAAACCAGAATTGGCATGGATGTGTAACTTGGTAAGTGTTGAATGTGTCCTTTGGTATGTGATGAAGAGTGTGTAGCAGGGCAGTGTGTGTTTTAGCTTAGAACCTTAAGTGTGTGCCTCCAATTGGTATGAGACAAATTGGAGGTGAAATTAGGCACAAAATGTGCCAACTTTCATGAAAGAAGCTTATCAAAATTCAGCCTAGAAGGTGACTTGAAAAATGACCAAATCCGAATTAGTGCTTTGAAAGCCTGAAAATTGACCATTTGGGCAGTAGTTAGTGTTTTGGCCATAACTCACTCAAAACAGGTCCAATTAACCTGAAATTTTTACCATGAATAGTTGAGACGCATAACTACAATTTTTATGAAGACACCAAAGCCCAGGAATGGCTAGAACGAAGCCAAATAGCTTGCACAAGTTCTAGTACCAAAACTGGCCGAAGTGAAAATGACCTAAGCCTACCATTTTAGTGCATCTTGTCCAGCATTGGTAAATTGACCATAACTTGGTCTACATAACTCAGAATGACCTAAAATTTTGCCCCGCGTGCAATAAGACATAGACCTACAAGTTTGTAGTTTGGACCAAAACCCAAAAATCGAGGGAACTAAGTCATCCGGCTAGGTCAAATTAGTATACCGAAATTTGGCAAATTACAATAAAATGCAATATACTTGAAAGTGAATTTGGTAACATGTACTAACACTAAAAGGCTATAAAATGTGACATATTGGTAACATTAAACCTAATTCACCTAGAATGCATCGAGGGTCAGCATCTTAGGTTGACTAAGAAAATAATAGAATTCAATAAATTAATTATTAAGCCTTATTATTAGAGACGGTTTAAATGAGTACTGAAACACTTCAAATTGTGTGTTTCAGTTAGCAAAGACTCAAGGAAGGGGAAGGAAACACTGAGTCAGAGCCAAGAGGCATTTATCAGAGGTTTGTGCACAACTAGTTTTTAACTGATTTTGTTTTGAATATTTCATATGATTAAATGACATATTTTTCTTATGCATTATGTTTAACAAGCATTGGATTTAGTTCAATGATTATTGAAATTGTTATAGTATGTACAAATTTAGCTTTGTAAAATGGTTTTTCCACAAGTTTTAAGCATTGTTGTGGATTGAATAAATTATGTTTTGGAAAATTATGATGGAACATGTTTTGAATTGTGATGGGCAATTTGCATGGAAAAATGCAAATTTATGATTTGAATTGTGATGAGCATAAAAATTATTGGATATTGGAATTGACTTTAAATCAAATTGTATTGTGATTTATGCTTACTAAAAGGATTGTGATATTGTTTTATATCTCACTATAAATACTTGACTAGGTTATTACCCGTCTCTCTCATTTGTTGAGAAGACAATGGAGTTAGTTGTATTTTGATTACCATGGTACGTGCACAGGCTTAGATTCTCCTCTTATTAGAGGTTAGATCTAAGTTTTTTTTTTTATTTTTATTTATTTTTTATTTTTTATGTTGTGGCCCTTTCGGAAGATTCATTATTGTGATGTGTACTGTGCACGATGATTCGACCTCCCCGACCATAAGGAGTTAGAATCCGATTCGACCTCCCTGACCATAGGGAGTTAGAATCACCCCGAAGATGGCCCTTGCGGATTAGTCTTGCATAGTTAGTGAGATACATAATGGTTTTTGAGATACAGAATGGTTTCTGAGATACAAAATGGCTTTTGAGATACATAATGTTTTTGAATAGTAAAGAATTGTGATTTCAATTATGATTTATGTATAATTGATTTTGTTGGAATTACCTTAAATGGTTAGTTATGATTTGATAAATTGAATTTCGTGATCAAAGTCATTTTATACAAATGATTTACATTATTGGCAATGAATATTTTGAGTTTTGGAATTTGATGAGTATTCAGATTTCTAAATTATTTGTTGTAAATTGTGTCAATGTATATTGTACTATGTTTTAAATTATAGTTGTGCACCACTGAGTTCACCACTCAGCGATAGCTTTGTATGCTATCGCAGGTGAAAAGAGCATAGAGTAATTGAGTAAGCTTCTTTGAAGAGACATTCAGATCAGCTCCAGGTATACCCATGTACACGGGTTTTGATGTATGCATATAATAATATTTATGTAAATTATTTGAGCAGTTGTATAAAAACTCTTGTAAAATATTTTGGTATGTAATTAAATGTAAATTATTGTAAATGTAAATTTAAGATTTCATTTACTTGAATAGTTTTGTAATATAAATTTGAGTCTTGTAATCAATGAAATATTTCTTTATGATGAGATTGGTTTGAAAATGAATTGATTGTTTATTGAGATTTGAATTGTGAATTGAAATGAAGTTATTGGAGTTGTATTTGAAAAAACATATTGGGAGTATTTTCTTTTGCAGAATTGAAGAACTGTTTTCTCAAAATACAGCTGGCACTTTGCCGAAATTTTGAAAAAATTTTATAACACCAGATTTTAATCGATGATTTAAATTTCACGAAAATTATTTTAAAATCCATTGTAGTATATTTAATGGGTTATCGGTAGGCGAAGAATGGTAATTCATTAGGTGTACTACGGGATCATATTACATCTTACAGGGGAGTAGGGTGTTACATAAATGTTAGTGAAGAGATATGAAATAATGAAATACAATAGAGGAAAATACAAGAAAAATAAAGGAAAAATAAAAGAGAGAAAATGTAACTAAGTTAAACGAGCCAAAAATCATAGCGATGGGTGACCACACCGGGAAGTTGTGGCGTGGACCGTTGACTAGCCCTGGACCGCGGGGAACTCTGGGAAATATATTTAAGACTTAAATAAACATCTATTGAAGTATAAATGACATAGAAAATATCAAAGAAAAATTAATTAATTAGTACAAAGAAAAACGAGAAATCGAGAAAACGGCAAAAATCGGTGTTACTAAAAAATCGGGAATACAACCTGAATAGGGGCATTGTGGTCAATTGACACTCCGAGTTGACTTTTGACCTCAATGTCCATTAAAAATAAGTGGTATTATACTTTCAAAATATCATGAAAAATGAAAATATGTACATAATGCAAATAGTAAAAGTAATGAGGCAAATTTATAAATTTAGTAACTTTAATTAAATAAGTCATTTCCTAAAGTTAGTGCTCCACTAACTCACATTGTGGGACACCTTTATAAAGCATTTGGAAAAATTAAACTTCATCTTCAACGTCATTTCAACACCAGCTGAAACTAATTCCCATGGAAGCTCCCATGGCCGCCCCATTTTCCACCTTCATCTACCCATGATCAAGCTTTGTTCTTCCTAAATTCCTTTACTAAAGTTGGACTATACAACTTGTCAAAGAGTGTGGCAGCAAAAAGGGAAGGATTTGAAGAAGTTTTAACAAGCTTCAAAAGAGGTAAGTGCTTGTTTTCCATTGTTTCTTCATTAAAGTTGTAGTAGAGGTTGTGGGGTGTTAGATTATGGAAGAAATTATGAGATTTGATGATTTATTGAAGTGTACCATTTTGGGCAGCCATGGAAGTGAAAGGTAAGTGGTTTTTTCTTATATGAATTTGATGGGTAATGAAGTTAATTAGAGTGCTTAAATGTATAAGAGTTTGATTTTTATGTATATGTGTGAATTGTGAATGTAAAGTGAGATCACATGTTGAAATTAGGAAGCTTGATGTATATGAACAATTTGGGCAGCCTCATAGTGAAGATTGGTAATGTTTAAGTTCATGAAAAGTTGTTGAGTTATGGTATAAAAAAATGGCAGCATATGTATATGAAATAGTGATGATAATGTATGTAATTTGGTAGTGTAAATTATATGTATTGGTTAGGAGTATTATGTGGAAAATTGTTTAGAGTTGGATATTGTAAATTAGGAGTTATATTTGGTGTATGTAAGCTCATTGTATTCTGCCCAAAGTTGCTATAATACAAACTAATGAATGGGTATGGTATGGTACAAGTGCAGAATGGTTTGGGAAGTAAAGACATATTTGGTGAATATGTGATTGGTTTAGTGTTTGAGAGACATGTAAAGGCAGTATGCAAATGAGCCTATAACCCTAAGTGTGTGACTCCAATTGGTATGAGGCCAATTGAAGGTGAAACTAGGCACAAAATGTGCCAACTTTCATGAAGAAAGCCTGTCACACCTTACCCCTCTGTAAGGCATAACATGATCCCATAGAATACCTAATGAACTATCGAACTTCACCTACCGATAATTCTTTAAGTACACTATAAGGGATTTTAAAACCATTTTCTTATATTTTGGAAGTGGTGAGCGTTTTGGTAGGATTTAAAATCATTTAATTGAAGTTTCAAAACTAGTTAAAACTTTTGCCCATTTTATTTTTTTGCAAATTTTATAAAAATTTCGGCAGAGTGCCGTCTGTATTTTGAGAAAACAGTTCTTCAAATACCTAAGAAAAACACTACCAATAAATTTTTCCACAACTCCCAACCTCCAATTAATCTCAATTCTCAAATCAAACCACTTCAAAATAATTCCACAATTTAATCCAAGTTTGTCATCTCAAAATATTTCATAATTTCATTCAACAAAGCTAATTTACATTTACAAGTTTAATTTACAGATATAAAATATAGAAATAATATTATTACAATTTATTATACAACTACTCAATTTTACATTGATACATAAAACATTACAATATTTACATCAACTAACTACAAGGGTATAAATAAATACCCGCACAAAAGTGATCACTGAAGTCCACTATCTCAATAGTAGCTCACTCTACTGTTTTCTCCTTGCCCTTATCTGCGATTGCAAAATAAGCTATCGCTGAGTATAAAAGTACTCAGTGGTGCACAATAAAAATTTGAAATGCAGTACATAAAACATTCATTGACAAATCACAAATTAAATATTTCACAATCACATTTCACAAATTATCAAAACTCATAATAGCACAATTTGGTCAAATAATTTAATAAACACAGTGTTGCCAAATCATACACAACTTAAGCCATGACACAAAATTTCTGATCAATGCCGTGTTGTACACCATGACAAAGCAATCTAAAACCCCACTAATCGAAATTAATGAGGGAGGTGGCTAGCTACCTAATGAGTACTCATCTGATCTACAACCTCAACTGGTAAACTAGAGAGGGAGGAAAATAATCGATCTCAACCCCATAAATGGAGGAGGAATAATAAGGCACTGTCATGCTAAGTGTGAATCAGAAATCCATTTCAAACAATTTATTCAAATATTGCATACAAAAATCAAATCAATTTCCAAAGTTACATTTTCATTCACAAAGTGGCAACACAAAAGTTCTTAAACTCATAATGCATACTAAATCAGTTTTTCAAGGATAAAATGCTTAAATAGGGTTTATTGTGCACAAACCTGATGTGTGTCGCCTCTAGGCCTTGACTCAGTCTCTCAGACCTTCCAAGTCTTTTTCAGCTGAAACACAAAATTTATAGTGTCTCAGTATCTTTACTGCATAACAATTCCAATAACTAATTCCAATATGTTTAAACTTATATTCTTGCGAATTTCATGTTGAGGTTACTATTCATGATACTATTCAAGTCAATTTATTGAATTTCTAAGGCTTAATAACTATGGGAGCTCCAACTTCACCCACATACCACATTTTGATTACCAATTTTGTTGGTTTTGGTTGTTTTCTCAAAACTTAGGTCTTTTAGGCAAAATTGCAAATTTTCAGTTTTGGTGTCTTAAGTTGCACTATTCTATTGGTCATTTTGCTGTTAGAATTGATAAAATTTTCTTATAGAAAATGTTCCCTATTGTCTTAAATTTATTTTCCTTTTTAAATCAGTCCAATTGGAGTTTTGTAGCTCAAGTTATAGCCATTTGAATCATGGCTGCCGGATTGGACTTAACCCAGATTTCTGGGCAAATTCTGGTTCTAGCAGTTTGAGATCACCAACTTCGGGTGGCTAAATGACTTAGTTAAGGGAAAAATTTAGGTTTATGTTCATCATGAAAGTTTTAGGTCTATATCTCAACTGTCCACTGGTAAAATTTCAGGTCATTTAGACCTGCCTAGCCCAAGTTATGGCCAAATGAACAAACACTGTTCATTTGGTCATTTTTGTACAGGTCAGACTGCAAAAATCCAGATTTGGTCAATTTGTTCACTAGGTTTTGGTCACTTTTTGGGCATGATTCCTGAATAAAAATTGTGTCATTTTGTGTCTATTTTCATTCCCAATTGGTCTCATACTGATTGGACTTGTAAATTTTCAGTTTTGGTCCCTCAAAGGGACCTTGGTCCTACTGCCTGCAGCATGACCTTAAACAATCCGAATTTACAATTGGTTCCAACACTTCTAACATACTCCAGTTGGTCACAAATGATCATTTCTCACCTCAAACCAAGTCCAACACACCATTTAACACATTCTCACATTTTTGTCTCCAAAACTCTAGATGTCAAAACCCTAGTTCACCTATTTGATGCATTTAACTAATTTCAAGCATACTAGCATTACTTCTATACTCATGCAAGCCTACCTTCACTTTGAATTCAATCAAATTCATGTGCACACATCAAAACCCTAGCTGACTGAATTTTCCTCTAATTCTCCAACAATTAATTTCTTTTCAATTTAAGCATATTTCCAAGTTCTTCATGCTATAAATATTTAAATTAAACTAAAAACTTAAAGTGAACTCACTAACCTTGAATTGCAAAATTTTTTTTCCTGTCCAACTCCTTCCTTTCTTCTTTCTTTCTTGTTCAAACTTCTTTTGAAGACTAAACGACCAAGTTTAATTAAGGGATTTGCAATTTTTATGGCTAAGGTTTGGTTTCTTCAAGCTCAAAATGAGCTTTAATGGAAATTTTGAGAGGGAGAGGGTGAAAGAGAGTGAGGGCGGCAAGGAAGAAGAGATGAGGGTTTTCCTTTTTTTTTTTTTTTTTCTTTTCTTTTATGTTTTTAGTCTTATGGAAGACCATAATTATCCAAAATTTAAGTTTTAATTATATTAGTGTTTGTGACATCATGCATGATGTCATGCATGATGTCACTCATTTCAACTTTTCTTTTTTTCTTCTTTTTTTTTTATTTATTTTTCCCTAGTTCTTTAATTAAATTTTCGATTCCAAAATTTTCTTTTCTCCGATTTTATTTGACAATTAGGTCAGGAGTCAGCTCTCGAGGTCAATTGACCAAATTGCCCCTCGCCGGTTCAACCCGGTTTGCAAATAATTCAATATTTCTTTCGGCTCTCTGACCTAATTATTTAACTGACTTAACAATTCTTTTTCGTGATTTTCTCTTTTCCACTGTGTTCGTAATGGTCCTAAGGCCCGCAGTGTCACATTTTACGATTCAAAATTTGAGTTTAAATCGACTTCGCAGTCCTTCCCGAGAAGGTCACCTATCGCTGTGACTCTCGGCTCGTTTAACTTCTTATGTTCTGTTTTTCTTATTTATACTTAACTAATTGGCAATTACTAATTATTTGTGTTTATAGCTTATCTAGTTGACTTAAGTGTGATTCTAATCCCCTTAATTATCCGGACCGACACCGGTCACCGGAATAGCGAAATATACCAGGCTATGCATATAGGGGTATTACAATTCTCCCCCCCTTAAAATAAATTTCGTCTCGAACTTTTACCTGGTATCAATCTCTGAGCAGCTGTGGGTGCTGTCTCCTCATGTCCTCCTCTCATTTCCAGGTAGCCTCCTGGCCTGAATGATGGTTCCATAACACCTTCACCAATGGTATTTGCTTGGTCCGTAGCTGCTTCACCTCATAAGCCAGAATCTCTATGGGTTCTTCCTCATATGTGAGGTTTGGATTCACTTCAATTTCTTCTATTGGTAGTACATGAGATGGGTCTGACCTATACCTCCTCAACATGGACACATAAAAGGCATTATGTATCTTTTCTAACTCTGGAGGTAGTACCCAACGATATGCCAAAGGACCCACTCTTTCCAGAACCTCATATGGCCCAATGAAACGAGGACTCAGTTTCCCCTTCCTGCCAAATCTCATAATCCTCTTCCAAGGGGAAACCTTGAGGAATACTTTGTCACCCACAACATATTCAATATCCCTTCTCTTCAGATCAACATAGGACTTCTGACGGTTTGATGCAGTCTTAAGTCGATCTTTGATCACCCTGATCTTCTCTTCAGTCTGCTGAATAATTTCAGGTCCAATAATCTTTCTTTCACCCACACATCCCAACACAAGGGGGTTCTACATTTTCTGCCATACAAAGCTTTATATGGAGGCAACCCAATGCTTGATTGGTAGCTATTGTTATAAGCAAACTCATTCAAGGGCAAGTGTGTGTCCCAACTGCCCTCAAACTAAATCACACAAGCCCGTAGCATGTCCTCCAATATCTGAATTACCCTATCAGATTAGCCATCTTTCTGTAGGTGGAATGCCATGCTAAAGTTCAGTCTAGTTCCTAGGGCTCTCTAAAGACTACCCCAGAATCTAGAAGTGAACCTAGGATCTCTGTCAGATATGATGGATACTGGCACTCCATGCAGTCTCACAATCTCATCAATGTACAACTTGGCCAATCTTTCTAAACTGTAGTCCATCCGAACTGGTAGAAAATGAGCAAACTTGGTCAGTTGGTCAACAATGACCCATACTGCATCATGACTCTTCTGTGTCCTCGGAAGTCCCATCACAAAATCCATTGTTATTCTCTCCCATTTCCATTCTGGTATTGGTAGTGGATGTAACAACCCAATTAGTACTTGATGCTCTGCCTTCACTTGCTGACAAGTTAGGCATTTGGAAACAAACTCTGCCACATCTCTCTTCATACCCATCCACCAGTAATGCTCCTTTAGCCCTCTATACATTTTTGTATCACCAGGGTGCATGGCAAAAGGAGACTCATGTGCTTCCTTTAAAATGATCTACCTCAAATCAACATCATTAGGAACACACATTCTGCCCTGGTGTAGCAATAGACCATCATCTCTTATTGAGAATTCTGGTTTCTTGCCCTGCTGGACTTCTTCCAACAGCCTCTGATACTTCTGATCATTCTGAGCAACCATTCTGATCTTATCAATCAACACTGGCTGTACATGCCATGCAACTGTTGTCTACCCTTCATCATTAATCTCTAAGCTGGCATGTAATGATCTCAACTCATGTACCATAGACAAAGGAGTAACCCATAGACTTGCCATAGTCTTGCGACTTAAGGCGTCAGCCACCACATTAGCTTTTCCTGGCTGATAGTCTATCAGACAATCATAGTCTTTTATTAACTCTAACCATCTCTTCTGTCTCAAATTCAACTCCTTCTGAGTGCCCAAATACTTCAAACTCTTATGATCTATGTAGATGTAGCACTTTTCCCCATACAAATAGTGTCTCCAGATCTTAAGAGCAAATACTATAGCTGCAAGCTCCAAGTCATGTGTCGGATAGTTCCTCTCATGCGGTTTTAGCTGGTGTGATGCATAAGTAATAACATTCCGGTCTTGCATCAGTACACAGCCTCACCTATTGTGAGAAGCGTTGCTGTAAACTGTATATTCTTTACCCGGAGTAGGTAAAGTCAGGACTGAAGCCTCGGTCAAACATTTCTTCAATTCATCAAAACTCTGCTGGCATTTATCCATCCACTGAAATTTCACATCTTTCCTAAGTAGCTTGGTCAATGGAGATGCCAACATGGAGAATCCTTTCACAAATCGATGGTAGTATCCAGCTAAACCCAGAAAACTGTGAATCTCTATGATATTTTTGGGTGGCCTCCAATTAAGGACAACTTCTTTCTTGCTAGGATATACCTTAATACCCTCTACCGATACCACATGCCCTAAGAAAGATATTTCTTTCAGCCAAAATTCACACTTCGACAATTTGGCGTATAGCTGTTTCTGTGACACCCCTTACCCGTGTACAGTATACCCGGGTCAGCAATGTCACACGGTGTACTGGCACACTCTAATATACCTTAATTAATTTTTTTATCATGCTTTTGAATATAACTTGTGAAATATAATATATTTGAGCCATTTATCGAAAATATAATTTATTTGAGGTTCCGAAAATTTTGTAGAAAATCCGGCGGAGTACCGGCTAAAAATGGAGAAAACAGTTCTTCGGAACCTGTGAAAAACACTTCCAATATTGATACTCAATCATTCTCAAACTCCAATGTCATCACAAACTCAATATTTTTCAACATCATTTCTCAATCAATCATTTCTCAGGGTACTCATGTATAAGCAACAAATAAATACTCAAATTACTTCCATACATAACCATAAATCTTCATTATTTACATGAACCTCAAAATACATTACATAATTCCAAATACATATGAGAAAATAAGAATTAGTTACAAAATACCAAAATGACACCTAGTGTCCTACCAATGCACTGTAGAAGTTGAGGTGACACGGACACTGTGCAGAGCTGCAGGATGGACTCACCCAGTCTGTGGTCTACTGGGCTCTCGATCTGTATCTCCAGAACCTACGCGTGGTAAAAGCAATGCGCTAAGCAATAATGCTTAGTGGTGCAATAATAAAATAAAAGAAAATAGCAGAAAATAAATATGTATTGAATGTATATGTCTTATTTGTTTTGTATTTGTTATATTCCTTTATTTCTTTAACTTTGTCCATTTTCATTCATTTGTTTGCCCAAGTAACCTATCTTTGGACGATCGATGGATAAGCGGTAATCGCATCGGGTATCAAGTACCTTGGGGCGTCACACCATCGGTCACATATGTATCTCCCGGTGTGCAACAGAACAGCTAACAAGCTGTAAATAATATTAGGCACGAGGTCAAGTCTCAACACAATATCAAAATGGCCAATAGGGTTCAGTTAGCAGTGCTGCACATGGCATTATGCCATTCTGTGATTTTATGGCTTTTAGCCATTTTGATATTGTGTTAAGACTTGGCCTCATGCCTAATATTATTTACAACTTGTTAGCTTTTCTGTTGCACACTGGGAGATACATATGTGACCGATGGTGTGACGGCCTGAGGTACTTGATACCCAGTGCCAGTTTACCCGTTTATCTAGTCCAGTCGTCCAGTATAGGTTACTTGGGCAACCAAATGAATGAAAATGGCTCAAATATATTATATTTCACAAGTTATATTCAAAAGCATGATAAAAAAATTAATTAAGGTATATTAGAGTGTGCCGGTACACCGTGTGACATTGCTGACCCGGGTATACTGTACACGGGTAAGGGGTGTCACATTTAGTGGTATCAGAGCACGGTTTAGGCGTTTCTGGGCCTAGATTGAGTCCATACCATGCATTGCATTTGTAAGAGTCGAGGTGACACTAATGCAGATCTGTTTGTCTTTCTTATTTTGAATAGGATATGGACCCTACATCTCAGAGGGCAGTTGAGGAGGAAGTGGAGAGTCATGCTCCACCTGCAGCAGCTGAGACTGGGGGTATGGGAGAACTCGCCCGCCACCTCAAGCGAGCTCGCAGCCTCCACAGGCCATGTTCCAACAAATGGCTGAGTTCTTCAGACAAATGGCTGGGGTAATGCCAGCACCACCACCACCACCAGCTCCACAGCAGAAATCACACCTGGAAAGGCTAAGAAAGTTTGGAGCTGTGGATTTCTTTGGCAAGAGAGAAGATAATTCTGTTGCAGCCGAAAATTGGTTGAACAGAATAGGCAGAGTCTTAAAACAACTCCACTGCACTCCTGAACAAAACCTAGATGCTGCCATATCTCTGTTGCAAGATGATGCCTATGAATGGTGGGACACGGTATCCAGTGAAGTGCAGCCAGAAGCTATAACTTGGGACTTCTTTCTCTCAGAATTCAAGAAGAAATATGTGGGTACTGCAAACCTGGAAGAGAGAAGAAGAGAGTTTATTAATCTGAGGCAGAGACAGTTGTCAATGGCCGAGTATGAGAAGGAATTCGTCCGATTAAGCCGCTACGGAAGGGAGATAGTCCCTAATGAAGCTGAAAGGTGTAAGAGATTTGAAGAGGGACTAAATGACAACATAAAGATCCAGCTCACAGCCTTGGGAATCACAGAATTTACCAAGTTAGTGGAAGCTGCAATAAAGGTTGAAAAAGTAAGAATCAGTGAGCAGACCAGAAGGGATAGACAGCAGAAGAGGGGCCCGGTCGCCTAGTTCATCTCCTGCACTGGGAAGAGGTTCAAGGGTCCATCTCGCATAGAGTTCAGGCCAGCCCACATGGTCGTGGTCACCTCAGGGCCTGTGCCACGCTTACCCCTAGGAGAGGTCACCCACACCATCGGTGGCGCTCTCCAGGATGGGGTTCAGGGACCAGCCCCAAGATCTTCTGCATGTCCACACCATGCGAAGTGGCACAAGGGGGAGTGTTGGAGAGTGATGGTGCTCGCTAAGGTGTGGGTCAACAGAGCATCGGTTGAAGAACCGCCCACGCAGAACTACTACAATTGCTCCAACACAAGCGCATGCACCGCCTCCCGCAACGCAAAGAGGTAGAAAACTGCAAACTGACGCAGTGGGACCATCACAGAGGCTCGCATCCGAGCCACAGAGAGGCCGATAATGCACCACCGCGAGCTTATGCCCCGAGAGCTCAGAGGAGCAAGATGCCCTGACGTCATCAGGGTTACGTTCTCCCTCTACAATACACCTGTGCATGCATTGGTGGATCCAGGATCCACTCATTCATACATCTGCATCAACTTACCTGTAGAAAGGGGGATACTAGTAGGGGAGAGTGACCAAGACATTCTGGTCACTAATCCATTGGGCCACAGTGTGATAGTGAACAAAGTATACAAGGGTTGTCTGTTAAGGATTCAGGGGTATGAATTCTTGGCAGACCTGATTGAGTTGCCCTTCCACGAGTTTGACGTGATTTTGGGAATGGATTGGTTGTCACGTCATCAGGCAATAGTTGATTGTAAACTGAAGAGGATTTCTTTGAAAACTTCTGAGGGTAATGAGATCACAGTTGTGGGGGAAAGGACAGATTTCTTGTCCAATGTCATCTCAGCCATAGTTGCAAGAAGAATGATGAGAAAAGGCTGTGAAGCCTACCTAGCACATATGGTGGATACTAGGCAGGCTAAGCCAAACCTGAGTGATATACCCACAGCAAGAGACTTCCAAGAGATATTTCCTGAAGAGTTGCCTGGTTTGCCACCAGAAAGGGAAGTTGAATTTGCTATTGAGACATTGCCGAGTACAACACCCATTTCCATTGCTTCTTATAGGATGGCACCCACTGAATTGAGGGAGTTGAAAATTCAGTTGCAAGAGTTGCTTGATAAGGGGTTCATACGCCCCAGTGTGTCACCATGGGGAGCTCCAGTGCTGTTTGTAAAGAAAAAGGATGGGACTTTGAGGCTATGCATCGACACGGCAGATTGAATAAAGTGACTGTGAAGAACAAATATCCGTTGCCTAGAATTGATGATCTGTTTGATCAGTTGAAGGGAGCAGGAGTATTTTCTAAGATTGATCTCAGATCAGGGTACCATCAGTTGAGGGTGAAGGATGTAGATGTGCCCAAGACCGCATTCAGAACCCGATATGGGCATTATGAGTTTCTTGTGATGCCCTTTGGCCTAACAAATGCACCAGCAGCATTCATGGACCTTATGAACCGTATCTTCCATCCACACTTAGATCGGTTCGTAGTGGTCTTTATTGATGATATTTTGGTGTATTCCAAGACTAGGGAAGAACATGATGAGCATTTGAGGATTGTTCTACAAACCCTGAGAGAAAAGAAGCTGTATGCTAAGTTGTCCAAGTGTGATTTTAGGTTGAATGAGATTGCATTCCTTGGACACATTGTGTCAGCTGATGGGATTAGGGTGGATCCCAAGAAAATAGAAGCAGTGATGGAATGGAAGCCTCCTAGAAATACAACTGAGGTCAGAAGCTTCTTGGGGCTAGCTGGGTATTACAGGAGATTTGTGAAGGGATTTTCCTTAATAGCTGCTCCAATGACCAAGTTGTTACACAAGAATGTCAGATTTGACTGGAATAACAAGTGTCAGACCAGTTTTGAGAAGTTGAAGGCTATGTTGACAGAGGCACCAGTGTTAACACAGTCAGTATCAGGAAAGGACTTTGTGGTCTATAGTGATGCCTCTCATAATGGGTTAGGGTGTGTATTGATGCAAGAGGGAAAGGTGATTGCCTATGCTTCCAGGCAGCTGAGGCCACATGAACAGAATTACCCTACCCATGATCTAGAGCTTGCAGCAATTATCTTCGCACTGAAGATATGGAGGCATTACTTGTATGGTAAAAAGTGCTACATTTACACAGACCACAAAAGTTTAAAATATTTGCCAACCAAGAAGGAGCTCAACCCTAGACAGAGACGATGGATTGAGTACCTGAAGGACTATGATTGTGTAATTGACTACCATCCTGGGAAGGCAAATGTAGTTGCAGATGCTTTGAGCAGAAAATCCATCACAGCTTTGAGATTATTGAATGCCTGTCTAACTTTGATTCGAGATGGAGCTATTTTGGCTGAGTTGCAAGTGAGGCCAAACCTGCTACAGCAGATTTTAGGTGGGCAGAAAGTAGATGAGAAGCTAATGGCTATTATGAGCAAAATCCCAGAGGGAAAAGCAATTGACTATGGGGTGAAAGCAGATGGGTGTCTATATTACAAAGGAAGACTGTGTGTACCAGATGATGGGGAATTGAAGGCCAGTATTCTAAAAGAGGCACACACTAGCGTATATGCTATGCACCCAGGAAGTACAAAGATGTATCATGATCTGAAGCTTCAGTATTGGTGGCCTGGTATGAAGAAAGACATAGCTGACTACGTGACTAAATGCTTGACATGTCAGCAAGTCAAGGTAGAACATCAAGTTCCATCGGGTTTACTACAGCCTATACGCATACCTGAATGGAAATGGGATCGGGTCACCATGGATTTTGTAAGTGGTCTACCTCTCACCCAGAAGAAACATGATGCAGTATGGGTGATAGTGGATAGATTGACGAAGTCAGCACACTTTCTGCCAGTTAGGACTGACTACTCACTGGAGAAGTTAGCAGAATTGTATATCAGTGGATAGTTAGACTGCATGGAATTCCACTTTCCATCATATCTGATCGAGACCCAAGGTTTACATCGAGATTTTGGAAGAAGTTGCATGAGTCCTTGGGTACACAACTCCACTTCAAATGACTTTCCATCCTCGACGGATGGGCAATCGAAAAGAGTAATCGGTAAACAATTGAAACCAATGGAATTGATACAAATATTGAATTCAAATGATAATAATAACATGAAATATATGTCGAGTCCTTGAGGATATCTTTGAGGAGTTGTGTCATTGAGTTTGAGGAAGTTGGGATAGATACCTCCCATCGCGTAATTTGCATACAACAATAGCTACCAAGCTAGTATCCAAATGGCCCCATATGAAGCATTGTATGGGAGGAAATGTAGAACTCGGTGTCTTTGGACTGAATTGGGCGAAGACAAGCTGAGGCGGACACAGTGAAACAGTGAGGAGAAAGTGAAACTAATCAAAGCCAATCGAAGGTTGCCTCGAGACATGTAAATCTTATGCCGACCTGAAGAGAAAAGAAATAGAATATGCGGTTGGCGACAAAGTGTTCCTCAAGGTGTCACCATGGAAGAAGGTATTGAGGTTTGGAAGAAAAGGTAAGTTAAGCCCTAGGTTCATTGGCCCATATGAAGTCAGTGAACGTGTGGGTCCAGTAGCCTACAGGCTAGCTTTACCACCAGAGCTAGACAAGATCCACAATGTGTTCCACGTGTCCATGCTCAGAAGATACCACTCAGATCCTTCACATGTCATCTCCAGGGAAGAAATTGAAATACAGCCGGATTTGACATATGAAGAAGAACCTCTACGAATCCTGGCTCGCGAAGTAAAAGAATTGAGGAACAAGCAGATTCCACTGGTGAAAGTGCTTTGGAGGCACCACAACACCGAAGAGGCAACTTGGGAAAGTGAAGAGACGATGAGGCAACAGTTCCCTCAACTGTTTGCATCAGGTAAATTTCGAGGACGAAATTTAAATTAGAGGGGAAGAGTTGTAACACCCTCCCGGTAGCAACTCCGTACATTCTACTATTCCGGTGACCAGTGTCGGTCCGGACAGCTAGAACGTCCGGAAAAATATTTAAACTAAAGTGAGGAACCATAATTAACTTAAATATTAATAAGAAAAATTTAGGAAAAATTTTAGAAATAAAATACAACCAAGTTAAACGAGCCGGTGCCTTAGCGATGGGTAACCCAGAGGGAAGTTGTGGTTCTCGCAACTAGGAGCCCTAGACCCAGGGAAAAATTCCTAAAATAATTTTTGGGACTCCAGAGAAGGGTCAATGAGGTTCCTATGGCATTAGAATGCCAAGAAAATATTTAGAAAATTTTTTCAATCAGTACAGACAATTTTGACCCGTTAAGCCAAACGGAGGGCATTTTGGTCATTTCGCCTTCAGAGACGATTTTTGGCCGACTTGTCCAGTTAAGTAAATAATTATTATGATCTAAAATATGAATACATATTACTAAAAATTGAATTGAAAATGAGTAGAAAAGAAAAGAAAAAAAATGAATTAAATGGGAATTTATGACATCACATGATGTCATTAGTGTGCCTTTACCCACTCAAGTGTTGACACATGGCATAAATGTGTTTAAAAAGCCAAAATGGGCTGGAAAATGGAAAGAAAATCAGACTTCTCTTTCTTTTTCTTCCTCTTGCCGTGAACCTCCACCATTGTTACCTATTTGCAAGCTTTTTCAAGCTTGATTTTCCCTAGCTTTCTTCCACCAAAAGCCATACTCGTCTTCACTAAAATTTGTCACCCAACCTTGCTAGAGTGTTTGGCAGCCAAGAAAACAAAAGAAAGTGAAGTTGAAGCTTGGAAAATTCTGCCCTACAAGAGGTTAGTGCACCTATCTACTTAAAACCCTTATTTTCCATGTTAGGGACTTGAAATCAACATGAATTTGTGAATTAAATGAACCAAATTTGTGTGTATGCCTACCATGAATTTCGGCAGCCCTAAGGAAGGAACAATGATGGAGTGTTTTGATGGACTTAAAGTGGATTAGAGATCATGTTTAAAGTATGTATGCATGTGGTTAGTGAATGAGTTAGTAATTAAGGTATGTTGTGAAAATTTATAATGGAAACAAGGGTTTTGAGAGTAAAATGTGGACTTGGCTTATGAAATTGTTAAGGAACATTCTAATGGTCAATTAGTGACCATTTGAGGAAATTTGACCATAATTTGGACTGAAATATAGTATGGCAAAATGAATGAGTATGCTACCCAGTGAGTGCAGCAGGGTGGCTGTGACTCCAGCCCACTTGGACTGCCATATCTTTGGCTGTGTTGGTCCAATTGGTGTTTGGACAATTGGAAACGAAACTAGACTTATAATGACACATTTTTGCTGAAGAAATCATGCCCAAAAGACCAAAGCAAGAGGACCAAAAGTTGGCCCCAATCCGGGTACCCTGCAAGCCAATTCTGCAGAATGACCAAATGAACAGTAGTAACTGTTCATTTGGCCATAACTCACTGTAGAAATGGTCAATTGACCTGAAATTTTTACAGCAACAACTTAAGACATAGACAAACAACTTTCATGTTTACTATTTCCTCAAATTCCCACTGCAACAATGCCCAATGGAATAGTAAATTTGGGCTACAAAAACTGAAAATTCTGCTTCCCTTGGTTTAAACTTAGAAATGGTATTAATGCTTAATGCCAACAAGTTTTGAATGCAAAATGTGGTATGTTGGGAGTGTCAAAATCAATGTACCTATTTTTTTTATCAAAAATTCAACATTTTTGTTGACCAATGAGGTGAATAGTGACACCAAAACTTGAAACTCAAAATTTGAAGAATTCAAAAGTATCAAATGCCCTAGTATACCTAACAAGATTGGTTTGGATAGTTTGGCATGCCAATAGGGTTCGATTAGCGATCGCACATGGCATTATGCCATTACGTGATTTTATGGCTTTTAGCCATTTTGATATTGTGTTGAGACTTGGCCTCGTGCCTAATATTATTCTGACTTGTTAGTCATTACATTTGCCTGGAGATACATATGTGACCGATGGTGTGACGGCCCTAGGTACTTGATACCCAGTGCCAGTTTACCCGTTTATCCAGTCCAGTCATCCAGTATAGGTTACTTGGGCAACCAAATGAATGAAAATGGCTCAAATATATTATATTTCACAAGTTATATTCAAAAGCATGATAAAAAAATTAATTAAGGTATATTAGAGTGTGCCGGTACACCGTGTGACATTGCTGACCCGGGTATACTATACACGGGTAAGGGGTGTCACATTTAGAACACAATATCAAAATGGCTAAAAGCCATAAAATCGCAGAATGGCATAATGCCATGTGCAGTACTGCTAACTGAACCCTATTGGCATGCCAAACTATCCAAACCAATCTTGTTAGGTATACTAGGGCATTTGATACTTTTGAATTCTTCAACTTTTGAGTTTCAAGTTTTGGTGTCACTATTCACCTTATTGGTCAACAAAAATGTTGACTTTTTGATAAAAAATAGGTACATTGGTTTTGACACTCCCAACATACCACATTTTGTATTCAAAACTTGTTGGCATTAAGCATTAATACCATTTCTAAGTTTAAACCAAGGGAAGCAGAATTTTCAGTTTTTGTAGCCCAACTTTATTGTTCCATTGGGCACTGTTGCAGTGGGAATTTGAGGAAATGGTAAACATGAAAGTTGTTTGTCTATGTCTTAACTTGTTGCTGTAAAAATTTCAGGTCAATTGACCATTTCTACAGTGAGTTATATCCAAATGAACAGTTACTGTTCATTTGGCCATTCTGCAGAATTGGCTTGCAGGATACCCGGATTGGGGCCAACTTTTGGTCCTCTTGATTTGGTCTTTTGGGCATGGTTTCTTCAGCAAAAATGTGCCATTATAAGTCTAGTTTCATGTCCAATTGGCCAAACACCAATTGGACCAACACAGCCAAAGATATGGCAGTCCAAGTGGGCTGGAATCACAGCCACCCTGCTGCACTCACTGGGTAGCATACTCATTCACTTTGCCATGCTATATTTCAGTCCAAATTATGGTCAAATTTCCTCAAATGGTCACTAATTGACCATTAGAATGTTCCTTAACAATTTCATAAGCCAAGTCCACATTTTACTCTCAAAACCCTTGTTTCCATTATAAATTTTCACAACATACCTTAATTACTAACTCATTCACTAACCACATGCATACATACTTTAAACATGATCTCTAATCCACTTTAAGTCCATCAAAACACTCCATCATTGTTCCTTCCTTAGGGCTGCCGAAATTCATGGTAGGCATACACACAAATTTGGTTCATTTAATTCACAAATTCATGTTGATTTCAAGTCCCTAACATGGAAAATAAGGGTTTTAAGTAGATAGGTGCACTAACCTCTTGTAGGGCAGAATTTTCCAAGCTTCAACTTCACTTTCTTTTGTTTTCTTGGCTGCCAAACACTCTAGCAAGGTTGGGTGACAAATTTTAGTGAAGACGAGTAGGGCTTTTGGTGGAAGAAAGCTAGGGAAAATCAAGCTTGAAAAAGCTTGCAAATAGGTAACAATGGTGGAGGTTCACGGCAAGAGGAAGAAAAAGAAAGAGAAGTCTGATTTTCTTTCCATTTTCCAGCCCATTTTGGCTTTTTAAACACATTTATGCCATGTGTCAACACTTGAGTGGGTAAAGGCACACTAATGACATCATGTGATGTCATAAATTTCCATTTAATTCATTTTTTTTTCTTTTCTTTTCTACTAATTTTCAATTCAATTTTTAGTAATATTTATTCATATTTTAGATCATAATAATTATTTACTTAACTGGACAAGTCGGTCAAAAATCGTCTCTGAAGGAGAAATGACCAAAATGCCCTCTGTTTGGCTTAACGGGTCAAAATTGTCTGTACCGATTGAAAAATTTTTCTAAATATTTTCTTGGCATTCTAATGCCATAGGAACCTCAATGACCCTTCTCTGAAGTCCCAAAAATTATTTTAGAAATTTTTCCCCAGGTCTAGGGCTCCTAGTTGCGAGAACCGCAATTTCCCTCTGGGTTACCCATCGCTAGGGCACCGGCTCGTTTAACTTGGTTGTATTTTATTTCTAAAATTTTTCCTAAATTTTTCTTATTAATATTTAAGTTAATTATGGTTCCTCACTTTAGTTTAAATATTTTTCCGGACGTTCTAGCTGTCCGGACCGACACTGGTAACCGGAACAGTAGAATGTACGGAGTTGCTACCGGGAGGGTGTTACAGTTTCTCCCTCAAAGTTTGCAGTACAATGCGCAGATGTTTATCATGCTCTTCTACATTCCTCGAATAAACCAATATATCATCTATAAATACCACAACAAACTGGTCGAGGAATGGTCTAAAGATAGTGTTCATCAGATCCATAAAAGCAGCCAGAGTATTAGTTAACCTGAATGGCATAACTAAAAACTCATAATGGCCGTAACGGGTTCTAAAGGCAGTTTTAGAAATACTCTGCTCTTGTACTTTCAACTGATAATAACCTAATCTTAGGTCAATTTTGGAGAACACAGCTGCACCCCTCAACTGATCAAACAAGTCATCAATGTGGGGCAATGGGTATCAGTTCTTTATTGTCACCTTATTCAACTGCCGATAGTCAATGCATAACCGGAGAGTGCCATCTTTCTTCTTTACAAACAACACTGGCGCTCCCCAAGGTGACACACTAGGGCGGATAAAGCCCTTGTCAAGCAGCTCTTGCAATTGCACTTTCAATTCTTTTAGTTCTGCTGCTGCCATTCTATATGGTGTTATAGAGATTGGGTCCACACTAGGCATAACATCAATTTCAAACTGCACTTCTCTTTCGGGAGCTAATCCTGGCAATTCATCAGGAAACACATCCGGAAAGTCACATACTGTGGGGATCTTCCTCAATGCTAGACTACCCACTTGGGTGTCTATCACATGTGCCAAGTATGCCTCACACCCCTTCCTAATCATTTTTCTGGCCAGTGCAGCTGAAATGATGTTTGAAGGCAATAACTGCCTCTCCCTATGTATTACTACATCACCATACCGAGGGAGACCAGCATGATGCCTAGCTAACCAATCCATACCCAAGATAATGTCATAATCTCTGAAGGGCATTTCAATCAAATCAGACAGAAAAGTGTGTCCTTGGATCACCAAAGGACAATCCCTATATAATTTATTTACCCTAACCTCCTGGCCTAATGGACTAGTTACTAGCGCATCATAGTCCATTGGTAGACACTGAATAGCAGTAGAACACATCACACTAGCACTAACATATGAATGTGTGGAGCCAGGATCAAACAACACATATACATCTTGGTCAAGGATGGAGAAAATACCAGCTACTACGTCTGATGTTTTAGTCTCCTCCCTTTGATGCATGGTATACACTCTGACTGGCGCGCCGCTGGGTACTGGCTGGTTAATAGTGCTTTGACTTCCAGGAGTGTTACCAAGACCCCTACCTCTGCCTCTACCTCTACCAGCTGGCTGTGACCCTCTAGGTGCAGAGACTTAGGTTGATCCCTCAGATGTAGCAGAAGGTCCAGACCGGCGCGGACTAGTACAATCCTTAGCAAAATGTCTGCTCCCTCCATAGTTAAAACATGCACCTGTGGCCTTGAAACAAACCCCACTGTGTGTTCTAGCACAAGTCTCACACTGCCGGACTGATAAAGCTCCTCGAGGTGCTTGCTAGGTCTGCTGACCAGACCAAGGTGGTCTTTGGCCAGAGAATCTGTCTCTGCCAGATCTGCGAGAGCTAGATCCTCCAAACTTTTCCCTGAACCACTTTTAGGTGCTTGACCAGTAGTCTTTTCAGTCTTCTCTTTCTCTTGTGTACCCTTCTTCATTGGCCCTTCTGATTCTATCATTTCCAGTTCCAGGGCTTGTGAAATCAGCTCAGAAAAATTTTAGTGTCTGAATCCCACACCTTGCATCCTCAGATTCGGCCTTAACCCGTACTCAAACCTCTTACATCTATCTCTGGGGGTGGAGACTAAGCTTCCAGCATAGTGGCTTAGCCTTGAAAATCCCGTTCATACTCTGCTATTGTTCTATCCCCTTATTTCAAACTCAGGAATTCTTATAACTTCATATCCACATAAGCATCGGGGACCCACTTCTGTCGAAACTCCCTCAAAAAGTCTGACCAGATCAACACAGGTGGCTTAACTAGGCTGTGGGGGATGGTCTTCCACCATTCATATGCATCCCCTTGGAGAAGAGATATTGAATATTCAAATTTTAATTCTTTAGTACACTGCAGCTTTCTAAAAACCCATTCCATTCTTTCCAACCACTGTTCTACCTCCAGTGGATCCAAAGTGCCCTTAAACTCGGTGGCCCCAAATTTCATCAATTTTTCATATTGCCGAGCTGAGGGCTGTGATTGTGCTATAGGTGCTTGCATCTGAGCTTGAGGTGGCATATTTCCCACCATTTGTTGGAAAAACGTAGCCATATACTGTGCAAACTGAGCAGAAAACTACAGTGCTGGAGTAAGAGCTGGAGTGGCTGACCCACTCACGTTCTGGAGTGCTGGGGCTTCCCCTTGAACCTCAGCCTCAACAGATTGTTCCACAGAATGATCTCCTTCTCCCATTCTGTTTTTCCAAAATTTCTACTTCCTGAGATCAAACACAAGGAGGTTGACCTCCGTTAGTGCATATTCATGATGTAAATATGTCATATGTATCAATTAAAGACACTTGAGCAGTTGTGCTTATCAAAGAAATATTCATACACATAGTCAAAATTTATTGGAAAACCATGCTCTGATACCACTAAAACATGTCACACCTTACCCCTCTGTAAGGTATAACATGATCCCGTAGAATACCTAATGAACTACCGAACTTCACCTACCGATAATTCATTAAGTACACTACAAGGGATTTTAAAACCATTTTCTTACATTTTGGAAGTGGTGAGCGTTTTGGTAGGAATTAAAATCATTTAATTGAAGTTTCAAAACTAGTTAAAACTTTTGCCCATTTTATTTTTCTGCAAATTTTATAAAAATTTCGGCAGAGTGCCGTCTGTATTTTGAGAAAACAGTTCTTCAAATACCTGAGAAAAACACTTTCAATAAAATTTTCCACAACTCCTAACCTCTAATTAATCTCAATTCTCAAATCAAACCACTTCAAAATAATTCCACAATTTAATCCAAGTTTGTCATCTCAAAATATTTCATTCAATAAAGCTAATTTACATTCACAAGTTTAATTTATAGATATAAAATACAGAAATAATATTATTACAATTTATTATACAACTGCTCAACTTTACATTGATACATAAAACATTACAATATTTACATCAACTAACTACAAGGGTATAAATAAATACCCATACAAAAGTGATCAGTGAAGTCCACTATCTCAGTAGTAGCTCACTCTACTGTTTTCTCCTTGCCCTTATCTGCGACAGCAAAATAAGCTATCGCTGATTATAAAAATACTCAGTGGTGCATAATAAAAATTTGAAATGTAGTACATAAAACATTCATTAACAAATCACAAATTAAATATTTCACAATCACATTTCACAAATTATCAAAACTCATAATAACACAATTTGTTCAAAAAATTTAATAAACACAGTGTTGCCAAATCATACACAACTTAAGCCATGACACAAAATTTCCGATCAATGCCGTGTTGTACACCACGACAAAGCAATCTACAACCCCACTAATTGAAATCAATGAGGGAGGTGGCTAGCTAGCTAATGTGTACTGATCCGATCTACAACCTCAACTGGTAAACAAGAGAGGGAGGAAAATAATCGATTTGAACTCCATAAATGGAGGAGGAATAATAAGGCACTGTCATGCTAAGTGTGAATCAGAAATCCATTTCAAACAATTTATTCAAATATTGCATACAAAAATCAAATCAAGTTCCAAAGTTACATTTTCATTCACAAAGTGACAACACAAAAGTTCTTAAACTCATAATGCGTACTAAATCAGTTTTTTAAGGATAAAATGCTTAAATAGGGTTTATTGTGCACAAACCTGACGTGAGTCGCCTCTAGGCCTTGACTCAGTCTCTCAGACCTTCCAAGTCTTTTTCAGTTGAAACACAAAATTTATAGTGTCTCAGTATCTTTATTTCATAACAATTCCAATAACTAATTCTAATATGTTTAAACTTATATTCTTGTAAATTTCATGTTGAGGTTACTATTCATGGTACTATTCAAGTCAATTTATTGACTTTCTAAGGCTTAATAGGTATGGGAGCTCGAACTTCACCCACATACCACATTTTGGTTACCAATTTTGTTGGTTTTAGTTGTTTTCTCAAAACTTAGGTCTTTTAGGCAAAATTGCAAATTTTCAGTTTTGGTGTCTTAGGTTGCACTGTTCTATTGGTCATTTTGCTGTTAGAATTTGCCAAAATTTTCTTCATAGAAAATGTTCGCTATTGTCTTAACTTTATTTTTCTTTTTGAATCACTCCAATTGGAGTTTTGTAGCTCAAGTTATAGCCATTTGAATCATAGCTACCGGATTGGACTTAACCAAGATTTCTGGGCAAATTCTGGTTCTGGCAGTTTTAGGTCACCAATTTTAGGTGGCTAAATGTCTTGGTTAAGGGCAAAATTTGGGTTTGTGTGCTTCATGAAAGTTTTAGTTCTATATCTCAACTATCCATTGGTGAAATGTCAGGTCATTTAGACCTGCCTAGTCCAAGTTATGGCCAAATGAACAAATACTGTTTATTTGGTCATTTTGTACAGGTCAGACTGCAAAAATCCGGATTTGGTCAATTTGTTCACTAGGTTTTGGTCACTTTTTGGGCATGATTCCTAAATGAAAATTATGTCATTTTGTGTCTATTTTTATTCCCAATTGGTCTCATATCAATTGGACTTGTAAATTTTCAATTTTCATCCCTCAAAGGGACCTTGGTCCTGCTGCCTGTAGCATGACCTTAAACAATCCGAATTTGCAATTGGTTCCAACACTTCTAACATACTCCAATTGGTCACAAATGACCATTTCTCACCTCAAACCAAGTCCAACACACCATTTAACACATTCCCACATTTTTTTCTCTAAAACCCTAGATGCCAAAACCCTAGTTCACCTATTTGATGCATTTAACTAATTTCAAGCATACTAGCATTACTTCTATACTCATGCAAGCTTTCCTTCACTTTGAATTCAATCAAATTCATGCACACACATCAAAACCCTAGCTGACTGAATTTTCCTCTAATCCTCCAATAATTAATTTCTTTTCAATTTAAGCATATTTCCAAGTTTGATGCTATAAATACTTAAATTAAACTAAAAACTTAAAGTGAATTCACTAACCTTAAATTGTAGAATTTTTTTTCCCTCTTCAACTCCTTCCTTTCTTCTTTCTTTCTTGGTCAAACTTCTTTTCAAGACTAAAAGACCAAGTTTAATTAAGGGATTTGCAATTTTTATGGCTAAAGTTTGGTTTCTTCAAGTTCAAAATAAGCTTTAATGGAAATTTTGAGAGGGAGAGGGTGAAAGAGAGTGAGGGCGGCAAGGAAGAAGAGATGAGGGTTTTTTTTTTTCTTTTCTTTTCTTTTATGTTTTCAGTCTTATGGAAGACCATAATTATCCAAAATTTAAGTTTTAATTATATTAGTGTTTATGACATCATGCATGATGTCACTCATTTCAACTTTTCTTTTTTTTCTTCTTTTTTTATTTATTTTTTCCTAGTTCTTTAATTTAATTTTCGATTTCGAAATTTTCTTTTCTCCGATTTTATTTGACAGTTAGGTCAGGAGTCAGCTCTCGGGGTCAATTGACCAAATTGCCCCTCACCGATTTAACTCGGTTTGCAAATAATTCAATATTTCTTCCGGCTCCCTGACCTAATTATTTGACTGACTTAACAATTCTTTTTCGTGATTTTCTCTTTTCCACTGTGTTCGTAATGGTCCTAAGGACCGCGGCGTCTCATTTTATGGTTCGAAATTTGAGTTTAAATAGACTTTGCAGTCCTTCTCGATAAGGTCACCCATCGCTATGACTCTCGGCTCGTTTAACTTCTTATGTTCTGTTTTTCTTATTTATACTTAACTAATTGGCAATTACTAATTATTTGTATTTATAGCTTATCTAGTTGTCTTAAGTGTGGTTCTAACCCCCTTAATTTTCTGGACCGACATCGGTCATCGGAATAGCGAAATATACCAGGCTATGAAAATAGGGTTATTACAAAGCCTACCTAAATTCTGTCCAAAAAGTGATATGAGAATTGACCAAATTCGGATTAGTGACTTTGCAAAGCTAAAAATTGACCATTTGAACAGCAGTCAGTATTTTGGCCATAACTCACTAAAAAAAGGTCTAAATGACCTGAAATTTATACCTTGGAAAGCTTAGACATAGAGCTACAACTCTTATGAAGATACCAAAACCCAGAAATGACCATAAGCAAGTCAAAATGCTTACACAATTTTGGGTATAAAAACTACCAGAATAAAAAATGACCTAAAAATGACCTAAGTTTGCCATTTTAGTGCAATCTATCTAGCAATAGTAAAATGACCATAATTTGGTCTAGTAAACTCCAAATGACCTAAAATTTTTGCAAAAGTTCACTAAGACATAGACCTACAAGTTTATAATTCAGACTAGAACCCGAAAACCGAGAAAACTAGGTCATCCGATTAGGTCAAAACAGCATACCGAAATCCGATAAATTGCAATAAAATGCAATACACTTGAAAATAAAATTGGTAACATATACCAACACTAAAGGACTATAAAATGTGACATATTGGTAACATTAGAATTAATACCCCTAGAGTGCATCAAAGTTCAACATTATAGGTTGACTAAGGAAAGCAATAGTATTAAATAAATTTAATTATTGAACTCTATTATTATAAACAATTTAAAAGAGTTCGAAAACACTTCAAATTGTGTGTTTCAGTTAGCAAAGACTCAGAGACGAAGAAGGAACCACTAAGTCAAGGCCAAGAGTCATCTATCAGAGATTTGTGCATAATAGTTATTTCTTTTGAATTTTCAATTGAAATAAATTATGGCAATTTGCATGTTATTGCTTAAATTGTGAAAAAATTGTTTGAATAATATTTGATGGATACTTATTGCTTGAAAAATATTGCAAATGGTTTGAAACCACAACTATCATGTATATTGATTGAATTCCTCGCTAGCTTGTCTAGTGGGACGAATTGGCTTTGAATTCCCTCTCTCACTGAAGTGTTGAAGTGTGTGTTAGTTGAGGACGAATAGGATGAGTACTCATATAATTGATAGCTAGCTATGTTATTCCTCACTAGCCATCAGCTTTTGGGACGAATTAGACTTTGGAAACATGATTAAGCTGTGTGTGTGATTTATTGATAGTTATTGTGATATTGTGAAATGGAGTTTAATTCTTTATGACATTCACTGTCTTTTGAATTTAACTATGATTTTAAGTATCCACAGTTTATATGATTTATGGTTTATGGTTTTAAATTGCATTTTCTTAATGTTGTGCACTACTGAGACATTGGCTCAGCGATAGCTTTTTCATTGCTGTCGCAGGTAGACAGATGGACAAAGCAGCAGAGTAGGCTGCTTGTGCTACATTTTGAGATTTCACCCGGTATATTGAGTATACCAAATTTTTTAATTTTTGTTGTAATGTATGTGCATTATATGCATATATTGTACTAGTCTTGAGTAGTTGTAAACTAAAATTGTAAATTATTTTGGCTTGTAAAAATATTGTGACATATTTCTCTTATCTCAACTTTTGGAAACACTAAAAAATTGATGTTGAATTGAGTTAACAAATGTTGAGAAATTTATTGTGTTGAACAAGTATTGGAGCTTGGGATTGAACAAATTTATTGGAAGTGCTTTTTACAGGTTTTTGAAAAACTATTTTATTCAAAATACTGATGGCACTCAGCCAAAATTTTTACAGAAATTATTGATACTCAGATTTGTTATTTGGTTTCACTTCAGTTAAAAACAAAAATTAACATCAGTAACACCTGTTAAAAGTGCTCACCATTGTTAAAAGAAATAAGAAAAGGTGTAACACCCCTAAGTTTGGTAGTGCGTTCCACTGTTACTGTGACCAGTGTTGTGTAGACAGCTAGGATGCCTAGAACTACACTTAGATATGGACGAGGAGACATAAAATAATGAAATGTAAGAAAAGAAAATACAAGAAAAACAAAGAAAAATAATAGCAATGAAATGTAACCAAGTTAAACGAGCTGAGAACCCTAGCGATAGGTGACCGCACTAGGAAGTCGTGGCGTGGATCGTTAACTAGCCCTAGACCGCGAGGAACCCTGGAAAATATTTTTAAGACTTAAATAGACACATATTGAAGTATAAATATCATTAGAAATATCAAATAAAAATTAATTAATTAGTACAAACAAAAGTGAGAAATCGAGAAAATGACAAAACCCGGTGTTACCGAAAAATTAAGAATGCAACCCGAACAGGGGCATTGTGGTCATTTAACACCTCGAGTTGTCTTTTGACCTAAATATCCATTAAAAATACATGATATTACACTTGGAAAATGTCATGAAAAATTAAATTGGTGGTACAAAGTTTAAATAGCAAAAATTAGGAGTTAAATGTGGAATTTGAAATCTTTAGAATATTAAATACTTAAATCTCCACTTAGTGGTCCACTAACACCAAAAGTGGACCATTAATCTTCATTTTGGACAGCAGAAATTCACTTTCTTCAACCTCTCAAAATCCAGCCGAAAATGGAAGAGAGAAGAACCTCCATTGTTGTCCACCTTGAAGCTTCATGCAAGCATGATCCAACCATGGAAACCTCAAGCTCCCTTCACTAAAAGTTGTCCATACACCTTGAGCAGTAGATAGGCAGCAAGAAGATCAAGTTTTGGTGAAGTTTTGAAGAGTTTCCAAAGTGGTAAGTAGGTATTTTTTATGCTTGCTTCATTAAAGTTTGTGTGGATGTTATGGGTAGTTGAATTGTGAAAAGATTTTTGGAGTTTGATATTTAAAGGGAGATGAATATTTTTGGCAGCCATGAAAACTCCATAAGAACAGTTTATCCTTGCATGTAAATAGTAGATTAAAGTGTTGATTAAGTGTTTATGTGTGGAGGAATGAATTGGGTGATGTATAGTAGATGTATGTGAATGTACACTTGATTTTGGAAGCTTGGAAATTAATTCAAAGAGAGGTACAATTCGGCAATGTGAAGTGTGGACCTAAATGTGTTATTTCATAGTTTGGTTTATGGAATATTATTGTTGAATTATGGTACTTGTTATGACAGCATGTGTGTGTGTGTAAGAGTTTGAGTTTGGACATGTGAATGAGTTATATTATGTAGTTAAATTGTGTGTAATTTGGACTTAGTAAATTCTGTACTATAAGGTGCATATTGAGTGTGATTACAAGCTACCAAAATAACCAACAATGTGAAGTAAAATGTGTTTAGGTTATGGTATAAACCAGAATTGGCATGAATGTGTAATTTGGTAATGTTAAATGTGTCCTTTGATGAGTGATGAACAATGTCCAATAGGGCAGTATGTATTTTGACTTAGAACCTTAAGTGTGTGGCTCCAATTGGTATGAGACTAATTGGAAGTGAAACTAGGCACCAAAAGTGCCAACTTTCATGAAGGAAGCTTACCAAAATTCTGCTTGGAAGGTAACTTGAAAAATGACCAAATCCGTATTAGTGCATTTAAGGCCTGAAAATTGACCATTTGGGCAGCAGTTGATGTTGGCCATAACTCACTCAAAACAGGTCCAATTGACCTGAAATTTTTACCATGAATAGTTGAGACATATATCTACAAGTCTTATGAGGACACCAAAGCCCATAAATGACCATAAGCAAGTCAAATAGCTTGCAAAAGTTCAGGTCCAAAAACTGGCCGAACAAAAAATGACTTAAAATGACCTAAAGTGACCAATTTTGGTACATTCTGACCAGCAATAGTAAAATGACCATAACTTGGTCTAGTAAACTCAGAATGACCTAAAATTTTGCCCCGCGTGCAATAAGACATAGATCTACAAGTTTGTAGTTTTGACCGAAACCCGAAAACTGAGGGAACTAGGTCGTCTGGCTAGGTCAAATTTATATACCGGAATCCTACAAATTGCAATAAAATGCAATATATAGGGAAATGAATTTGGTAACATGTACCAATACTAAAAGGCTATAAATGTGACATATTGGTAACATTAAAACCTAATTCACCAAGAATGCATCGAGGGTCGACATCTTACGTTGACTAAGGAAATAATAGAATTCAATGAATTAATGATTAAGCATTATCGTTAGAGACAGTTTAAATGAGTACTGAAACACTTAAAATTGTGTTTTTCAGTTAGCAAAGACTCAGGGAAGGGGAAGGAAACACTGAGTCAGAGCTAAGAGATAGTTATCAGAGGTTTGTGCACAACAGTTATTTATTTGGAATTTTTCAATTGAAATAAATTATGACTATTTATATATTATTGTTTTAAATTGTGGAAATGTGTTTAAATGGATACTTATTGCTTGAAAAGCATTGTAAATGGTTTGAAACTGTGAAAAATTGTTTGAATGGTATTGATGGATACTTATTGATTGAAAAGCATTGTAAATGGTTTGAAACCATAGCTATCATGTATATTGATTGAATTCCTAGCTAGCTTGTCTAGTGGGACGAATTGAATTCCCTCTCTGGCTGAAGTGTTGAGGTGTGTGCCTGTTGAGGATGAATAGAATGAGTACTCATATTATTTCTAGCTAGCTATGTTATTTCTCATTAGCCATCAGCTTTTGGGACGAATTGAATTCCTCACCAGCCATCGACTTTTGGGACGAATTGAACTTTGGAACATGATTAAGCTGTGTGTGATTTATTGATATGTATTGTGAGATTGTGAAATGGAGTTTAAATTCTTACTGACATTCACTGTCTTTTGAATTTAACCACATTTGATTTATTGAGATTTATTGTGATATTGTGAAATGGAGTTTAAATTCTTTATGGCATTCATTGTCTTTGAATTTAACTATGGTTTTAAGTATCCACTATTTATATGACTTATGATTTGTGATTTAAAGTTGTATTTGGTTAATGTTGTGCACCACTGAGACAATGGCTCAGCGATAGCTTTTCATTACTGTCGCAGGTAGACAGTAGTGAGGCAGACTAGGTCATTAGTGCTTGATGAGAGATCATCGGGTATAATGAGTATACCATATTTTGCATTTTGTGTTGTAATGTATGTTCACTGTATGTATATAGTGTTTTTAGTTTTGAGTAGTTGTAAATTAAAATTGTACATTGAAGTTGCAAAATAAATTGTGAATTATTTTGGTTTATAAAATTTATACTATATTTCTTTTATCTCAGCCTTGGGAAATATTGAAAAATTATTGTGGATTTGAGTTGAGAAACATATTGTGTTAATTAAATGTTGGAGTTTGAGATTGAGAAATATATTTGAAGTGCTTTTTACAGGTTTTTGAAGAACTGCTTTATTCAAAATACAGATGGCACTTTGCCAAAATTTTTACAGAAATTACTAATAATTCAAATGTGTTAGCTGTTCCACTTCAGTTCAAAATTTTTTTAACACCTGTAAATTGTGCTCACCACTATAAAAAGAAGTAAGAAAAGTTTTTAAAATCCCTTGTAGTGTATTTAATGGGTTATCAGTAGACGAAGTTGGTAATTCATTAGGTATACTACGGGATCATGTTATGCCTTATAGAGGGGTAGGGTGTGATATGTTTTAGTGGTATCAGAGCTAGTTTTTAAATTCTGTTTTCACCTGTAATTTGAATATTCTTTCTTCATAGTGCAACTGCTCAATGTCATTGTTTGATGCATACAGTACATTACATTATAAATATGCACTAACAGGAGAAAATCTCCTTATGTTAATTGCTCAGGAGGTCTAAGATCCTCGCATTGCTATGGAAGAGGGTGATCGTTCAGTTGATCAATCTATAGAGGCTGAGGTACAAGGAGATGCTGACCCTACATAATATCGATGGTTCAGACAAGGCCCCTCGATCTGCATTTCTGCTCGATTCGCTCGTGAGATAGGCGCAATGTTTCAACAGATGGCTGGTAATGTGCCTACTCAAGTCCCACTCTGGACACGATGGTACAACCACGATCTTACGCTAGCGATATGACAAATTAATGAAATATGGGGCTACTGAGTTTAAGGGAAAAGTAGATCCTCTAGAGGCAGAACAATGGTTAGAGAGAATAGATAGTGTATTCAAGAAGCTACATTGTACAGAGGAGCTCAGATTTGAATATTAAGTATCTCTGCTATAGGGGGATGCATATGACTGGTGGAAAACCATTCCCCACAGTCTGGTAGAACCTTCAATGCTAACATGGAATGATTTTCTACAGGAGTTCAGACAAAAATATGTCCCTGATGCTTATATGGACCAGAAGCTGCAAGAGTTCCTAAGTCTGAAACAGGGGAGTAGATCAGTGGCTGAATATGAAAGGGAATTTTTGTAACATCCTCTCGGTAGCAACTCCGTACATTCTACTGTTCCGGTGACCGGTGTCGGTTCGGACAGCTAGAACGTCCGGAAAAATATTTAAACTAAAGTCAGGAACCATAATTAACTCAAATATTAATAAGAAAAATTTAGGAAAAATTTTTGAAATAAAATACAACCAAGTTAAGCAGTAGATTGCCCAAGCGATGGGTAACCAGAGTGAAGTTGCGGTTCGCAATGAGGAGCCCTAGACACAGGAAAAATTCATAAAATAATTTTTGGGACTCCAGAGAAGGGTCATTGAGGTTCCTATGGCATTAGAATGCCAAGAAAATATTTAGAAAAATTTTTCAATCGGTACAGACAATTTTGACCCGTTAAGCCAAACGGAGGGCATTTTGGTCATTTTGCCTTCAGAGGCGATTTTTGGCCGACTTGTCCAGTTGAGTAAATAATTATTATGATCTAAAATATGAATAAATATTGTTAAAAATTAAATTGAAAATGAGTAGAAAAGAAAAGAAAAGAAAATGAAATAAAAGTCATATTTATGACATGAGCATGATGCAATTAAAATATTTTCACCCAACCAAATTTTGACACATCATTATAAACTACTTAAACATGAATAAAAGGAGATAAAAATTGAAAAAAGTGGACAGCCATCTTCATCTTTGGGCTGCAGAAACGTTGAGAGAGAGAGAGAGAAGAAAAAAACTCCATGAAAGCTCTTGTTCAAAGCTTGATTTTCCCTAAGCTCTCCACCCCAAAACCCTAAACTTCCTTCACAAAAAATTATCCCTAAACCTTGAGGAAGCATAAGGCAGCAGAAATTTGAGGAAATTTTGAAGTTAGGCAAGTCCAAGTTAGGTCACAAGTGAGGTTAGTGCTTATTTATGCAAGTATTCCTTTTATTTCATGTTAGGAACTTGAAATTGATATGAAATGGTAAATTAAATGGACTAAATTCATGTGTATGTATACCATGAATTTATGGCAGCCCTAAGGAAGGAATGAATTAGATTGTTTTGATGGACTTAGAGTGAACTAGAGAGTATGTTTTAAGGTATATATATATATATGTAAGGAATGAAAGTGATTAATTAAGGTATGTTGTGAACATTTATAGTGGGAATTAGGGTTTTGAGGAGTGAAATTTTGATTTGGCTTATGAAATTGTTAAAGAACATTCTAATGGTCAATTAGTGACCATTTGAGGTAAGTTAATCATAAATTGAAGTGTACTAGAGTGTTACAAACCAAAGTGGTAGGCTGCCTAGTGACAGCAGCAGGGAGGCTGTGAGTCCAGCCCACTTAGACAGCCATAACTTTGGCTGTGTAGGTCCAATTGGTGTTTGGCCAATTGGACATGAAACTAGACTTATAATGGCACATTGTTGCTGAAGAAACCATGCCCAAAAGACCAAAGCAAGTGGACCAAAAGTTGGCCCCAATCCGGGTACCCTGCAAGCCAATTCTGCAGAATGACCAAATGAACAGTAACTGTTCATTTGGCCATAACTCACTGTAGAATGGGTCAATTGATCTGAAATTTTTACAGCAACAAGTTAAGACATAGAAAAACAACTTTCATGAAGAAACCTCCCCAAATTATGACCAGAACCTAACCCAAAAGGCAGTCACAGTCACTATTCATGGTACTGTAGATTTGGTAATTCTGCAGCTTTTCCAATCCGGCCAGCTGTGGTTTTTGGACCATATCTGGAGCTACAAAACTCCAAATGGAGTGATTCAAAAAAAGAAATTCAACTAGACAAAATAAGGAACAACTTTTATGTTTACCATTTCCTCAAATTCTTAGTGTAACAGTCCCTAATGGAATAGTGAAGTTAGGGCACAAAATCTGAAATTTCTGCCCCCTTAGTGCTAAGCTTGGAAATGGATTTGGAGATTAATCCCAACAAGTTTTAAATGCAAAATGTGGTATGTTTGGAGTGTCAAAACCAATGTACCTATTTTCTATCTAAAAGTTAACATTTTTGTTGACCAATGAGGTGAATAGTGACATCAAAACTTGAAATTCAAATGTGAAATTAGAAATGCATTTAGGGGACTTTAAATTGCAATTGGCAATTAATACTAGCAAATGTAAAACTCAAAATGTGGGATATTGGTGTAATTAGAATTAATATATCCATTAAGTATAAAAAAGTCAACATTTTGGTTGACTAGTAAGGTGAATAGTAATCAAAATGATTAGTAAATTAAGATGAAGACCTAGAACCAATTCTAAGCTTAAATGCTTAGAATTGTATGACAAATGTGGACTATGCATCCTAGTCAAAATTGTTAAAAAAGAAATTAAGGCCATAAATTTGAAATCCATGAAATATTCATGGATTACTTGAAACATGAAAAATAAGTCACCTAATTGATGTGAATAGATAGTTAGGGCTTACATGCCCATCACAAATGGAATTCATAAAATATTAATAACTCAACTTGAAATATAAAATTTGTGACTACATAAGTAGATTCTTAAATGTATAAATGAGAAAGCAAAAATGTTTTGAATACAATGGTACATGTGAACCATTGTTTAGAAGTGTGATCAATATGAATAACATAATGAATGAATAAATGAACCATATTAATATATGAATGAGACATTAGTTCTCATTATTGTAGAGAGGAGAAGTATTTTGAGTACAATGGTAAAAAAAAGGATAATTGATGTGAATTGTAATCATATAAATGATCAAATTAATGTATGAATTATAATTGAAATTTATCATTAAATAATGAAGTAATAAAACACCATATATTAATATTTAATGATATTATGTGCCCTTGTATTGCCTAGACACGTGTGTCAGATTGGATAGATTGGCATGCCAATAAGGTATTGTTTTAGCAGTACTGCGAAAGGCTTTATGCCCGTATTTAAGGCTTTATGCCCGTATTCATGGCTTTATGCCCGTATTCATGGCTTTATGCCAACATTCATGGCTTTTATGCCTGATTATGTGTTATCATGGCTTTTTAGCCATACTGACTGCATACGTGGTTGACGTTCTGCGTCCCATGGTATGACGGCCCGAGGCACCGCGGTGTCCAGTGCCAACGACCCGTTATCCAGTTTAGTTAGCCTGTCGTAGGTTACTTGGGCAGTGTAATTTATTAAGATAAGTTTAGAATATTAGCAATTAAAAATATTAGAAATTAAATAAAATAAATGAGTAAGATGACCTAAAATAAATTAGGATAGTTATTTATTAGAAAGAATCGAAATGAACTGGACAGATATCAAAATTTACTTATTATGAAATAATCTGAGACAACCTAGCAAGTATAGAGAAAATGCTAAAAGATTAGCAAATAAAATTATAACATAAATAGATATGGCAAATGTGCTTATATAACAATATAAGCATAAATTTATTATTTTCAAATCATTTTTTTTGTACATTATTACTGTACATTGGCAAATAAACACTTTCAAAGAAGACTAAATTAGGATATAACACATTAAATTTTAGAAACCGCATGTGAAGTATAAATAAATCTTGATTATTTGAATTATGTTTTATGTCTATCTTTATTTGTATATTATTTCCTTGTTATATTATTGCACCACTAAGCAGCAATGCTTAGCGCGATAGAATTGCTTCTTCGCGCAGGTACTGAAGCTAGAACCCACTGGACGTTTGACTAGAAATTTTGAGAGTTCAGATCTGCAGAGTGTCAAAGGTTGTCACCTCCTCAGCAATGCATGTAGATAGGGCTCACATTAAGCATATCATGTATTTTGTGTATGTTAATTATTTCTTATATTGTAATATAAATTAGCAAATTGTAATTAATTTGTATATCATGTAAATTATGAAATTTTGTAATTATTTTGTAAATTATGTAAATTAAGGAAATTTGAAAATTTTGCTTATGTAATTTGAGAATGTTTAAATACGAATTGAGTATGCATGGAAATGATTATGAAATTGAAATGTATGAATGAGATTTGAAATATGAGAAAATTATGAGAATGATTGATGAGATAATTATGATTAGCATGGATAAGACTTTATGTCTGAAAATATTGTTAAAACTTTCAAACAGGTAAATAGTAAAACACGTCAACTGGTAATAAAATAGGGGAAACTCCGCTGGTTTCTCCATAAAAAAAAAAAATTAATATTAAAATATAATGAGATCAAATTATGAAAGGAATAAAGTAAGATAAGATAGGGTGCTTCGGCACCGAATGTAGCACACTTTGCTCGGCTACACTGTAGTCGGGTGAGGGGTGTTACAATTTTCCCACCCAAGCCATTATGCAGTAAGTCTACTTGCTACCAGCAGGGAGAGATGCAAGATGTTTGAAATCGGCTTGAAGCCCAGTATCAGATTACAAGTGGTCGGATTCAAACATAACAACTTCTCTGAACTTACTTCTCAAGCCCTAGAGTTAGAAAGAATTGAATCTAAAGTGGCCCCAGAGAAAAAGAAATCAGAAAAGACAGAGAAAGAGGGAAAATCAGTAGAACAGAGTTTCAGTGGTCCTACTGGAAAGAGGAAGAACCATGGGGGACACAGCAGAGGTGGTAAGAAGTCTGGTAGAGGAAGATATTCAAGACAGAAACCTCTTCTATCTAGTCAGCAGAGTACCAAAGGTTCCTACCCTCCCCGCCAATGTGAAACTTGTGGAAGATATCATGGTGGGGTGTGCTACAAGGCTATTGGAGCCTATTATAACTGTGGAGGCACAGGACACTTTGCCAAGGACTGCACCAGTACTCGCAGAGTAGGACCACCTCCTACTACTGCAGAAGGGTCAGTTCAGAGCCCTTTCACCAGAAGTTCACAACCACCCAGAAGAGGTAGAGGCTGGGGTAGAGGTAGCCCAGCAGGCAGCCAAGGCACAGTGAAACAATCAGAGCAAGATAGTGCTCTGGTCAGAGTCTATGCAATGAGACAGAGAGAAGAGGCTAAGACATCTGATGTTGTGGCTGGTACCTTCTCAAACTTTAATCAAGATGTGTTTGTGTTATTTGATCTGGGTTCTACCCATTCTTATGTGAGTGCTAGCATCATTGATTGCATTGCTGTTCCATGTACAAAAATGGACTTTGAGGTGCTAGTAACAAGTCCATTAGGACAAGAGGTCAGGGTTAATAGAATGTATAGGGATTGTCCTTTGGTGATCCAAGGACATACTTTTCTGTCTGATTTCATTGAAATGCCCTTCAGAGATTATGATATCATCTTGGGCATGGATTGGTTAGCCAGGCATCATGCCATGATTGACTGTAGGCTGAAGATAGTCACTTTTGGTCTCCCTCAGTACAGTGATGTGGTAATATATGGGGAGAGGCAGCTATTGCCGTCAAACATCATTTCGGCTGCACTAGCTAGAAAAATGATCAGAAAGGGGTGTGAATCATACTTAGCACATGTGGTAGACACCCAAGTGGGGAGTCCAGCATTGAGGGACATCCCTACAGTATATGACTTTCCAGATGTGTTTCCGGATGAATTGCCAAGATTACCTCCAGAAAGAGAAGTGCAGTTTGAAATTAATATTATGCCTGGTGTGGATCCAATCTCCATAACACCATACAGAATTGCACTAGCAGAGTTGAAGGAGTTGAAGATACAGTTGCAAGAACTACTTGAAAAGGGCTTCATCCGCCCTATTGTGTCACCTTGGGGAGCGCCAGTATTGTTTGTTAAGAAGAAAGATGGTACTCTCTACTTATTTATTGACTACTGGCAGTTGAATAAGGTGATAATAAAGAACAGATATCCATTGCCTCGGATTGATGATTTGTTTGATCAGTTGAAGGGTACAGTTGTATTCTCCAAAATTGATTTGCGATCTGGTTATTATCAGTTGAAGGTGCAAGAGCAGAGTATTCCAAAAACTGCTTTCAGAAATCGGTATGGCCACTATGAGTTTCTAGTAATGCCATTCGGGTTAACAAATGCTCCAGCTGCTTTTATGGATCTGATGAACACTATCTTCAGACCATATCTCGACCAATTTGTGGTGGTGTTTATTGATGATATTTTAATATATTCGAGGAATGCAGAGGAGCATGATAGACATCTGCGGATTGTACTATAAACTTTAAGGGAGAAACAGCTATATGCCAAATTGTCGAAATGTGAATTTTGGCTGAAAGAAATCACCTTCTTGGGACATGTTGTGTCAGCTGAAGGGATCAAGGTAGATTCTAGTAAGGTAGAAGCTATCCTTAATTGGAAGCCGCCCAGGAATATCACAGAAATTCGCAGTTTTCTGGGTTTAGCTGGATATTACTGCCGGTTTGTGAAGGGGTTTTCTATGTTATCTTCTCCACTGACCAAGTTGCTTCGGAAAGATGTAAAATTTCTGTGCACAGATAAATGCCAGCAGAGTTTTGATGAGTTGAAGAGGTGTTTGACTGAAGCTCCAGTCCTTACTTTACCTACCTCGGGTAAAGAATACACAGTTTATAGTGATGCTTCTCACAATGGGTTAGGCTGTGTACTGATGCAAGATCGGAATGTCATTGTTTATGCATCACGCCAGTTGAAACCGCATGAGAGGAACTACCCAACACATGATTTGGAGCTAGCAGCTATTGTTTTTGCTCTGAAGATCTGGAGACACTATTTGTATGGAGAGTAATGCTATATTTACACAGATCACAAGAGCTTGAAGTATTTGGGCACATAGAAGGAATTGAATTTGAGGCAGAGGAGATGGTTAGAACTCAGTAAAGACTATGATTGCTTAATAGACTATCAGCCAGGGAAAGCAAATATGGTAGCTGATGCCTTAAGTCGCAAGACTATAGCGAGTCTCAGAGTTTCTCCTTTGTCCATGGTACATGAGTTGAAAGCGCAGCATGCCAGTTTAGAGATTGATGATGAGGGACAGACAGTAGTTACATGGCATGTACAGTCAGTGTTGATTGATCAGATCAGAATGGCTGCTCAAAGTGATGATAAATATCAGAAGCTCCTGAAAGAAGTCTAGCAAGGCAAAAAACCTAAATTTTCTGTGAGAGATGATGGTTTATTGCTACATCAGGGCAGAATGTGTGTTCCTAGTGATGTGGAATTGAG
Source organism: Hevea brasiliensis (assembly GCF_030052815.1). Lineage (NCBI taxonomy): Eukaryota > Viridiplantae > Streptophyta > Magnoliopsida > Malpighiales > Euphorbiaceae > Hevea > Hevea brasiliensis. Next base: position 46,219,637 of record NC_079494.1, read on the forward strand.
ATAGATCATTATGAAGGAAGCACATGAGTCTCCTTTTGCTATGCACCTTGGTGGAACTAAAATGTACAAAGGGCTGAAAGAGCATTACTGGTGGATGGGTATGAAGAGGGATATAGCTGAATTTGTTTCCAAATGCCTAACTCGTCAGCAAGTAAAGGCAGAACATCAAGTTCCAGCTAGTTTGTTACATCCATTGCCAATACCAAAGTGGAAATGGGAACGGATAACTATGGATTTTGTTACGGGACTTCCAAGGACACAGAATAGTCATGATGCAGTATGGGTTATAGTTGACAGACTGACCAAGTTTGCTCACTTTTTGCCAGTTCGGATGGACTATAGCCTGAAAAGATTGGCTAGATTGTATATATATGAAATTGTAAAATTGCATGGAGTGCCAGTATCGATTGTATCTGACAGAGATCCTAGGTTCACTTCTAGATTCTAGGGTAGTCTTCAGAGAGCCCTGGGAACTAGATTGAACTTCAACACAGCATTCCACCCACAGTTAGATGGCCAGTCTGAAAGGGTAATTCAGATATTAGAGGATATGCTACGGGCTTGTGTGATTGAGTTTGAAGGTAATTGGGATATACACTTGCCTTTGATTGAGTTTGCTTATAACAACAGCTACCAATCATGCATTGGGATGCCTCCATATGAAGCTTTGTATGGCAAAAAGTGTAGAACTCCCCTATGTTGGGATGAAGTTGGTAAAAGAAAGATGATTGGGCCAGAAATTATTCAGCAGACAGAGGAAAAGATCAGATTGATCAGAGATAGACTCAAGGCTGCATCAGACCGTCAGAAGTCTTATGTTGATCTAAAGAGAAGAGACATTGAATATGCAGTGGGTGATAAAGTATTCCTCAAAGTTTCTCCTTGGAAGAGAATTATGAGATTTGGTAGAAAAGGGAAACTGATTCCTTGCTTTCTCGGACCATATGAGGTTCTGGAGAGAATGGGTCCTTTGGCATATCGGCTGGCATTACCTCCAGAGCTAGAAAGGATACACAGTGTCTTCCATGTGTCCATGTTAAAGAGGTACAGATCTGACCCATCTCATGTACTATCAGTTGAATAGATTGAGGTAAATCCAGACCTCTCATATAAGGAACAACCCATAGAAATTATGGCTTATGAGGTGAAGCAGCTAAGGAATAAACAGATACACTTGGTTAAAGTGTTGTGGAACCATCATTCAGGCCAAGAAGCTACTTGGGAACGTGAAGAGGATATGAGGAGACAGCACCCACAGCTGTTCAGAGACTAATTCCAGGTAAAATTTCAAGACGAAATTTATTTTAAGGGATGGGGGGAGGGGGGGGGGGGAGAATTGTAACAGCCCTAAGTTCGGTAGTGCGTTCTACTGTTCCTGTGACCAGTGTTGTCTGGACAGCTAGGATGCCTAGAACTACACTTAGATATGGATGAGGAGACATAAAATAATGAAATATAAGAAAAGAAAATACAAGAAAAATAAAGAAAAATAATAGCAATGAAATGTAACCAAGTTAAACGAGTCGAGAACCCTAGCGATGGGTGACCGCACTGGGAAGTCGCGGCGTGGACCGTTGACTAGCCCTGGACCGCGGGAAACCTTGGAAAATATTTTGAAGACTTAAATAGACACCTATTGAAGTATAAATATCATTAGAAATATCAAAGAAAAATTAATTAATTAGTACAAACAAAAGTGAGAAATCGAGAAAATGACAAAACCCGGTGTTACCGAAAAATCAGGAATGCAACCCAAACAGGGGCATTGTGGTCATTTGATACCCCGAGTTGTCTTATGACCTAAATGTTGATTAAAAATACATGATATTACACTTGGAAAATGTCATGAAAAATTAAATTGGTGGTACAAAGTTTAAATAGCAAAAATTGGGAGTTAAATGTGGAATTTGAAATCTTTAGAATATTAAACACTTAAATCTCCACTTAATGGTCCACTAACACCAAAAATGGACCATTAATCTTCATTTTGGACAGCAAAAATTCACTTTCTTCAACCTTTCAAAATCTAGCCGAAAATGGAAGAGAGAAGAACCTCCATTGCCGTCCACCTTGAAGCTTCATGCAAGCATGATCCAACCATGGAAACCTCAAGCTCCCTTCACTAAAAGTTGTCCATACACCTTGGGCAGTAGATAGGCAACAAGAAGATCAAGTTTTGGTGAAGTTTTGAAGAGTTTCCAAAGTGCTAAGTAGGTATTTTTGATGCTTGCTTCATTAAAGTTTGTGTGGATGTTATGGGTAGTTGAATTGTGGAAAGATTTTTGGAGTTTGATGTTTAAAGGAAGATGTATATTTTTGGCAACCATGGAAACTCCATAAGAACAGTTTATCCTTGCATGTAAATGGTAGATTAAAGTGTTGATTAAGTGTTTATGTGTGTAGGAATGAATTGGGTGATGTATATTAGATGTATGTGAATGTACACTTGATTTTGGAAGCTTGGAAATTAATTCAAAGAGAGGTACAATTTGGCAATGTGAAGTGTGGACCTAAATGTGTTATTTCATGGTTTGATTTATGGAATATTATTGTTGAATTATGGCACTTTTTATGGCAGCATGTGTATGTGTATAAGAGTTTGAGTTTGGACATGTGAATGAGTTATATTATGTAGTTAAATTGTGTGTAATTTGGACTTAGTAAATTCTATACTATAAGGTGCATATTGAGTGTGATTACAAGCTGCCAAAATGACTAACAATGTGAAGTAAAATGTGTTTAGGTTTTGGTACAAACCAGAATTGGCATGAATGTGTAATTTGGTAATGTTAAATGTGTCCTTTGATGAGTGATGAACAATGTGCAATAGGGCAGTGTGTATTTTGTATTAGAACCTTAATTGTGTGGCTCCAATTAGTATGAGACCAATTGGAAGTGAAACTAGGCACCAAAAGTGTCAACTTTCATGGAGGAAGCTTACCAAAATTCTGCTTGGAAGGTAACTTGAAAAATGACCAAATCCGGATTAGTGCATTTAAGGCCTGAAAATTGATCATTTGGGCAGCAGTTGATGTTTTGGCTATAACTCACTCAAAATAGGTCCAATTGACCTGAACTTTTTATCATTAATAGTTGAGACATATATCTACAAGTCTTATGAAGACACCAAAGCCCAGAAATGACCATAAGCAAGTTGAATAGCTTGCACAATTTCGGGTCCAAAAACTGGCCAAACCAAAAATGACCTAAAATGACCTAAAGTGACCAATTTTGGTACATTCTGATCAGCAATAGTAAAATGACCATTACTTGGTCTAGTAAACTCAGAATGACCTAAAATTTTGCCTCGCGTGCAATAAGACATAGATCTATAAGTTTGTAGTTTTGACTGAAACCCGAAAACTGAGGGAACTAGGTCGTCTGGCTAGGTCAAATTTGTATACCGGAATCCGACAAATTGCAATAAAACGCAATATATAGGGAAATGAATTTGATAACATGTACCAATACTAAAAGGCTACAAATGTGACATATTGGTAACATTAAAACCTAATTCACCAAGAATGCATCGAAGGTCGACATCTTAGGTTGACTAAGGAAATAATAGAATTCAATGAATTAATTATTAAGCATTATCGTTAGAGACAGTTTAAATGAGTACTGAAACACTTAAAATTGTGTTTTTCAGTTAGCAAAGACTCAGGGAAGGGGAGGGAAACACTGAGTCAGAGCCAAGAGATAGTTATCAGAGGTTTGTTCACAACAGTTATTTCTTTGGAATTTTTCAATTGAAATAAATTATGACTATTTGTATATTATTATTTTAAATTGTGGAAATGTGTTTGAATGGATACTTATTGCTTAAAAAGCATTGTAAATGGTTTGAAACTGTGAAAAATTATTTGAATGATATTGATGGATACTTATTGATTGAAAAGCATTGTAAATGGTTTGAAACCACAGCTATCATGTATATTGATTGAATTCATCGCTAGCTTGTTTAATGGGACAAATTGAATTCCCTCTCTGGCTGAAGTGTTAAGGTGTGTGCCTATTGAGGACGAATAGAATGAGTAGTCATATTATTGCTAGCTAGCTATGTTATTCCTCATTAGCCATCGGCTTTTGGGACGAATTGAATTCCTCACTAGCCATCGGCTTTTGGGACGAATTGAACTTTGGAACATGATTAAGCTGTGTGTGATTTATTGATATGTATTGTGAGATTGTGAAATGGAGTTTAAATTCTTACTGACATTCACTGTCTTTTGAATTTAACCACGTTTGATTTATTGAGATTTATTATGATATTGTGAAATGGAGTTTAAATTCTTTATGGCATTCATTGTCTTTGAATTTAACTATGGTTTTAAGTATCCACTATTTATATGACTTATGATTTGTGATTTAAAGTTGTATTTGGTTAATGTTGTGCACCACTGAGACAATGGCTTAGTGATAGCTTTTCATTGTTGTCGCAGGTATACAGACTGACAGGGCAACAGACTAGGCTGCTAGTGTTTTAGTGAGAGATCATCGGGTATAATGAGTATACCATATTTTGCATTTTGTGTTGTAATGTATGTTCACTGTATGTGTATAGTGTTTTTGGTTTTGAGCAATTGTAAATTAAAATTGTACATTGAAGTTGTAAAATAAATTGTGAATTATTTTGGCTTGTAAAATTTATACTATATTTCTTTTATCTCAGCCTTTGGAAATATTGAAAAATTATTGTGGATTTGAGTTGAGAAACATATTGTGTTGATTAAATGTTGGAGTTTGAGATTGAGAAATATATTTGAAGTGCTTTTTACAGGTTTTTGAAGAACTGTTTTATTTAAAATACAGATGACACTTTGCCAAAATTTTTATAGAAATTACTAATAATTCAAATGTGTTAGCTGTTCCACTTCAGTTCAAAAAATTTTTAACACCTGTAAATTGTGCTCACCACTGTAAAAAGAAGTATGAAAAGTTTTTAAAATCCCTTGTAGTGTATTTAATGGGTTATTAGTAGACGAAGTTGGTAATTCATTAGGTATACTACGGGATCATGTTATACCTTACAGAGGGTTAGGGTGTGACAGAAGGGACAAAAGGTTTAAAATCCCTTATAGTGTATTTAATGGGCTATCAGTAGACGAAGTTTGGTAATTCATTAGGTATACTACGGGATCATGTTATGTTTTACGGAGGGGTAAGGTGTAACATGTTTTAGTGGTATCAGAGCTAGTTTTTAAATTCTATTTTGACTTGCAATTTGAATATTCTTTCTTCATATTACAACTGCTCAATGTCATGGTTTGATACATACAGTACATTACATTATAAATATGCACTAATGGGAGGAAAACTCTTTGTGTTATTTGTTCAAGAGGTATAATATCCTCTAATTGACTATGGAAGAAGTGGACCATTCATTCGATTAATCAATAGAGGCTGAGATGCAAGGGAAGCCCCAACCTTTCATAATGTGAGTGGATCAGCTGCACCAGTTCCCTCAGTACTGCAGTTTCCTGTTCAGTTTGCTCAGCAGATGGCTGCAATGTTCCAACAAATGGCTGGTAACATGCTTACCCAAGCCCCATTATAGACACCAGTGGTACAACCACAGTCTTCAGCTAGGCAGTATGACAAGCTGATGAAATATGGGGCTACTGAGTTCAAGGGGACAGTAGATCCACTAGAGGTAGAACAATGGTTGGAGAGAATGGATAGGGTGTTCAAAAAACTACACTGTACAGAGGAGCTCAGATTTGAGTATTAAGTGTCACTACTACAGGGAGATGCATAAGACTAGTAGAAAACCATTCCTCAAAGTTTGGTGGAACCTCCAGTGCTAACCTAGGATGACTTTCTGTGAGAGTTCAGACAAAAATATGTCCCAGATGCCTATGTGGACCAGAAGCTACAGGAGTTCTTAAGTCTGAGACAGGGAAGTAGGTTAGTGGCAGAATATGAAAGGGAGTTTTCTCGCTTGAGCCACTATGCTGGAAGTCTCCTTTCTACAAGCAGGGAAAGATGTAAAAGGTTTGAAACCGGCTTGAAGCCCAGTCTCAGATTACAAGTGGTCGGATTCAAACATACTAACTTCTTTGAGCTTATTTCTCAAGCACTTGAATTAGAGAGAATTGAGTTAGAAGCGGCCTAAGAAAAAAAGAAATAAGAGAACACAGAAAAAGAGAAAGAGGGAAAGTCAGTAGATTAGAGTTCGAGTGGTTCTACTGGGAAGAGGAAGAACTTTGGGGGACACAACAGAGGTGGTAAAAAGTCTAGTAGGGGAAGATTTTCAGGACAGAGACCTCCTCTATCTGGTCAGCAGACTACTAGAAGTTCCTACCCTCCCCGCCAATGTGAAACTTGTGGTAGAAATCAAGGTGGGTTATGCTATAAGGCCACAGGAGCTTGTTATAACTGCGGAGGCACAGGACACTTTGCTAACGACTACACTAGTGCCCGTAGAGTTGGGCCACCTCCTACTACTGCAGAATGATCAGTTCAGAATCCTGTCACCAGAGGTTCACAACCACCTAACAAAGGTAGAGGCAGGGTAGAGGTAGTCCAGCAGGCAGCCAAGGCATAGTGAATCAGTCAGAGCAAGGCAGTGCTTCAGTCAGAGTCTATGCAATGAGACAGAGAGAAGAGCCTGAGACATTTGACATTGTGGCTGGTACCTTCTCAACTTTTAATCAAGATGTGCTTGTGTTATTTGATCCAGGTTCTACCCACTCCTATGTGAGTGCTAGCATCATTGATTGCATTGCTGTTCCACGTACAAAAACGAACTTTGAGGTGCTAGTAACAAGTCTGCTAGGACAAGAGGTCAGGGTCAATAGAATGTATAGGAATTGTCCTTTGGTGATCCAAGGACATACTTTTATATCTGATCTCATTGAAATTCCCTTCATAGATTATGATATCATCTTGGGCATGGAATGGTTAGCTAGGCATCACGCTATGATTAACTGTAGACTGAAGACAGTCACTTTTTGTCTCCCTCAGTACAGTGATGTGGTAATACATGGGGAGAGGCAGCTATTGCTATCAAACATTATTTCGGCTGCACTAGCCAGAAAAATGATCAGAAAGGGGTGTGAAGTACACTTGGCACATGTGGTAGACACCCAAGTGGGGAGCCCAGCATTGGGGGACATCCCTACAGTATATGAATTTTTAGATGGGTTTCCTGATGAATTACCAGGATTACCTCCAGAAAGAGAGGTGCAGTTTGAGATTAATGTTATGCCTGTTGTGGATCCAATCTCCATAACACCATATAGAATGGCACCAGCATAATTGAAGGAGTTAAAAGTACAGTTGTAAGAACTACTTGAAAAGGGCTTCATCTGCCCTAGTGTGTCACCTTGGGGAGCACCAGTGTTGTTTGTTAAGAAGAAAGATGGCACTCTCCGCTTATGTATTGACTACCGGCTATTGAATAAGTTGAGAATAAAGAACAGATATCTATTATCTCGCATTGATGATCTGTTTGATTAGTTGAAGGGTGCAGCTGTGTTCTCCAAAATTGATTTGTGATCTGGTTATTATCAGTTGAAAGTGCAAGAGTAGAGTATTCCAAAAACTGCTTTCAGAACTTGATATGGCCACAATGAGTTTCTAGTAATGCCATTCGAGTTAACAAATGCACCAGCTGCTTTTATGGATCTGATGAACACTATCTTCAGACCATATCTCGACCAATTTGTGGTGGTGTTTATTGATGATATTTTAATATATTCGAGGAATGCAGAGGAGCATGATAGACATCTGCGGATTGTACTACAGACTTTAAGGGAGAAACAGCTATATGCCAAATTGTCGAAATGTGAATTTTGGCTGAAAGAAATTTCTTTCTTGGGACATGTTGTGTCAGCTAAAGGGATCAAGGTAGATTCCAGCAAGGTAGAAGCTATCCTTAACTGGAAGCCACCCAGGAATATCAAAGAATTCACAGTTTTTTGGGTTTAGCTGGATATTACCATTGATTTGTGAAAGGGTTTTCTATGTTAGCTTGTCCACTGACCAAGCTGCTTCAGAAAAATGTGAAATTTTAGTGGACAGATAAATGCCAGTAGAGTTTTGATGAGTTGAAGAGGTGTTTGACTGAAGCTCCAATCCTTACTTTACCTACACCGGGTAAAGAATACATAGTTTATAGTGATGCTTCTCACAATGGGTTAGGCTGTGTACTGATGCAAGATTGGAATGTCATTGCTTATGCATCACGCCAGTTGAAACCGCATGAGAGGGACTATCCGACACATAACTTGGAGCTAGCAGCTATTGTTTTTGCTATGAAGATGTGGAGACATTACTTATATGGGGAAAAGTGTTATATCTACACAGATCACGAGAGTTTGAAGTACTTGGGCACCCAGAAGGAATTGAATTTGAGGTAGAGGAGATGGTTAGAACTGATTAAAGACTATGATTGCTTAATAGACTATCAGCCAGGGAAAGCAAATGTGGTGGCTGACACCTTAAGTTGCAAGACTATGGCAAGTCTCAGAGTTTCTCCTTTATCCACGGTACATGAGTTGAAAGCACAACATGCCAGTTTAGAGATTGATGATGAGGGACAGATAGTAGTTGCATGGCATGTACAACTAGTGTTGATTGATCAGATCAGAATGGCTGCTCAGAATGATGAAAAATATCAGAAGCTACTGAAAGAAGTCCAGCAGGGCAAGAAACCTAAATTTTCTGTGAGAGATGATGGTTTACTACTACATCAGAGCAGAATGTGCATTCCTAATGATGTTGACTTAAGACAGATCATTATGAAGGAAACATATGAGTATCCTTTTGCTATGCATCCTGGTGGAACTAAAATGTACAGAGGGCTAAAAGAGCATTACTGGTGGATGGGTATGGAAAGGGATGTAGCTGATTTTATCTCCAAATACCTAACTTGTTAGCAAGTGAAGGCAGTGAAGGAACGGAAGCGTGAAAAACACAAGTTTATACCATTGAATTCAAAAATTTTCACCTAGGGTCACATGCACCATGCAAGATTTATTTTTATCTATTTGATTTCAATGATAAACAACATATTAAAACTCTTTTAATATGTTTTTTGGATCTGTATTTGCCATTTAAGATTTTAAAATTAATCAGATTAATTTTAGAACCCTAGATTAAATCAAGAACGATTACACTAACCTCTTGATGCACTGCAGCGTGTCTGCGCCTTTGAGATTCGTCTTCAGGACACCAAATGTTGTCCCTCTAGCTTGTCCACACCATGAACACCTATGGCAGCCCTTGAACAGCCTCTAAAGCTTTTTCTATTAATTAGAAATTCAAGTTCTGCCTTTTAAGAGATTAGAGATGTAAATAGGACACTAGAAACAATTTCTAGTGTTCTTAATTCAAGAGATTGATGGCTAATCTCTTTGAATTGATGAGAGATGAAGAGAAATAGCTGGAGAGGCTCAAAGTGGCATGACAAATGAGAGGAGAGGCTGCTGGTTATTTTTCTTTTCTTAACCACACTTAAATAGCTAGGTTAACACATTAAACCCTAGCCACATGTCACCTTTTGATTAGCTCTAGGTTTAAGTGACCCAATCACATTGTGCCAAGTGTCAAACCTATATTTAATCTTGATTTTAATCATCTTACATGATTAAAAAACATTTGGCAAGCTTATGTGTTATGCCATGTGTCACCATCTCATGATGCCACGTGTCACACTGCAAAATGACCAAAATGCCCCTGTGTCTTAATTTTGAGTTCTCAACCCAAAATAATTATTTTTCTTCTTTTAATTAATTTATATCAAATATAAATTAATTAATTAATCTCTATTAATTAATTTCCCATTAATTAAATTCATATTTAAACACTTTAAATATAAATTTAACTTATATTATACATCCAATAATCTAGATTTGGTTTCAAGTCATGCTAGGGACTTTGCAATCTAATTGCAAACCAAACCTATTTAATTAATCAATTAAACTCTTTAATTAATTAATTAAATCATATTTAAATAGGTGATAACTTGTGTATGTGTGTGACTTACTAGGCTCATCACTAATTGGCAATGAGAAATGATATCAACTCTTAATATCATCAGAACTCTTTCTTACCATAAATGATTTCTCTAAATCATTTTATGAACCTCATAGACCATGGTTAACACCTAGCATAGCATGCCATGGCCACCCAATTAGTAATAAGGTTTACCTTAAATGAACCTATAATCATATGTTACCATGCACTAGAATCTCTCTGTTACAAAATCCCAACTCAAGCTGGAGTCATGGTTTATGTCAAACTCCATTTGCTATGAATATTATGTTCTCTTTTAATTCCAGTTCTTGATTAAAAGATTTTCTCATCGTAAACTCTTTTACGAATAAATCTATCTGTCTGGCCAGAACTTGAAACATCAAGAACAATTAAATGAACATAGGATTTTATCTCTATTTACTTAGAGGAACAGATTCCATCTTGATCAACACCTACCTCCATATATAACTAGCAGGAGCCAACACATGCCCATATACCCATACATAGTACAAGTATGAAAGCAGTATCAAACTCAAACTACCTATATACAAGATAACTGTGCTATCTCAGGTCTAAAGATTATATGCACTGATATGATTTATGACAAAACATTGACAAGAGTAAACTCCATGTGCTTGTCATAAGCGTCACTGGTTCGGCCTACTTATCATTTATAAGTGCCTATCATGTTTGTTATATGGCATGAGACTCACCATTCCATCTTATTTATATCTCATATAAATAACTTGGGAACAAACATGAATACAATCTTTCTGGATAAGTCATGTCCTTATTATGAAGTATCCTCGATTGTGAACCTATTTATGATACTCTGTGCTAGAAATATTGTCACTCATATTCTTAACAACTTAAGAATAATATTTCTAACAAAATATCAATGGACCTTTTCTATTACACATAAATATATTATGTAAACAGAAAAGTGGAAATGCCTTTTATTAATAAAATTATGTACAAGATACATATTAAATGATATGCTCTAGGGCATACTACTAACAATCTCCCACTAGCACTAGAGCCATTCATTACAATATCTTAGACCTATCTTCTCAAGATGTCGGTCTAACTGAGTCTGTGACATAGGCTTAGTGAATGGATCAACTGGATTTTTCAACTGATGTTATTTTTCTGCATGGCTATATCGCCTTGCCCAACTATATCTCTGATAATGTGGTAGCGCCTTTCTATGTGTTTGGATTTTGGGTGAGACCTTAGTTCCTTAGTCTGTATGACTGCTCCATTATTGTCACAGTGTAGTGGAACTACTGACTCAATGGAAGGAACTACTGTAAGTTCTGTCACGAACTTCTTTATCCAAATAGCTTCCTTTGCGACATCGATGCAACAATATACTCGACCTCTGTAGTGGAATCTCTGATCGTGCTCTGTTGGAACTCTTCCAACCGATCGCACCTCCATTACAAATGAACACATATCCAGAGGTAGACTTTCTATCATCGATATCGATTGGAAATCGAATCAGTATAACCATCCAATTGCAAGTCTCCACCTCCATAAATCAAGAATAAATCCTTAGTTCTTCTCAAGTACTTAAGGATATTCTTGATACTATCGATGTTCCAAACCTGGATTGGATTGATACCTGCTAGTCAAACTAACAGCATATGCAATATCCGGCCTAGTACACAACATTGCATACATTAAACTTCCAATAGCCGAAGCATATGGAATCCTGGCCATCTTATCTCTTTCTTCAGGTGTCTTTGGAGACATCTCTTTAGAAAGATGGATACCATGTCTCACTGGTAACAATCCTCTCTTGGAATCAAGCATGTTAAACCTCTTTAACACCTTTTCCAAGTATAGACTTTGGGATAAACCAATTATTCTTTTCGCTCTATCTCTATAGATGCGAATTCCAAGAATATAGGTTGCCTCCCCTAAGTCTTTCATGGAGAATGTATTTGACAACCATACCTTTATAGTCGTCAACATACCTGTGTCATTACCTATCAACAGTATATCATCCACATATAAGACAAGGAAAGTGATAGCTCTGTCACTAATCTTCTTATATACACATGGCTCATCCTCATTTTTGATAAAACCAAAGGATTTAATGGCTTCATCAAAACGGATGTTCCAACTCCTCGAAGCTTGTTTCAACTCATAAATGGATCGCTTTAGCTTGCATACCTTGGAACCATCTTGGGATTCAAATCCCCTAGGTTGTTCCATGAAAATGTTTTCTTCAATGTATCCATTGAGAAAAGTTGTTTTGACATTCATCTGCCAAATCTCATAATCATAGTATGCAGCTATTGCTAATAAAATCCTAATTGATTCAAGCATGGCAACAGGCGAGAAAGTCTCCTCATAGTCGATTCCTTTCCTTTGGCGAAACCCTTTCGCTACTAGCCTTGCCTTATAGGTCTCTACCTTTCCATCAGAACCAATTTTCTTCTTGAAAACCCATTTGTTCCCTATAGGTACAATACCTTCAGGGGGGTCAACAAGATCCCAAACTTGATTCTTATACATGGAATCAATCTCGGATTTCATAGCATCAATCCATTTTGAAGAGTCTATATCTGATATAGCTTCTTCATAGGTAAGTGGATCATCTCCATGATCTACTTCTTCATGAGTAGACAACTCTTGTTCTTCTTCATAAAGAAAACCATATCTCACTGGTGGGTGAGATACCCTGGTTGTTCTACGAGGAACAGCTGTAGATGTTTCATCAACGGGTATTGGTTGACTAGATGGATCTATATCCATCCGATCATTGGTTGGTCGAAATTCTCCAATTCTAACTCTATTTGCCTTCCTTTGCCTCCTTCTTGAACAAACTGTTGTTCAAGAAATGTGGCATCTCTACTTATCACAACCTTTTGTGAAGTAGGAAATTAAAAATAATATCCAAAACTATCTTTTGGATATCAAACAAATCGACCTTTTACGATCTGGTCTCCAATTTATCGGTGTTGACTTTTTGATATAATTTGACCCCAAAATCTTAACATGCTTAAGACTTGGTTTTCTTCCATGCCATATCTCATAAGGTGTGGAAGAAAGCGATTTTGATGGAATCCTATTCGAATATACAAAGTGATTCTAATGCAAATCCCCAAAGAAGATTGGCATATCAGTATAGCTCATCATACTACGTACCATATCCAATAGGGTACGATTTCTCCTTTTAGATACACCATTCAGTTGTGGCGTTCCTGGAGGAGTCAGCTGAGAAACAATGCCATGCTCTCTCAAGTATTCATCAAATTCAGTACTCAAATATTCACCTCCACGATCTGATCGAAGAGTTTTAATATTCTTTCCTGTTTGATTTTCTACTTCAGATTTAAATTCTTTGAACTTTTCAAAAGATTCATGTTTGTATTTCATCAAATACAAATACCCAAACCTTGATTTATTATCAGTAAAGGTAATAAAATAATGAAAACCCCCTCTAGCCATTTCTTTAAATGGACCACATACATCACTATGTATTAGCTCCAAAATATTTTCAGCTCTTAGCCCCTGTCCAACAAAGGGTGATCTAGTCATTTTGCCCTGAAGGCAAGATTCACAAGTTGGAGTAGGCTCAGAGTCCAATAAGGATAGAATCCCCATTTTCTCCAATTTTGCAATCCTATCTTCTGCAACATGACCTAACCTTAAGTGCCAAATATATTTTGAACTTGAGTTGGTTTTCACCACGGCATTGCATTCATTTAGATTGCTATACTCTGGCTAATGGAAACACTTTCTTACTGGCAATGGAAACAATTTCCTGTTGGCAATGGAAACACTTTCTTATGCCTTTGTCAGCTTTGGTCTTTGTTTTTTGTTTAGCTATTTTCTTAGAAGGACCAGGAATCTGAGATTTCTTTTTCTTATTGACCTTCTTCTTGTTGGACTTTCCAGCAGAAGAAGATGCAACCAAAGCTACCTCTTTTCCTTTATTGCCTGGCATATTCTTTTGGGCAATAACCAGCATGTTGAGCAATTCAGCTAAGGTGCATTCCTGTTTAGTCATATGGAAATTTGTCACAAATTTCCCAAAAGACTCAGGAAGGGACTGAAGGATCAAATCCGTTTGTAGTTGGAAATCCATGTTGAAGTCAAGATGTTCCAACTGCTCAATCAGCCGAATCATTTTGTGGACATGATCCCCAACATTCTGTCCCTCAGACATCCTCATACGGAATAGCTGTCTAGATATCTCATACCTAGCATTCCTGCTGTGCTCACCATACAACTCTTGTAGGTGAAGGAGGATCTCACTAGCACTCTGCATGTTCTCATGTTGCTTCTGTAACTCATTACTCATGGAAGCAAGCATATAACACTTAGCTCTCATATCATGCTCCTTCCACTTGTCCAAAGTTTCATGTTCCTCTTGTGTGGCCTCTGGAGGTAAGGGACCAGGAACATTTGAATCTAGAACATATCCTATATGTTCAAGGTTCAGGACAAGTTTCAAATTTCTTAGCCAATAAGACAGATTTGGTCCTGTCAACCTGTTGTGATCAAGTATGCTTGCAAGGATATTGGATGGTGGTGGTTGTTTTGTGCTCATTTTTATCAGAAAATTAACTGCAGAAAATAACCAGATTAATTAGTAAATGTATCATGTAATTAACCAAAATGATTATGGTCTTTTAATCAAATTGGTCCTCCCACTAACTTAGTGAATCCTACACTTCCAGAGTAGAAAACGGAAATCCTAGTTGGATGGATTTCTAGTGGGTGATTGAATTCTTATAATTCTATTGATCATCCTCAGGTACATCCATTATTGGAATTACAATAAACTATAAGTGAGCAACTCCTTGCCCATCACATCTCATGTGAGGTTCAATCCTTTACCTAGCCCCTAATGCTCAAAATCTCAGGTACATCCATTATTGACTTATCTTGCATTAGTTAAGTTGATCCCATTGAGTCAGTAATTATGCAAATAATTTTAATGTCCTTAGGTACATCCAATATTGGCCACCAAACCATTTACATATTTACAACATCTCATGCTTAATAATTATTCTTAAGAAAATCTCTTAAATTAATTGCATCTCATGCAACTATTTAAAATTTCTTAAAATAATTGCCCCAATGAAGGGCTTATGTTATAATTACTTTAATTATAGCATTTCCAACTTAATCATTTGTTTGGAAGATTTTATAGCCATCCTTATTACTATTAAGGTCTCACTTTGCACATTATCCATTTAGCATGCATATATCATATAATTGCATACATTCCCATACATCTCATGCATTCATGGATAAGCAGTAAATATGGTATGATCATGGACTTTCTAAGGGATTCAATTCTAAGCCACCAAGAATTGAATCAGGGCATTCCTAGGTGCATTTCATTCATTCATTTTACAAGAGTTGCTGAAGGAGTACATAATCAACACTTGATATTGAATTCCTCCCACTGGTCCCACTAATGCTCTTGACCTCCTTGAACTTCTTGCAATCCAATATTATATAGTAATCCTTGGCATACCAAGGCGAATTTACAAGAACTTAAATAAATGAAATTACAACCCAAAAATATTACAAACTTAATAATACATGCCCAAAATAAATTAAAATAAATTAATTAATTTACAATCCCAAAGAAACATAAAAGAAATAAATCCAATCACATTGGTCTTTTATAGTCCATGATCATCCATCATGCATATCACTATTTAACAATTAAATAAAACATACATACTTAAATTAAATTGAATATCTCATATTCAACTTAAAATTCCAGATTTGAATATGATTCAAATAAATTTAAAAATTCAGATTTGAATCTCATTCAAACAAATTTAAAAATTCAGATTTGAATCACATTCAAACAACTTCAAAAATTCAGATTTGAATCACATTCAAACATTTTTTAAAAAATCAGATTTGAATCACATTCAAATATTTTTTAAAAAATCAAATCTGCATTTTATTGAATCAATTTTAAAAAATCAGATTTAAATATGATTCAAACAACTTTAAAAATTCAGATTTGAATCACATTCAAACAACTTTTAAAATTCAGATTTGAATCACATTCAAACAATTTTTTAAAATTCTGATTTGAATCATAATTTAATTGTGTGATTAAAACAACTAATTAAACACTTTAATTAGTCAATGAATAGGCCTTAGATCATACAAAAATTGCAGAATTAAAAGCCAAACCTTGAACCACCCATGGAACCATTGTTACCGCCACCAATGGTGGCTTCACCATGTGTGCCGCCACACCTCTTGATCCAACCAGCAATGGATCAATCATCTCATGATCAAATCACACAATTAAATCATATAATCAACAATCTAAATGGCAAATATAGTGGCTCTGATACCAATTGAAGGAACGGAAGCGTGAAAAACACAAGTTTATACCATTGAATTCAAAAATTTTCACCTAGGGTCACATGCACCATGCAAGATTTATTTTTATCTACTTGATTTCAATGATAAACAACATATTAAAACTCTTTTAATATGCTTTTTGGATCTGTATTTGCCATTTAAGATTTTAAAATTAATCAGATTAATTTTAGAACCCTAGATTAAATCAAGAACGATTACACTAACCTCTTGATGCACTGCAGCGTGTCTGCGCCTTTGAGATTCGTCTTCAGGACACCAAATGCTGTCCCTCTAGCTTGTCCACACCAAGAACACCTATGGAAGCCCTTGAACAGCCTCTAAAGCTTTTTCTATTAATTAGAAATTTAAGTTCTGCCTTTTAAGAGATTAGAGATGTAAACAGGACACTAGAAACAATTTCTAGTGTTCTTAATTCAAGAGATTGATGGCTAATCTCTTTGAATTGATGAGAGATGAAGAGAAATAGCTGGAGAGGCTCAAAGTGGCGTGACAAATGAGAGGAGAGGCTGCTGGTTATTTTTCTTTTCATAACCACACTTAAATAGCTAGGTTAACACATTAAACCCTAGCCACATGTCACCTTTTGATTAGCTCTAGGTTTAAGTGACCCAATCACATTGTGCCAAGTGTCAAACCTATATTTAATCTTGATTTTAATCATCTTACATGATTAAAAAACATTTGGCAACCTTATGTGTTATGCCATGTGTCACCATCTCATGATGCCACGTGTCACACTGCAAAATGACCAAAATGCCCCTGTGTCTTAATTTTGAGTTCTCAACCCAAAATAATTATTTTTCTTCTTTTAATTAATTTATATCAAATATAAATTAATTAATTAATCTCTATTAATTAATTTCTCATTAATTAAATTCATATTTAAACACTTTAAATATAAATTTAACTTATATTATACATCCAATAATCTAGATTTGGTTTCAAGTCATGCTAGGGACTTTGCAATCTAATTGCAAACCAAATCTATTTAATTAATCAATTAAACTCTTTAATTAATTAATTAAATCATATTTAAATAGGTGATAACTTGTGTATGTGTGTGACTTACTAGGCTCATCACTAATTGGCAATGAGAAATGATATCAACTCTTAATATCATCAGAACTCTTTCTTACCATAAATGATTTCTCTAAATCATTTTATGAACCTCATAGACCATGGTTAACACCTAGCTTAGCATGCCATGGCCACCCAATTAGTAATAAGGTTTACCTTAAATGAACCTATAATCATATGTTACCATGCACTAGAATCTCTCTGTTACAAAATCCCAACTCAAGCTGGAGTCATGGTTTATGTCAAACTCCATTTGCTATGAATATTATGTTCTCTTTTAATTCCAGTTCTTGATTAAAAAGATTTTCTCATCGAAACTCTTTTACGAATAAATCTATCTGTCTGGCCAGGAACTTGAAACATCAAGAACAATTAAATGAACATAGGATTTTATCTCTATTTACTTAGAGGAACAGATTCCATCTTGATCAACACCTACCTCCATATATAACTAGCAGGAGCCAACACATGCCTATATACCCATACATAGTACAAGTATGAAAGCAGTATCAAACTCAAACTACCTATATACAAGATAACTGTGCTATCTCAAGTCTAAAGATTATATGCACTGATATGATTTATGACAAAACATTGACAAGAGTAAACTCCATGTGCTTGTCATAAGCGTCACTGGTTCGGCCTACTTATCATTTATAAGTGCCTATCATGTTTGTTATATGGCATGAGACTCACCATTCCATCTTATTTATATCTCATATAAATAACTTGGGAACAAACATGAATACAATCTTTCTGGATAAGTCATGTCCTTATTATGAAGTATCCTCGATTGTGAACCTATTTATGATACTTTGTGCTAGAAATATTGTCACTCATATTCTTAACAACTTAAGAATAATATTTCTAACAAAATATCAATGGACCTTTTCTATTACACATAAATATATTATGTAAACGGAAAAGTGGAAATGCCTTTTATTAATAAAATTATGTACAAGATACATACTAAATGATATGCTCTAGGGCATACTACTAATAGGCAGAACATCAAGTTCCAGCTAGTTTGTTACATCCATTGCCAATACCAGACTGGAAATGGGAATGGATAACTATGGATTTTGTCATGGGACTTCCGAGGACACAGAATAGTCATGATGCAGTATGGGTTATAGTCGATAGACTGACCAAGTCTGCTCACTTTCTACCAGTCCAGATGAACTATAGCCTAGAAAGATTGGCTAGATTGTACATAGATGAGATTGTAAGACTGCATGGAGTGCCAGTATCGATTGTATCTGACAGAGATCCTAGGTTCACTTCTAGATTCTGGGGTAATCTTCAGAAAGACCTAGGAACTAGATTGAACTTCAGCATGGCATTCCACCCACAGACAGATGGCCAGTCTGAGAGGGTAATTCAGATCTTGGAGGATATGCTACGAGCTTGTGTGATTGAGTTTGAAGGTAGTTGGGATACACACTTGCCTTTGATTGAGTTTGCTTATAACAACAGCTACCAATCAAGCATTGGGATGCATCCATATGAAACTTTGTGACACCCCTTACCCATCTATAGTATAGCCAAGCAAGTTATGCCACTTAGTGTACCGTAACACCAATTCATATTTTAATTACAATTTATCCCTTTTAATTCATTTATTTACAATTTTTGATAAATCTGAATTTTTATGCAATTTTTATAGAAAATCCGGCAGAGTGCTGGCTGTAAATTAGAAAAACAGTTCTTTTGAACCTGTTTAAAAACACTTCCAATATAATTTCCAAATCCAAACTCCATTATACACACATATCTCAACTCAATCTCAAAATCTCATTACTATTTTCAGAAATTTTTCTTTTCTGTTCACATCATCACTGGAAGCACATTCATAAATATTTCTCAACATAATATACAGAAAATTTCAATAACATGAAATTTCATATATTTGCATTATTACATAATTTCAAGAGTTTATAGTTACAATCCAAACTAATACAAAATGCAAAATACAAAATGCTACCCAAAGTCCTAATGTCCTTACCATATGCACTGCAGATATGAGGTGACTCTGGACTCCGGATGCAGATTTGAAGGCTCACCCGGTCTGATGTCTACTGGGCTCCCCAGCTAAGTCTCTAGTACCTGCGCGTGGCAAAAGCGACGCGCTAAGCAATTATGCTTAGTGGTGACAATATAAAATAAAATAAAAATAAAAAATAAGTATGCATAATGTATGTTTACATTTTTGGGTAGACTTAATTTCTGATATTTATTGCAGTATTATTCGATTAAAATTTGGTAAGGTTTATTATCATTGCCCAAGTAACCCATACTAGTTGATTGGACTGGATAAACGGGTAAACTAGAACTGGGTACTAAGTACCTTGGACCATCACACCATTGGTCACATTGTGTCTCCCGGTGTGCAATAGAACAACTAATAAGCTGTAATAATTATCAGTGATAAAACCCAAGTGTAACAACTCAAAAAACATAGCCACTATTATGTCACAAAATGGCATGGGAAGCCATGAAACACAGAATGGCATGAAGCCATATGCAGTACTGCTAATAGAACCCTATTGGCATGCCAACCTATCCAAACCAATCTTGCTAGGTATACTAGGGCATATTACATTTTTAAGTTTCACAATTCTTGAATTTCAAGTTTTGGTGTTACTATTCAATTCATTAGTCAACAAAATGTTGACCTTTACATGGACAATAGGTACATTGGTTTTAATACTCCCAACATACCACATTTTACATTCTAAAATTATTGGTATTGGTTGCCAATACCATTTCTAAACTTAATGTTAATTGGATAGAATTTTCAGTTTTCATGCTTTGTCTTTTCTGTTCCATTAATCATTTTTGCAGTGGGAATTTGACAAAGTGATCAACATGAAAGTTGTTCCTTATTTTGTCTAGTTGCATTTCCTTTCTTGAATCACTCTATTTGGAGTTTTCTAACTCAAGTTATGGCCCAAAAACCACAACTGGCCAGATTGAAATTTTTTCAGAATTTCTGGACTGACCAAATCTACAGTGTTAGGAGCAGTGACTTCAGGTCACTTTTTGAATATGCTATGGTCATAATTTGGTTAGGTTTCTTCATGAAAATTGTTTTTCTATATCTCAGCTTGTTGCTGGTAAAATTTCAGGTCAATTAGACCTTTCTACACTGAGTTATGGCCAAATGACTAAACACTATTCATTTAGTCATTTTGCCTAGGCAGAATGCAGGTTACCTGGATTAGGGCAATCTTTTGGTCAACTTGGTTTGGTTTTCTAGGCATGGTTTCTCCACCAAAGTTGTGCTATTATGTGTCTATTTTCATGTCCAATTGGCCTTACAACAATTGAACCTCTACAATTCTAGTTATTGCTGCCCAAACCTGCTGGACTCATGCCCAGTCCTACAGGTCACCAAGGGCAGCCACACCAAACTCTAATCCCACTACACAATTCACTTCATTTTTTATTTAAACATAACAAAATGGTCACTAATTGACCATTAAAACCTACTTTCATTATCACATGATCAAAGTCTTATTTTCCACCCCAAACCCTAACTCAAACATCATCAATCATGCATTATCATTTGCATTACATCACTTCACTCAAGAGATGTACATTAAGGGCAGCCATACGAGCATGTTAGCTCCATAAAACTCACCATAATCATACCCCAACCAAGGCTACCAAAATTTAGGGATGGCATACAAATGGTATTTCATCAATTTCTTTGTCATTTACACTCATTCATAGTCTTTAAACATGAATTTAAAGTGAAATTCAAGGTTAGGTCACAAACCTCTAATGGAGTGAGATTTCCCACTTGCTAGAGTTCTTGTTTTCCTTTTCTTTTTGCTCCCAAAAGACTTGTCAAGATGTATGAACACTTTTTTGTGTTGCTAGGTTAGGGTTTAGTTGGGTAAAAGTTAGGGAAATGAAGCTTGAAAAAGCTTGCACATGGTGGCCATGGAGGGTATGGGTGACGGCAAGAAGAAGAAGAAAGAGAGAGTTCTGATTTTTTTTTTCATTTTTCAGCCCATTTGGTCTCTTTTAAATAAGTTTATGCCATGTGTGAACATTGGATTGGTTGGGAGAATTTTAATGACATCATGATGATGTCATAATTCCATTTTCTTTTATTTTCTCTCTTTTTCTTGTCTATTTAATTTAATTTAAATTTTTAACAATATTTATTCATATTTCATGTCATAGAAATTATTCATTTAACTGGACAAGTTGGCCAAAAATCATCTCTGAAGACGAAATGACCAAAATGCCCTCCGTTTGGCTTAATGAGCCAAAATTGTGTGTACCGATAGAAAAATTTTTCTAAGCATTTTCTTAGCATTCTAATGTCATAAAAACCTCAATGACCCTTCTTTGGAGTCCCAATAATTATTTTATAATTTTTCCACTGGGTCTAGGGTTGCTAACGGCCTTCACCGTCACTTCCCCTTCGGGTTACTCATCTCTGGTGTTTCAGCTCGTTTAATCTTAGTGTATTTGGTTTCTAAAATTTTTTCTTGATTTTTATGAGCATTATTTAGTTTCTTTATAACTCCTCACTCTATTCTATTTATAATTTCAAACATTCTAACTACCCGAACCGACATTAGTCACCGGAATAGTAGACTGTACGGACTAGCTAAAGTGAGGATGTTGCAAGCTTTGTATGGCAGAAAGTGCAGAACTCCCCTATGTTGGGATGAAGTAGGTGAAAGAAAGATGATTGAGCCAGAAATTATTCAGCAGACATAGGAAAAGATCAGATTGATCAGAGATCGACTCAAGGCTATATTAGACCGTCAGAAGTCTTATATTGATTTGAAAAGAAGAGATATTGAATATGCAGTGGGTGATAAGGTATTCCTCAAAGTCTCTCCTTGGAAGAGGATTATGAGATTTGGCAGAAAGGGGAAACTAAGTCCTCATTTTATCAGACCATATGAGGTTCTAGAAAGAGTGGGTCTTTTGGCATATCAGTTGGCATTATCTCCAGAGCTAGAAAGGATACACAGTGTCTTCCATTTGTGTCCATGTTAAGGAGGTATAGATCTGACCCATCTCATGTTTTATCAGTTGAAGAGATTGAGGTAAATCTAGACCTTTGATATGAAGAAGAACCTATAGAGATTCTGGCATATGAGGTAAAGCAGCTAAGGAACAAACAGATACCCTTGATGAAAGTGCTGTGGAACTATCATTCAGGCCAGAAAGCTACTTGGGAACGTGAAGAGGACATGAGGAGACAACACCCACAGCTGTTCAAAAACTGATGCCAGGTAAAATTTCGAGACAAAATTTATTTTAAGGGGGGAGAATTGTAACATTCCTATGTTAGATAGTGCGTTCTACTGTTCTGGTGACCAGTGTCTGTCCGGACAGCTAGAATGCCTAGAACTACACTTAAATGTTAGTGAGGAGACATGAAATAATGAAATACAATAGAGGAAAATACAAGAAAAATAAAGGAAAAATAAAAGACAGAAAATGTAACTAAGTTAAACGAGCCAAAAATTGTAGTGATGGGTGACTGCACCGGGAAGTTGCGGCGTGGAACGTTAACTAGCCCTAGACCGCGGGAAACTCTGAGAAATATTTTTAAGATTTAAATGAACATCTATTAAAGTATAAATGACATAGGAAATGTTAAAGAAAAATTAATTAATTAGTACAAAGAAAAACGAGAAATCGAGAAAATGGCAAAAATCGGTGTTACCGAAAAATTGAGAATACAACCCGAATAGGGGCATTGTGGTCAATTGACACTCCGAGTTGACTTTTGACCTCAATGTCCATTAAAAATAAGCAGTATTACGCTTTCAAAATATCATGAAAAATAAAAATATGTACATAATGTAAATAGTGGAAGTAATGAGGCTAATTTGCAAATTTAGTAACTTTAATTAAATAAGTCATTTCCTAAAGTTAGTGCGCCACTAACTCACATTGTGGGACACCTTTATAAAGCATTTGGATAGATTAAACTTCATCTTCAATCTCATTTCAACACCAGCCGAAACTAATTCCCATGGAAGCTCCCATGGCCGCCCCATTTTCCACCTTCATCTACCCATGATCAAGCTTTGTTCTTCCTAAATTCCTTCACTAAAGTTGGACTATACAACTTGGCAAAGAGTGTGGCAGCAAAAAGGGAAGGATTTGAAGAAGTTTTAATAAGCTTCAAAAGAGGTAAGTGCTTGTTTTCCATTGTTTCTTCATTAAAGTTGTAATAGAGGTTGTGGGGTGCTAGATTATGGAAGAAATTATGAGATTTGATGAGTTGTTGAAGTGTACCATTTTGGGCAGCCATGGAAGTGAAAGGTAAGTGGTTTGTTCTTATATGAATTTGATGGGTAATGAAGTTAATTAGAGTGCTTAAATGTATAAGAGTTTGATTTTTATGTATATGTGTGAATTGTGAATGTAAAGTGAGATCACATGTTGAAATTGGGAAGCTTGATGTATATGAACAATTTGGGCAGCCTCATAGTGAAGATTGGTAATGTTTAAGTTCATGAAAAGTTGTTGAGTTATGGTACAAAAAAATGGTAACATATGTATATGAAATAGTGATGATAATGTATGTAATTTGGTAGTATAAATTGTATGTATTGGTTAGGAGTATTATATGGAAAATTATTTAGAATTGGATATTGTAAATTAGAAGTTATATTTGGTGTATGTAAGCTCATTGTATTCTGTCCACACTTGCTATAATTCAAACTAATGAATGGGTATGGTATGGTACAAGTGCAGAATGGTTTGGGAAGTAAAGACATATTTGGTGAATGTGTGATTGGTTTAGTGTTTGAGAGACATGTAAAGGCAGTATACATATGAGCCTATAACCCTAAGTGTATGACTCCAATTGGAATGAGGCCAATTAGAGGTGAAACTAGGCATAAAATGTGCCAACTTTCATGAAGAAAGCCTACCTAAATTCTGTCCAAAAAGTGACATGAGAATTGACCAAATCAGGATTAGTGACTTTGCAAACATGAAAATTGACCATTTAAATAGCAGTCAGTATTTTGGCCATAACTCACTCAAAAAAGGTCCAAATGACTTGAAATTTATACCATGGAAATCTTAGACATAGAGCTACAACTCTTATGAAGACATCAAAACCCAGAAATGACCATAAGCAAGTCAAAATGCTTGCAAAATTTCGGGTATAAAAACTGCCAGAATCAGAAATGACTTAAAAATGACCTAAGTTTGCCATTTTAGTGCAATCTGTCCAGCAATAGTAAAATGACCATAACTTGGTCTAGTAAACTCCAAATGACCTAAAATTTTTGGCAAAAGTTCACTAAGACATAGACCTACAAGTTTGTAATTTGGACCAGAACCCGAAAACCAAGGGAACTAGGTTATCCGGTTAGGTCAAAGTAGCATTCCGAAATCTGATAAATTACAATAAAATGCAATACACTTGAAAATAAAATTGGTAACATATACCAACACTAAAGGACTATAAAATGTAGCATATTGGTAACATTAAAATTAATACCCCTAGAGTGCATCAAAGTTCAACATTATAGGTTGACTAAGGAAAGCAATAATATTAAATAAAATTAATTATTGAACTTTATTATTATAAATAATTTAAAAGAGTTCTAAAACACTTCAAATTGTGTGTTTCAGTTAGCAAAGACTCAGAGAAGGAGAAGAACCACTGAGTCAAGGCCAAGAGGCATTTATCAGAGGTTTGGGCACAACAGTTATTTCTTTTGAATTTTCAATTGAAATAAATTATGACAATTTGTATGTTATTGCTTAAATTGTGAAAAATTTGTTTGAATGATATTTAATGGATACTTATTGCTTGAAAAATATTGCAAATAGTTTGAAACCACAGCTATCATGTATATTGATTGAATTCCTCGCTAGCTTGTCTAGTAGGATGAATTGGCTTTGAATTCCCTCTCTGACTGAAGTGTTGAGGTGTGTGTCAGTTGAGGATGAATAGGATGAGTACTCATATAATTGCTAGCTAGCTATGTTATTCCTCACTAGCCATCAGCTTTTGGGATGAATTGGACTTTGGAAACATGATTAAGCTGTGTGTGTGATTTATTGATATTTATTGTGATATTGTGAAATGGAGAAATTCTTTATGACATTCACTGTCTTTTGAATTCAACTATGATTTTAAGTATCTACAGTTTATATGATTTATGGTTTTAAATTACATTTTCTTAATGTTGTGCACCACTGAGACATTGGCTCAACGATAGCTTTTTCATTGCTGTCGCAGGTAGACAGATGGACAGAGCAGCATAGTAGGCTGCTTGTGCTACATTTTGAGATTTCACCGGGTATATTGAGCATACCATATTTTTGTAATTTTTATTGTAATGTATATGAACTATATGTATATATTGTACTAGTCTTGAGCAGTTGTAAACTAAAATTATAAATTATTTTGGCCTGTAAAAATATTGTGACATATTTCTCTTATCTCAGCTTTTGGAACACTGGAAAATTGATGTTGATGGAGCTCAATCTTAGACAGAGGCGATGAATTGAGTTCCTAAAGGACTATGATTGTGTGATAGATTACCATCCTGGGAAGGCAAATGTTGTTGTTGATACCTTGAGTCAAAAGTCCATCACAGCTTTAAGATCACTAAATGCACGTGTATCCTTAGCTCAAGATGGAGCTATTTTAGCTGAGTTACAAGTGAGGCTAAACCTACTACAGCAGATACAAGATGGGCAAAAGGCAGATGAAAAATTAATGGTTATTATGGGTAAAATCTCAGAGGAGAAAGAAACTAATTATGAGGTGAAAATCGATGGGTGTCTGTACTACAAAGGAAGAGTATGTGTACCAGATGATTGGGAATTGAAGACTAGTATTCTGAAAGAAGCACACACTAGTGTTCATGCTATGCGCCTAGGAAGCACAAAAATGTATAATGATTTGAAGCCTCATTATTGGTGGCCTGGTATGAAGAAGGATATAGCTGACTATATTACTAGGTGCTTGACATGTCAACAAGTTAAAGCAGAACATCAAGTTCCATCAGGATTGCTACAGCCTATAAGCATACCTAAATGGAAATGGACTGGGTCACTATGAATTTTGTCAGTGGTCTACCTTTCACCCAGAAGAAGCATGATGCAGTGTGGGTGATAGTGGATAGATTGACGAAGTCAGTACATTTTCTGCCAGTTAGGACTAACTACTCACCAGAGAAGCTAGCAGAATTGTATATCAGTGAGATATTTAGACTGCATGGAATCCCACTTTCCATCATATCTGATCGAGACCCAAGGTTTACATTGAGATTTTGGAAGAAGTTGCAAGAAGCCTTGGTCACACAACTCCACTTTAACACGGCTTTTCATCCTCAGATGGATGGAGAGTTGGAACGAGTAATCCAGGTAAACCTAAAAACCAATTGAATTCTTACAAATAATAAATTGAAATAATAGTAACAACGTGAATTATGTGATAAGTCCTTGAGGATATGCTGAGGAGTTGTGTCATTGAGTTTGAGGGGAGTTGGGATAGATACCTCCCACTGGCAGAATTTGCATATAACAATAGCTATCAAGCTAGCATCCAAATGGCCTCGTATGAAGCACTGTATGGGAGGAAGTGTAGAACCCCATTGTGTTGGACTGAATTGGGTGAAGATAAGCTAGTAGGACCAGACCTAGCGAAATAGACTGAGGAGAAAGTAAAGTTAATCAAAGCTAATTTAAATGATGCCTCAGATAGATATAAATCTTATGCTGACTTGAAGAGAAAAGAGATAGAGTATGCAGTTGGCGACAAAGTGTTTCTCAAAGTCTTACCGTGGAAGAAGGTACTGAGGTTTGGAAGAAAGGGTAAGTTAAGCCCTAGGTTCATTGGCCTATATGAAGTAATTAAACGTGTGGGACCAGTAGCCTATCGGCTAGCCTTACCGCCAGAGCTAGATAAGATCCACAATGTGTTTCATGTGTCTATGCTAAGAAGATACTGCCCAGAACCTTCACATGTCATCTCCATGGAAGAGATTGAAATTCAACCAGACTTGACATATGCAGAAGAACCCATATAGATCCTAACTCGGGAAGTGAGGAACTGAGAAATAAATAAATTCCACTAGTGAAAGTGCTTTGGAGGCACCATAATACCGATGAGGCAACTTGGGAAAGTGAAGAGACGATAAGGCAGCAGTTTTCACAACTTTTTGCATCAGGTAAATTTCGAGGACGAAATTTTTATTAGAGGGGAAGAGCTGTAACATCCTCATTTAGTTAATCCATACATTCTACTGTTCCGGTGACCAATGTCGGTCCGGGTAGCTAGAATATTTAGAATCATAATTAGACTAGAGTGAAGAGTTATAAATAAACCAAATAATGATAAGAAAAATTAAGGAAAATTTTTAGAAATGAAATGCACTAAAGTTAAATGAGCCGTAGTCCTAGTGATGAGTGACCCTAACGGGAGTGACGGTGAAGGCTGTTAGCAACCCTAGACCCGGGGAAAACTCCATGAAATAATTTTTGGGATTTCAGGGAAGGATTCTTGGGGTTTCAATGAGAATAAAATGCTAAGAAAACACAAGGAAAATTAAATCAATCGGTACACACAATTTTAGCTCATTAAGCCAAATAGAGGGCATTTTGGTCATTTCGTCTTCAGAGATGATTTTTGACCAACTTGTCCAATTAAGTAAATAAATTATATGACATAAAATATGAATTAATATTGATGGAAAATTAATTAGAAGTGAGTAGAAATGAAAGAAAATGAAAAATGAATAAAATGCCAAATTATGACATCATAATGATGTCATTTTAAACCCTCCCACCAATCACCATTTAGCAAGTCTTCTTAAAACAAATAAAAGAGATAAGAATTAAGGAAAAAAAATTAGAATTGTCTTTCTTCTTCAGCTGGCTGAACCAGCTCCATGGTGTTCCACCATTGCCATCTCAACAAAGCTTTAATTCCCACCTTAAATCACCTTTAAACCCTACCTTGTCTTCACTACATTTGATCTTTATACCTTTTGTAAACTTGAGGCAGCAAAAAGGAAAGGAAACAAAGAGGTTTTGCAAGTGTGAGAAACTCTTCAACTAAGGTTATTGCCCAATTTATTCTCTCTCACACTCAATTCATGTTTAAGGACATAATATAAGTTGAAATTATAAGTTTAATGCATGAATTGAACTTTGAGAATTTGGGGACTTGAGAAAAATTAGGGTTTTACTCATGTGTTGGTGAATGGAAGTCCTAATGGTCAATTAGTGACAATTTGGCTATGTTTGATGAGGAATTGAATTGAATTGTGGCTTTGGATTTAAGGTTGGGTATGTTGCCTCACAAGACCTGCAGGGCTGGATGTGCGTCCATCAGGTTTGGGTAGATATAACTAGAGTTGTGTAGGTTCAGTTGATGCAAGGTTAATTGGTCATGAAACTAGACACATAATGCCACAACTTTGATGAAGAAACCTTGCCCAGAAAACCAACTTAAGTTGACCTAAAAACTACCCTAATCCGGGTGACCAACATGCTATCCCTGGAAAATGACCAAATGAATAGTATTTGTCAAATGGTCATAACTCAGCGTAGAAAAGTCCAATTGACCTAAAATTTATATCAATGAAAAGCTTAGACAATTTAGAAAAACTTTCATGAAGAACACCAAACCAAATTCTGACCATAACCCATCTGAATTGCTAACTAAATTCAGGGTATCAAAACTGCCAGAACCATTTCTGCCAAAAAATTTTGGGTAGATACCAATCCAGCCAGCCTTAAATAAATTAGCATAACTTGAGCTAGAAAACTCCAAATAGAGTAATTCAAAAAGGGAATTAAAGAAGACACATAAAGGAACAACTTTGATTAAGAACATTTGGCAAAATTCTCATTGTAGAATTGCCTAAAGGAACAGTGAACTCTAGCACCCAAAACTGAAATTTTTGATTTATTTCCTATTAGTTTTAAGTGTTGATTGGCAAGCAATGCCAACACTTTTGTGAACCAAAATGTGGTAATTTCATGTGGTTAGAACTCATGTAACTATTATATATAAGAAAGTCAATATTTTGACTCGAATAGTAAAATGAATAGTAACCTTACGTATTAAACACAAATATTCAATTAAGAGCTTTGTAATATGCCCTAGTAGACCTAGTAAGATTGGTTTGGATAGGTTGGCATGCCAATAGGATTCTGATAGTAGTACTGCATATGGCATCATGCCATTCTGTGATTTATGGCTTATGTGGCCATTTCGTGATTTTATGGCTTTTAGCCATTGTGACACTATTGTGATACTTGGCCTCGTGCCTAATATTTATTATAGCTTATTAGCTGTTCTGTTACACACCGGGAGACACAATGTGACCGATGGTGTGACGACCCGAGGTATTTGGTACCCAGTGCCAGTTTACCCATTTATCCAGTCCAGTTGACTAGTATAGGTTACTTGGGCAATCAAAATAAATCTTACTAAATTTTAATCAAATAATTAACATAAAAAGTATCAGATTACTGCAAATAATTGCCAGAAACTCAATTTGCATAAAATGTCAGCATACACTTTGCATGTTTGTTTCATTCTAGTTATTTTTATTTTATTATTGGCACCACTAAGTAGTATTGCTTAACGCGTTGCTTTTGCCACGCGTAGGTATAGGAGATACGGAGCGTGAGCCCAGTGGACCCCAAACTGGGTGAGAGTCAGATCTGCTAGTGTCCTGTGTCACCTCTCATCTGCAGTGTATTTTGGTAGGGCATTAGGATTCTCTTTTGTATTTTTGTAAATTGTATTTTGTATTTAGGTCTTTATGTTATCATTTAAATTATAAACTCTTGTATCATTTTATATTGTAAATTAATGAAAATTAAGTATTGCCTTCATAAAAGTGAGTTCAAATTGAATTATATATGATATGGATTTAATGAATGAAAATTGTTGAGAAATATTGAGATAATATTGATTATTTGGAGTTGAGAATGATTGGAAAAATATTTGGAACTGTTTTCCACAGGTTCTAAAGAACTGTTTTCTCCATTTTTAGTTGGCACTCTGCCGGATTTTCTGAAAAATCTTCGGAACCTCCAATAAATTTAAAATTTCAATAAATGATGTAAATGATATCAATGTCATAAGTTTCACTTAGTGACCCATAAATAAATAAATTTTGAAATGATAAACATCAATGAGTTAAGATCTGGTGTTCCGGCACACTGTGTAGCATATCTTGCTCAGCTACACTGTAGACAGGTAAGGGGTGTCACAGTGCTTCTAAAGGTATCTCTAATGAAGGGCATCATTAGGTTTAGACAAGAGGTAAACTAGCTCCAGGGTATATTGGCCATATGAAGTGTTGCAAAGGGTTAAAAATGTATCTTATAAGTTAGCTTTGCCACCAGAAATGGAGAGAATCCATTCGATATTCCACGTTTCTATATTGAGAAAGTTTGTGCAAGATTCGAAATAAGGTTATAAGTGAAGTGGAAATTTTAGAAGATCTTTCATATGGTGAAGAACCTGTTTGGATTATAGGCACTCAAGTAAGGAAGTTAAGGAACAATGAGGTACCTATGGTCAAGGTGTTATGGAACCACCACAACATGGAAGAGTGTATGTGGAAAACTCATGACTCCATGATTGTCACACCTTATCCCTGGTAAGGCATGACATGTTCCCGTAGCATACCTAAAGAATTACCGAACTCCACCTACCGATAACCCATTAGTTATGCTACAAAGGATTGTAAAACAAATCATAGCTTTTTATCTTGTCAATTATTTTGCGAAACACTGCATGAGAATAGTTAAAATTCCATGTAAACATTCATTGAAAAATAATAATAGACTAAATATTGCAAAAGTTACATTTTCTTAAGTCTCAAAGTAAAATACAAAATAGTTACAAACTCAAAATGTGATAGCAAAGCAATGCTTTTAAATACAAACTGCTCAATGTCTATACATCCATACATATAGGTACAAAATATATCCAAAGGAATCACAAGGGTATACCTAACGTAAATACCCACAAACAATACCAAAATGTTGCTTTCAAGTCTCTCACTCGGCAGCCTTCTCTTTTCCCTTACCTGCGACAGCATAAAGAAGCTATCGCTGAGTATAACACTCAGTGATGCACAACTAATAACTTTAAAACTTAAGGTAAAACACAATTTGTCAAAGCATAATAAATCACATTTTTCTTAAGCATGAAAACTTCACAATAGTTCTAAGTCCTTAAGAGCCATTTATTGGAATAACATTTCAATTGAGAAATCACGCTTCATAAATCACAATTCACAAAGCATTAGCATTACCAACATCAACACACAGTTTAGGCCATGACACAAAATTTCACGATCAGTGCCGTGTTGTACACCACAACAAAGCAATCTCAACCTCACTAACCGTTATTAATGAGGGAAGGGCTAGCTAGCTAATGAGCACTCATGTAGTCTTACCCCACTAACCGTTACTAATGGGAGACATAATTAATATCAATTATCAATCCCAAGTAGCCGTTACTACTGGGGAGTTCTGAAAGGGACTGTTATGCTAACTGTGGTTTCAAAACAATTTCCAAAAATTTCACTCAACAATCACATTTATAAACTAATAAACACATTTAAATTCATCTAATATCCATATAAAGGTGGCAACACCCAAATTTCTTAAATGTAAGAGAAAAATCATATTTCAATCAAAGTAAACTTGTTCAAAGCAACTCATTCAATTTAACACATTCCAAGCAATTTAGAAGTTTAAAAACGAAGAAAAGGTTAGTTGTGCACAAACCTTCAATGCTCTCCTTTCTCTTTACTCACTATTCCTTGTCCGTTTCAACTTCTTTTTCTATTGAAAATACACAAATAAAATACCTCAAAACCAATCTCAATTGCTGCCAAAAACTCATTATTTGCATGTCTAATGCATCCCAAGTTAGCTTTGCAAATTTTAGAAAATTTTAGTTTTGGACAACTTGGTACCCCAATATTTGAACCCAATTGTTACCTAGTTTCGATCATAATTTGGTGAGGTGTTCTTCATGAAAATTGTTTATCTAGGTCTTAACTTTATTTTCCTTTTTGAATTTCCTAATTCGGAGCTATGTACCTCAAGTTATGCCTAAAACACGATTACTGTTCACGTCACTGTTCATGCTGCAGATTTAGTTCTGGCAGATTTATCGATCCAACTTCGTTTAGCAATTTAATCAAGTTAAGTCCATAATTTGGTCTAATTTTCTTCATACTAAATGTTCTACTATGTCTTAGGTTTCCATCAATTCAAGAATCGCCTAAATCTGCAATTCATGCAAAGTTTACTGTTCATATGGTAAATCTGCAATTCTGCAGATTCAGTGATTCAACTTTGCTCAGAAATTTGATTGTGTTAAGTCCATAATTTGGCCTCAAGTCCTGCATATGAAATGTTCTACTATGTCTTAGGTTTCCATCGGTTCAAGAATCGCCTAAATCGGAGTTTTCTAGAGAGAGTTATGGCCATGCAAATTTTACTGTTCATATGGTCAAAATCTGTAGGTTCTAGATTTATGTCTCCAAGTTCAAGGCTCATTTCGGATAGCTTAAGGTCATTTTCGAGGCAAGGTATCTTCATGAAAATTCTAGTCCTATGTCTTAAGTTTTGTTTCCAATTGGTTTCACACCAATTGGACTTGTGTAGCTTAAGTTATGGGCTTCCAAACACACTGAATTCAGTGTGCAAAATTCTGCCCTAAGTTCAATTTTTCATTTGTTCAATTACTTTCACTAACCAACCTCAATTCACATTTAATTTACCCAAAATGACTATAATTTAACATTGACACATCAATGACACTTCTTAGCACAAACCCCACAATTTTCAAATACCAAAGTTTGTAATTTTCCCTAATCCTACCATTTCATTACTTCCATTCATCAACCCAATGTCAATTCAAACTAAATAACCTCAAATGATCATAATTTAACACTGCACATACCAATTTCACTCTCTAGCACCAAAACCCAATTTTCCCATGAACCCTAATCTTCCATAATTTAATTTACACAATCTCATGAAATCTTACTACTCCCAATCATGCATACTACCTTAATTTAACTTATATTTATCATCAATTTAACTAAAATACATCAAAACCCTAATTTTTCCTAAGTTGGCCAAAACCCTAGTGTAGGTTCCATACATGTTTCCTTTCAATTTCTCATGAAATTGCATCATAAGTTAACTTCATTCAGGGCTTATACAACTAATCTAACATGAAAAGAAACTTACCTCAAGTAACCACATCTAATCTTCAATTTCTTCTAACTCTTTTGTTCTCTTAGCTTCTAATCTCTCAATGAAAGATAAATTTGATGTTTTCTACCAATTAAATAGAAAACCCATGGAGAAAAAGTGGAGAAAATCAATGGTTGAGAGAGGTTGTAAGTGGAAGAATGAAGAGAGAAGAAAGAAAAGAGAGGGAGAGGAGGTGTGCGGGGGGGCAACTAAATAAGGGAGGGAGGAAGATGACTTTCTTTTATACTTATCCCAATTATTTATTTATTTAATTAATTTTTATTGAGTTGTCTAAAGCCCATTGGTCCTAAAATTTTAATTGGGTCAAAATGGACCTAAAATTCTAGATTTTTATTTCTTTTATTTTCCTTTCACTTTATACTTGAATTCTTTTCCTAAAAAAAATTATTCCATAATTCAATTCATTAATTTCACTTAAATTAATTATCATTTTGGTCAAAAGTCAACTCTTGAGGTGAATTGACCAAAATGCCCCTCATCGGTTCATAATCCCTCCTTTTCAATATACCCGGTGAATCCTTATATTTTTTGGTCACTTGAATTTTTATTGTGTCTATCTCAATTAATTTTCTATTTATTTTTGGTCGTAAAGGTGTCTTTAAATAGTACTAGTCACAAACCAAAAATAGTACTATTCATAACTCGGAGGTTCGAGGTGTTACAATGATATAACAATATCCCTAGCTTTTCTAGGTATGTTCTATATATTGTGTATGTTATGTTTGTTATGCTATGTTTTTATGTGTTTAGTTTAATATTTAAGGATGAATGTTCTTAAGGTGGGAGAATGTAATACTTGCCATTTTTCGATGTCAGAATATTTCTCCTTGGCAGAATATTCTGGTGAATATTAAAACTTCACTGACAAGGGAGTGGCAGTAAGATGTGAAAGTATATTCATGTATGTGTATTTGAGATGTTCAAAATATATTTAAAAATGAAAAATGTTTTAAAGATTTTATTTCCTAAAATTTTTAAAGTGTTATTTTGGGTAGAAAAAACTTCGGCAGCCAATGGATAAACTTTCAACCACAAAAGTCCTTTTTATGGTTCGAATGCCCATTTAGACAGAACAGACTCTGACAGTCGAAAGCATGGCTTTTGGCAACCAAAAGTCCTTTGACTATCAAGGGTATAAAAGGGACCAAAGCACCTTTTTCTGCCTAAAACACTTGGGTTTTCTTTCCTTTTCTCTGTCTCAACTACTAGGGCATATAAGGAGTTATTTGAAGAGATTTCTTTGAGTTTTTGAAGATTTGGAGGTGGATTCTTCCATTTACAAGTGTGAAAGAGTATATTTAAGCTTTGAGATTTTAATTCTCTCACCTCTAAGCTCTAAGAAGAGAGTTAACTTTCTTTTCTTCTTGATCTAATAGGTATATCTAAGAAAGTTGATGAGGGATCAGATTTCTCTAACTTCAATTTCATGAAAAGTTATTTTAAATTGAGTTTTAGGAAGTTTATATATGCTAGGGTTAGGGTTTTGTAATTTTATGTTGAAATTGCATGTTTTATGATTAGAATAATTATGTTTAAGTGTTATGGACCTTAAATGGCTAGTTTCTCTTAATGGATTTGAAGAAATCCATGTACATGTTATGTTGGGTTTGAGGAAACCTAGGATTTGAGTTTTTGATTAATGTATATGGGTATTAAGTATGTTTTCAAGTTATGTTAGGCCCTAAAGATGTGTGCATATGATGGGATTGTGTTTTAGAACCTTGGGATGAGTTTTAAGGTTTTTGGGAAAAGGATTTTGCAGGTTTTTGGCTTGAAGGTTTGGTAATCAAAGCATGCAGTTTCTCAAAAAATCTGGAAAATTTTCAGGTTTAGCAACCAATATTACACCCCTCACCCGTCTACAGTGTAGCTAAGTAAAGCGTGCCACATTCGATGCCAAAGCACCCTATCTTATCCTGTCGTGTCCATTGTTAATTTTTTAAACTTTGTAGAAAACATATGGTAATATTTTTTTATCACAAATTATTTCTGTGGAAACAAGGGCAGAGCCTTCTCTGTTTTATTGGCATTTAGCAGGTTCTAATAGCTACCTATTAAAAACAATTTCATATATGTATATGTTCTATTCACCTTGTCATATAACATATCATATCATATGTGTTCATTCAATTTCAAGAAAATAATATTTTTCATTCATTCATTCATATGTAAATTATACACAAAAGTTAATAAGCTTATTTTTTTATAGTCTCAAAAATATCAATACAATTTATTACATCATGAACTATAATTACATAAACCAAAATATTAGTCTATACATGGGCCCTACCAAAATACTATAACTAACGAGGTGACTCTAGGCTCTAGATGGTAGCAGATCTAGAAAACTGTAATCAGAGTACTACTATGGCGGCTGCTGCTGTGTCTGGTCTCCAGTACCTATGTGATGGAAAAACCAACGCGCTAAGCAAATTGCTTAGTGGTGCATAATCTTAAAGAAATTCAACTAAATAATTATAAATAATAATTTTGTGTAAACTTTTGCAATTCTAGGCCATTTGCATATTTTACTGCACTTTGGAAATAAATTACTTAGCAGTATCTTTTCTGTGTATTTATTTCATTCTCTATCTTTTTAAACTCATGTTAAAGTCTTTGGAATCATATTAGTGTATTTTATGTCATATCTGTATATTTCATGTCATATCTGTATTTTTGTGCCCAAGTAACCTATAACAAACTATAATGCTGGATACACATAAGTATACGGGTTAGACAGCCATATGTCTACCATGTATACATCTGTCAGGCACGAAGCCAGCTGTTAGGCCAGCTGTCAGGCATGAGGCCAGCTGTCAGGCTTGTAAAGCCAGAAATAAAGTTATGCACAATGGCATCTGTCATGTCAGGCATAAGGCCAGTGGGCAAGCATACAATAGCCTGTATACAACTGTCTGTCAGGCACAAGGCTAGTGGTCAGAAATCATATCAGATATATTTTGTCAGTCAATGATTATTCATGTAGGCAGTACTGCTATTTGCAGTCTCTAATTGGAATACCAATCGATCCAACTGTATATATAAGTCTAGGTACACTTTAGGCAAATTAGTATTATTAAGCACTTATAGTTTTATTATTTCATGCTATGTACCATTAAGGGTTCATAACATATTGTTATTTCACTTCATGTACTATCTATGCTTTATACAATTTTCATGTCATTATAATGGGAACATAGGTCCCAAGTACATATTCATATAACTTATGTATTTATGTGACACCCCTTACCCGCCTACAGTGTAGCCGAACAAGTTATGCCACTCAGTGTGCCAAAGCACCAATTTATGTTTCTATTTACAATTATCCCTTTTTAATTTATTTATTTACAATTTTGATAAATCTAAATTTTTTCACAAATTTTATAGAAAATCCGGCATAGTGCTGGCTGTAAATTGGAAAAACAGTTCTTCTGAACCTATTTAAAAACACTTCCAATATAATTTCTAAATCCAACTCCATTATGCACATTTCAAGCCAATTTCAAAATCTCAATCTCAAATTACAATACTATTTTTAAAACTTTTCTGTTCACTTCTTCACTTGAAGCATATTCATAAATATTTCTCAACATTTCATTTATCAACATACACTATGCAGAAATTTTCAATAATATGAAATTTCATATATTTACATTAATACATAATTGCAAGAGTTTATAGTTACAATCCAAACTAATACAAAATGCCAAAATACAAAATGCTCTCAAAATCCTATGTCCTACCATATGCACTGCAGGTGTGAGGTGACTCGGGACTCCGGATGCAAATCTGAAGACTCACCCAGTCTGATGTCTGCTAGGCTCACCAGCTAGGTCTCCAGTAACTGCGCGTGGCAAAAGTGACGCGCTAAGCAATTCTGCTTAGTGGTGACAATATAAAATAAAATAAAATAAAATAAAATGAATATGCAGAATGTGTGTTTACATTTTTTGTAGACTTAACTTCTGATATTATTTGCAGTATTATTCAATTAAAATTTAGTAAGATTTATTATCATTGCCCGAGTAACCCATACTAGTCGAATGGACTGGATAAACGGGTAAACTGACACTGGGTACTAAGTACCTTGGACCATCACACCATCGGTCATATTGTGTCTTCCGGTGTGCAATAGAACAGCTAATAAGCTGTAATAATTGTCAGGGTTAAAACCCAAGTATATCAACTCAAATAACATAGCCAAAGGCTATTATGTCACAGAATGGCATGGGAGGCCGTGAAACACAGAATAGCATTAAGCCATATGCAGTACTGTTAACAAAACCCTATTGGCATGCCAAGCTATCCAAACCAATCTTGTTAGGTATTCTAAGGCATTTTACACTTTTAAGTTTCACAATTTTTGGAATTTAAGTTTTAGTATTACTATTCCATTCATTGGTCAACAAAAATGTTGACTTTTGCATAGGCAATAGGTACATTGGTTCTAATATCATCAACATACCACATTTTGCATTCAAAATTTATTGGTATTGGTTGCCAATACCATTTCTAAGCTTAATGTTAGTTGGGCAGAATTTTTAGTTTTTATGCTTTGTCTTTACTGTTCAATTGGTCAATTTTACAGTGGAATTTGGCAAACTGATCAACATGAAAGTTGTTTCTTATTTTGTCTACTTGCATTTCCTTTTTTGAATCACGCCATTTGGAGTTTTTTAGCTCAAGTTATGGTACAAAAACCACAACTGGCCGGATTGAAATTTTGTCTAGAATTTCTGGACTGACCATATCTACAGTGTAATGAACAGTGACTGAAACTCACCATTTAAATATGTTCTGGTCACAATTTGGGTTATGTTTCTTCATAAAAGTTGTTGGTCTATATCTCAGCTTGTTACTGGTAAAATTTCAGGTCAATTGGACCTTTCTACAATGATTTTTGGCTAAATGACCAAATACTGTTTATTTGGTCATTTTGCCCATATAGACTGCAGGTCACCGGGATTAGGGCAAGCTTTTGGTCCACTTGGTTTGATTTTATGGGCATGGTTTCTTCACCAAAGTTGTGCCATTATGTGTCTAGTTTCATGTCCAATTGGCCTTGCACCAATTAAACCTCTACAATTCAAGTTATGGCTGGCCAAACCTACTGGACTCATGTCTAATTCTGCAGGTCACCTAGGGCAGCCACACCAAACCCAAATCCCATCACTCAACACACTTCATTTTTGGTTTAAACAGAACTAAATGGTCACTAATTGACAATTAATATGTATTTTCATCATCACATGGTCAAAGTCCCATTTCTCCACCCCAAACCCTAACTCACATATTACCATTCATGCATTTTCATTGCATTTCTTCAATCCACTTACAAGATGCACATTAAGGGCAGCCATAATAACCTTTTAACTTCATTAAACTCATCACAAACAAACTCTAACCATGGCTACCGAAAATTTAGGGTTTACAAACAAATGGTACTCCATCAATTTCCTTATCATTTGCACTCATTCATAAGTATTAAACATGAATTTAAAGTGAAATTTAAGTTTAAGTCACTAACCTCTAGGGAGTGAGATTTTTTCCACTTGCTAAAGCTCTTGTTTTCCTCTTCTTTTTGCTCCCAAAATACTCACCAAGTTGCAAGAATACTTTTTTGTGTTGAAAATTAGGGTTTTTGGTGGAAGAAAGCTAGGAAAAATCAAGCTTGAAAAAGCTTGTTCATGGTGACCTGGGTGGGAGTGTGACGGCAAGAAGAAAGGAGAAGGAAGAGATTCTGATTTTTTTTTTTTTCATTTTCAGCCCATTTAGTCTCTTTTATATAAAGTTATGCCATGTGTCAAGATTGGATTGGTTGGGAGATTTTTAATGACATCATTATGATGTCATTAGTCCATTTTCCTTCATTTACTCTTCATTTATTGTCTATTTAATTGAAATTAAATTTTTAACAACATTTATTCATATTTTATATTATATAAATTATTTATTTAACTGGACAAGTTGGCCAAAAATCATCTCTGAAGATGAAATGACCAAAATGCCCTCCGTTTGGCTTAACGGGCCAAAATTGTCTGTACCGATAGAAAAATTTTCAAAGTATTTTCTTGGCATTCTAATGCCATAAGAACCTCAATGACCCTTCTCTGAAGTCCCAGAAATTATTTTATAATTTTCCCCCCGGTCTAGGGCTCCTAGTTGCTAGAACCGCAACTTCCCACTAGGTTACCCATCGCTAGGGCACCGGCTCATTT
This sequence comes from Hevea brasiliensis, assembly GCF_030052815.1. Taxonomy (NCBI): domain Eukaryota; kingdom Viridiplantae; phylum Streptophyta; class Magnoliopsida; order Malpighiales; family Euphorbiaceae; genus Hevea; species Hevea brasiliensis. The sequence goes on from NC_079494.1 coordinate 46,259,572, forward strand.
AACTTGGTTGTATTTTATTTCTAAAATTTTTCCTAAATTTTTCTTATTAATATTTGAGTTAATTTTGGTTCCTCACTTTAGTTTAAATATTTTTCATGACATTCTAGCTATCCAGACTGACAGTGGTCACTGAAACAGTAGACTGTACGGACTTGCTAAAGTGAGGATGCTACAATTTATCACTCTCATTATTTTATGTTATGTACTATACATATTTGCATTTTATGTATCAACTGATTCCATGTCACCTTCCAGTGGGAAAGTGGGAAAAGTGTGTCCCACACATCTATTTCATGTAATTTAGCATGTAATGACTTATTAGGGATAAGTCAATAATTTATTTCTAGAACCTTTCTTTAAGTTCAGCTTTAATGTCTTGTTTTTGCATATCAAATTGAGCAATTCATGGCTACTGTTTGGCTACACTTCCTCAATGGAAGTTATTCCTCTACGTCTTGTTTTTATGTTCCTTTTTGAATCATGTCATTTGGATTCATATAACTCAAGTTATGATCAAATAACCATAACTAGGTCAATTCTAGATTTTGGTTCCCTTACTAGACAGTTTTGGTATTAAATTTAACCAATTTTTTTGGATAGTTTGTAGTAATATTTAGGCCTAGCATTCTACATAGGATTTGTTGCGCTATATCTTATGGTCGATCAAAAATTTTAGTTGCAATTTTTTAAGTCTTGTAGAATTTATTATAGCCATATTATTGGACTGGACTCAAATGTCCTATACTAACATAATCCTCAATTAGGTCAGTAAATTTGACCTATAATTTAAGCTTCTTACATTCATAAGTTGAGGAAGATGTCTAAAAAAAGGTTGAAGATCTGTTTCTTAGGTTTCCAGAATGCTATGGCTCATTTCAATTGAAGATTTCTAGTGGGAGATATGCTAAAAAGAATATTCTGGTTTCCTTGGTCACTTATGCATTTTCTAGATTTTTGTGCATCAAATTGATCAAGCTAATTGACCTATTTCTCTTGGTTTCTGGGTTCTGGTCCAAATACCAATTTTGTAGGTCTATGTCTTATTGAAATTTTGGCACTGGTTTCAGTACATTTGGAGTTCTATGGACCAAGTTATGGTCATTTTACTAAAGCTGGATAGATTGCATTTGGTTAGCAAGTTTTAGGTCAATTTCATTTCTGGCAGATTTGGTACCCCAAATTAGGCAAGCAAATTAACTTGGTTAATGACATTTCTGAGCTTTGGTGTCTTTACTAAAGTTGTAGCCCTATGTCTAAGCTTTCCATCGGTATAAATTTCATGTCCTTTGGACCTGTCTACAATGAGTTATGTCCAATTATGTTAATACTGTTCATAGGGTCAAATTCTGGGTTTGCACATTACCAATTCCAGATTAGGTAAAATTTGAGGTCATTTTCCGTACAGAATTTTGGCCAGGTTCCTACATGAAAGTTGGCACATTTTATGTTTAGTTTTATCTCCAATTGGCCTCATACCAATTGGGACACAAATTAGGTTATTGTCCCAAACACATTCTGCCCTCAATCAATTCCTCAAATACCAAACATTACACATTCCAATTCCTATTCCTTAATCTCCCATACCTAAATTCTAGATTTGCAATATTCCATAACCAATCATCACATCTCAAATTGGTCAATTTGAGTAGTTTATACAAGTCCTCAATATACAATATACAACCCTAATTCACAAATTCAAAGTCAACAATATACATACATAAAAACAATTAGCTATTACATGAATTTTCCCTAGCAATTTACCATAAACTTCCACTAATCCATCAAAACCAGGATTCAACATTTAAATTCATGAAATTAGCACTCTCCAAGGAACTTCAAGGCTGCCAAATTTTACAAATTCTCAAGGTCTTCAACACTTCCTTCAAAACCTTAATTCACATGCTCAATCTTATATATACACTTGCAATTAAATTCTAATACTTATAATCACCTCAATTAACATCATTAATCCCAATTATATGTATAAATTAATCCATATTCATGCTTATCAAGGCTGCCAAAAGTCAACAATTACATAAGTCTCCAAAAATCAATTCAAATCCTACTTTAAATGATCTAATCCAACAATTCACATTCAATCAATTTCTAGCACAAGTATTTTCATCAATTCATATGTAACCCTCATTTGCTTACTTATCAACATCCCAAAACATCAATTAAATTCATGAGGTAATTAATCTCTCATGTTCTCAATGCTGCCCAAAATGAAGCAACAATACAAATCCCCAATAATGGTTTCAAACCTTAATTTAAATTTCTCAATTTCAATCAATTCAATTCCTATCACTTCCCATACATATACTCATAACCAACATCATCTTTAAACTCATCTACATCATTTAAACACATCAAAATCCCATGAATTTCTTGGCTGTCGAAATGAAGGGCTCACCAAATACACATTAATTTCTTCAATTTCTTAACAAATCAAATCACTCAAAGCTCAAAACAAGATCTAATGAAAGAAAGTGGGAAGATTAAGCACTAACCTCAATTTGAGCTTGATAAAACTTCACCAAATTCTCTCCTTCTTGCTGCCTCCATATTGCCCATGGTGTGAGGATCACTTTTATTGAAGGGACTTATAAGAAACTATGGCTTGAAGATGGTGAAATGAGAGCTTGCATGCAATTCAGCTATGGTGGTTTTTGGGAGCTTCATTTCGGTCATGAATGGATGAGTGAAGGAGATGAAGTGGTTAGTGGAAAATTCAGTCCACTTATAGCTATTTATACCCTCACTAAACATAGTTTAATATTATAATAATCCAAAGTTTTAATATTTTAATTTAATCCCCCACTTTTCCTTTAATTACATTTCATTTTTAATTTCATTTTTTATGGGGTTTTCCAAATTTAATACCACTTATTTTTCATGAGCATTTAGGTCAAAAGTCAACTCTAGGTATCAAATGACCAAAATGCCCCTCTTTAGGCTGTATTTCCACTTTTTCGGTACTACCGATTAAATTCCGAATTCACCGATTCCTTTAAATTTCATTTTTGTTTGTACCAATTCACTAAATTTTCTCTGATATTGCCAATGTAAATTATACCTCAGTAGACCTTTAATTAGGTCATGAAAATATTTTCTTGGGGTTCCCGTGGTCCTGGGGTTAGCAATTGTCTACGCAGTGACTTCCCATTGCGGTCAACCATCGCTACGGTTCCGGCTCGTTTAACCTAATTGCACTTTATATCTTTTATTTTCTCTTAATTTTTTCTTTTATTTTCTTATCATTTATTCCATCATTTTATGTCTTCTCACTATCATTTAAATGTAGTTCCAGATATTCTGACTTGTCTGGATAAACATTAGTCGTCAGAATAGTAGAACGTACGAACTACCTACGGTAAGGGTGTTACAGCCAAAGTCAACTCTGGACAAAAAGGGGCTTCCAAAGCCTGAGATTTCACGACCCAACCTATGGGCCGGACCGGCACTAGAACCTAGGCTAACATAAAGCACCCGAGGCCCATAGTGAGCCTTACTGTTCCCAAATCCATGACCAAGCCCACAATTTAGGCCCAACATGCATATAAAATAATTTTAATTAAACTATTATAATTTAAATTCGACTCAAATTAACCCAATAATTATCAGAAAATAAAATTATGGTTATTTACAAACCATTTAAAAATAAAAAAAAAATTTCATTTATTAATACAAAAACATAAATTCATACAGTCCCTAACAAGATTAATGCTACTGCTAGTACATGTGGAGTTCTAAATTACAAATTTATAGAATAATAATACAATTAAGTAATTATTGATAACCTACGAGGAAAGAAGCAGGTTATTCTGAAAAAGGTCTCCTCCTGTAGCCTGGAAAAATAGGGTGAATAAGAGTGAGCGTTTGACTCAGAGAGTAAAATACTAATTTTAAGTATAATTTGTATAGCTATCTAAATATAATGCATCCTAAAGAGTGGAATGCAACACCATCAAAATTTTCATACAAATCACATCATAACAGCAAAAAGGCAATTTGGAGCACTCACACACTCAATAATGTTTAATAGTACATATATGGGAGCTGATCCCCTATACAGCTCTTTTAATCTAACCTCTGCCAGTGAGTGTCTCTCAAGCTAGACTTTCGCTTGATAAACCAAATGCAGGGGCCAGTGAGATCATTTCGAGCCGTGCCTACCCTGACTTATCCATAAAGGATCGAGTCTCAGTGAGTGTCTCTCAAGCTGCGTCTACTCATCCTATCCATATCCAATACCACACACCACACGTACGCCAACGCATGCACACTGCTCCAAATTACCATAAACAACATTCATGGCACTTCATCAATTAAGAATACAATATAAAATGTGCCTAGTGTTTAACTACATAGATAGATATTTATAAGTGAAGCATGGGCATGCTTGAATATATAATAATATTGAAATTATAATTAAAATTAATATTTTACTCACAGTACACCAGACACCACTATAGGGGTTGGGTGAAGGAATATGGTTGACACTGATTACCTACATAATTTTATTATGAATTTATTAGTGCTAATTCAAATAAAAAATAATTTAAAGAGGCAAACACATCCTAATTTATGCTGAAAATTTGGTAGAGTCTCCCCTATACCTAGGACCTTCCCAACCTGTAAAAAGGGTTAAAAGAAAAACACTTATATATTCGCAATTTCCACAATCACATCTCATCAAAGTCATATGGCCCCTTCTGGGCCCTCCAAATCAGTCAATACTCACAATCTTGAAAATTACATTTTAATCCCTGAAATTAATTTTTTTGTATCAACCACTCAAACAAGCTCTAAAAATTCTATAATTTTATCCTGCAGTCCTTAGCAATATTACAAGGCTATTGCAAAAGGAATTTCAATTTTCTAATAACCCCCGAATATTTTATGAATTTTTATTTAAGACTATTACTCAATTCCATAAGTTTTTGATAGCTAACATGTTTCTAATTCAACCCAAATCAATATTCACATATTTAACTCTCCATTCTCAAGTTTTAACCAATCATATGAAATTTAAATACCCTAAATTCAGATAATCTTATATACTCATATGCTAAAAATCTAACTAAAACCCACATATATATTTTTCAAAAATATTCCATAATCACTCAAAAATTCAACAAATACCATAGAATATCTCCAAATGATTTTAATTTCATCATATATTTTTCTTAGAATTTTTCTCTAATTTTTTTTTCTATTGAAGAAACACTGCATTTAAGCACCACAAACTGAGAAATAATGAAAACAACCTTACCCAAAGCTTATTTGTGCCTCAAAAATTCTAAAAATTTATGAGAAAGCCTCTGAAAGTTGAATCATCCTCAAAGCTCACCGGAGCCACTGCCGAAACACGGTGGCTGCTCGCTGGTCACTGGCGGCATCTACCGGATCTGATCATACCAAAATGTTCCTCTTCTCTTTCTCATTCCATAGGTGGTCTCGGATCGTCGATCCAATGGTCGGATCGTCCTAGATTTGACAAAAAAACTTGAAAAACCTGAAACTTCTCTCCTCCATATCTCACTCATTCGACCACCAAATGTTGCACAATAGGCATCAAAAGAAAGCTCTCGGAACAAGCTTTCCAATGCCACCTGAATCGCCTCGATCGGATATCGGATTAAACCAAAATTGCGCCTAGTATTTGCTGCCGACTGTGCCCATATTTTTCTCTCTCCTCCATCACTTGCTGCTGCTTCTGGTGCTTCTTCGGCCAGCTGGTGGTGCACCGGCGACATGGGGTGGTGGGGGAACTCCTTGCCAGTTGTGGTTGTAGGTGGTTGCCAAAAAAAATGGAGAAAATGGGTAGGGATAAAGAGAGTGACGGGAGAGAAAGAAGGGAGGGGGGGGGGGGACTGCTGGAAAAATTGGGTTTCTTTTTTTAATTTCTAGCAATGAACCTGGATCGACATGTTGTCCAGATTCATTCCTAGAAAAATTTTAATTTTTAATTTTTAATTTATTTATTCTAATTATCTTCATTTATTTTAAAATCAATTCAAATAAATCATATATTATTAATAACATAATATTTTGTTTTTATTTTATTTATAATTTTTTTTTAAATTTGGGTTGTTACATTATTCCCCCCTTAAGAAAAATTTATCCTCGAATTTTCATATAAACAAGGGATAAGGAAAGAGGACTATTGGGATAAGTGCGAGCATTTACTCCTCCACATTTTTCATGACCCGATCCCATATCAAAGACCAAATGGCCTCACCCTATAGGTGTTACCTTTAATTTATGACTATACTGAAACCTCTAGTCTTTCAGCAATTCCTGATATAACTGTAGCTCATTCTAGGGTAATTGAGTCACTAACTCTAGCTACCTTACAATTGTGACTCTTCGATATTCTAGCTCTAGAGTTTTAAATCTCTACCTAGGATTTTCCAAACTCTTTTGCAGTAATAGAACCCTGTTCTGGCATAATTGTATCAAAATAGAGATTGTCTGCAACACCCTCATTATGGAGCACCACAGGGATGCATGCAGCTCTACACAATAATTCCATATTGGTACTGTAATCTGCAGCTTACAGAGCGGACATTGAGAACATTCTATAGTTATTGCGATACGCCCTGATAGACTAGGTCTCCCAATCTCTTATTACTCTTGAATCTACTGATATCATAAACTTACTCTAACTGGGTCATCCACTAATGACTGCCAACAGTGGTATCCTCACCCTTATCTAGGGCAACTGTACTTTCAAGACTCACTTTTATGTAATCGTGCCTTGCACCAGATAGGCACACCACTTAAACCCATACTGATAGAAACATAACATTTCTTGGAGTACGTATCCTCATGGCAGACCTCAACATGTCTGCTAACTCTATTTCACATTTCTATGTACTCCACGAAAATCAAGACACTAGCTGAGGCACTCTTATATTACCCAAGTTATAACACAGAATCTAGAAATAAGGATTTACAAAAGAAGACAAAACAGGATCCTATGCTTCGCATGTGACCTCCTAACAAGACTTCTTTTTACACTCTCAATTACATTATTTCCCATGAATCTAAAGCCTAAGTTCTGATACCACATTTAATGTAACAACCCAAATTTTTTTTTTTTTAAATTTCATTTATTAATACAAAAACTTAAATTCATACAGTCCCTAACAAGATTAATGCTACTGCTAGTACATGCAGAGTTCTAAATTATAAATTTATAAAATAATAATACAATTAAGTAATTATTGATAACCTGTGAGGAAAGAAGCAGGTTATTTTGAAAAAGGACTCCTCCTGTAGCCTAAAAAAATAGGGTGAACAGGAGTGAGCATTCGACTCAGAGAGTAAAATACCAATTTTAAGTATAATTTCTATAACAATCTAAAGCTAATGCATCCTAAAGAGTGGAATGCAACACCATCAAAATTTTCATACAAATCACATCATAATAGCAAAAAGGCAATTTGGAGTACTCACACACCCAGTAATATTCAAATAGTACATATATGGGAGTTGATCCCCTATACAGCTTTTAATCTAACCTCTGCCAGCAAGTGTCTCTCAAGCCGGACTTTCGCTTGATAAACCAAATGTGGAGGCTAGCGAGATCATCTCGAGCCATGCCTACCTTGACTTATCCATAAAGGACCTGGTCCCAGCGAGTGTCTCTCAAGCCGCGTCTACCCGTCCTATCCATATCCAATGCCACAGACCACACGCACGCCAACGAATGCACGCTGCTCCAAATTATCTTAAACAACATCTATGGCACTTCATCAATTAAGAATGTAATATAAAATGTGCCTAGTGTTTAACTACAAAGATACATATTTATAAGTGGTGCACGGGCATGCCTGAACATATAATAATATTAAAATTATAATTAAAATTAATATTTTACTCACAGTACACTAGAGACGACTGTAGAGGTTGGGTGAAAAAATATGGTTGACACTGATTACCTACATAATTTTTATGAATTTATTAGTGCTAATTCAAATAAAAAATAAATTTAAAGAGGCAAACACATCCAAATTTATGTTGAAAATTTAGTAGAATCTTCCCTATACCTAGGACCAACCTAACCTGCAAAACGAGTTAAAAAAAAACACTTCTATATTCGCAATCTCCACAATCACATCTCATCAGTGTCATATGGCCCCTTCTGGGCCCTCCAAGTCAGTCAATACTCACAATCTTGAAAATTATATTTTAATCCCTAAAATTTATTATTTTATAAAAATCACTCAAATGAGCTCTAAAAATTCTATAATTTTATCCTACAGTCCTTAGCAATATTACAAGGCTATTGTAAAAGGAATTACAATTTTCTAATAACCCCCGAATATTTTATGAATTTTTATTCAAGACTATTACTCAACTCCATAAGTTTCCGACTGCTAACATGTTCCTAATTCAACCCAAATCAACATTCACATATTTAACTCTCCATTCTCAAGTTTCAACCAATCATATGAAATTTAAATACCCTAAATTCAGATAATCTTATATACTCATATGCTAAAAATCTAACAAAAACCCACATATATAATTTTCAAAAATATTCCACAATCACTCAAAAATTTAACAAATACCATAGAATATCTCTAAATAATTTTAATTTCATCATATATTTTTTTTAGAATTTTTCTCCAATTTTTCTTGTTTAAGAAGCACTGCAAATGCACCACAGACTGAGAAATAATGAAAATAATCTTACCCAAAGCTTATCTGTATCTCAAAAATTCTAAAAATTTATGAGGAAGCCTCTGGAAGTTGAATCATCCTCAAAGCTTGCCGAAGCCACTGTCGGAACCACTGCGCACGGTGGCTGGCCGCCGGTGACATCTGCTGGATCTGATCAAACCAAAATATTTCTCTCATCTTTCTCAGTCTATAGGTGGTCTCGAATCGTCAATCCAATGGTCAGATCATCCTAGATTTGACGAAAAAACTTAAAAAACCCAAAACTTCTTTCCTCCATATCTCACTCATCCGACCACCAAATGTTGCAAAATAGGTATCAAAAGAAAGATCTCGGAACAAGCTTTCCAATGCCACTTGAATCGCCTAGATCGGATGTCAAGTGAAACTGAATCGCACCTAGAAGTTGCTGCCCACTTTGCACGCATTTTTCTATCTCCTCAATCACTTGCCACCACTTTTGGTGCTTCTCCGACCAGCTGGTGGTGCACTGGCAACTTGGGATGGTGGGGGAACTCCTTGCCGGGAGTGGTTATGGGTGGTTACTAAAAAAAATGGAGGAAATGGGTATGGAGAAGGAGAGTGATGGGAGAGAAAGAAAAAAAGGGGGGGGGGGGGGGGGAGTTGGGGGGGACTGTTGGAAAAATTAGGTTTTTTTTTTTTTTTTTAAATTTGGGTTGTTACATGAGACTTCAGTAGCCGAAGTTCAAGACTGTGACAGTTGAAGTAGGTTTGGCCTGACCTTTTCTCCCTTCTTTTCTAATGTTTCAAAACATGGTTTCATGGTTTCAAAGGGCCTAGAATAAGATATTTATGATATGTATAGAGTTTTAGAACCTTGTATAATATTATAGGATTTGATTTTATTGGATCGAGCTTGAGGTACTCAAAAGGTTAAGGATCCGAGGATAATTGCTATTCGAGTTAGGTAGTTGATAGGTTTTAAGAGGTGAGTAACTCTAATCTTAATAAAATGAAAACTATTTTATAACACCCCTATGTTTATCAGTTTCGTATATTCTACTATTTAGGTGACTAGTGTCTGTCCAGACAATTAGAATGTCTAGAACCATACTTAAGCCACAAAGAAAAAGTCATAAACAAAATTGATAAGAATCATATGATGGTTGAAGAAAATAAAAGAAATAAAGTCTAAATCGATTAAATGAGCCGATGTCCTGGCAATGGGTGACTGACACAGGAAGTGACTACGAGCTCAGTTGCTACCCTAAATTCGTGCGGGACCCCATGACACCCTAGGTCAAGGGATAATTGCGAAACTATTGGGAATGTGAAAATCATAGAAAAGAAAAGAAAACAAGCTCAAACAAGGGAATCAAAACTCAATGAGTTATTGGTTGTTATTAAAAAATAAATTAGAACCGATGAGGGGTATTTTGGTCAATTCATCCCTAGAGGTGACTTTTGACCTAAATGTTCATTAAAATGTATGATAAAAATATAGAGAAGTGTAGGGAAATGAAAAAGAAAGAAATGAAATTCAAATATTAAATTGAATTATGATATCATCAATGACATATGCATGACAAAATTAAAATTATAATTTAAATTAAATTATTTTTGGGTAAAAATAAATAAGATAAGAGATAAGTTAAAAATAAAAAAAGGCTCATCTTCTTCTACCTATGTTAGCCAACTCTACTCTCTCTATTCAATTTCCCACCATTGATGGTTAATACAAGCTCTTCAAACCCTAAAATTAACCCATAATTTTTATAGCCACTTCACCAAAAACCTCTAATTAGGCCTTGGTAAGAAGATTAGAAGGAAGAAATTCAATAATTGAGGGAAGTTGAAGATTGAAAAGCTCCATAGAGGTAAGTCTCTCTCTTCTAACTTAACTTAGTATCTACTTATAGAAATGATGTTGAATAAGTGGGAATTACATGAAAAATTGAAAAATCATGCTTGATTATGGATGTGTGAATTTCAGCCAGCCATGGACCTTAGGGTTTGATGTGTTCAATTTACATTGAACATGAATTTGAACTTAAAATGAAGTTGTACATGTGATTGGTGAAGTGAATTTGCAAGAATTTGCATGGATTAGTAAGAAGAGAATTACGGTTTTGGTGGAAATTAGGGTTTTGTGGAATGTTGACTAATTGATGGTTAAAAGGCCTAATTATTATCATTTGGTATGTTTTGAATTAAGAATTGATGAATGGAATTGAAAAATTCATGGTTGTTGAATTGCTGGATTTCTGGACCTCTGAGTCCAGTGTGTTTTCGTGGTTATAAGTGAAGCTAGACAGCTCCAATTGGTATGAGGCTAATTGAGGATGAAACTTAAGATCAAATGCCACAATTTTCATAAGGAAACCTTGCTTAAAAACTGACCATAAGTTGGTTTAAAATTTGCTTGAATCCGGAATTGGTGTTCTGGACGTGATCAGAATTGACCAAATGAACAATACATCTTCAATACACTAGAAAACTTCAAATTAGGTGATTCTTAAATCAATGAAAACCTAAAACATAGTAGAACATTTCTTATGAAGATCATGAACCCAAATAATGACCCTAAGTTGGTCAAATTGCTAAGCAAAATTAGTCTAACAAATCTACCAAAACCAAACTTGACCTAGAAATCCTGGACAAATGGCCATCCAACTAGTTTTGGCAAAAATGCTATAACTTGGGCTACAAACCTGAAAATGTAGTGATTCAAAAACCAAAATCTTTAAAAGACCTAAAACTACAACTTTGATGTTTTTGCCAGTACCCAGATCCTAAAAGAACTTTGGGAAATTGTTAGGACAAGTCAGGACTTCCCAATTTGGAAATCCTGCATTGGAACCAATTTAGCCATTTGACCTAGAATAGTAATTAGACCATAACTTTCACTAGAAAATTCCAAATGGGATGAGCCAAAATGATTTGAAAACTTAAGACTTAGGGCTACAACTTTGGTTAAGAAGCCTTAACCAAATTCTGAGGATACAGATCTCAAATGTGAAATGCAACACACTGACCTGAACCTGAAATCCTGATGCACATGGTTTATGAGTCCAGGTTAGTTAAATTGCTATAACTCACCATACATAACTTGAAAAATTATGATTTTGAACTTGTGTAACCAGGACACATAGGGAAATAACTTATATGAAGAACATTAGGCCAAAATATGATTGTAGCTAGTCCAATTGGCTGGATAAAATGAGGTTCCAGAATCTGCTAGGTTCTAGAACAACAAAGGGTCAGTGAAGCAGTCTTGATAAATTGACCATATCTAGAGCTAAAAATCTCAAAATGGAGTGATTCAAATTGGAAAATAAAATTAAGAAATAGAGGCACAATTTTTATGAAGAACCCCTCACTAGATTTTGACTAGAACTAGGTCGAAATTGGGTTCAAAAGTCAAGAGGTAAAACTGTCCAGAACCCAAGCTTTATGAAACTTCATAAGTAATTTAAGTATGTATGATGTAATTTTTGGATTAGTTATTGGAAATTTTTTGGATGAGTATTGAGACAATTTAGTTATGTGTTTCAATTGGAAAGGAGCCTTCCAATGAAGGAGAAAAATTGAGTTAAGTCATGACAAGTTAAGAAGGTTTATGCACAACTAATTCTAATTCTTTGTTTTCAATTTAGAATTGCTTTAAATAAGGCTATATGAATGATTTATGATTTTATTTGCATTGAAAACTTTAAATTGAGGATTTGTGTGTTGCGAAACCTATAAAAGAAAATTTATGAATGAAATGTGATTATTGACTTGCAATGAAATTTTTGAATGAAATTGTTTAAATTTGTTTTGAAACCACACTTGGCATGACAATTTATATTGTGTTTCTCCTCCATTCATTGGGGTCGAGTTTGATTATATTTCCTCCTTCTCTGGCTCACTAGTTGAGGTTGAATTCGAATGAGTACTCATATAGCTAGCCAGCCACCTCTCTCATTAATTTCAGTTAGTGAGGTTATAGATTGCTTTGTCATGGTGTATAACATGACATTGATCGTGAAATTTTGTGTCATAACTTAAGTTGTGTGAATTATTGGCAACACTATTGTTTCCAATTTATTTTGATAAATTATTATTAAAAATATTGGTGTTATTGTGATTATGGATTTATGAAAATTTTAAATTCCTACTTATCAATTGATAAATTATGTTTTTAGTGACTTTTAAAAATTATAGTTGTGCACCACTGAGCATCATACTCAGCGATAACTGTTTGATGCTGTCGCAGGTAAAGAGATAGATAAAGCAGTAGAGTGAGCTGCTTGTAGTGGGGATTATAGCTAGATTTTGTCCATTTCCGTGTATATCAGTTATACTATTTGTAAAGTTTCTTTTTGATGTAATTTGATCTGTATGTATATTAAGACAGATGAGCAATTATACAAAAGTCTTGTATAATATTTGAGTTTGTGAATATTGAAATCTTATTTCTATATAAGTATCAATTTCCTTGAAATGAAAATGGGGAATGAATTGTGAAATATTGAAAATGTTGAGATTGAACTTGGGTGTTATTATAAATTACTTTTTCAGGTAAATTGAAGAACTGTTTTCTTATAATTACAGCCGTTACTCTGTCAAAATTTTTGTAAAATTTTAAAAATGCGAAAAAAAAAATGACATCTCCTCAAATTTAAAAAAGATACTTGAACCACTATTTTATAGTTAGGTGAAACTCTCAAATGTATTGGAATTGTTTTAAAATCCCTTGTAGTATATTTAATGAGTTATCAGTAGGCGAAGTTAGGTAATTCATTAGATATATTATGGGATCATTTCATGCCTTATGGAGGGGTAAGGTGTGACATATTTTAAGGTAATTAATGATCATCCTCATGCATCATGTCATATTTATTTAGTATTTATGCATCTGGAACACGAAAATATTACATAATTGCATAATATTGTTATTGTTGCATTGATGGATGTTGGATGACTCTCCTCATGCTTATTATTATGTTATGTTATGTTATGGATCCATAAGTAAATCCCATGGGAAGATCTTTATGATGCCCTTCAGTGGAGGTCTATAAGTTGCCCTAGGGTGCATAACACAGGTTATGTTTTAAGTGAAAGTTTGGGGAGTTACTAGTGACAAGTCCATCCTAAGTGAAATGTTTGTGATGTAAAAACCCATGTGAATGATGCATTGCATTGTATGAATGAATGATATAATTAATATTGATTAGTTTACTCATTGAGCTTGTGTAAGCTTACCCCATTCCCCTAACCCCCAGATGCAGGGTTGTAGGATTAGAAGAGTTTTTTGAAGAGAGAGCATTAGGGGTAGCTTTAGCCTTTTCCTTTATGTATGATGTATGGGTAGATGGACATGTAAAATGTGAATAGATAGTACTATGCTGGTAATTAAATGAATTTGAAGTTATGTAGTATTTTCAAGTATGATGATGTATATGATATGTTAACCCTTCTTAAGAGTATATATATTGTAATGTCCTGCACTTCTGAGCTCTGAACAGTGCTATTTCAGTCCATGAATGGTACTATTCATAGCCAGTTTGAGGACTAAAAATGAAATGAAATTAAGTTTAATTAAGTAGTATTAAAATCAAATTGACTATCGGGTTATGGAGTTAAAGGTCATTATCGAAAAAGATTAACTGTAACCCGATGAAGGGCATTTTGGTCATTTAAAATACAGAGTTGAATTTTCACCAAAATGTCAATTAAATTAAGTGAAATTAATGTAATGAAATATGAAGAAATTTTGATGAAAATTCAAATAGGGATGTGTAATTGAAAGAAGAAGAGAAAAGAAATGAAAATTTAATTTAATTATGACATAAGCATGACCATATGATGACCTAATTAAAAAAAAATTAGAATAAAAAACATGAATTTATATAAGACAAATTCAATTAATTTCTTCTTATCATCCATTGACTTCATCTTCTTCCCTCATCAATTGTTGGCTGAACCCCTTGCCTCACCCATTCCAATATAAATAACTTCTCCTAAGCTCAATTTTCCTGAAATTCTCACCCCAAAATCCCTAGTCACCAACACTAAACTTTAATATTTCATTTTGGTAGAGTGATTGATAGCAAAAATAAGAAGAAAAAGTGAAGGTTGCTAAGCTTGGAAACTCATCAAGTAAGGTTAGTGCAAATATTAGCATTCCTCTTTCTTCTAATCTTGATTCTAAGCTTGATTATGGAAAGAATTGCATGAAGAATTGAGAAATTTTGTATGTTTGAGTGAAGAGGAATTTTGGCCAGCTTCTATGGAAGGAGGACTTGATGTGTTTATGTCACACCTTACCCCTTCGTAAGGCATAACATGATCCCGTAGTACACTTAATGAATTACCGAACTTCGCCTACCGGTATCCTATTAAATATACTACAAGAGATTTTTAAAACAATTTTCATTCATTTTTTTTTAAATTGTTAGGTAATTTTTTTTTCAGATATTAAAACCTTTATTTGAAGTGCAATCATAAATTAAATTTTTAGATATTTAAGATCTCCGTAATTTTTATAAAAATTTCGGTAGAGTGCCATTTGTATTTTGAGAAAACAGTTCTTCAAAACTTGAAAAGAAAAACACTCCCAATATATTTTCCCAACCATAGCTCCATTATTCAATTTCATTTCACAAATCAGCACAAGCAACCCAATACATAATTCGAATTAAATCAAACATTAAAACGTCTCATTAAGGTAACAAAATTAATATTTACATTCATGGGAGTATTAAAAATTTAGTGGTATAAAACTTTATATGTACATAAAATCTCAAGATAACATTACAATAATTTGTACTTGATTACATTCCAACAATAATACTACAAAAGAGTAGATGCAACTGCTCAAATGAAATTACATACATATAATTACATAATTTCGTCAAAATCTTATGTACAAGGGTATACCTATGATATACCTGAAGAGAGTCCCACTGTCTTCAAGTAATCTCACTCAGCTACTCTACATTTTCTTTCACTTGCAACAGCATACAAAACTATCGCTGAGTAGTAAACTGAGTGGTGCACAAACTAATCATTTAAAACTTAATACAAGTTATGCTTGACCACTCATAATAGATAAAAATTTAAAACTTCTAAATTCTCCAAAATTCATGACATACAAAAATCAATATTTTCAATCATGCAAATTATTCATTTGAATAATATTTTGATCAAATAGTAACTATTTATCTATATTTCTTTTAAATCGTGAAACAATACAATATTTTTGAATTACTGATAAATTATTTATTTCGGCCACAATTTATCAAATTATTAATAATTTAAAGGGCATTGCCAACAATTCACATAGTTGGGCCCATGACACAAAATTTCACGATCGATGCCATGTTGTGCACCACGACAAGGACAACTCTCTCAATAACCGAGGCTAAAAGGGAGGAACAAAGACTAGCTGGTATATATGAGTACTCATCCAAACTCTTCCCCAATTGGTAAGCTAGAGAGGAAGGAACTCACTCCATCTAGTAGAGGAGGTATCTCACTAGACAAGCTAATGATAACACAAAACATATTGCCATGTCAACTGTGGTTTCAAATCATATTCAAAACAATTGCAATTCACAAAAGTATTTACAAACCATTAACATATTTAATCATTATAATTTCATGCTCAAGGTTGGCAACACATCAAACTCAAAATTTATAATTCTCAAAACCATGCAATAAATCGTTAAATGCATAAGAAAATTTATATTTAATTTATACAATTTCAGTCAACAAGTTAAAGTTCTCAACACAACAAAAATCATAAATCATACAATAAACTTATTCAAATCAATTTGGAAGTGAAAAATAACAAAAGAGTTAGTTGTGCACAAACCTCTATCTAGGCTTGACTTACTTCAATTCCTCCTCCTTCATTGGAGGCTTCTTTCCCACTGAAACACATAATTAAGGTGTTTCAATATCTATTCAATTTATTTTTAACTAATAAATTCAATAATTAAATTTTGTATAC
The DNA here is from genome assembly GCF_030052815.1 of Hevea brasiliensis. Classification (NCBI taxonomy): domain Eukaryota; kingdom Viridiplantae; phylum Streptophyta; class Magnoliopsida; order Malpighiales; family Euphorbiaceae; genus Hevea; species Hevea brasiliensis. The sequence goes on from NC_079494.1 coordinate 46,276,223, forward strand.
TTAATTTATCCCATAAAATTGAGTCCTTTGTACTTAGTGTAATTGTGGTTACTATTTAATGGTTGTCGAATCCACCAAAATTTAAATTAACTGAAATTACCAGCTATAAAATATTTTATATAGCAAGTGGTAAATCCAGGTCGAACCCTAGAGACTAAATTATTAAATTTCGTGCACTTGTGTAATGGAAAAACAAATAAAGGTTGGGGGGGGGGGGGAGTAATTCGCAATCCAAAGAAGAATTCAAAAATCAAAAATTAAGATCTAAAATTAATAAGAAATTCTCAAATTAAGCAAACTTCAATCCAAGGTAATTCGCATTCCAATGCATTGATTCGATCATAGACAAAAGAAATACAATTATCTCTTATTGAATACTTAACCTAGATTTACCAACCAGCGAGGTAAACCCCTAATTTCCCTATACTCATCAATTCGAGCCCAGCACTCTTATTGACTCTAATTATTAACTAAATTAGTATTAAGCAATCCTCATCAAATTAATAACTTCTTTAAGAATAGGAAGTAGTTAAACTGAACAACAATTTATAAAGCATAAATCATTTAATTCACCCTATTGTTTCCTTAGGTTATTATCGAAAACTAGGATCATAATCAATAAAACCTAATTGCTACTCATGTTCAATCTTACACAACAATTACGAATTATAAAGATGAACTAGCAATTGATCAAATCAAACAATTAACTAATAGGCCTTTTTAGCAAATCATTAAATAGATGAAAAATAATTAAATCAGAAAATAATAGATATTCAAAAGACATAAATTAAATTAAGAACCTGGTATCAAAAATCACACATAAGAACTTGAATCCCTTGAACTGAATTAAAAACTTAGCCACTCATGTTTATGGCTTACAGAAAAATAAAGGAAAAATAAAGAAGAAATCTAAAAAAGAGAATGGAGAATGAAGGTGTTTTTGAGGTCGAGAGGCTACTGAATGGTGTTTTTTTAGCTGCTTGCCCAAAGACGCATTTATAATAAAAAAACCTAATCCCAAAGATAGGAACCAAACTAAGAAAAGTTTTAAAATTCAAAAGACAGATTTTTAGCCTGCATTCACATCTCTGAAATCAAGGCCGATTTTCAGTGATTTCTTTTCCGAATCTGTCTCTACCCTCTTTAGGAAAGTTGTAGCCCTATTTCTTAGCTTTCCAATGGGTACTCATTCGCCCAAATCCGAGGTCTACAGCTTAAGTTATGGCCCAAAAATTGGGACTGGTTCAGACAAATAGTCTAGCCTATAGTGACGACTTCATTGCCATTTTTGACAATTAAAATGACCTTATCTTTCTTCCAGGCCCCAATAGAAGTTGTAGAGGTGGCTTTTAAGGTTCAATTGGGCTTGGGATTGCTTCATTTGGACGTCTGGAACCCCAGATACAAAATAAATACTGAAATTGGTCGTGACACATCAAGTCTGGGCTTTTGCAATAGATCCATAGCTCATTTTATTAACCTTGGAGACTGATTTGGGCTTTGATCCCTCTTTATCATTTATAGTGCTCTATCTTAGCTTTTCAATGGATTAAACAACACTCAATTTGGAGACCCACAACTTTAGAAACACCTGAAAAATACAGCAAAGGTCAAATACTGAAAATTTCTCCATTTAACACAATTATTCCAACAACTATCTAAAAATATGCCTAATTGATAAATATACTTAACCAACTGAATTAAACATAAAAACACACTAAAAACACTAAATGTGATGGGAGTAAAATTAATAAATTATGCACTTATCAAATTCCCCCACACTTATTCCATGCTCATCCTCAAGCATGACTCAAACTCTCAATCAACTCCACTTAGAAGTTCCTTAACTTCACTCTATCACAACATTCTCTAACAAAAGATTAAAAGTTTGAAAGAAAAGGCAAGTAAAGTAATAACCATCACAACAAATTCTATCAACACCATACCAATATATCAACAATTTTCCAACGTAAAACAAAAGGCTTGAAATCAATTAAGCTCACACAATTAAAGTTTCATAAAATTTTAAATCAATACATACCAAAACACAAGGCTAATTTATCAAGGCACAATAATTATAGCTCTTTGCAAATCTTAGGGGAGATAGAAATAAACTTTTTTTTATTTGAAATTGGTACTTCTCTCTCATCACAGTTACTTTTTTTTATTTTTTTTAATTTTAATCGTCACCTTCAGAAAAGTACCTTGCTCATATCCTAGCTAGCTTTTGGCCTGAGAATCGACATGGGGTTCATGAAGACCCCTGATTAGTTTGCTTAACTAAAATAGCGGAGCAATTTTCAAATTCAATCTTTTATTTTCCCCCAATTTATGCATCTTTATATTATAAAGTGCCTTGATAGATTAAACAAAGTTTTGAAATATGCATGACACTAGTCTAAAGCACACATAACTAATCATTTTACCATTAAATCAAGCCTAAATGATTTATGCAGAAAAAATTGTTATATGGTATGGAGAAAAAGGAAAATCCATCATTAAAGTTACTATTACCTTGCCTAAAATTTCAAAAATTCAATCTAAAATAGAAAAGTCCTTTCAAGGACAAAGCACTTCTCTCTGGGAGTTAATATAGAATCATGAATCAAGCTTATGAGAATAGATTTTATTTTGTTTTACTTTTATTTTTTATTTTTTTAAATTAAAGCAACAAATTTCTCCTCCCCCACACTTAAAACTTACATTATCCCCAATGTAAAGCTCAAATACAAAGGAAAAGAAAAAAAAATGATAGAAAATAAAATAAAATAAGATAAGGGAAAAAAAACAAATATGATTGTGGCTAACAAGCAACCCATGGGTTGCCTCCCAAGAAGTGCTTTTGTTTATCGTCGTTAGCTCGACATGGCGAAGCTCCTTAATCTACTGAATGCTCCTGAAACCCCTCATAAAATGGCTTGAGTTCATGACCGTTGACCTTGAACACTTTGTTAGTTCCTAAACTTTGAATTTCAATTGCACCATAAAGAACCACATTAGTAACAACAAAGGGTCCAATCCAACGAGAACGCAACTTACCAGGCATTAGCTTCAATATGGAATTATACAATAAAACTTTTTGCGCAATCACAAACTGCTTCCTTAGTTTGTCATGGAATGCCTTTGTCTTTTCTTTATAGATCCTAGAATTCTCATAAGCCTTAAGGCGAATTTCCTCTAATTCATGCAAATGTGATTTTCTTTCTAACTCATCCTCCATGCTTAACTCAAAAACATCCTGCACAAATATATCAACAACATCAATAGAAAAGACAGAAAAGACGGAATGATCATCAGCAGGATACTTCATGGAATCAAAGATATTAAATTTGACAGTGTCTTCATCAAACTCCACAGTTAAGGTACCCTCATCCACATCAATTTTTGTCTTGGCAGTTTTTAGGAAAGGTCTTCCAAACAAAATCAAAGCTGACTTTGACGTGGGAACACTATCCTCCATATCCAAAATGTAAAAATCTGCAGGAAAAATCAATTCTCCAACCTGCACCAAAACATCCTCAACTACTCCCAATGGGTAAGCATTAGAATGATCAGCTAACTGAATAATGACACTAGTTTCTTTCAAAGGACCCAAAATTAAAGTTTGAAAAACTGAATTTGACATAAGATTACTAGATGCTCCTAAATTTGCCATTGCACTTTCAAATTTAGAATCACCTATTCTGCAAGGAATAGAAAGTGAACTTGGATCCTTACACTTAGGAGGTAATTTTCGCTGAATTAATGTTGACACATTTTCCCCCACACTGATCTTCTCATTATTCCTCAACTTGCACTTTGTAGTGCATATTTACTTAAGGAATTTAGCATACTTGGAAACTTGTTTGATTGCATCAAGTAAAGGTGTATTCACCTACACCTTTCTGAAAATCTCCAAAATTTATTTCTCTTGTTCTCCTTTCTTAGTCTTAGCCAACCTACATGGGAATGGAGGAAGAACAAAATTATTAACCTTATTCAAGTTAGGTTCAATATTTACCTCAACTTCAGGAACTTCAGACTCTTTTGGCTCTTTTGCTCTTTGCTTTTTCCTTTTCATTGGCTCATGTGGAGTCTGGTTATCAACTTCTTTCCCACTCCGTAATAGTATAGCACTCGTATTTTCTTTGGGGTTCATGACTGTTTGTGATGGAAGCTTTCTAGAACCTTGAGCTTCCAGCTTACTCACATATGAAGCTAAATGACCAATCTGCCACTCTATGTTTTGAATGCTATTTCTGGTCTCCTGTTGAAACTGTTGTGTATTGTTAGCCAAAGCCTTAACAATTTCATCAAGTGACATGCCTTGATTTGAGGGAGGTGGAGGTGGTTGATTCACTTGTGGTCTTTGCTGTTGGTATCGGTTTTGCATCGGTTGATTCCCATAACTCAAATTGGGATGATCTCACCATCCTGGATTATAAGTATTAGAAAAGGGATCATACCTGCGTTGTGGCTATCCATAATCTCCTACTGCATGCTATCCATAATTTCCTACTGCATTAGCATGTTGCATTGATTCATCCTTTTATAATGCAGGACACATGTCAGTAGTATGACCTGAACCTGAACAGATTCCGCATTCCTGAACAGTTTGCATGTTCCCTACAGCCAATTGCCTCACCAAAGAACTTAAATTAGAAATCTATTTCTCAAGGTTAGATGTACTTACCTCATTAACCTACTTAAGTGCGTGATCCATTCTCATTCGAAACTGCTGAGAATTTACTGCCATGTTAGCAATCAGCCTCCTTGCCTCTTTTGGTGTCTTGTCAACTAAAGCTCCTCCACTAGCAGCATCTATCATACTGTGGTCCATTGGTAGAAGTCCCCCATAGAAATACTAAATCAAAAGCTGCTCACTTATTTGATGATGGGGATAGCTTACACACAGTTTCTTAAATAGTTCCCAATACTCGTACAAGCTCTCTCCATTGTACTGTCGGATGTCACAAATTTCTTTTATTATGTTAACAGCACGGGAAGCAGGAAAATACTTCTCCAGAAATATCTTCTTCATCCCATTCCATGAGTTGACAGATCCGGAAGGAAGGTAATACAACCAATCCTTAGCTGTGCCTTCCAGTGAGAAGGGAAAAGCTCAAAGCTTGATTTGATCCTCTGAAACTCCTTAAGGTTTCATGCTAGAGCACACAACATGAAATTCTTTTAAATGCTTATGTGGATCCTCACCTGTAAGACCATGAAACTTAGGCAATAAATGGAATAGTCCAGATTTCAACTCAAAAGCAACATTTAAAGCAGGGTATTGAATACACAAAGGCTGTTGGTTTAAATCAGGAGCAGCCAACTCTTTCAAAGTCCTAATAGCCATGATTTCGTTTTTAGAATTTGAATCCAAATCCGAATCCGAACTTAACTCCCTTAGAGATTGGACTCTTTCAGATGTACTCGGAATCTGCCTAGCTTACTTAGCTAATTTTCTCAACTGTTTAGCTATTTTTTCTACTTCTGGATCAAAGATCAACTCACCAGATTAAGAAGTTCTTGTCATAAACAAAAAGAAATCAAAGTAAAAATAGAAAAATGCCTCAAAACCCTAGAAAACAATTGAATTTGGCCTCAAAAGGGTGGAGCAATAGATTCATTAGTCTTGATCAGAATGTCGTTTCCTTCAAAATAGGTATGGGCCGCCCTCCTAATTCAACCAAAATTCTTAATGAACAGTAACACCGTAATTTTTTTTTATCAAAAACCTGAAAACAGCAACAACTCACAAACAAAATTAATAGAATATCCTAACACCAAAAACATGAATTCCAATAAACTTCAGTCCCCGGTAATGGCGCTAAAATTCTTGGTGGTTGTCGAATCCACCAAAATTTAAATTAACTAAAATTACCAGCAATAAAATATTTTCTACAGTAAGTGGTAAATCTAGGTCGAACCCTAGAGACTGAATTATTAAATTTCATGTGCTTGTGTAATGGAAAAAGAAACAAAGGTTGGGGGGGGGGGTGTAATTCACAATCCAAAGAAGAATTCAAAAATAAAAAACTAAGATCTAAAATTAATAAGAAATTCTCAAATTAAGCAAACTTCAATTTAAGGTAATTCGCATTCCAGTTCATTGATTCGATCATAGAAAAAAGAAATACAGTTATCTCTTATTAAATACTTAACGTAGATTTACCAAACAGCTAGTTAAACCCTTAATTTCCCTATACTTATCAATTCAAGCCCAATACTCTTATTGACTCTAATTATTAACTGAATTAGTATTAAGAAATCCTCATCAAATTAATAACTTCTTTAAGAATAGGAAGTAGTTAAGCTGAATAACAATTTATAAAGCATAAATCATTTAATTCACCCTATTGTTTCCTTAGGTTATTATCGAAAACTGGGATTGTAATCAATAAAACCTAATTGCTACTCATGTTCAATCTTACACAATAATTACGGATTATGAAGATGAACTAGCAATTGATCAAATCAAACAATTAACTAATAAGCCTTTTTAGTAAATCATTCAATAGATCAAAAATAATTAAATCAGAAAACAATAGATATTCAAAAAGACATAAATTAAATTAAGAACCAGGTCTCACAAATCACACATAAGAACTTGAATCCTTTAAACTAAATTAAAAACTTAGCCACTCATGTTCATGGCTTATAGAAAAATAAAGGAAAAATAAATAAGAAATCTAAAAAAGAGAATTGAGAATGAAGGTGTTTTTGAGGTCGAGAGGCTGTTGAATGGTGTTTTTTTAGCTGCTTGCCCAAAGATGCATTTATAATAAAAAAACCTAACCCCAAAGATACGAACCAAACTAGGAAAAGTTTTGAAATTCAAAAAACAGATTTTTAGCCTGCATTCATGTCACGACCCAGGGATGGGGTTGGGACGTGCTTGTTCAACCAGCTACGCACTGGGGTAGAAACTTTGTGTCCCACATCGGAAACGGGAAGAAAAGATTTGGGCCATATATGTGGGAGCCTTTCTCACCTGGTCAACGCGCTTTTGGGAATGAAACCTCCCAAGGGACAAATCTGTGAGGCCCATGGGCCAAAGCGGACAATACTAACTGGAGAAAGATCGGGCTGTTACAGGAGGAATTGAACTAAGTCAAGCCTAGATAGAGGTTTGTGCACAACTAACTTTTTTGTTATTTTTCACTTCCAAATTGATTTGAATAAGTTTATTGCATGATTTATGATTTTTGTTGTGTTGAGAACTTTAACTTATTGACTGAAATTGTATAAATTAAATATAAATTTTCTTATGCATTTAAGGATTTATTGCATAGTTTTGAGAATTGTAAATTTTAAGTTTGATGTGTTGCCAACCTTGAGCATGAAATTATAATGATTAAATATGTTAATGGTTTGTAAACACTTTTGTGAATTGCAATTGTTTTGAATATGATTTGAAACCATAGTTGACATGGCAATATCTTTTGTGTTCTCATTAGCTTGTCTAGTGAGATATCTCCTCCACTAGATGGGGTGAGTTCCTTCCTCTCTGGCTTGCCAGTTGGGGAAGAGTTTGGATGAGTACTCATATATACTAGCTAGTCTTTGTTCCTCCCTTTTAGCCTAGGTTATTGGGAGAGTTTGCCTTGTCGTGGTGTATAACACGACATTGATCGTGAAATTTTGTGTCATGAGTCCAACTGTGTGAATTGTTGGCAATGCCCTTTAAATTATGCATAATTTGATAAATTGTGGTCGAAATAAATAATTTGTCAGTAATTCAAAAATATTCTATTGTTTCATGATTTAAAAGAAATGTAGATAAATAGTTACTATTTGATCAAAATGTTATTCAAATGAATAATTTGCATGATTGAAAATATTGATTTTTGTATGTCATGAATTTTGAAGAATTTAGAAGTTTTAAATTTTTATCTGTTATGAGTTGTCAACCATAACTTGTATTAAGTTTTAAATGATTAGTTTGTGCACCACTGAGTTCACCACTCAGCAATAGCTTTGTATGCTGTCGCAGGTGAAAGAAAATATAAAGCAGCTGAGTGAGATTCCTTGAAGAAAGTGGGACTATCTTTGGGTATATCATAGGTATACCCTTGTACATTAGATTTTAACGAAATTATGTAATTACATGTATGTAATTTCATTCGAGCAGTTGCATCATCTCTTTTGTAGTTTTATTTTTGGAATGTAATCAAATACAAATTATTGTAATGTTATCTTCAGATTTTATATACTTATAAAGTTTTGTACTACTAAATTTTTAATACTCCCATGAATGTAAATATTAATTTTGTTACTTTAATGAGATGTTTTAATGTTTGATTTAATTCAAACTATGTATTGGGTTGCTTGTGCTGATTTATGAAATGAAATTGAATAATGGAGCTGTGGTTGGGAAAATATATTGGGAGTGTTTTTCTTTTCATATTTTGAAGAACTGTTTTCTCAAAATACAGACAGCACTCTATCAAAATTTTTATAAAAATTACGGAAATTTTAAATATCTAAAAATTTAATTTATGATTGGACTTCAAATAAAGGTTTTTAATATCTGAAAAAAAAAATTACCCACTAATTTAAAAAAAATGAATAAAAATTATTTTAAAAATTCCTTGTAGTATATTTAATGGGTTAACTGTAGGTGAAATTTAGTAATTCATTAGGTGTACTATGAGGTCATTTTATGCCTTACGGAGGGGTAAAGTGTGACATATTTTAGTGGTATCAGAGCTAGTTTTTAAAGTAAATTTTGAACTGTGAATTTGAAATATTTTTTTATAAGTACAACTGCTCAAATGTTTAATACATATAGTACATTTACATCATAAATATGAACTAACGGGGAGAAATCTCCTTGTATTGGTTATACAGGAAATAAAAAAATCCTGTGAAAAGATATGCAAGAGAAGGATGAGACAATATAACAGTATGTGACAACAAAAGTACAAGGTGAGGCCCCAGCTCCTTAGAGTGTCGGAGGCTCGACTGTACTAGTCCCACTTGTACAAATTACCACACAAATGGCCCAGCAAATTACCACTTTCTTTCAGCAAATGGCTGATAATCTGTCAGCCCAGGTGTAGACCCTTATTTTGTGATGAGTATGTGCATTGAGGCCGTGGAAAACCCGATGATGAAAAATTATATGACTGTAAGATGTAATTGGAGGCATTGAGCTGAATTATTAATTTCGTGGCATGATCTTGAAAAAATAAAACTAATAATAAAGTTTTGGGAAAATTAATTTAATTAAATTTAAATAAAATTTTATTTTGCTTAAATTTAATATGGGTAGTTTTTTAAATGGATCTAACTAAGTTTAATTGGGCTCTATGGGCCTAAGAAAGCCTAGTTAGGAATTTTAAATGGGACCCATTTAATTATTTTCTAAAAATTAAAATAACAAAATATCTCTCTCCTCCTTGACCCCACCCTCTTCCTCATTCCCTATTGGTGCCTTCTATTTTTTTTCTGTCTTCCTATTGGTTGAAACACCTCACTCATATCCCAGTCTTATTCGAATTCTGCAATTGTAGTTGTTTAAGTCATCTAAACTTTATCATCCTAAGACTCCAAACCCTATCACACCTCTCTCCCAAAACCCTATAAATACCCTACTAGAGAAGAGAAGAAGGGGATGATAGGAGGATGGGAGGAAAGAGAAAGAGAAAATTCAGAACTATAAGAAATTTAGAGATATTCAAGACTTTTTGAGTTCTTCCTTATTTTTTTTTCTTTTCTTCAAGAAGATTTGCATACAAGATTTCTAGAAGGTCAGTTTTTATTGTTTTCTTTTCAAGATCTATGCCACACAATATTTTAATTCTATGCTCTTTGTCTTCAATTTATTTTATATGTTCATAGATCATGTAATCATGTTTAATTTGAGGGGATACACAACTCTGCACATGTTTAGTTTCTGTCTCTCGTATTTTTATTATTTTTCTTTATTTTCTGAATCTGTAAAAAATTTGTAAAAATTATATTCATGTTCTACACGAAATTCCATTAATTTTAGGCTCAAGAATCACTAAAAAAGCTTTAATATTTTGTAAGTTATGGCTGTTTGAATTTAGGGTTCCTGTAAAATCTGATTTGCAGGATATCCGACTTGTGAAGCCCATATCTCCCTTGTTCCTTAATATTTTTGTGCAAATTTAGTGTCTAAAATTAACTTCAGAATCTTATGAATCTTTTCCAATTGGTTTTGCATTTATATCTTTTGTGGTTAATGAGTTATGAATTTTACAAAAAAGTAGTACGATTCTGTCACTTAGAAGAGTTACGATTTATGTAGATCATTCGGCTAGGGTTTTATTTGATTTATAAATTTTATGTTATTGTATGATATGTAGGCTGTCTTCTGTAATTTTTTTTATGATTTTTAGGCATGTTTAACTATTTTTAAAAAATCGAATTTCTTGCTACTGTTAATCTGCCAAAATTTGAAGATTGTATATTTATGCATGTTCTTGTATTTTCTTAGGTTTTAATTGATATTTGATCTATTTTCTGTATTCTTTTAATTCAAGAAGTGTTATAAAGTGTTTGGATCATGTTAGAAGACTTGGACCATTAGGTAGTTGTAACTAATTAGGAATCTTAACCCTTTAGGAGACTAGAGTTAGAATCCAATGTAAATTGTTATTAATATTTTCTTTATTTCTTTTATTTTCTTTAGTTTCTTTATTTTTTATTACAAATAAAATTGGTAAGTAGCCCTAAGGTAAGTACCAAAGAGGGCATTTGCGCGGAGCTTATATGGAGCTAAATGGGAGTAAGCCAGGGATATCATTGCCATACTAGAAGAGAAGACCCTTTTTTAAGGGTAGCTTGCCCCAATGGCAACTGCATTTACCAACAAGTAAGTAACTCTAAACTTATCGAATAACCATTGGCATGAAATTGTAGTAATAATAGAACTTTTATTTGGTAAATTAAAATTAACTTTGTTTTTAATTTAACTGACTTTTGCATGTAATTAATTTAAATAAATACTTTGTAAATTAAAATTAATCTTGTTTGTAAATTAAACTAACATTGGCATGTAAAATAAATTTAATTTAATACTTGGTAATTGTAAAATAAATTTGCATATTAGAAATCTTTATTAGGTTGTGATTGTTTGGGACTTATGTAATATTAGAATAAATTACACATGTACATAATTAACTTAGTTCAATTATCCTTAAAGTAACTTGGTGAAAATTAATTAATTAGGTTAAATAGAAACATAGGGTTATTTGAAATTGAATTTGTTTGTAAATTAAATTCCCAATAATAAATTAATTTTAGTCATCTGGTAAATATCATTTAAATAATTAGCAACCCCATAGATAGGAATTACTTGTGCATGAAAATTGTGTGTAAACAACAATCCTTTTGTGAATTACTTGCGTGTGTAGGATTAGAATTGCATTTTTAGGATAAAGTTTAATAAAGGAATAATAAACAAGACTTCTAGAAACATTAGTAGAGGACTGGCACTCGAATTAACGAGGTTAGACCAGGCGTAAGGGGTGCCTAACACCTTCCCCTTACGTACCCACTATCCCGAACCTAGACATTGGGCTATGGTAACGACGGTTGTGGAAACTCTGCAAGGAGTAAGTTGCCATCCATGACCCTCGGAAGAAACACTGAATATGTCCCGGTTATTACCCGGGTGGCGACTCCTGTCTATCTATGCCTTTGTGGCATAAATCCTTAGTACCGTGGTAGTGTTATGGGAAGACGGTACTTACCAGTGGTTTGATTCTATTAGGATTGTATGAAGTGCATGTCTAGGAAATGCTGTCTAAGGAGGTGGTACTTAAGTGAGACCATTGTGACTCCACCATCTTTCCTGGGCATTACCTGGTGCATTTTATATAATTCTAATGGATGATATTTCGCCTCACGCCCCACCCCTACACCAGGCCCAAGTATAAACCCAATCCCCTCAAGGGCAGCATGAAAAAGAGAAAAGTGGGAAACTTATCGGTCAGAGTTCGAGTAGTAATTTGAGAAAGAGAAAAGATTTTGAGGGACCCTGAGCTCCTAAGTATGACAAAGGTGGATCTTCAGGGCAGAAGCAATCAAGAACCATTCAACAAAGAACTAGAAGTTCCTACCCTATCCATATCTGTGACATTTGTGGAAAATTACACAGGGGTATTTGCTATAAGGTCATTGGACCCTACTACAATTGTGGTAAAATCGGGCATTACGCCAGATATTGTACTAGAACATGTTGATTTATGTCATATACTACACCAGAGGAATCAGTCCAAGGTTCTAATTTTAGAGGCTCATCAATAGTCAGTTGGGGCAGAGGTAGAAGTAGAGACAGCACTTCAGGTAATCCTAGCACAATGGACCAACCCGAGCAGAGAAGTACACTAGAAAGAGTGTACGCCATTCATCATGGAGAAGAAGCAGAGACTTCAGATGTAGTTACCGGTACGTTCTTAACTTTTGCAAGGAATAATTATGTACCATTTGATTCCGACTCTACTTGTTTATATGCTAATGCTAGAATTATATGTTCTACTGCTATTCCCTTGCATGGAAATAAATTTTGATGTGTTAGTGATTAGTCTATTAGGATAAGAACTATGATAATAAGCGTGACTAGAATTAGTTTTGGAAAAAATTGCTAGTGAGAGACATTTCCTAGAAAACGATAAATTATAAAGTTAATTAGTGAGCCTAATTAGGTAAGGCAAGAGGACCTAAAAGTAAATTGTAGTAATATATCTGCCCTAGATGAAGGCAAAGGTATTACTGTGATAGATGTCAGTGGGTACCATAATTAGAATAAGTTTAAGATATTAGTGGTTTGAGAGAAATTAGATATAGGGAAGTTTAATCTATTGGGATGTATCGTAGTAACTATGCAATATTCTTGATGTTTGTGATGTAAACTATATATTACAGTACTGACTTGGGATTTATTGTGTAGAGCTATGTACTACCCAATAGTGAACCAAGATAAGAATAGTTGTGAATAGCTTCTGCTTTGATATAGATATACCAGACTAGAGTTCTATTATTGGAACTGAGTTTGAAAATCCTAATTTAGGATTTAAAACTCTATAATTGGAATATCAAGAGATCATAGTTGCAAGGTAGTGAGAGTCAATGACTCAGTTACCTTAGCACGAGTTATAGTACATCACGAATTGCTATAAGACTAGAGGTTTTAGTATGGTCAAAATTTAAGATAATACCTATAGGACTAAGTCATCTAGTCTCTGATATGGGGTTTATAGTTGTTTTGGTATTGCAATGGATCTTTTGCCCAAAGTTTAGTGAAAAACAATATTCTATGTGTGTAGCAGCAAGACACAAGGTATGATTTTGTTCTCCTGAAAGAGACAGGATGCTATGGATGATAAATATAACTTATAAAATAATTGTGAAACGATGTTCTAATAAGGACAGAGATGTGAAAAAAAAAAGGGTAGGGATTTCTTATAGAGAGCATAATTCTATTGTGCAGACCATAATGACTAGATTATGATTGGTATATAACAAGAGAAAAAGGAGAGTTTTGTAGATCCCCTTCTTAAGATATTAGAGGCTAGTTTATAGTTAAGTAGAAAAGAAGACACTGATTTCAAATTAGTAAAAAATAAGCTATAGAATATCGATAGATAAAGGAAAATATAAAATTGAAAATTTGAATAGTTGGTTAAACGTGATAGAGAAATATCACGAATATTGGGAAGACAAAGTAAACAAAAATTTTAAGATGTGTAATGATATTCTGAATAGTCCTATTAGGCAAGGGAGTGAATTAGTAAATAGTAAATTAAATAAAAGTGAACAAGATGGTGCAAAATGGCATATAAGCCTAGGTCATAAATAAAGATGAAAGATAACGATTATAGACCTATGGCCAATTATGAGATAAGCATTTCTCATATGACCGATGGAATTTCCTTATAAGTAAACATGAATCAAAATATTCAATAGAACAATAGTAAGAGAATATTAGTATTATACAAATAAATTAAACGTTGTATTAGATTGTTAGAAGTCTTATATAGACTTAAAGAAAGGAAGATTATAAGATTATATAAAAAGGAGAAAGGCTAAGTTCTCACTTCATAGGATCACACAAGGTCCTAGAAAGAGTGGATTCGTTAGCACACAAATTTGCTTACCTCTAGAATTGAAATAAATTCAAATTTAACTTATAACGAGAAGCTCAGAAGGAACTTCGCACATGAGGTGAAGTAGTCGAGAAATAAATAAATATCATCGGTTAAAGTGTTATGGACCATCATTCGGACCATGAAGTCAAATGGAAATGTGAGAGAGACATGAGAAAACAACATGCATGACTATTTAAAGACTAACAGTGAGTAAAATTTCGAGACAAAAATTCTTTTAAAGGGGGGAGAATTGTAACACCCCTATATTAAACAGTCTATGCATTATACTGTTCCCGTGATCGGTGTCTGTCTGGATAGTTAAGATGTCTAGACATATTCTTATATCACCTAGAAAAGCCCTGAACAAAAATTAATGCAAATAAAAAAAATAGAACATAAAAGGTTAAATGAGCTGGGGGTCACAGCGATGGGTGACCTTACCGGGAAGTGACTGCGAGGTTAGTTCCAACCCTAATTTTGACACCGCAGTCCTAAGAATTATTGCGAAGCTAATGGAAAAGAGAAAATCACATAAAGAGTTGATAAGTAGGTCAAATAATTAGATCAGGGCTCCGGAAGAAATACTAAATTATTGGTAAACTAGATCAGACCGGCGAGGGGCAAATTGGTCAATTCACCCTTAGAGGTGACTGTTGGCTTAAATGTCCATTAACATGTGAGAAATCAAATTTATGAAAATTAGATTTTAAAGTGAAGATTTTATGGAAAGGAAGAGAAAAGAAATTAAAAATCAAACTTAATTACATCACTTAAGTGATGCAAGCATGAGACAAAAATTATTTTAATTTGTAATTTATTTATTTTGCGGATAATTACACTTAAATAATAATGAAATAAAATGTTGTCTTCTTCCTTAACTTAGGCCACCCCACTCTCTCTCTCATCTCTCACTCCAAAACTCCAATAAAGCTCATTTTGAGCTTGATCAAACCCTAAATCCCACCATAGAAACTTTAATTTCCACCATTAAACCTTGTATTCAAACCTTGATAAAGAGCTTGACAACAAAAAGTAGAAGAAAGGAAGAAGTTTTGAAGAGTTGGAAACTTCCCAAGTGAGGTTAGTAAGATTTCTTTCTTTTTATCTTTAAATTTATACTTAGGCAACTTGATTGAGTGATGACTTGTTGAAATTGAAACAAAAATGAAGGGTTATAAGGTCCTATAATTTTTGGCCAGCCTGGGGTTGATGGGAATTGAAGTGTTTGATGAAGTTATAACATAATTTAGAGCTTGAGTAATGTTGAATATATGATGTGAACATTGAATTGTATGAATTGGAGTTATTGATAAATTAGGGTTCTTGAACCATGACAAATTGGGGGGAAAAAATTTAGAGATTTTGGGATTTGATGCAACTAGACCTAATTGAGGTTTGAAATGGTTAATTGGAGTCATTTGGAATGTGTTTGAATGGTTGGAATGGGATTGAAATGGTGAATGTGATGCTGCCCTAATTGGGCAGTTTGACCTTAGTCAACTCAAATGGCCATAATTGAAAATTGGTTACTCCAATTGGTGTGAGTCCAATTAGAGATGAAAATTAAGATATAATGCAACAATTTTTATGCAGAAACCCTGCTCTGAAAATGACAATAAGCCAGTGTAAAATTAGGTTAAATCCGGATTAGGCACACTGCCCCTCTACAAAACTGACCATATGAATAGTTCTTGTTCTAATGGTCATAACTTGGTGTAGGAAGGTCCAAATGACCTGAATTTTATACCGATAGAAAGCTGAGACATAGCACTACAACTATTATAAAGAACACAAACCTAAATTCTAATCATAACCCATCCGAAAAGTGAGCTGCATTCGGCACACCAAAACTGCCAGAACAGAATTGGTACCCAAAATTCTGGGTTAAAACCAATCCGGCCAGCCATCTTGAAACCTGAGCTACAAAACTCCAAATGGAGTTATTCAAAAAGGAAATTAAAGCTAAGACATTAAGGAATAACTTTGATGAGGGTAAGTTGGCCAAACTCCAACTTTAAACAGACCAATGGAATAGTATAAACAAGTAACTCAAGACTGAAAATTTGAGATTTAACCCTAATTGGCTTTGAATTGAATTTGGCAATCAATGCCAACAAAAATATGACTCAAAATGTGGTGTGTGGGTGTAATTAGAATTAACATAGCTAATTAGTATGAAAAAGTCAATATTTTGACCAAATGGTCAAATGAATAGTGATAAGTGCATAATTTATTAATTTTGCTCCCATCACATTTAGTGTTTTTAGTGTGCTTTTATGTTTAATTCAGTTGGTTAAGTATATTTATCATTTAGGCATATTTTTAGATAGTTGTTGGAATAATTGTGTTAAATGGAGAAATTCTTAGCATTTGACCTTTGCTATATTTTTCAGATGTTTCTAAAGTTGTGGGTCTCCAAATTGAGTGTTGTTTAATCCATTGAAAAGCTAAGATAGAGCACTACAAATGATAAAGAGGGACCAAAGACCAAATCAGTCTCCAAGGTTGACAAAATGAGCTATGGATCTATTGCAAAAGCCTAGAATTGATGTGTCACCACCAGTTTCAGTATTTATTTTGTATTTGGAGTTTTAGATGTCCAAATGAAGCAAGCCTAAGCCCAATTGAACCTTAAAAGCCACCTCTACAACTTCTATTGAGGGCTCGAAGCAAGATAAGGCCATTTTAATTATCAAAAACGGTAATGAAGTCGTCACTATGGGCTGGACCGTCTATCTGAACCAGTCCCAGTTTTTGGGCCATAACTTGAGCTGTAGACTTCGGATTTGGGCGAATGAGTACCCGTTGCAAAGCTAAGAAATAGGGCTACAACTTTCCTGAAGAGGGCAGAGACAGATTCGAAAAGGAAGTTGCTGAAAGTCGGCCTTGATTTCAGAGACATGAATTGTAACAGTCCAATCCTTCTCCAGTTAGTATTATCAGCTGTAACAGCCCGATCCTTCTCCAGTTAGTATTGTCTGCTTTGGCCCATGGGCCTCACGGATTTGTCCCTTGGGAGGTTTCATTCCCAAAAGCGCGCTGACCAGATGAGGAAGGCTCCCACATATATGGCCCAAATCTTTTCTTCCCGTTTCCGATGTGGGACATGAAGTTTCTACCCCAGTGCGTAGCTGGTTGAACAAGCACGTCCCAACCCCATCCCTGGGTCATGACAAGCCCACCAGCTTCCGCCTGGTGCGTCCTCGCACCACACACCGTACTAGAGGGAGTCTAGCTCTGATACCAAATTGTAACAGCACGATCCTTCTCCAGTTAGTATTGTCCGCTTTGGCCCATGGGCCAAAGCGGACAATACTAACTGGAGAAGGATCGGGCTGTTACAATTGGTATCAGAGCCGCTCACGTGTCCTCTTGGGTGATGGTGGGGCAAACCTCAGCGAGGACGCTGAGTCCCAAAAGGGGGGGAGAAAGGTCCGTTAGGCAAATCCTACATCGGCAAAGCATGGAGATGGTCTCGGGTTCAAAAAAGTAATGATATATGAATGGGGGAAATAATCACTAGAGGCGCCTTTTGGTGAAATGGCCTGAAGAGTTGGAAGAACTTCAGGGTTAAGCATGCTCGCTTGAGAGAAATCCTAGGATGGGTAACCTCCTGGGAAGTTCTCCATTCCACCTATGGGACAAAACCGTGAGGCTTATGGCCAAAGCGGACAATTCCTCTAGTGGTTGTAGCCCGATCATTACACCTCCTCCTTCCTTGGAGGCTTCTTTCCCACTGAAACACATAATTAAGGTGTTTCAATATCTATTCAATTTATTTTTAACTAATAAATTCAATAATTAAATTTTGTATACTTAATTTATCCCATAAAATTGAGTCCTTTATACTTAGTGTAATTGTAGTTACTATTCATTTGACCATTTGGTCAAAATATTAACTTTTTCATACTAGTTAGATATGTTAATTCTAATTTCACCCACAAATCACATTTTGAGTCATATTTTTGTTGGCACTGATTGCCAAATTCAATTCAAAGCCTATTAGGGTTAAATCTCAAAATTTCAGTTTTGGGTTACTTGTTTATACTGTTCCATTAGTCTATCTACAGCAGGAATTTGGCCAACTATTCTTCATCAAAGTTGTTCCTTAATATATTATCTTTAATTCCCTTTTTGAATCACTCCATTTGGAGTTTTGTAGCTCAAGTTATATTAATTTCAAGGTGGCTGGCCGGATTAGTTTTAACTAGAAATTCTGGGTACCAATTCTGTTCTGGCAGTTTTGGTGTGCCGACTGCAGCTCACTTTTTGGATGGGTTATGGTCAAAATTTAAGTTTGTATTCTTCATAACAGTTGTAGTGCTATGTCTCAGCTTTCCATCAGTATAAAATTCAGGTCATTTGGACCTTCCTACACCAAGTTATGACCATTAGAACAAGTACTATTCGTATGGTCAGTTTTGCAGAGGGGCAGTGTGCCTAATATGGATTTAACCTAATTTTGCACTAGCTTATGGTCATTTTCAGGGCAGGGTTTATGCATAAAAATTGTTACATTATGTCTTAATTTCCATCTCCAATTGGACTCATACCAATTGGAGTAACCAATTTTCAGTTATGGCCATTTGAGTTGACTAAGGTCAAACTGCCCAATTAGGGCAGCATCACATTCACCATTTCAATCCTAGTCCAACCATTCAAACACATTCCAAATGACTCCAATTTAACATTTCAAACCTCAATTAGGTCCAATTGCATCAAATTCCAAAATCTCTAAATTTTTTCCCCCTAATTTCTCATGGTTCAAGAACCCTAATTTATCAATAACTCCAATTCATACAATTCAATGTTCACATCATATATTCAACATTACACAAGCTCTAAATCATGTTATAACTTCATCAAACACTTCAATTCCCATCAACCCTAGGCTGGCCGAAAATTATAGAACCTTATAACCCTTCATTTTTGTTTCAATTTCATCAAGTCATCATTCAATCAAGTTGCCTAAGTATGAATTTAAATATAAAAAGAAAGAAATCTTGCTAACCTCGCTTGGGAAGTTTCCAACTCTTCAAAACTTCTTCCTTTCTTCTACTTTTTACTGTCAAGCTCTTTATCAAGGTTTGAATACAAGGTTTAATGGTGGAAATTAAAGTTTCTATGGTGGGATTTAGGGTTTGATCAAGCTCAAAATGAGCTTTATTGGAGTTTTGTTGTGAGAGATGAGAGAAAGAGTGGGGCGGCCTAAGTTAAGGAAGAAGACAACATTTTATTTTCTTTTCATTTTTGTTATTATTTAAGTGTAATTATCCCCAAAATAAATAAATTACAAATTAAAATAATTTTTGTCTCATGCTTGCATCACTTAAGTGATGTCATTAAGTTTGATTTTTAATTTCTTTTCTCTTCTTTCCATAAACTCTTCACTTTAAAATCTAATTTTTATAAATTTGATTTCTCATATATTAATGGACATTTAGGCCAACAATCACCTCTAAGAGTGAATTGACCCATTTGCCCCTCGCTGGTTTGATCCGATTTACCAATAATTCAGTATTTCTTCCAAAACCCTGATCTAATTATTTGACCTACTTATCAACTCTTTTCTGTGATTTTCTCTTTTCCACTAGCTTCGCAATAATTCTTAGGACTGCGGTGTCATAATGTCGCGTTCAAAATTAGGGTTGGAACTGACCTCGCAGACACTTCCCGGTAGGGTCATCCATCGCTGTGACCCTCGGCTCCTTTAACCTTTTATATTCTATTTTTCTTATTTGTATTTCACCTTATGGTAATTGCTATTAATTTTTGTTCAGGGCTTTTCTAGATGATATAAGCATATGTCTAGACATCCTGACTGTCCAGACAAACACCGGTCATTGAAACAACAGAATGCATAGACTACTTAATATAAGGGTGTTACAGTTTAGTTGAATTTAAACTTACATCCTAGCTTAGATAAGTTGAAACATATGATTGGTATGTTGAATTGCATTTGATTGTATGAAGTTGGGATTATGTGGAAGTTAGGGTTTGGAAATTGGGGAATTTTGTGCTATGGTATGAAATTTAATGTTGTTAAGGTCAAATATTGACCAATTAATGTGCATTGATGGTGAAATGAAGTGTTTGGTGAGATGAGTAAATGATTTGGAAGTGTACTTGTTGTGCTAAAATTTTGGACCCTTGAGTCTAGTAAGTTTGAATGGCTATAAGTAGAGCTACATAGTTCCAATTGGTGTGAGGCCAATTGGAGATTAAACCTTAGACATAATTCTAGAAATGTCATGAAGGAAGCCTGCCCAAAAACGGACCATAGCTTGCCCTAAAATCGGCTTGAATCTAGATGTGGTATTCTGGACCTAGACAAAATGACCATTTGAACAGTGCTTAGTCATTTGAATAGTGCTCAGTAATTTGAGCATAAATCACTCTAGAAAACCCCAATTGACCTGATTCTTAAACCTTTGAACTCTTGAAATGTAGGATAACATTTATTATGAAGAACTCAGAGCCCAGTTATGAACCAAACCCAATCAATTTGCTAGACCAAGTTAGTCCAGTAAACCTGACTAGAACCAAACTTGACTTAGAAATCCAAAGTTTCAGGATACTCGACCAGTTGTGATGAAAATGCCATAACTCACTCTATAAAATTGGAAATGTAGTGATTCAAAAGCCAAAATCCTCATAAGACCTAAAACTACAACTTTGATGTTTTGGCCAGAACCCAGATCCTAAAGGAACTTAAGGAAATTGTTAGGACAAGTCAGGAACTCCAATTCTATAATTCCTACATTTGGAGTAATTGGTCATTTAAAACCCAAATAGTAAATGAATCATAACTCCCAGTAGAAAACTCCAATTAGGATGAGCCAAACTGATTTGAAAACTTTAGAAATAGAGTTATAATTTTGGTTTGAAACTCTACTCAAATTCTTAGTGTAAGGACCTCAAATGTGAATTGTGAAGACTGACATGAACCTGAAATCTTGAATGTACAGGGTTTATGAGTCCAAGTTGATTAAATTGTCATAACTCAACCCACATAACTTGAAACTTAGTGATTCTTGAACCTGTGCAACCATAAGACATAAGGGAACAACTCATATGATGAACATTACGCAAAAATATTGATGTAGCTTGTTAAAATGGCTGGACAAAGTTGAGTTCCAGAATCTGTCATGTTCTGGAACAGGAATTGGTTAGTGGACTAGTCTTAGTAAATTGACCATATTTTGAGCTACAAAACCTCAAATTGAATAATTCAAAAAGGAAATTAAAGTTAACACATAAAGGAACAACTTCTATGAAGGAAGTATGGCCAAAAGGACTATGCATCTTGGCCAGATTGCTAGGGGATTTTAAGGCACAAAATCTGGAATTCATGAAATGTTTAAGAATGACTTAAAATGTGAAATGTATATGATAAGTGCATAATTTATTAATTTTACTCCTATCACATTTAGTGTTTTTAGTGTGTTTTTATGTTTACTTCAGTTGGTTAAGTATATTTATCATTTAGGCATATGTTTAGATAGTTGTTAGAATAATTTTGTTAAATGGAGAAATTTTCAGCATTTAACCTTTGCTGTATTTTTCAGGTGTTTTTAAAGTTGTGGATCTCCAAATTGAGTGTTGTTTAATCCATTGAAAAGCTAAGATAGAGCACTATAAATGATAAAGAGGGACCAAAGGCCAAATCAGTCTCCAAGGTTGACAAAATGAGCTATGGATCCATTATAAAAGCTCAGACTTGATGTGTCACGACCAGTTTCGGTATTTACTTTATATATGGAGTTTCGGAGGTCCAAATGAAGAAAGCCTAGGGCCAATTGAACCTTAAGAGCCACCTCTACAATTGTTGTGAAGGGCTGGAAGCAAGATAAGGCCATTTTAATTGTAAAAAATGGCAATGAAGTTGTTACTATGGGCTAGATACCCTGTCAGACTCAATCATGGTTTTTGGGCCATAACATGGGTTGTAGAGCTCGAATTTCGCCAAATGAGTACCATTGGAAAGCTAAGAAATAGGGCTATAACTTTCCTGAAGAGGGCAGAGACCGATTTGGAAAGAAAGTCACTGAAAATCAGCCTTGATTTCAGAGACGTGAATACAGGCTGAAAATTTATCCTTTGAATTTTAAAACTTTTCCTAGTTTGGTTCCTATCTTTGGGATTAGGTTTTTTTTATTATAAATGCGTCTTTGGGCAGCAGCAAAAACACACCATTCAGCAGCCTCTCAATCTCAAAAATACCTTCATTTTCCATTCATTTTTTTTAGATTTCTTTAATTTTCTGTAAGCCATGAACATGAGTGACTAAGTTTTTTAATTCAGTTCAAGGGATTCAAGTTTTTATGTGTGATTTGTGAGACTAGGTTCTTAATTTAATTTATGTCTTTTTGAATATCTATTGTTTTCTGATTTTAATTGTTTTTTATCTACTGAATGATTTGCTAAAAAGGCCTATTAGTTAATTGTTTGATTTGATCAATTGCTAGTTCATCTTCATAATCCATAATTGTTGTGTAAGATTGAACATGAGTAGCAATTAGGTTTTATTGATTATGATCCAAATTTTTAATAATAATCTAAGGAAACAATAGGATGAATTAAATGGTTTATGCTTTATAAATCGTTGTTCAGCTTAACTACTTCCTGTTCTTAAAGCAATTATTAATTTGATGAGGATTGCTTAATACCAATTCAGTTAATAATTAGAGTCAATAAGAGTGCAGGGCTCGAATTGATGAGTATAGGGAAAATAGGAGTTTTACCTTGCTGTTTGGTAAATCTACATTAAGTATTCAATAAGAGATAATTGTATTTCTTTTTTCTATGATCGAATCAATGCATTGGAATGTGAATTACCTTGGACTGAAGTCAGTTTAATTTGAGAGTTTCATATTTAATTTTAGTTCTTAATTTCTGATTTCTTCTTTGGATTGTGAATTACCCCCCCCCCCCCACCTTTGTTTTTTTTTTTCCATTACACAAAATTTAGTAATTCAGTCTTTAGGGTTTGACCTAGACTTACCACTTATTGCAGAAAATATTTTATTACTGGTAATATCAGTTAATTTAATTTCTGGTGGAATCAACAACCATCAAGAATTTTGGCACCGTTGTCGAGGACTGAAATTTATTGGATTTTGTGTTTTTTTTGTTAAGGTATTGTGTTATTAATTTTTTTTGTGAAGTGTTGCTATTTTTAGGTTTTTGGAAAAAATTACAGTGTTAATATTCATCGGCAGATTTTTGATTGAATTTGGAGGGCGGCCTATATCTATTTTGAAGGAAACAATGTTCTGATCAAGACCAATAAATAAAATTTATTGGCCCCACCCTCTCGATGCCAAATTCGATTGTTTTCTAGGGTTTTGAGGCATTTTTCTATTTTTACTTTGATTTCTTTGATTTCTTTGATCCAGAAGTAGAAAAAACAGCTAAATGGTTGAGAAAATTGGCTAAGCAAACTAGGTAGATTTCGAGTACATCTGAAGGAGTCCATATTCCAAGGGATTTAAATTTGGTTTCGGATTTGGATTCAAATTTTGAAAATGAATCCATAGCTACTAGGACTTTGAAAGAGTTGGCTGCTCCTGATCTAAACCAACAGCCTTTGTGTATTCAATACCCTACTTTAAATGTTGCTTTTGAGTTAAAATCTAGACTAATCCATTTGTTGCCTAAATTTCATGGTCTTGCAGGTGAGGATCCACATAAGCATCTAAAGGAATTTCATGTTGTGTGTTCCAGCATGAATCCTCAAGGACTTTCAGAGGATCAAATCAAGCTTTGAGCTTTTCCCTTCTCACTGGAAGGCACAACTAAGGATTGGTTGTATTACCTTCCTTTCGGATCTGTCAACTAATGGAATGGGATGAAGCAGATATTTCTGGAGAAGTATTTTCCTACTTCCCGTGCTGCTAACATAAGAAAAGAAATTTGTGACATCCAGCAGTATAATGGAGAGAGCTTATATGAGTATTAGGAGAAATTTAAGAAGCTGTGTGCAAGCTGTCCCCATCATCAAATAAGTGAGCAGTTTTTGATTCAGTGTTTCTATGAGGGACTTCTACCAATGGACTGTAGTATGATAGATGTTGCTAGTGGAGGAGCTTTGGTTGACAAGACACTAGAAGAGGCAAGGAGGCTGATTGCTATCATGGCAGCAAATTCTCAGCAGTTTGGAATGAGAATGGATCACACACCTATGAAGGTTAATGAGGTAAGTACATCTAACCTTGAGAAACAAATTTCTGATTTAACTTCTTTGGTGAGGCAGTTGCCTGTAGGGAACATACAAACTGTTAAGGTATATGGAATTTGTTTAGGTTCGTGTCATGCTACTGACATGTGTCCTACATTACAAGAGGATGAATCAATGCAACATGCTAATGTAGTAGGACATTATGGATAGCCACAATGCATGTATGATCCCTATTCGAATACTTATAATCCAGGATGGCGAGATCATCCCAATCTGAGTTATGAGAATCAACCGGTGCAAAATCGATACCAGCAACAAAGACCACAAGTGAATCAACCACCTCCACCTCCGCCTCCCTTAAATCAAGGAATGTCACTTGATGAAATTATTAAGGCTTTAGCTAACAACACACAACAGTTTCAATAGAAGACTAGAAATAGCATTCAAAACATAGATAGGCAGATTGGTGAGTTAGCCTCATCTGTGAGTAAGTTGGAAGCTCAAGGTTCTAGAAAGCTTCCATCACAAACAGTCATGAACCCGAGAGAAAATGCAAGTGCAATACTATTGCGGAGTGGGAAAGAAGTTGATAATCAGACTTCACATGAGTCAACAAAAAAGAAAAAGCAAGGAGAAAAAGAGTCTGAAATTCTTGAAGTTAAGGTAAATACTGAACCTAAACTGAATAAGGTTAATAATTATGTTTTTCCTCCATTCCCCGCAGGTTGGCTAAGACGAAGAAAGAAGAACAAGAGAAATAAATTTTGGAGACTTTCAGGAAGGTAGAGGTCAATATACCTTTACTGGATGCAATCAAACAAGTTCCTAAGTATGCTAAATTCCTTAAGGAATTATGCACTACAAAGTGCAAGTTGAGGAATAATGAGAAGATTAGTGTGGGGGAAAATGTGTCAGCATTAATTCAGCAAAAATTACCTCCAAAGTGTAAGGATCCAATTTCATTTTCTATTCCCTGCAGAATAGGTGATTCTAAATTTGAACGTGCAATGGCAGATTTAGGAGCATCTGTTAATGTCATGTCATATTCAGTTTTCCAAACTTTGAATTTGGGTCCTTTGAAAGAAACCAGTGTCATTATTCAGTTAGCTGATCGTTCTAATGCTTACCCATTGGGAGTAGTTGAGGATGTGTTAGTGCAGGTTGGAGGATTGATTTTTCCTGCAGATTTTTACATTCTGGATATGGAGGATAGTGTTCCCACATCAAAGTCAGCTTTGATTTTATTTGGAAGAGCTTTCTAAAAACTGCCAAGACAACAATTGATGTGGATGATGTACCTTAACTATGGAGTTTGATGGAGAGACTGTCAAACTTAATATCTTTGATGCTATGAAGTATCTTGCTGATGATCATTCTGTCTTTTCTATTGATGTTGTTGATATAATTGTGCAGGATGTTTTTGAGTTAAGCATGGAGGATGAGTTAGAAGTGGTGATTAGTCAAGGAATTCAAGAAATCAGTACCAATCCACCATTAAGTGTAGAGGTTCAAGAGGCAGTAATGGCATTGCAGTCATTACCTCCTATTCTAAAAAGGTATGGAGTATCAAAGATTGACTTACCTGTATCTCACACAAAATTATTACCTTCTGTGGTGCAGGCACCAGTTCTTGAACTCAAGCGTTTACCTGAGCATTTGAAGTATGTTTATGTGGGAGACAATGAGACACTTCCAGTTATCATTTCAAGTAATTTAACAAAGATTTAAGAAGACAGATTGATTAGGGTTCTGAGAGAACACAAGGAAACAATTGGATGGACAATAGCTGACATCAAAGGTATAAGTCCAT
The DNA here is from genome assembly GCF_030052815.1 of Hevea brasiliensis. NCBI lineage: Eukaryota > Viridiplantae > Streptophyta > Magnoliopsida > Malpighiales > Euphorbiaceae > Hevea > Hevea brasiliensis. Next base: position 46,302,315 of record NC_079494.1, read on the forward strand.
TAGTGTGCATGCACAGGATTTTACTGGAGGATGAGGCTAAACCAAGTAGAGAAGCTCAAAGGAGATTGAACCCACAGATGATGGAGGTTGTGAAGAAGGAGATTTTAAAGCTACTGGATACAGGAGTTATTTACCCAATTTCAGATAACAAATGGGTAAGTCCAGTCCAAGTAGTGCCAAAAAAATCAAGAGTCATTGTGGTAGCAAATCAAGATAATTAACTTGTTCCAACAAGGATTCAGAGTGGATGGCGAATGTGCATAGACTACCGCAAGCTGAATTCAACAACTAGGAAGGACCACTTCCCACTGCCATTCATTGATCAGATGCTTGAGCGGTTAGCAGGTAAGTCTTATTTCTGCTTTCTTGATGGCTTTTCTAGATATAATCAAATTGTGATTGCACTGGAGGATCAGAGAAGACTACCTTCACTTGCCCTTTTGGAACTTTTACTTTTAGAAGGATGCCCTTCGGGCTTTGTAATGCATGCACCTGCCACATTTCAGAGATGCATGATGAGCATATTTTCATATTACATTGATACTTACATTGAGGTGTTCATGGATGATTTTACTGTGTATGGTAATTCATTTGATGCATGTTTACATCATTTAACTTCTATTATTGAGAGACGCATTAAGAAAAATCTTGTTTTAAATTATGAGAAGTGTCATTTTATGGTGGAACAGGGGATTGTTTTGGGTTATGTTGTCTCTAATAGGGGTATTGAGGTGGATAAATCTAAAATTTATCTAATTGCAAACTTACCCAACCCCACAACTATGAGGGAAGTACACTCTTTTCTTGGTCATGCAGGTTTCTATCACAGGTTCATTAAGGATTTCTCTAGCATTGCCTTTGTCTAGACTCTTGCAAACAGATGTTCCTTTTGAGTTCAGTGAAGAGTGCAAGGAGGCTTTTGACAAATTGAAATCTGCATTGGCATTACCCCCTATTATCCAGGCTCCTGATTGGACAATACCATTTGAAATTATGTGTGACGCGAGTAATTATGCAGTGGGAGCAGTTTTAGGGCAGCGTGTTGGGAAGATCTTTCATGTGATTTATTATGCATCCAGAACACTTAATTCAGCTCAGCGCAATTATTCTATAACCGAAAAAGAGTTTTTGGCTATAGTTTTTGCTTTAGATAAATTTCGATCATGTTTGCTTGGTTCTAAAATAATTATCTTTTCTGATCATGCGGCATTGAAGTATCTCTTGGAAAAAAAGGAAGCAAAACCAAGGTTGAGTAGATGGATCCTTCTGCTGCAAGAATTTGATCTTCAAATCAAGGATAAGAAAGTAGCTGAGAACCTAGTAGCAGATCATTTGAGTAGGTTAGTGACACAAGAAGATCCATTTCTTTTACAGGAACTTTTTCCTAATGAGCAGTTATTTAAATTGCAAGGTATGATCCTTTGGTATACTAATTTGGTGAATTATTTGGTTACTAAGGTTGTGCCTTTTGATTTGAGTAGAGCTAAGAAAGAGAAATTGAAAAGTGAGGCTAAGTATTTTGTGTGGCATGACCCGTATGTGTGGAAATTTTGTTCAGATCAAATTATTAGGAGATGTGTTCTTGGTAATGAGATTCAGTCTATTATTGCTTTTTGTCATGCCTATGCATGTGGAGGTCATTTTGGACCCAAGAGAACAGGTAGAAAAATATTATATTGTGGTTTTTACTGGCCCACTATATTTCGCGATTCATAGTTGATTTGCAAAAATTGTGAACAATGTCAAAGAACAGGAAGTTTAACCCGTAGGAATGAGATGATTCAGAATCCAATGCTTATTTGTGAGATTTTTGATATGTGGGGTATTGATTTTATGGGTCCATTTCCTTCTTTTTTTGGCTTTGTTTATATATTACTAACTGTTGATTATGTTTCGAAATGGGTGGAAGCCAAAGCCATCAGGACTGATGATTCTAAAGCTGTTGTAGGTTTTATCAAGTCAAACATTTTTAGCAGGTTTGGAGTTCCTAGAGCTTCAATCAGTGACCGGGGCACACATTTTTGTAATAGAACTGTTGAGACATTGTTGAGGAGATATGTTGTTTTCTATAGAATATCTACAGCTTATCATCCTCAAACAAGTGGGCAAACAGAGGTGTCTAACAGAGAGATCAAGTTTATTTTGGAAAAAATAGTGAAGCCAAGTAGAAAAGATTGGAGCTTTAGACTTGATGATGCTTTGTGGGCTTACAGGACTGCTTATAAGACACCCATAGGTATGCCCCCTACATATTGGTATTTGGTAAATTATGTCACCTTCCTGTTGAGTTAGAACATAAGGCTTATTGGGTTGTTAGACATTGTAATTTGGATTTGGATACCGTTGGGTGGAAAGAAAATTACTGCATCACCCCTATTTGTATAGCCTAGTATATTTCACTATTCCGGTGACCGGTGTCGGTCCGGACAATTAAGGGGACTAGAACCACACTTAAGACAACTAGATAAGTCCTAAGCACAAATAATTAGTAATTGTCAATTAGTTAAGTATAAATAAGAAAAACAGAACAAAAGAGGTTAAAAGAGCCGAGAGTCACAGCGATGGGTGACCTTCTCGGAAAGGATTGCGAAGTCGATCTAAACTCAAATTTCGAACCGTAAAAAGTGACGCTGCGGTCCTTAGGACTATTGCGAACACAGTGGAAAAGAGAAAATCACAAACAAGAAATGTTAAGCCGGTCAAATAATTAAGTCAGGGATCCAGAAGAAATATTAAATTATTTGCAAACTGGGTCGAATCGGCAAGGGGCAATTTGGTTAGTTGACCCCAAGAGCTGACTCCTGACCTAACTGTTAAATAAAATTGGAGAAAAGAAAATTTCGGAATCGGAAATTAAATTAAAGAGCTAATAGAAAATTAAAGGAAAAAGAAAAGAAAATAAAATAGGAGTATGACATCATGCATGACCTAATTACTTTAAATTTGGAAATTATGAAAATTAGAGATAAGTGTGACATAAATAAAGTTAAAATTAAAAAAAAAAAAAAACAAAAAAGTGTTTATCTTCCCTAACTTGCCATCCTCCCTCTCTCAACTCTCCCTCTCCATAAAACTCCATTAAAGCTTGCTTTAAGCTTTTAAACCTCTACTAAACCCTAATTTCTCCCATAACCACTTCATAAAACCTTGTGTTTGGGCTTTGAGAAGAAGATTGAAGAAGCAAAGAAAAAGAAAAAAAAAAAAAAAAGAGAATTGAAGAATTGGACATCAAAGATTGAAGTTAGTCATTTAGACTTGGAATTTGTAGCCTAGTGTTTATGTTTAGTCTAATTAACTTAGAAATATGTTTAAAATGAAATAAAAACAAGTGTGGAGGACTAATCATGGATTTTGGTCAGCTAGGGTTTACTATGGTAATGCATGAATTTGATTGGATTAAAAGTGTAGGCAAGTTTGTATGAATGTGGAGGTGATGTTGATATGCTTAGATTTGGTTAAATGTAACAACTAGTGTAGTTAGGGTTTTGGCACCTAGGGTTTGAAAGAAAAAAATGTGAAAATTTGTTAAATGATGTGTTTGACCTTGTTGGAGTTGAGAAATGGTCATTTGTGACCAATTGATGTATGTTGGAAGTGTTAGAATTAGGTTTAGATTCAGATTGGATGTGGGCAGTATGCAGGCAGCATGACCAAGGTCCCTTTCAGGGACCAAAACTGAACCTTTACAATCCCAATTGGTATGAGGCCAATTGGGAATGGAATTAGACACAGAATGACACATTTTTTATTAAGGAATTATGCCCAAAACGTGACTACAACCTAGTGAACAAATTGACTAAATCCGGATTAGGTAATCTGACCTTTACAAAAATGACCAAATAAACAATGTTTGTTCATTTGACCATAGCTTGGGCTAGGCAGGTCTAAATGACCTGAAATTTTACCAGTGGAAATCTGAAATATAGACCTAAAACTTTCATGAGGAACATAAATCCAAATTGTACCTTTAACTAAGTCATTTAGCCACCTAAATTTGGTAACCTAAAACTGCCAGAACCAGAATTTGCCCAGAAAATCTGGGTTAAGTCCAATCCGGCAGCTATAATTCAAATGGTTATAACTTGAGCTACAAAACTCCAAATGGAGTGATTCAAAAAGGCGAATAAAGTTAAGACAATAAGGAACAATTTCTATGAAGAAAACTTAGCCAAATTCTAACAGCAAATTAACTAATGGAACAGTACAACATAAGACACCAAAACTGAAAAATTTACAAATTTGCCTAAAAGACTTAGAATTTGAGTAAACAACCAAAACCAATAAATTTAGTAACCAAAATGTGGTATGTGGGTGAAGTTGGAATTCCCATACCTATTAAGTCTTAGAAAGTCAACAAATTGACTTGAATAGTATCGTGAATAGTAACCCCGAAATTCAAAATTTAAAGAACGCCAAGTTTAGCATATTAAAGCTAGGTATAAGTGAATTAAAATTTATTTTTGGATTTATAATGAGTTATGATACTGAAACACTATGAAACTGTATATTTCAGTGGAAAAGAATACCGAGAAAGAACCTGAGGGATCGAGTTAAGGCCAAGAGGCGACTCGCTTAAGGTTTGTGCACAACATCAATATGCTTTAAAATTCATTTACAAAGTGCATGAAATGTGTAGTATGCTTTTGCTTTGAATTATTGAAAGTTTATTTGTGTATGTTTGAAATGGAAATAAATGTTTAGTAAATTGTTAAGATAAGTTTTGAAACCACAGTGTCATGACCATATATTTGAACACCTCACTAGCATGACTAGTGGGGGAAATCAGTTTCGAATTTTGATTCCTTCTCTGGCTGAAGTGTTGAGGTGTGTGCTAGTAGAAGAAGAAAAAGAATGGGTTCCCATATATTTGAGCTAGCTAGCCTTATGATGTGACTTCTCCTTAGCCTCTGGCTATTGAGATGATATTTGTTTCGAATGGAATAATATAACTGTGTGTTTTTATGAAATTTATTTTGAGACTTTGAAATAAAATTGTTTGAACTAAAATCTTGTAAATCATGTTTTGTATTGATATCGCAAGTTCAGTTTAATTTTTGAATAAATATGTTTTAAATTCCACATAAAGATTATTTTAGTATATTGTGCACCACTGAGTCTTAGTACTCAGCGATAGCCGTTATTGCTGTCGCAGATATAGAGACTAGAGGAGCAGTAGAGTGAGTTACTAAGGATTGAGGAGCTACCTTCTCTGAAGTCTAACGGGTATATTTTATACCCTGATTGTAAAAACTTTTTTGATGTATGTAACTCTAAGACACCAAAACTGAAAATTTGCAAATTTGCCTAAAAGACTTAGAATTTGAGTAAACAACCAAAACCAACAAATTTAGTGATCAAAATGTGGTATGTGGGTGAAGTTAGAATTCCCATACCTATTAAGCCTTAGAAAGTCAATAAATTGACTTGAATAGTACCATGAATAGTAACTCCAAAATGAAAATTTCCAACAATGCTATTTTAAGTATATTTGGGCTAGCATTAAGTATTTATGAATTAATTATTAGATTTATTATGAAATAAGATACTGAAACACTATAAATGTTGTGTTTCAGCTGAAAAAGACCCAGAAGGTATAAGGGACTGAGTCAAGGCCTAGAGGCGACTCATGTCAGATTTGTGCACAAAAATTTTAAATTATAGTTTTCATAATGGAAATTGATTTGTTATACATTGTGAATGTGTTTGTTTATTATGAATTTCGAGAATGTTGTGTCGCTTATTCTACAATGAAAATTTGGAAGGAAAATTAATTATTGATTTGTATGAAATATTTGAACAATATGGTTTTGAACTTAGTTATGGCTTTGAAAATCTTATTTGAAAAATAGTGTATTGCCTACTTTGTAAATGAAAAGTTTAGAGTGAAATATGATTTGTGAATTGTATAAAATATTTGAATAACTTGATTTAAATTGTTTTTAATTCACACTTGGCTTGGCAATACTAATATGTTTCTCCTCCACTTATGGGATGAGTTTGATGTTTGATCACTTTCCTCCCTCTTTGGCTTTCCAGTCTGAGGGGCGAGTTTGGATGAGTACTCATTAGCTAGCTAGCCACCTCCCTCATTGATATCGATTAGTGGGGTGAGTATGCCTTGTTGTGATGTACACACGACATGTTCGGAAATTTTGTGTCATAGCCTAAGTTGTGTTATTGTTTGGCAACACTATGTTTATTAAATTGTTTGATCAAGTTATGCTATATTAAGCTTTGAAAATTATGATTTGTTATAAATGTGATTTGAGAAAAAAAAATTTGTGAAATGCGATTATGAGATATTTGAATGATGATTTGTTTATAAATATTTTATATTTTACATTTTATGCTTTATTGTGCACCACTGAGTATTTATATACTCAGCGATAGCTTTAACTTGCTGTCGCAGATAGAGAAAAGGACATAGTAGCAGAGTGAGCTGCTACAGTTAGAGAAGAGCACAATTGAAGAATTTTTGTACGGGTATTTATCTATACCCTGGTAGTTTAGTTTGATGTAAATATGATAGTATGCATATGTATCTCTGTAATTTAAGCAGTTGTACAGATAAAATTGTAATAATATTATTTTTGAGATTTTGCATCTGTAAATTAACTTATGACTGTAAATTAATGATTTAAAATGCAATGTGTATGAGTTATGAAATGTTTTGAGATATTAATTCTTGATTTGAAATTTGGATTTTGAATTGAAGTGTTGCTATTGCTGTTGATTTGAAGTTTGGTGGCTGCAAATGGAGTTGTGATTGAGAAATATATTAGGAGTGTTTCTTTTTTCAGGTTTTGAAGAACTATTTTCTCAAAATACAGGCGGCACTCTGCCAGAATTTTTGTAAAAGTTGCAGAGATTTTAAATATCCAAAAATTTGATTTACGTTTGGACTCTAAATGAAGGTTTTTAATATTTGAAAAAAAAAAATTTACCCACTAATTCCAAAATGAATGAAAATTGTTTTAAAATCCCTTGTAGTATATTTAATGGGTTACCGGTAGGTGAAGTATGGTAATTCATTAGGTGTACTACGGGAACATGTTACATCTTACGAGGAGTAGGGTGTGACATCCACAATGTTACATAAGTTAGAATCTGAGCTCTATAAATATTTAGTCATGCCAAACCCTTAAGGAAATAAGGTTAAAATTGACTTATGCTTGTTTTATAAAAATTACCATTATGTTGTTGTGGTACTAGAAATTATCATTTCTATCATTTTACTTTATATTAAAAGCATGTTTTTTTTTTTTTTTTAAATTTGAAGAAGTGTAGGAACCATAGTTTGGGTTTGGATGAAATAATAAGTTGTATTAAAAACATGTTCCTTATTTTGAAGTAGTTTAGGAATAATTGTTTGAGTTTGGATAAGATAATAGGTTGCAGTTAGAGCTTGAATGTAATAAATAGAGTGAAGAGAGTTTGGACATGATTGTAAGAGATCAAAAATAATAAAAACGAGATGCGTGCGATAGGATGAGTTCGGATAATATGTGGTTAGTAAATATGAGAGATCGAAAATAACGCGCGTGTAGCTATCATTTACATGCTTACATTTATGCATAACAGGAAGCTAGGGTATAGTGCATTTTTGTCATTTTATAGCATTTTTGTCATTTTATAGTTCAGGAAATTATGAGAGTTCAAAAGTAATGCTGCCCTGTATTTCTTAACATTTTGAAGGCAAATCTTTCTCTTCACAAATTATTGGGAGTTTGGGAGAGAGTCCTTTCCTTGAACCCCCTTTCATGCTTATGAAAATTTTTTTTTATGTCCTCTATAAAACCACAATCTCTTTATAAAATATGGGAGCTCGGGAGAGAGTCATTTCCTTGAATCCCCTTTCATATTTATGAAAAGCATCGCTACATCTCTTAAAGTTCGAAGAAAAGTTTTTTCTATTTAACATTTCACAAAATTTATAATTTTTGTGCCAAAAGGGAGAGTCTTTCCTTTGAATTAAAAAAAAATAAATATTTTTACAAATGCATTTCAATGTTAGGTTCATGGGAGAGTCCTTCCATGTACTCTAAATTTTCACACTAAGTTTTCTTATAGCTGAAATCCAATGGAGTCCTTCCTGGAGTCCTTACGTTCTTAACCTTTTGAGCTCAAGGGAGACTCCTTCCTGATACACTTGTATTATATAGATGTTTTTAAGCACATTTGTATACTATTTCATAGCATATAGGCAAGCAATCTCTTGCATAGTCATTAATTTTATTAACTTTTGTGATTTCCATTGACAAACTCGAAATTCCATGTTTTCTGCATTATTTCAGGTGTTTGGAAGAAGTTCTAAGGTATAAGAGTACAAAAGAAAGCTTGGCAAAACACAAAGGGAAGAAAAGTGTTGCTGATACACTTTACACGGGTTTTGTAAGCAAAGACACAGACCCGTGTAACCTGCTGCCAAAGGAAAGCTAAGAAGGATAAGGAAGAAACACAGTACACAAGCTGTGTATTCAGACCCTTGTAAATCATGGCGACCCGTGTAAGTCTCTGCCTAGCCAGGTTTGAAGAATTCTCTGAAGAACAAAAGTACACGGGCCGTGTACTTAGACCCGTGTAACCTCCTGCGACCCGTGTAACCTTCTGTGACATCTTGAGATGCAAACCTTCTGAACCCCAGTTAGTTACACGGCCCTGGGCCATGTAGTGATACACGGGCCGTGTATCCATCGATAGCCAGCTTCCTAATTTTGCTATAGCTGTAGTTTTTGATAGAGAAAAGAGACTCCTAACACCTTAGGGACTCTAAAAACCTAACCCTAGGCCATTCAATATAAATAGAGGCTGTAGATAATAGAAAAAAGCGAAGGAAGAGGGGGGAGAGAAAAAAAAAGAGAAATCCCATAGTCGTATCATTATTTTCTCATAGCCGTCTAGAAGAGCAGGACATCAGTATCAAGGAGGAGCCTTCAGCCAAAGTTCCACAAGATCAAAGCTGCAGATCCTCTTCGGTTCTTTTGTTCTATTGCTTTTAGAGGATTTTTTTATTGTCTTTCACTTTGTTATTATCATGTTTGCTGAACTCACCATGAGTGAGTAATTTTCATATTCTAGAATTAGGAGAGTAATGCTTGTAATCATTATTATGGACAAACATTAAGTTTTGTTTATTGGATTTTAGATTTGTTCCTTGATTTAATTTCTTGTGATCTTAACGCATGCTATGTGTTGGTACCCACTTAGTATTGATTACATATATTAATTGAAGGACTGAAAGGTGAAGATTAATATTAGAAAATCAAGATTTTGAACCTAGAAAATTTACCTAGAGATACGCTGATTACCTTTGTGGAGTTCCGAAATTAGTCAAAGATCTTAAAGGGCTTTAATTAATTTAATCACTACGAAAGTAGGGTTTAGGTTAATTAAAATACACCCTAGGTGCCTTGAGAGAGGACTTAGGATATCTTAGGATTAATTTCCATTAAGGCAAACGATTCTCAATCCAGTAAATAGACAAGATCACATCCATAGTAAGATTAAAGTGTGAAATCTTAATTCCGGAATTATTTTAAAATAGACTATTCCATTTTAAGTTTATTATTCTAGTGTTTAAAATAGACAAGTTTCATTCCCTCATTTTATTCGATAGCCTAGACAGCCAAAATCACTGTATAGTTTTGTAACACCCCTATTTGCACAGCCTCGTATATTTCACTGTTTCGGTGACTGGAGTCGGTCCGGACAATTAAGGGGATTAGAACCATACTTAAGACAACTAGATAAACCATAAACACAAATAATTAGTAATGTCCAATTAGTTAAGTATAAACAAGAAAAACTGAACATAAGAAGTTAAACGAGTCGAGAGTCACAGCGATGGGCGACCTTCTCGGGAACCACTGCGAAGTTGATTTAAACTCAAATTTCAAACCGTAAAATGTGATGCCGCGGTCCTTAGGACCCTTATAAACACAATGGAAAAGAGAAAATCACGAAAAAGAACTGTTAAGCCAGTCAAATAATTAGGTCAGGGAGCCGGAAGAAATATTGAATTATTTGCAAATCGGGATGAACCGGCGAGGGGCAATTTGGTCAATTGACCCCGAGAGCTGACTCCTGACCTAACTGTCAAATAAAATCAGAGAAAAGAAAATTTCAGAATCGAAAATTAAATTAAAAAACTAATAGAAAAATAAATAAAAAAAAGAAAATGGAAAAGTAAAAAGGTGATGACATCATGCATGACCTCATGCATTATGCCATAAAGAATAAAATTAATTTATTTACTTATTTAGATTTTTGGGTCTTCCATAAGGTTAAAAACAAAATAAAGAAAAGAAAAACAAAAAAACCAAAAGTCTTCTTCTTCCTTTCTCCCTTGCCACCCTCACTCTCCCTCATTTCCCCATGGATATCCTCCATTAAAGCTTGCACTCAAGCTTACAATCCTTCATTAAACCTCAATAGCTTCCATAGAAACTTCATAAAAACTCGTTCTAGTCACTTGGGAAGGAGATTGGTCATCAAAGAAAGAGGAAAAAAGGAAAGCTCAAAGACACCTAACAAGGTTAGTGATTTAAGATGTGAAGTTAGTTTAATTGTTGCATTTTTAGCTTGATTAACTTGTAAATAAACTTAAAATGGAAAGAAAATTTATTGAGGGACCAAACTGAAATTTGGCCAGCATGAAGGGGGAGGGTGATTTGCATGATTTGAATGGTTTAAATGGGTTTAGAAACTTAAATTAGTGAGTGGTTATGATTAAAGACCTTGAAAGTAGCTAAATGCAACAAATGACATGAATTAGGGTTTTGGACATTAGGGTTAGATACCAAAAATGTGAAAAACTTGTAAATGGTGTCTTTGACCTAATGTGAAGTGAAAAATGGTCATTTGTGACCTAATTAAGTGTGTTAGAAGTGTTTAAATCAAAGCCAAATTCGGATTGGGTATGAAGCATGACCAAAAGTCAACTTTGAGGGACCAAAAATGAAATTTTACAAGTCCAATTAATATGAGACTAATTGGAAATGAAAATAGGCACTAAATGACACAATTTTCATTCAGGAAGTATGCCCAAAAAGTGACTAAAACCTAGTGAACAAATTGACCAAAGTTAGAAAATCTCAGTCTATCCCTGTATAAACTGACCAAATGAACAGTGTTTGTTCATTTGGTCATAACTCGAGCTAGGCAGGTCAAAATGACCTGAAATTTTATCAGTAGTTAGATGAGATACAGACCTAAAACTTTCATGAAGGACAAAAACCCAAATTATGCCATTAACCCAATCAAATTACTGAGTAAAATTGGGTCACTGAATCTGCAGAACTACAGATTTACCATATGAACAGTAAAGTTTCAATGGCTATAACTCTCTCTAGAAAACTCTGATTTAGGTGATTCTTGAACCGATGGAAACCTAAGACATAGTAGAACATTTCTTATGAAGAAAATTATACCAAATTATGGACGTAACTTGATCAAATTGTTGAACGAAGTTGGATCGATAATCTGCCAGAACCAAAATCTGCAGCATGAATAGTACACGTGAACAGTAACTATATTTTGGCTATAACTTGAGCTACAAAACTCCAATTGGGGTGATTCAAAAAGAAAAATAAACTTAAGATAATGGGGAACATTTTCTATGAAGAAAGTTTTGCCAAATTCCAACAATAAAGTGACCAATGGAACAGTGCAACTTAGGACTCCAAAACTGAAATTTACCAAATTTGCCTAAAAGACTTATAATTTGAGTAAACAACCAAAACCAACAAGTTTGTTGACCAAAATGTGGTATGTGGGTGAAGTTGGAATTCCCCTACCTATTAAGCCTTAGAAAGTCAACAATTTGACTTGAATAGTGTAATGAATAGTAACTCTGAAATAAAAATTTCCAAGCACATTAGTTTAAGCATATTTAGGCTAGAATTAAGTATTTATGAACTAATTATTGGATTTATGCTAAGTTATGATACTGAAACACTGTGAAACTGTGTGTTTCAGTGGAAAAGAACACCGGGAAAGAACCCGAGGAATTGAGTCAAGGCCGATAGGCGACTCGCATCAGGTTTGTGTACAAAAATTTATAAATTATAGCTTTCACAATGAAAATTGATTTGTTATACATTGTGAACATGTTTATTTTATTATGAATTTCGAGAATGTTGTGCTACCTATTTTACAATGGAGATTTAAAATGAAGCTTGTTTAATTTTCTGCATTGTGAAATTTTTGTGTTAATTATGGGTTTTAAGTATTACGGTGTTGCCACTTGTGAATGAAAATTTGACTTTAGAAATTAATTGTGTTTCGCATAAAATATTTGAACAACTTGATTTAAATTGTTTTAATTCACACTTGACATGGCAATATTAATATGTTCCTCATCCACTTGTGGGGTGAGTTTGATATTTGATCAATTTCCTCTCTCTCTGGCTACCTAGTCTGAGGAGCGAGTTTGGATGAGTACTCATTAGCTAGCTAGCCACCTCCCTCATTAATTTCGATTAGTGGGGGTGTTTTCCTTGTCATGATGTACACACGGCATGTTCGGAAATTTTGTGTCATGGCCTAAGTTATGTTATTGATTGGCAACACTATCTTTATTGAATTATTTGATCAAAGTTGTGTTGTGTTAAGCTTTGAAAATTATGATTTGTTATAAATGTGATTTGAAAATTTGAAATATGATTGTGAAATATTTGAATTATGAATTGTTCATGAATGTTTTAAATTATACATTTTACGTTTTATTGTGCATGTATCTTTATACTCAGCGATAGCTTTAACTTGCTGTCGCAGATAGAGAAAAGGACATAGCAGTAGAGTGAGCTGCTACAGTCAGAGAGGAGCACGGTTGAAGAAATTCTGTACGGGTATTGTCTATACCCTGGTAGTTTAGTTTGATGTAAATATGATAGTATGCATATGTATCTCTGTAGTTTGAGCAGTTGTACAGATAAAATTGTAATAATATTATTTTTGAGATTTTGTGTTTGTAAATTAAATAGTGAATGTAAATTAAATATTTAAAATGCAATGTGCATGAGTTTATGAAATATTTTGAGTAATTAATTTTTGATTTGAAATTTGGATTTTGAGTTGAAGTGTTGCCAGGGTTGTTGATTTGAAGTTTGGTGGTTGCAAATGAAGTTGTGATTGAGTAATATATTAGAAGTGTTTTTATTTTCAGGTTTTAAAGAACTGTTTTCTCAAAATACAGACGGCACTTTGTCGAAATTTTTGTAAAAATTGCAGAGATTTTAAATATCCAAAAATTTGATTTGTGTTTGGACTTTAAATAAAGGTTTTTAATAATTGAAAAAAAAAATTTTACCCACCAATTCCATAATGAATGGAAATTATTTTAAAATCCCTTGTAGTATATTTAATGGGTTACCGGTAGGTGAAGTGCGGTAATTCATTAGGTGTACTACGGGAACATGTTACATCTTACGAGAAGTAGGGTGTGACAAGTTTGGTATTTACTAGTTAAATTCCTCGTGAGATGATACTCTACTCACTACTTTATTACTTGTTCGCAATCCGTGCACTATCGGAGTTGTAAAACCAGCAAACAAGTTTTTGGTGTTGTTGCTGGGGAATTTTAATTTTAGTAATATTAGGCGATAAGTAATTTAGCTAATTTAGGCATTTTCATTTATTGTTTAATTTTGTTTAAAATGTTTCATTCTCTTATTCTTTCTCAGGTTATTGGTTTGGTACATGACCAAAACAAGACTAGAGGAAGAAGTCTTTGATTTGGATCCAGAGATAGACAGAACCCTAAGAACTATCAGGAGGGAGAGGAAACGTGAAGGATAAGACCAAAGAAATCTAGAAATTCTAAATATGGCCAACAATAACAACAACAGGCCGAGACTCTTGAAGGACTACAGAGCTCCCTCTATACAAGGATTCCAACCTAGTGTTACAAGACCCACAGTGGATGCCAACAATTTTGAATTAAAACTGGTATGTGTTAGTAGTATGCCCTAAAGTATATCATTTAGTATATATCTTGTACATATTTTATTAATAAAAGGCATTTTCACTTTTCCATTTACATAATATATTTGTGTAATAGAAAAGATCCATTAATATTTTGTTTGAAATTCTATTCTTCAGTTGTTAAGAATATGAGTGATAGTATTTCTAGCACAAAGTATCATAAATTGGTTCACAATCGAGGATACTTCACAATAAGGACATGACTTATCTAGAAAGATTGTTATCATGTTTATTCCTAAGTTATTTATATGAGATGTAAATAAGATGGAATGGTGAGTTTCATGCCATATAACAAACATGATAGGTACTTATGCATGATAAGTAGGCCGAACCAGTGACATTTATGACAAGCACATGGAGTTTACTCTTGTCATTGCATTGTCATAAATCATATCAGTGCATATAATCTTTAGACCTGAGATAGCACAGTTATCTTGTATTTAGGTAGTTTGAGTTTGATACTGCTTTCATACTTATACAGTGTATGGGTATATGGGCATGTGTTGGCTCCTACTAGTTATATATAGAGGTAGTTGTTGATCAAGATGGAATTTGTTACCTTAAGTAAATAGGGATAAAATCCTATGTTCATTTAATTGTTCTTGATGTTTCATATGTTCATTTAATTGTTCTTGATGTTTCAAGTTCCTGGCCAGGACAGATAGATTTAATCAGAAAAGAGTTTCTGATGAGAAAATCTTTTTAATCAAGAATTGGAATTAAAAGAGAACATAATATTCATAGCAAATGAAGTTTGACATAAACCATGACTCCAGCTCGAATTGGGATTTTATAACAGAGATATTCTAGTGCATGGTAACATATGATAAAAGGTTCATTTAAGGTATTCCTTATTACTAATTGGGTGGCCATGGCATGCTATTCTAGGTGTTAACCATGGTCTATGAGGTGCATAAAATGATTTAGAGAAATCATTTATGATAAGAAAGAGTTCTGATGATATTAAGAGTTAATATCATATCTCATTGCTAATTAGTCACACACATACACAAGTAATCACCAAGTTAAATGTGATTTAACTAATTAGTTAAAGAGTTTAATTGATTAATTAAATAGGTTTGGTTTGCAATTAGATTGCAAAGTCCCTAGCATGACTTGAAACCAAATCTAGATTATTGGATATATAGTATAAGTTAAATTTATATTTAAAGTGTTTAAATATGAATTTAATTATGAGAAATTAATTAATAGAGGTTAATTAATTAATTTATATTTGATATAAATTGATTAGAAGAGGAGAAATAATTATTTTGGTTTAAGAACTTAAAATTACAACTCAAGGGTAATTTGGTCATTTCACAGGGTGACATGTGGCACCATGAGATGGTGACACATGGCACCATATAAGCTTACCATTTATCTTCCAATCATGTAAGATGATCAAAGTCAAGATTAAGTCTAGCTTTGACTCTTGGCTTAATGTGATTAGGTCAATTAAAATTCTGAGCCAATCAGAAGATGACATGTGGCAAGGGTTTTAAGTGATGACCTAATTATATAATGTGATGTTATGAAAGAATGAAAGAACATTCTGATTTTTATCAAAGAGGTGCCGCCACCCTTGAAGCTTTCATCCTCTCTTCTTCTTCATCTCTCATCAATTCAAAGAAAATTGCCCATATTCTCTTGAATTAAAATTGCTAGAAATTGTTTCTAGTGTTCTATATACATCTACAATCTCTTTAAAGGCAAATCCCTAATTTCTAATTGGTTGGCAATGCTTTAGAAGCTATTCAAGGGGCTGCCATTGGTGATCTTGGTGTGAACATCTAGAGGGATAACATTTGGGGTCCTAGGTGCTTCCTAAAGGTACCAAACACATCTATAGTGCATCAAAAGGTTAGTGCACTTATTCTTGAATTAATCTAGGGTTCTAATGAATTAATTTATTAATTCTAGAATCTTAAATGGCAAATGTAGATCCAAATACATATTAAAAGTGTTTTAATATGTTGTTGAACATTGAAATCAATAGGTAAAAAATGAATTTTGCATGATGCATGAGACCCTATAAGAAAATTTTTGAATTCAATGTTCTAATCTAATAATTTTCATGCTTCTGCTCCTTCAATTAGTATCATAGCCACTATATTTTCCATTTAGATTGTTTAATATATGATTTAATTGTGTGATTTGATCATAAGATGATTGATTCATTGTTGGTTGCAAAGAAATATGTGGTTGCATGCTTGTTTGGAGTCACCATGGTGGCGGCTTACATGGTTGTGCAAACCTACGATGCGCATGACTTGGGCTTAAGTGTGGGCTTGTTTTCAAGGCCCATAATTAGGCCCATGACTAATTAAAATGTTTAATTAGGATTTTTAATCACACAATTAAATTTTGATTCAAATATGAATTTTTAAATTCGTTTAAATGTGATTCAAATCTGAATTTTTAAATTTGTTTAAATGTGATTCAAATCTGAAATTTTAATTTTGTTTGAATCATATTTAAATCTGAATTTTAAGTTAAATATGAGATATTCAATTTAATTTTAGTATGTATGTTTTATTTAATTGTTAAATAGTGATATGCATGATGGATGATCATGGACAATAAAAAGACCAATGTGATTGGATTTATTTCTTTTATGTTTCTTTGGGTTGTAATTTAATTAATTTATTTTAGTGGCATGTATTATAAATATTGTAATATTTTTGGGTTGTAATTTCATTTGTTTGGTTCTTGTAAATTTACCTTAGTATGCCAAGGATTACTATGTAATTAGATTGCAAGAAGATCAAGGAGGTCAAGAGCATTGGTGGGACCAGTGGGAGGAATTCAAGATCAAGTATTGATTATGTACTCCTTCAGCAACTCTTGTAATATGAATGAATGAAATGCACCTAGGAATGCCCTGATTCAATTCTTGGTAGCTCAGAATTGAATCCTTTAGAAAGTCCATGATCATACCATATTTATATGTTTATCCATGAATGCATGAGATGTATGGGAATGTATACAAGTATACGATATATGCATGCTAAATGAATAATGTGCAAAGTGAGACCTTAATAGTAATTATGATGATCATAAAATCTTTCAAACAAATGATTAAGTTGGAAATGCTATAATTAAAGTAATTATAATATATGCCCTCCATTGAGGCAATTATTTTAAGAAATTTTAAATACTTGCATAAGATGCAATTAATTGAAGAGATTTTCTTAAGAATAATTGTTAAGCATGAGATGTTGTAAATATGTAAATGGTTTGGTGGCTAGTAATGGATGTGCCTGAGGACATTAAAATT
This sequence comes from Hevea brasiliensis, assembly GCF_030052815.1. Taxonomy (NCBI): domain Eukaryota; kingdom Viridiplantae; phylum Streptophyta; class Magnoliopsida; order Malpighiales; family Euphorbiaceae; genus Hevea; species Hevea brasiliensis. Next base: position 46,319,575 of record NC_079494.1, read on the forward strand.
ATTTGCATATTTCCTGGCTCAATGGGATCAACTTAACTAATGCAAAATAAGTCAATAATGGATGTACCTGAGATTTTGAGCATTAGGGGCTAGATAAAGGATTGAACCTCACATGAGATGTGATGGGCAAGGAGTTTCTCACTTATAGTTTATTGTAATTCCAATAATGGATGTGCCTGAGAATGATCAATAAGATTATAAAAATTCAATCACCCACTAGAAATCTATCCAATTAGGATTTTCGTTTTCTACTTTAGAAGTGTAGGATTCGCTAAGTTAGTGGGAGGACCAATTTGATTAAAAAATCATAATCATTTTGGTTAAATACATGATACATTTACTAATTAATTTGGTTATTTTCTGCTGTTAATTTTCTGATAATAATGAGCACACCACAACCACCACCATCCAATATCCTTGCGAGCATACTTAATCACAATAGGTTGACAGGACCTAATCTTTCTGATTGGCTAACAAATTTGAAACTTGTCTTGAACCTTAAACATATAGGATATGTTCTAGACTCACAGGTTCCTGGTCCCTTACCTCCAGAGGCCACTTGGAGGAACATGAAACTTTGGACAAGTGAAAGGAGCATGATATGAGAGCCAAGTGTTACATGCTTGCTTCTATGAGTAATGAGTTACAGAAGCAACATGAGAACATGCAATATGCAAGTGAGAACCTCCTTCACCTGCAAGAGTTGTATGGTGAACATAGCAGGAATGCCAGGTATGAGATATCTAGGCAGCTATTTCGCATGAGGATGTCTGAGGGACAAAATGTTGGGGATCATGTCCACAAGATGATTCGGCTTATTGAGCAACTGGAACATCTTAACTTTAATATGGATTTCCAACTACAGACGGATTTGATCCTTCAATCCCTTTCTGAGTCATTTGGAAATTTTGTGACAAATTTCCATATGACTAAGCAGGAATACACCTTGGCTGGCCTGCTTAACATGCTGGTTATTGCCCAAAAGAATATGCCAGACAATAAAGAAAAAGAGATAGCTTTGATTGCATCTTATTCTGCTGGAAAGTCCAACAAGAAGAAGGGTAATAAGAAAAAGAAACCTCAAATTCCTGGTCCTTCCAAGAAGATAGCTAAACAAAAAGGGAAGACCAAAGCTGATGGAGGCAAAGGAAAGTGTTTCCACTACCAGAAGGATGGGCACAAGAATAGGAACTGCCTAAAGTATAGCAAGTAGTAGTAGCTTGCAGTAACGAGATATTAGGCTCCGGATTGGCAGTGGCTCAACTATTGAAGCCTTAACCATAGGATCTAAATCTTTATACATGTGTGGACATGTTTTGTATTTAAATAAGGTTTTGCATCTACCTTATGTTTTTAAGAACATCATTTTTATAGAGATGGTTATGAATTTCATTTCATAAATGATGTTTGCAATATTTATTTTGGAAATAAATATGTTGGTTTGGGTTATATGCATGATGGACTTTATTATTTAGATAATAATGTTAAATACAAATGTAATGCAAGCAATCTAAAAGAATGCAATGCCTTGGTGAAAATAAACTCAAGTTCAAAATATATTTGTCACTTAAGATTAGGTCATGTTGCAGAAGATAGAATTGCAAAACTAGAGAAAATGGGGATTCTATTGTCACACCCTACTCCTCGTAAGATGTAACATGCTCTCGTAGTACACCTAATGAATTACTGTAATTCACCTACTAATAACCAATTAAATATACTACAAGGGATTTTAAAATAATTTTCGTTCATTTTTAAATTGGCAGGTAAATTTTTTTTTTCAGATATTAAAAACCTTTATTTAAAGTCCAAACATAAATCAAATTTTTAGATATTTAAAATCTCCTCAATTTTTATAAAAATTTTAGCAGAGTGCCGTCTGTATTTTGAGAAAACAGTTCTTCAAAACCTGAAAATAAAGACACTCCCAATATATTTCTCAATCACAACTCCATTAATCAATTTCATTTCAAAAATCAGCACAAGCAACTCAATACACAATTTAAATTAAATCAAACATTGAAATATCTCATTAAGATAACAAAATTAATATCTACATTCATGGGAGCATTAAAAATTTAGTAGTACAAAACTTTATAAGTACATAAAATCTCAAGATAATATTACAATAATTTGTATTTGATTATAGTCCAAAAATATATTACAAAAGAGTTGATACAACTGCTCAAATGAAATTACATATATATAATTACAAAATTACATCAAAATCTAATGTACAAGGGTATATCTATGATATACCCGAAGATAGTTTCACAGTGTCTTTCAGTAATCTTGCTCAGCTGTTTTATATTTTCTTTCACCTGCAACAGCATACAAAGCTATCGCTGAGTGGTGAACTCAGTGGTGCACAAACTAATAATTTAAAACTTAATACAAGTTATGCTTGATAATTCATAACGAATAAAAATTTAAAATTTCTAAATTCTTCAAAATTTATAACATTCAGAAATCAATATTTCATTCTTGCAAATTATTCATTTGAATAACATTTTGATCAAATAGTAACTATTTATCTACATTTCTTTTAAATCCTGAAAAAATACAAAAATTTTGAATCACTGACAAATTATTTATTTCAACTACAATTTATCAAACTATGCATAATTTAAAAGGCGTTGCCAACAATTCATACAGTTGAACCCATGACCCAAAATTCATAATAGATGTTGTGTTGTACACCACGACATTTCAAACTCTTCCAATAACTGAGGCTAAAAGGGAGGAACAAAGACTAGCTAGTATATATGAGTACTCATCCAAACTCTTCCCCAACTGGCAAGCCAGAGAGGAAGGAACTCATCCCATCTAGTGGAGGAGATATCTCACTAGACAAGCTAATGAGAATTCAAAACATATTACCATGTCAACTGTAGTTTCAAATCATATTCAAAACAATTTCTATTTACAAAAGTGTTTACAAACCATTAATATATTTAATCATTATAAATTCATGCTCAAGGTTGGCAACACATTAAACTTAAAGTTTACAATCCTCAAACCCATGCAATAAATCCTTAAATGCATAAGAAAATTTATATTTAATTTGTACAATTTCATTCAACAAGTTAAAATTCTCAACACAACAAAAATCATAAATCATATAATAAATTTATTCAAATCAATTTGGAAGTGAAAAATAACAAAAAAGTTAGTTGTGCACAAACCTCTTATCTAGACTTGTCTTGGTTCAATTCCTCCTCCTTCCTTGGAGGGCTCCTTTCCGACTAAAACACATAACTAGAGCGTTTCAATATCTGTTCAATTTATTTCCAATTAATAAATTTAATAATTAAAATTTATACACTTAATTTATCCCATAAAATTGAGTCCTTTGTACTTAGTATAATTGTGGCTACAATTCATTTGACCATTTGGTCAAAATATTGACTTTTTCATACTAATTAGATATGATAATTCTAATTACACCCACATACCACATTTTGAGTCATATTATTGTTGGCACTGATTGCCAAATTAAATTCAAAGCCTATTAGGGTTAAATCTCAAAATTTCAGTTTTGGGTTACTTATTTGTACTGTTCCATTGGTCTGTCTACAGTAGAAATTTGGCTAAGTGTCCTTCATCAAAATTGTTCCTTATTATCTTATCTTTAATTCCTTTTTGAATCACTCTATTTAGAGTTTTGTAGCCTAAGTTATAGCCATTTGAACATGGCTGGCCAAATTTGGTTTTACCCAAAATTCTGGGCAAATCCTGGATAATAGCAGTTTTTGTAGGTTGACTGCAGGTGAGTTTTTAGATAGCTTATAGTCAAATTTTGGGTTTATTTTCTTCATGAAAGTTGTAGGGCTATGTCTCAGATTTCTACCAGTAAAATTTCATTTCATTTGGACCTTCCTAGACTAAGTTATGGTCATTTATGTAACTACTATTCATTTAGTTATTTTTGTACAGGTCAATTTGCCAATTCCGGATTTGGCCTAATTTTTCACTAAGTTATGGTCACTTTCTGGGCATGATTCCAAAATGAAAAATGTGTCATTTTGTGTCTAGTTTCATTCCCAATTGGCCACACACTAATTGCATTGGTAAATTTTTAGTTTTGGTCCCTTAATGGGACCTAGGTCAAGCTGTCTGCATATTGACCCTAACCAATCCGAATTGTAACTTATTTCTAACAATTCATACACACCACAAATGGTTACAATTGACCATTTCTCAACTCAAATAAGGTCATTTACATCCATTGACCATTTTCTACAATTTTTCTCCCAAACTCTAAGTGCCAAGAACCCTAACTTACACAATTCATTCAATTAATGAATTTAAAGTACATAATCAACATCTATACACTTAATTCATCTCAAATAATCATTCAAAACCATCAAACTCATTCATTTCAAACCCTAATCCTAGCTGGATGAAATTTCTATTTGGTCCCTCAACAATTATTTTCTTTTGATTTTCAGTTAAGCTCTAAGTTACTTACACTAAAAACATAAAAATTAAACAATAAATTTTTAATTCAAACCACTAACCTTAACTTTGAAATTCAACTCTCCAATTTCTTCCTTTTCTTCTTTTCTTTCCTTCATCTAAAGCTTCTTCAAGTTGAATTAACAAATTTTTATGGACTAGTTTGGAGTCAAAGTAGGTTTTAGTGGTGGGAATCAAGCTTGGATTCAAGTTTCCATGGTTTTTCTTCAATGGTGGTAAGTGAGAGAGCTGGGGCGGCAAAGAAGAAGATGAATACTAAAATTAGTTTTTTTTCTTTTATTTTTTAGGTATTTTTAAGTCTTTTAGTCTTAGTTGACTTGGTCAATATTTGTAGGAAAATTAAAATGGATTTTGACATCATGATGATGTCATCCAATGAGTAAGCATGATGTAAATAAATTTTTTCCTTTTTTTTTTCTTTTGCATTTTTTTTCATTAGTTCTTTAATTTAATTCTTGATCCCGAAATTTTATTTTCTCCGATTTTATTTGACAGTTAGGTCAGAAGTCAGCTCTAGGAGTGAATTGACCAAATCGCCCCTCGCTGGTTCAATCCGATTTGCATGTTATTCGATATTTCTTCCGGATCTCTGACCTAATTATTTGACCTGTTTAATAGCTCTTTTTCATAATTTTCTCTTTTCCACTGTGTTCGCAATAGTCCTAAGGACCGCGGCGTCACATTTTCCAGTTCGAAATTTGAGTTACGATTGTCCTCGCAGTTATTTCCCGAGAAGGTCACCCATCGCTGTGACTCCCGGCTCATTTAACCTTTTATGTTCTGTCTTTCTTACTTTTACATTTCTATCTGGTAATCACTATTTATTTTCGATCAGGGCTTTTCTATGTGTCTTAAACATAATTCTAATCCTCTTAATTGTCCGGACCGATATCGGTCACCGGAACAGTAACATATACCAGGCTATGCAAATAGGGGTGTTGTATCTATCCTCATTGGGTTTTGAACCTACTCCAACTTGTGAATTATGCCTTCAGGGCAAAATGAATATATCACCCTTTGCTGGACAAGGGCTAAGAGCTGAAAATATTTTGGAGCTAATACATAGTGATGTATGTGGCCCATTTTGAGAAATGGCTAGAGACAGTTTTCATTAGTTTATTACCTTTACTGATAATAAATCAAGGTTTGGGTATTTGTATTTGATGAAATACAAACATGAATCCTTTGAAAAGTTCAAAGAATTTAAATTTGAAGTAGAAAATCAAACAGGAAAAAGTATTAAAGCTCTTCGATCAGATCGTAGAGATGAATACTTGAGTACTGAATTTGATGAATACTTGAAAGAGCATGGCATTATTTTCTAGCTGACTCCTCCAGGAACACCACAGCTGAATGGTGTATTTGAAAGGAGAAATCGTACCCTATTAGATATGGTACGTAGTATGAGGAGCTACACTGATATGCCAATCTCCTTATGGGGATTTGCATTAGAATTAGCTTTGAATATTCTGAATAGGATTTCATCAAAATCAGTTTCTTCCACACCTTATGAGATATGGCATGGAAGAAAACCAAGTCTTAAGCATGTTAAGATTTGGGGTTGCCCAACTTATATCAAAAAGCTGAACACTGATAAATTGAAAACCAGATCAAAAAAATGTCGATTTGTTGGATATCCAAAAGAGAGTTTTGGATATTATTTTATTTGTCTACATCACAAAAGGTTGTGGTATGTAGAGATGCCACATTTCTTGTTTATTCAAGACGGAGGCAAAAGAAGGCAAATAGAGTTAGAATTGGAGAATTCTGACCAACTAACAGATTAAATGGATATAGATCTATCTTGTCAACCTACACCTATTAATGAAGCATCTACAGCTATTCCTCACAGATCAACCAGGATATCTCATCCACCAGTGAGATATAGTTTTCTTCATGAAGATGAGCAAGAGTTGTTTACTCATGAAGAAGTAGATCATGGAGATGATCCACTTACCTATGAAAAAGCTATATTAGATATAGACTCTTTAAAATGGATTGATGCTATGAAATCCGAGATTGATTCCATGTATAAGAATCTAGATTGGGATCTTGTTGACCCACCTGAAGGTATTGTACCTATAGGGAATAAATGGGTTTTCAAGAAGAAAATTGGTTCTGATGGAAAGGTAGAGACCTATAAAGCAAGGCTAGTAGCGAAAGGGTTTCGCCAAAGGCAAGGAATCGATTATAAGGAGATTTTCTCACCTGTTGCCATGCTTAAATAAATTAGGATTCCATTAGCAATAGCTGCATACTATGATTATGAGATTTGGCAGATGGATATCAAAACAGCTTTTCTCAATGGATACATTAAAGAAAATATTTTCATGGAACAACCTAGGGGTTTTTGAATCCCAAGATGGTTCCAATGTGCGCAAGCTAAAGCGATCCATTTATGGGTTAAAACAAGCTTCGAGGAGTTGGAATGTAACACCCCAAAGTTTGGTAGTGCGTTCTACTGCTCCGGTGACCAGTGTTGTCCGGACAGCTAGGATGCCTAGAACCACACCTTGATATGAGGGAGGAGACATAAAATAATGAAATACAAGAAAAGAAAATACAAGAAAAATAAAGGAAAAATAATAGCAAAGAAATGTGATCAAGTTAAGCGAGCCGGGAAAACTAGCGATGGTGATCGCAGACCGGAAGTCACGTGGACCGTTGATCGCCCCGGATCATGGGAACCTCGGAAAAACATTTTAGGACATAAATAGAACCTTATGGAAGAATTAATCTCATTAGAAAGATTAAAGAAAAATTAAATAATTAGTACAAAGAAAAGTGAGAAATCGAAAAACGGACAAAAATCGGTGTTACCGAAAAATCAGGAGTACAACCCAAATAGGGGCATTTTGGTCAATTCACACTCCGAGTTAACTTTTGACCTAAATGTCCTTTAAAAATAAATAGTATTAAATTTTGAAAATGCCATAAAAAAATGAAATTTCATGGGTAGTATAATTAAAAACATAAAGGGATATAAAATGGGATAATGGAAAGTTTAATTATAATAATTAAAAAACCTAAGTTAGTGGAGCACTAGGGAGGGGTATATAAATTCTTTAAGTGGACAAGTGCACGTCCATTTCATCTTCTTCTTCATTGATTTTCTTCTTGGCCGAATGAAACCACCTCCCAAATTCCACCATTGACGCCCCATGTTCAAGCTCCACCCATCCACTTCCAAGCCAATTTCTTCCTAAGTTCCTTCATCAAAGTTAGTCTACACATCACAAGGAAGATATTGATACCAATTTTGAGAAGTTTGGTGAAGGTTTAGCAAGTTACAATTAAAGGTAAGTTTGCATTTTTGAGAATTCCTTTGTTAAATTTTGTGTGCATGTTATGGGTGTTAGTTTTGTGAAGGAAATTTTAGAGTTTAACTAGTTATTGAAATAGCCATTTTGGACAGCCATGGGGTCATGCATTTGATGAATTATTATGCATATAATTGATGAGGAATAATGTTGATCATGGTGGTTTAATATCCTAATGAATTATTTCAAATATATATGGTGATTTATGCACTTGGATGGGAATTGGTAAATTGTAGGGCACTTTGATGTTGAAGGACAAATTTCGGCAGCCTTGGGGACACTTGAATAAATGTGTATATTCATGGGAGTGTTGGCAGAATTGTGGCATTAAGGAATGAAGGTTATGTGTATGAAATTATTGTGTAAAGTGTATGTGAGAATTAGTGGTGTTTAGGTGTGTATGTAATGGTATTGAGATATTGTAAATGTGAATTATATTTGGTGTGTTGAGAGTAATGGTAATCTGCCCAAAATAATGTTAATGTAAAGTAGATTATACTGTGGTTAATGTACCAAAACAGATTGGTAGGGAAGTGAACCAAATTGCAAGGTATATGTGTGTTTGAAGTGGGGTGTGAAATGCATATTGAGGGCAGTGTACATTTTAGCCCATAACCTGAAATGTGTAACCTCAATTGGTATGAGACCAATTTGAGGTGAAACTAGGCACAAAATGTGCCAACTTTCATTGAGAAATCATACCAAAATTCTGCTTGCAAGGTGATGTGAAAAATGACCAATTCGGATTAGGTACACTTGAGACCTAAAAACTGACCATTTGGGCAGCAGTGAGTATTTAGGCCATAACTCACTCAAAACAGGTCCAATTGACCTGAAATTTTAACCATGAATAGTTAAGACCCATACCTACAAGTCTTATGAAGACACCAAAACCCAGAAATGACCAGAAGCAAGTCAAAAAGCTTGCACAAGTTCGGGTCCAAAAACTGGCCGAACCAGAGTTGACCAAATTGACCTAAAATTGACCTAAATTGGTACCATTTGACCAGCAATAGTATAATGACCATAACTTGGTCTACTTAACTCGGATTGACCTGAAATTTTGCCCCGCGTGCAATAAGACCTAGATCTACAAGTTTGTAGTTTTGACCAAAGCCCGAAAACCGAGGGAATTAGGTCGTCCGGCTAGGTCAAACCAGTGTCCCGGAATCCAGCAATTTGCATTAAAATGCACTAAGCAAGGAAATGACTTTGGTAAAACGTACCAAACCTAAAACCCTATCGAATGTGACATGTAAAGGACACTAAAACCTAATTTACCTAGAAAACATCGAGGGTCGGTATATTGGGTGATTAAGCAAATAAAGGTATTCAGTGAATTATTTATCGAACATTATCGTTAGAGGCAAATTAATTTAGCACTGAAACACTTCAAAATTGTGTTTCTCAGTTAGCAAGGACTCAGCAAAAGGGAAAGAAATACTGAGTCAAGATCAGGAGACAAATATCAGAGGTTTGTGCACAACGGCTATTTCTTTTGAATTTTTCAATCGAAATAAATTATGACTATTTGTATATTATTATTTTAAATTGTGAAAAATTGTTTGAATGATATTGATGGATACTTATTGATTGAAAAGCACTGTAAATGGTTTTTGTGGAAATTGAAGTGAATTACGAATTGTGTTGCCATTTTGTGAATGAAATTATAACTTTGGAAATTTATTGGATTCTTACGGATCATTTGAATAAAATGTTTGGAATTGTTTTGACTCACAATTGGCATGACACGGATATTATGTTCCTCCTCCATTAATGGGGTGAGTGTGATTATTCCTCCCTCTTTGACTTATCAGTCTGGGGTGAGTATGATTATGTTCCTCCCTCTTTGACTTCCCAGTCTGAGGTGAGTATGGATGAGTACTCATTAGATAGCTAGCTTCCTCCCTCATTGATTTCGATTATTGGGGTGAGTATGTCTTGTCGTGGTGTACAACACGGCATATATGGAAAAATTTGTGTCATGACCTAAATTGTGTTATTGATTGGCAACATTGTATTGTTCAGTTATTTGATCAATTGTGTTATTGATTTGCAAAACGATATTATTCAGTTATTTGATCAATTGTGTTATTGATTTGCAAAACGATATTATTCATTTATTTGATCAATTGTGTTATTGATTTGCAAAACGATATTATTCAGTTATTTGATTGAATTGTGTTATTGATTTGCAAAACGATATTATTCAGTTATTTGATCGAATTGTGTTATTGATTTGCAAAAAGGAATTATTCAGTTATTTGATCAAATTGTGCATGAATTGGCAATACGGTATCCTTAAACTATTTGACTAAATTGTGTTATTATGAATTTTGATAATTTGTGAATTGGAGTTTAAATTCCTTATGACATTCATTGTCTTGAATTTAACTATGATTTTAAGTATCCACTATTGATATGATTTATGAATTGTGAATTAAAATTGTATTTGGTTAATGTTGTGCACCACTGAGACATTGTCTCAGCGATAGCTTTTATTGCCGCTGCAGTAGAGAGAGCAGTGGCAGCAGACTAGGCTGCTAATACATCCAGTGAGGGATTACCTGGTATAATGAGTATACCAATATTTTGCATTTTGTACTGTAATGTATGACACTGTATGTACATTTTGTTTTTGGTTTTGAGCAGTTGTAAATTCAAATTGTACCTTGAAGTTGTAAATTTATTATGAGTTATTTGACTTGTAAAACTTGTATTATATTTCCTTATCTCAGACTTTGAAAAATTTCTATGGAATTGACTTGAGAAATGTGTTGTGTTGATAAAAATGTTGGAGTTGAGATTTGAAAATATATTGAAGTGCTTTTTACAGGTTTTCTGAAGAACTGTTTTGTCCAAAATACAAATCGCACCTTGCCAAAATTTTTACAGATACTCCAAATAAATCAAATGAGTTAGTTGTTTCACTTTAGTTCACCAAAGTCTTTCACACCTGTAAATAGTGCTCACCACTGTAAAAGAAGTAAGAAAAGTTTTTAAAATCCCTTGTAGTGTAATTAATGGATTATCAGTAGACGGAGTTGGTAATTCATTAGGTATACTACGGGATCATGTTATGCCTTACAGAGGGGTAGGGTGTGACATGTTTTAGTGGTATCAGAGCAAAGTTTCTAAATTCTGTTTTCACCTGTTATTTGAATGTTCTTTCTGCATAGTACAACTGCTCAATATCATTGTTTGATACATACAGTACATTACAGTATAAATATGCACTAACGAGAGTGAATATTCTTGTGTTATTTGATCCGGGTTCTACCCATTTTTATGTGAGTGCTAGCATCATTGATTGCATTGCTGTTCCATGTACAAAAATGGACTTTGAGGTGCTAGTAACAAGTCCGATAGGACAGGAGGTCAGGGAAATAAATTTTGATGCATTAGTGATTAGTCCTTTAGGATAAGGATTGTGATAATAAGTGAAATTAGTTTAGGAAGAGTTTATCAATGAAAAGTATTTCCTGACACACTATAAATTATAAAGCTAATTGGCGAGCCTACTTAATGTAAGGCAAGAGGACGTAAAAGTAAGTTACAGAAATAGAATTGCTCTAGATGAAGGCAGAGATGTTACTGTTAGTAATTGTTAATGGATATTGTAATCAGAATGAGATTCGAATATCAGTGAATTCAAAAAGAATAAAAGATAACAAAGTTTGATCTATTGGGATGTATCGTAGTAACTATGCAATGTTCTTGATGTTTATACTGTAAGCTGCAGATTACAGTACTGACTTGAGATTATTGTGTAGAGCTACGTACTACCCGATAGTACACCTAGATAAGAATAGTTGCCAACGGCATCTGTTTTGGTATAGTTATGCCATGACAGAATTTAATTGTTAGAAATAAGTTTGAAAATCCTACTTAGGGATCTAAAACTCAAAAGTTAAAATATCAAAAGGTTATAGTTCAGTACAAAAGGAAGTAAGTTATAGAATATTGACAGATAAAAAGAGTTATGAAAGTAGAGAATTGAACAGTTGATTCATGTGTAACAAAGAAATATTACAAATGTGAGGAAGACTATGGACTAGAATGGTCAGAGGACCAATGACTGATGAATGATTCTAACATGACCTCAAGGGTCATTCAAGGAGCAACGTGAACCAAAATATTAGACAGCATAATAGTAAGAGGAGATTGGTGTTATCCAAACAAATTAAACATTGTATTAGATTGTTAAAAGTCTTACGATCATATAGAAAGGAGAAATAAACGTATGACTATTGTAAGATGGCTACTGGGTAAAAATTTCGAGACGAAATTTATTTTAAGGGGGAGAGAATTGTAACACCCCAAAGTTCGGTAGTGCGTTCTACTGCTCCGGTGACCAGTGTTGTCCGGACAGCTAGGATGCCTAGAACCACACCTTGATATGAGGGAGGAGACATAAAATAATGAAATACAAGAAAAGAAAATACAAGAAAAATAAAGGAAAAATAATAGCAAAGAAATGTGATCAAGTTAAGCGAGCCGGGAAAACTAGCGATGGGTGATCAGACCGAAGTCACGGCGTGGACCGTTGATCTGCCTCGGATCTGGGGAACCTCGGAAAAAACATTTTAGGACATAAATAGAACCTTATGGAAGAATTAATCTCATTAGAAAGATTAAAGAAAAATTAAATAATTAGTACAAAGAAAAGTGAGAAATCGAAAAACGGACAAAAATCGGTGTTACCGAAAAATCAGGAGTACAACCCAAATAGGGGCATTTTGGTCAATTCACACTCCGAGTTAACTTTTGACCTAAATGTCCTTTAAAAATAAATAGTATTAAATTTTGAAAATGCCATAAAAAAATGAAATTTCATGGGTAGTATAATTAAAAACATAAAGGGATATAAAATGGGATAATGGAAAGTTTAATTATAATAATTAAAAAACCTAAGTTAGTGGAGCACTAGGGAGGGGTATATAAATTCTTTAAGTGGACAAGTGCACGTCCATTTCATCTTCTTCTTCATTGATTTTCTTCTTGGCCGAATGAAACCACCTCCCAAATTCCACCATTGACGCCCCATGTTCAAGCTCCACCCATCCACTTCCAAGCCAATTTCTTCCTAAGTTCCTTCATCAAAGTTAGTCTACACATCACAAGGAAGATATTGATACCAATTTTGAGAAGTTTGGTGAAGGTTTAGCAAGTTACAATTAAAGGTAAGTTTGCATTTTTGAGAATTCCTTTGTTAAATTTTGTGTGCATGTTATGGGTGTTAGTTTTGTGAAGGAAATTTTAGAGTTTAACTAGTTATTGAAATAGCCATTTTGGACAGCCATGGGGTCATGCATTTGATGAATTATTATGCATATAATTGATGAGGAATAATGTTGATCATGGTGGTTTAATATCCTAATGAATTATTTCAAATATATATGGTGATTTATGCACTTGGATGGGAATTGGTAAATTGTAGGGCACTTTGATGTTGAAGGACAAATTTCGGCAGCCTTGGGGACACTTGAATAAATGTGTATATTCATGGGAGTGTTGGCAGAATTGTGGCATTAAGGAATGAAGGTTATGTGTATGAAATTATTGTGTAAAGTGTATGTGAGAATTAGTGGTGTTTAGGTGTGTATGTAATGGTATTGAGATATTGTAAATGTGAATTATATTTGGTGTGTTGAGAGTAATGGTAATCTGCCCAAAATAATGTTAATGTAAAGTAGATTATACTGTGGTTAATGTACCAAAACAGATTGGTAGGGAAGTGAACCAAATTGCAAGGTATATGTGTGTTTGAAGTGGGGTGTGAAATGCATATTGAGGGCAGTGTACATTTTAGCCCATAACCTGAAATGTGTAACCTCAATTGGTATGAGACCAATTTGAGGTGAAACTAGGCACAAAATGTGCCAACTTTCATTGAGAAATCATACCAAAATTCTGCTTGCAAGGTGATGTGAAAAATGACCAATTCGGATTAGGTACACTTGAGACCTAAAAACTGACCATTTGGGCAGCAGTGAGTATTTAGGCCATAACTCACTCAAAACAGGTCCAATTGACCTGAAATTTTAACCATGAATAGTTAAGACCCATACCTACAAGTCTTATGAAGACACCAAAACCCAGAAATGACCAGAAGCAAGTCAAAAAGCTTGCACAAGTTCGGGTCCAAAAACTGGCCGAACCAGAGTTGACCAAATTGACCTAAAATTGACCTAAATTGGTACCATTTGACCAGCAATAGTATAATGACCATAACTTGGTCTACTTAACTCGGATTGACCTGAAATTTTGCCCCGCGTGCAATAAGACCTAGATCTACAAGTTTGTAGTTTTGACCGAAACCCGAAAACTGAGGGAATTAGGTCGTCCGGCTAGGTCAAACCAGTGTCCCGGAATCCAGCAATTTGCATTAAAATGCACTAAGCAAGGAAATGACTTTGGTAAAACGTACCAAACCTAAAACCCTATCGAATGTGACATGTAAAGGACACTAAAACCTAATTTACCTAGAAAACATCGAGGGTCGGTATATTGGGTGATTAAGCAAATAAAGGTATTCAGTGAATTATTTATCGAACATTATCGTTAGAGGCAAATTAATTTAGCACTGAAACACTTCAAAATTGTGTTTCTCAGTTAGCAAGGACTCAGCAAAAGGGAAAGAAATACTGAGTCAAGATCAGGAGACAAATATCAGAGGTTTGTGCACAACGGCTATTTCTTTTGAATTTTTCAATCGAAATAAATTATGACTATTTGTATATTATTATTTTAAATTGTGAAAAATTGTTTGAATGATATTGATGGATACTTATTGATTGAAAAGCAATCAGAATGGTTTTGTGGAAATTGAAGTGAATTACGAATTGTGTTGCCATTTTGTGAATGAAATTATAACTTTGGAAATTTATTGGATTCTTACGGATCATTTGAATAAAATGTTTGGAATTGTTTTGACTCACAATTGGCATGACACGGATATTATGTTCCTCCTCCATTAATGGGGTGAGTGTGATTATTCCTCCCTCTTTGACTTATCGACAGGGTGAGTATGATTATGTTCCTCCTCTTTGACTTCCCACCGAGGTGAGTATGGATGAGTACTCATTAGATAGCTAGCTTCCTCCCTCATTGATTTCGATTATTGGGGTGAGTATGTCTTGTCGTGGTGTACAACACGGCATATATGGAAAAATTTGTGTCATGACCTAAATTGTGTTATTGATTGGCAACATTGTATTGTTCAGTTATTTGATCAATTGTGTTATTGATTTGCAAAACGATATTATTCAGTTATTTGATCAATTGTGTTATTGATTTGCAAAACGATATTATTCAGTTATTTGATCAATTGTGTTATTGATTTGCAAAACGATATTATTCAGTTATTTGATTGAATTGTGTTATTGATTTGCAAAACGATATTATTCAGTTATTTGATCGAATTATGTTATTGATTTGCAAAAAGGAATTATTCAGTTATTTGATCAAATTGTGCATGAATTGGCAATACGGTATCCTTAAACTATTTGACTAAATTGTGTTATTATGAATTTTGATAATTTGTGAATTGGAGTTTAAATTCCTTATGACATTCATTGTCTTGAATTTAACTATGATTTTAAGTATCCACTATTGATATGATTTATGAATTGTGAATTAAAATTGTATTTGGTTAATGTTGTGCACCACTGAGACATTGTCTCAAATGATAGCTTTTATTGCCGCCGCAGTAGAGACAGACAGTGGCAGACTAGGCCGCTAATACATCCAAAGGAGGGATTACAGTATAATGAGTATACCAATATTTTGCATTTTGTAATCAGAATGTATGACACTGTATGTACATTTTGTTTTTGGTTTTGAGCAGTTGTAAATTCAAATTGTACCTTGAAGTTGTAAATTTATTATGAGTTATTTGACTTGTAAAACTTGTATTATATTTCCTTATCTCAGACTTTGAAAAATTTCTATGGAATTGACTTGAGAAATGTGTTGTGTTGATAAAAATGTTGGAGTTGAGATTTGAAAATATATTGAAGTGCTTTTTACAGGTTTTCTGAAGAACTGTTTTGTCCAAAATACAAATCGCACCTTGCCAAAATTTTTACAGATACTCCAAATAAATCAAATGAGTTAGTTGTTTCACTTTAGTTCACCAAAGTCTTTCACACCTGTAAATAGTGCTCACCACTGTAAAAGAAGTAAGAAAAGTTTTTAAAATCCCTTGTAGTGTAATTAATGGATTATCAGTAGACGGAGTTGGTAATTCATTAGGTATACTACGGGATCATGTTATGCCTTACAGAGGGGTAGGGTGTGACATGGAACACCCACTTTGATGAAGCCATTAAGTCATTTGGTTTTATCAAAAATGAGGATGAGCCATGTGTATATAAAAAGGTTAGTGATAGTGCTGTCACTTTCCTTGTCTTATATGTGGATGACATTTTATTGATGGGTAATGATACAGGTATGTTGACAGCTGTAAATGTATGGTTGTAAAAATACATTCTCCATGAAAGACTTAGGAGAGGCAACCTATATTTTTGGGATTCGCATCTATAGAGATAGAGCGAAAAGAATAATTGGTTTATCCCAAAGTCTATACTTGGAAAATGTGTTAAAGAGGTTTAACATGCTTAATTCCAAGAGAGGATTGTTACCAGTGAGACATGGTATCCACCTTTCTAAAGAGATGTCTCCAAAGACACCTGAAGAAAGAGATAAAATGGCCAAGATTCCATATGCTTCGACTATTGGAAGATTGATGTATGCAATGATGTGTACTAGGCCAGATATCGCATATGTTGTTAGTTTGACTAGCAGGTTTCAATCCAATCCAGGTTTCGAACACTGGATAGCTGTCAAGAATATCCTTAAGTACTTGAGAAGAACTAAGGATTTATTTTTGATTGGAGGTAGTGACTTGCAATTGGATGGTTATACTGATTCTGATTTCTAATCAGTTATCGATGATAGAAAGTCTACCTCTGGGTTTGTGTTCATTTCTAATGAAGGTGCAGTCAGTTGGAAGAGTTCTGAACAGAGTACGACTGTCGATTCCACTACAAAGGCTGAGTATATTGCTGCATCAGATGCTGTAAAAGAGGTTGTTTGGATATAAAGAACCCCAGTCTTACCAGAAATCCAAACACATAGAAAGGCGCTACCATATTATTAGAGAGATAGTTAGGCGAGGCGATGTAGCCATACAGAAAATAGCATCAGCTGAAAATCCAGCTGATCCATTCACTAAGCCTATGTCACAAGCTCAGTTAGACCAACATCTTGAGAAGATGGGTCTAAGACATTGTAATGAATGGCTCTAGTGCTAGTGGGAGATTGTTAGTGGTATGCCGTAGAGCATATCATTTAGTATGTATCTTGTACAAGTTTTATTAATAAAAGGCTATAACATCCTCCCTATACGTGTTCTATATGTTCTATTGCTCCAGTAGTCAAATAATAGTCCAGGCAAGTCAGGATGTCTAGAACTACACTTCAGTGATAGTGAACAGACATATAATGATGAAATAAATAAAAAGAAAATACAAGAAAAATCAAACAAAAATGAAAGAGAGAAAATAATGCTAAGTTAAACGAGCCGGCACCGCAGCGATGGGTGACTGCACTGGGAAGGCCGTTGCCAACCCCAGGACCGTGGGGAACCCTCTGAATTTAATTTTGAGACATAAATAAAGGTTTATTGAAATGTAATTGACACTAGAAATATCAAAGAAAAATTAATAGATTAGTACAAAGAAAAATGAAAAATCGAGAAACAGACAAAAATCGTTGTTACCGAAAAATCAGGAATATAACCCGAAGTGGGGTATTTTGGTCATTTGACACATAGTGTTGCCTTTTCACCTCAATCTCCATTAAAAATAAATGATATTACACTTAGAAAATGTCATGAAAAATTAAATTGTGATACATTATAAGAATAGTGAAAGAAATGGGGGATAAAATCCAATTGATGAAACTTTGAATAATTAACATTAAAATCCAAGTTAGTGCTCCACTAACTTGGATATTGGGACCCTTTTCACAGCCTTGGGACAGCAGATAGCACTCAACATCATCTTCTTCATCATCCCATTTTACTTTGCCGAAATGAATTCCACCATGGAAATCACCATGCCCACCCCACATGCAACCTCCATGGGTGCATGATCAAGCCATCCTTTCCACTTCTTTCCTTCATTAAAGCTTGCCTACTCACCTTGGGGAAGATATTGGAAACAAGAAAAACAATATTTGATAAAGTTTGAAGGAGGCTCACAAGTGGTTGAAGGAGCGGAAGCGTGAAAAACACAAGATTATACCATTGAATTCAAAAATTTTCACCTAGGGTCACAAGCACCATACAAGATTTATTTTTATCTATTTGATTTCAATGATAAACAACATATTAAAACTCTTTTAATATGTTTTTGGATCTGTATTTGCCATTTAAGATTTTAAAATTAATCAGATTAATTTTAGAACCCTAGATTAAATCAAGAACGATTACACTAACCTCTTGATGTGCCGCAATGGTTCTGCGCTTTGAGATTCGTCTTCAGGACACCAGATGTTGTCCCTCTAGCTTGTCCACACCAAGAACACCTATGGCAGCCCTTGAACAGCTTCTAAAGCCTTTTCTATTAATTAGAAATTCAAGTTCTGCCTTTTAAGAGATTAGAGATGCAAATAGGACACTAGAAACAATTTCTAGTGTTCTTAATTCAAGAGATTGATGGCTAATCTCTTTGAATTGATGAGAGATGAAGAGAAATAGCTGGAGAGGCTCAAAGTGGCGTGACATATGAGAGGAGAGGCTGCTGGTTGTGTTTTCTTTTCATAACCCCACTTAAATAGCTAGGTTAACACATTAAACCCTAGCCACATGTCACCTTTTGATTAGCTCTAGGTTTAAGTGACCCAATCACATTGTGCCAAGTGTCAAACCTATATTTAATCTTGATTTTAATCATCTTACATGATTAAAAAAAAACATTTGGCAAGCTTATGTGTTATGCCATGTGTCACCATCTCATGGTGCCACGTGTCACACTGTGAAATGACCAAAATGCCCCTGTGTCTTAATTTTGAGTTCTTAACCCAAAATAATTATTTTCTTCTTCTAATTAATTTATATCAAATATAAATAAATTAATTAATCTCTATTAATTAATTTCTCATCAATTAAATTCATATTTAAACACTTTAAATATAAATTTAATTTATACTACACATCCAATAATCTAGATTTGGTTTCAAGTCATGCTAGGACTTTGCAATTTAATTGCAAACCAAATCTATTTAATTAATCAATTAAACTCTTTAATTAATTAATTAAATCATATTTAAATAGGTGATAACTTGTGTATGTGTGTGACTTACTAGGCTCATCACTAATTGGCAATGAGACATGATATCAACTCTTAACATCATTAGAACTCTTTCTTACCATAAATGATTTCTCTAAATCATTTTATGAACCTCATAGACCATGGTTAACACCTAGCATAGCATGCCATGGCCACCCAATTAGTAATAAGGTTTACCTTAAATGAACCTATAATCATATGTTACCATGCACTAGAATTTATCTAATACAAAATCCCAACTCAAGATGGAGTCATGGTTTATGTCAAACTCCATTTGCTATGAATATTATGTTCTCTTTTAATTCCAGTTCTTGATTAAAAGATTTTTCTCATCAGAAACTCTTTTCTGAATAAATCTATCTGTCCTGGCCAGGAACTTGAAACATCAAGAACAATTAAATGAACATAGGATTTTATCTCTATTTACTTAGAGGAACAGATTCCATCTTGATCAACACCTACCTCCATATATAACTAGTAGGAGCCAACACATCCCCATATACCCATACATAGTACAAGTATGAAAGCAGATCAAACTCAAACTACCTATATACAAGATAAGCGTGCTATCTCGTGTCTAAAGATTATATGCAATCGATATGATTTATGACAAAACATTGACAAGAGTAAACTCCATGTGCTTGTCATAAGCGCCACCGTTCGGCCTACTTATCATTTATAAGTGCCTATCATGTTTGTTATATGGCATGAGACTCACCATTCCATCTTATTTATATCTCATATAAATAACTTGGGAACAAACATGAATACAATCTTTCCGATAAGTCATGTCCTTATTATGAAGTATCCTCGATTGTGAACCTATTGATGATACTTTGTGCTATAAATATTGTCACTCCTATTCTTAACAACTTAAGAATAATATATCAAACAAAATATCGATGGACCTTTTCTATTACACATAAATATAGTATGTAACCGGAAAAGTGGAAAGGCCTTTTATTAATAAAATTTTGTACAAGATACATACTAAATGATATGCTCTAGGCATACTACTAACAATCTCCCACTAGCACTAGAGCCATTCATTACAATATTTTAGACCCATCTTCTCAAGATGTCACTAACTGAGCTTGTGACAAAGGCTTAGTGAATGGATCACCGTTTTTTCACCGATGTTATTTTTCTGCATGGCTATATCGCCTTGCCCAACTATATATCCGATAATGTGGTAGTGCCTTTCTATGTGTTTGGATTTTGGGTGAGACCTTAGTTCCTTAGCTCAGATGATCGCTCCATTGTTGTCACAAAGGTAGTGGAACCGCGACTCAATGGAAGGAACTACTGTAAGTTCTGTCACGAACTTCTTTATCCAAGCGACTTTCCTTTGCAAAGATCTCGATGCAAAGAATATACTCAACCTCGATGAGTGGAATCTGCAATCGTGCTCGCTTAGAACTCTTCCAACCGATCGCACCTCCATTACAAATGAACACATATCCAAAGGTAGACTTTCTATCATCGATATCCGATTGGAAATCGTAATCAAGATAACCATCCAACCGCAAGTCTCCACTCCATAAATCAAGAATAAATCCTTAGTTCTTCTCAAGTACTTAAGGATATTCTTGACGACTATCGATGTTCCAAACTCGATTGGATTGATACCGCTAGTCAAACTAACAAAGATATGCGATATCCTGCCTAGTACACAACATTGCATACATTAAACTTCCAATAGCCGAAGCATATGGAATCCTGGCCATCTTATCTCTTTCTTCGGGTGTCTTTGGAGACATCTCTTTAGAAAGATGGATACCATGTCTCACTGGTAACAATCCTCTTTTGGAATCAAGCATGTTAAACCTATTAACACCTTTTCCAAGTATAGACTTTGGGATAAACCAATTATTCTTTCGCTCTATCTCTATAGATGCGAATCCCAAGAATATAGGTTGCCTCCCTAAGTCTTTCATGGAGAATGTATTTGACAACCATACCTTTATAGTCACAACATACCTGTGTCATTACCCATCAACAGTATGTCATCCACATATAAGACAAGGAAAGTGATAGCACTGTCACTAACCTTCTTATATACACAGGGCTCATCCTCATTTTTGATAAAACCAAAGGATTTAATGGCTTCATCAAAACGGATGTTCCAACTCCTCGAAGCTTGTTTCAACCCATAAATGGATCGCTTTAGCTTGCATACCTTGGAACCATTTTGGGATTCAAAACCCTTAGGTTGTTCCATGAAAATGTTTTCTTCAATGTATCCATTGAAAAAAGCTATTTTGACATCCATCTGCCAAATCTCATAATCTAGTATGCAGTTATTGCTAATAAAATCCTAATTGATTTAACCATGGCAACAAAGTAGAAAGTCTCCTCATAGTTGATTCCTTGCCTTTGGCGAAACCCTTCGCTACTAGCCTTGCCTTATAGGTCTCTACCTTTCCATCGTAACCAATTTTCTTCTTGAAAACCCATTTGTTCCCTATAGGTACAATACCTTTAGGTGGGTCAACAAGATCCCAAACTTGATTCTTATACATGGAATCAATCTCGATTTCATAGCATCAATCCATTTTGAAGAGTCTATATCTGATATAGCTTCTTCATAGGTAAGTGGATCATCTCCATGATCTACTTCTTCATGAGTATACAACTATTGTTATTATTCATGAATAAAACCATATCTCAATTTTGGGTGAGATACCCTGTTTGTTCTAAGAGGAACAACTTTAGATGTTTCATCAACGGGTATAGGTTGACTAGATGGATCTATATCCATCCGATGCATTGGTTGGTCAGAATACTCCAATTCTAAATATATTTTCCTTCCTTTGCCTCCTTCTTGAACAAAATGTTGTTCAAGAAATATGGCATCTCTACTTATCACAATCTTTTTTTAAGTAGGCAAATAAAAATAATATCCAAAACTATCTTTTGGATATCCAACAAATCGACCTTTTACGATCTGTCTCCAATTTATCGGTGTTCACTTTTGATATAAGTGGACAACCCCAAATCTTAACATGCTTAAGACTTGGTTTTCTTCCATGCCATATCTCATAAGGTGTGGAAGAAACCGATTTTGATGGAATCCTATTCGAATATATAAAGTCGATTCTAATGCAAATCCTCAAAAGGAGATTGGCATATCAAGATAGCTCATCATACTACGTACCATATCCAATAGGTTACGATTTCTCCTTTCAGATACACCATTCACCGTATGGCGTTCTGGAGGAGTCACCGAGAAACAATGCCATGCTCTCTCAAGTATTCATCAAATTCAGTACTCAAATATTCACCTCCACGATCTGATCGAAGAGCTTTAATATTCTTTCCTGTTTGATTTTCTACTTCAGATTTAAATTCTTTGAACTTTTCAAAAGATTCATGTTTGTATTTCATCAAATACAAATACCCAAACCTTGATTTATCATCAGTAAAGGTAATAAAATAATGAAAGCCCCCTCTAGCCATTTCTTTAAATGGACCACATACATCACTATGTATTAGCTCCAAAATATTTTCAGCTCTTAGCCCCTGTCCAACAAAGGGTGATCTAGTCATTTTGCCTTGAAGGCAAGATTCACAAGTTGGAGTAGGCTCAGAGCCCAATGAGGATAGAATCCCCATTTTCTCCAATTTTGCAATCCTATCTTCTGCCAAATATATTTTGAACTTGAGTTGGTTTTCACCATGGCATTGTATTCTTTAAGATCACTTGCATTCATTTTGTGTTTGTCATTATTATCCAAATAATAAAGACCATCATTCATATAACCCGAACCAACATATTTATTTCCAAAATAAATATTGCAAACATCATCTGTGAACTGAAATTCATAGCCATTTCTAGTCAAACTAGATATTGAAATGATGTTCTTAAAAGCATCAGGTACATATAAAATATTATCCAAACCCAAAACATGTCCAAACATGTAAAAAGATTTAGATCCTATGGCTAAAGCTTCAACAGTTGAGCCATTGCCAATCCGGACTCTAATATCTTGAGAATGCAAGTCGCCATCGTTTGCTAGTTCCCGCATATCATTAGAAATGTGAGAAGCGCACTGATATCTAAAACCTAAGTCAGTAGATGAACTATAAGTATCATCTGAATCTTAATAACAAGATATGTACATACCTTCCGAAGGTGTATCCTTCTTGTACTTCAGAGTAGAAAGATACTCTGGGCAGTTCATTTTCCATGGCCCATCCTTTTGGCAGTGGAAACACTTTCCTTTGCCTTCATCAGCTTTAGTCTTCCTTTTCTGTTTAGCTATTTTCTTGGAAGGACCAGGAATCTGAGGTTTCTTTTTCTTATTGCCTTTCTTCTTGTTGGACTTTCCAGTGAAGAAGATGCAACCAAAGCTACCTCTTTTCCTTTATTGCACGGTATATTCTTTTGGGCAATAACCAGATGTTGAGTAATTCAGCTAAGGTGCATTCTGTTTAGCCATATGGAAATTTGTCACAAAATTCCCAAAAGACTCAGAAGGGATCAAGGATCAAATCCGTTTGTAGTTGGAAATCCATGTTGAAGTCAAGATGTTCCAACAGCTCAATCAGCCGAATCATCTTGTGGATATGATCCCCAACATTCTGTCCCTCAGACATCCTCATACGGAATAACTGTTTAGATATCTCATACCTAGCATTCCTGCTGTGCTCACCATACAACTCTTGTAGGTGAAGGAAGATCTCACTAGCACTCTGCATGTTCTCATGTTGCTTCTGTAACTCATTACTCATGGAAGCAAGCATGTAACACTTAGCTCTCATATCATGCTCCTTCCACTTGTCCAAAGTATCATGTTCCTCTTGTGTGGCCTCTGGAGGTAAGGGACCAGGAACATTTGAATATAGAACATATCCTATATGTTCAAGGTTCAGGACAAGTTTCAAATTTCTTAGCCAATCGCATGATTAGGTCCTGTCACAACTGTTGTGATCAAGTATGCTTGCAAGGATATTGGATGGTGGTGGTTGTTTTGTGCTCATTTTTATCAGAAAATTAACTGCAGAAAATAACCAGATTAATTAGTAAATGTATCATGTAATTAACCAAAATGATTATGGTCTTTTAATCAAATTGGTCCTCCCACTAACTTAGCGAATCCTACACTTCCAAAGTAGAAAACGGAAATCCTAGTTGGATGGATTTCTAGTGGGTGATTGAATTCTTATAATTCTATTGATCATCCTCAGTACATCCATTATTGGAATTACAATAAACTATAAGTGAGCAACTCCTTGCCCATCACATCTCATGTGAGGTTCAACTTTTTACTAGCCCCTAATGCTCAAAATCTCAGGTACATCCAATATTGACTTATCTTGCATTAGTTAAGTTGATCCCATTGAGCCAGTAATTATGCAAATAATTTTAATGTCCTCAGGTACATCCAATATTGGCCACCAAACCATTTACATATTTACAACATCTCATGCTTAACAATTATTCTTAAGAAAATCTCTTAAATTAATTGCATCTCATGCAACTATTTAAAATTTCTTAAAATAATTGCCCCAATGGAGGGCTTATGTTATAATTACTTTAATTATAGCATTTCCAACTTAATCATTTGTTTGGAAGATTTTATAGCCATCCTAATTACTATTAAGGTCTCACTTTGCACATTATCCATTTAGCATGCATATATCATATAATTGCATACATTCCCATACATCTCATGCATTCATGGATAAGCAGTAAATATGGTATGATCATGGACTTTCTAAGGGATTCAATTCTGAGCCACCAAGAATTGAATCAGGGCATTCCTAGGTGCATTTCATTCATTCATTTTACAAGAGTTGCTGAAGGAGTACATAATCAACACTTGATATTGAATTCCTCCCACTGGTCCCACCAATGCTCTTGACCTCCTTGAACTTCTTGCAATCCAATATTACATAGTAATCCTTGGCATACCAAGGCGAATTTACAAGAACTTAAATAAATGAAATTACAACCCAAAAATATTACAAACTTAATAATACATGCCCAAAAAAAAAATTAAAATAAATTAATTAATTTACAATCCCAAAGAAACATAAAAGAAATAAATCCAATCACATTGGTCTTTTATAGTCCATGATCATCCATCATGCATATCACTATTTAACAATTAAATAAAACATACATACTTAAATTAAATTGAATATCTCATATTCAACTTAAAAATCCAGATTTGAATATGATTCAAATAAATTTAAAAATTCAGATTTGAATCTCATTCAAACAAATTTAAAAATTCAGATTTGAATCACATTCAAACAACTTCAAAAATTCAGATTTGAATCACATTCAAACATTTTTTAAAAAATCAGATTTGAATCACATTCAAATATTTTTTAAAAAATCAGATCTGAATTTTATTGAATCAATTTTAAAAAATCAGATTTAAATATGATTCAAACAACTTTAAAAATTCAGATTTGAATCACATTCAAACAACTTTTAAAATTTAGATTTGAATCACGTTCAAACAATTTTTAAAATTCTGATTTGAATCATAATTTAATTGTGTGATTAAAACAACTAATTAAACACTTTAATTAGTCAAAGAATAGGCCTTAGATCATACAACAATTGCAGAATTAAAAGCCAAACCTTGAACCACCCAAGGAACCATTGTTGCCGCCACCAATGGTGGCTTCACCATGTGTGCCGCCACACCTCATGATCCAACCAGCAATGAATCTCTTGATCTCATGATCAAACACACAATTAAATTATATAATCAACAATCTAAATGGCAAATATAGTGGCTCTGATACCAAATGAAGGAGCGGAAGCGTGAAAAACACAAGATTATACCATTGAATTCAAAAATTTTCACCTAGGGTCACAAGCACCATACAAGATTTATTTTTATCTATTTGATTTCAATGATAAACAACATATTAAAACTCTTTTAATATGTTTTTGGATCTGTATTTGCCATTTAAGATTTTAAAATTAATCAGATTAATTTTAGAACCCTAGATTAAATCAAGAACGATTACACTAACCTCTTGATGTGCTGCAGCGTGTCTGCGCCTTTGAGATTCGTCTTCAGGACACCAAATGTTGTACCTCTAGCTTGTCCACACCAAGAACACCTATGGCAGCCCTTGAACAGCTTCTAAAGCCTTTTCTATTAATTAGAAATTCAAGTTCTGCCTTTTAAGAGATTAGAGATGCAAACAGGACACTAGAAACAATTTCTAGTGTTCTTAATTCAAGAGATTGATGGCTAATCTCTTTGAATTGATGAGAGATGAAGAGAAATAGCTGGAGAGGCTCAAAGTGGCGTGACATATGAGAGGAGAGGCTGCTGGTTGTGTTTTCTTTTCATAACCCCACTTAAATAGCTAGGTTAACACATTAAACCCTAGCCACATGTCACCTTTTGATTAGCTCTAGGTTTAAGTGACCCAATCACATTGTGCCAAGTGTCAAACCTATATTTAATCTTGATTTTAATCATCTTACATGATTAAAAAAAAACATTTGGCAAGCTTAAGTGTTATGCCATGTGTCACCATCTCATGGTGCCACGTGTCACACTGTGAAATGACCAAAATGCCCCTGTGTCTTAATTTTGAGTTCTTAACCTAAAATAATTATTTTCTTCTTCTAATTAATTTATATCAAATATAAATAAATTAATTAATCTCTATTAATTAATTTCTCATCAATTAAATTCATATTTAAACACTTTAAATATAAATTTAATTTATACTACACATCCAATAATCTAGATTTGGTTTCAAGTCATGCTAGGGACTTTGCAATTTAATTGCAAACCAAATCTATTTAATTAATCAATTAAACTCTTTAATTAATTAATTAAATCATATTTAAATAGGTGATAACTTGTGTATGTGTGTGACTTACTAGGCTCATCACTAATTGGCAATGAGACATGATATCAACTCTTAACATCATTAGAACTCTTTCTTACCATAAATGATTTCTCTAAATCATTTTATGAACCTCATAGACCATGGTTAACACCTAGCATAGCATGCCATGGCCACCCAATTAGTAATAAGGTTTACCTTAAATGAACCTATAATCATATGTTACCATGCACTAGAATCTCTCTGTTACAAAATCCCAACTCAAGATGGAGTCATGGTTTATGTCAAACTCCATTTGCTATGAATATTATGTTCTCTTTTAATTCCAGTTCTTGATTAAAAGATTTTTCTCATCAGAAACTCTTTTCTGAATAAATCTATCTGTCCTGGCCAGGAACTTGAAACATCAAGAACAATTAAATGAACATAGGATTTTATCTCTATTTACTTAGAGGAACAGATTCCATCTTGATCAACACCTACCTCCATATATAACTAGTAGGAGCCAACACATGCCCATATACCCATACATAGTACAAGTATGAAAGCAGTATCAAACTCAAACTACCTATATACAAGATAACTGTGCTATCTCAGGTCTAAAGATTATATGCACTGATATGATTTATGACAAAACATTGACAAGAGTAAACTCCATGTGCTTGTCATAAGCGTCACTGGTTCGGCCTACTTATCATTTATAAGTGCCTATCATGTTTGTTATATGGCATGAGACTCACCATTCCATCTTCTTTATATCTCATATAAATAACTTGGGAACAAACATGAATACAATCTTTCTGGATAAGTCATGTCCTTATTATGAAGTATCCTCGATTGTGAACCTATTTATGATACTTTGTGCTAGAAATATTGTCACTCATATTCTTAACAACTTAAGAATAATATTTCTAACAAAATATCAATGGACCTTTTCTATTACACATAAATATATTATGTAAACGGAAAAGTGGAAATGCCTTTTATTAATAAAATTATGTACAAGATACATACTAAATGATATGCTCTAGGGCATACTACTAACAGTGGTAAGTGTCCAAAATCTCTCCCTTGCTTTAGTAAACCTTGTGTTTAGGTTGAGGTGAGTATTTTGGTGAAGAGAAATGAAAGAAATAGTGAGAAATGGACTTGTCCATTTTTGGCAGCCATGAACCTTTGTTGAGCTTGAGTTATTTTTACTTCTAATGAATGGAAATGAAGGTTGATTAATTTAAATGAAAGTTGTAGTAAGTTTGTATCTAAGTATATGCATGTAGTGTTTGAATTAAGGGTGTGAAATGGAACTTTGATGCCTTGAGCAAACTGCCATATTTGGCAGCCCGTAATAGCATGAATTTGTGTGTGAACATGTAGTTATTAATGAAATATGCTAAGGTTAAATTGTGGGCAGCAAGTGTAAGTGATATTGAAGTATGATTATGTTGAAGTGTATGTGTAATATTGATATTGAGATGTGTTAAATTTTGGTGGAAGTGAATGTTGAATTAATGGTGAATTGTGTGCATTGAGCACTTGAATATTCTGCCCAAAATTGTTGCTGGAATTGTATACAATATATATATATGGAAGTGTTATTGATTGAATATTGAAGAAATGAGGAGGAGAAGGAATATCAAATTGGAAGTGTATGTGCTTTGTGCAGGTTGTGTGTGAAGGCAGTACATAAATTAGGCCATAAGTGCCAAACTATGAACCCAATTGGTATGAGGCCAATAGAGGGTGAAACTAGACACCAAATAGGCCAACTTTCATGTAGAAATGTTGCCAAAATTGTGCCTAAAAACTGACCTTAAAAATGACCAAATCCGGATTAGCAACCTTGCAACCCAGATTTTTGACTATATGAACAGTAGTCCTTTGGATGACCATAACTCACTCAAAACAGGTCCAATTGACCTGAAATTTTTACCATGCTTAGTTTAGACATAGATCTACAATTCTTATGAAGATACCAAAGCCCAGAAATGGCCAGAACCAAGTCAAATGGCTTGCACAAGTTCGGGTATAAAAACTGCCGAGCCAAAACTGACTTAAAATTGACCAAATTTTGTACTAAAGGTGCAATCTGTCCAGCTTTAGTAAATTGACCATATCTTGGTCTATACAACTCAGAATAACCTGAAAATTTGCCCTGCGTGCAATAAGACATAGAGCTAGAATTTTGATTCTTTGACCAGAAGCTAAAAACCAAGGAAAATAGGACTTTAAGCTAGACCAATCTAGCAAACAAAAATTGAGAATTTGACATTTTGCATACAATGATGCTTGAAGCATTTTGGCAATGAATGCCAACTTGTAAAAATGGTAAATTGCACTATATTGGCAGCATATTGAGATATAAATTGTGACATATTGATGCTAGAAATAACTCATCCATATTACCTAAAAAGGTCAACATATGCATTGATTTGTGAATTATATAATAGTTAGTAAACTCCAAAAATTGAAGAATTAAACAATTAATTAATAATGTGCCCTAGTTTGCCTAGTTGACTAGTATGGATAGGTTGGCATGCTAATAGGATTCTGACAGCTGTTCTGTAAATGGCTTCATGCCATACTGTGTTTTTACGGCTTATTATGCCGCACTGTGACTTTAATAGCCTATGGCTATACATATTGTGTATTTATTCTTGGCTTATCGCCAGATTGACTATATGGCTTCTTAGCCACACTATTTGCACACCAGGAGACACTTTGTGACCGATGGTGTGACGGCCCGAGGTACTAGGTACCCAGTGCCAGTATATCCGTTTATCCAGTCTGGTCAGTATATAGGCTACACGGGCAGTAATTCAAGTACTCTTAAATTCAAATACATAAATCCAGTCTACTGACATACAGCACCACCAAAAATTCGTAAACACTTTATTTACTTTATTTTATTGTATATTTCTTTATATTTGGCACCACTAATAAAATTGCTTAGCGCGTTGCTTTTGTAACGCGTAGGTATTGGAGACACAGTTGGGGAGCCCAGCAGACCTACGCTGGGTGAGAGACATCAGATCTGCACAGGAGTCCAGAGTCATCTGCACTGCATTGCATAAATGGTAAGACTTAGGATATCTTGTATTTTGTACTTTTGTTGTATATTTGAAATACGGCCCTGTATTTTGTAATGTTATGAAAGCTCTAAAGTTTGTAATATTTTGTACATATTAAATAACATGGAGATTTTCTGTATATATTTAAATTATTATGGACTGTATTATGTAACTGTTTAATTACTATAAAAGTCTATTGACTTTACTGAGAAATAGAGACTGTGAAATATTTGAGATTTTGATATCATCATATTAAACTGTTTTCAACAGGTTTGGAAGGACAGTTTGTCCTAAATATAGACAGCATCTTGCCAAATTTTTATTACTAGCCTTGAAACACTGATTTTATCAAAGTATGACAATAGTATCAGCATGATATGAATATTACACAAAAGACTTCTTAAAATCAAATTTAGTTCAAGAAATGAAATAATCACAGACTAGGTGTTCCGGCACGCCGTGTAACACGCCTTGCTCGGCTATACTGTAGACGGGTGAGGGGTGTTACATTTAGTGGTATCAGAGCACAGTTTAGGCATTTCTGGACCTAGATAGATTGCACATCATGCATTGCATTGTAAGTGTTAAGATGACTCTAATGCAGATCTTTTGATTTGTTTTGTTATTTTGATCAGAATATGGACTCCACATCACAGAGAGCGGTCGATGAGGAAGTGGAAAGTCATGCTCCATCTATGACTGAACCAGGAGACAGGAGGGAACCTGCTCCACCAGTACCAAATGCACTAGCCACATTTCAGCAAATGGCTGAGTTCTTTAGACAGATGGCAGGAGTTATGCCACCACCACCACCTCCACATCAAAAATCTCATATGGAGAGACTCAGGAAGTTTGGAGCAGTGGACTTTCTGGGCAAAAGAGAAGATGATTCTGTCACAGCTGAAAACTGGTTGGACAGAACTGGAAGAGTCTTGAAACAACTTCATTGTACTCTAGAGCAGAATTTGGAAGCTGCTGTATCACTACTGCAGGATGATGCATACCAGTGGTGGGATACAGTAACTAGTGAGGTGCCACCAGAACAGATAACTTGGGATTTCTTTCTCATTGAGTTCAGAAAGAAGTATGTGGGTAGTGTATACTTGGAAGAGAAGAGAAGGGAGTTTATTACCTTACGCCAGAGACAGCTGACAGTGGCTGAATATGAAAGAGAATTTGTCAGACTGAGCCGCTATGGGCGGGAAATAGTCCCTAATGAGGCAGAGAGATGCAAGAGATTTGAGGAAGGACTCAATGATAACATTAAAGTAATGATTACAGCCTTGGGGATTACAGAGTTTGCCAAGTTAGTGGAAGCTGCACTGAAGGTTGAAAAAGTTAGAATGAATGAGCAGAACAAAAGGGACAGACAGCAGAAAAGAGGTCAGGGTCAGACCGGTACATCTTCTGCCCCTAGCAAGAAATTTAGAGGTTCGCCTACTTAGAGTTTTAGTAGAGCACCAAGTCAGGGTCAGTCACAGAGGCCCAAATCTCAGTTTGCACCAAGGAGAGGGCAGTCCACCCCTTCAATGGCTAGCTCTCCAGGAACAGGGTACAGGGGACCAGCCCCAACAGTATCTGTTGCTTGCCCACATTGCCAAAAATGGCATAAGGGTGAATGTTGGAGGATGATAGGTGCTTGTTTATGGTGTGGATCTACAGACCACCTAGTCCGAGATTGTCCACGCAGAATCTACATCCACTCGGTGTCAATCGATAGGCTCGCCTCTCGGCTCCAAGGGGTAGAAGGCCGGGTAAGGCTGAGGCAGCCGGTACTTCACAGAAACCTGTGTCAGAGTCTGTGGAGAGAGCAAAAGGCAGAAAACCAACCAAAGCCTATGGTATAAGGGCACAAGAGGAACAGATGCTCCAGATGTTATCAAGGGTACGTTCCTCCTTTGTAATACTTCTATGCATGCATTAGTGGATCCTGGATCTACTCATTCATATATTTTTATCAAGCTGCCCGTAAAAAAGGGAATACCAGTAGAGGAAAGTGACCAAGACATCCTGGTCACAAATCCGCTAGGCCACAGTGGGGTAGTAAACAAGGCGTATAAGGGCTGTCCATTGAAGATTCAAGGGAAAAAGTTCTTAGCAGACTTAATCGAATTGCCTTTCCATGAGTTTGATGTGATTTTGGGAATGGACTGGTTATCCCATCATCAGGCAATAGTAGATTGTAAATTGAAGAGAATCTCTCTGAAAATCACGAGAACGAAGAAATAACAAAGAGGGTGAAAGGATGATTTCTTGTCCAATGTCATCTCATTCTGATTGCAAGGAGATGGTCGAGAAAAGGGTGTGAAGCCTATCCGCACACGTGGTTGACACTAGCGTGGTAAACTTGACTTGTCCGACATACCCACATGAAGGGATTTCTAAGGTATTTCCTGAGGAATTGCCGAGTTTGCCACCAGACAGGGAAGTTGAATTTGCTATGGAGATTATTCCGTGTACAGCTCCAATTTCAATTGCTCCGTATAGGATGGCACATTCTGAATTGAAAGAGTTAAAAATCCAGCTACAAGAATTACTAGACAAGGGGTTCATACGCCCCAGTGTGTCACCTTGGGGAGCTCCGGTACTATTTGTAAAGAAGAAAGATGGGACACTGAGGTTATGTGTTGACTATCGGCAGTTAAACAGAGTAACAGTGAAGAACAAGTATCCATTGCCTAGAATTGACGATCTGTTTGATCAGTTAAAAGGAGTCGGTGTGTTTTCTAAGATTGATCTCAGATCAGGGTATCATCAGCTAAGGGTTAAGGATGCAGATGTGCCTAAGACTGCATTTAGAACCCGGTATGGGCATTATGGATTCCTGGTGATGCCATTTGGGTTAACATACGCTCCAGCAGGATTCATGGACCTTATGAACCGTATCTTCCATCCATACTTAGATCGATTCATAGTGGTCTTCATTGATGACATCCTGGTGTATTCCAAGGATAAAGCAGAACATGATGAGCATTTGAGAATTGTTCTACAGACTCTAAAAGAGAAGAAATTGTATGCTAAATTGTCCAAGTGTGAGTTCTGGTTGAATGAGATTGCATTCCTTAGACATGTAGTATCAGCTGAAGGGATTAGAGTGGATCCCAAGAAGATTGAAGCAGTGATGGAATGGAAGTCTCCCAGAAATACAACTAAGATCAGAAGTTTTTTGGGGTTAGCTGGATATTATAGAAGATTTGTAAAGAGATTTTCCCTGATAGCTGCTCCAATGACCAAATTACTACACAAGAATATGAAATTTGACTAGAATGACAAGTGTCAAGCCAGTTTTGAGAGGCTGAAGGCTATGTTGACAGAGGCACCAGTGTTAACACAGCCAATGTCTGGAAAAGACTTTGTAGTCTACAGTGATGCCTCACACAATGGGTTAGGGTGTGTACTCATGCAAGAAGGGAAAGTGGTTGCATATGCTTCCAGGCAGTTAAGGCCACATGAAAAGAATTACCCTACTCATGATTTGGAGTTAGCAGCAATTATCATCGCATTGAAGATATGGAGGCATTACTTGTATGGAGAAAAATGCTACATATACACAGACCATAAGAGTCTGAAGTATCTGCCAACCCAGAAGGAACTTAATTTGAGACAGAGGCGATGGATTGAATTCCTGAAAGATTATGATTGTGTGATTGACTACCACCCTGGGAAGGCAAATGTAGTCGCTGATGCTTTAAGCAGAAAATCTATTGGAGCATTAAGATCTCTGAATGCCCAACTATCCTTAACTCATGATGGAGTTATTTTGGCTGAGTTGCAAGTGAAGCCGAATCTGTTACAACAGATACAGGATGGGCAGAAGACAGACGGGAAATTAATTGCTGTTATGGGCAAAATCACTGAGGGGAAGGAAACTGAATATGAAGTGAAAGAAAATGGGTGCCTATACTATAAAGAAAGAGTGTGTGTTCCATATGATAAAGAATTGAAAACCAGTATTATGAAAGAAACACATAACAGTGTGTATGCTATGCACCCAGGAAACACAAAAATGTACCATGACCTGAAACTCCGATACTGGTGGCCAGGTATAAAGAAGGACATAGTTGACTATGTAACTAGATGCTTGACATGTCAACAAGTCA
The DNA here is from genome assembly GCF_030052815.1 of Hevea brasiliensis. NCBI lineage: Eukaryota > Viridiplantae > Streptophyta > Magnoliopsida > Malpighiales > Euphorbiaceae > Hevea > Hevea brasiliensis. The sequence continues at coordinate 46,353,732 of NC_079494.1, forward strand.
AAGCAGAACATCAAGTTCCATCAGGTTTGTTACAGCCCATAAACATACCTAAATGGAAATGGGACCGAGTCACTATGGACTTTGTCAGTGGTCTACCTCTCACTCAGAAGAAGCATGATGCAGTATGGGTGATTGTGGATAGGTTAACCAAATCAGCACATTTTCTGCCAGTTAGAACTGACTACTCACTGGAAAAGCTAGCAGAATTGTACATCAGTGAGATAGTTAGACTACATGGAATTCCACTTTCCATTATATCTGATAGAGATTCGAGGTTTACATCTAGATTTTGGATGAAATTACAAGAATCCTTAGGCACACAACTCCATTTTAGTATGGCTTTTCATCCTCAGATGGATGGACAGTCGGAAAGAATAATCCAGGTAAATTTTAAAACTCATTGAGTTATTGTAAACAATAATTGAACTGATAATGATAATAATAACCGAATATATGTGATAGGTCCTCAAGGATATGCTGAGAAGTTGTGTTATTGAGTTTGAAGGAAGTTGGGACAGATACCTTCCACTAGCAGAATTTACATATAATAATAGCTATCAAGCTAGCATACAAATGGCACCCTTTGAAGCACTGTATGGGAGAAAATGCAGAACACCTGTATGTTGGACTGAATTGGGTGAAGATAAGCTAGTGGGGCCAGACTTGATAAAACAGACAGAGGAAAAGGTGAAACTGATAAAGGCCAATTTGAAAGTTGCCTCAAACCGACAGAAATCTTTTGCTGACTTGAAAAGAAAGGACATTGAATATGAAGTTGGCGAGAAAGTATTTCTCAGAGTATCACCGTGAAAGAAAGTGTTGAGATTTGGGAAAAAGGGAAAATTAGGCCCTAGGTTTATTGGCCCATATGAAGTTATTGAACGTGTGGGACCAGTAGCCTACAGATTAGCCTTACCAGCTGAGCTGGACAAGATACATAATGTGTTCCATGTCTCGATGCTCAGAAGATACATATCAGATCCTTCACATGTCATCTCAGCAGAAGAAATTGTAGTACAACCTGACCTGACATATGAAGAAGAACCAATTAAAATCTTGGCACGAGAGGTAAAAGAGCTCAGAAACAAGACAATTCCACTAGTGAAAATCCTATGGAGACACCACAACATGGAAGAGGCAACATGGGAGAGCGAGGAGACAATGAGACAACAGTTCCCTCAGCTCTTCACATCAGGTAAATTTCGAGGACGAAATTTTTATTTAGAGGGGAAGAGTTGTAACATCCTTCCTATACGTGTTCTGTACGTTCTATTGCTCCAGTAGTCAAATAACAGTCCAGGCAAGTCAGGATGTCTAGAACTACACTTCGGTGATAGTGAACAGACATATAATGATGAAATAAATAAAAGAAAATACAAGAAAAATCAAACAAAAATGAAAGAGAGAAAATGATGCTAAGTTAAACGAGCCGGCACCGCAGCGATGGGTGACTCTAATTGTTTTATGAGGAATAGTTGTAGATGTTTCATCAATGGGTATAGGTTGACTAGATGGATCTATATCCATCTGATCTATTGGTTGGTCAGAATTCTCCAATTCTAACTCTATTTGCCTTCCTTTGCCTCCTTCTTGAACAAACTGTTGTTCAAGAAATATGGCATCTCTACTTACCACAACCTTTTGTGAAGTAGGCAAATAAAAATAATATCCAAAACTATCTTTTAGATATCCATCAAATTGACCCTTTTCTGATTTGGTTTCCAATTTATCAGTGTTCAGCTTTTTGATATAAGCTGGACAACCCCAAATCTTAACATGCTTAAGACTTGGTTTTCTTCCATGCCATATCTCATAAGGTGTGGAAGAAACTGATTTTGATGGAATCCTATTCAGAATATACAAAGTTGATTCTAATGCAAATCCCCAAAAGGAGATTGGCATATCAGTATAGCTCATCATACTACGTACCATATCCAATAGGGTACGATTTCTCCTTTCAGATATACCATTTAGCTGTGGTGTTCCTGGAGGAGTCAGCTGGGAAACAATGCCGTGTTCTCTTAAGTATTCATCAAATTCAGTACTCAAATATCCACCTCTATGATCTAATCGAAGAGCTTTAATACTCTTTCTTGTTTGATTTTCTACTTCAGATTTAAATTCTTTGAACTTTTCAAAGGATTCATGTTTGTATTTCATCAAATACAAATACCCAAACCTTGATTTATCATCAGTAAAGGTAATAAAGTAATGAAAACCGCCTCTAGCCATTTCCTTAAATGGACCACATACATCAATATGTATTAGCCCCAAAATATTTTCAGCCCTTATTCCTTGTCCAACAAAGGGTATGTTAGTAGTATGCCCTAGAGCATATCATTTAGTATGTATCTTGTATATATTTTATTAATAAAAGGCATTTCCACTTTTCTGTTTACATAATATATTTATGTGCAATAGAAAAGGTCCATTGATATTTTGTTAGAAATATTATTCTTAAGTTGTTAAGAATATGAGTGACAATATTTCTAGCACAAAGTATCATAAATAGGTTCACAATCAAGGATACTTCATAATAAGGACATGACTTATCCAGAAAGATTGTATTCATGTTTGTTCCCAAGTTATTTATATGAGATATAAATAAGATGGAATGGTGAGTCTCATGCCATATAACAAACATGATAGGCACTTATACATGATAAGTAGGCCGAACCAGTGACACTTATGACAAGCACATGGAGTTTACTCTTGTCAATGTTTTGTCATAAATCATATCTGCATATAATCTTTAGACTGAGATAGCACAGTTATCTTGTATATAGGTAGTTTGAGTTTGATCTCGCTTTCATACTTGTACCGTGTATGGGTATATGGGCATCTGTTGGCTCTGCTAGTTATATATGGAGGTAGGTGTTGATCAAGATGGAATCTGTTCCTCTAAGTAAATAGAGTTAAAATCCTATGTTCATTTAATTGTTCTTGATGTTTCAAGTTCCTGCCAGACAGATAGATTTATTCGTAAAAGAGTTTCGATGAGAAAAATCTTTTAATCAAGAACTGAATTAAAAGAGAACATAATATTCATAGCAAATGGAGTTTGACATAAACCATGACTCAAATTGAGTTGGGATTTTGTAATGAGAGATTCTAGCGCATGGTAACATATGATTATAGGTTCATTTAAGGTAAACCTTATTACTAATTGGGTGGCCATGGCATGCTATGCTAGGTGTTAACTATGGTCTATGAGGTTCATAAAATGATTTAGAGAAATCATTTATGGTAAGAAAGAGTTCTGATGATATTAAGAGTTGATATCATGTCTCATTGCCAATTAGTGATGAGCCTAGTAAGTCACACACATACACAAGTTATCACCTATTTAAATATGATTTAATTAATTAATTAAAGAGTTTAATTGATTAATTAAATAGATTTGGTTTGCAATTAAATTGCAAAGTCCCTAGCATGACTTGAAACCAAATCTAGATTATTGGATGTGTAGTATAAATTAAATTTATATTTAAAGTGTTTAAATATGAATTTAATTGATGAGAAATTAATTAATAGAGATTAATTAATTAATTTATATTTGATATAAATTAATTAGAAGAAGAAAATAATTATTTTGGGTTAAGAACTCAAAATTAAGACACAGGGGTATTTTGGTCATTTCACAGTGTGACACGTGGCACCATGAGATGGTGACACATGGCATAACACATAAGCTTGCCAAATATTTTTTTAATCATGTAAGATGATTAAAATCAAGATTAAATATAGGTTTGACACTTGGCACAATGTGATTGGGTCACTTAAACCTAGAGCTAATCAAAAGGTGACATGTGGTTAGGGTTTAATGTGTTAACCTAGCTATTTAAGTGTGGTTATGAAAAGAAAACATAACCAGCAGCCTCTCCTCTCAATTGTCACGCCACTTTGAGCCTCTCCAGCTATTTCTCTTCATCTCTCATCAATTCAAAGAGATTAGCCATCAATCTCTTGAATTAAGAACACTAGAAATTGTTTCTAGTGTCCTGTTTACATCTTTAATCTCTTAAAAGGCAGAACTTGATTTTCTAATTAATAGAAAAAGCTTTAGAAGCTATTCAAGGGCTGCCATAGGTGTTCTTGGTGTGGACAAGCTAGAGGGACAACATCCGTGTCCTCAAGACGAATCTCAAAGGCGCAGACATACGCAAAGACATCAAGAGGTTAGTGTAATCGTTCTTGATTTAATCTAGGGTTCTAAAATTAATCTGATTAATTTTAAAATCTTAAATGGCAAATACAGATCCAAAAACATATTAAAAGAGTTTTAATATGTTGTTTATCATTAAAATCAAATAGATAAAAATAAATCTTGCATAGTGCACGTGACCCTAGGTGAAAATTTTTGAATTCAATGGTATAATCTTGTGTTTTTCACGCTTCTGTTCCTTCAATTGGTATCAGAGCCACTATATTTGCCATTTAGATTGTTGATTATATAATTTAATTGTGTGTTTGATCATGAGATCAAGAGATTCATTGCTGGTTGGATCATGAGGTGTGGCGGCACACATGGTGGAGCCACCATTGGTGGTGGCAACAATGGTTCCATGGGTGGTTCAAGGTTTGGCTTTTAATTCTGCAATTGTTGTATGATCTAAGGCCTATTCTTTGACTAATTAAAGTGTTTAATTAGTTGTTTTAATCACACAATTAAATTATGATTCAAATCAGAATTTTAAAAAATTGTTTGAATGTGATTCAAATCTGAATTTTAAAAGTTGTTTGAATGTGATTCAAATCTGAATTTTTAAAGTTGTTTGAATCATATTTAAATCTGATTTTTTAAAATTGATTCAATAAAATTCAGATCTGATTTTTTAAAAAATATTTGAATGTGATTTAAATCTGATTTTTTAAAAAATGTTTGAATGTGATTCAAATCTGAATTTTGAAGTTGTTTGAATGTGATTCAAATCTGAATTTTTAAATTTGTTTGAATGAGATTCAAATCTGAATTTTTAAATTTATTTGAATCATATTCAAATCTGGATTTTTAAGTTAAATATGAGATATTCAATTTAATATAAGTATGTATGTTTTATTTAATTGTTAAATAGTGATATGCATGATGGATGATCATGGACTATAAAAGACCAATGTGATTGGATTTATTTCTTTTATGTTTCTTTGGGATTGTAAATTAATTAATTTATTTTAATTTATTTTGGGCATGTATTATTAAGTTTATAATATTTTTGGGTTGTAATTTCATTTATTTAAGTTCTTGTAAATTCGCCTTGGTATGCCAAGGATTACTATGTAATATTGGATTGCAAGAAGTTCAAGGAGGTCAAGAGCATTGGTGGGACCAGTGGGAGGAATTCAAGATCAAGTGTTGATTATGTACTCCTTCAGCAACTCTTGTAAAATGAATGAATGAAATGCACCTAGGAATGCCCTGATTCAATTCTTGGTGGCTCAGAATTGAATCCTTTAGAAAGTCCATGATCATACCATATTTATATGTTTATCCATGAATGCATGAGATGTATGGGAATGTATGCAATTATATGATATATGCATGCTAAATGGATAATGTGCAAAGTGAGACCTTAATAGTAATTAGGATGGCCATAAAATCTTCCAAACAAATGATTAAGTTGGAAATGCTATAATTAAAGTAATTATAACATAGGCCCTCCATTGGGGCAATTATTTTAAGAAATTTTAAATAGTTGCATGAGATGCAATTAATTTAAGAGATTTTCTTAAGAAATAATTGTTAAGCATGAGATGTTGTAAATATGTAAATGGTTTGGTTTCCAATATTGGATGTACCTGAGGACATTAAAATTATTTGCATAATTCTCGCTCAATGGGATCAACTTAACTAATGCAAGATAAGTTAATAATGGATGTACCTGAGATTTTGAGCATTAGGGGCTAGGTAAATGATTGAACCTCACATGAGATGTGATGGGCAAGGAGTTGCTCACTTATGGTTTATTGTGATTCCAATAATGGATGTACCTGAGGATGATCAATAGAATTATAAGAATTCAATCACCCACTAGAAATCAATCCAACATATACTAATTAATCGTTATTTTCTGCAGTTAATTTTCTGATAAAAATGAGCACAAAACAACCACCACCATCCAATATCCTTGCAAGCATACTTGATCACAACAGGTTGACAGGACCTAATCTGTCTGATTGGCTAAGAAATTTGAAACTTGTCCTGAACCTTGAACATATAGGATATGTTCTAGATTCAAATGTTCCTGGTCCCTTACCTCCAGAGGCCACACAAGAGGAACATGAAACTTTGGACAAGTGGAAGGAGCATAATATGAGAGCTAAGTGTTACATGCTTGCTTCCATGAGTAATGAGTTACAGAAGCAACATGAGAACATGCAGAGTGCAAGAGAGATCCTCCTTCACCTACAAGAGTTGTATAGTGAGCACAACAAAAATGCTAGGTATGAGATATCTAGGCAGCTATTCCGCATGAGGATGTCTGAGGGACAGAATGTTGGAGATCATGTCTACAAGATGATTCGGCTGATTGAGCAGTTGGAACATCTTGACTTCAACATGGATTTCCAACTACAAACGGATTTGATCCTTCAGTCCCTTCCTGAGTCTTTTGGGAATTTTGTGACAAATTTCCATATGACTAAACAGGAATGCACCTTAGCTGAATTACTCAACATGCTGGTTATTGCCCAAAAGAATATGCCGGGCAATAAAGGAAAAGAGGTAGCTTTGATTGCATCTTCTTCTACTGGAAAGTCCAACAAGAAGAAGCGCAATAAGAAAAAGAAATCTCAGATTCCTGGTCCTTCTAAGAAAATAGCTAAACAGAAAAGGAAGACTAAAGCTGATAAAGGCAAAGGAAAGTGTTTCCACTGCCAACAGGAAAGTGTTTCCATTGCTAACAGGAAAGTGTTTCCATTGCCAGTAAGAAAGTGTTACCACTGGCCAGAGTATAGTAATCTAAATGAATGCAATGCCATGGTGAAAAACAACTCAAGTTCAAAATATATTTGGCACTTAAGGTTATGTCATGTTGCAGAAGATAGGATTGCAAAATTGGAGAAAATGGGGATTCTATCCTCATTGGGCTCTGAGCCTACTCCAACTTGTGAATCTTGCCTTCAAGGCAAAATGACTAGATCACCCTTTGTTGGACAAGGGTTAAGAGCTAAAAATATTTTGGAACTAATACATAGTGATGTATGTGGTCCGTTTAAAGAAATGGCTAAAGGGGGCTTTCATTATTTTATTACCTTTACTGATGATAAATCAAGGTTTGGGTATTTGTATTTGTTGAAATACAAACATGAATCCTTTGAAAAGTTTAAGGAATTTAAATCTGAAGTAGAAAATCAAACAGGAAAAAGTATTAAAGCTCTTCGATCAGATCGTGGAGGTGAATATTTGAGTACTGAATTTGATGAATACTTGAGAGAGCATGGCATTGTTTCTCAGCTGACTCCTCCAGGAACGCCACAGCTGAATGGTGTATCTGAAAGGAGAAATCGTACCCTATTGGATATGGTACGTAGTATGATGAGCTATACTGATATGCCAATCTCCTTTTGGGGATTTGCATTAGAATCACTTTATATATTCGAATAGGATTCCATCAAAATCGCTTTCTTCCACACCTTATGAGATATGGCATGGAAGAAAACCAAGTCTTAAGCATGTTAAGATTTGGGGTTGTCCAAATTTATATCAAAAGTCGAACACCGATAAATTGGAGACCGATCGTAAAAGGTCGATTTGTTGGATATCCAAAAGATAGTTTTGGATATTATTTTTATTTGCCTACTTCACAAAAGGTTGTGATAAGTAGAGATGCCACATTTCTTGAACAACAGTTTGTTCAAGAAGGAGGCAAAGGAAGGCAAATAGAGTTAGAATTGGAGAATTCTGACCAACCAACAGATCAGATGGATATAGATCCATCTAGTCAACCTATACCCATTGATGAAACATCTACAGCTGTTCCTCGTAGAACAACTGTGGTATCTCACCCACGGTGAGATATGGTTTTCTTCATGAAGAAGAACAAGAGTTGTCTACTCATGAAGAAGTAGATCATGGAGATGATCCACTTACCTATGAAGAAGCTATATCAGATATAGACTCTTCAAAATGGATTGATGCTATGAAATCCGAGATTGATTCCATGTATAAGAATCAAGTTTGGGATCTTGTTGACCCACCTGAAGGCATTGTACCTATAGGAAACAAATGGGTTTTCAAGAAGAAAATTGGTTCTGATGGAAAGGTAGAGACCTATAAGGCAAGGCTAGTAGCGAAAGGGTTTCACCAAAGGCAAGGAATACATTATGAGGAGACTTTCTCGCCTGTTGCCATGATTAAATCAATTAGGATTTTATTAGCAATAGCTGCATAATATGATTAAGAGATTTGGCAGATGTATGTCAAAATGACTTTTCTCAATGGATACATTGAAGAAAACATTTTCATGGAACAACCTAAGGGATTTGAATCCCAAGATGGTTCCAAGGTATGCAAGCTAAAGCGATCCATTTATGGGTTGAAACAAGCTTCGAGGAGTTGGAACATCCGTTTTGATGAAGCCATTAAATCTTTTGGTTTTATCAAAAATGAGGATGAGCCATGTGTATATAAGAAGGTTAGTGACAGTGCTATCACTTTCCTTGTCTTATATGTGGATGACATACTGTTGATGGGTAATGATACAGGTATGTTGACGACTATAAAGGTATGGTTGTCAAATACATTCTCCATGAAAGAATTAGGGGAGGCAACCTATATTCTTGGGATTCGCATCTATAGAGATAGAGCGAATAGTTTTATTGGTTTATTCCAAAGTCTATACTTGGAAATGGTGTTAAAGAGGTTTAACATGCTTGATTCCAAGTGAGGATTGTTACCATGAGACATGGTATCCACCTTTCTAAAGAGATGTCTCCAAAGACACCAAGAAAGAGATAAGATGGCCAGATTCCATATGCTTCGCTATTGGAAGTTTAATGTATGCAATGTTGTGTACTAGGCCTGATATCGCATATCTCGTTAGTTTGACTAGCAGTATCAATCCAATCCAGTTTGGAACATCGATAGTTGTCAAGAATATCCTTAAGTACTTGAGAAGAACTAAGGATTTATTCTTGATTTATGGAGGTGGAGACTTGCAATTGGATGGTTATACCGATTACGATTTCCAATCGATATCGATGATAGAAAGTCTACCTCTGGATATGTGTTCATTTGTAATGGAGGTGCGACATTGGAAGAGTTCCAAACAGAGCACGATTGCAGATTCTACTCATCGAGGTCGAGTATATTCTCGCATCGATGTCGCAAAGAAGTCGCTTTGGATGAAGAAGTTCGTGATGTAACTTACAAGAGTTCCTTCCATTGAGTTAGCGGTCCATTACACCGTGACAACAATGGAGCGATCATATAGGCTAAGGAACTAAGGTCTCACCCAAAATCCAAACACATAGAAAGGCACTACCACATTATCGAGATATAGTTGGGCAAGGCAATATAGCCATGCAGAAATAGCATCACTGAAAATCCAGTGATTCATTCACTAAGCCTTTGTCACAAGCTCGCTTAGACCGACATCTTGAGAAGATGGGTCTAAGGTATTGTAATGAATGGCTCTAGTGCTAGTGGGAGATTGTTAGTAGTATGCCCTAGAGCATATCATTTAGTATGTATCTTGTATATATTTTATTAATAAAAGGCATTTCCACTTTTCCGTTTACATAATATATTTATGTGTAATAGAAAAGGTCCATTGATATTTTGTTAGAAATATTATTCTTAAGTTGTTAAGAATATGAGTGACAATATTTCTAGCACAAAGTATCATAAATAGGTTCACAATCAAGGATACTTCATAATAAGGACATGACTTATTCATAAAGATTGTATTCATGTTTGTTCCCAAGTTATTTATATGAGATATAAATAAGATGGAATGGTGAGTCTCATGCCATATAACAAACATGATAGGCACTTATACATGATAAGTAGGTCGAACCGGTGACACTTATGACAAGCACATGGAGTTTACTCTTGTCAATGTTTTGTCATAAATCATATCGTGCATATAATCTTTAGACTGAGATAGCACAGTTATCTTGTATATAGGTAGTTTGAGTTTGATACTGCTTTCATACTTGTACTGTGTATGGGTATATGGGCATCTGTTGGCTCCTGCTAGTTATATATGGAGGTAGGTGTTGATCAAGATGGAATCTGTTCCTCTAAGTAAATAGAGTTAAAATCCTATGTTCATTTAATTGTTCTTGATGTTTCAAGTTCCTGGCCAGGACAGATAGATTTATTCGTAAAAGAGTTTCTGATGAGAAAATCTTTTTAATCAAGAACTGGAATTAAAAGAGAACATAATATTCATAGCAAATGGAGTTTGACATAAACCATGACTCAAGCTTGAGTTGGGATTTTGTAACAGAGAGATTCTAGTGCATGGTAACATATGATTATAGGTTCATTTAAGGTAAACCTTATTACTAATTGGGTGGCCATGGCATGCTATGCTAGGTGTTAACCATGGTCTATGAGGTTCATAAAATGATTTAGAGAAATCATTTATGGTAAGAAAGAGTTCTGATGATATTAAGAGTTGATATCATGTCTCATTGCCAATTAGTGATGAGCCTAGTAAGTCACACACATACACAAGTTATCACCTATTTAAATATGATTTAATTAATTAATTAAAGAGTTTAATTGATTAATTAAATAGATTTGGTTTGCAATTAAATTGCAAAGTCCCTAGCATGACTTGAAACCAAATCTAGATTATTGGATGTGTAGTATAAATTAAATTTATATTTAAAGTGTTTAAATATGAATTTAATTGATGAGAAATTAATTAATAGAGATTAATTAATTAATTTATATTTGATATAAATTAATTAGAAGAAGAAAATAATTATTTTGGGTTAAGAACTCAAAATTAAGACACAGGGGTATTTTGGTCATTTCACATAGTGACACTTGGCACAATTAGATGGTGACACATTGCATAACACATAAGCTTGCCAACTATTTTTAATCATCTAAGATGATTAAAATCAAGATTAAATATAGGTTTGACACTTGGCACAATGTGATTGGGTCACTTAAACCTAGAGCTAATCAAAAGGTGACATGTGGTTAGGGTTTAATGTGTTAACCTAGCTATTTAAGTGTGGTTATGAAAAGAAAACATAACCAGCAGCCTCTCCTCTCAATTGTCACGCCACTTTGAGCCTCTCCAGCTATTTCTCTTCATCTCTCATCAATTCAAAGAGATTAGCCATCAATCTCTTGAATTAAGAACACTAGAAATTGTTTCTAGTGTCCTGTTTACATCTTTAATCTCTTAAAAGGCAGAACTTGATTTTCTAATTAATAGAAAAAGCTTTAGAAGCTATTCAAGGGCTGCCATAGGTGTTCTTGGTGTGGACAAGCTAGAGGGACAACATCTGGTGTCCTGAAGACGAATCTCAAAGGCAGACACGCTGCAAAGACATCAAGAGGTTAGTGTAATCGTTCTTGATTTAATCTAGGGTTCTAAAATTAATCTGATTAATTTTAAAATCTTAAATGGCAAATACAGATCCAAAAACATATTAAAAGAGTTTTAATATGTTGTTTATCATTAAAATCAAATAGATAAAAATAAATCTTGCATAGTGCACGTGACCCTAGGTGAAAATTTTTGAATTCAATGGTATAATCTTGTGTTTTTCACGCCTGCCTTCAATTGGTATCGAGCCACTATATTTGCCATTTAGATTGTTGATTATATAATTTAATTGTGTGTTTGATCATGAGATCAAGAGATTCATTGCTGGTTGGATCATGAGGTGTGGCGGCACACATGGTGGAGCCACCATTGGTGGCGGCAACAATGGTTCCATGGGTGGTTCAAGGTTTGGCTTTTAATTCTGCAATTGTTGTATGATCTAAGGCCTATTCTTTGACTAATTAAAGTGTTTAATTAGTTGTTTTAATCACACAATTAAATTATGATTCAAATCAGAATTTTAAAAATTGTTTGAATGTGATTCAAATCTGAATTTTAAAAGTTGTTTGAATGTGATTCAAATCTGAATTTTTAAAGTTGTTTGAATCATATTTAAATCTGATTTTTTAAAATTGATTCAATAAAATTCAGATCTGATTTTTTAAAAAATATTTGAATGTGATTTAAATCTGATTTTTTAAAAAATGTTTGAATGTGATTCAAATCTGAATTTTGAAGTTGTTTGAATGTGATTCAAATCTGAATTTTTAAATTTGTTTGAATGAGATTCAAATCTGAATTTTTAAATTTATTTGAATCATATTCAAATCTGGATTTTTAAGTTAAATATGAGATATTCAATTTAATATAAGTATGTATGTTTTATTTAATTGTTAAATAGTGATATGCATGATGGATGATCATGGACTATAAAAGACCAATGTGATTGGATTTATTTCTTTTATGTTTCTTTGGGATTGTAAATTAATTAATTTATTTTAATTTATTTTGGGCATGTATTATTAAGTTTATAATATTTTTGGGTTGTAATTTCATTTATTTAAGTTCTTGTAAATTCGCCTTGGTATGCCAAGGATTACTATGTAATATTGGATTGCAAGAAGTTCAAGGAGGTCAAGAGCATTGGTGGGACCAGTGGGAGGAATTCAAGATCAAGTGTTGATTATGTACTCCTTCAGCAACTCTTGTAAAATGAATGAATGAAATGCACCTAGGAATGCCCTGATTCAATTCTTGGTGGCTCAGAATTGAATCCTTTAGAAAGTCCATGATCATACCATATTTATATGTTTATCCATGAATGCATGAGATGTATGGGAATGTATGCAATTATATGATATATGCATGCTAAATGGATAATGTGCAAAGTGAGACCTTAATAGTAATTAGGATGGCCATAAAATCTTCCAAACAAATGATTAAGTTGGAAATGCTATAATTAAAGTAATTATAACATAGGCCCTCCATTGGGGCAATTATTTTAAGAAATTTTAAATAGTTGCATGAGATGCAATTAATTTAAGAGATTTTCTTAAGAAATAATTGTTAAGCATGAGATGTTGTAAATATGTAAATGGTTTGGTTTCCAATATTGGATGTACCTGAGGACATTAAAATTATTTGCATAATTACTGGCTCAATGGGATCAACTTAACTAATGCAAGATAAGTTAATAATGGATGTACCTGAGATTTTGAGCATTAGGGGCTAGGTAAATGATTGAACCTCACATGAGATGTGATGGGCAAGGAGTTGCTCACTTATGGTTTATTGTGATTCCAATAATGGATGTACCTGAGGATGATCAATAGAATTATAAGAATTCAATCACCCACTAGAAATCCATCCAACATTTACTAATTAATCTGGTTATTTTCTGCAGTTAATTTTCTGATAAAAATGAGCACAAAACAACCACCACCATCCAATATCCTTGCAAGCATACTTGATCACAACAGGTTGACAGGACCTAATCTGTCTGATTGGCTAAGAAATTTGAAACTTGTCCTGAACCTTGAACATATAGGATATGTTCTAGATTCAAATGTTCCTGGTCCCTTACCTCCAGAGGCCACACAAGAGGAACATGAAACTTTGGACAAGTGGAAGGAGCATAATATGAGAGCTAAGTGTTACATGCTTGCTTCCATGAGTAATGAGTTACAGAAGCAACATGAGAACATGCAGAGTGCAAGAGAGATCCTCCTTTACCTACAAGAGTTGTATAGTGAGCACAACAAAAATGCTAGGTATGAGATATCTAGGCAGCTATTCCGCATGAGGATGTCTGAGGGACAGAATGTTGGAGATCATGTCTACAAGATGATTCGGCTGATTGAGCAGTTGGAACATCTTGACTTCAACATGGATTTCCAACTACAAACGGATTTGATCCTTCAGTCCCTTCCTGAGTCTTTTGGGAATTTTGTGACAAATTTCCATATGACTAAACAGGAATGCACCTTAGCTGAATTACTCAACATGCTGGTTATTGCCCAAACGAATCTGCCGGGCAATAAAGGAAAAGAGGTAGCTTTGATTGCATCTTCTTCTACTGGAAAGTCCAACAAGAAGAAGCGCAATAAGAAAAAGAAATCTCAGATTCCTGGTCCTTCTAAGAAAATAGCTAAACAGAAAAGGAAGACTAAAGCTGATAAAGGCAAAGGAAAGTGTTTCCACTGCCAACAGGAAAGTGTTTCCATTGCTAACAGGAAAGTGTTTCCATTGCCAGTAAGAAAGTGTTACCACTGGCCAGAGTATAGTAATCTAAATGAATGCAATGCCATGGTGAAAAACAACTCAAGTTCGAAATATATTTGGCACTTAAGGTTATGTCATGTTGCAGAAGATAGGATTGCAAAATTGGAGAAAATGGGGATTCTATCCTCATTGGGCTCTGAGCCTACTCCAACTTGTGAATCTTGCCTTCAAGGCAAAATGACTAGATCACCCTTTGTTGGACAAGGGTTAAGAGCTAAAAATATTTTGGAACTAATACATAGTGATGTATGTGGTCCGTTTAAAGAAATGGCTAAAGGGGGCTTTCATTATTTTATTACCTTTACTGATGATAAATCAAGGTTTGGGTATTTGTATTTGTTGAAATACAAACATGAATCCTTTGAAAAGTTTAAGGAATTTAAATCTGAAGTAGAAAATCAAACAGGAAAAGTATTAAAGCTCTTCGATCGATCGTGGAGGTGAATATTTGAAATCGAATTTGATGAATACTTGAGAGAGCATGGCATTGTTTCTCACCGACTCTCCAGAACGCCACACCTGAATGGTGTATCTGAAGGAGAAATCGTACCCTATTGGATATGGTACGTAGTATGATGAGCTATACCGATATGCCAATCTCCTTTGGGGATTTGCATTAGAATCACTTTATATATTCGAATAGGATTCCATCAAAATCGCTTTCTTCCACACCTTATGAGATATGGCATGGAAGAAAACCAAGTCTTAAGCATGTTAAGATTTGGGGTTGTCCAAATTATATCAAAAAGTGAACACCGATAAATTGGAGACCAGATCGTAAAAGGTCGATTTGTTGGATATCCAAAAGATAGTTTTGGATATTATTTTTATTTGCCTACTTCACAAAAGGTTGTGATAAGTAGAGATGCCACATTTCTTGAACAACAGTTTGTTCAAGAAGGAGGCAAAGGAAGGCAAATAGAGTTAGAATTGGAGAATTCGACCAACCAATGCATCAGATGGATATAGATCCATCTAGTCAACCTATACCCATTGATGAAACATCTACAGCTGTTCCTCGTAGAACAACCAGGGTATCTCACCCACCAGTGAGATATGGTTTTCTTCATGAAGAAGAACAAGAGTTGTCTACTCATGAAGAAGTAGATCATGGAGATGATCCACTTACCTATGAAGAAGCTATATCAGATATAGACTCTTCAAAATGGATTGATGCTATGAAATCCGAGATTGATTCCATGTATAAGAATCAAGTTTGGGATCTTGTTGACCCACCTGAAGGCATTGTACCTATAGGAAACAAATGGGTTTTCAAGAAGAAAATTGGTTCTGATGGAAAGGTAGAGACCTATAAGGCAAGGCTAGTAGCGAAAGGGTTTCGCCAAAGGCAAGGAATACATTATGAGGAGACTTTCTCGCCTGTTGCCATGATTAAATCAATTAGGATTTTATTAGCAATAGCTGCATACTATGATTATGAGATTTGGCAGATGGATGTCAAAACAGCTTTTCTCAATGGATACATTGAAGAAAACATTTTCATGGAACAACCTAAGGGATTTGAATCCCAAGATGGTTCCAAGGTATGCAAGCTAAAGAGATCCATTTATGGGTTGAAACAAGCTTCGAGGAGTTGGAACATCCGTTTTGATGAAGCCATTAAATCTTTTGGTTTTATCAAAAATGAGGATGAGCCATGTGTATATAAGAAGGTTAGTGACAGTGCTATCACTTTCCTTGTCTTATATGTGGATGACATACTGTTGATGGGTAATGATACAGGTATGTTGACGACTATAAAGGTATGGTTGTCAAATACATTCTCCATGAAAGACTTAGGGGAGGCAACCTATATTCTTGGGATTCGCATCTATAGAGATAGAGCGAAAAGAATAATTGGTTTATTCCAAAGTCTATACTTGGAAAAGGTGTTAAAGAGGTTTAACATGCTTGATTCCAAGTGAGGATTGTTACCAGTGAGACATGGTATCCACCTTTCTAAAGAGATGTCTCCAAAGACACCTGAAGAAAGAGATAAGATGGCCAGATTCCATATGCTTGGCTATTGGAAGTTTAATGTATGCAATGTTGTGTACTAGGCCTGATATCGCATATCTCGTTAGTTTGACTAGCGGTATCAATCCAATCCAGTTTGGAACATCGATAGTCACAAGAATATCCTTAAGTACTTGAGAAGAACTAAGGATTTATTCTTGATTTATGGAGGTGGAGACTTGCAATTGGATGGTTATACTGATTCTGATTTCCAATCAGATATCGATGATAGAAAGTCTACCTCTGGATATGTGTTCATTTGTAATGGAGGTGCGATCGGTTGGAAGAGTTCCAAACAGAGCACGCATCGCAGATTCTACCATCGAGGTCGAGTATATTCTCGCATCGATGTCGCAAAAGAAGCTGTTTGGATGAAGAAGTTCGTGACAGAACTTACAGTAGTTCCTTCCATTGAGTTAGCAGTTCCATTACACTGTGACAACAATGGAGCAGTCATATAGGCTAAGGAACTAAGGTCTCACCCAAAATCCAAACACATAGAAAGGCACTACCACATTATCAGAGATATAGTTGGGCAAGGCAATATAGCCATGCAGAAAATAGCATCAGCTGAAAATCCAGCTGATTCATTCACTAAGCCTTTGTCACAAGCTCAGTTAGACTGACATCTTGAGAAGATGGGTCTAAGGTATTGTAATGAATGGCTCTAGTGCTAGTGGGAGATTGTTAGTAGTATGCCCTAGAGCATATCATTTAGTATGTATCTTGTATATATTTTATTAATAAAAGGCATTTCCACTTTTCCGTTTACATAATATATTTATGTGTAATAGAAAAGGTCCATTGATATTTTGTTAGAAATATTATTCTTAAGTTGTTAAGAATATGAGTGACAATATTTCTAGCACAAAGTATCATAAATAGGTTCACAATCAAGGATACTTCATAATAAGGACATGACTTATTCAGAAAGATTGTATTCATGTTTGTTCCCAAGTTATTTATATGAGATATAAATAAGATGGAATGGTGAGTCTCATGCCATATAACAAACATGATAGGCACTTATACATGATAAGTAGGTCGAACCAGTGACACTTATGACAAGCACATGGAGTTTACTCTTGTCAATGTTTTGTCATAAATCATATCGATGCATATAATCTTTAGACACGAGATAGCACAGCTTATCTTGTATATAGGTAGTTTGAGTTTGATCGCTTTCATACTTGTACCGTGTATGGGTATATGGGCAGCTGTTGGCTCCTGCTAGTTATAGATGGAGGTAGGTGATGATCAAGATGGAATCTGTTCCTCTAAGGAAATAGCGTTCACATCCTCTGTTCATTTAATTGTTCTTGATGTTTCAAGTTCTGCCAGACAGATAGATTTATTCGTAAAAGAGTTTCGATGAGAAAAATCTTTTAATCAAGAACTGAATTAAAAGAGAACATAATATTCATAGCAAATGGAGTTTGACATAAACCATGACTCCATCTTGAGTTGGGATTTTGTAATGCAGAGATTCTAGTGCCTGTAACATATGATTATAGGTTCATTTAAGGTAAACCTTATTACTAATTGGGTGGCCATGGCATGCTATGCTAGGTGTTAACCATGGTCTATGAGGTTCATAAAATGATTTAGAGAAATCATTTATGGTAAGAAAGAGTTCGATGATATTAAGAGTTGATATCATGTCTCATTGCCAATTAGTGATGAGCCTAGTAAGTCACACACATACACAAGTTATCACCTATTTAAATATGATTTAATTAATTAATTAAAGAGTTTAATTGATTAATTAAATAGATTTGGTTTGCAATTAAATTGCAAAGTCCCTAGCATGACTTGAAACCAAATCTAGATTATTGGATGTGTAGTATAAATTAAATTTATATTTAAAGTGTTTAAATATGAATTTAATTGATGAGAAATTAATTAATAGAGATTAATTAATTAATTTATATTTGATATAAATTAATTAGAAGAAGAAAATAATTATTTTGGGTTAAGAACTCAAAATTAAGACACGAGGTATTTTGGTCATTTCATTGTGACACGTGGCACCATGAGATGGTGACACATGGCATAACACATAAGCTTGCCAAATATTTTTTTAATCATGTAAGATGATTAAAATCAAGATTAAATATAGGTTTGACACTTGGCACAATGTGATTGGGTCACTTAAACCTAGAGCTAATCAAAAGGTGACATGTGGTTAGGGTTTAATGTGTTAACCTAGCTATTTAAGTGTGGTTATGAAAAGAAAACATAACCAGCAGCCTCTCCTCTCAATTGTCACGCCACTTTGAGCCTCTCCAGCTATTTCTCTTCATCTCTCATCAATTCAAAGAGATTAGCCATCAATCTCTTGAATTAAGAACACTAGAAATTGTTTCTAGTGTCCTGTTTACATCTTTAATCTCTTAAAAGGCAGAACTTGATTTTCTAATTAATAGAAAAAGCTTTAGAAGCTATTCAAGGGCTGCCATAGGTGTTCTTGGTGTGGACAAGCTAGAGGGACAACATCCGTGTCCTCAAGACGAATCTCAAAGGCGCAGACACGCTGCAAAGACATCAAGAGGATAGTGTAATCGTTCTTGATTTAATCTAGGGTTCTAAAATTAATCTGATTAATTTTAAAATCTTAAATGGCAAATACAGATCCAAAAACATATTAAAAGAGTTTTAATATGTTGTTTATCATTGAAATCAAATAGATAAAAATAAATCTTGCATGGTGCATGTGACCCTAGGTGAAAATTTTTGAATTCAATGGTATAATCTTGTGTTTTTCACGCTTCCGTTCCTTCAGGGTTATCTAGTCATTTTGCCCTGAAGGTAAGATTCACAAGCTGGAGTAGGCTCAGAGTCCAATGAGGAAAGAATCCCCATTTTCTCCAGTTTTGCAATCCTATCTTCTGCAATATGACATAACCTTAAGTGCCAAATATATTTTGAACTAGAGTTGGTTTTCACCATGGCATTGCATTCATTTAGATCACTTGCATTCATTTTGTGTTTGTCATTATTATCCAAATAATAAAGACCATCATTCATATAACCCGAACTAACATATTTATTTCCAAAATAAATATTGCGAACATCATCTGTGAACTGAAATTCATAGCCATTTCTAATCAAACTATATATAGAAATGATGTTCTTAAAAGCATCAGGTACATATAAAATATTATCCAAACACAAAATATGTCCAGACATGTAAAAAGATTTAGATCCTATGGCTAAAGCTTTAATAGTTGAGCCATTGCCAATCTGGAGTCTAACATCTCGAGAATGCAAGCTGCTACTATTTGCTAGTTCCTGCATATCATTAGAAATGTGAGAACTAGCACCAGTATCTAAAACTCAAGTTGTAGATGAACTATGAGTATCATCAGAATCTAAATAACAAGATATAGACATACCTTCCGAAAATGTATCCTTCTTGTCCTTCAGAGAACCAAAATACTCTAGGCAGTTCCTTTTCCAGTGCCTATCCTTCTGGCAGTGGAAACACTTTCCTTTGCCTCCATCAGCTTTAGTCTTTCCTTTCTGTTTAGCTATTTTCTTGGAAGGACCAGGAATTTGAGGCTTCTTTTTCTTATTGCCCTTCTTCTTATTGGACTTTCCAGCAGAAGAAGATGCAATCAAAGCTATCTCTTTTCCATTATTGCCCAGCATATTCTTTTGGGCAATAACCAGCATGTTGAGTAAACCAGCCAAGGTGCATTCTTGCTTAGTCATATGGAAATTTATCACAAAATTCTCAAATAACTCAGGAAGGGACTGAAGGATCAAATCTGTTTGCAGTTGGAAATCCATGTTAAAGTCAAGATGTTCTAGCTGCTCAATCAGCCGAATCATCTTGTGGACATGATTCCCAACATTTTAACCCTTAGACATCCTCATGCGGAATAGCTGTCTAGATATCTCATACCTAGCATTCCTGCTGTTCTCACCATACAACTATTGTAGGTGAAGCAAGATCTCACTCGCACTCTGCATGTTCTCATGCTGCTTCTGTAACTCATTACTCATAGAAGTAAGTATGTAACACTTGGCTCTCATATCATGCTCCTTCCACTTGTCCAAAGTTTCATGTTCTCTTGAGTGGCCTCTAGAGGTAAGGGACCAGGAACATTTGAGTGTAGAACATATCCTATATGTTCAAGGTTCAGGACAAGTTTTAAATTTCTTAGCCAATCAGAGAGATTAGGATCTGTCAACCTATTGCGATCAAGTATGGTTGTAAGGATATTAGATGGTGGTGGTTGTGGTGTGCTCATTATTATCAGAAAATTAACTATAGAAAATAACCAAATTAATTAGTAAATATATCATGTATTTAACCAAAATGATTATGGTCTTTTAATCAAATTGGTCCTCCCACTAACTTAGCGAATCCTACATTTCCAAACTAAAAAATGGAAATCCTAGTGGGATGGATTTCTAGTGTGTGATTGAATTCTTATAATCTTATTGATCATCCTCAGGCACATCCATTATTGGAATTACAATAAACTATAAGTGAGTAACTCCTTTCCCATCACATCTCATGTGAGGTTCAATCCTTTACCTAGCCCCTAATGCTCAAAATCTCAGGCACATCCATTATTGACTTATCTTGCATTAGTTAAGTTGATCCCATTGAGTCAGTAAATATGCAAATAATTTTAATGTCCTCAGGCACATCCATTATTGGGCTCCAAACCATTTATATATTTACAACATCTCATGCTTAATAATTATTCTTAAGAAAATCTCTTAAATTAATTGCATCATATGCAAGTATTTAAAATTTCTTAAAATAATTGCCTTAATGGAGGGCCCATATTATAATTACTTTAATTATACCGTTTCCAACTTAATCATTTGTTTGGAAAATTTTGTAGTCATCCTAATTACTATTATGGTCTCACTTTGCACATTATCCATTTAGCATGCATATATCATATACTTGCATACAATCCCATACATCTCATGCATTCATGAATAAATAATAAATATGGTATGATCATGGACTTTCTAAGGGATTCAATTCTGAGCCACTAAGAATTGAATCAGGGCATTCTTAGGTGCATTTCATTCATTCATATTACAAGAGTTGCTGAAGGAGTACATAATCAACACTTGATCTTGAATTCCTCCCACTAGTCCCACCAATGCTCTTGATCTCCTTCATCTTTTTGCAATCCAATTACATAGTAATACTTGGCATACCAAGGCGAATTTACAAGAACCAAATAAATGAAATTACAATCCAAAAAATATTACAACCTTTATAATACATGCCACTAAAATAAATTAAAATAAATTAAAATAAATTAATTAATTTACAATCCAAAGAAACATAAAAGAAATAAATCTAATCACATTGGTCTTTTATTGTCCATGATCATCCATCATGCATATCACTATTTAACAATTAAATATAACATACATACTTAAATTAAATTGAATATCTCATATTCAACTAAAAAATCTAGATTTGAATATGATTCAAACAAATTTAAAAATTCAGATTTGATTCACATTCAAACAAATTTAAAAATTCAGATTTGAATCACATTTATACAAATTTAAAAATTTAGATTTGAATCATGTTCAAACAAATTTAAAAATTAAGATTTGAATTAAAATTTAATTATGTGATTAAAACTCTTAATTAAACACTTTAATTAGTCATGGGCCTAACTATGGGCCTTGAAACCAAGCCCACATTCAAGCAAACCTTGCGCATCATGAGGTGCCATTGATGCTGCCACCTATGGTGGCTCCACCATGTGTGCCGCCACATATTTCTTTACAACCAACAATGAATCAATCATCTTATGATTAAATCACACAATTAAATCATATAATAAACAATCTAAATGGCAAATATAGTGGCTCTGATACCAATTGAAGGAGTGGAAGCATGAAAAATATTAGTTTAGATCATTGAATTCAAAATTTTTCTTCTAGGGCCTCATGCATCATGCAAGATTCATTATTTATCTATTTGATTTCAATGTTCAATAGCATATTAAAACACTTTTAATATGTTTTTTGGATCTACATTTTTTATTTAAGATTTTAGAATTAATAGATTAATTCATTAGAATCCTAGATTAAATCAAGAACATGTGCACTAACCTTTTGATGCACTGTAGTTGTGTTTGGTACCTTTGGGATGCACCTAGGACACCAGATGTTGTCCCTCTAGCTTGTCCACACCAAGATCACCAATGGCAGCCCCTTGAACAGCTTTTCAAGCCTTTCCAATCAATTAGAAATTGAGGTTTTGCCTTTTAGAGAGGTTACAGATGTATATTGGACATTAGAAACGATTTCTAGCAATTTTAATTAAAAGAAAACAATTGTTTTCTCTTTGAATTGATGAGAGATGAAGAAGAAGAGAGGAGACATAGTCAATGGGTGGTGGCACACAATGAAAGAAATCATATTGTTCTTTTATTCTTTCATTCTTTCCTTTATATAGCTAGGTCATCACTTAAAACCCTTTGCTACATGTCATCTTCTGATTGGCTCTTAGTTTAATTGACCCAATCACATTATGCCAAGAGTCAAACCTAGATTTAATCTTGACTTTGATCATCTTACATGATTAAAAGACAAATGACATGTCAGACCTTACCCCTTTGTAAGGCATAGCATGATCCCGTAGAATACCTAATGAATTACCGAATTTCACCTACCGGTAACTCATTAAGTACCCTACAAGGGATTTTAAAATCATTTTCTTACTTTTTTAGAAATAGTGAGCATTTTCTAATAGGTATTAAAACATTTGATTAGAGTTTGAAAACTAGTTAAAATTTTTGTCCCTTTTTATTTTTTCACAAATTTTAGAAAAATTTCGGCAGAGTGCCGTCTGTATTTTGATAAAACAATTCTTTAAATACCTGAAAAAAACACTTTCAATGATTTATCTCATCAACTCAACAACTTCAACATCCACCACAACAAATTTCAACATCATTTCTCAAATTCCAAAATTCAAATCAATAATTTCCAATTCAATATCATCCAAAATAATACTAAGTAATTTTATTCAAATTAAAACAAAATAATTTCATTCATATTTCATTAAAGTTAAAACAATTTACATTCAGCAATCCATAATTTACATTAGAAAATTTTAAACTAATATTATTACAAACTTTATTCAATGCTCATGACCAATTCTACATATACATACTTTTGCATACATCAAAATAATTATTACAATTAGGGTATAAAATATACCCGATAGAACTTTAAGGAAGGTGGCTCCACAATCCATAGCAGCTCACTCTGCTGCTCCTCTAGTCTCAATATCTGCGACAGTAATAACAGCCATCGCTGAGTATTATGACTCAGTGGTGCACAACATACTAAAATAACATTTATGCAGAATTTAAATCATATTTCTTCAAAAACTGAACTGAATATGAGAAATAAATACAAAACATAATTTATAAGCTTTTAATCTAAACAATTTCATTTCGAAAGTCTCAAAACAAATTTCATCAAAACACATAGTTATATCATGCCATTCGAAACAATAATCATTTCAATAGCCACAGGCTTATTAGAAGTGTGACATCCCTTACCCGTCTACAGTGTAGGCGAGTAAGCTATGCCACACGGTGTACTGGCACACTCTATTTTACCTTAATTAATTTTTGTCAAAGTTTTGAATATAGTTTGTGAAATATAGTTCCTTTATTGAAATTATAATTTATTTGAGGTTCCGAAAATTTTAAAGAAAATCCGGCGGAGTACCAGCTAAAAATGGAGAAAACAGTTCTTCGGAACCTGTTAAAAACACTTCCAATAAACAAATTCAATCATTCTCAATTCCAATATCAAGATCTCAACATTTCAATTTCAACTCTCATTCATCATTCACATGTGATGATCACATATAAATCACAAGTAAACATTTACTTTTCCATTAACAAATACAATTTTCATAATTTACATAAACATCAATATACATTACACAAGTTTAATTACATATGAAGAAAAATCAAAATTAAGTTACAAAATGTCAAAATGACACCTAGTGTCCTACCAAGGCACAGCAGAAGTTGAGGTGACACGGACACTGAGCAGAACTGCCGGATGGACTCACCCAGTCTGTGGTCTACTGGGCTCACGATCGGGATCTCCAGTACCTACGCGTGGCAAAAGCAACGCGCTAAGCAATAATGCTTAGTGGTGCAATAATATAATAGAATAAAATAGCAAAAAAATGAATGTGTATAGAATGTGTATGCTTTCTTTGTTGGTATAGATATATTCATTGTTTCACTAACGTTGTTCACTTTTATTCATTTGGTTGCCCCAAGTAACCTACACTAGATGACTGGACTGGATAACGGGTAAACTGGCACTGGGTACCTAGTACCTCAGGCCGTCACACCATCGGTCACATATACATCTCCCGGCAGTAATGAGCTAACAATGTCAGAATAATATCGAGCACAATGCCAAGTCTCAATATACAGTCTGAATGGCTAAATGCCATGAAATCTCGGTATGGCATATTGCCATATGCGATCGCTAACTGAACCCTATTGGCATGCCAAACTATCCAAACCAATCTTGTTAGGTATACTAGGGCATTTGAAACTTTTAAATTCTTCAATTTGTGAATTTCATGTTTTGGTGTTACTATTCACCTCATTGGTCAACAAAAATGTTGACTTTTGGATAGAAAATATGTACATTGACTTTGGCACTCCCAACATACCACATTTGGTGTTTAAAACTTGTTGGCATTAAGTGTTAATACCATTTCAAAGTGTAAACCCACACAAGCAGAATTTTCAGTTTTGGTGAGTCAACTTCACTATTCCATTGGATACTGTTACTGTGGGAATTTGAAGAAATGTAAAACATGAAAGTTGTTCCTTATTTTGTCTAGTTGAATTTCCTTTTTTGAATCACTCCATTTGGAGTTTTGTAGCTCCAGATATGGCTCAAAAACCCAAGCTGGCCGGATTGCCAATCTGCTGAAATGACCATATCTACTGAACATGAGCAAAGGATCGCCACTGCCATTTGGGTTAGGTTCTGGCCATAATTTGGGGTAGGTTTCTTCATGAAAGTTGTTTGTCTATGTCTTAACTTGTTGCTGTAAAATTTCAGGTCAATTGACCATATCTACAGTGAGTTATGGCCAAATGAACAGTTGGTCAATACTGCAGAATCGCTGCAGTGGTGTCCGGATTGGGGCCAAGTTTTGGTCCTCTTGCTTTGGTCTTTTGGGCATGGTTTCTTCAGCAAAAATGTGCCATTATAAGCCTAGTTTCATGTCCAATTGGCCAAACACCAATTGGACCAACACAGCCAAAGTTATGGCTGTGTAATTGGACTGAAATCTCACCATTCTCACTGACCTAGGCATATTTCACCTTCACTTTACCATACTATTTTTCAGTTCTAATTATGGTCAACTTACCTAAAATGGTCACTAATTGACCATTAAAATGTGCTCTAACAATTTCCCAAGCCAATTTTTCACTCTTCAAAACCCTAGTTCCATTATAGGTTTTCACAACACCTTAATTATTAGCTCCTTCAATAATCACATACACACATGGTTTAAACTTGATCTATAGCCCACTTTAAGTACATCAAAACAATCAAAATAATTCCTTCACAAGGGCTGCCAAAAATTCATAGTATGTTTACACAAAATTTTTGTTCATTTTAGTTACAATTCTTACTCAATTCAAGTTGCAAATCATGAAAAAAAGGAGTTTTAAGTATCTAATGCACTAACCTTGATTAGGGCAGATTTTTCCCAAGCAATTCCTTCACTTTCTTGGCTTTTCTTGGCTGCCAAACACTCCAACAAGGTGTGGGGGTAATTTTTATTGAAGGGATCTAGGGTTTTTGGTGCAAGATAAGCAAGGTTTCAAAGCTTGGAAGCTTGAACTATGGTGGAAACCCTCTCTTTTCTCTCTCTACGTTTTTGGCTGGTTTTGGGGAAGGAGATGGCTGCTGGATCTTTGATGAATTTAGTCTTCAATTTGTCTCTTTATTAGTTAGTCAAATAAGGGCTTAATTGTGATTGGTTGGTAATTATAAATGACATCACCATGATGTCATAAATAGCCCTTTTTCCTCAATTTCTTTTCTTTCCTCCACTACTCAATTTCAATTTAATTTCTAGTAATGTTTATTCATATTTTATGTCATATTAATTATTTACTCAACTGGACAAGTCGGCCAAAAATCACCTCTGAAGGCAAAATGACCAAAATGCCCTCCGTTTGGCTTAACGGGTCAAAATTGTCTGTACCGATTGAAAAATTTTTCTAGGTATTTTCTTGGCATTCTAATGCCATGGGAACCTCAATAACCCTTCTCTGGAGTCCCAAAAATTATTTTATAATTTTTCTCCTGGGTCTAGGGCTCCTCGTTGCGAGAACCGCAACTTCCCTCTGGTTACCCATCGCTTGGGCACCTACTGCTTAACTCGGTTGTATTTTATTCCTAAAATTTTTACTAAATTTTTCTTATTAATATTTGAGTTAATTATGGTTCCTGACTTTAGTTTAAATATTTTTCCGGACATTCTAGCTGTCCGGGCCGACACCGGTCACCGGAACAGTAGGATGTACGGAGTGGTTATCGGGAGGGTGTTACAAGAAGTCACATCACAAGGCTAGCTAGCTCAAATATATGGATATCCATTCAATTTTTCCTTCTACTAGCACACACCTCAACACTTCAGCCAGAGAAGGAATCAAAATTCGAAACTAATTTCCCCCACTAGTCATGCTAGTGAGGCATTCAAATATATAGTCATGAAACTATGGTTTCAAAACTATCTTAACAATTTATCAAATATTTATTGCCATTTCAAACACATGCAAGTAAACTTTCAATAATTTAAGTCAAAAGCATAATAAACATTTCATGCACTTTGTAAATGAATTTTAAAGAATATTGATATTGTGCACAAATCTTATACGAGTCGCCTCTTGGCCTTGACTCGATGCCTCGGGTTCTTTCCCGGTATTCTTTTCCACTGAAACACACAGTTTCACAGTGTTTCAGTATCACAACTTATCATAAATCCAAAAATAAATTCAAATTTACTTATACCTAGCTTTAATATGCTAAACTTGACGTTCTTTAAAATTTGTATTTTGGAATTACTATTTATGACACTATTTAAGTCAATTTGTTGACTTTCTAATGCTTAATAGGTATGAGAATTCTAATTTCACCCACATACCACATTTTGGTTACCTAATTTGTTGGTTCTGGTTGTTTTCTCAAATCTTAAGTCTTTTAGGCACAAATTTCAAAATTTCAGTTTTGGTATCCTATTTTGTACTGTTCCATTGGTCATGTTGCTGTTAGAATTTAGCTAAGTTTTCTTCATAGAAGTTGTTCCTTATTGTCTTAACTTTATTTCCCTTTTTGAATCACCGCATTTGGACTTTTATAGACCAAGTTATAGCCATTTGAACATGGCTGGCCGGATTGGTCTAACCCAGATTTTCTGGGCACCTAATTTGGTTCTGGCAGTTTTGGGTAACTAAATTTGGGTAGCTAAATGACTTGGTTAAGGGCATAATTTGGACTTGTGCGCCTCATGAAAGTTGTAGGTCTATGTCTCAGCTTTCTACTGGTAAACATTCAGGTCATTTGGACCTACCTAGCCCAAGTTATGGCCAAATATTGTTCATTTGGTCATTTTTTGTACAGGTCAGTTTGCCTAATCCAGATTTGGCCAATTTGTTCACTGTGCTATGGTCACTTTCTGGGCATGATTCCTAGATGAAAAATGTGTCATTTTATGTCTAGTTTCATTCTCAATTGGCCTCACACCAATTGGGTTGCTAAATTTTTAGTTTTGGTCCCTGAAAGGGACCTAGGTCATGTAACACCCCTAAGTTCGGTAGAGCGTTCTACTGTTCCGGTGACCAGTGCTGTCCGGACAGCTAGGATGCCTAGAACCACACTTTGATATGCGGGAGGAGACATAAAATAATAAAATACAAGAAAAGAAAATATAAGAAAAACAAAGGAAAAATAATAGCAAAGAAATGTAACCAAGTTAAGCGAGCCAAAAACCCTAGCAATGGGTGACCGCACCGGGAAGTCACGGCATGGATCATTGACTGGCCCTGGACTGCAGGGAACCCTGGAAAATATTTATAGGACTTAAAGAGACATCAATTGAAGTATAAATATCATTAGAAATATCAAAGAAAAATTAAATAATTAGTACAAAGAAAAGTGAGAAATCAAAAAACGGACAAAACCCGGTGTTACCGAAAAATCGGGAATGCAACCCGAACAGGGGCATTATGGTCATTTGACATCCCGAATTGTCTTTTGACCTAAATGTCCATTAAAAATAAATAATATTACACTTAGAAAATAAAATGAAGAATTAATTTGGTGGTACCTAATGTAAATAGCGAAAAGTGGAGTGAAAATTGTGTAAATAACACATTTAACATATAAAATGATTAAACTAAAGTGAGTGGACCACTAAGGAATAAACTAAGGATTATAAAATGTGTTAGTGGGCAGATTTCTCCACTAAACACCTCATCTTCAAGCTTGAGAATCATCCATGCCATAAATGAAAAGCTCCCAAAACCTCCATGGCCATTTTTCTTTAAGCTTCATGCACTCCTTCAATTTACCTCCAATCACCTAGGTAGCTTCACTAAAAATTGTCCTCACATCACAAGGAAGAGCTTGATACCAAAATCAAGAAGTTTAGTGAAGGTTTAACAAGTCCCAACCAAAGGTAAGTTTGTATTTTTGAACATTGCATTGTTAAACTTTGTATACTTGTTATGGGTGTTTGAATTGTGAAGAAAATTTTCAAGTTTGAGGAGTTCTTGATATATCAATTTTGGACAGCCATGGAATTGTATGTTTAATGAAATATTCATACATATATTTGATGAGAAATTATTTGATTAGGGTGATTTAATGTCCTTGTAAATTATTCCACATGTATATGGTGATTGTGCACTTGGAATGGAAATTGATGAATTGTAGGACACTTGGGCATTGTGGAACAATTCGGCAGCCTTGGGACTCTTTGATAAATGTATGAGTTCATGAAGATATTGGCAAAATTATGACATTGAGGATTGATGGGTATGTATATGAATTTGTTGTGTAAAGTGTATGTAAAAACTAGAAATGTTTGTGTATATGTGATTGTATTTGGACTTTGTGAATTAGAGTTTTATTTGGTGTATTGAGGATGTTTGTAATCTGCCCAAAATGACTTTAAAATGAAGTGGTATATGGTTTTGGTAATGTACCAAAACAGAATTGGTAAGGGAAGAGGACATATAGTAAGGTAAATGTGTCATTGATGTATGTTTAAGCAAGGTAATTAAGGGCAGTATGCATTTTAGCCTATAACTTTAAATGTGTAGCTTCAATTGGTATGAGACCAATTGGAGGTGAAACTAGGCACAAAATGTTCCAACTTTCATTAAGAAAGCATACCAAAATTCTGCTTGCAAAGTGACATGAAAAATGACCAATTCGGATTAAGTGCAAGTGAAACCTGAAAACTGACCAATTGGGCAGCAGTTAGTGTATAAGCCATAACTCACTCAAAACAGGTCCAATTGACCTGAAATTTTAACCATGAATAGTTACGATCCATACCTACAAGTCTTATGAAGACACCAAAGCCCATAAATGACCATAAGCAAGTCAAACAGCTTGCACAAGTTCGGGTCCAAAAACTGGCCGAACCAAAGTTGACCAAATTGACCTAAAATGACCAAATTTGATGCCATTTGACCAGCAACAGTAAAATGACCATAACTTGGTCTACATAACTCGGATTGACCTAAAATTTTGCCCTGCGTTCCGTAAGACATAGGTCTACAAGTTTGTAGTTTTGACCGAAACCCGAAAACTGAGGGAACTAGGTCGTCCGGCTAGGTCAAACTAGTATACCGAAATCCAGCAAGTTGCATTAAAATGCACTAAACAAGGAAATGAGTTTGGTAAAACGTACCAACCCTAAAACCCTATCGAATGTGACATATTAATAACACTAAAACCTAAATTACCTAGAACACAACGAGGGTCGGTATATTAGGTGATTAAGCAAATAATAGCTTTCAGTGAATTATTTGTCAAACATTATCGATAGAGACAGTTTAATTTAGTACTGAAACACTTCAAATTGTGTTTCTCAGTTAGTAAAGACTCAGGGAAAGGGGAGGAAACACTGAGTCCAGACCAGGAGACAGTCATCAGAGGTTTGTGCACAACTAGTTTTTAACTAATTTTGTTTGAATATTTCATATGATTAAATGACATATTTTTCTTATGTATTATGTTTAACAAGCATTGGATTTAATTCAATGATTATTGAAAATTGTTATAGTATGTATGAATTTAGCTTTGTGAAATGGTATTTCCACAAGTATTAAGCATTGTTATGGATTGAATAAATTATGTTTTGAAAAATTGTGATAGAACATGTTTTGAATTGTGAAGGTAATTTTCATGGAAAAATGCAAATTTATGATTTGAATTGTGATGAGCATAAAAATTATTGGATATTGGAATTGAATTTGAATCGAATTATATTGTGATTTATGCTCACTAAAAGGATTGTGATATTGTTTTATATCTCACTATAGATGCTTGATCAAGGTTATTACCCGCTCTCTCATTTGTTGAGAAGACAATGGAGTTAGTTGTGTTTTGATTTCCATGAGTGCACGTGCTTAGATTTTCCTCTGATTTGAGGTTAGATCTAAGTTTATTTTATCGTTATGGCCCTTGCGGAAGATTCATTATTGTGATGGTACTGTGCACGATGATTCGACCTCCCCGACCATAGGGAGTTAGAATCACATCGAAGATGGCCCTATCGGATTAGTCTTGCATAGTTAGTGAGATAAAGAATGATTTGTGAGATACAGCATGGTTTTTGAGCTACAGCATGGTTTTTGAGATACAACTTGGTTTTGAGATAAAGATTGATTTTTGAGATACATAATGATTTTTGAGATACAGAATGGCTTTTGAATGGTAAAGAATTGTGATTTTAATTATGGTTTATGTATAATTGATTTTGTTGGAATTACTTAAATGGTTAGTCATGATTTGATAAATTGAATTTTGTGATCAAAGTCATTTATACAAATGTTTTACATTATTGGCAATGAATATTTTGAGTTTTGGAATTTGATGAGTATTCAGATTTCCAAATTATTTATCAGAATTTTGTTAATGTATATTGTACTATGTTTTAAATTATAGTTGTGCACCATCGAAGTTCACCACTCAATGATAGCTTTGTATGCTGTCGCAGGTAAGAAGAGCATAGAGCAGTGAGTAAGTTTCTTTGAAGACACTTTCAGACCAGCTCCAGGTATATTATAGGTATACCCATGTACATAGGTCTGATGTATGCATGTAATAATATGTATGTAAATTATTTGAGCAGTTATAAATTAAAATTGTACATTGAAGTTGTAAAGTGAATTATGAGTTATTTTGACTTGTAAAATTTGTATTATATTTCTTTTATCTCATCCTTTGAAAATACTGAAAAATTGTTGTGGATTGAGTTGAGAAAAATTTTGTGTTGAATTTTGTTGGAGTTGAGATTGGGAAAAATATTGAAGTGCTTTTTACAAGTTTTCTGAAGAACTGTTTTATCCAAAATACAGATGGCACTCTGCCAAAATTTTTACAGAAATTCCAAATAAGTCAAATGTGTTAGTTCTATCACTTCAGTTCACAAAAGTTTTTAACACCTGTAAATAGTGTTCACCACTGTGAAAGAAGTAAGAAAAGTTTTTAAAATCCCTTGTAGTGTATTTAATGGGTTATCGATGACGAGTTGATTATTCATTATGTATACTATGGGATCATTTCTTGCATTAGAGAGGGGTTGGGTGTGTCTTGTTTAAGTGGTATCAGAGCAATGGTTTTGAAGTGAATTTCGAACTGTGAATTTGAAATCTTTTTGTCGGTAACTACAACTGCTCAAATGTTTGATACATATAGTACATTTACATCATAAATGTGAACTAATGGAGAGGAATCTCCTTGTATTGGTTGTACAGGAATAGAAAATTCTGTGAAAAGAATGGAAGAGAAGAATGAGACAATAGAATAGTCTGTGATGGCAGAAGAACAAGTTGAGGCCCCAGCTCCGCAAAATGTCAAGGGCCTGACTGTACCAGTTTTACCGGTACAAATTACTGCACAAATGGCCCAGCAAATGGCCACTTTCTTTCAACAACTGGCTGATAATCTGTCAGCCCAAGCCCAAGTACAGACCCAACCCCCACAAGGGCAGTGTGAAATGGAAAAGAGGGAGAAACCTATGGGTCAGAGTTCGAACAGTAATTTGGGGAAGAGAAAAGAATTTGAGGAACCCCGAGCTCAGAAATATGATAGAGGCGGATCATCAGGGCAGAGACCCCTAAGATCTAGTCGTCGAACAACTAGAAGTTTCTATTCTGCCCGTTTTTGCCATGTTTGTGGTAAGCTACATGGAGGTATTTGTCGTAAGGCCTCTGGAGCCTGTTACAATTGTGGAAAACTTGGACACTTTGCTAAAGATTGTGCTAAACCACCTCGATCTGCTCTCTGGAGTTCACAGACCGTCAGTCAGAGTCAAGATAGAAATAGAGTTGGTACTCCTCACCACTATAACACAGTGAATCAACCCGAATATAGTAGCGCACCAGTCGGAGAGTCCACTATGCGCCAAGTAAAAGGAGCAGAAACTTCAGATGTAGCTGCTGGTAAGTTCTTAATTTTTGAAAGAAACAATTAGTTATTATTTGATCCCAGCACTACTTAGTTGTGTGTTAATGTCAGAACTATATGTTCTGTTGTTATTCCTTTACATGGGAGCGAATTTTGATGTATTAGTGACTAGTCCTTTAGGATAATAACTATAATAACAAGTATGATTGACATTACTTTTGGAAGAATTGTTAGCTAAAAGTATTTTCTAACATACCGTAAATTATAAAGCTAATTGGCGAGCCTACTTAATGTAAGGCAAGAGGACCTAAAAGTAAGTTACAGTAATAGAATTGCTCTAGATGAGGGCAAAGATGTTACTGTTAGTAATTGTCAAAGGAAATTGTAATCAGAATCGGTTTGGGATATTAGTGGAGTCGAGAAAGATAAGATGTTAGAAAACCTAGTCCATGAGGTTATAACGTAGTGACTATGTAATGTTCTCGATGTTTGTATTGTAAGTCGCAGACACTGATCGACACGGGATTATTGTGTAGAGCTACGTACTTCCTCGTGATACAGTAAATTAAGAATATTTGTAAGTAATCTATAAATTGATACAGTTGCACCCGAATAGAGTACTAGTATTGGAAATAAATGTGAAAATTTTAGTCAGAAATTTAAAACTTCAGAACTAGCCTCTCAAATGATTACACTTGTAAGGTAGCTAGAGTCAGTGACTCAGTTATATTAATGTGAATTACCTGTACCACAGTAATTGCTATAAGCTTAGAGATATCAGTACAACGTATCATCCTCAGACAGATGGAAAATTGAAACAAGTAATTCAGGTAAATTTGGAAACTCATTGAGTTCCTATAAATAATGAAATGAAATGATAATAATAACATGTAAAATGTGATAAGCCCTCAAGAATATATCGAGAACTTGTGTCATTGAATCTGAGAGGAGATGGGACAGATACATCCCACTAACAGAATTTGTATACATTAATAAGTGTCAAGCTAGCATACGAGTGGCACCCTATGAAACATAGTAAGGGAACATATAACTATGGATGTTGTGATGAGACTTCCGAGGACACAGAATAGTCATGATGCAGTATGGGTTATAGTTGATAGACTAACCAAGTCTGCTCACTTTTTGCCAGTCCGGATGGACTATAGCCTGGAAAGATTGGCCAGATTGTACATATATGAAATTGTAAAATTGCATGGAGTGCCAGTATCGATTGTGTCTGACAGAGATCCTAGGTTCACTTCTAGATTCTAGGGTAGTCTTTAGAGAGCCCTAGGAACTAGATTGAACTTCAAGACAAAGATTCCACCCACGCATGCATGGCCACCGAAAGGGTAATTCAGATATTGGAGGATATGCTACGGGCTTGTGTGATTGAATTTGAAGGTAGTTGGGATACACACTTGCCTTGGATTGAGTTTGCTTATAATAACGGCTACCAGTCAAGCATTGGGATGCCTCCATATGAAGCTTTGTATGGCAGAAAGTGCAAAACTCCCTTATATTGGGATGAAATAGGTGAAAGAAAGATGATTGGGCCAAAAATTGTTAAGCAGACAAAGGAAAAGATCAGATTGATCAGAGCTAGACTCAGGGCTGCATCAGATCGTCAGAAGTTCTATGTTGATCTGAAGAGAAGAGATATTGAATATGCAGTGGGTGATAAGGTATTCCTCAAAGTTTCTCCTTGAAAGAGAATTATGAGATTTGGCAGGAAGGGGAAACTGAGTCCTCGTTTCATCGGACCATATGAGGTTCTGGAAAGAGTGGGTCCTTTGACATATCGGTTGGCATTACCTCCAGAGTTAGCAAGGATACACAATGTCTTCCATGTGTCCATGTTAAGGAGGTACAGATCAGACCCATCTCATGTACTATTAGTTGAAGAGATTGAAGTAAATCCAGACCTCTGGCTTATGAGGTGAAGCAGCTGAGGAATAAACAGAAACACCTGGTTAAAGTGCTGTGGAACCATCATTTAGGCCAGGAAGCTACTTGGGAACGTGAAGAGGATATGAGGAGATAGCACCCACAGCTGTTCAGAGACTAATACCAGGTAAAAATTTCAAGATGAAATTTATTTAAGGGGGGGAGAATTGTAACACCCCTAAGTTTGGTAGTGCGTTCTACTGTTCCGGTGACCAGTGCTGTCCGGACAGCTAGGATGCCTAGAACCACACTTTGATATGAGGGAGGAGACATAAAATAATGAAATACAAGAAAAGAAAATATAAAAAAAACAAAGGAAAAATAATAGCAAAGAAATGTAACCAAGTTAAGCGAGCCGAAAACCCTAGCGATGGGTGACCGCACTGGGAAGTCACGGCGTGGACCGTTGACTGCCTCGGATCACAGTGGGAACCCTGGAAAATATTTATAGGACTTAAAGAGACATCAATTGAAGTATAAATATCATTAGAAATATCAAAGAAAAATTAAATAATTAGTACAAAGAAAAGTGAGAAATCAAAAAACGGACAAAACCCGGTGTTACCGAAAAATCGGGAATGCAAGCCGAACAGGGGCATTTGGTCATTTGACATCCCGAATTGTCTTTTGACCTAAATGTCCATTAAAAATAAATAATATTACACTTAGAAAATAAAATGAAGAATTAATTTGGTGGTACCTAATGTAAATAGCCAAAAGTGGAGTGAAAATTGTGTAAATAACACATTTAACATATAAAATGATTAAACTAAAGTGAGTGGACAACTAAGGAATAAAATAAGGATTATAAAATGTGTTAGTGGGCAGATTTCTCCACTAAACACCTCATCTTCAAGCTTGAGAATCATCCATGCCGTAAATGAAAAGCTCCCAAAACCTCCATGGCCATTTTTCTTTAAGCTTCATGCACTCCTTCAATTTACCTCCAATCACCTAGGTAGCTTCACTAAAAATTGTCCTCACATCACAAGGAAGAGCTTGATACCAAAATCAAGAAGTTTAGTGAAGGTTTAACAAGTCCCAACCAAAGGTAAGTTTGTATTTTTGAACATTGCTTTGTTAAACTTTGTATACTTGTTATGGGTGTTTGAATTGTGAAGAAAATTTTCAAGTTTGAGGAGTTCTTGATATATCAATTTTGGACAGCCATGGAATTGTATGTTTAATGAAATATTCATACATATATTTGATGAGAAATTATTTGATTAGGGTGATTTAATGTCCTAGTAAATTATTCCACATGTATATGGTGATTGTGCACTTGGAATGGAAATTGATGAATTGTAGGACACTTGGGCATTGTGGAACAATTCGGCAGCCTTGGGACTCTTTGATAAATGTATGAGTTCATGAAGATATTGGCAGAATTATGACATTGAGGATTGATGGATATGTATATGAATTTGTTGTGTAAAGTGTATGTAAAAACTAGAAATGTTTATGTGTATATGTGATTGTATTTGGACTTTGTGAATTAGAGTTTTATTTGGTGTATTGAGGATGTTTGTAATCTGCCCAAAATGACTTTAAAATGAAGTGGTATATGGTTTTGGTAATGTACCAAAACAGAATTGGTAAGGGAAGTGGACATATAGTAAGGTAAATGTGTCATTGATGTATGTTTAAGCAAGGTAATTAAGGGCAGTATGCATTTTAGCCTATAACTTTAAATGTGTAACTTCAATTGGTATGAGACCAATTGGAGGTGAAACTAGGCACAAAATGTTCCAACTTTCATTGATAAAGCATACCAAAATTCTGCTTGCAAAGTGACATGAAAAATGACCAATTCGGATTAAGTGCAAGTGAAACCTGAAAACTGATCAATTGGGCAGCAGTTAGTGTATAGGCCATAACTCACTCAAAACAGGTCCAATTGACCTGAAATTTTAACCATGAATAGTTAAGATCCATACCTACAAGTATTATGAAGACACCAAAGCCCAGAAATGACCATAAGCAAGTCAAACAGCTTGCACAAGTTCGGGTCCAAAAACTGGCTCAACCAAAGTTGACCCAATTGACCTAAAATGACCAAATTTGATGCCATTTGACCAGCAACAGTAAAATGACCATAACTTGGTCTACATAACTCGGATTGACCTAAAATTTTGCCCCGCGTTCCGTAAGACATAGATCTACAAGTTTGTAGTTTTGACCGAAACCCGAAAACTGAGGGAACTAGGTCGTCCGGCTAGGTCAAACTAGTATACCGAAATCCAGCAAGTTGCATTAAAATGCACTAAACAAGGAAATGAGTTTGGTAAAACGTACCAACCCTAAAACCCTATCGAATGTGACATATTAATAACACTAAAACCTAAATTACCTAGAACACAACGAGGGTCGGTATATTAGGTGATTAAGCAAATAATAGCTTTCAGTGAATTATTTGTCAAACATTATCGATAGAGACAGTTTAATTTAGTACTGAAACACTTCAAATTGTGTTTCTCAGTTAGTAAAGACTCAGGGAAAGGGGAGGAAACACCGAGTCCGACAGTGAGACATCGAGAGGTTTGTGCACAACTAGTTTTTAACTAATTTTGTTTGAATATTTCATATGATTAAATGACATATTTTTCTTATGTATTATGTTTAACAAGCATTGGATTTAATTCAATGATTATTGAAAATTGTTATAGTATGTATGAATTTAGCTTTGTGAAATGGTATTTCCACAAGTATTAAGCATTGTTATGGATTGAATAAATTATGTTTTGAAAAATTGTGATAGAACATGTTTTGAATTGTTATGGTAATTTTCATGGAAAAATGCAAATTTATGATTTGAATTGTGATGAGCATAAAAATTATTGGATATTGGAATTGAATTTGAATCGAATTATATTGTGATTTATGCTCACTAAAAGGATTGTGATATTATTTTATATCTCACTATAGATGCTTGACTGGGTTATTACCCGTCTCTCTCATTTGTTGAGAAGACAATGGAGTTAGTTGTGTTTTGATTTCCATGGTACGTGCACAGGCTTAGATTTTCCTCTGATTTGAGGTTAGATCTAAGTTTATTTTATCGTTATGGCCCTTGCGGAAGATTCATTATTGTGATGGTACTGTGCACGATGATTCGACCTCCCCGACCATAGGGAGTTAGAATCACATCGAAGATGGCCCTATCGGATTAGTCTTGCATAATTAGTGAGATAAAGAATGATTTGTGAGATACAGCATGGTTTTTGAGCTACAGCATGGTTTTTGAGATACAACATGTTTTTGAGATAAAGATTGATTTTTGAGATACATAATGATTTTTGAGATATAGAATGGCTTTTGAATGGTAAAGAATTGTGATTTCAATTATGGTTTATGTATAATTGATTTTGTTGGAATTACTTAAATGGTTAGTCATGATTTGATAAATTGAATTTTGTGATCAAAGTCATTTATACAAATGATTTACATTATTGGCAATGAATATTTTGAGTTTTGGAATTTGATGAGTATTCAGATTTCCAAATTATTTACTGTAAATTTTGTCAATGTATGTTGTACTATGTTTTAAATTATAGTTGTGCACCACTGAGTTCACCACTCAGCGATAGCTTTGTATGCTGTCGCAGGTAAGAAGAGCATAGAGCAGTGAGTAAGTTTCTTTGAAGACACTTTGTGACACCCCTTACCCGACTACAGTGTAGCCGAGCAAGTTATGCCACTCAGTGTGCCGAGCACTCTATTTTATCTTAATTCATTTTTATTCTTCCTTTTGAATATAACTTGTGAAATATAATTTATTTAAGCCATTTATCGAAATTATAATTTATTTAAGGTTCCGAAAATTTTAAAGAAAACCCGGCTAAAAATGGAGAAAACAGTTCTTCGGAACCTGTGAAAAACACTTCCAATATTCATATATTCGTATTCAATTACTCTCAAACTCCAATAATCATCATCTCAACATTTGTCAACCATTCATTTCTCAATTTCAATTTTCAATCATTCATCTCATTTGATAGTCATGTAACAATCACAGATCAATATTCACTTTTCCATTTACAAACACAAATTTGCATTATTTACATGAAAATCAAAATACATTACATAAGTTTCATTACATATGAGAAAATCAAAATTTATTACAGAATGCCAAAATGACACCTAGTGTCCTACCAATGCACTGCAGAAGTTGAGGTGACATGGACACTATGCAGAACTGTGAACGGCCTTACCCAATCTGTGGTCTACTGGGCCCTCTGTCCAAATCTTCAGTACCTACGCGTTGCAAAAGCGACG
Organism: Hevea brasiliensis; assembly: GCF_030052815.1. Taxonomy (NCBI): domain Eukaryota; kingdom Viridiplantae; phylum Streptophyta; class Magnoliopsida; order Malpighiales; family Euphorbiaceae; genus Hevea; species Hevea brasiliensis. The sequence goes on from NC_079494.1 coordinate 46,392,971, forward strand.
CGCTAAGCATAAAGCTTAGTGGTGCCAATAATACAAGAAAATACAATATACAAATAAAAATAATAATTTCCTTTCTATTGTGTTCATAAGAAATGAATAATTACTAACTTATTGTGTAATCGAGGCTAATCATGTTTCATGATATTAACTTCTTCATGCATTTCGTTAATTATTTTCTTCATGATATTGAGCTTCTTTGTATTTTTGTAATCATTCCTGATACTTAATTTTCGTATTTTCTTTAATAATCAGTTCAATCACAGTTATACTTTTCCATGCCCAAGTAACCTATCTTTGGACGATCGGATCGATAACGTCGTTGGCACTGGACACCGCGGTGCCTCGGGCCGTCATACCATGGGACGCAGAACGTCAACCATGTATGCAGTCAGTATGGCTTAAAAGCCATGATATCACAAAATCGGGCATAAAAGCCATGAATACGGGCATAAAAGCCATGAATACGGGCATAAAGCCATGAATATAGGCATAAAGCCTTTCCTTTCGCAGTACTGCTAAAACAATACCCTATTGGCATGCCAATCTATCCAAACCAATCACATTAGGCCTACTAGGGCATTTTGCACTTTTAAGTTTCACAATTTTTGAATTTCAAGTTTTCATGTCACTATTCATTTCATTAGTCAACTAAAATGTTGACTTTTGCATAAACAATAGGTACATTGGTTTTAGTACTCCCAACATACCACATTTTGTATTCAAAACTTGTTGGTTTTAGTCACTTTCTCAAAACTTAGGTCATTTTGGCAAAATTGCCAATTTTTGGTTTTGGTGTCACTATTCACCTCATTGGTTAACAAAAATGTTGACTTTTGGATAGAAAATAGGTGTATTGGTTTTAACACCCCAAACATACCACATTTTGTATTTAAAACTTGTTGGAAGTGATTACCATTACCATTTCTAGGCTTAAACCAAGGGAAACAAAATTTTCGGTTTTTGAAGCTTAACTTTACTATTCCATTAAGCACTGTTACAGTGGGAATTTGAAGAAATGGTAAACATGAAAGTTGTTCCTTATTTTGTCTAGTTGAATTTCTTTTTTTGAATCACTCCATTTGGAGTTTTTTATCTCAAGTTATGGCCAAAATAAGTTTACTATTCACGGGTACTGTTCCTGCTGAAATTTTGGGTTTTGGCAGATTTTGGTCCAACTTTGGTCAGTAATTTGACTAAGTTAAGTTCATAATTTGGTCTAACTTTCTTCATATGAAATGTTCTACCATGCCTTAGGTTTCCATCGGTTTAAGAATCGCCTAAATCCGAGTTTTCTAGAGGGAGTTATAGCCATCCAAACATTACTGTTCAAATGAAAATCTGCAGAGTTACAGGTTTGATAACTTAACTTTGCTCAATAATTTGAATGGGTTAATGGCATAATTTGGGGTAGGTTTCTTCATGAAAGTTGTTTTTTTATATCTTATCTTGTTGCTGTAAAAATTTCAGGTCAATTGACCATATCTACAGTGAGTTATGGCCAAATGAACAGTTACTATTCATTTGGTCATTTCTGCAGGTGCTGTTGCAGGGTATCCAGATTGGGGCCAACTTTTGGTCCTCTTGCTTTGGTCTTTTGGGCATGGTTTCTTCAGCAAAAATGTGCCATTATAAGCCTAGTTTCATGTCCAATTGGCCAAACACCAATTGGACCAACACAGCCCAAGTTATGGCAGTCCAAGTGGACTGAAATTTCAGTCACCCTACTGCTGTCCTAGGGCAGCCTTCCCATTTCAGTTTGCCATGTATTAACTCACTTCAAATTATGATTAACTTGCCTTAAATGGTCACTAATTGACCATTAAAATGTTCATTAATCACTTCATAAACCAAGTCCAATTCTTCACTCCCAAAACCCTAATTTCAAATTTCAAAACTTAATCAATTAAATTCCTATCACTTCTCATGCCTATAACCTCATCAATCATCATCACTAATCATGTATATATGCAGGAATTCATCAAACCCCATAAGGTTCCCAAGGCTGCTGAATTAGGGATGTTTAATTCTTTAACTAATTCTTTCAATTTCTTGAATTTCCCACTTAATTTGGCATGCATACTACACCTAAAATTGAAAGAAAAGGTTTTAGTGCACTAACCTTTAAGGAACACTTCTTGGACTTGTGAAAACCTCCTTGTTTCCTCTTTTCTTGGCTGTCAATTGCTTTGTCTAGGTGTGGGATTAATTTTTTATGAAGGTAGCTTAGGGTTTTGGGGTAAGGTTAGAGGGATTTACAAGCTTGAATGAAGGAGAAAATGAAAGCTTCCATGGGAGGATTCGGCAAGCTGAAAAAATGAAGAAGAAAACTGATTTTCTGTCCATTTTTTTCCCTTTTTAATTGTTTTTGTGTGTGCTTGTCACATTCCAATTGGTGGGAAAATTTAATTGCATCATGCTTACTTAAGCATGATGGCATATTTAAGCATTTACTTTCATTTTTCTTTTCTTTTCTTTTCTACTTATTTTCAATTAAATTTTTAGCAATATTTATTTATGTTTTATGTCATAATAATTATTTACTCGACTGGACAAGTCGGCCAAAAATCACCTCTGAAGGCGAAATGACCAAAATGCCCTCCGTTTGGCTTAACGGGTCAAAATTGTCTGTACCGATTGAAAAATTTTTCTAGGTATTTTCTTGGCATTCTAATGCCATAGGAACCTCAATGACCCTTCTCTGAGGTCCCAAAAATTATTTTATAATTTTTCCCCCGGGTCTAAGGCTCCTAGTTGCAAGAACCGCAACTTCTCTCTGGGTTACCCCCTCGCTAGGGCACCAGCTCGTTTAACTCGGTTGTATTTTATTTCTAAAATTTTTTCTAAATTTTTCTTATTAATATTTGAGTTAATTATGGTTCCTGACTTTAGTTTAAATATTTTTTCGGACGTTCTAGCTGTCCGGATCGACACCGGTCACCGGAACAGTAGAATGTACGGAGTTACTACCGGGAGGGTGTTACAACTCTTCCCCTCTAATTTAAATTTCGTCCTCGAAATTTACCCAGTGTAAATAGCCGAGGAGCTACTACCTCTTTATTTCTTCCCCTTTCCGTGTTATCGTACTTCACTTTCTCCTTAGTCTCAATCCTATCCTCAAACAATTATGTACTCATCCCTTTTCATCTTAAATACAGTCTCCTTCTCATCTCCATTCGCTATCTCATTGTCTCTTCACTTTCTTATTCCATACCTTAACCTAAAATAAAAGGGAAATACAGATCTGCAATAGTGTCACCTCGACTCTTATGAATGCAATGCATGATATGCAATCTATCTAGGTCCAGAAATGCTTAAACCGCGCTCTGATACCACTAAATGTGACACCCCTTACCCGACTACTGTGTAGCCGAGCAAGTTATGCCACTCAGTGTGCCGAGCACTCTATTTTATCTTAATTCATTTTTATTCTTCCTTTTGAATATAACTTGTGAAATATAATTTATTTAAGCCATTTATCGAAATTATAATTTATTTAAGGTTCCGAAAATTTTAAAGAAAATCCGGCGGAGTACCGGCTAAAAATGGAGAAAACAGTTCTTCGGAACCTGTGAAAAACACTTCCAATATTCATATATTCGTATTCAATTACTCTCAAACTCCAATAATCATCATCTCAACATTTGTCAACCATTCATTTCTCAATTTCAATTTTCAATCATTCATCTCATTTGATAGTCATGTAACAATCACAGATCAATATTCACTTTTCCATTTACAAACACAAATTTGCATTATTTACATGAAAATCAAAATACATTACATAAGTTTCATTACATATGAGAAAATCAAAATTTATTACAGAATGCCAAAATGACACCTAGTGTCCTACCAATGCAATCGCAGGTTGAGGTGACACGGATACTATGCGAGCGTGAACGGCCTTACCCAACTGTGGGTCTACTGGGCCCTCTGTCCAAATCTTCGCACTACAGCGTTGCAAAGCGACGCTAAGCATAAAGCTTAGTGGTGCCAATAATACAAGAAAATACAATATGCAAATAAAAATAATAATTTCCTTTCTATTGTGTTTATAAGAAATGAATAATTACTAACTTATTGTGTAGTCGAGGCTAATCATGTTTCATGATATTAACTTCTTCATGCATTTCGTTAATTATTTTCTTCATGATATTGAGCTTCTTTGTATTTTTGTAATCATTCCTGATACTTAATTTTCGTATTTTCTTTAATAATCAGTTCAATCACAGTTATACTTTTCAATGACAAAGTAACCTATCTTCGACGATCGGATCGATAACTGTCGTTGGCATCGACACCGCGGTGCCTCGGGCCGTCATACCATGGGACGCAGAACGTCAACCATGTATGCAGTCAGTATGGCTTAAAAGCCATGATATCACATAATCGGGCATAAAAGCCATGAATGCGGGCATAAAAGCCATGAATATGGGCATAAAGCCATGAATACAGGCATAAAGCCTTTCCTTTCGCAGTACTGCTAAAACAATACCCTATTGGCATGCCAAACTATCCAAACCAATCACATTAGGCCTACTAGGGCATTTTGCATTTTTAAGTTTCACAATTTTTGAATTTCAAGTTTTCATGTCACTATTCATTTCATTAGTAAACTAAAATGTTGACTTTTGCATAAACAATAGGTACATTAGTTTTAATACTCCAAACATACCACATTTTGTATTCAAAACTTGTTAGTTTTGGTCATTTTCTCAAAGCTTAGGTCATTTTGGCAAAATTGCCAATTTTTGGTTTTGGTGTCACTATTCACCTCATTGGTCAACAAAAATGTTGACTTTTGGATAGAAAATAGGTGTATTGGTTTTAACACCCCAAACATACCACATTTTGTATTTAAAACTTGTTGGAAGTGATTACCATTACCATTTCTAGGCTTAAACCAAGGGAAACAAAATTTTCGGTTTTTGAAGCTTAACTTTACTATTCCATTAAGCACTGTTACAGTGGGAATTTGAAGAAATGGTAAACATGAAAGTTATTCCTTATTTTGTCTAGTTGAATTTCTTTTTTTGAATCACTCCATTTGGAGTTTTTTAGCTCAAGTTATGGCCAAAATAAGTTTACTGTTCACGGGTACTGTTCCTGCTAAAATTTTGGGTTTTGGCAGATTTTGGTCCAACTTTGGTCAGTAATTTGACCAAGTTAAGTTCATAATTTGGTCTAACTTTCTTCATATGAAATGTTCTACCATGCCTTAGGTTTCCATCGGTTCAAGAATCGCCTAAATCCGAGTTTTCTAGAGGGAGTTATAGTCATCCAAACATTACTGTTCAAATGAAAATCTGCAGAGTTGCAGGTTTGATAACTTAACTTTGCTCAATAATTTGAATGGGTTAATGGCATAATTTGGGGTAGGTTTCTTCATGAAAGTTGTTTTTTTATATCTTATCTTGTTGCTGTAAAAATTTCAGGTCAATTGACCATATCTACAGTGAGTTATGGCCAAATGAACAGTTACTGTTCATTTGGTCATTTCTGCAGGTGCTGTTGCAGGGTATCCGGATTGGGGCCAACTTTTGGTCCTCTTACTTTTGTCTTTTGGGCATGGTTTCTTCAGCAAAAATGTGCCATTATAAGCCTAGTTTCATTTCCAATTGGCCAAACACCAATTGGACCAACACAGCCCAAGTTATGGCAGTCCAAGTGGACTGAAATTTGATCACCCTCTCTTGTCCTAGAGCAGCCTTCCCATTTCAGTTTGCCATGTATTAACTCACTTCAAATTATGATTAACTTGCCTTAAATGGTCACTAATTGACCATTAAAATGTCCATTAATCACTTCATAAATCAAGTCCAATTCTTCACTCCCAAAACCCTAATTTCAAATTTCAAAACTTAATCAATTAAATTCCTATCACTTCTCATGCCTATAAGCTCATCAATCATCATCACTAATCATGTATATATGCAGGAATTCATCAAACCCCATAAGGTTCCCAAGGCTGCTGAATTAGGGATGTTTAATTCCTTAACTAATTCTTTCAATTTCTTGAATTTCCCACTTAATTTGGCATGCATACTACACCTAAAATTGAAAGAAAAGGTTTTAGTGCACTAACCTTTAAGGGACACTTCTTGGACTTGTGAAAACCTCCTTGTTTCCTCTTTTCTTGGCTGTCAATTGCTTTGTCTAGGTGTGGGATTAATTTTTTATGAAGGTAGCTTAGGGTTTTGGGGTAAGGTTAGAGGGATTTGCAAGCTTGAATGAAGGAGAAAATGAAAGCTTCCATGGGAGGATTCGGCAAGCTGAAAAAATGAATAAGAAAACTGATTTTCTGTCCATTTTTTTCCCTTTTTAATTGTTTTAGTGTGTGCTTGTCACATTCCAATTGGTGGGAAAATTTAATTGCATCATGGCATATTTAAGCATTTACTTTCATTTTTCTTTTCTTTTCTTTTCTACTTATTTTCAATTCAATTTTTAGCAATATTTATTTATATTTTATGTCATAATAATTATTTACTCGACTGGACAAGTCGGCCAAAAATCACCTCTGAAGGCGAAATGACCAAAATGCCCTCCGTTTGGCTTAACGGGTCAAAATTGTCTGTACCGATTGAAAAATTTTTCTAGGTATTTTCTTGGCATTCTAATGCCATAGGAACCTCAATGACCCTTCTCTGAGGTCCCAAAAATTATTTTATAATTTTTCCCCCGGGTCTAGGGCTCCTAGTTGCGAGACCGCAACTTCTCTCTGGGTTACCCCTCGCTAGGGCATCGGCTCGTTTAACTCGGTTGTATTTTATTTCTAAAATTTTTCCTAAATTTTTCTTATTAATATTTGAGTTAATTATGGTTCCTGACTTTAGTTTAAATATTTTTCCGGACGTTCTAGCTGTCCGGACCGACACCGGTCACCGGAACAGTAGAATGTACGGAGTTGCTACCGGGAGGGTGTTACACACTTTCAGACCAGCTCCAGGTATATTATAGGTAAACCCATGTACATAGGTCTGATGTATGCATGTAATAATATGTATGTAAATTATTTGAGTAGTTGTAAATTAAAATTGTACATTGAAGTTGTAAAGTGAATTATGAGTTATTTTGACTTGTAAAATTTGTATTATATTTCTTTTATCTCATCCTTTGAAAATACTAAAAAATTGTTGTGGATTGAGTTGGGAAAAATTTTGTGTTGAATTTTGTTGGAGTTGAGATTGGGAAAAATATTGAAGTGCTTTTTACAGGTTTTTTGAAGAACTGTTTTATCTAAAATACAGATGGCACTCTGCCAAAATTTTTACAGAAATTCCAAATAAGTCAAATGTGTTAGTTCTATCACTTCAGTTCACAAAAGTTTTTAACACCTGTAAATAGTGCTCACCACTGTGAAAGAAGTAAGAAAAGTTTTTAAAATCCCTTGTAGTGTATTTAATGGGTTATCAGTAGACGGAGTTGATAATTCATTAGGTATACTACGGGATCATGTCATGCCTTACAGAGGGGTAGGGTGTGACAGGTCATGCTGCCTGCAGAATGGCCATAACCAATCCGAATTTAAACTTAATTCCAACACTTTCTACACACCACAATTGGTCATACATGACCATTTTTCAACTTATATAAGGTCAGCCACATCATTAAACTAATTCTCACATTTTTCTCTCCCAAACCCTAGGTGCTAAAACCCTAATTTTCATGCTTAGCTCAATTAGTAACTAAATGCATAATTAGTACCTACACACTCAATTGCACTTAACTACTTCTTTATTTTCATCAAAATAACTCAACCCTAGTTCACTACCTCTAGGCCGAAATTCATGTAGGTAGGGGCGTGCATGCTTTTGTTCATTTTCATTTTTTTTCCTTAAATTTCAAAATTTACTTAACTATATACACATGAATTAAAAGGGAGATTTTAAAAACAACACTAACCTTTTTATATGTTTATTCTCCCTTCTTAAGCTCTCCTTCTTTTGTTTGTTAATAGCTAAATCAAGGGTCAAGGATAAGGTTTTCTTAAGAAATATTAGGAAACTTATGGCTAATTTAGGGTTTATGGAGCTTGGGTTGGCTTCATCAATGGTGGAGAAATGAAGGAAGAGAGAGAGAAGTGAGAAGGTGCTACGGCTAAAGGAAGAAGAAGAGTGAAAATTGTTTTTCAATTTTTGATTTTATCCCTTTTCTTTGACTTGTCAAATTTTAATTAAATATAATTTATTTGTGACGTCATAACTTATGTCATTTTGATGATGTCACTAATGCAATTTCTTTTCTTTTTTCTTTTTCTTTTTCCATTCTTCTTGTAACACCCTCCCGGTAGCAACCCCATACATTCTACTGCTCTTGATCAGGTCGGTCAGGATAGCTAGAACGTCCTAAAAATATTTAAACTAAAGTCAGAACCATAATTAACTCAAATATTAATAAGAAAAATTTAGAAAAATTTTAGAAATAAAATACAACCAAGTTAAATGAGGTGCCCTAGCGATGGGTAACTGAGAGGGAAGTTGCGGTTTCGCAACTAGAGCCCTAGACGAGGAAAATTCATAAAATAATTTTTGGGACTCCAGAGAAGGGTCATTGAGGTTCCTATGGCATTAGAATGCCAAGAAAATATTTAGAAAAATTTTTCAATCGGTACAGACAATTTTGATCCGTTAAGCCAAACGGAGGGCATTTTGGTCATTTCGCCTTCAGAGACGATTTTTGGCCGACTTGTCCAGTTAAGTAAATAATTATTATGACATAAAATGTGAATAAACATTACTAAAAATTAAATTGAAATATAAGTAGAGAAGAAAAGAATAGAAAATGAGAAAAATGCCCATTTATGACATATGATGATGTCATTTACTTTATCCCAACCAATCACCATTCAACAAGCTTTCTTAAATCACTTAAAAGAGACGAAGAAAGACCAAAAATTCTGGTCATCTTCTTCTTCTTCTTCCTCAAAATGTGACCCTCTCTTCTTCCTCCCTCCATGAAAATTTTCTTTCATTACCTCCATTTCCCATGAATTTCCACTATAAAACCCTAGACACCTTTCATTAAAACTTGTCCATACAACTTGGGGAAGTGTTTGGCAGCCTAGAAAAGCAAAGAAAGTGGAGTTGAAGCTTAGAAAATTCTGCCCTACAAGAGGTTAGTGCTTACTTATGCAAAGATTTCTTTATTTCCATGTTAGGGACTTGAATTTAGTAGGAATTTGTAAATTAAATGGACTAAATTCATGTGTATACATACCATGGATTTCGGCTGCCCTAAGGAAGGAACAAGATTGAGTGTTTTTGATGGACTTGGAGTGAACTAGAAATCATGTTTAAGGTATATAAACATAAGGATGTTGAGTTAGTTAGTTAACTAGGGTAGTTTGTACAAAACCATGAATTTGAGCTAGGGTTTAGGAGTGAAAATTTGACTTAGCTTATGAAATTGTTAAAGAACATTCTAATGGTCAATTAGTGACCATTTGAGTTGAGTTGACCATAATTTGAGGTGCATTAGAGTGTTACAAACTGAAATGGTAGGCTGCCTTGTGAGTGCAGTAGGGTGGCTAGAATTCTAGCCCACTTAGACAGCCATAACTTTGGCTGTGTAAGCTCAATTGGTGTTTGGCCAATTGGACATGAAACTAGACTTATAATGGCACATTTTTTCTGAAGAAACCATGCCCAAAAGACCAAAGCAAGTGGACCAAAAGTTGGCCCCAATCCGGGTACCCTGCAAGCCAATTCTGCAGAATGACCAAATGAACAGTAGTAACTGTTCATTTGGCCATAACTCACAGTAGAAATGGTCAATTGACCTGAAATTTTTACAGCAACAAGTTAAGACCTAGACAAACAACTTTCATGAAGAAACCTACCCCAAATTATGACCAAAACCTAACCCAAATGGCAGTCACAATCACTATTCATTGTATTGTAGATTTGGTAATTCTGCAGTTTTTCCAATCCGGCCAGCTGTGATTTTTGGACCATATCTGGAGCTACAAAACTCCAAATGGAGTGATTCAACAAAAGAAATTCAACTAGACAAAATAAGGAACAACTTTCATGTTTACCATTTCCTCAAATTCCTACTGCAACAGTGCTTAATGGAATAGTAAAGTTAGGCTTCAAAAACTGAAAATTCTGCCCACTTGGTTTTAAGTTTATAAATGGTATGGGTGCTCAATTCCAACAAGTTTTAAATGTAAAATGTGGTACATGGGGAGTGTTAAAACCAATGTACCTATTTTCTATCCAAAAGTCAATATTTTTGTTGATCAATGAGGTGAATAGTGACACCAAAACTTGAAATATGAAATGTACTTACATGAATAAATTGTTAAATGAATAAATGTGATAAAAGTGTCATTTGTGATTTAGGTTCCCATCAAGAGAGAAAGGTTAGCCCAATTTCCACTCTAAAATTGTCCAATGGAATAGTAAACTTAGGTAGTAAAAACTGAAAATTTAGAAATGCATCTAGGGGACTTTAAATTGCAATTGGCAATTAATACTAGCAAATGTAAAACTCAAAATGTGGGATCTTGGTGTAATTAGAATTAATATATCCATTAAGTATAAAAAAGTCAACATTTTGGTTGACTAGTAAGGTGAATAGTAGTCAAAATAATTAGCAAATTAAGATGAAGACCTAGAACCAATTCTAAGCTTAATGCTTAGAATGGTATGACAAATGTGGACTATACATCTTAGTCAAAATTGTTAAAAGGAAATTAAGAGCATAAATTTGAAGTCCATGAAATTTTCATGGATTACTGGAAACATGAAAAATAAGTCATCTAATTGATGTAAATAGATAGTTAGGGCTTATATGCCCATCACAAATGGAATTCATAAAATATTAATAACTCAACTTGAAATATAAAATTTGCAATTACATAAGTAGATTCTTGAATGTATAAATGTGACACCCCTTACCCGACTACAGTGTAGCCGAGCAAGTTATGCCACTCAGTGTGCCGGAGCACTCTATTTTATCTTAATTCATTTTTATCATAGTTTTGAATATAACTTGTGAAATATAATTCATTTTAAGCCATTTATCGAAATTATTATTTATTTGAGGTTTCGAAAATTTTATAGAAAATCCGGCAGAGTACCGGCTAAAAATGGAGAAAACCGTTCTTCGGAACCTGTGAAAAACACTTCCTATATTCATATTCAATCATCTCATCACTCTCAAACTTCAATATCAAAATCTCAACATTTTTCAACCATTCATTTCTCAATCATTCATCTCATTTGATCCATTTGCATCACATCAATTTACAACAATTTCTTAACAATTCCTCTATTTGTCCTTCATTCATTTCACATCATCATTAGACTCAAATCATAAATGAATTCTCACATTTGATTTATAATCACAAATTACAAGTACTTACATTAATACAAAATTATATTACATTTATTTCAAATACAAATGATAAAATAAGAGTTTAATTACAAAATTTACAAAAAACATAAAATACAAAATGGGACCTAGTGTCCTACCAATGCACTGTAGTCTGTGAGGTAACACGGACACTATGCAGAACTGTGAACGGCCTTACCCAATCTGTGGTTTACTAGGCCCTCTGTCCAAATCTTCAATACCTACGCGTTGCAAAAGTGACGCGCTAAGCATAAAGCTTAGTGGTGCCAATAATACAAGAAAATATAATATGCAAATAAAAATCATAATTTCTTAGCCATTGTGTTCATAAGAACTGAATAATTACCAACTTAATGTTTAGTCGAGGGCTAATTACGTTTTATGATATTAACTTTTTCATGCATTTTGTTAATTATTTTCTTCATGATCTTGAGTTTCTTTGTATTTTTGTAATCATTCCTGATACTTAATTTTCGTATTTTCTTTAATAATCAGTTCAATCACAGTTATACTTTTCCATGCCTAAGTAACCTATCTTTGGACGATCGGGTGGATAACGGTCGTTGGCCTTTGGACACCGCGGTGCCTCGGGCCATCATACCATGGGACGCAGAACGTCAACCACGTATGCAGTCAGTATGGCTAAAGAGCCATGATATCACATAATCGGCATAAAAGCCATGAATACGGGCATAAAAGCCATGGATACGGGCATAAAGCCATGAATACAGGCATAAAGCCTTTCCTTTCGCAGTACTACTAAAACAATACCCTATTGGCATGCCAAACTATCCAAACCAATCACATTAGGCCTACTAGGGCATTTTGCATTTTTAAGTTTCACAATTTTTGAATTTCAAGTTTTCATGTCACTATTCATTTCATTAGTAAACTAAAATATTGACTTTTGCATAAACAATAGGTACATTGGTTTTAATACTCGCAACATACCACATTTTGTATTCAAAACTTGTTAGTTTTGGTCATTTTCTCAAAGCTTAGGTCATTTTGGCAAAATTGCCAATTTTTGGTTTTGGTGTTACTATTCACCTCATTGGTCAACAAAAATGTTGACTTTTGGATAGAAAATAGGTGTATTGGTTTTAACACCCCAAACATACCACATTTTGTATTTAAAACTTGTTGGTATTGGTTGCCAATACCATTTCTAAGCTTAATGCTAATTGAACAAAATTTTCAGATTTGGTGCTTCATTTTTATTGTTCCATTTGATATTTCTACAGTGGGAATTTGAGGAAATGGTAAACATGAAAGTGTTCCTTATTTTGTCTAGTTGAATTTCTTTTTTTGAATCACTCCATTTGGAGTTTTGTAGCTCAAGTTATGGCCAAAATAAGTTTACCGTTCACGTGTACTGTTCATGCTGAAATTTTGGGTTTTGACAGATTTTGGTCCAACTTTGGTCAGTAATTTGACCAAGTTCATAACTTGGTCTAACTTTCTTCATATGACATGTTCTACCATACCTTAGGTTTCCATCGGTTCAAGAATCGCCTAAATCCGAGTTTTCTAGAGGGAGTTATAGTCATCCAAACATTACTGTTCAAATGTGAATCTGCAGAGTTGCAGGTTTGATAACTTAACTTTGCCCAATCATTTGAATGGGTTAATGGCATTATTTGGGGTAGGTTTCTTCATGAAAGTTGTTTGTCTATATCTTTTCTTGTTGCTGTAAAAATTTCAGGTCAATTTGACCATTCTACAGTGAGTTATGGCCAAATGAACAGTTACTATTACTGTTCATTTGGTCATTCTGCAGGGGCTGTTTGCAGGGTATCCGGATTGGGGCCAACTTTTGGTCCTCTTGCTTTGGTCTTTTGGGCATGGTTTCTTCAGCAAAAATGTGCCATTATAAGCCTAGTTTCATGTCCAATTGGCCAAACACCAATTGAACCTACACAGCCAAAGATATGGCAGTCCAAGTGGGCTGGACTCACAGCCACCCTGCTGCACTCATTAGGCAGCCCACCAATTCAGTTTGCATCACTCTAAATCTCTTCAAATTATGGTGAACTTACCTCAAATGGTCACTAATTGACCATTATAATGTTCTTTAATAATTTCATAAGCCAAGTCTAAATTTCACTCCTCAAAACCCTAATTCCCATTATAAATGTTCACAACATACCTTAATTAATCACTTTCATTCCTTACATATATATATATACTTTAAACATACTCTCTAGTTCACTCTAAGTCCATCAAAACAATCAAATTCATTTCTTTCTTAGGGCTGTCGAAATTCATGGTATACATACACATGAATTTAGTCCATTTAATTTACCATTTCATAACAATTTCAAGTTCCTAACATGAAATAAATGAAATATTTGCATAAATAAGCACTAACTTTTTGAAACCAACCTTGAGCTTGTTATTCTTCAAGATTTCTCCTAGAATCATAATAATCATAATCAATTATAACTTCACTTTCCTAAATTAAATATCCAATAAAAATTCAACAGCATTTCCCCTTAAATTGGACTAAACTCCTATCATAAATCTTAAATCCACAACCACCCATTAATACTCAATCTGGCAGCTTGTGCATTCAAATTTATATATAATGATCTAACCGTTAGATAAATCCCAAATTTTAACCATATATTCAAGACATCCCTATACAATATCAGTAAAAATTTTAGCATCAAACAATTTCTATATCATGAGATATCAAAACATTCATTCAACCCTTCAAAATCTGAATTGTTGCAGAAATCAGTCTTACTCAGACAGCTCATGCAAAACAATTTATATCTCATAAACCACAAGTCTAAAATTCACCAAATTTTAACCCAGCAGCCTCAACATCCCAATAATTATTTGTACCAAATTTCATAATTTTATAAGCATCCTAACTATTTATTTTTCTCAAATTTCAGTAGCCAAAATTCAGAATTCAACCTACAGACAGCCTGTGTTCAACAATATATTTCTCCAAATCCAACCGTTAAACAATCACCAAATTTTAACCATAACTTCCACACATACATACCTCAAACATATCCAAAAATCAGCCATAGATGTTGAGCCAAACTCACCTGGACGGAAGAGAAACATACTGTCCTGCTGAACCCCTTTTTCTGCTACTGTTCATCTCCTTCTCCTTCTTCCTTTCTTTCTTTCTTTTCCTTTTCTCTCTTTCTCTCTTATTCCAGCCCGTATGAAGAAGGAAACTGCTGGTTTCCTTTGTTTTTTTTATCTCATTTTAAGTCATTTTTATCTCTTTTTATTGGTTTGTCAAATGGTGATTGGAGGGGGGGCTTTTAAATGACATCACCATATGTCATAATTAAGCATTTTCCTTCATTTTCTTTTCTTCTTTTCTCTACTCATTTTCAATTCAATTTTTAGCAATATTTATTCATATTTTAGATCATTATAATTATTTACTTAACTGGACAAGTCGGCCAAAAATCACCTCTGAAGGCGAAATGACCAAAATGCCCTCCGTTTGGCTTAATGGGTCAAAATTGTTTGTACCGATTGAAAAATTTTTCTAGGTATTTTCTTGGCATTATAATGCCATAGGAACCTCAATGACCCTTCTCTGGAGTCTCAAAAATTATTTTATAATTTTTCCCCCGGGTCTAAGGCTCCTCGTTGCGAGAACCGCAACTTCCCTCTGGTTACCCATCACTTGGGCACCGGCTCATTTGACTTGGTTGTATTTTATTTCTAAAATTTTTACTATATTTTTCTTATTAATATTTGAGTTAATCTTGGTCCCTCACTTTAGTTTAAATATTTTTCCGGACGTTCTAGCTGTCCGGACCGACACCAGTCACCGGAACAGTAGAATGTACAGAGTTGCTACCGGGAGGGTGTTACAATAAATGAGAAAAGGAAAAATGTTTTGAATACAATGGTACATGTGAACCATTGTTTAGAATTGTGATTAATATGAATAACATAAAGAATGAATAAATGAACCATATTAATGTATGAATGAGACATTAGTTCTCATTATTATAGAAAGGAGAAGTATTTTGAGTACAATGGTATAAAAAGGATAATTGATGTGAATTGTGATCATATAAATGATCAAATGAATGTATGAATTATAATTGAAATTTATTATGAAATAATGAAGTCATAAAACACAATATATTAATGTTTAATGATATTATGTGCCCTTGTATTGCCTAGACATGTGTGTCAGATTGGATAGTTTGGCATGCCAATAGGGTATTGTTTTAGCAGTACTGCGAAAGGCTTTATGCCTGTATTCATGGCTTTATGCCCGTATTCATGGCTTTATGCCCACATTCATGGCTTTATGCCTGTATTCATGGCTTTTATGCCCGATTATGTGTTATCATGGCTTTTTAGCCATACTGACTGCATACTTGGTTGACGTTCCGCGTCCCATGGTATGACAGCCCGAGGCACCGCGGTGTCCAGTGCCAACGACCCGTTATCCAGTTTAGTCAGCCTGTCATAGGTTACTTGGGCAGTGAAATTTATTGAAATAAGTTAAGAATATTAGTAAATAAAAAATATATATATATATTAGAAATTAAGTAAATGAGTAAGATGACCTAAAATAAATGAGAATAGTTATTTATTAGAAAGAATCGAAATGAACTGGACCGATATCAAAATTTACTTAATATGAAACAATCTGAGACAACCTAGCAAGTATAGAGAAAATGCTAAAAGATTAGCAAAGAAAATTATAACATAAACAAATATTGCAAATGTGACTTATATAATAATATAAGCATAAATTTATTATTTTCAGATCATTTTTCTTTGTACATTATTACTGTACATTGTGAAATAGACACTTTCAAAGAAGACTAAATTAGGATAAACCATATTAAATTTTAGAAACCGCATGTGAAGTATAAATAAAT
Source organism: Hevea brasiliensis (assembly GCF_030052815.1). Classification (NCBI taxonomy): domain Eukaryota; kingdom Viridiplantae; phylum Streptophyta; class Magnoliopsida; order Malpighiales; family Euphorbiaceae; genus Hevea; species Hevea brasiliensis. The sequence goes on from NC_079494.1 coordinate 46,409,209, forward strand.
CTTAATTATTTGAATTATGTTTTATTTCTATCTTTATTTGTATATTATTTCCTTATTATATTATTGCACCACTAAGCAGCAATGCTTAGCGCGATGGAATTGTTTCCTCGCGCAGGTACTGAAGTTAAAGCCCAGCGAATACTAAACAGAGATTTTGGAGTTTTGATCTGCAGAGCGTTCAAGGTTGTCACCTCCTCAGCAATGCATGTAGATAGGGCTCACCTTAAGCATATCATGTATTTTGTGTATGTTATTTATTTCTTATATTGTAATATAAATTAGCAAATTGTAATTAATTTGTATATCATGTAAATTATGAAATTTTGTAATTATTTTGTAAATTATGTAAATTAAGGAAATTTGAAAATTTTGCTCATGAAATTTGAGAATGTTTACATATGAATTGAGTATGAATGGAAATGTATGGAAATGATTATGAAATTGAAATGTATGGATGAGATTTGAAATATGAGAAAATTATGAGAATGATTGATGAGATAATTATGATTAGTATGGATAAGATTTTATTTTGGAAATATTATTGAATTTCAAACAGGTGAATATTGAAATATGTCAAATGATAATAAAATAGGAGAAACTCCGCTAGTTTCTCCGTCGAAAAAAAAATAATTGATGTCAAATTTAACGAATTCAAAATTATTAAAAAAATAAAGTAAGATAAATTAGGGTGCTTCTGCACCGATTGTAGCACGCCTTGCTCGACTACACTGTAGACGGGTGAGGGGTGTTACACTGCTTTAATTTAATTCTTGATCCCAAAATTTTCTTTTCTCTGATTTTATTGGACAGTTAGGTCAGGAGTCAGCTCTCGGGATAAATTGATCAAATTGCCCCTCGCTGGTTTGATCCGGTTTGCAAATAATTTAATATTTCTTCTGGATCCTTGACCTAATTATTTGACCAGGTTAACAATTCTTTTTCGTGATTTGCTCCTTTTCACTGTGTTCGCAATAGTCCTAAGGACCGTGGCGTCACATTTTACGGTTCGAAATTTGAGTTTAAATCGACCTTGCAGTCCTTCCCGAGAAGGTCACCCATCGCAGTGACTCTCGGCTCATTTAACTTCTTGTGTTCTATTTTTCTTATTTATACTTAGCTATTTGACAATTACTAATTGTTTGTTTTCAGGGCTTATCTAGGTGTCTTAGACGTGGTTCTACTTCTCTTAATTGTCCGGACCAACACCGGTCATCGGAACAGTGAAATATACTAGGCTATGCAAATAAGGGTGTTACAATTCTCCCCCCCCCCCCTAAAATAAATTTCATCTCTAAATTTTACCTGGTATCAATCTCTGAACAGTTGTGGGTGTTGTCTCCTCATGTCCTCCTCTCATTCCCAAGTAGCTTCTTGGCCTGAATGATGGTTCCACAGCACTTTCACTAATGGTATCTGCTTGTTCCGTAGATGCTTTACCTCATAAGCCAGAATATCCATGGGTTTTTCCTTATATGTGAGGTCTGGATTGTAACATCCCTATTGTACGTGTTCTGTACGTTCTGTTACTCCAGTGGCCAAATAACAGTCCAGGCAAGTCAGGATGTCTAAAACTACACTTCGGTGATAGTGAACAGCTATAATGATGAAATAAATAAAAATAAAATACAAGAAAAATCAAAGAAAAATGAAAGAGAGAAAATGAAGCTAAGTTAAATGAGTTGGCACCGCAGCGATGGGTGACTGCACCGAGAAGGCCGTTGCCGACCCCAAGACCACAGGAAACCCTCGAAATTTAATTTTGAGACATAAATAAAGGTTTATTGAAATGTAATTGACACTAGAAATATCAAAGAAAAATTAATAAATAAGTATAAAGAAAAACAAAAAATCGAGAAACAGACAAAAATCGGTGTTACTGAAAAATTGGGAATATAACCCGAAGTGGGTATTTTGGTCATTTGACACCTAGAGTTGCCTTTTGACCTCAATGTCCATTAAAAATAAATGATATTGCACTTAGAAAATGTCATGAAAAATTAAATTGTGACACATTATGTAAATAGTGAAAAAGGGAAGATAAATGTGTAAATAATGAAACTTGAAATAATTAAACATTTAACTTAAAGTTAGTGCTCCACTAACTCAAACCTTTGGACACCTATCTAAGCCATGTGTGGGCAGAATCACCATCTTCAACATTGAGAGAAAAACCAGCCGAGAGAAATTCACCATGGCCGCCCCACATGCAACCTCCATGGGTGCATGATCAAGCCACCATTTCTACTTAGTTCCTTCATTAAAGCTTGCCTACTTACCTTGGGGAAGATATTGGCAATAAGAAAAACAAGATTTGGTGAAGTTTTGAGAAGCTTCAAAAGTGGTAAGTGTCCAAAACTTCTCCCTTGCTTTAGTAAACCTTGTGTTTAGGTTGAGGTGAGTATTTTGGTGAAGAGAAATGAAGAAAATCTTGAGAAATAAAATGGTCCATTTTTGGCAGACTTGATTATGTGTTGTATTTGAGTTTTTCTTACCTCTAATGGATGGAAATTATGGTTGATTAACTCAAATGGAGGATGTAGTAAGTTAAAATCTAAGTATGTGCATGTAGTGCTTGAATTAAGGGTGTGAAATGGAACCTTAATGCTTTGGGCAAACTGCCATGTTTGGCAGCCTATTAAATCATGAATTTGTGTGTGAATATGTAGTTTATTAATGAAATATGCTAGTGTTAAATTATGGGCAGCATGTGTAAGTGATATTGAAGTATAATTATGTTGAAGTGTATGTGTAATATTGACATGTTGAATTTTGGTGAAAGTGAATGTTGAACTTAATGTTGAATTGTGTGCATTGAGCACTTGAATGTTCTGCCCAAAAATTGTTGCTAGAATTGTGTACAATATATATATATATATGGAAGTGTCATTGATTGAATATTGAAGTAATGAGGAGGAGAAGGAATATCAAATTGGAAGTGTATGTGCTTTCTGCAGGTTGTGTATTGAAGGCAGTACCTAAATTAGGTCATAAGTGCCAAACTGTGAACCCAATTAGTATGAGGCCAATGGGGGGGGTGAAACTAGACACCAAATAGGCCAACTTTCATGTAGAAATGTTGCCAAAATTCTGCCTAGAAACTAACCTTAAAAATGACCAAATCTGGAATAGCAACCTTACAACCCAGATTTTTGACCATATGAACAGTAATTATTAGGATGACCATAACTCACTCAAAATAGGTTCAATTGACCTGAAATTTTTACCATGGATAGCTTAGATATAGAGATACATTTCTTATGAAGACACCAAAGCCCAGAAATGACCAGAACCAAGTCAAATAGCTTACACAAATTTGGGTACCAAAACTGCCAGGACTAAAAGTGACCTAAAATTGACTAAATTTTGCACTAAAGGTGCAATCTGTCCAGTTTTAGTAAATTGACCATATCTTGGTCTATACAACTCAGAATGACCTGAAATTTTGCCCCGTGTGCAATAAGACATAGAGCTACAATTTTTCTTCTTTTACCAGAAGCTAAAAACCAAGAGAAATAGGACTTTATGCTAGACCAATCTAGCACACCAAAAATTGAGAATTTGACATTTACATACAATGATGCTTGAAGCAATTTGGTAATGAATGCCAACTTATCAAAATGGTAAATTGCACTATATTGGCAGCATATTAAATTACAATATGTGACATGTTGATACTAGAAACAACTTATCCATAGTACCTAAAAAGGTCAACATATGCATTGACTTATGAATTACATAATAGCTAGTAAACTCAAAAAAGTTGATGAATCAAACAATTAATTTATAATGTTCCCTAGTTTGCCTAGTTGACTAGTTTGGATAGGTTAGCATGCCAATAGGATTCTGATAGCTGTTCTGTAAATGACTTCATGCCATACTGGGTTTTTACGGTTTATTATGCCGCACTGTGACTTTAATAGCCTATGGCTATACATATTGTGTATTTATTCTTGGCTTATCGCCAGATTGACTATATGGCTTTTTAGCCACGCTATTTGCACACCGGGAGACACTTTGTGATTGATGGTGTGATGGCCCAAGGTACTAGGTACCCAGTGCCAGTATATCCATTTATCTAGTCTGGTCAGTATATAGGCTACACGGGTAGTAATTCAAGTACTATTAAATTCAAATAGCTAAATCCAGTCTACTGACATACAGAACCACCAAAAATTTGTAAACATTTTATTTACTTTATTTTAGTGTATATTTCTTTATATTTGGCACCACTAAGCAAAATTACTTAGCGCGTTACTTTTGTAACGCGTAGGTATTGGAGACACAGCTAGGGAGCCCAGCAGACCTACAACTGGGTGAGACATCAGATCTGCACAGGAGTCTAAAGTCATCTGCACTGCATTGCATACATGGTAGGACTTAGGATATCTTGTATTTTGTACTTTTGTTGTATATTTGAAATTCGGCCCTGTATTTTGTAATGTTATGAAAGCTCTAAAGTTTGTAATATTTTGTACAAATTAAATAACATGAGGATTTTCTGGATATATTTAAATTATTATGGACTGTATTATGGAATTGTTTAATAACTGTAAAAGTCTATTGACTTTACTGAGAAATAGAGACTGTGAAATATTTGAGATTTTGATATTATCATATTAAACTGTTTTCAACAGGTTTGGAAGGACAGTTTGTCCGAAATATAGACGGCACCTTCCCAAATTTTTATTACCAATCTTGAAACACTGATTTTATTAAAGTATGAAAATAGTATCAGCATGATATGAATATTACATAAAAGACTTCTTAAAATCAAATTGAGCTCAGGAAATGAAATAATCATAGATTAGGTGTTCCGGCACGCCGTGTAGCACACCTTGCTCGGCTATTCTGTAGACGGGTGAGGGGTATTACATGGATTCACTTCAATTTCTTCCACTGGTAGTACATGAGATGGGTCTGATCGATACCTCCTCAACATGGACACATGGAAGACGTTATGTGTCTTCTCTAACTCTAGAGGTAGTGCCAAACGATATGCCAAAGGACCCACCCTTTCTAGAACCTCATATGACCCAATGAAACGAGGACTCAGTTTCCCCTTTCTATCGAATCTCATAATTCTCTTCCAAGGGGAAACCTTGAGGAATACTTTCTCACCCACTGCATACTCAATATCCCTTCTCTTTAAATCAATGTAGGACTTTTGATAGTCTGATGTAGTCTTAAGTCGATCTCTGATCAATCTGATTTTCTCTTCGGTCTACTGAATAATTTCGGGCCCAATCATCTTTCTTTCACCTACCTCAGCCCAACACAACGGGGTTCCACATTTTCTGCCATACAAAGCTTCATATGGAGGCATCCCAATGCTTGATTGGTAGCTATTGTTGTAAGCAAACTCAATCAAAGGCAAGTGTGTATCCCAACTGCCCTCAAATTTAATCACACAAGCCCATAGCACGTCACTAATACAATTTCTTTTCTTTTTCTTTTTCTTTTTCCATTCTTCTTTAATTTAATTCTTGATCCCGAAATTTTCTTTTCTCTGATTTTGTTGGACAATTAGGTTAGGAGTCAGCACTCAAGGTAAATTGACCAAATTGCCCCTCGCTGGTTCGATCCGACTTACAAATAATTCAATATTTCTTCCTGATCCCTGACCTAATTATTTGATTGGGTTAACAATTATTTTTTGTGATTTTCTCTTTTTCACTATGTTCGCAATAGTCCTAAGGACCGCGGTGTTACATTTTATGGTTCGAAATTTGAATTTAAATTGACCTTGCTGTCCTTCCCGAGAAGGTCACCCATCGCTGTGACTCTTGGCTCATTTAACTTCTTGTGTTCTGTTTTTCTTATTTATACTTAGCTATCTGACAATTACTAATTATTTGTTTTCAGGGCTTATCTAGGTGTCTTAGACGCGATTCTACTTCTCTTAATTGTCTGGACCGACACCGATCACCGAAACAGTGAAATATACCAGGCTATACAAATAGGGGTGTTATATGGCAAGCTTATGTGTAGTGCCATGTGACACCATCTCATGGTGCCACATGTCACCCTCTTAAATGACCAAATTACCCTTGTGTCTTAATTTTGAGTTCTCAACCCAAAATAATTATTTCTCTTCTACTAATCAATTTATATCAAATATAAATTAATTGATTAAACTCTATTAATTAATTTCTCATAATTAAATTCATATTTAAACACTTTAAATATAAATTTAACTTGTACTATACATCCAATAACCTAGATTTGATTTCAAGCCATGCTAAGGACTTTGCAATCTAATTGCAAATCAAACCTATTTAATTAATCAATTAAACTCTTTAACTAATTAATTAAATCACATTTAACTTGGTGATTACTTGTGTATGTGTGTGACTCACTAGGCTCATCACTAATTGGCAATGAGATATGATGTCAACTCTTAATATCATCAGAACTCTTTCTTACCATAAATGATTTCTCTAAATCATTTTATGCACCTCATAGACCATGGTTAACACCTAGCATAGCATGCCATGGCCACCCAATCACTAATAAGGAATACCTTAAATGAACCTTTTATCATATGTTACCATGCATTAGAATCTCTCTGTTGCAAAATCCCAATTCGAGCTGGAGTCATGGTTTATGTCAAACCCCATTTGCTATGAATATTATGTTCTCTTTTAATTCCAATTCTTGATTAAAAAGATTTTCTCATCAGAAACTCTTTTATGATTAAGTCTATCTGTCCTAGCTAGGAACTTGAAACATCAAGAACAATTAAATGAACATAGGATTTTATCTCTATTTACTTAGGATAATAGATTCCATCTTGATCAACACCTACCTCCATATATAACTAGTAGGAGCCAACACATGCCCAAATACCCATACACAGTACAAGTATGAAAGCAGTATCAAACTCAAACAACTTATATACAAGATAACTATGCTATCTAAGGTCTAAAGATTATTTGCGCTGATATGATTTATGACAATGCATTGACAAGAGTAAACTCCATGTGCTTGTCATAAATGTCACTTGGTTCAGCCTACTTATCATGCATAAGTGCCTATCATGTTTGTTATATGGCATGAACCTCACCATTCCATCTTATTTATATCTCATATAAATACGTTGGGAATAAACATGAATACAATCTTTCTGGATAAGTCATATCCTGTGTAAAGTATCCTCGATTGTGAACCAATTTATGATACTTTGTGCTAGAAATACTGTCACTCATATTCTTAACAACTTAAGAATAGAATTTCTAACAAAATATCAATGGACCTTTTCTATTATACATAAATATATTATGTAAATGGAAAAATGAAAATATCTTTTATTAATAACACATATACAAGATACATACTAAATGATATACTCTAGGGCATACTACTAATAATATATATATATATATATATACACACATAAGTAGCAAAATCATTTAACACTCTACTCAGATAATAAACAAAATATTCTGTTGCATATGTTTAACATCATATATAGACAAAAAAATCAAGGAACCAAACCACATATATCAAGTTAGTAATGCTCCTGAATTCTTTTCTAATGGGTGCTGCTCCTATTCTTCTGGATCCTTCTCCTTTTCTTTATTTGCATTAGTTAGAAAACAACTAACGCTGAGTACGAATGTACGCAGTGGTGCACAACAGAAAATAAATAATAAATCAAGTAAAAACATTTTATAATATGTCATGAAAATAAATACACAATTACTCTTACATATGCTCATAAAAATATACATAAAATATAGAAAACAGTTTCATGTAATTCTTTTGCTCCACAAAGGATCAGTTTAAAACACATTTGCATTTTCTCAAGTCTAGTGTTAATCTCATCAGCCATATGCAAGACCAATCTGATGGGCCATCTTCAAATCTCATCTCACTTCATACATAAGGGAGTCTATATCATATTAATGTGTGCACACAATCCATATCATATCCTTATCCATATCCATATCAATATCAATATCAATATAATCGATTGATTTATCTCAACCTCATTAAATGAGGATGTTATAACATATCAATATCCACCCAAACATCAATATCACCTCAACAAATGAGGGAGGGGTAATAACCATGTCAAGCATTAGCTGTGAGTTATGAAAACATTATCACAATTTCTTTCTTTCATGTAAGAGTATAAAAATCACAATATAGATCTATTTACTATAAAATCATAATATCATACACACATCTACATCCAATTCACAAAAATACAATGTAATTCAAATTTTCATATAAGAATCCTTCGTAACAATAATAAACTTAATCAGTTGTAGAAATAAATTGTACACTGGAAAATATAAAATATGTAACTATAAAACTAATTTATTTATCTTATTTTCAATATAATATATATACTTAAACATACAATAATTTAATACTAGTTGTGTACAAACCTCTTTTCCTCCAAATTAAGCTGATTTAACCCCTTTGCAAGCACCTCCACTTTCCTCCTTATGAACTGTTGTCATTCAAAAAAATACAAATATTTTAGAATAGATTTCTTATCTATTCTTTTTATTTGGTCTACATTAGCAAATAAACACTTTCGCCCACTAGTTTCACTGCTTTCTTAAGAATTGTCTACTCGGTCAACCATAATTAATTCTCTAGTTACTTAACCATTTTATATACATCACTTTAAGTTTATTTAGGCATTTTATCAAATACTTGATGTGCACAATTAACATGCTTAAATGAACTAGTCCCTTTTATTTTACAGACCCCCAGAAAATACCTTTGTATTCTCCATCAAATGCACTCTAATCCTGCTATTTAACATCAACCAATCCACATCCAACCAATATCAAAATAATTCATCAAAATGGCTACCCAAAATGCAATATTTCTTCATTTCTAACACCTTTTTATACACTTTAACTAATGGAGAATTCAATTTAATATGAAATCAAGTGTTTTAATGCTATATTTCATGCTTAGGACACTTAACTAGCTTCTTTAAATTGTTAATTTGGATCAAAACCTACATTCTCCCAAAGTTCCCATCTTGGCCAAATTCTTCTCTTAAAAACCCTAGGTTAATTTTGTTTCATCTCCCTAAATTAGTGCTAATTTCATGTTTGGAGTGATAAAAACTTATTAGAAATGCTAGAAAAACTAGTTAAACCTAATTAACTTCATCAATTCTTCATTTCCTACCAAATGCCAAATCAAACCAACATAAACCCTAGATTTTCTTTCTTCAAAGTCATGAATTTAAGGAAGAAGAAAAAGTAAAAATTAATTGTATAGAAGTGATTAGAAACCAATTGAGAAGCTTCAATTCTTCCTCCTCTTTCTCCTTCCTCAATTTGGCAACTCTCTCTCCCTTTTCTTCTTTTTGTTTTTCCTTCTTATTTTATGAATTCTTAAATATCTATGGCTAAAAATAACATGTGCAAGTCACATGCCAACTCTTCCATATGCTGATTATGCCCTTAGCCTTCATTAAAAATGCCATTCATGTCATTTTTTGTATTCTAATGTAACTTATGTCTTTCTTTTTATTTCTTTAACTTATTAATTCTTTATTATACCTTACTTAAGTCTAATTTAAATGTCTTACAAGGTCCCTTACTAATTGGAGTAGAAGACAGACCCGAAATACCGATTTAAGTTATTTCCCAAGCTAGTGACTCATCGCTGTAGCTTAAGCACATTTAACTGATTTCTAACCCATTTCTTTTGATTACTTTTAACATTATTTAACCTTTATATAATTAATTTATGACTCCTCACTTCAAATTAAGAGTGGCTCTAGCCATCCTAATCATCCAGACAAACATCAGTCACCAAAATAGTAGAATTGTAACACCCTCCCGGTAACCACTCAGTACATCCTACTGTTTCGGTGACCGGTGTCGGTCCGGACAGCTAGAATGTCCGGAAAAATATTTAAACTAAAGTCAGGAACCAAAATTAACTCAAATATTAATAAGAAAAATTTAATAAAAATTTTAGAAATAAAATACAACCAGGTAAAACAAGCCGGTGCCCAAGCGATGGGTAACCGGAGGGAAGTTGCGGTTCTCGCAACGAGGAGCCCTAGACCTGGGGGAAAAATTATAAAATAATTTTTGGGACTCCAGAGAAGGGTTATTAAGGTTTCCATGGCATTAGAATGCCAAGAAAATACCTAGAAAAATTTTTCAATCGGTACAGACAATTTTGACCCGTTAAGCCAAACGGAGGGCATTTTGGTCATTTCGCCTTCAGAGGTGATTTTTGGCCGACTTGTCCAGTTAAGTAAATAATTATTATGACCCAAAATATGAATAAATATTGCTAAAAATTAAATTGAAATGTGGTAGAAAAGAAAAGGAAAGAAAAATGAAATAAAAAGCCAATTTTGACATAATGTGATGTCATTAACATACCCCCAACCAATCAAAATTTGACAAGCCTTCTTAAACCACTTAAAAGAGTCAAAATGAAGACCAAAATCACTAAAATTTCCAGCAGCCCTCACCTTCACAAAGAGCTCACCCGTAGCTCTCAAATCCCATAGCCAAACTTCCATTGATTTTCAACCAAAGCTTACTTTCTTTCTTCATTTCACCACTAAACCCTAACCCCTTTCATTAAACCTTGACCATATCACTTGGAGAAGCTCTTGGCAGCCAAGAAGAAGAAGGAAAGTGAGGTTTAGAAGCTTGGAAAAATCTGCCCTAAGTAAGGTTAGTGCATATATGAAGTTTAAAACTCATTAGTTCCATGATCTATGCTTGTAATGAATGAAAAATTGTGAAATAATGAAACAAATCCATGTGTATCTCTACCAAGAATTTAGGCAGCCCTATGGGAGATTGAGGTTGATTGTTTGATAAGCTTAGAATAGTTGGAAATCATGGTTAAAGTATTAACATGCATGGAGACTTAAGTAAGTATGTTAATCAAAGTGTATGAGTAAATTTAGTTGAACATTAGGGTTTAGGATGGTGAAATTGTGAATTAGCCTTGGAAATGGTTAGAGGACTTTTTAATGGTCAATTAGTGACCATTTTAGGTAGGTTGACCCTAATTAGAACTGAAAAATGGGATGGAAAGGTGAAGGTATAAACTGCCCTATGGACAGCAGCATAGGGACTGAAATTTCAGTCCCTTTGCACTGCCATAACTTGGGCAGTGGTAGTCCAATTGGTGTTTGGCCATTTGGACATGAAACTAGGCTTATAATGGCACATTTTTGCTGAAGAAAGCATGCCCAAAAGACCAAAGCAAAAGGGTCAAAACCCAGCCACAATCCGGAACCCTGAAACTGAATTCTGCAGAATTTGCCAAATGAACAGTAACTGTTCATTTGGCCATAAGTCACTGTAGATTTGGTCAATTGGTCTGAAATTTTTACAGCAACAAGTTAAGACATAGACAAACAACTTTCATGAAGGAACCTACCCCAAATTATGGCCAGAACCCATTCAACCAAGTGACTCAAGTCACTGTTCATACACTGTAGATATGGTAAAATTCTGCAGACTGCATATCCGGGCAGCTTGGGTTTTTGAGCCATATCTGGAGCTACAAAACTCCAAATGGAGTGATTCAAAAAGGAAATTCAACTAGACAAAATAAGGAACAACTTTCATGTTTTACATTTCTTCAAATTCCAACAGTAACAGTGTCCAATGGAACAGTAAAGTTAGGGCACCAAAACTGAAATTTTCTGCTAGTGTGGGTTACACTTTGAAATTGCAAAAACACTTAATGCCAACAAGTTTTAAACACCAAATGTGGTATGTTGGGAGTGCCAAAGTTGATGTACACATTTTTATGCTAAAAGTCAACATTTTTGTTGACCAATGATGAATAGTAACACAAAAAAAAGTTGAAATTCACAAATTGACGAAGTTAAGAGTTTCAAATGCCCTAGTATACCTAACAAGATTGGTTTGGATAGTTTGGCATGCCAATAGGTTCAGTTAGCAGTACTGCACATGGCAAAAATGCCATTCTGTGATTTCATGGCTTTTAGCCATTCTGACTTTGCATTGAGACTTGGCCTTGTGCCTGATATCATTCTGACTTGTTAGCATTGCATTTACCTGCCGGAGATGCATATGTGACCGATGGTGTGACGGCCGAGTACTAGGTACCCGGTGCGGTTACCCGTTATCGATCCGATCGTCTAGTGTAGGTTACTTGGGGCAACCAAATGAATAAAAGTGAACAAAGTTAATGAATTAATGAATATACCAAGATCAAACAAAGAAAGCATACACATTGTATACACATTTATTTTCTTGCTATTTTCTTCTATTATATTATTGCACCACTAAGCATTATTGCTTAGCGCGTTGCTTTTGCCACGCGTAGGTACTGGAGATCTCGATCGTGAGCCCAGTAGACCACAGACTGGGTGAGTCCATCTGACAGTTCTGCTCAGTGTCCGTGTCACCTCACTACCTGCAGTGCATTGGTAGGGCACTAGATGCCATTTTGTCATCTTGTAATTAACTTTTTATTTTCTCATATGTATTTAGGATTTATGTAATGTATTTTGAGGTTCATGTAAATAATAAAGATTTATGGTTATGTATGGTATTAATTTGAGTATTTAATGGTTGTTTATATATGAGAACCCTGAGAAAGGGATGTTTTGAAAAAATGAAAAGGGTGTTGAGACCTGAAATTGACAAATTACTGAGATATTGATATTGAGTTTTATTGATGATATTGGAGTAGAGAATGAATGAAATTGTATATTGGAAGTGCTTTTAACAGGTTCCGAAGAACTGTTTTCTCCATTTTTAGCCGGTACTCCGCCGGATTTTCCTTAAAATCTTCGGAACCTCAAATGAAATAATACTTTTGATAAATGGTTAAAATAAATCATATTTCATAAATTAATTTCAAAAGCATGACACAAATTAAGTAAGGTATATTAGAGTGTGCGATTACAGTGTGGCATTACTTATTCGGGTATCTTGTACGCAGTAAGGGTGTCACATTTAGTGGTATCAGAGCACGGTTTAGGCGTTTCTGGGCCTAGATTGAGTCCATACCATGCATTGCATTTGTAAGAGTCGAGGTGACACTAACGCAGATCTGTTTATCTTTCTTATTTTGAATAGGATATGGACCCTACATCACAGAGAGCCGTTGAGGAGGAAGTGGAGAGTCATGCTCCACTGCGGCGGTGAGGCCCGAGGCGGAGAGAATCTGCTCCACCGGCTCAAGCGAGCACCTCGGCCTCCACAGCCATGTTCCAACAAATGGCCGACTTCTTGGACAAATGGCGGGTAATGCCGGCACCACCACCACCACCGGCTCCATAGCGTAAATCACACTGGAAAGGCTAAGGAAGTTTGGAGTGTGGACTTCTATGGCAAGAGAGAAGATGACTGCATTGCGGTAGAATTGGTTGAGCAGAGCAGGCAAAGTCTTAAAACAACTCCACTTGCACCCCAGAGCGTAACATAGAAGCTGCTATATCCTTGTTACAAGACGATGCCTACGGATGGTGGGACACTGTGTCCAGTGAAGTACAGCCCGAAGCTGTAACTTGGGACTTCTTCCTCTCTGAGTTCAAGAAGAAATACGTGGGTACTATATACCTGGAAGAGAGAAGAAGGGAATTCATTAACACGAGGCAGACGGTTGTCGGTGGCGAGTATGAGAAGGAGTTTGTTGGTTAAGCCGCTATGGAAGGAAATAGTCCCTAACGGTGAAAGGTGCAAGAGATTTGAAGAGGGACCGAATGACAATATCAAGATCTGACTCAACGCCTTGGGAATCACAGAATTTAGCAAGCTAGTGGAAGCTGCACTAAGGGTTGAAAAAGTGAGAATCAATGAGCGGACCGGAAGGAGAGAGCGAGAAGAGGGGACCAGTCGGTCTAGTTCCACCCCTGGATTTGGGAAGAAGTTTAAGGGTCCTCCTGCACAGAGTTCGGGTCAGCCACAGGGTCAGGGTCAGTCTCAGGGGCCCAGGCCACAGTTCACCCCTAGGAGAGGTCAGTCCACACCATCAGTGGGCAGCTCTCTAGGGATGGGGTTCAGGGGACCAGCCCCAGCATCTTCTGCGTGTCCACACTGTCAGAAATGGCACAAGGGGGAGTGTTGGAGAGTGACTGGTGCTTGCTTGAGATGTGGGTCAACAGAACATCAATCGAGGAGCGCCCACGCAGAACTACTCTGACTACTCAGACACAAGTGAGCGGACACTGCTCCTGCATTACCAAGGGGTAGAAGGTCGGGTAAATCCGAAGCTGTGGGACCATCTCAGAGGCCTACATCTGAGCCAGCAGAGAGGCCAGATAACAGACCACCTGCCAGAAATTATGCCTTGAGAGCTTAGGAGGAACAAGATGCCCCGGACGTCATCAGGGGTACGTTCTCCCTCTACAATACTCCTGTGCATGCATTGGTGGATCCAGGATCCACTCATTCTTACATTTGCATCAACCTACCCGTAGAAAGGGGATATTGGTAGGGAGAGTGACCAAGACATTCTAGTCACTAATCCATTGGGCCACGATGTGGTAGTGAACAAATTATACCAGGTTTTCCCGTTGAGGATTGAGGGGTATGAATTCTTGTCAGACCTAATTGAGTTGCCCTGCCATGAGGTTGCCGTGATATTGGGAATGGATTGGGTGTCACGTCATCGAGCAATAGTTGATTGCAAATTGAAGAGAATTTCTCTAAAAACTTGAGAGGGTAATGAGATCACGGTTGTGGGGAAAGGAATGATTTCTGTCCAATGTCATCTCGACCACGATTGCAAGAAGAATGATGAGAAAAGTGTGAAGCCTACCTAGCACATGTGGTGGATACTAGGCGAGCTAAGCCAAACACGAGTGACATACCCACAGTAAAGACTTCCCGGATGTGTTTCTGAAGAATTGCACAGTTTGCCACGAAAGGGAAGTCGAGTTTGCTATTGAGGTAATGTCTGCACAAGACCCATTTCCATTGCTCCTTATAGGATGGCACCCAGAATTGAGGGAGTTGAAAACGCAATTGCAAGAGTTCTGGATAAGGGGTTCATACGCCGATGTGTCACCATGGGGAGCTCGGTCTTTGTTGTGAAAAAGAAGGATGGGACTTTGAGGCTATGCATTGATTCTGGCGATTGAATAAAGTGGTATGAAGAATAAATATCCGTTGCCTAGAATTGATGATCTGTTTGATCGGTTGAAGGGAGCAGGAGTATTTTCTAAGATTGATCTCGATCGGTATCATCGGTGAGGGTGAAAGATGTAGATGTGCCCAAGGCGCATTCAGGACCGGTATGGGCATTATGAGTTTCGGTGATGCCCTTTGGCTTAACAAATGCACCAGCGTATTCATGGACCTTATGAACCGTATCTTCCATCCACACTTAGATCGGTTCGTAGTGGTCTTTATTGATGACATTCGGTGTACTCAAGACCGAGGAAGAACATGATGAACATTTAAGGATTGTTACGCAAACCTGCGGGAAAAGAAGTCGTATGCTAAGTTGTCCAAGTGTGACTTTTGGTGAGTGAAATTGCATTCCTTGGACACATAGTGTCACCGATGGGATTAGGTGGATCCCAAGAAAATAGAAGCGATGATGGAATGGAAGCCTCCCGAGAAATACAAGCGAGGTCGAAGCTTCTTGGGGCTAGTGGGTATTCTGAGAAGATTTGTGAAGGATTTTCCCTAATATTTGCTCCAATGACCAAGTTGTTACACAAGAATGTCAGATTTGACTGGAATGACAAGTGTCAGACTAGTTTTGAGAAATTGAAGGCTATGTTGACAGAGGCACCAGTGTTAACACAGCCAGTGTCCGGAAAGGACTTTGTGGTCTATAGTGATGCCTCACATAATGGGCTAGGGTGTGTATTGATGCAAGAGGGGAAGGTGGTCGCCTATGCTTCCAGGCAGTTAAGGCCACATGAACAGAACTACCCTACCCATGATCTAGAGCTTGCAGCAATTATCTTCGCACTGAAGATATGGAGGCATTACTTGTATGGTGAAAAGTGCTACATTTACACAGACCACAAAAGCCTGAAATATTTGCTAACCCAGAAGGAGCTCAACCTTAGACAGAGGCGATGGATTGAGTTCCTGAAGGATTATATTTGTGTAATTGACTACCATCACGGGAAGGCAAATGTAGTTCTTGATGCTTTGAGCGAAAGTCCATCACGACTTTGAGATCATTGAATGCCCGTCTATCCTTGGTTCGAGATGGAGCTATTTTGGTGAGTTGCAAGTGAGGCCAAACACTCTGGCCAGATTTTAGATGGGCAAAGCGGATAAGAAGTTAATGGCTATTATGAGCAAGATCTCGGAGGAAAAGCAGCGACTATGAGGCGAAGGCGGATGGGTGTCTGTATTTCAAAGGAAGACGTGTGTACGGATAATGGGGAATTGAAGGCTAGTATTCGAAAGAGGCACACACGGTGTATATGCTATGCACCGGGAAGTACAAAGATGTATCATGACACGAAGCTTGATGTATTGGTGGCACGGTATGAAGAAAGACATAGTGACTATGTGACTAAATGCTTGACATGTCGGCCAAGTCAAGGCAGAACATCAAGTTCCATCGGGTTTGCTACAGCCTATACGCATACCTGAATGGAAATGGGATCGGGTCACCATGGATTTTGTAAGTGGTCTGCCTCTCACCCGGAAGAAACATGATGCAGCATGGGTGATAGTTGATAGATTGACAAAGTCAGCACACTTTCTGCCAGTTAGGACTGACTACTCACTAGAGAGGTTAGCAGAATTGTATATCAGTGAGATAGTTAGACTGCATGGAATCCCACTTTCCATCATATCTGATCGAGACCCAAGGTTTACATCGAGATTTTGGAAGAAGTTGCATGAATCCTTGGGTACACAACTCCATTTCAGCACAGCTTTCCATCCTCAGACGGATGGGCAATCAGAAAGAGTAATCCAGGTAAACAATTGAAACCCATGAAATTGATACAAATATTGAATTGAAATGATAACAATAACGTGAAATACTTGTCAGGTCCTTGAGGATATGCTGAGGAGTTGTGTCATTGAGTTTAAGGGAAGTTGGGATAGATACCTCCCACTGGCAGAATTTGCATACAACAATAGCTACCAAGCTAGCATTCAAATGGCCCCATATGAAGCGCTGTATGGGAGAAAATGTAGAACTCCAGTGTGCTGGACTGAATTGGGCGAAGACAAACTGGTAGGGCCAGACCTGGTGAAACAGGCTGAGGAGAAGGTGAAATCAATCAAAGCCAACTTGAAGGTTGCCTCGCAGACATGTAAATCTTATGCCAACCTGAAGAGAAAAGAGATAGAATATATGGTTGGCGACAAAGTGTTCCTCAAGGTGTCACCATGGAAGAAAGTGTTGAGGTTTGGAAGGAAAGGTAAGTTAAGCCCTAGGTTCATTGGCCCATATGAAGTCATTGAACGTGTGGGTCCAGTGGCCTATAGGCTAGCTTTACCACGGAGTGGACAAGATCCACAATGTGTTCCACGTGTCCATGCTCGGAAGGTACCGCTCGGACCCTTCACATGTCATCTCCAGAGAAGAAATTGAAATA
Source organism: Hevea brasiliensis (assembly GCF_030052815.1). Classification (NCBI taxonomy): domain Eukaryota; kingdom Viridiplantae; phylum Streptophyta; class Magnoliopsida; order Malpighiales; family Euphorbiaceae; genus Hevea; species Hevea brasiliensis. The sequence continues at coordinate 46,426,721 of NC_079494.1, forward strand.
CAGCCGGATTTGACATATGAAGAAGAACCTCTACGGATCCTAGCTCGGGAAGTGAAAGAGTTGAGGAACAAACAGATTCCATTGGTGAAAGTGCTTTGGAGGCACCACAACACCGAGGAGGCAACTTGGGAAAATGAAGAGAAGATGAGGCAACAGTTCCCTCAACTGTTTGCATCAGGTAAATTTCGAGGACGAAATTTAAATTAGAGGGGAAGAGTTGTAACACCCTCCCGGTAACCACTCAGTACATCCTACTTGTTTTGGTGGCCAGGTGTCGGTCAGACGACTAGAACGTCGGAAAAATATTTAAACTAAAGTCAGGAACCAAAATTAACTCAAATATTAATAAGAAAAATTTAATAAAAATTTTAGAAATAAAATACAACCAGGTAAAACAATAGGTGCCCAAGCGATGGGTAGCAGGAGGAAGTTCTTGTTCTCAACGAGGAGCCCTAGACACAGGGAAAAATTATAAAATAATTTTTGGGACTCCAGAGAAGGGTTATTAAGGTTTCCATGGCATTAGAATTCCAAGAAAATACCTAGAAAAATTTTTCAATCGGTAGAGACAATTTTGACCCGTTAAGCCAAACGGAGGGCATTTTGGTCATTTCGCCTTCAGAGGTGATTTTTGGCCGACTTGTCCAGTTAAGTAAATAATTATTATGACCCAAAATATGAATAAATATTGCTAAAAATTAAATTGAAATGTGGTAGAAAAGAAAAGGAAAGAAAAATGAAATAAAAAGCCAATTTTGACATAATGTGATGTCATTAACATACCCCCAACCAATCAAAATTTGACAAGCCTTCTTAAACCACTTAAAAGAGTCAAAATGAAGACCAAAATCACTAAAATTTCCAGCAGCCCTCACCTTCACAAAGAGCTCACCCGTAGCTCTCAAATCCCATAGCCAAACTTCCATTGATTTTCAACCAAAGCTTACTTTCTTCCTTCATTTCACCACTAAACCCTAACCCCTTTCATTAAACCTTGACCATATCACTTGGAGAAGCTCTTGGCAGCCAAGAAGAAGAAGGAAAGTGAGGTTTAGAAGCTTGGAAAAATCTGCCCTAAGTGAGGTTAGTGCATATATGAAGTTTAAAACTCATTAGTTCCATGATCTATGCTTGTAATGAATGAAAAATTGTGAAATAATGAAACAAATCCATGTGTATCTCTACCAAGAATTTAGGCAGCCCTATGGGAGATTGAGGTTGATTGTTTGATAAGCTTAGAATGGTTGGAAATCATGGTTAAAGTATTAACATGCATGGAGACTTAAGTAAGTATGTTAATCAAAGTGTATGAGTAAATTTAGTTGAACATTAGGGTTTAGGATGGTGAAATTGTGAATTAGCCTTGGAAATGGTTAGAGGACTTTTTAATGGTCAATTAGTGACCATTTTAGGTAGGTTGACCCTAATTAGAACTGAAAAATGGGATGGAAAGGTGAAGGTATAAACTGCCCTATGGACAGCAGCATAGGGACTGAAATTTCAGTCCCTTTGCACTGCCATAACTTGGGCAGTGGTAGTCCAATTGGTGTTTGGTCATTTGGACATGAAACTAGGCTTATAATGGCACATTTTTGCTGAAGAAAGCATGCCCAAAAGACCAAAGCAAAAGGGTCAAAACCCAGCCACAATCCGGAACCCTGAAACTGAATTCTGCAGAATTTGCCAAATGAACAGTAACTGTTCATTTGGCCATAAGTCACTGTAGATTTGGTCAATTGGTCTGAAATTTTTACAGCAACAAGTTAAGACATAGACAAACAACTTTCATGAAGGAACCTACCCTAAATTATGGCCATAACCCATTCAACCAAGTGACTCAAGTCACTGTTCATGCACTGTAGATATAGTAAAATTCTGCAGACTGCATATCCGGGCAGCTTGGGTTTTTGAGCCATATCTGGAGCTACAAAACTCCAAATGGAGTGATTCAAATAAGGAAATTCAACTAGACAAAATAAGGAACAACTTTCATGTTTTACATTTCTTCAAATTCCAACAGTAACAGTGTCCAATGGAACAGTAAAGTTAGGGCACCAAAACTGAAATTTTCTGCTAGTGTGGGTTACACTTTGAAATTGCAAAAACACTTAATGCCAACAAGTTTTAAACACCAAATGTGGTATGTTGGGAGTGCCAAAGTTGATGTACACATTTTTATGCTAAAAGTCAACATTTTTGTTGACCAATGATGAATAGTAACACAAAAAAAGTTTATATTCACAAATTGACGAAGTTAAGAGTTTCAAATGCCCTAGTATTGCTTACAAGTTTGGTTTGGATAGTTTGGCATGCCAATAGGGTTCAGTTAGCGATCGCACATGGCAAAAATGCCATTCTGTGATTTCATGGCTTTTAGCCATTCGACTTTGCATTGAGACTTGGCCTTGTGCACGATATCATTCTGACTTGTTAGGCATTACATTTGCACTGCCGGAGATGCATATGTGACCGATGGTGTGACGGCGAGGTACTAGGTACCCGATGCGGTTACCGTTATCGATCCGATCGTCTAGTGTAGGTTACTTGGGGCAACCAAATGAATAAAAGTGAACAAAGTTAATGAATTAATGAATATACCAAGATCAAACAAAGAAAGCATACACATTGTATACACATTTATTTTCTTGCTATTTTCTTCTATTATATTATTGCACCACTAAGCATTATTGCTTAGCGCGTTGCTTTTGCCACGCGTAGGTACTGGAGATCCCGATCGTGAGCCCAGTAGACCACGCATCGGGTGAGTCCATCCGATTACGCTCGATGTCCGTGTCACCTCACTACTGCGATTGCATCGGTAGGGCACTAGATGCCATTTTGTCATCTTGTAATTAACTTTTTATTTTCTCATATGTATTTAGGATTTATGTAATGTATTTTGAGGTTCATGTAAATAATAAAGATTTATGGTTATGTATGGTATTAATTTGAGTATTTAATGGTTGTTTATATATGAGAACCCTGAGAAAGGGATGTTTTGAAAAAATGAAAAGGGTGTTGAGACCTGAAATTGACAAATTACTGAGATATTGATATTGAGTTTTATTGATGATATTGGAGTAGAGAATGAATGAAATTGTATATTGGAAGTGTTTTTAACAGGTTCCGAAGAACTGTTTTCTCCATTTTTAGCCGGTACTCCGCCGGATTTTCCTTAAAATCTTCGGAACCTCAAATGAAATAATACTTTTGATAAATGGTTAAAATAAATCATATTTCATAAATTAATTTCAAAAGCATGACACAAATTAAGTAAGGTATATTAGAGTGTGCCAGTACACCGTGTGGCATTACTTATTCGGGTATACTGTACATGAGTAAGGGGTGTCACAAGAATGCCGAGAATTGTCTAAAGTGAGGGCATTACAATATTTTTCATTGAGGGAGAGTCCTTCCTTAAATTTGATAATTTAAGCTTACACAAATCAACTCATAATCTCCAAATTACAAAATCATCGATCAATATGGGTAAAAATTTTATGGTTGATATTGTAGATGATGGGACTTTGATTCATGAACTGAGAGTCCTTATTGATGGAGAAAGCTCTCTAGGCTTTAATTAATGCATTCCTTTTGAATTGGAGTCCCAATTAAAAGGAATGAAAATCTATATGTAACACCCCGAACCTCCGAGCTATGAATAGTACCATTTTTGGTCTGTGACTAGTACTATTCAAAGACACCTTGAGAACCAAAAATAAAAGGAAAAAAATTAACTGAGATAGACACAATAAAAATTAAAAGGACCAAAAATCTAAGGACTTATAGGATATTATGAAGAAGATGGATTATGACCCGATGAGGGGCATTTTGGTCAATTCACTTCAAGAGTTGATTTTTTTTTTTTACCAAAATGTCAATTAAATTAAATTAAAATAATATATTGAATTGTGAAGAAATTTTTAGGAAAAGTTAAGTGTAAATGTAAAAAAGAAAAGAAAGGAAATAAAAATTTAAGTTTAATGACATTTATGACACAATTAAAATTTATAATTTAAATAAACTATTTTTGGGGATAAATATATATAAGAGATAAGATAAATTTGACTAAAATTAAAAAGCCATTTCTTCCTCTTTCCCCTTCTTTGTGCCGCCACCCATCTCCCCACACACACACACTCTCTCTCTCTCTCTCTCTCTCTCTCTCTCTCCATTTCCCCCATTTGCAACTTCCCTCCACTCTTGATTTCTCCACTTTTCTTATATGGGTTCCCCATCTAAATAGTAGAAAACATCAGAGTGCTCTTTGATTGAAGGATTTAAGCAAGAAGAATAAGGAATTCGGAGTGGAAATTGAAGATTAGAAGTTGGACAATTGAGGTAAGTTTCTTTTCTTTCTCAATTAGTTATATAAATGTTGAATTAAGTGAGATTTTGATAAAAATTACATGAGAAAGCATGAGAATCATGCATATATGAAGAGGTGAGATTTTGGCCAATTTGTGAAAAACTTAGGGTTTGATGTGTTCTAGTTAAATTGATGATGAATTCAAGTTTAATTGAAGTGTATACATGTTTAGGGTAGTAGAATTACATGGGAATTGCATAAATTGGAAAATTTAAAAATTAGGGTTCATGGGAATTTAGGGTTTTTATTGTATAAAGAGTAATTGGTGTTTATATTGACAATTTATGGTCATTTAAAGTTCTTTGAGTGTGAATTGATAATTGTAAAATGAAAGGAATTAGTGAAATGGTATGGATTGGGGAAAATTGTAAACTAGGGTTGAGGAAAATTTAGGGGTGTGCTATGAAGTGCTATGGATGTATTAATATTAAATTATGGTCATTTTGGATAAGTTAAATGTGAATTGATGCTGGTTAGTGGAAGAAATTAAGGGAGGTGACAATTGAACCTTAGGGCAGAATTTTTGGACACTGAGTCTAGTGTGTTTGGCAGCTCATAAGTTGAGCTACACAACTCCAATTGGAGTGAAACCAATTGGAAATGAAACTTAAGACATAAGGCTAGAATTTTCATGAAGAGACCTAACCTAGAAATTGCCTTAAACTTGGCTTGAACCGAGAGATGAAATTCTAGAATCTGCAGTGTGTTGACGTGAATAGTAAAATTTACAATGTCATAACTCTCTCTAGAAAACTCTAAATTAGGTGATTCTTGAATCGATGGAAACCTAAAATATAGTAGAACATTTCATATTAAGAACTAGGACCAAATTATGAACTTAACCCAACCAAATCGCTGAGCAAATTTGAGTCAATAAATTTGCCAGAACCTGAAACCTGCAAAAATTAGGCACGTGAACAATAAATTTTGAATTGTCATAACTCACTCTAGAAAACTCCAATTTAGGTGATTCTTGAACTGATGGAAACTTGAAACATAGTAGAACATTTCATATGGAGAACTTTAGGCCAAATTATGGACTTAACTCAACCAAGTTGCTAGGCAAAATTTAGTCACTAAATTTGTCAGAATCTATCCACATAAATAGTAAAATTTATTTGACTATAACTTGGGCTACACAACTTCAAATGAGGTGCTTCAAAAAGGGAAATAAAGATGAGATCTAGAGGGACAATTTTCATGAAGAACACCTCGCTAAATTATCATTGGAACTAGGCAAAAATTTGGGTTCAAAGATTAGGGTACCAAGCTGTCTAAAATCCAAAACTCTTTAAAATTTACAAAGCTAACTTGGGATGCATTAGACATTCATGTAATGAGTACTTGGCAGCAATTGAGATGAGTATTGAGGTATTCTATTTGTGTATTTTCAATAGAAAAAAAGGTTGGGACAGACAAGGAGAAGTAAAGGGAAAGGAGATCATTGAAAGTTTATGCATAACTAACCTTTTTCTTTGTTTTAACCTTATAAATTCATTTGAATGAGTTTATTTGAATGAGTTTGATTTGAATGAGTTTATTTTGAGAAAGAGATATGGTTCTTCTCTTGCATTTGAGAAATTTATGTGTTGCCACCCCTTTATGAGTTTTATGATAATTTGAATATGTTTATTATTTTGCAAATGTGATTATTGATTTAGAAACTCTTGAAAATTTGTTTTTAAACCACAGTTAGCATGACAGTCTCTTTCGGAATTTCCCAGTAGTAATGGCTATTTGGGGTTTGGTAATTGACTTCGATTATATTAATAACGGTTAGTGGGGTGAGACTATATGAGTACTCATTAGCTAGCTAGCCCTTCCCTCATTAATAACGGTTAGTGAGGTTGAGATTGCTTTATCGTAGTGTATAACACGACATTGATTGTGAAATTTTGTGTGATGGCCTAAACTGTGTGTTGATGTTGGCAACACTTATATTTGTGAATTGTGATTTGTGAAGTATGATTTCTCATTTGAAAGGTGATTTTAATAAATGATTCTTATGGATTTAGAACTTTGTGTGATGTTTTCATGCTTATGGAAAATATGATTTATTATATTTTGGCAAGTTGTGCTTTATTTTAAGTTTTAAATTTATTAGTTGTGCACCACTTAGTGATATACTCAGCGATAGCTTATTTATGCTGTCGCAGGTAAGGGAAAAGAGAAGGCTGCTGAGTGAAAGACTTGAAAGCAGCATTTTGTATTGATTGTGGGTATATATAGTAGGTATACCCCTATAATTTTGTTTTGATGTATTTTGTAGCTATATGTATGGATGTTCAAACATTGAGCAGTTTGTATTAAAAAACATTACATTACTAAAGCATTTTGGGATTGTAAATATTTGAAATTTTATTTTGAGACTTATGGAAATGTAACTTTTGTAATATTTAGTTTATTATTATTCCAATGAATGTTTACTTGACATGTAAATGAGTTTTGGGTTTGCTAAAGTTTCAACCATCAAAACGCCGTTTTTCGTAGTATAAAAGTAAAATAAAATGCTATGTTTTGTTTAAAATCCCTTGTAGTATATTTAATGTGTTATCGGTAGGTGTAGTTTGGTAATTCATTAGGTATGCTATGGGAACATGTCATGCCTTACAAGGAATAAGGTGTGACACTATACCCATATTGGTTCAATTATAAAAATTCACTTCGCGCACCACACCCTCAATTGTTTGGATGCCAATGATGAGATGAATGATGAGTGAGCCGAGAGTCCTCCTTAATTATTATGAATATCTAGGAACCAAATAATGCCTCTTTGGAATTAGAATCCTAATTTTCCAAAGGGAGGAATTTAATAATCATGATAAAAGACAGAGTCACAATTCATCCTAGGGTCATCCCATCTACCTATGTTCTTGGAACAACCCCAAATGGTGAGACATCAAGCATTCCAATAGTAAATATGGGAACTAATATTGTAATTTAAACCCCATAATTATCAGTATTAAGTTATAAAAATCACATTCTTAAAGCCACTTACCTTTGTTGAGGGATGATGTGGGGCACCTAACACCTTCCCCACACGTATACGGACCCCAAACTCAGAATCTCTGTCTTAGAAGTGGTAAAATTATTTTTAGCAATAAATGGTTTCTTTAATTTTCCTCAAAATTAAAGTGGCGGCTCCTCACTTTCCACTTCGTTGGGAATCATCCAGTGCTACAAAACCCTTGTAACAATGCTATTTGGCCCTTAGCTGCTGTAACCTTCTTTTCTGTGTCCTGGTTGGCGGCTTAGGAAACTTCTTGTGCCAAACCAAATTCCATTTACTGACAGTTGTTGTCACAACTCAAATTATGAGCCAGACTGGCACTAAGATTTGGGTCAGCATAAGGCCCCCAAAGCCCATAGTAAGCTTAAACTATTCTTTAGCCCAACCCAAAAGTCCATCTTCAAGCCCATTTCAAGATACCAATCGGATAGAGTCTGGCCATATACTGGACAACCCAACTAGAAGTTTTTGGCTCACCTGACTTGTGATTACAAAATAAAATCATTTAGGGAGCTCAGCTCATTCTTACAATTATCAACAATTCAATATGATCACTGGGAGCTCAGCTCCCACATCCACATAACCCATTCAATCCACAAGTCCACATATACAGAATCAATAAGTTGCAGATTTCAAATAATAATTTATTACAGTCCCAAGTCAAATAAAATATCTTCTAACATATGCGGAGTTTGTAACACCCTTATATTAAATAGTTTGTACATTCTACTATTCCGATGACTAGTGCCTGTAGAATTACTTATAGTCAATTTGTTGGCCTGGACGCAAGTGTCTTATAGTAAAATAATTTCAATTAGGTCAGTAGCATTGAGCCAATATTTAAGCTTCTTACATTTATAAGTTAAGAAAGATGTCTAAAATAAAGTTGGAGATCTATTTCTTAGCTTTCCAGAATGGTATGACTCATTTTAATTGAAGATTTCTAGTGGGAGTTATGCTTAAGACACTATTCTAGAGTTAATGGTCATTTATACCATTTCCAAAATTGGTATACCAATTTAATCAAGTTAATTGACCTAGTTCCCTTAATTTCTGGGTTTTCGTCAAAATACCATTATAGTAGGCCTATATCTTATTGAAATTTTGGCACTAGTTTTAGGGCATTTGGAGTTCTATAGACCAAGATATGGTCTTTTTACCAAATCTGGTCAAGTTACCAAGACAAAGGCAATTCTGAGCAGTTTTCATTCTGGACAGTTTTGGTAACCCAACTTGGGCAAGCAAATTGACTTGGTTAATGGCATTTCTGGGCTTTATGGTCTTCACAAAAGTTGTAGCCCTATGTTTCCATTGGTATAAATTTTAGGTCATTTGGACCTGTCTATAGGGAGATATGACCAAATGAATGAACACTGTTCATTTGGTCAAAATTCTGGGTTCATCATTTGGTCATTTGAATTGGGACAAAATTTAGGTCAGGTTTTAGATAGAATTTGGGCATGGTTCCTTCATGAGAAATGGAGTGTTTTGGGTCAATTTTCACCTCCAATTGGCCTCATACCAATTAGGGTCACACAAGGTCAGTTATGGCTCAAAATGTATACTGCCATTAACAAAACTCAACCTGTACAAGAAAGCACTCCCAATATTCAATTTCCTCTAACTCCCAAACTACACATGGCATTCATGGCACTTCTATAAGCAGAAACTCATCTCAATTTGGTCAATTACAAGTAGAAGACAAAATCCCCAATTCATAATCACAAACCCTAATTTCAAATTCAGTCTCAATAATTCATTCATGCAAATCAATTTCTATAGTCTTAAAAGCCCTCTGTGATGTACTAGCTATCTCAGGTCTCACAGGTATTCTACGCCTCTGCAATGTCGGGGCAGACCTCTCAGTTGGTGGTAGAGCATATTAGTAGTATGCCCTAAAGGATATCATTTAGTATGTATATTATACATGTTTTATTAATAAAAAGGCAATTTCACTTTTCTGTTTACATAATATATTTATGTGTAATAGAAAAGGTCTATTGATATTTTATTAGAAATTCTATTCTTAAGTTGTTAAGAATATGAGTGACAGTATTTCTAGCACAAAGTATCATAAATTGGTTCACAATCGAGGATACTTCACACAGGACATGACTTATCTAGAAAGATTGTATTCATGTTTGTTCCCAAGGTATTTATATGGGATATAAATAAGATGGAATGGTGAGTCTCATGCCATATAACAAACATGATAGGCACTTATACATGATAAGTAGGCCGAACCAATGACACTTATGACAAGCACATGGAGTTTACTCTTATCAATGCATTATCATAAATCATATCAGTGCATATAATCTTTAGACCTGAGATAACACAGTTATCTTATATATAGGTGGTTTGAGTTTGATACTGCTTTCATACTTGTACTGTGTATGGGTATATGGACATGTGTTGGCTCCTACTAGTTATATATGGAGGTAGGTGTTGATCAAGATTGAATCTATTACCCTAACTAAATAGGGATAAAATCCTATGTTCATTTAATTATTCTTAATGTTTCAAGTTCCTGGCCAGAATAGACAGATTTAATCAGAAAAAAGTTTCTGATAAGAAAATCTTTTTAATCAAGAATTAGAATTAAAAGAGAACATAATATTAATAGCAAATGGGATTTGACATAAACCATGACTCCAGCTCGAATTGGGATTTTGTAACAGAGAGATTCTAGTGCATGGTAACATATGATTATGGGTTCATTTAAGGTATTCCTTATTACTGATTGGGCGCCATGGCATGCTATGCTAGGTGTTAACCTTGGACTATGAGATGCCTAAAATGATTTAGAGAAATCATTTATGGTAAGAAAAAGTTATGATGATATTAAGAGTTGATATCATATCTTATTGCCAATCAGTGATAAGCCTAGTAAGTCACGCACATACACAAGTAATCACTAAATTAAATGTGATTTAATTAATTAATTAAAGAGTTTAATTGATTAATTAAATAGGTTTAGTTTGCAATAAGATTGCAAAGTCCCTAGCATAACTTGAAACCAAATCTAAGTTATTGGATGTATAGTATAAGTTAAATTTATATTTAAAGTGTTTAAATATGAATTTAATTATGAGAAATGAATTAATAGAGATTAATTAATTAATTTATATTTGATATAAATTGATTAGAAGAGGAGAAATAATTATTTTGGGTTGAGAACTCAAAATTACAACACAAGGGTAATTTGGTTATTTCACAGGGTGACATGTGGTACCATGAGATGGTGACACATGGGACCATATAAGCTTGCCATTTGTCTTCCAATCATGCATGATGATCAAAGTCAAGATTAAATCTAGCTTTGAAACTTGGCTTAATGTGATTAGGTCAATTAAACTAAGATGCAATTAGAAGATGACATGTGGCAAGGGTTTTGAGTGATGACCTAATTATAAAAGGGAAAGAATGAAAACTAAAATATAACATTCTGATTTTCTCTCAAAGGTGCCACTACCCATACAGCCTTCTTCCTCTCTTCTTCTTCTTCTCTCATCAATTCAAAGAGAATTGCCCATATTCTATTGAATTAAAATTGTTAGAAATTGTTTTTAGTGTCCTATACACATCTACAACCTCCCTAAAGGCAAATCCCTAATTTCTAATTGGTTGACAAGGCTTGAGAAGCTGTTCAAGGGGCTGCCATTGGTGATCTTGGTGTGGACAAACTAGAGGGACAACATTTGGGGTCCTAAGTGCTTCCCAAAGGTGCCAATCACATCTACAGTGCATCAAAAGGTTAGTGCACATGTTCTTGTATCAATCTAGGGTTCTAATGAATTAATTTATTAATTCTAAAATCTTAAATGGCAAATGTAGATCCTAATACATATTAAAAGGTTTTTAATATGCAATTGAACATTGAAATCAATTAGGTACATAATGAATCTTGCATGATGCATGAGACCTTGGAAGAAAATTTTTGAATTCAATGTTCTAATCTAATAATTTTCATGCTTCCGCTCCTTCAGAGCAGAGGGAGCACTCTTCTGTGGACAACCTCATATGAAATGATCCATAGATCCACATCTAAAACATCCCCTAGTCAACAATCGACACTCCCCTCTGTGTCTCCTACCACAGTGGGTACATTCTAATACTGGAATTGATTCCCTTGTTACTGTACCCAGGGAACTAGCTATAGATACTCCAAACTGGCCCCTCTGGCCTTGTGTCTAGCTTTGTGAACCCTTATGCTTCTTTCTATTAGTAGCTGGTGCACTAAACTAGCCCTATCCAGGACGTCTCTTATGCTGTCTGTCCCTCTTGGACTGCTCCTCATTGTTTACTCTCTCCACATCTAGAGCTAATGCTACAAATAAGAAGAAGTCCGTGAAGTGGTGAGATGTGACTATCAGTCTGATGCTATCATTCAGTCCATCCTCAAACCTCCTGTATTTATCAACCTCTGTGGGCATTAGCTCCAATGCATATCCACTAAGTCTCACGAATTCTCGCTCATATTCAGAGACTATAAGCTGCCTCTGTCTCAATGCCAGGAATTTTCTCCTTTTGGCCTTCAAGTACACATGGCTGATGTATTTCTTTCTGAATTTAGCCAAAAAGAACTCCAAGGTGATCTGTGTAGGCTGTACCACTCTCAATATAGTCACCCACCATCTATATGCATCCTCCTGTAGTAAGGATATAGCACACTCCAACTAATGCTCTGGGGTGCAGTGCAGCTGCAGCAAAATCCTCTCTGTCCTCTCTAGCCAATACTCTACTATGGCTGGATTATCCTCCTTCTTGCCCTTGAAGTCAACTGGCTCATACTTTCACAGTCTCTCTAATGGGGATCTGTGTACAGGTTGTGGCTATAGGGGTGGTGGTGGCGGTGGCTGTGGCTATGGAGGTGGAGGTGGCTGTGGCTGAGGTATGGCTCCAGTGACCTGACGGAGCAGCTGAGTCATTTGCTGTAGGAAGCCCTGCTATGCTCTCCCTACAATACCACATGATGACTTTGCTCTACTGCTTCACTCCCTACTAGGAGCAGGTGCTCGTGCGTGACTCTCTACCTCTTCCTCTATCAGTCCACGAGGCCCATGCTCTAAAGGATTATATGCCATCAATCCTATAAAATAGACAAAGAACAGATGTGCATTAGTGTCACCTCGACTCTATTTAAAGGCCCATGCATGTGATGCAAACTTTTTTTTTTCTATCTTTCTAGGTCTAGGACCGCATAAACCTATGCTCTGATACCACTAAATGTGACGCCCCTTACCCGTCTACAGTGTAGCCGAGTAAAGCGTGCCACATTAGGTGCTGGAGCAACCTATCTTATCTTGTCGTGTCTCTTGTTAATTTTAAACTTATAGAAAACAAGTGGTAAAATTTTTTTTTTATCACAATTTATTTCTGTGGAAACCCAGGCAGAACCCCTTATGTTTTATTAGCATCTGGCAAGTTCCACTAGTTACCTATTACAAATAATATCATATCTGTCTTATACATCCATATGCCATAACATATCTTTTCATGAAAAATAATGCAACTCATTCATATGGAAATTTATACACAAAAGCTTATAAGCTTTATTTACAATCCAAAATATAATTATAATTTATTTACAATACAAAATACAACTACATGATGTTTATATACAATAAACCAAAATACTAAGCTAATACATGGGCCCTACCAACAAAATATTGAGGTGACTCTGGACTATGGCAGATCTGACTGAAGCTTTGTCGGGACACTACTGCTGCAGCTGCTGCTGCGGCTGTGTCTGGTCTCCTGTACCTACGTGATGGAAAAATCAATGCGTTAAGTGAATTGCTTTGTCACACCTTACCCCTCTGTAAGGCATAACATGATCCCGTAGAATACCTAATGAACTATCGAACTTCACCTACCGATAACTCATTAAGTACCCTATAAGGGATTTTAAAATAATTTTCTTACTTTTATAAGTGGTGAGCATTTTCTAATAGGTATTAAAAACATTTAATTAAAGTTGAAAACTAGTTAAAATTTTTGGCCCATTTTATTTTTCTGCAAAATTTTATAGAAATTTCGGCAGAGTGCCGTCTGTATTTTGAGAAAACAGTTCTTCAAATTCCTGTAAAAAGCACTTCTAATAATTTGTCTCAACAACTTCTTCAAATTCACAATCATCCCAATCAATTTCAACATCATTTATCAATCTCCAAAAATTCAAATCCACAATTTTCAATATTCAACAATCATCAAAATTCCATTAATTAATTTCATTCAATTTAAAACAAAATACTTCCATTCATATTTCATTAAAGATAAAACAATTTATATACATCATCACAAAAATTTACATTAAGAGAAATTCAAACTAAAATTTATTACAAACTTTATACAAACTGCTCAAGACCAGTTTTATATGTCCATACCTTTACATACATTACATACATCAAAAAAAATTTTTACAGTCAGGGTATAAAATATACCCGATAGCTTCAAAGCAGGTAGCTCCTCAATCCTCAGCAGCTCAATCTGCTGTTCCTCTAGTCTCTATATCTGCGATAGCAATAACAGCTATCGCTGATTACTAGGACTCAGTGGTGCACAACATACTAAAATAAACTTTATGTGGAATTTAAATCACATTTATTCAAAATTTAGACTAAACATGAGAATTAAATACAAAACATGAATTATGAGATTTTAATCCAAACAATTTCATTTGGAAGTGTCAAAACCAATTTCATAAAACTCACAGTTATATCATGCCATTCGAAACAAATATAATCTCAATTGCCAGAGGCTAAGGAGAAATCACATCACAAGGCTAGCTAGCTCAAATATATGGATATCCATTCAATTTCTTCTTCTATTGGCACACACCTCAACACTTCAGCCAGAGAAGGAATCAAAATTCGAAACTGATTACCCCCACTAGTCATGCTAGTGAGGTGTTCAAATATATGTTCAGGACACTGTGGTTTCAAAACTTATCTTAACAATTTACTAAATATTTATGCCATCTCAAATATACACAAATAACTTTCAACAATTTAAATCAAAAGTATAATAAATAATTCGTCACAATAATGTCACAATTCAATATTTTAAATTATTCAAACCAATATGCAGAAGAAAATTTACAGAAATTCTACGTTGTGCACAAACCTTATGTGAGTCGCCTTTTGGCCTTGACTTGACACCTCGGGTTCGTTCCCGGTATTCTTTTCAATTGAAACACACAATTTTATAGTGTTTCAGTACCATAACTTAGCATAAATCCAAAAATAAATTTAACTTCACTTTTACCTAGCTCTAATGTGCTAAACTCGACGTTCTTTAAATTTTGTGTTTCGGGGTTACTATTCATTATACTATTCAAGTCAATTTGTTGACTTTCTAAGACTTAATAGGTATGGGAATTCCAACTTCACCCACATACCACATTTTGGTCACTAAATTTGTTGGTTTTGGTTGTTTATTCAAATTCTAAGTCTTTTAGGCAAATTTGCCAATTTTTAGTTTTGGTGTCTTAAGTTTTATTATTCCATTGGTTATTTTTCTGTTAGAATTTGGCAAAAATTTCTTCATAGAAAATGTTCCCTATTGTCTTAAGTTTATTCTCCTTTTTGAATCACTCTAATTGGAGTTTTGTAGCTCAAGTTATAGCTATTTGAACCATGGCTGCCGGATTGGACTTAACCCAGATTTTCTGGGCAATTTCTGGTTCTGGTAGTTTTAGGTCACCAAATTTGGGTGGCCAAATGACTTGGTTAATGGCATAATTTGGGTTTATGTTCTTCATGAAAGTTTTAGGTCTATATCTCATCTGTCCACTGGTAAAACTTTAGGTCATTTAGACCTGCCTAGCTCAAGTTGTGGCCAAATGAACAAATACTGTTCATTTGGTCAGTTGGTACAGGTCAGACTGTAGAAATCCGGATTTGGTCAATTTGTTCACTAGGTTTTAGTCACTTTTTGGGCATGATTCCTAACTGAAAAATGTTCCATTTTGTGTCTATTTTCATTCCCAATTAGTCTCATACCAATTGGACTTGTAAATTTTTAGTTTTGGTCCCTCAAAGGGACCTTGGTCTTGCTACCTGTAGCATGGCCATTTTCAGTCCGAATTTGAACTTACTTCTAACACTTCCAACACATCTCAATTGGTCACAAATGACCATTTTTCATCTCAAACAAGGTCAAACACACCATTTCACCAATTCTCACATTTTTGTCTCTAAACCCTAAGTGTCAAAAACCCTAGTTCACAAATTCTTTGCATTCAGCTAATTCAAAGCCTTTAACTATAATCACTCAACTACTTAAGGTTCATATTCCCATCCAAATCAATCAAACCATGCAATAATACCTCCACACACATGCTGGCCGAAATTCACTCATGGTCCCTCAATAAAAATTTTCTTTTTATTTAAAGTTTATTTACAAGTTCAACAAGTTAAAAATGTAGAAATCAAACTAAAATTATCAAGTTTGCTTACTAACCTTTCTTAGAACTTCAAATCCTTCAATTCTCTATCTTTTGTCCTTTCTTTCCTCTTTCAATCTTCTTCTTATGTTGAGATAACAAGCTTTGATGAGGTGTTTATGGAAAATATTAAGGTTAAGTGAGAGAATTCAAGCTTGAGTGCAAGCTTCAATGGAGGACAACTATGGAAATGTGAGGGAGAGGGTTTCGGCTAGCTTGAAGAAGATGAAGGAAAATTATTTTTATTTCTTTATTTTATATATTTATCCTTTAATTGACTTAGTCAAATTATCAAGTAATTAAAAATTAATTATGACCTCATGTATGATGTCACCATGATGATGTCATTACCTTTTTAAATTTTCTTTTTCTTTTTTTTTCTATTTATTTTTCTATTAGTTCTTTAATTTAATTCCCGACTCTGAAATTTTCTTTTCTCCGATTTTATTTGACAGTTAGGTCAGGAGTCAGCTCTCGGGGTTAATTGACCAAATTGCCCCTCGCCGGTTCAACCCGATTTGCAAATAATTCAATATTTCTTCCGGCCCCCTGACCTAATTATTTTTCGTGATTTTCTCTTTTCCACTGTGTTTGTAATGGTCCTAAGGACCGCAGTGTCACATTTTACGGTTCGAAATTTGAGTTTAAATAAACTTCGCAGTCGTTCATGAGAAGGTCACCTATCGCTGTGACTCTCGGCTCATTTAACTTCTTATGTTCTATTTTTCTTATTAATACTTAACTAATTGACAATTACTAATTATTTGTGTTTATAGCTTATCTAGTTGTCTTAAATGTGGTTCTAATCCCCTTAATTGTCCGGACCGACTCTGGTCATCGGAACAGTGAAATATACCAGGCTATACAAATAGGGGTGTTACATGCTTAGTGGTGCATAATTTTAAAGAAATTTAACTAAATAATTATAAATAATAATTCTATGTAAACTTTTGCAATTTTAGGTCACTTGCATATTTTACTGCACTTTGGGAATAAATTAATTAGTAGTATCTTTTTTGCGTATTTATTTCATTCTCTGTCTTTTTAAACTAATGTCAGTGTCTTTCATGTCATATCAGTGTATTTCAGTGTTTTTACAATCATATCAGGGTTATCAATGCCCAAGTAACCTATAACAGACTATAATGCTGGATGCACTGGAGTATATGGGTTAGACAGCCATATGTTTATCCTGTATACATCTGTCATGTATGGCATGAGGCCAGCGGGCAGGCTTGTGAAGCCAGAAATATAATTAGGCACAATGGCCAACGGGCAGGCATAAAACCTGTAGATCAATCATATCAAACATATTTTGTCAGTCCATGATTATCCATGTAGGCAGTACTACTATCTGTAGTCCCTAATTGGTATACCAATCGATCCAACTATATATGCATAAGCCTAGGTTTATTGTGGGCAATTAAGCATTATTAATTATTAAACAGAATTTTCTTATCAATTTGTGGTGGGAAGGTGGGTCCCACATGCCTATTTCATGTAATTTAACATGTAGGGACTTAATAAGGATAAGTCCTTATTAAAAAGCAATTTATTTTAAGAACCTTTCCTTAGGTTTAGTTTTAATATTTTAACTTTGCATATCAAATTGAGCAGTTTGCGGCTACTGTTTGGCTACACTTCTTCAATGGAAGTTATGCCTTTATGTCTTGTCTTTATTTTCCTTTTTGAATCATGTCATTTGGATTTGTGTAACTCAAGTTATGGTCAAATAACCATAACTAGGTCAATTCTGAATTTTTAGTGCCCTTACTAGGCAGATTTTGTATGGAAATTTGCCAATTTATTTGGACGGCTTATAGTACCATTTAGGCCTGGTGTTCCCATGGGATTTATTGCCCTATATCTTATGGTCACTCAAAAATTTTAATTGCAATTTTTCAAGTCTTGTAGAATTACTTATAGTTAATTTGTCGACTTAGACTCAAGTGTCTTGTAGTAACAAGATTTCAATTAGGTAAGTAGGTTTGACCCAATATTTAAGCTTCTTACATTCATAAGTTGAGAAAGATGTCTGAAACAAAGTTGGAGGTCTATTTCTTAGCTTTCCAGAATGGTATGGCTCATTTTAATTGAAGATTTCTAGTGGGAGTTATGCTTAAGACACTATTTTGGAATTAATGGTCATTTATACCGTTTCTAGAATTGGTATGCCAACTTAATCAAGTTAATTGACCTAGTTCCCTTAATTTCTGGGTTTTTGTCAAAATACCATTATAGTAGGCCTATGTCTTATAGAAATTTTGGCACTAGTTTTAGGGTATTTGGAGTTCTATGGACCAAGATATGGTCTTTTTACCAAAGCTGGTCAATTTACCAAGACAAAGGCAATTCTGGGCAGTTTTCATTCTGGACAGTTTTGGTAAACCAACTTGGGCAAGCAAATTGACTTGGTTAATGGAATTTTTAGGCTTTGTCGTCTTCACAAGAGTTGTAGCCCTATGTTTCCATTGGTATAAATTTTAGGTCATTTGGACCTGTCTACAGTAAGATATGGCAAAATGAATGAACACTGTTCATTTGGTCAAAATTCTGGGTTTATCATTAGGTCATTCAGATTGGGACACAATTTAGGTTAGGTTTTGGATAGAATTTGGGCATGGTTCCTTCATGAGAAATGGAGTGTTTTGGGTCAATTTTCACCTCCAATTGGCCTCATACCAATTGGGATCACAAAAGGTCAGTTATGGCTCAAAATGTATACTGCCATTAACAAAACTCAACCTGCACAAAAAAGCACTCCCAATATTTAATTTCCTTCAACTCCCAAACTACACATGGCATTCATGGCACTTCTATAAGCAGCAACTCATCTCAATTTGGTCAATTACAAGTAGAAGACAAAATCCCTAATTCATAATCACAAACCCTAATTTCAAATTCAGTCTCAATAATTCATCCATGCAAATCAATTTCTATCACTTCCCATAGATATACCCATACCAGGCATCATCTTTAAACTCATTTACATCATTTAAACACATCAAAATCCCATGAATTTCTTGGTTTCTGAATTTCAGTGACCCCCTATGTCACACCCCGGCTTAGTGGGCCCCAGCTCAAGCCCCTCTATGGGTGGCCATCTTGCCGGCGTACCCCTCTAGAGGCCAGCGATGCAACTCAAATCGGTACTGTCCGCTTTGGTGGAGTTCAATCCCTTCGCCCTGCAGAGCTAGGATTCGAACCCATATCACCTCACGGGTTTGCTTCGCCTCTTACCAGGTAAGAGGCGAAGCAAACAGGTAAGAGGCGAAGCAAACCCTTGAGGTGATATGGGTTCGAATCTGCCGCAGTAAGGCGATTGAACTCACCAAAGCGACATCGAGCAGTTGCATCGCCGCCTGAGGTACGCCAAGAAGATGGCCACCATAGAGCTTGAGCCCACCGGGTGACAATAAAAAAGGCGCCTTTTTTATTGTCACACCCCGGCTTAGTGGGCCCCAGCTCAAGCCCCTCTATGGGTGGCCATCTTGCCGGTGTACCCCTCTAGTGGCCGGCGATGCAACTCAAATCGGTACTGTCCGCTTTGGTGGAGTTCAATCCCTTCGCCCTGCAGAGCTAGGATTCGAACCCATATCACCTCACGGATTTGCTTCGCCTCTTACCAATTGAGCTTATGGCCAGAACCCATTCAACCAAGTAACTCAAGTTACTGTTCATGCACTGTAGATATGGTAAATTTCTGCAGAATGCATATCCGGACAGCTAGAACTTCTGAAAAAAAAAAAATTTAAACTAAAGTGAGGAACCATAATTAACTCAAATATTAATAAGAAAAATATAGTAAAAATTTTAGAAATAAAATACAACCAAGTTAAATGAGTCGGTGCTCAAGCGATGGGTAACCAGAGGGAAGTTGCGGTTCTCGCAACGAGGAGCCCTAGACCCGGGGGAAAAATTATAAAATAATTTTTGGGACTCCAGAGAAGGGTCATTGAGGTTCCTAAGGCATTAGAATGCCAAGAAAATACCTAGAAAAATTTTTCAATCGGTACAGACGATTTAGACCCGTTAAGCCAAACGGAGGGCATTTTGGTCATTTCGCCTTCAGAGGTGATTTTTGGCTGACTTGTCCAGTTGAGTAAATAATTAATATGACATAAAATATGAATAAACATTACTAGAAATTGAATTGAAAATGAGTAGAGAAGAGAAGAAAAGAAAATGAAAGAAAATGCTAATTATGACATCATATGATGTCATTTAAATTTCCTCCACCAATCACAATTTGTTAAACTTATTAAAAGAGATAAAAGAGACCAAAAATATGAAAAACCAATCTGCATCTTCAACCTTGGGCAGCCTAAAAAACGTTGAGAGAGAGAGAGAGAAGAGGTTCCACCATTAAAGCTCCTTTAAGCTTCATTTCTCTCTTGTTTCCACTACTAAACCCTAACCCCTTTCATTAAACCTTGACCATATCACTTGGGGAAGCTTTTGGCAGCCAAGAAGAAGAAGGAAAGTGAAGTTTTAGCTTGAAGAAATCTGCCCTACAAGAGGTTAAAGTGAGGTTAGTGCTATCCTTTCACTCACACTCCTTTAATCCTTGTTAGAGCATCATTTTAAGTTAAGAAATTGTAAGAATTTGAAGTAAATTATATGTGTTAGGGCATCTTCAATTTTTGGCAGCCCTAAGGAAGGATGTGGTTGATTGTTTTAATGAATTTAGAATGGATAGAAATGATGTTTAAGGTATGAATATGCATGGATGTTGAATTAGTGTGCTAATTGAGGTTTATGGGTAATTTAAATTGGACATTAGGGTTTTGGGAAGTGAAACTTGGATTTAGCTTATGAAATTGTGAAAGAACATTATAAGGGTCAATTAGTGACCATTTTAGGTATGTTGACCATGAATTGGACTGAAAAATAGGATTGCAAAGTGAAGATGTAGGCTGCCCTAGGACAGCAGCAGAGGGACTGAAAATTCAGTCCAATTACACAGCCATAACTTGGGCTGTGTTGGTCCAATTGGTGTTTGGCCAATTGGACATGAAACTAGGCTTATAATGACACATTTTTTCTGAAGAAACCATGCCCAAAAGACCAAAGCAAGAGGACCAAAACTTGGCCCCAATCCGGATCCCCTGCAACAGCACCTGCAGAAATGACCAAATGAATAGTAACTGTTCATTTGGCCATAACTCACTGTAGATTTGGTCAATTGACCTGAAATTTTTACAGCAACAAGTTAAGACATAGAAAAACAACTTTCATGAAGAAACCTACCCCAAATTATGACCAGAACCTAACCCAAATGGCAGTCACAGTTACTGTTCAAACCTGCAACTCTGCAGATTTTCATTTGAGCAGCAATGTTTGGAGGACTATAACTCTCTCTAGAAAACTCGGATTTAGGCAATTCTTGAACCGATGGAAACCTAAGGTATGGTAGAACATTTCATAAGAAGAAAGTTAGACCAAATTATGAACTTAACTTGATCAAATTACTGACCAAAGTTGGACCAAAAATCTGCGGACTCCAAAATCTCGGCATGAATTGCACGTGAACAGTAAACTTATTTTGGCCATAACTTCAGCTACAAAACTCCAAATGGAGTGATTCAAAAAAAGAAATTCAACTAGACAAAATAAGGAACATTTTTTATGAAGGAAGTTTTGTCAAATTCCAACAGTAAATCGACCAATGAAATAGTGCAACTTCGGAGCACCAAAACCGAAAATTGGCAATTTTGCCAAAATGACCTAAGCTTTGAGAAAGTGACCAAAACCAACAAGTTTTAAATGAAAAATGTAGTATGTTGGAAGTGCTAAAGTCAATGTACATATTTTCTATGCAAAAGTCAACATTTTAGTTGACTAATGAAGTGAATAGTGACATGAAAACTTGAAATAAGCTTGGAAATGGATTTGGTAATTGATTCCAACAAGTTTTAAATGCAAAATGTGGTACATCAGGAGTGTTAAAACCAATGTACCTATTGTCTATGCAAAAGTCAACATTTTTGTTGACCAATGAGGTGAATAGTGACACCAAAACTTGAAATTCAAAATTTGAAATTAGAAATGCATCTAGAGACTTTAAATTGCAATTGGCAATTAATACTAGTAAATGTAAAACTCAAAATGTGGGATCTTGGTGTAATTAGAATTAATATATCCATTAAGTATAAAAAGGTCAACATTTTGGTTGACTAGTATGGTGAATAGTAATCAAAATGATTAGTGAATTAAGATGAAGACCTAGAACCAATTCTAAGCTTAAATGCTTAGAATTGTATGACAAATATGGACTATGCATCCTAGTCAAAATTGTTAAAAAGAAATTAGGCTATAAATTTGAAATCCATGAAATATTCATGGATTACTTGAAACATGAAAAATAAGTCACCTAATTGATGTGAATAGATAGTTAGGGCATATATGCCCATCACAAATGGAATTCATAAAATATTAATAACTCAACTTGAAATATAAAATTTGTAATTATATAAATAGATTCTTGAATGTATAAATGAGAAAAGGAAAAATGTTTTGAATACAATGGTACATGTGAACCATTGTTTAGAATTGTGATCAATATGAATAAAATAATGAATGAATAAATGAACCATATTAATGTATGAATGAGACATTAGTTCTCATTATTGTAAAGAGGAGAAGTATTTTGAGTACAATGATATAAAAGAATAATTGATGTGAATTGTGATCATATAAATGATCAAATGAATGTATGAATTATGATTGAAATTTATCATGAAATAATGAAGTCATAAAGCACAATATATTAATATTTTAAAGTATCAAATGCCCTAGTATACCTAACAAGATTGGTTTGGATAGTTTGGCATGCCAATAGGGTATTGTTTTAGCAAGATCTTGCGAAAGGAAAGGCTTTATGCTGTATTCATGGCTTTATGCCCGTATCCATGGCTTTTATGCCCGTATTCATGGCTTTTATGCCGATTATGTGATATCATGGCTCTTTAGCCATACCGATCGCATACGTGGTTGGCGCTCTGCCCCATGGTATGACGCCCGAGGCACCACGGTGTCCAGTACAACGACCCGTTATCGATCCACTGCCTAGTATAGGTTACTTGGGCAGTCAATTAAAGTATTATTCAATTCAGGCAGCTAAGTTAAGTATAATGAAAATCCAGTACAATTAAATTAAGTATTGAATGAATAAGCAAAGGAGATTAGCAAAAGAAACATAACAAAAATATAAATTGCTGAACTGCATGCAGACTTGAAATACAATACGATAGAATAAATTATATACCGCTAGTATTCTTGAAAAGTTATAAACTAAGCACTTCCAAAGAGGAACAAACTAGTATATAAGATCGTTGATACTAGAAATACCATACCAAATTAAATTGATTCTTGAGTATCCGAATTATCATTTATTTCTTTCTTTACTTGTATATATTATTTCTGGTTATATTATTGCACCACTAAGCAGAAATGTTTAGCGCGATGGAATTGCTTCCTCGCGCAGTATCAAGGTAAAACCAGAGATCGATCGAGATTTTTGGAGTCCAGATCTGTGAAGTGTCGAAGAGTTCAAGATTGTCACCTCCTCAAGAATGCATGTCGATAGGGCTCATTTTATACATGTTATGTATATTGTTCATTCCTAGCACATTGTAAATTATTTGTATATCTTGTACAAAATAAACTCATGTAATTAACCTATGAATTATGGAAGCTATTCAAAGTAAGTATTTTAGTATGTGAATTGAATTTGAGTTATAATGAGATTATACTTGTGAATATTGAGATATTGAAAATCTAATGAGATTTCTGAGAAATCTGATATCGCATTGAGATACATTATGTTTGAAAATTTTGAGACTATTAAGTTTGAGAAATTGAGTATATATTGAAATTGTCTTTGGCGTTCGTAAGAATCATAGTCCAAATTACAAATTGACACTTTGTCGGATTATCGTTAAAATTTTTGAAATTTCCAACTGAGTTAGATTCTGATAAAAGTAAAAATAGCCTAAATCTTCAATAAAGTTTTTGAATAAATAAATCAAGGACTGTAATGAAATCAGATAAAATAGAGTGCTCCGGCATACTGAGTGGCATAACTTGCTTGGCTACACTGTAGTCGGGTAAGGGGTGTCACACCCTATGTTCTTGAATCCCTTTTATTTTCTTACAATTTCTACTTATTTCAAGTCATTTTCAAGGATTAAAAGAAGAAAAGCACTAACCTTGAATCAAGACTCTCCCAAGCTTGTAAAACTTTCAAAATTTTCCTTTCTTTTGCTACCTATAAACTTCCCAAGGTGTGGGGATGACTTTTAATGAAGTGAATGGGTGATTTCATGTTGAAAATGAAGAGGAGTGAAAGGTTGCATGAACCGTCCATGGAGGAATTGGGAAAGAACCTTCGGCCATGGTGAGATGAGTTGAGGAAGAAGATGAAATTAGTGGAGAATTCTGTCCTCTTATGTATATTTATACGCCCCACTAATAATTAATAAATTAATATAATAATCAAAGTTTTCATATTTCAATTTACACCCCCTCCATATTTACTTTAATTAATTTATACATATAATTTCTTTTTTTTTTTGGTTTTTTAAAATTTAATACCACTTATTTTTAATGGACATTTAGGTCAAAAGTCAACTCCAGGTACCAAATGACCAAAATGCCCCTGTTCGGGTTATAGTCAGACTTTTTCGGTAATACCGATTAAATTCCCGATCCGATGGTTTCTTTAATTTTTATTTTTCTCTTTGATATTTTTAATGTCATTTATACCTCAGTAGTGATTTAATCAAGTCTCAAAAATTATTTCTCAGGGTTCCCTATGGTCCTGGGGTCAGCAACTGTCTGCGCAGTGACTTTTCGGTATGATCACTCATCGCCGCGATTCCGGCTCGTTTAACCTACTTGCACTTTATCTCTTTTATTTTTTCTTAATTTTTCTTGTATTCTCTTATCATGTATTTTATCATTTTATGTCTTCTCACAATCATTTAAATATAGTTCCAGAAATTCTGACTATCTGGATAGACATTAGTTGTCGAAACAGCAGAACGTACGGACTACCTATGGTAAGGGCGTTACACAGGATGTTTAGAACCATGTTTAAATCATCTAGAAAAGTCATAAATAAAATTAATAGAAATCATATAAGGGAGAAATGGAAATGAGAAAACAAAGCATGATCAGTTAAATAAGCCAAGGTCCCGATGATGGGTGACCGAAACGGGAAATGACTGCGAGCTCGGTTGCTACCCTAAATTTGTGTGGGACCTTGTGACACCCCAAGCCTTGGGATAATTATGAAGTTAATAGTATTGTGAAAACCACAAAAAAGAATTAAGAACAAGCTCAAATAATTGAATTAGAGTTCAGGAAGTAAAACAATGTTACTAGAAAATTTGATTAGACCGATAAGGGGCAATATGGTCAATTCACCCTTAAAGGTGACTCTTGGCCTAAATTTCCATTAAAATGTAGGAAATTAAAATTGTGAAAAATAGATTACAAATGAAGAGGTGAGTGAAAGAAAAGGAATAAGAAATGAAAAATCCAAATTTAAAAGGCTTTTATGACATCATCAATGATGTAAGCATGATGTAATAAAAATTTATAATTTAATTATATTATTTTGAGATAAGTATGAATAGAGATAAGTGAAAATTTGTCACACCCTACTCCCCTGTAAGATGTAACATGATCCCGTAGTACACCTAATGAATTATCGTACTTCGCTTACCGATAATCCATTAAATATACTACAAGGGATTTTCAAACAATTTTTATGAAATTTAAATCATCGATTAAAATCTGATGTTATAAAATTTTTTTCAAAATTTCAGCAAAGTGCCGGTTGTATTTTGAGAAAACAGTTCTTCAAAACCTGCAAAGAACACACTGCTAATATGTTTTCTCAAATACAACTTCAATAACTTCATTTGAACCCATAATTCAAATCTCAATAATTAAATCAATTCATTTTCAAACTACTCTCATCATAAAGAAACATTTCATTGATTACAAGACTCAAAATTTATAATACAAAACTATTCAAGTAAATGAAATCTCAACTTTATATTTACAATAATTTACATTTAATTACATACCAAAATATTTTACAAGAGTTTTTATACAACTGGCCAAATAGTTTACATACATATTATTACATGCATACATCAAAACCTATGTACATGGGTATACCTATGATATACCTGGAGCTGATCTGAATATGTCTTCAAAGAAACTTATTCACTGCTCTATGCTCTTTTACTCATGACAAAGATACAAAGCTATCGCTGAGTGATGAACTCAGTGGTGCACAACTATAATTTAAAACATAGTACAATATACATTGATAAAATTTACAGTAAATAATTTGAAAATCCGAATACTCATCAAATTCCAGAACTCAAAATATTCATTACCAATAATGTAAATCATTTGTATAAATGACTTTGATCACAAAATTCAATTTATCAAATCATGACTAACCATTTAAGTAATTCCAACAAAATCAATTATACATAAACCATAATTGAAATCACAATTCTTTACCATTTAAAAGCCATTCTGTATCTCAAAAATCATTATGTATCTCAAAAATAATCTTTATCTCACTAACTATGCAAGACTAATCCGAAAGGGCCATATTCGATATGATTCTAACTCCCTATGGTCAGGGAGGTCGAATCAGATTCTAACTCCCTATGGTCGGGGAGGTCGAATCATCGTGCACAGTACCATCACAATAATGAATCTTCCGCAAGGGCCATAACAATAAAAAACTTAGATCTAACCTCAAATCAGGGGAAAATCTAAGCCTGTGCACGTACCATGGTAATCAAAACACAACTAACTCCATTGTCTTCTCAACAAATGAGAGAGATGGGTAATAACCTAGTCAAGCATCTATAGTGAGATATAAAACAATATCACAATCCTTTTAGTGAGCATAAATCACAATATAATTCAATTCAAAGTCAATTCCAATATCCAATAATTTTTATGCTCATCACAATTCAAATCATAAATTTGCATTTTTCCATGAAAATTACCATCACAATTCAAAACATGTTCTATCACAATTTTCCAAAACATAATTTATTCAATCCATAACAATGCTTAATACTTGTGGAAATACCATTTCACAAAGCTAAATTCATACATACTATAACAATTTCAATAATCATTGAATTAAATCCAATGCTTATTAAACATAATACATAAGAAAAGTATGTCATTTAATCATATGAAATATTCAAACAAAATCAGTTAAAAACTAGTTGTGCACAAACCTCTGATAACTGTCTCTTGGTCTTGACTCAGTGTTTCCTTCCCTCTCCCCGAGTCTTTGCTAACTGAGAAACACAATTTGAAGTGTTTCAGTACTTAATTAAACTGTCTCTAACGATAATGTTTGATAAATAATTCACTGAATGCTATTATTTTCTTAATCAACTTAATATATCGACCCTCGATGCGTTTTAGATAATTTAGGTTTTAACGTTACTAATATGTCACATTCGATAGTCTTTTAGGGTTGATACATGTTACCAAGTTCATTTCCGTGTATACTGCATTTTCTTGCAATTTGCTGGATTACGGGATACTAGTTTGACCTAGCCGGACGACCTAGGTCCCTTGGTTTTCGGGTTTTGGTCAAAACTACAAACTTGTAGATCTATGTCTTATTGCACGCGGGGCAAAATTTCAGGTCATTCTGAGTTATGTAGACCAAGTTATGGTCATTTTACTATTGCTGGTCAAATTGCATCAAAATTGGTCACTTTAGGTCAATTTTGGTTCGGCCAGTTTTTGGACCCGAACTTGTGCAAGCTTTTTGACTTGCTTATGGTCATTTCTGGACTTTTGTGTCTTCATAAGACTTGTAGATATGGGTCTTAAATATTCATGGTTAAAATTTCAGGTCAATTGGACCTGTTTTGAGTGAGTTATGGCCTAAACACTAACTGCTGCCCAATTGGTAAATTTTCAGGCCTTTATTGCACTTAATCCGGATTTGGTCATTTTTCAAGCTATCTTGCAAGCAGAATTTTGGCAAGCTTCCTTCATGAAAGTTGGCACATTTTGTGCCTAGTTTCACCTCCAATTGGTTTCATACCAATTGGAGCCACACAATTAAAGTTCTAGGCCTAAAACTCAAACTGCCTTATTGAAATTCTTGCATACACATCAAGCATCACTTTTAACACTCGCCAAACTTAACATTTAAACCAATTCTGATTGTACCACAACCTAAACATAATTTACAACATTTTATAGGTCATTTTGGCAGCTTACAATTACATTCAATGTGCACTAACAAGTGCAGAATTTGTCCAACTCAATTTACAACAATTCAATCACCAATTCATGCTCATTTACATGTCAAACTTCACACCATCATTCATGCACTCAAACTGCCATAACAACCAACACATTTTAACATCATTATTCCATAAACCAAGCATGAATTCCAGCATTCTTCAAGAGCTAACAAACTACCACAATGGTATATTTACATTCCATTAATTTCCAAGCTTTAAATTTCATTTCACATTTACATATTCTAAATATACATCACCCAAATGATTTCCTACACACATAAACATTTAATCAATACTTTAATCCACCATTTACAAGGAAAAATAAACTGTCTTCAAGGTGTTTCCATGGCTGCCATGAAGGAACGGAAGCGTGAAAAACACAAGATTATACCATTGAATTCAAAAATTTCGCCTAGGGTCACATGCACCATGCAAGATTTATTTTTATCTATTTGATTTCAATGATAAACAACATATTAAAACTCTTTTAATATGTTTTTGGATCTGTATTTGCCATTTAAGATTTTAAAATTAATCAGATTAATTTTAGAACCCTAGATTAAATCAAGAACGATTACACTAACCTCTTGATGCAATCGCAGCGTCTCGCGCTTTGAGATTCGTCTTCAGGAGACCAGATGTTGTCCCTCTAGCTTGTCCACACCAAGAACACCTATGGCAGCCCTTGAATAGCTTCTAAAGCTTTTTCTATTAATTATAAATTCAAGTTCTGCCTTTTAAGAGATTAGAGATGTAAACAGGACACTAGAAACAATTTCTAGTGTTCTTAATTCAAGAGATTGATGGCTAATCTCTTTGAATTGATAAGAGATGAAGAAGAAGAGATAAAAACCCTCAAAGTGGCGTGACAAAGGAGTGCAGCTGCTGGTTATTTTTTCTTTTCATAACCACACTTAAATAGCTAGGTTAACACATTAAACCCTAGCCACATGTCACCTTTTGATTAGCTCTAGGTTTAAGTGACCCAATCACATTGTGCCAAGTGTCAAACCTATATTTAATCTTGATTTTAATCATCTTACATGATTAAAAAAAAACATTTGGTAAGCTTATGTGTAATCCCATGTGTCACCATCTCATGGTGCCACGTGTCACACTGTGAAATGACCAAAATGCCCCTGTGTCTTAATTTTGAGTTCTTAACCCAAAATAATTATTTTCTTCTTCTAATTAATTTATATCAAATATAAATTAATTAATTAATCTCTATTAATTAATTTCTCATCAATTAAATTCATATTTAAACACTTTAAATATAAATTTAATTTATACTACAATCCAATAATCTAGATTTGGTTTCAAGTCATGCTAGGGACTTTGCAATTTAATTGCAAACCAAACCTATTTAATTAATCAATTAAACTCTTTAATTAATTAATTAAATCATATTTAAATAGGTGATAACTTGTGTATGTGTGTGACTTACTAGGCTCATCACTAATTGGCAATGAGACATGATATCAACTCTTAATATCATCAGAACTCTTTCTTACCATAAATGATTTCTCTAAATCATTTTATGAACCTCATAGACCACGGTTAACACCTAGCATAGCATGCCATGGCCACCCAATTAGTAATAAGGTTTACCTTAAATGAACCTATAATCATATGTTACCATGCATTAGAATCTCTCTGTTACAAAATCCCAACTCAAGCTGGAGTCATGGTTTATGTCAAACTCCATTTGCTATGAATATTATGTTCTCTTTTAATTCCAGTTCTTGATTAAAAGATTTTCTCATCGTAAACTCTTTTCGAATAAATCTATCTGTCTGCCAGAACTTGAAACATCAAGAACAATTAAATGAACATAGGATTTTATCTCTATTTACTTAGAGGAACAGATTCCATCTTGATCAACACCTACCTCCATATATAACTAGTAGGAGCCAACACATGCCCATATACCCATACACAGTACAAGTATGAAAGCAGTATCAAACTCAAACTACCTATATACAAGATAACTGTGCTATCTCAGGTCTAAAGATTATATGCACTGATATGATTTATGACAAAACATTGACAAGAGTAAACTCCATGTGCTTGTCATAAGTGTCACTGGTTCGGCCTACTTATCATTTATAAGCGCCTATCATGTTTGTCATATGGCATGAGACTCACCATTCCATCTTATTTATATCTCATTTAAATAACTTGGGAACAAACATGAATACAATCTTTCTGGATAAGTCATGTCTTTATTATGAAGTATCCTCGATTGTGAACCTATTTATGATACTTTGTGCTAGAAATATTGTCACTCATATTCTTAACAACTTAAGAATAATATTTCTAACAAAATATCAATGGACCTTTTCTATTACACATAAATATATTATGTAAACGGAAAAGTGGAAATGCCTTTTATTAATAAAAATATATACAAGATACATACTAAATGATATGCTCTAGGGCATACTACTAACAATCTCCCACTAGCACTAGAGCCATTCATTATAATATCTTAGACCTATCTTCTCAAGATGTCGGTCTAACTGAGTCTGTGACATAAGCTTAGTGAATGGATCAGCTGGATTTTCAGCTGATGCTATTTTCTGCATGGCTAAATCGCCTTGCCCAACTATATCTCTGATAATGTGGTAGTGCCTTTCTATGTGTTTAGATTTTGGGTGAGACCTTAGTTCCTTAGCTCAGAAGATCGCTCCATTGTTGTCACAGGTAATGGAACCGCCGACTCAATGGAAGGAACTACCGTAAGTTACATCACGAACTCCTTTATCCAAACGACTTTCCTTTGCAAAGATTCGATGCAAAGAATATACTCGACCTCTGTAGTGGAATCTGCAATCGTGCTCGCTTGGAACTCTTCCAACCGATCGCACCTCCATTACAAATGAACACATATCTAGAGGTAGACTTTCTATCATCGATATCCGATTGGAAATCGTAATCGTGATAACCATCCAATTGCAAGTCTCCACCTCCATAAATCAAGAATAAATCCTTAGTTCTTCTCAAGTACTTAAGAATATTCTTGATACTATCCATGTTCCAAACTGGATTGGATTGATACCGCTAGTCAAACTAATAAAGATATGCGATATCCGGCCTAGTACACAACATTGCATACATTAAACTTCCAATAGCCGAAGCATATGGAATCCTGGCCATCTTATCTCTTTCTTCAGGTGTCTTTGGAGACATCTCTTTAGAAAGATGGATACCATGTCTCACTGGTAACAATCCTCTCTTGGAATCAAGCATGTTAAACCTCTTTAACACCTTTTCCAAGTATAGACTTTGGGATAAACCAATTATTCTTTTCGCTCTATCTCTATAGATATGAATCCCAAGAATATAGTTTGCCTCCCCTAAGTCTTTCATGGAGAATGTATTTGACAACCATACCTTTATAGTCGTCAACATACCTGTGTCATTACCCATCAACAGTATGTCATCCACATATAAGACAAGGAAAGTGATAGCACTGTCACTAACCTTCTTATATACACATGGCTCATCCTCATTTTTGATAAAACCAAAGGATTTAATGGCTTCATCAAAACGGATGTTCCAACTCCTCGAAGCTTGTTTCAACCCATAAATGGATCGCTTTAGCTTGCATACCTTGGAACCATCTTGGGATTCAAATCCCTTAGGTTGTTCCATGAAAATGTTTTCTTCAATGTATCCATTGAGAAAAGCTGTTTTGACATCCATCTGCCAAATCTCATAATCATAGTACGCAGCTATTGCTAATAAAATCCTAATTGATTTAAGTATGGCAACAGGCGAGAAAGTCTCCTCATAGTCGATTCCTTGCCTTTGGCGAAACCCTTTCGCTACTAGCCTTGCCTTATAGGTCTCTACCTTTCCATCAGAACCAATTTTCTTCTTGAAAACCCATTTGTTCCCTATAGGTACAATACCTTCAGGTGGGTCAACAAGATCCCAAACTTGATTCTTATAAATGGAATCAATCTCGGATTTCATAGCATCAATCCATTTTGAAGAGTCTATATCTGATATAGCTTCTTCATAGGTAAGTGGATCATCTCCATGATCTACTTCTTCATGAGTAGACAACTCTTGTTCTTCTTCATGAAGAAAACCATATCTCACTGGTGGGTGAGATACCCTGGTTGTTCTACGAGGAACAGTTGTAGATGTTTCATCAACGGGTATTAGTTGACTAGATGGATCTATATCGATTTGATCTGTTGGTTGGTCAGAATTCTCTAATTCTAGCTCTATTTGCCTTCCTTTGCCTCCTTCTTGAACAAACTGTTGTTTAAGAAATGTGGCATTTCTACTTATCACAACCTTTTGTGAAGTAGGCAAATAAAAATAATATCCAAAACTATCTTTTGGATATCCAACAAATCGACCTTTTTCTGATCTGGTCTTCAATTTATCAGTGTTCAGCTTTTTGATATAAGCTGGACAACCCCAAATCTTAACATGCTTAAGACTTGGTTTTCTTCCATGCCATATCTCATAAGGTGTGGAAGAAACTGATTTTGATGGAATCCTATTCAGAATATACAAAGCTGATTCTAATGCAAATCCCCAAAAGGAGATTGGCATATCAGTATAGCTCATCATACTACGTACCATATCCAATAGGGTACGATTTCTCCTTTCAGATACACCATTCAGCTGTGGCATTCCTGGAGGAGTCAGCTGAGAAACAATGCCATGCTCTCTCAAGTATTCATCAAATTCAGTACTCAAATATTCACCTCCACGATCCGATCAAGAGCTTTAATATTCTTTCTGCTTGATTTTCTACTTGATTTAAATTCTTTGAACTTTTCAAAGATTCATTTTTGTATTTCTTAAAATTCAATTACCCTAACCTTGATTTATCATCAGTAAAGGTAATAAAATATTGAATGGCCCCTCTTGCAATTTCTTTTAACGGAGCACATATATCACTATGTTTTAATTCCAATATTTTTTCTGCTCTTAGCCCTTGTCCAACAAAGGGTGATCTAGTCATTTTGCCTTGAAGGCAAGATTCACAAGTTGGAGTAGGCTCGCCCAATGAGGATAGAATCCCCATTTTCTCCAGCTTTTGTAATCCTATCTTACGCAACATGACATAACCTTAAGTGCCAAATATATTTTGAACTTGAGTTGGTTTTCACCATGGCATTGCATTAATTTAGATTGCTATACTGCAAGTGGAAACACTTTCTTCGGCAATGGAAACAATTTCTGTTGGCAATGGAAACACTTTCTGCTAAGTGGAAACACTTTCTTCCGGCAATGGAAACACTTTCCTTTGCCTTTGTCAGCTTTGGTCTTTGTTTTTCTGTTTAGCTATTTTCTTAGAAGGACCAGGAATCTGAGATTTCTTTTTCTTATTGACCTTCTTCTTGTTGGACTTTCCAGTAGAAGAAGATGCAATCAAAGCTACCTCTTTTCCTTTATTGCCTGGCATATTCTTTTAAGCAATAACCAGCATGTTGAGTAAACCAGCTAAGGTGCATTCCTATTTAGTCAAATGGAAATTTGTCACAAAATTCCCAAAAGACTCCGGAAGGGACTGAAGGATCAAATCCATCTGTAGTTGGAAATCCATGTTGAAGTCAAGATATTCCAACTGCTCAATCAGCCGAATCATCTTGTGGACATGATCCCCAACATTCTGTCCCTCAGACATCCTCATGCGGAATAGCTGCCTAGATGTCTCATACCTAGCATTCCTGCTGTGCTCACCATACAACTCTTGTAGGTGAAGGAGGATCTCACTCGCACTCTGCATGTTCTCATGTTGCTTCTGTAACTCATTACTCATGGAAGCAAGCATGTAACACTTAGCTCTTATATCATGCTCCTTCCATTTGTCCAAAGTTTCATGTTCCTCTTGTGTGGCCTCTGGAGGTAAGGGACCAGGAACATTTGAATCTAGAACATATCCTATATGTTCAAGGTTCAGGACAAGTTTCAAATTTCTTAGCCAATCGATGATTAGGTCTGTCAACCTATTGTGTTCAAGTATGCTTGCAAGGATATTGGATGGTGGTGTTTGTTTTGTGCTCATTTTTATCATAAAATTAACTTCAGAAAATAACCAGATTAATTAGTAAATGTATCATGTAATTAACCAAAATGATTATGGTCTTTTAATCAAATTGGTCCTCCCACTAACTTAGCGAATCCTACACTTCCAAAGTAGAAAACGAAAATCCTACTTGGATGGATTTCTAGTGGGTGATTAAATTCTTATAATTCTATTGATCATCCTCAGGTACATCCATTATTGGAATTACAATAAACTATAAGTGAGCAACTCTTTGCCCATCACATCTCATGTGAGGTTCAATCCTTTACCTAGCCCCTAATGCTCAAAATCTCAGGTACATCCATTATTGACTTATCTTGCATTAGTTAAGTTGATCCCATTGAGCCAGTAATTATGCAAATAATTTTAATGTCCTCAGGTACATCCAATATTGGCCACTAAACCATTTACATATTTACAACATCTCATGCTTAACAATTATTCTTAAGAAAATCTCTTAAATAAATTGCATCTTATGCAACTATTTAAAATTTCTTAAAATAATTGCCCTAATGGAGGGCCTATGTTATAATTACTTTAATTATAGCATTTCCAACTTAATCATTTGTTTGGAAGATTTTATGGTCATTCTATTTACTATTAAGGTCTCACTTTGCACATTATCCATTTAGCATGCATATATAATATAATTGCATACATTCCCATACATCTCATGCATTCATGGATAAGCAGTAAATATGGTATGATCATGGACTTTCTAAGGGATTCAATTCTGAGCCACCAAGAATTGAATCAGGGCATTCCTAGGTGCATTTCATTCATTCATTCATTTTACAAGAGTTGCTGAAGGAGTACATAATCAACACTTGATCTTGAATTCCTCCCACTGGTCCCACCAATGCTCTTGACCTCCTTGAACTTCTTGCAATCCAATATTACATAGTAATCCTTGGCATACCAAGGCGAATTTACAAGAACTTAAATAAATGAAATTACAACCCAAAAATTATTACAAACTTAATAATACATGCCCAAAATAAATTAAAATAAATTAATTAATTTACAATCCCAAAGAAACATAAAAGAAATAAATCCAATCACATTGGTCTTTTATAGTCCTTGATCATCCATCATGCATATCACTATTTAACAATTAAATAAAATATACATACTTGAATTAAATTGAATATCTCATATTCAACTTA
This sequence comes from Hevea brasiliensis, assembly GCF_030052815.1. Lineage (NCBI taxonomy): Eukaryota > Viridiplantae > Streptophyta > Magnoliopsida > Malpighiales > Euphorbiaceae > Hevea > Hevea brasiliensis. The sequence goes on from NC_079494.1 coordinate 46,462,090, forward strand.
AAAATCCAGATTTGAATATGATTCAAATAAATTTAAAAATTCAGATTTGAATCTCATTCAAACAAATTTAAAAATTCATATTTGAATCACATTCAAACAACTTCAAAAATTCAGATTTGAATCACATTCAAACATTTTTTTAAAAAATCAGATTTGAATCACATTCAAACATTTTTAAAAAAATCAGATTTGAATTTTATTCAATCAATTTTAAAAAATCAGATTTAAATATGATTCAAACAACTTTAAAAATTCAGATTTGAATCACATTCAAACAACTTTTAAAATGCAGATTTGAATCACATTCAAATAATTTTTAAAATTTTGATTTGAATCATAATTTAATTGTGTGATTAAAAATCCTAATTAAACATTTTAATTAGTCATATGATAAACCTTTCATCATGCAACAATTGCAAAATTTAATAACAACCATGCGCACCATGATCTTCCAAAGCCATGCGCACCATGTTGGAGTTCATCAAGCATACCGCCACACCTCTTGATCCAACCAGCAATGGATCAATCATCTCATGATCAAATCACACAATTAAATCACATAATCAACAATCTAAATGACAAATATAGTGGCTCTGATACCAATTGAAGGAACGGAAGCGTGAAAAACACAAGATTATACCATTGAATTCAAAAATTTCGCCTAGGGTCACATGCACCATGCAAGATTTATTTTATCTATTTGATTTCAATGATAAACAACATATTAAAACTCTTTTAATATGTTTTTGGATCTGTATTTGCCATTTAAGATTTTAAAATGAATCAGATTAATTTTAGAACCCTAGATTAAATCAAGAACGATTATACTAACCTCTTGATGCCTCGCAATGTCTGCGCCTTTGAGATTCGTCTTCAGGAGACCAGATGTTGTCCCTCTAGCTTGTCCACACCAAGAACACCTATGGCAGCCCTTGAATAGCTTCTAAAGCTTTTTCTATTAATTAGAAATTCAAGTTCTGCCTTTTAAGAGATTATAGATGTAAACAGGACACTAGAAACAATTTCTAGTGTTCTTAATTCAAGAGATTGATGGCTAATCTCTTTGAATTGATAAGAGATGAAGAAGAAGAGATAAAAACCCTCAAAGTGGTGTGACAAAGGAGTGTGGCTGCTGGTTGTTTTTTCTTTTCATAACCACACTTAAATAGCTAGGTTAACACATTAAACCCTAGCCACATGTCACCTTTTGATTAGCTCTAGGTTTAAGTGACCCAATCACATTGTGCCAAGTGTCAAACCTATATTTAATCTTGATTTTAATCATCTTACATGATTAAAAAAAAACATTTGGCAAGCTTATGTGTAATCCCATGTGTCACCATCTCATGGTGCCACGTGTCACACTGTGAAATGACCAAAATGCCCCTGTGTCTTAATTTTGAGTTCTTAACCCAAAATAATTATTTTCTTCTTCTAATTAATTTATATCAAATATAAATTAATTAATTAATCTCTATTAATTAATTTCTCATCAATTAAATTCATATTTAAACACTTTAAATATAAATTTAATTTATACTACAATTCAATAATCTAGATTTGGTTTCAAGTCATGCTAGGGACTTTGCAATTTAATTGCAAACCAAACCTATTTAATTAATCAATTAAACTCTTTAATTAATTAATTAAATCATATTTAAATAGGTGATAACTTGTGTATGTGTGTGACTTACTAGGCTCATTACTAATTGGCAATGAGACATGATATCAACTCTTAATATCATCAGAACTCTTTCTTACCATAAATGATTTCTCTAAATCATTTTATGAACCTCATAGACCATGGTTAACACCTAGCATAGCATGCCATGGCCACCCAATTAGTAATAAGGTTTACCTTAAATGAACCTATAATCATATGTTACCATGCATTAGAATCTCTCTGTTACAAAATCCCAACTCAAGCTGGAGTCATGGTTTATGTCAAACTCCATTTGCTATGAATATTATGTTCTCTTTTAATTCCAGTTCTTGATTAAAAAGATTTTCTCATCTGAAACTCTTTTCTGAATAAATCTATCTGTCCTGGCCAGGAACTTGAAACATCAAGAACAATTAAATGAACATAGGATTTTATCTCTATTTACTTAGAGGAACAGATTCCATCTTGATCAACACCTACCTCCATATATAACTAGTAGGAGCCAACACATGCCCATATACCCATACACAGTACAAGTATGAAAGCAGTATCAAACTCAAACTACCTATATACAAGATAACTATGCTATCTCAGGTCTAAAGATTATATGCACTGATATGATTTATGACAAAACATTGACAAGAGTAAACTCCATGTGCTTGTCATAAGTGTCACTGGTTCGGCCTACTTATCATTTATAAGTGCCTATCATGTTTGTCATATGGCATGAGACTCACCATTCCATCTTATTTATATCTCATATAAATAACTTGGGAACAAACATGAATACAATCTTTCTGGATAAGTCATGTCCTTATTATGAAGTATCCTCGATTGTGAACCTATTTATGATACTTTGTGCTAGAAATATTGTCACTCATATTCTTAACAACTTAAGAATAATATTTCTAACAAAATATCAATGGACCTTTTCTATTACACATAAATATATTATGTAAACGGAAAAGTGGAAATGCCTTTTATTAATAAAAATATATACAAGATACATACTAAATGATATGCTCTAGGGCATACTACTAACATGCCAAAAGTACACATCCCCATTCAACATCAAACTCCAAAATTCCTTCCACAATTCAACTACCCATAAAACCCACACAAACTTTAATGAAGCAAGGATGAAGGAAATGGAAATATACCTCAAGTGGAGCTTGTCAAACCTCTTCAAATCTCTCCCTTCTTGCTCCCAAAATACTGCCCAAGGTGTGTACTCAAACTTTAATAAAGAAGACTTGAAGAAATTATGGCTAAATCTTGAGTGGATGAAGCTCCACACATGGATGGCAATGGAGGTTTTGGGAGGGATTCCAATTCGGCTGGTTCTTATCTTTGAGGTTGAAGATGGTAGTTTCAGTCCACTAATGCTTAATATGGGTCCCTTAAGAGGTCACTAGTGGAGCACTAACTTGGTTAAATAAGTCATTAATCTTAATTTCCTTAATTTTGCTCATTTGCCACTAATCTTTTACTATTTACATAATGTATCTCAATTTAATTTTTCATGTCATTTCTAAAGTGTAATATCATTTATTTTTAATGGATATTGAGGTCAAAAGACAACTCTTGGTGTCAAATGACCAAAATGCCCCACTTCGGGTTATATTCCTGATTTTTCAGTAACACTGATTTTTGTCTGTCTCTCGATTTTTCGTTTTTCTTTGTACTAATTTATTAATTTTTCTTTGATATTTCTAATGGTATTTGTACTTCAATAGGTGTCTATTTAAGTCCTAAAAATATTTTCCAGGGTTCCCTGCGGTCCAGGGCTAGTCAACGGTCCACGCCGTGACTTCCCCGTGTGGTCACCTATCGCTAGGGTTCCCGGCTCGCTTAACTTGGTTGCATTTCTTTACTATTATTTTTCCTTTGTTTTTCTTGTATTTTCTTTTCTTGTATTTCATTATTTAATGTCTCCTCACTCGTATCGAAGTGTAGTTCTAGGCATCCTAGCTGTCCGGACAACACTGGTCACCAGAATAGTAGAACGCATTACCGAACATAGGGGTGTTACAAAATTAAAAAGGAAAATTTAGTCTTCTTCTTCACCCCTCTTGCTGTCCACTCTCTCTCTCTTGGTCTCTCTCACACTTCACCATTAACACATAAATTCAAGCTTCCAAAGCTTAATTTTACCTCATAAACCCTAACAAAAACTCAAAGAAACCTCCTAATTGATCCTAGAAGAGAAGAATTGAAGGGAGAAATTGAAGAAATTGAAGAAAGAATTGAGGATTCAAGAACACCATATAAGGTGTCTCTTAGTTAAATTGAGCTATACTTAGGGAAATGAAGTTTAATGAGTGGAAATTAACATAAGAAAACAAGAAATAATGCATGTTAAGGAACCCATAATTTTCGGCCAGCTTGTGAGGTTGAGGGAATTAATGAGTTAATTTGAAATGAACATATTTTCTAATGTTTTATGAGGTGTTGGATATGATTAGTAAAGTGAAATTGACATGAATTAGACAATTCCAAATTAGGGTTCTTGGTGGTTAGGGTTTTGAATAAAATTGGGAATTCTTAGAATTGTTGACCAAATTGATGTTTGATGCTTAATTTTGGGCAATTGGAGTGCTTATGAATGTAAATTGATGAATCGAATTGAGAAGGTTTATGGTGTGGTGTTATTGAATTCTGGACAGCCTTATCCCTGTCCACTTATGAGGTCATAAGTTGAATTGTATGACTCCAATTGGTGTGAGGCTAATTGGAGATGAAATTAGGGTCATAATGCTACAATTTTGAGGAAGAAACTTTGCCCAAAAAGTGACTACAAGTTGGTCTAAAATATAGTTGAATCCGGGATTGATATCCTGTTACTGGGCAGAATTGACCAAATGAACAGTATATGTTCAAATGGTTATACCTTTGTGTAGTGTCACACCTTACTCCTCCGTAAGATATAATATGATCCCATAATACACCAAATGAATTATCGTACTTCACCTACGGTAACCTATTAAATATACTATAAGGGATTTTAAAACAATTTTCATGAAATTAAATAGTGGTGGGAACGTTGAATATTTCTTAGAAAGCCTTTAAGTGAAATTTTGGTCATGGATAAAATCATCGATTAAAATCTAGTATTACAAAAAATTTTCAAAATTTCGGCAGAGTGTCGGCTGTATTTTGAGAAAACAGTTCTTCAAACCTGAAAAAAAAAAACACTCCCAATATGTTTTCTTAAATACAACTCCAATAAATTTCATTTCATCTCACAATTCAATCTCAATAATCAAATCAATTCATTTTCAAACCAACCTCATCATAAAAGAAATATTTCATTGATTACAAGACTAAAAAAAAAATAATATTACAAAACTATATAGGTAAATGAAATCTCGAATTTACATTAAAATAATTTGCATTTAATTACATACCAAAATATTTTACAAGAGTTTTTATACAACTGCTCAAATAATTTACATACATATTATTACATGCATACATCAAAACCTATGTACATGGGTATACCTATGATATACTTGGAGCTGATCTGAATGTGTCTTCAAAGAAGCTTACTCAACTGCTCTATGCTTTTTTCACCTGCGACAGCATACAAAGCTATCGCTGAGTGGTGAACTCAGTGGTGCATAACTATAATTTAAAATATAGTACAATATACCTTAGCAAAATTACAGTAAATAATTTGGAAATCTAAATACTCATCAAATTCCAAAAATCAAAATATTTATTGCCAATAATATAAATCATTTGTATAAAATGACTTTGATCTCGAAATTCAATTTATCAAATCACAACTAAACATTTGAGGTAATTCTAGCAATTTATGGAAATAAAGATTAATTCCAATAAAATCAATTATGCATAAATCCCATTTGAAAAAAAATTCTTTACTATTCAAAAACCATTCTTTATCTCACTAACTATGCAAGACTAATCTGAAAGGGCCATCTCCAGGGTGATTCTAACTCCCTATGGTCGGGGAGGTGGAATCGGATTCTAACTCCCTATGGTTGGGGAGGTCGAATCATCGTGCACAGTACACACCACAATAATGAAACTTTTGAAATGGCCATAACAAAAAAAAACTTAGATCTAACCTCTAATAAGAGGAGAATCTAAGTCTGTGCATGTACCTTGGTAATCAAAACAAAGATAACTCTATTGTCTCCTCAACAAATGAAAGAGATGGGTAATAACCTAGTCAAGCATCTATAGTGAGATATAAAACAATATCGTGAATCTCTGTCCTTTTTGTGAGCATAAATCACAACACAATTCAATTCAATGTCAATTCCAATATCCAATAATTTTTATGCTCATCACAATTCAAAACATATTCCATCACAATTTTCCAAAACATAATTTATTCAATCCATAACAATGCTTAATACTTGTTAAAATACCATTTCACAAAGCTAAATTCATACATACTATTATAGTTTCAATAATCATTGAATTAAATCCAATAATTGATAAACATAATACATAAGGAAAATAACTGAAGGAACGGAAGCGTGAAAAACACAAGATTATACCATTGAATTCAAAAATTTTCACCTAGGGTCACATGCACCATGCAAGATTTATTTTTATCTATTTGATTTCAATGATAAACAACATATTAAAACTCTTTTAATATGTTTTTGGATCTTTATTTGCCATTTAAGATTTTAAAATTAATCAGATTAATTTTAGAACCCTAGATTAAATCAAGAACGATTACACTAACTTCTTGATGTGCTGCAGCGTGTCTGCGCCTTTGAGATTCGTCTTCAGGACACCAGATGTTGTCCCTCTAGCTTGTCCACACCAAGAACACCTATGGCAGCCCTTGAAAAGCTTCTAAAGCCTTTTCTATTAATTATAAATTCAAGTTTTGCCTTTTAAGAGATTAGAGATGTAAACAGGACACTAGAAACAATTTCTAGTGTTCTTAATTCAAGAGATTGATGGCTAATCTCTTTGAATTGATGAGAGATGAAGAGAAATAGCTGGAGAGGCTCAAAGTGGCGTGACAATTGAGAGGAGAGGCTGCTGGTTATGTTTTCTTTTCATAACCACACTTAAATAGCTAGGTTAACACATTAAACCCTAGCCACATGTCACCTTTTGATTAGCTCTAGGTTTAAGTGACCCAATCACATTGTGCCAAGTGTCAAACCTATATTTAATCTTGATTTTAATCATCTTACATGAAAAAAAAAAAATTTGGCAAGCTTAGGTGCCACGTGTCACCATCTCATGGTGCCACGTGTCACACTGTGAAATGACCAAAATGCCCCTGTGTCTTAATTTTGAGTTCTTAACCCAAAATAATTATATTCTTCTTTTAATTAATTTATATCAAATATAAATTAATTAATTAATCTCTATTAATTAATTTCTCATCAATTAAATTCATATTTAAACACTTTAAATATAAATTTAATTTATACTACACATCCAATAATCTAGATTTGGTTTCAAGTCATGCTAGGGACTTTGCAATTTAATTGCAAACCAAATCTATTTAATTAATCAATTAAACTCTTTAATTAATTAATTAAATCATATTTAAATAGGTGATAACTTGTGTATGTGTGTGACTTACTAGGCTCATCACTAATTGGCAATGAGACATGATATCAACTCTTAATATCTTCAGAACTCTTTCTTACCATAAATGATTTCTCTAAATCATTTTATGAACCTCATAGACCATGGTTAACACCTAGCATAGCATGCCATGGCCACCCAATTAGTAATAAGGTTTACCTTAAATGAACCTATAATCATATGTTACCATGCACTAGAATCTCTCTATTACAAAATCCCAACTCAAGCTGGAGTCATGGTTTATGTCAAACTCCATTTGCTATGAATATTATGTTCTCTTTTAATTCCAGTTCTTGATTAAAAAGATTTTCTCATCAGAAACTCTTTTCTGAATAAATCTATCTATCCTGGCCAGGAACTTGAAACATCAAGAACAATTAAATGAACATAGGATTTTATCTCTATTTACTTAGAGGAATAGATTCCATCTTGATCAACACCTACCTCCATATATAACTAGTAGGAGCCAACACATGCCCATATACCCATACACAGTACAAGTATGAAAGCAGTATCAAACTCAAACTACATATATACAAGATAACTGTGCTATCTCAGGTCTAAAGATTATATGCACTGATATGATTTATGACAAAACATTGACAAGAGTAAACTCCATGTGCTTGTCATAAGTGTCACTGGTTCGGCCTACTTATCATTTATAAGTGCCTATCAAGTTTGTTATATGGCATGAGACTCACCATTCCATCTTATTTATATCTCATATAAATAACTTGGGAACAAACATGAATACAATCTTTCTGGATAAGTCATGTCCTTATTATGAAGTATCCTCGATTGTGAACCTATTTATGATACTTTGTGCTAGAAATATTGTCACTCATATTCTTAACAACTTAAGAATAATATTTCTAACAAAATATCAATGGACCTTTTCTATTACACATAAATATATTATGTAAACGGAAAAGTGGAAATGCCTTTTATTATTAAAAATATGTACAAGATACATACTAAATGATATGCTCTAGGGCATACTACTAATAATCTCCCACTAGCACTAGAGCCATTCATTACAATATCTTAGACCTATCTTCTCAAGACGTCGGTCTAACTGAGTCTGTGACATAGGCTTAGTGAATGGATCAGCTGGATTTTTCAGCTGATGTTATTTTTCTGCATGGCTATATCGCCTTTGCCCAACTATATGTCTGATAATGTGGTAGTGCCTTTCTATGTGTTTGGATTTTGGGTGAGACCTTAGTTCCTTAGCCTGTATGACTGCTCCATTGTTGTCACAGTGTAGTGGAACTGCTGACTCAATGGAAGGAACTACTGTAAGTTATGTCACGAACTTCTTTATCCAAACAGCTTCCTTTGCGACATCGATGCAAAGAATATACTCAGCCTCTGTAGTGGAATCTACAGTCGTGCTCTGTTTGGAACTCTTCCAACTGACTGCACCTCCATTACAAATGAACACATATCCAGAGCTAGACTTTCTATCATCGATATCTGATTGGAAATCGGAATCAGTATAACCATCCAATTGCAAGTCTCCAACTCCATATATCAAGAATAAATCCTTAATTCTTCTCAAGTACTTAAGGATATTCTTGATGACTATCGATGTTCCAAACTCGATTGGATTGATACCGCTAGTCAAACTAATAAAGATATGCGATATCCGGCCTAGTACACAACATTGCATACATTAAACTTCCAATAGCCGAAGCATATGGAATCCTGGACATCTTATCTCTTTCTTCAGGTGTCTTTGGAGACATCTCTTTAGAAAGATGGATACCATGTCTCACTGGTAATAATCCTCTCTTGGAATCAAGCATGTTAAACCTCTTTAACACCTTTTCAAAGTATAGACTTTGGGATAAACCAATTATTCTTTTCGCTCTATCTCTATAGATGCGAATCCCAAGAATATAGGTTGCCTCCCCTAAGTCTTTCATGGAGAATGTATTTGACAACCATACCTTTATAGTCGTCAACATACTTGTATCATTACCCATCAACAGTATGTCATCCACATATAAGACAAGGAAAGTGATAGCACTGTCACTAACCTTCTTATATACACATGGCTCATCCTCATTTTTTATAAAACCAAAAGATTTAATGGCTTCATCAAAACGGATGTTCCAACTCCTCGAAGCTTGTTTCAACCCATAAATGGATCGCTTTAGCTTGCATACCTTGGAACCATCTTGGGATTCAAATCCCCTAGGTTGTTCCATGAAAATGTTTTCTTCAATGTATCCATTGAGAAAGGCTATTTTGACATCCATCTGCCAAATCTCATAATCATAGTACGCAGCTATTGCTAGTAAAATCCTAATTGATTTAAGCATGGCAACAGGCGAGAAAGTCTCCTCATAGTCGATTCCTTGCCTTTGGCGAAACCCTTTCGCTACTAGCCTTGCCTTATAGGTCTCTACCTTTCCATCCGAACCAATTTTTTTTCTTGAAAACCCATTTGTTCCCTATAGGTACAATACCTTCAGGTGGGTCAACAAGATCCCAAACTTAATTCTTATACATGGAATCAATCTCGGATTTCATAGCATCAATCCATTTTGAAGAGTCTATATCTGATATAGCTTCTTCATAGGTAAGTGGATCATCTCCATGATCTACTTCTTTATGAGTAGACAACTCTTGTTCTTCTTCATGAAGAAAACCATATCTCACTGGTGGGTGAGATACCCTGGTTGTTCTACGAGGAACAACTGTAGATGTTTCATTAATGGGTATAGGTTGACTAGATGGATCTATATCCATCTGATATGTTGGTTGGTCAGAATTCTCCAATTCTAAATCTATTTGCCTTCCTTTGCCTCCTTCTTGAACAAACTGTTGTTCAAGAAATGTGGCATCTCTACTTATCACAACCTTTTGTGAAGTAGGCAAATAAAAATAATATCCAAAACTATCTTTTGGATACCCAACAAATCGACCTCTTTCTGATCTGGTCGCCAATTTATCAGTGTTCAGCTTTTTGATATAAGCTGGACAACCCCAAATCTTAACATGCTTAAGACTTGGTTTTCTTCCATGCCAAATCTCATAAGGTGTGGAAGAAACTGATTTTGATGGAATCCTATTCATAATATACAAAGTTGATTCTAATGCAAATCCCCAAAAGGAGATTGGCATATCAGTATAGCTCATCATACTACGTACCATATCCAATAGGGTACGATTTCTCCTTTCAGATACACCATTCAGCTGTGGCATTCTGGAGGAGTCGGTGAGAAATAATGCCATGCTCTCTCAAGTATTCATCAAATTCGATACTCAAATATTCACCTCCACGATCGATCGAAGAGCTTTAATACTTTCTGTTTGATTTTCTACTTCAGATTTAAATTCTTTGAACTTTTCAAAGGATTCATGTTTGTATTTCATCAAATACAAATACCCAAACCTTGATTTATCATCAGTAAAGGTAATAAAATAATGAAAGCCCCCTCTAGCCATTTCTTTAAACGGACCGCATACATCACTATGTATTAGTTCCAAAATATTTTCACTCTTAGCCTGTCAACAAAGGGTGATCTAGTCATTTTGCCCTGAAGGCAAGATTCACAAGTTGGAGTAGGCTCAGAGCCCAATGAGGATAGAATCCCCATTTTCTCCAATTTTGTAATCCTATCTTCTGCAACATGACATAACCTTAAGTGCCAAATATATTTTGAACTTGAGTTGTTTTTCACCACGGCATTGCTTTCATTTAGATTGCTATACTCGGCGGTGGAAACACTTTCTTCTTGGTAATGGAAACACTTTCTTATTGGCAATGGAAACACTTTCCTGTTGGCAGTGGAAACACTTTCCTTTGCCTTCATCAGCTTTAGTCTTCCTTTTCTGTTTAGCTATTTTCTTAGAAGGACCAGGAATCTGAGGTTTCTTTTCTTATTGCCCTTTCTCTTGTTGGACTTTCCAGCAGAAGAAGATGCAACCAAAGCTACCTCTTTTCCTTTATTGCCTGGCATATTCTTTTGGGCAATAACCAGCATGTTGAGTAAACCAGCTAAGGTGCATTCCTGTTGAGTCATATGGAAATTTGTCACAAAATTTCCCAAAAGACTCAGGAAGGGACTGAAGGATCAAATCCGTTTGTAGTTGGAAATCCATGTTGAAGTCAAGATGTTCCAACTGCTCAATCAGCCGAATCATCTTGTGGACATGATCCCCAACATTCTGTCCCTCAGACATCCTCATACGGAATAGCTGTCTAGATATCTCATACCTAGCATTCCTGCTGTGCTCACCATGCAACTCTTGTAGGTGAAGGAGGATTTCACTCGCACTCTGCATGTTCTCATGTTGCTTCTATAACTCATTACTCATGGAAGCAAGCATGTAACACTTAGCTCTCATATCATGCTCCTTCCACTTGTCCAAAGTTTCATGTTCCTCTTGTGTGGCCTCTGGAGGTAAGGGACCAGGAACATTTGAATCTAGAACATATCCTATATGTTCAAGGTTCAAGACAAGTTTCAAATTTCTTAGCCAATCAGACAGTTAGGTCTGTCAACTGTTGTGATCAAGTATGCTTGCAAGGATATTGGATGGTGGTGGTTGTTTTGTGCTCATTTTTATCGAGAAAATTAAGCTGAGAAAATAACCAGATTAATTAGTAAATGTATCATGTATTTAACCAAAATGATTATGGTCTTTTAATCAAATTGGTCCTCCCACTAACTTAGCGAATCCTACACTTCCAAAGTAGAAAGCGAAATCCTAGTTGGATGGATTTCTAGTGGGTGATTGAATTCTTATAATTCTATTGATCATCCTCAGGTACATCCATTATTGGAATTACAATAAACTATAAGTGAGCAACTCCTTGCCCATCACATCTCATGTGAGGTTCAATCCTTTACCTAGCCCCTAATGCTCAAAATCTCAGGTACATCCATTATTGACTTATCTTGCATTAGTTAAGTTGATCCCATTGAGCGATAATTATGCAAATAATTTTAATGTCCTCAGGTACATCCAATATTGGCCACCAAACCATTTACATATTTACAACATCTCATGCTTAACAATTATTCTTAAGAAAATCTCTTAAATAAATTGCATCTTATGCAACTATTTAAAATTTCTTAAAATAATTGCCCCGATGGAGGGCCTATGTTATAATTACTTTAATTATAGCATTTCCAACTTAATCATTTGTTTGGAAGATTTTATGGTCATTCTATTTACTATTAAGGTCTCACTTTGCACATTATCCATTTAGCATGCATATATCATATAATTGCATACATTCCCATACATCTCATGCATTCATGGATAAGCAGTAAATATGGTATGATCATGGACTTTCTAAGGGATTCAATTCTGAGCCACCAAGAATTGAATCAGGGCATTCCTAGGTGCATTTCATTCAATCATTTTACAAGAGTTGCTGAAGGAGTACATAATCAACACTTGATTTTGAATTCCTCCCACTGGTCCCACCAATGCTCTTGACCTCCTTGAACTTCTTGCAATCCAATATTATATGGTAATCCTTGGCATACCAAGGCGAATTTACAAGAACTTAAATAAATGAAATTACAACCCAAAAAATATTACAAACTTAATAATACATGCCCAAAATAAATTAAAATAAATTAATTAATTTACAATCCCAAAGAAACATAAAAGAAATAAATCCAATCACATTGGTCTTTTATAGTCCATGATCATCCATCATGCATATTACTATTTAACAATTAAATAAAACATACATACTTAAATTAAATTGAATATCTCATATTCAACTTAAAAATCCAGATTTGAATATGATTCAAATAAATTTAAAAATTCAGATTTGAATCTCATTCAAACAAATTTAAAAATTCAGATTTGAATCACATTCAAACAACTTCAAAAATTCAGATTTGAATCACATTCAAACATTTTTTTAAAAAATCAGATTTGAATCACATTCAAATATTTTTTAAAAAATCAGATCTAAATTTTATTGAATCAATTTTAAAAAATCAGATTTAAATATGATTCAAACAACTTTAAAAATTCAGATTTGAATCACATTCAAACAACTTTTAAAATTCAGATTTGAATCACATTCAAACAATTTTTAAAATTCTGATTTGAATCATAATTTAATTGTGTGATTAAAACAACTAATTAAACACTTTAATTAGTCAAAGAATAGGCCTTAGATCATACAACAATTGCAGAATTAAAAGCCAAACCTTGAACCACCCAAGGAACCATTGATGCCGCCACCAATGGTGGCTTCACCATGTGTGCTGCCACAACTCATGATCCAACTAGCAATGAATCTCTTGATCTCATGATCAAACATACAATTAAATTATATAATCAACAATCTAAATGGCAAATATAGTGGCTCTGATACCAATTGAAGGAACGGAAGCGTGAAAAACACAAGATTATACCATTGAATTCAAAAATTTTCACCTAGGGTCACATGCACCATGCAAGATTTATTTTTATCTATTTGATTTCAATGATAAACAACATATTAAAACTCTTTTAATATGTTTTTGGATCTTTATTTGCCATTTAAGATTTTAAAATTAATCAGATTAATTTTAGAACCCCAGATTAAATCAAGAACGATTACACTAACCTCTTGATGTGCTGCAGCGTGTCTGCGCCTTTGAGATTCGTCTTCAGGATACCAGATGTTGTCCCTCTAGCTTGTCCACACCAAGAACACCTATGGCAGCCCTTGAAAAGCTTCTAAAGCCTTTTCTATTAATTATAAATTCAAGTTTTGCCTTTTAAGAGATTAGAGATGTAAACAGGACACTAGAAACAATTTCTAGTGTTCTTAATTCAAGAGATTGATGGCTAATCTCTTTGAATTGATGAGAGATGAAGAGAAATAGCTGGAGAGGCTCAAAGTGGCGTGAAAATTGAGAGGAGAGGCTGCTGGTTATGTTTTCTTTTCATAACCACACTTAAATAGCTAGGTTAACACATTAAACCCTAGCCACATGTCACCTTTTGATTAGCTCTAGGTTTAAGTGACCCAATCACATTGTGCCAAGTGTCAAACCTATATTTAATCTTGATTTTAATCATCTTACATGAAAAAAAAAAAAACATTTGGCAAGCTTAGGTGCCACGTGTCACCATCTCATGGTGCCACGTGTCACACTGTGAAATGACCAAAATGCCCCTGTGTCTTAATTTTGAGTTCTTAACCCAAAATAATTATATTCTTCTTTTAATTAATTTATATCAAATATAAATTAATTAATTAATCTCTATTAATTAATTTCTCATCAATTAAATTCATATTTAAACACTTTAAATATAAATTTAATTTATACTACACATCCAATAATCTAGATTTGGTTTCAAGTCATGCTAGGGACTTTGCAATTTAATTGCAAATCAAATCTATTTAATTAATCAATTAAACTCTTTAATTAATTAATTAAATCATATTTAAATAAGTGATAACTTGTGTATGTGTGTGACTTACTAGGCTCATCACTAATTGGCAATGAGACATGATATCAACTCTTAATATCTTCAGAACTCTTTCTTACCATAAATGATTTCTCTAAATCATTTTATGAACCTCATAGACCATGGTTAACACCTAGCATAGCATGCCATGGCCACCCAATTAGTAATAAGGTTTACCTTAAATGAACCTATAATCATATGTTACCATGCACTAGAATCTCTCTGTTACAAAATCCCAACTCAATTTGAGTCATGGTTTATGTCAAACTCCATTTGCTATGAATATTATGTTCTCTTTTAATTCCAGTTCTTGATTAAAAGATTTTTCTCATCAGAAACTCTTTTCTGAATAAATCTATCTGTCCTGGCCAGGAACTTGAAACATCAAGAACAATTAAATGAACATAGGATTTTATCTCTATTTACTTAGAGGAACAGATTCCATCTTGATCAACACCTACCTCTATATATAACTAGTAGGAGCCAACAGATGCCCATATACCCATACACAGTACAAGTATGAAAGCAGTATCAAACTCAAACTACCTATATACAAGATAACTGTGCTATCTCAGGTCTAAAGATTATATGCACTGATATGATTTATGACAAAACATTGACAAGAGTAAACTCCATGTGCTTGTCATAAGTGTCACTAGTTCGGCCTACTTATCATTTATAAGTGCCTATCAAGTTTGTTATATGGCATGAGACTCACCATTCCATCTTATTTATATCTCATATAAATAACTTGGGAACAAACATGAATACAATCTTTCTGGATAAGTCATGTCCTTATTATGAAGTATCCTCGATTGTGAACCTATTTATGATACTTTGTGCTAGAAATATTATCACTCATATTCTTAACAACTTAAGAATAATATTTCTAACAAAATATCAATGGACCTTTTCTATTACACATAAATATATTATGTAAACGGAAAAGTGGAAATGCCTTTTATTATTAAAAATATGTACAAGATACATACTAAATGATATGCTCTAGGGCATACTACTAACAATAACTTCATCTAATCATATGAAATATTCAGAATAAAATCAATTAAAAACTAGTTATGCACAAATCTCTGATGAGTCGCCTCTTGGCCTTGACTCAGTGGGTCTTTTTCTTTCCTAGTGTCTTTTCTAACTGAAACACACAATTTAAAGTGTTTCAGTACTCATTTAAATTATTTCTAATAATAAGCTTCAATAATTAAATTTTATTAATACTATTCTTTTCATCAATCAACCTATAATGTTGACCTTTAATGTACACTAGGTGAATTAGTTTTAATGTCAGTAATATGTTCCATTTTTCATTTCTCACATGTTGACATATGTTGCCAATTTCATTTCAAAGCTTATTGCATTTTATTGTAATTATTCAGATTTCATGGCCAAAGTTTACTATTTATTGGACCAAGCCACAGTGTAAATTTAATAGATTTCTCTTCATTAAATTATTTCTCATTGTGTCTTCTTTAATTTCCTTTTTGAATCATGTCATTTGGATTTGTATAACTCAAGTTATGGTCAATTGACCATAACTAGGTCAATTCTGAATTTTGGTTCTCTTACTAGGTAGTTTTAGTATTACACTTTGCCAATTTTATTTGAGTAGGTTGCTGCCATATTTAGGTCTATTACTCTACATAGGATATGTTACCCTATGTCTTATGGTCACTAAGATTTTTTTTTTGTAATTTTTCAAGTCTTGCAGAGTTACTTATGGTCAAGTTATTGGACTGGACTCAATGGTCTTGTAGTGACAGGATGTTCAACTAGGGCAGTAGCTTTGACCCAATATTTGAGCTTCTTACATTCATAAGGTGAGGGAGAGGTCTAAAAAAAGTTGAAGGTCTATTTCTTAGCTTTCTATAATGGTATGGCTCATTTTGTTTGAAGACTTCTAGTGGGAGTTATACTTAAAAAACTTTGCTGGAGTTAATGGTCATTTGAACCATTTCTAGATTTGGTATGCCAACTTAATCAAGTTAATTGACCTAGTTCCCTAAGTTTTTGGATTTTGGTCAAAATACCATTATTGTAGGCCTATGTCTTAGTGAAAATTTGGCATTAGTTTCAGGGCATTTTGAGTTATATGGACCAAGTTATGGTCATTTTACTATTGCTGGTCAAGTTGCACTTATATTGCAAAGTTTAGGTCATTTTTAGGTCAAAGTCAATTCGGCCAGTTTTTGTAACCCAAATTGTGCAAGCATTTTGACTTAGTTATGGCCATTGATGGGCTTGGTGTCTTCATAAGAGTTGTAGCTCTATGTCTAAGCTTTCCATGGTATAAATGTCAGGTCATTTGGACCTGTTTTGAGTGAGTTATGGCCAAAATACTGATTACTATTCATATGGTCAAAATTCTAGGTTTTCATGTCATGCAATTTTGGATTTGGTCATTCTTTTAGGTCACTTCTAGGCCGAATTTAGGCAACACTTCTACATGAAAGCTGACCTATTTTATGTCTAGTTTTACCTCCAATTGGCCTCATGCCAATTGGAGTCACAACTTTACACTTATAACCTAATTTATACACTGCCATGCATAAGAGAATTTACACTCCCAATTTGGCAATCCTTCTCCTCCCAATACTTCAATATTCATTCTTGGTACTTCTATATTTATTCAACACAATTCCAGCGAAGTAAATTGGGCAGAATACTCAAGATTTCAAGGTACACAATACTCCATTAATATTCAACATGTAAGCCAACCCAAATTCAATATACATACTCACCAAATTGTCACATATACTTCCATAACAAATACACACATACTGCCCCCAATTCAACTCTATCATATTTCATGAATAATTTTCATCAATTCACATACAAATTCAAGGGTTTACAAGCTGCCAACCATGGCAGTTTACTAAGGTATTCAATTCCCTTTTTAAACTCCTAATTTCAAGTACTAACATATATATACATGGGCATTAACTTGCTACACTTCAATTTGAGTTAATCAACCTTAATTCCCATCAATTCCCATCAATTTAATGTAAGAAACACTCAAGTAATATAGGCTCCCATGGCTGCCTAAAATTAGGCAGTCCAATAACTCAACAATTCCATCAATTTTCATCACCAATCAACTCATCTCAAGCTAAACATAAACTTTACTTAACAAAGGAAGTGAATTGGACACTTGCCTCTTTTTGGAGCTTATTAAAACTTCATCAAATACTTCCCTTTTTGCTCTCAAAATACTACCCAAGGTGTGTACTCCAACTTTAATGTAAGAACCTTGAAGATTTCATGGCTTGATCTTGGTGGATGAGAGCTTTAAGCTTTGGCCATCCATGTAGTTTCCCTTTGGAATTGAATTCGGCTATTTGAAGATGAAGAAGAAGAAGAAGATGTGAAGTGGCCAAAACCTTGTCTTCATGTGCCTTTTATAATCACTTAGTGGAGCACTAACCACCATTAACATTAAAATATGTCAAAGTTTCCCTTAATTGCACTAATGCCCTTATATTCCTTTAATTTATATTATGTGTAATATTTCTTATTTCCATGGCATTTCCAAAATTTAATACCATTTATTTTTAATGGACATTTAGGTCAAAAGCCAACTCTAGGTGTCAATTAACCAAAATGCCCCTCTTCGGGTTATATTTTCAATTTTTCGGTAACACCGATTTTTATCGGTTTCTTGATTTTTCATTTTTCTTTGTACTAATTTATTAATTTTTCTTTGACATTTCTAATGTCAATTACACCTCTATAGGCCTTTAATTATGTCCCGAAAATTATTTTCGAGGGTTCCCCGCGGTCCTGGGGTCAGCAATTACTTTTACCGTAACTTCCTGGTGCGGTCACCCATCACTTCGGTGTCGGCTCGTTTAACTTAGTTTCACTTTCTCTCTTTTATTTTTCTTTAATTGTTCTTGTATTTTATTTTTATTTATTTCATCATTTTATTTCTGTTTATTATCACTGAAGTGTAGTTCCAGACATCCTGACTTGCTCGAACAGACATTAGGTCACCGGAGTAGCAGAATATATGGACTACATAAAGTGAGGGCGTTACATGTAGAGAGGTCCAAATGACCTAATTTGTGAACCATTTGAAAGCTTAGACGTAGTACGACAACTTTCATGAAGAACTGAAACCCAAATTTTGACCATAACACATTCAGATTGCTAACCAAAGTTGACTTACTAAAACTGCCAAAACCCTAAATTGCCAAGAATTTGTGGACAATGACCAATCCGGCAAGTTATGGTAAAAATGTCATAACTTGAGCTACAAAACTCTAAATAGAGTGATTCAAAAAGGGAATTAAACTAGACACATTAAGAAACAACTTTGGTGAAGAAAGTTTAGCCAAAGTTTCACTGTAGATTGGTCCAATGGAATAGTCAACATAAGAGACCAAAACTGAAATTTTCAAAATTACTCATAATAGGCCTTGAATTGTAATTGGCAACCAATGCCAATAAAATTAAAACTCAAAATGTGTTAGAACTATATATTTAGGAATGGTATACCTATTAGTTATGAAAAGTCAACATTTTGAATGAATAGTAAAGTAAATAGTAACCACAAATATACCAATTGCAAAGGACTCAAACCTTATAAGTTTTATTAGATAAATTAAGTATATAAGAATTTAATAGTTGGATTATTTATTTAGAAATAAGTTGAATGGATATTGAAACACTCTAACTATGTGTTTCAATGGGAAAGGAGCCCTCCAAGGAAGGAGGAAAAATTAGAACTACTCAAGATTAGTTAAGAGGTTTATGCACAACAACTAATTCATTTTTTATTTTTAAATTGAATTTTGAATTGAATGACTTGTGAAATTAAATTATGGCCTTATTTATATTAAATATTATATTGACAAAAATTATGTGTTGTTAGCCCAATTTTGGGAAATGATTTGAAATGAAATAAGAATGTGAATTGATAAATATTTTTTATGCTTAGAAAATTGTTGAAATGGTTTGAAACCACAGTGTCATGACTACATGTTTGAATTCCTCACTAGCTTTCCTAGTGGGATGAATTAGATTTATATCTCTCTCTGACTGAAGTGTTGAGGTGTGTGCCAGTTGAGGACGAATTGAATGAGTACTCATATATTTGTGCTAGCTAGCCTTTGCATTCCCCATTAGCATTTGGTTATTGGGACGAATTGTATATTTGTGTCATGATCAAGCTGTGTGACTTTTCAAAATTTTGTTTTATGATTTATGGAATGAAAATTGATTTATTTAAGGAATTTTTGAGCTGTAGAAATAAAGCATGATTTTCTATGTGTTAATAATTCAATTGATTTAGTTTGAGAAATTGTGATTTATTGATTGTGTAAATTATTATTTCCTTAAAGTTGTGCACCACTAAGTCTTTGGCTCAGTGATAGCTTCTTATTATTGCCGCAGGTAAAGAGACAGATAAAGCAGCCGAGTAAACTTCTGGTGACGTGAAGTAATCATTATGTTGGAGACATTACCGGGTATATAGAAAGTATCCTTATAAATATTTCTTTTAATATATATGTATATGTGTGTGTGTACATACTGGACTTATGCAGTTGTATAAAAAAATTTTAAAATTTTATTTTGACTAGTGTAAATATTTATAATGTAAGCCAGTTATCTCTTATTAATGAAATCCTTGAGTTTCTTTTGAATTTTTTTTTTATAATGAATTGCTTGAAATTGTGTTGATTGAGAATGGATTGTGATGAGTTGTAAATGGAGTTGTGGTTTAAATGTATACTGGGAGTGTTTTTCATAGGTTTTGAAGAACTATTTTCTCCATTTAAAAACGGAACTCTGTCAAAATTTCCGTAAAAATTTTAGAAATTTCGAAAAGGTTAAAATTTATTGTTATGATATAAACCCCAAATAATTCTTTAATGATAATTATCTTCTCTTTTCACCTTGAAAGAAATCTAAATTGTACAAAATCCCTTGTAATATATTTAATGGACTACTGGTAGGCGAAGTTCGATAATTCATTGGATATATTACAGGATCATGTCATGCCTTATGTAAGGATAGGGTATGACATATTTTAGTGGTATTAGAGCATTTTTCAAAGCATGTTTTGAATTGTGAATTTGAATATTTTCTTTGATAGGTACAACTGCTCAATTTCATTAATTGATACATAAGGTGCATTACATTATAAATGTGAACTGACAGAGAGAAATCTCCTTGTGTTGTTTGTTCAGAAAATAGAATATCCTCTAAGTGAACATGGAAGAAGGAGATCGCTTAGTTGAGTAATCAGTTGAGGCTGAGGCACAAGGGGAAGCCCCAGCTTTTCAGAATGCTAGTGGGTCAGCTACACCAGCACCACCCATACAGCAATTCCCTTCACAATTTGCTCAACAAATGGCTACTTTGTTCCAACAAATGGCTAGGAACATGCCAACCCAAGCCCCAACTCAAGCATCAGTAGTGCAACCACAGCCTCCAGCTAGGCAGTATGACAAGCTGATCAAATATGGGGCTATTGAGTTTAAGGGTACAGTGGACCCTTTGGAAGCGAGCTGTGATTAGAAAGAATGGAAAGGGTGTTTAAGAAGCTGCATTGTACGGAAGAACTAAAGTTTGAGTACTCAATCTCACAACTACAGGGGGATGCATATGACTGGTGAAAAACCATTCCCCATAGTTTAGTGGAACCCTTAGTGTTGACTTGGGATGATTTTCTTCAAGAGTTCAGACATAAATATGTTCCATATACGTATGTGGATATGAAGCTGCAAGAATTCAGGGGAGTCGATCAGTGGCTGACTATGAAAGGGAATTTTCCTGCCTGAGCCACTATGCTGAGAGCCTACTTACTACTAGTAGAGCAAGATGTAAACGGTTTAAGACTGGGTTAAAGCCTAGTTTGAAAAGGCAAGTGGTCAGATTCTGGCATTACAACTTTTCTGAACTGATATCTTAAGCTTGAGAGTTAGAGAGGATAGAATCAGAAGGGACACCCGTGAAAGAGAAGACAGAAAAAGAAAAGAGTGACAAATCAGTGGATCAGAGTTCTAGTGGTAATACTAGTAAGAGGAAGAACTTTGGGGGACAGAGTAGAAAAAAATCTAATAGGGAAAGATTTTCAGGACAAAGACCACCTCGATCTGGTTAGCAAATGGCCAGGAGTTCTCTCCCTCCCCATCCATGTGAGACATGTGGTAAGAACCACGGAGGGGTATGTTACAAAGCCACTGGAGCGTGCTTTAATTGTGGTGGTACAGGACATTTTGTGAAGGCTTGTACTAGTCCTCGCAGATCTGGGCCACCCACCACACTAAAGGGTAAGTCCAAGGTTTTGCTATTAGAGGTTCACAGCCAGCTAGTAGAGGCAGAGGCAGAGGTAGGGGCAGTACCTCAGGCAGTTAGGATACAGTTAATCTGTCAGAATAAGGTAGTGCTCCAGATACTATGCGATAGAGAGAAAAGGTAGAAACATTTGATATTGTGGCTGGTACATTTTCTATCTTTGAACAAGAAGTGTATGTGCTATTTGATCCCAAATTTACTCATTCTTAAGTTAGTGCCAACATCACTTATTTTATTATTGTCCCTTATGTGAAAATGGATTTTAAGGTGCTAGTAACTAATCCGCTAGGACAAGAGGTTAGGGTAAACAGAATGTATAAAGATTGTCCTTTGGTGATCCAAGGACATACTTTTCTATCCGACTTGATTGAAATGCCCTTAAAAGATTATGATATCATCTTGGGCATGGATTGGTTTGCCAAGCATCATGACATGATTGACTGTAGACTAAAGACAGTCACTTTTGGCCTTCCTCAGTATGGTGATGTGGTAATACATGGGGAAAGGTAGTTACTGCCATCAAATCTCATTTCAGCTCCACTTGCTAGAAAAATGATCTGAAAGGGGTATGAAGCATATTTGGCCCATGTGATAGACACCCAAGTAGGGAGTCCAGCATTGAAGGGCATTCCTACAGTATGTAATTCTTTGGATGTGTTTCCTGAAGAATTGCAAAGGTTACCTCTAGAAAGAGAATTGCAGTTTGAAATCAAGATTATGCCTGGTGTGGACCCAATCTCTATTACACCTTATAGAATAGCACCTGCTGAATTGAAGGAGTTAAAGGTGCAGTTGCAAGAATTGCTTGACAAGGGCTTCATTCGCCCTAATGTGTCACCTTAGGGTGCGCCAGTGTTATTTGTTAAAAAGAAAGATGAAACTCTCCGTCTGTCTATCGACTACAGGCAATTGAATAAGGTGACAATAAATAAGAGGTATCCGTTGCACTGCATAGATGACTTATTTGATCAGTTGAAGGGTGCAGCTATATCCTTCAAAATTGTCTTAAGATCGGGGTATTATCAGTTGAAGGTGCAAGAGCAGAGCATCCCAAAAATTGCTTTTGGAACTCGAAATGGCCACTATGAGTTTCTGGTTATGCCATTCAGGTTAACCAATGCTCTAGCTACTTTTATAGACTTTATGAACACTATCTTTAGGCCATATTTAGATCAGTTTGTTGTGGTGTTTATTAATGATATCTTGGTGTATTCAAAGAATGCAGAGGAGCATGATAAGCACCTAAGGATTGTTTTACAGACTCTAAGGAAGAAACAACTGTATGCCAAGTTATCGAAGTGTGAATGTTGGCTGAAGGAAATTCCTTTCTTAGGGCACAATGTATCAGCTGAAGGCATTATGGTAGACCCTAGTAAGTTAGAAGCTATCCTTAATTGGAAGCCACCCAGAAATGTCACAGAAGTTCATAGTTTTCTGGGTTTAGCTAGTTACTACCGTTATTTCGTAAACGGATTCTCTATGTTAGCATCTCCATTGACCAAGCTACTTTAAAAAGATGTAAAATTTCAGTGGATGAATAAATGTCAGTAAAGCTTTGTTGTGTTGAAAAGATGTTTGATTGAAGCTCCAGTCCTAACTTTACCTACTCCGGGTAAAGAATATATTGTTTATAGCTTCTCATAATGGGCTAGGCCGTGTACTGATGCAAGACCGAAATGTCATTGCTTATACATCTCGTCAGCTAAAACCCCATGAGAGAAACTACCCTACACATGACTTGGAGCTTGCTGCCATAGTATTCGCTCTGAAGATCTGGAGACACTATGAGGAGAAGTGTTACATCTATATAGATCACAAGAGCCTAAAGTACTTGGCCACACAGAAAGAGCTGAATTTGAGGTAGAGGAGATGGTTGGAATTGATTAAAGACTATGATTGCTTAATAGATTATCAACCAGGGAAAGCAAATGTAGTAGCTGATGCCTTAAGTTGCAAGACTATGGCTAGTTTAAGGGTTTCTCCTTTGTCCATGGTACACGAGTTGAGGACACTACATGCTAATCTAGAGATAAATGATGAGGGACAGATGATAGTCACTTGGCAAGTAAAGCCATTTCTAACTGATTAGATAAAAATGACAGTATTGAATGATGAAAAGTATGTAAAATTGATGGAGGAAGCCCAGGATGGCAAGAAACATGGATTTTCAGTGAATGATGATGGCTTACTGTTACACCAGGGTAGAGTGTGCATTCCAAATGATGTGGAATTGAGGCAAATAATTATGAAGGAAGCACATGACTCTCCTTTTGCTATGCACCCTAGGGGGACTAAAATGCATAGAATGGTAAAAGAGCATTATTGGTGGATGGGTATGAAGAAGGATATAGCTGAATATGTTGCCAAATGCCTAACTTGTCATCAAGTAAAGGCAGAACACCAAGTGTCAGTTGGGTTACTATAGCCATTGCCAATTCCGGGGTGGAAATGGGAATGAATCACGATGGATTTTATAATGGGACTTCCTAAAACATTGAAAAATGATGCAGTTTAGGTCATTGTGGACAGATTGACTAAGTCTGCTCACTTTCTGCCAGTGAAGATGGATTATAGCTTGGACAGATTAGCTAAACTGTACATTGATGAGATTGTGAGACTTCATGGAGTGCTAGTATTGATTGTGTCAAATAGAGATCCAAGGCTCACTTATAGATTCTGGGGTAGTTTGTAAAAAGCCCTAGGAACTAGATTAAACTTCAGCACTGCATTCCATCCACAGATAGATGGTCAGTCTGAGAGGATAATTCAGATCTTGGAGGATATGTAGTTGGGATACACACTTACCTTTGATTGAGTTTGCCTATAATAATGGCTATCAATCAAGCATAGGGATGCCTCCATATGAAGCTCTGTATGGCAGGAAGTGTAGAACTCCTTTGTGCTGGGATGAAGTGGGTGAAAGGAAACTGATTGGCCCAGAAATTGTTCAACAGATAGAGGATAAGATTAAACTTATCAGAGATAGACTCAAGGCTACATCAGATCGTCAGAAGTTCTACATTGATCTAAAAAGAAGAGATATTGAGTATGCAGTGGGTGATAAGGTATTCCTTAAGGTTTCCCCTTGGAAGAAAATTATGAGATTTGGTAGAAAGGGGAAACTGAGTCCTCGCTTTATCGGGCCATATGAGGTTCTGAAAAGAGTAGGTTCTTTGGCATATAGATTGGCACTACCTCTAGAGTTAGAAAAGATACATAATATCTTCCATGTATCTATATTGAGGAGGTACAGATCAGACCCCTCTCTCATTCTACCTGATGAGGAGATTGAAGTAAATCCAAACCTCACTTATGAGGAAGAGCCTATAGAGATTATGGCATATGAGGTGAAGCAGCTGAGAAACAAACAGATACCACTAGTTAAGGTGCTGTGGAACCATCATTCAGGCTAGGAAGCTACTTGGGAGCCCGAGGAGGACATGAGGAGACAACACCCACAACTGTTCAGAGACTAAAACTAGGTAAAAATTTGGGATGAAATTTATTAAGGAGGGGAGAATTGTAACACCCCTATATTAAATAGTCTATACATTCTACTGTTTCGATGACTAGTGCCTGTCCGGACAGTCAGGATGTTTAGAACCATGTTTAAATCATTTAGAAAAGTCATAAATAAAAATTAATAGAAATCATATAAGGGTGAAATGGAAATAAGAAAACAAAGCATAATCAGTTAAATGAGCCGAGGTCTTAGCGATGGGTGATCAAAATGGGAAGTAACTACGAGCTCGGTTGCTACCCTAAATTTGTGTGGGATCCTGTGACACTCTAGGCCTAGGGATAATTGTGAAGTTAATGGCATTGTGAAAAACACAGAAAAGAATTAAGAACAAGCTCAAATAACTGAATCAGAGTTTAGGAAGTAACACAGTGTTATTAGAAAATTTGATTAGACCGATAAGGGGCAATATGGTCAATTCACCCTTAGAGGTGACTCTTGGCCTAAATGTCCATTAAAATGTAGGAAATTAAAATTGTGAAAAATAGATTACAACTAAAGAGGTGAGTGAAAGAAAAGGAAAAAGAAATGAAAATTCCAAATTTAAAAAGCTTTATGACATCATCAATGATGTAAGCATGATGTAATAAAAATTTATAATTTAATTATATTATTTTGAGATAAGTATGAATAGAGATAAGTGAAAATTAAAAAGGAAAATTTTAGTCTTCTTCTTCACCCCTCTTGCTGTCCACTCTCTCTCTTGCTCTCTCTCACACTTCACCATTAACACATAAATTCAAGCATCCAAAGCTTGATTTTACCTCATAAACCCTAACAAAAACTCATAGAAACCTCCTAATTGATCTTAGAAGAGAAAAATTGAAGGAAGAAATTGAAGAAATTGAAGAAAGAATTGAGGATTCAAGAACACCATATAAGGTAAGTCTCTCTCTTAGTTAAATTGAGCTATACTTAGGCAAATGAAGTTTAATGAGTGGAAATTAACATAAGAAAGTAAGAAATCATGCATGTTAAGGAACCCATAATTTTTTGCCAGCTTGTGAGGGTGAGGGAATTGATGAGTTAATTTGAATTGAACATGTTTTATGATGTTTTATGAGGTGTTGGATATGATTAGTAAAGTGAAATTAACATGAACTAGACAATTGTAAAATTAGGGTTCTTGGTGGTTAGGGTTTTAAATAAAATTGGGATTCTTAGAACTGTTGACCAAATTAATGTTTGATGCTTAATTTTGGGCAATTGAAGTGCTTATGAATGTAAATTGATGAATGGAATTGAGAAGGTTTATGGTGTGGTGTTATTGAATTCTGGACAGCCTGACCCCTGTCCACTTAGGAGGTTATAAGTTGAATTGTATGACTCCAATTGGTGTGATGCCAATTGGAGATGAAATTAGGATCATAATGTTACAATTTTGATGAAGAACTTTGCCCAAAAAGTTCCCACAAGTTAGTCTAAAATTTAGTTGAATCCGAGATTAATACCCTGTTACTGGGCAAAATTGACCAAATGAATAATACACATTCAAATGGTCATAACTTTGGGTAGAGAGGTCCAAATGACCTGATTTTTAAACCATTGGAAATATTAGACATAGTAGAACAATTTTCATGAAGAATAGAAACCCAAATTCTGACCATAACACATTCAGATTGCTAACCAAATTTGACTTACCAAAACTGCAGAAACTCTAAATTGCCAAGAATTTCTAGACAATGACCAATCCGGCCAGTTATGGTAAAAATGCCATAACTTGAGTTAAAAAAACTCCAAATGGAGTGATTCAAAAAGGGAATTAAACTAGACACATTAAGGAACAACTTTGATGAAGAAAGTTTAGCCAAAGTTTTACTGTAGATTAATCCAATGGAATAATCAACACAAGAGACCAAAACTAAAATTTTCAAAATTACTCTTAATAGGCCTTGAATTATAATTAGAAACCAATGCCAACAAAATTAAAACTCAAAATGTGATAGAACTATGTATTTAGGAATGGTATATCTATTAATTATGAAAAAGTCAACGTTTTGAATAAATAGTAAAGTGAATAGTGACTACAAATATACCAATTGCAAAGGACTCAAACCTTATAAGTTTTATTGGATAAATTAAGTATATAAGAATTTAATTATTGGATTATTTATTTAGAAATAAGTTGAATGGATATTGAAACACTCTAACCATGTATTTCAGTGAAAAAGGAGCAGTCTAAGGAAGGAGGAAAAATTGGACCTAGTCAAGATTAGTTAAGAGGTTTGTGCATAACAACTAATTCATTTTTTATTTTTAAATTGAATTTTGAATTGAATGACTTGTGAAATTAAATTATTACCTTATTTATATTGAATACTTTTATTAATGTTAGCCCAATTTTGGGAAATGATTTGAAATGAAATAATAATGTGAATTGATGAATATTTTTTATGCTTGGAAATTTGTTGAAATGGTTTGAAAGCACAGTGTCATGACTACATGTTTGAATTCCTCACTAGTTTGTCTAGTGGGACAAATTAGATTTATATTCCCTCTCTGGCTGAAATGTTGAGGTGTGTGCCAGTTGAGGACAAATTGAATGAGTACTCATATATTTGTGCTAGCTAGCCTTTGTATTCCTTATTAGCCTTTGGTTATTGGGACGAATTGGATATTTGTGTCATGATCAAGCTGTGTGACTTTTCAAATTTTTTTTATGATTTGTGGAATGAAATTTGATTTATTTAAGGAATTTTTTGGCTGTAGAAATAAAGCATGATTTTCTATGTGTTAATAATTCAATTGATTTAGTTTGAGAAATTGTGATTTATTGATTGTGTAAATTATTTTTTCCTTAAAGTTGTGCTCCATTGAGTCTTTGGCTCAGCAATAGCTTCTTATTGCTGTCGCAGGTCAAGAGATAGATAAAGCAACAGAGTTGGCTGCTGGCGACATGAAGTAATTATTATTGTGGAGACAGTACCGGGTATATAGAAAATATCCTTGTAAATATTTTTTTTAATGTATATATATCTGTGTGTATGTACATACTGGACTTAAGTAGTTATATAAAAAAATTTTAGAATTTTATTTTCACTAGTGTAAATATTTATAATGTAAGCCAGTTATTTCTTATTAATGAAATCTTTGATTTTCTTTTGAAATTTTTTTTTATAATGAATTGCTTGAAATTGTGTTGATTGAGAATGGATTGTGATGAGTTATAAATGGAGTTGTAGTTTAAATGTATATTGGGAGTGTTTTTCACAGGTTTTGAAGAACTGGTTTCTCCATTTACAAACGGAACTCTGTCAAATTTTCATAAAAATTCTAGAAATTTCGAAAAGGTTAAAATTTATTGTTATGATATAAAATCCCAAATAAAAGTTCTTTAATGATAATTATCTTCTCTTTTCACTTTGAAAGAAATCAAAATTGTACAAAATCTCTTATAATATATTTAATGGACTACCGATAGGCGAAGTTCGATAATTCATTGGATTTTTTATAGAATCATGTCATGCCTTATGTAAGGATAGGGTGTGACATATGTTAGTGGTATCAGAGCATTTTTCAAAGCATGTTTTCAATTGTGAATTTGAATATTTTCTTTGATAAGTACAACTACTCAATGTTATTGATTGATACTTATGGTCCATTACATTATAAATGTGAGCTGACGGAGGAAAATCTCCTTGTGTTGTTTGTTCAGGAGATAGAATATCCTCTAAGTGAACATGAAAGAAGGAGATTTCTCAATTGAGTAATCAGTTGAGGCTGAGGCACAAGGGGAAGTCCCAGCTCTTCAGAATGCTAGTGGGTTAGCTACACTAGCACCACCATACAGCAATTCCCTGCACAATTTGCTCAATAAATGGCTACATTGTTCCAACAAATGGCTGGGAACATGCCAACCCAAGCCCCAACTCTAGAACCAGTAATGCAACCATAGCCTCCAGCTAGGAAGTATGACAAGCTGATCAAATATGGGGCTACTGAGTTTAAGGGTACAGTGGACCCTTTGGAAGTAAAGAAGTGGTTAGAAAAGAATGGGAAGGGTGTTTAAGAAGCTGCATTGTATGGAAGAACTAAAGATTGAGTACTCAATCTCACTACTACAGGGGGATGCATATGACTGGTAGAAAACCATCCCCATAGTTTGGTGGAACCCCTAGTGTTGACTTGGGATGATTTTCTTCGACAGTTTAGATAAAAATATGTTTCGAATACGTATGTGGATATGAAGCTGCAAGAATTCTTAAGTTTAAATTTGGGGAGTCGATCAGTGGCTGAGTATGAACGGGAATTTTCTCGCCTGAGCCACTATGCTGAGAGCCTACTCACTACCAGTAGAGAAAGATGTAAACGGTTTTAGACAGGGTTGAAGCCTAGTTTGAGAATGCAAGTGGTCGGATTCTGGCATGAAAAATTTTCTGAACTAATATCTCAAGCCCTGGGTTAGAGAGGATAGAATCAGAAGGGGCACCCATGAAAGAGAAGATAGAAAAAGAGAAGAGTGACAAATCAGTGGATCAGAGTTCTAGTGGTAATACTAGTAAGAGGAAGAACTTTGGGGGATAGAGTAGAAAAAAATCTAGTAGGGGAAGATTTTTGGGACAAAGACCACCTCGATCTGATCAGCAAATGACAAGGAGTTCTCTCCCTCCCCATCCATGTGAGACATGTGGTAAGAACCACGAAGGGGTATGTTACAAAGCCACTGAAGCTTGCTTTAATTGTGGTGGTACAGGACATTTTGCGAAGGATTGTACTAGTCCTCGCAGATCTGGGCCACCCACCACCACTGAAGGGTTAGTCTAAGGTTCTACTACAAGAGGTTTATAGCCAGCTAGTAGAGGTAGAGGTAGAGGTAGGAGCAATACCTCAGGCAGTTAGGGTATAGTTAATCAGTCAAAATAAGGTAGTGCTCCAGCCAGAGTATATACTACGTAGCAGAGTGAAGAGGCAGAAACATCTGATATTGTAGCTGGTACATTTTCTATCTTTGAACAAGATGTGCATGTGCTATTTGATCCTGGATCTACTCATTCTTATGTTAGTGCCAGCATCACTTGTTTTATTGTTGTCCCTTATGTGAAAATGGATTTTGAGGTGCTAGTAACTAGTCTGTTAGGACAAAAGGTTAGGGTAAACAAAATATATAAGGATTGTCCTTTGGTGATCTAAGGACATACTTTTCTATCCGACTTGATTGAAATGCCCTTCAGATATTATGATATCATCTTGGGCATGGATTGGTTAGCCAAGCATCATGCCATGATTAACTGCAGACTGAAGACAGTCACTTTTGGCCTTTCTCAGTATGGTGATGTGGTAATACATGGGGAGAGGCAGTTACTGCCATCAAATATCATTTTCAGCTGCACTTGCTAGAAAAATGATCCGAAAGGGGTATGAAGTATATTTGGCCCATGTGATAGACACCCAAGTAGGGAGTCTAGCATTGATGGGCATTCCTACAATATGTAATTTTTTGGATGTATTTCCTAAAGAATTGCCAGAGTTACCTCCAGAAAGAGAAGTGTAGTTTAAAAACGAGATTATGCCTAGTGTGGACCCAATCTCTATTACTCATTATAGAATGGCACCTGTTGAATTGAAGGAGTTGAAGGTACAGTTGCAAGAACAGTACTTTTGCTGTACTTCTGCCATCACAGATTGTTCTATTGTCTCATTCTTCTCTTCATATCTTTTCACAGGATTTTCTATTTCCTGTACAACCAACATAAGGAGATTTCTCTCCATTAGTTCATATTTATGATATAAATGTACTATATGCATCAAACATTTGAGGAGTTATATTTATCGATAAAAAGATTTCAAATGCACAATTCAAAATTTACTTTAAAACCATTGCTCTGATACCACTAAACATGTCACATCCTACTCCTCCGTAAGATGTAACATGATCCCGTAGTACACCTAATGAATTATCGTACTTCGCCTACTGGTAACCCATTAAATATACTACAAGTGTGACACCCCTTACCCGGCAACAGTGTAGTCGAGCAAGTTATGCCATTCAGTGTGCCGAGCACTCTATTTTATCTTAATTCATTTTTATTCTTCCTTTTGAATATAACTTGTGAAATATAATTTATTTAAGCCATTTATCGAAATTATAATTTATTTGAGGTTCCGAGAATTTTAAAGAAAATCCGGCAGAATACCGGCTAAAAATGGAGAAAACAGTTCTTCGGAACCTGTAAAAAAAACACTTCCTATATTCATTTTCCATCATCTCAACTCCATTTATCAAATTCTCAACAATGTTCAATCTCAGTTCTCATTCATCCATCTCATATGATACCATGCATATATCATAGATAAACATTCACTTTTCCATTTACAACCACACTTTTCATTATTTACATGAATATCAAAATACATTACATAAGTTTCAAATACATATGAGAAAATCAAAATCAATTACAAAATACCAAAATGACATCTAGCGTCCTACCAATGCACTGCAGACAGTGAGGTGACACAGACACTATGCAGAACTGTGAGCTGCCTTACCGAATCTGTGGTCCACTGGGCCCTCTGTCCAATCTTCAGTACCTACGCGTTGCAAAAGCGACGCGCTAAGCATAAAGCTTAGTGGTGCAAATAATAAAATAGAAAGAAATAATATGCAAATAAAAATCATAATTTCTTAGCCATTGTGTTCATAAGAACTGAATAATTACCAACTTAATGTTTAGTCGAGGGCTAATTACGTTTTATGATATTAACTTCTTCATGCATTTTGTTTATTTATTTTCTTCCTGATCTTGAGTTTCTTTGTATTCTATCGTAATCATTCCTGATATTTGATTTTCGTATTTTCTTTAACAATCAATTCAGTTACAGTTATACTTTTCCATGCCCAAGTAACCTATACTGAACGATCGGATGGATAACGTGGGTTGGCTGGACACCGCGTGCCTCGGGCCGTCATACCATGGGACGCAGAACGTCAACCACGTATGCAGTCAGTATGGCTAAAAAGCCATGATATCACATAATCGGCATAAAAGCCATGAATACGGGCATAAAAGCCATGGATACGGGCATAAAGCCATGAATACAGGCATAAAAGCCTTTCCTTTCGCAGTACTGCTAAAACAATACCCTATTGGCATGCCAAACTATCCAAACCAATCACATTAGGCCTACTAGGGCATTTTGCATTTTAAGTTTCACAATTTTTGAATTTCAAGTTTTCATGTCACTATTCATTTCATTAGTCAACTAAAATGTTGACTTTTGCATAAACAATAGGTACATTGGTTTTAATACTCCCAACATACCACATTTTGTATTCAAAACTTGTTAGTTTTGGTCACTTTCTCAAAGCTTAGGTCATTTTGGCAAAATTGCCAATTTTTTGGTTTTGGTGTCACTATTCACCTCATTGGTCAACAAAAATGTTGACTTTTAGAATAAAAATGTGTACATTGACTTTGGCACTCCCAACATACCACATTTGGTGTTTAAAACTTGTTGGCATTAAGTGTTAATACCATTTCCAAGCATTAAACCAAAGGAGCAGATTTTTCAGTTTTGGTGAGTCAACTTCACTGTTCCATTGGACACTATTACTGTTGGAATTTGAAGAAATGTAAAACATGAAAGTTGTTCCTTATTTTGTCTAGTTGAATTTCTTTTTTTGAATCACTCCATTTGGAGTTTTGTAGCTCCATATATGGTCCAAAAACCCAAGCTGGCCGGATTGCCAAATCTGCAGATTTACTATATCTACAGTGCATGAACAGTAACTAGAGTCACTTGGTTGGATGGGTTCTGGCCATAATTTGGGGTAGGTTCCTTCATGAAAGTTGTTTTTCTATGTCTTAACTTGTTGCTGTAAAAATTTCAGGTCAATTGACCAAATCTACAGTGAGTTATGGCCAAATGAACAGTTACTGTTCATTTGGTCAATTCTGCAGAGGCAGTTTCAGGGTTCCGGATTGGGGCCAAGTTTTGGTCCTCTTGATTTGGTCTTTTGGGCATGGTTTCTTCAGAAAAAATGTGCCATTATAAGCCTAGTTTCATGTCCAATTGGCCAAACTTCAATTGGACTAACACAGCCCAAGTTATGGCAGTGCAAAGGGACTGAATTTTCAGTCCCTATGCTACTGTCCTAGGGCAGTTTATACCTTGACTTTGCCCTACCATTTTTTAGTCCAAATTGTGTTCAACATACCTAAAATAGTCACTAATTGACCATTAACAAGTTCTCTAACAATTCCCTAAGCCAAATCACATTTTCATCTTTCAAAACCCTAGCTTCACAACATAATTTCTACAAGGTGCCTTAGTTAGCATACCAATTCATCACCTATGTATATATATATATATATATATCCTCAACATCCTTTTTAGTCCACTTTAAGACCAACAAAACACTTATTCCTATACCTTCAATAGGGCTGCCGAATTCTGTCACACCCCGGCTTAGTGGGCCCCAGCTCAAGCCCCTCTATGGGTGGCCATCTTGCCGGCGTACCCCTCTAGGTACTGTCCGCTTTGGTGGAGTTCAATCCCTTCGCCCTGCAGAGCTAGGATTCGAACCCATATCACCTCACGGGTTTGCTTCGCCTCTTACCAATTGAGCTGCAGCTCAATTGGTAAGAGGCTAAGCTTCCGTGAGGTGATATGGGTTCGAATCCTAGCTCTTCGGCAGGGATTGAACTCCACCAAAGCGGACAGTACCGATTTGAGTCGCATCGTCGGCCTCTAGAGGGGTACGCCGGCAAGATGGCCACCCATAGAGGGGCTTGAGCTGGGGCCCACTAAGCCGGGGTGTGACAATAAAAAAGGTGCACTAAATGTGACACCCCTTACCCGACTACAGTGTAGCTGAGCAAGTTATGCCACTCAGTGTGCTGGAGCACTCTATTTTATCTTAATTCATTTTTAAGATAGTTTTGAATATAACTTGTGAAATATAATTCATTTATTAAAATTGTAATTTATTTGAGGTTAGAAATTTTTGGAAAATCCGCAGATCTGGCTAAAAATGGAGAAAAGCAGTTCTTGAACTGTGAAAAACACTTCCAATATTCACATTCAATCATTTCCAAACTCCAATATCAAAATCTCATCAATATTTCTCAATTTCAGTTCTCAACATTTGTCAACCATTCATTTCTCAATCATTCATCCATCTCATATGATACCATGCATATATCATAGATAAACATTCACTTTTCCATTTACAACCACACTTTACATTATTTACATGAATATCAAAATATATTACATAAGTTCAAATACATATGAGAAAATAAAATCAATTACAAAATACCAAAATGACATCTAGCGTCCTACCAATGCACTGCTGGCAGTGAGGTGACATGAACACTATGCGTAATCGTGAACTGCCTTACCGAATCTGTGGTCTACTGGCCCTCTGTCCAATCTTCAGTACCTACGCGTTGCAAAAGCGACGCGCTAAGCATAAAGCTTAGTGGTGCAAATAATAAAATAGAAAGAAATAATATGCAATATAAAAATCATAATTTCTTAGCCATTGTGTTCATAAGAACTAAATAATTACCAACTTAGTGTTTAGTTGAGGGCTAATCTTGTTTTATGATATTAACTTCTTCATGACTTTTAAGTTTCTTTGTATTCTATCGTAATCATTCCTGATATTTAGTTTTCGTATTTTCTTTAACAATCAGTTCAATTACAGTTATACTTTTCCATGCCCAAGTAACCTATACAAATTGACCGGACTGGATAAACGGGTAAACTAGCACTGGGTACCAGGTACCTCGGGCCGTCACACCATCGGTCACAATGTGTCTCCCGGTGTGCAAACAGAATGGCTAATAAGCCATATAAGCAATAAGGCATAAAGCCAGGTAAAACATCATAATCAGTATAGCCATAGGCTATCACATCACAGAATGGCAATGAAGCCATACATCATACGCAGTACTGCTATCAGAACCCTTTTGGCATGCCAACCTATCCAAACCAATCACATTAGGCCTACTAGGGCATTTGATACTTTTGAATTCTTCAATTTTTGAATTTCAAGTTTTTATGTCACTATTCACTTCAATAGTCAACAAAAAGTTGACTTTTGCATAGAACATAGGTGCATTGGTTTTAACACTCCCAATGTACCCCATTTTACATTTAAAACTTGTTAGTTTTGGTCACTTTCTCAAAGCTTAGGTCATTTTGGCAAAATTGCCAATTTTTGGTTTTGGTGTCACTATTCACCTCATTGGTCAACAAAAATGTTAACTTTTTGATAGCAAATATGTACATTGACTTTGGCACTCCCAATATACCACATTTAGTGTTTAAAACTTGTTGGCATTAAGTGTTAATACCATTTCAAAGTGTAACTCAACACAAGCAGAATTTTCAGTTTTGGTGAGTCAACTTTACTGTTCCATTGGACACTGTTACTGTTGGAATTTGAAGAAATGTAAAACATGAAAGTTATTCCTTATTTTGTCTAGTTGAATTTCATTTTTTGAATCACTCCAATTGGAGTTTTGTAGCTCCAGATATGGCCCAAAAACCCAAGCTGTCCGGAGGTGCATTCTGCAGAAATTTACCATATCTACAGTGCATGAACAGTGACTGGAACCACTTGTTTGGATGGGTTCTGGCCATAATTTGGGGTAGGTTCCTTCATGAAAGTTGTTTGTCTATGTCTTAACTTGTTGCTGTAAAAATTTCAGGTCAATTGACCAAATTTACAGTGAGTTATGGCTAAATGAACAGTTACTATTCATTTGGTCAATTCTGCAGAGGCAGTTTCAGGGTTCCGGATTGGGGCCAAGTTTTGGTTCTCTTGCTTTGGTCTTTTGGGCATGATTTCTTCAGCAAAAATGTGCCATTATAAGCCTAGTTTCATGTCCAATTGGCCAAATACTAATTGGACTAACACAGCCCAAGTTATGGCAGTGCAAAGAGACTGAATTTTCAGTCCCTATGCTGCTGTCATAGGGCAGATTTCACCTTCACTTTACCATCCAATTTTTCAGTTCTAATTAGGGTCAACCTACTTAAAATGGTCACTAATTGACCATTAAAATGTGCCCTAACAATTTCCTAAGCCAATTCACATTTTCACCTTTCCAAACCCTAATGTCCAAACCAATTACTCATAAACCTTGATTAACATGCTTAGTTCAATCTCCATGCATATTAATACCTTAACCATGATTTCCAACCACTCTAAGTTTATTAAACAATCAACCTCATACTTTCATAGGGCTGCTGGAAATTTAAGGTACCATAACACATATATTTTACTTCAATTTCATAAAATTTCTTAGCTCAAAATGATGTTCTAACTAAGATTTAAAAGAAGGAAAATGAAATTGTAGCACTAACTTGAATGAGAAGAATTTTTCCCCACTCAAAACTTCAATTTCCTTCTTCTTCTTGGCTGCCAAGAGCTTCCCCAAGTGATATAGTCAAAGTTTAATGAAAGGGGTTAGGGTTTAGTGGTGGAAACAAAGGAGAAAGGAAGCTTTGGTTGAAAATCAATGGAGGTTTGGCTATGGGAATTGAGAGTTACGGGTGAACTTTGTAAAAGTGATGGCTGCTGGAATTTTAGGAGCTTTTGTTGTGTTTTAATACATATTTTATTAGTTAATTTAAGTGTTGACTAAATGTGATTGGTGGGTAACTCTTAGATGACATCATATGATGTCAAAATTGACATTTATTCTCATTTTTCTTTTCTCTTCTTCTCTACTCATTTTCACTTTAATTTTTGGTAATGTTTCTTCATATTTTATGTCATATTAATTATTTACTCAACTGGACAAGTCGGCCAAAAATCACCTCGGAAGGCGAAATGACCAAAATGCCCTTCGTTTGGCTTAACGGGTCAAAATTGTCTGTACCAATTGAAAAATTTTTCTAAATATTTTCTTGGCATTCTAATGCCATAGGAACCTCAATGACCCTTCTCTGGAGTCCCAAAAATTATTTTATAATTTTTCCCTCGGGTCTAGGGCTCCTCGTTGCGAGAACCGCAACTTCCCTCCGGTTACCCATCGCTTGGGCACCGGCTCGTTTTGCTTGGTTGTATTTTATTTCTAAAATTTTTACTAAGTGTTTCTTATTAATATTTGAGTTAATTATGGTTCCTGACTTTAGTTTAAATATTTTTCCGGACGTTCTAGGTGTCCGGACCGACACCGGTCACCGAAACAGTAGGATGTACGGAGTTGCT
Source organism: Hevea brasiliensis (assembly GCF_030052815.1). Lineage (NCBI taxonomy): Eukaryota > Viridiplantae > Streptophyta > Magnoliopsida > Malpighiales > Euphorbiaceae > Hevea > Hevea brasiliensis. The sequence continues at coordinate 46,499,788 of NC_079494.1, forward strand.
ACCGGGAGGATGTTACAAATTCTATATTGGACATGCACATAAGTTTGGTTCATTTCATTCACAAATACTTGTTGGTTTCAAGTCCTTAACATAGAAGTTAAAAGTTTTAAGTGTACATATGCACTAACCTTGATTGGGCAGAATTTCCAAAGCCCTAAACCTCACTTTTCTTCCTTTCCTTGGCTGCCAAAAGCTTTGTCTAGGTGTGGGATTAATTTTTGATGAAGGGACTTATGGGTTTTAGGGTGAGGAAGCATGGAATTTAAAGCTTGAAAGAGCTTTCATGGAGGTGGCTATGGTGGAAACCCTCTCCTCCCTCACTCTACGTTTTTGGCTGCTGGTTTTTTGTCTATTTGGTCTTCATTTTATGTCTTTTAATGGTTTAGTCAAATGGTAGCTTAATGGTGATTGGTGGTGGCTTTTTAATGACATCACCTTATGTCATTATTAAGCCTTTTTCTTCATTTTCTTTTCTTTCCTCCACTACTCATTTCCAATTTCATTTTTCGTAATGGTTCTTCATATTTTATGTCATATTAATTATTAACTTAACTGGACAAGTCGGCCAAAAATCACCTCTGAAGGCGAAATGACCAAAATGCCCTCCGTTTGGCTTAACGGGTCAAAATTGTCTGTACCGATTGAAAAATTTTTCTAGGTATTTTCTTGGCATTCTAATGCCATGGGAACCTCAATAACCCTTATCTGGAGTCCCAAAAATTATTTTATAATTTTTCCCCCGGGTCTAGGGCTCCTCGTTGCGAGAACCGCAACTTACCTCTGGTTACCCATCGCTTGGGCACCGGCTCTTTTGACTTAACTGTATTTTATTTCTAAAATTTTTACTAAATTTTTCTCATTAATATTTGGGTTAATTATGGTCCCTCACTTTGATTTGAATATTTTTCCGGACGTTCTAGCTGTCCGGACTGACACCGATCACCGGAATAGTAGACTGTGCGGAATTGCTACCGGGAGGATGTTACAACTCTTCCCCTCTTATAAAAATTTCGTCCTCAAAATTTACTGGGTGTAGGTATCTAAAACAATTCTTTTACCTTTCTATTGCTCCCTCTGTCTACTTCTTTTATATATATGGTACTATTTAGTTTTTTTTTTTTCGAATCTATCATTATACACTTAGGCATATCAGAAGGGAAGGATACTTTACCTCAAATTCACATTTGGGGCTTCTTGCTCCTCTCCGGCTTGGTGACATTTGGAAGTGGTGTTACTGTTGTACTTGGTCCTTCCACGGCCTCTGTCTGGGTCCGTGGTAAATTCCTCTTAGGACAATCTTTCAGACGATGGTCTATGGCCCCACATCTATAACAGGCTCCAGTCAATCCCCTACATTCACCTTTATGCCACTTGTTACAATGACCACATTTTCTTGCTAGTCCTGTCGCACTCACTACTAGTATTTCTGGTTGATCTCTTCTGGGTATAGGCCTAGGTCTAGATCTCCTACTTTGATCAGATGTTTGACTTGACTGTTCTCTCGGCCTCTTATTACTAGATTGTCCAAATTTCCTCTTTTGCTGATCACCACTCCTCTTCTGTTCCTCTTCGTGAACACAGCTAATATTTTTCTTTCTGAACTCTATCAGAAAGAATTTCCAAGTTATGTCTGTTGGTGGCACTACCTTGGTTACGACATCCCACCATCGATATGCAGCTTCTTGTAACAATGAAACTGCACACCCCAAACTTTGTTCTGGTGTGCAATGGAGCTGCTGCAGGACTCTTTCAGTCCTTTCTAACCAATACTTAGCCGCTGTAGAATCGTCTTCCTTTCGACCATTGAAATCTACAGCTCCATACTTCCTAATTTTTCCTAGAGGTGATTTCTACTGAGACAATGGTGGAACAACCCCAGTCATCTGTCGAAAGAATCCAGTCATCTGCTCAAACAAGGCCTGTTGGGGTTGTACAGGCACCTCTTGCACTGGTGGAGCAGGATCTTCCCGATTTCCAATATCACTCCCAGTCGGGATATGACTTACTACTTCTTCTTCCACTGCCCTCTGCGATGAAGGGTCCATATCCTATTTAACAAAGACAAACAGATCTGCGTTAGTGTCACCTCGACTCTTACAAATGCAATGCATGGTATGGACTCAATCTAGGCCCAGAAACGCCTAAACCGTGCTCTGATACCACTAAATGTGACACCCCTTACCCGACTACAGTGTAGTCGAGCAAGTTATGCCATTCAGTGTGCCGAGCACTCTATTTTATCTTAATTCATTTTTATTCTTCCTTTTGAATATAACTTGTGAAATATAATTTATTTAAGCCATTTATCGAAATTATAATTTATTTGAGGTTCCGAGAATTTTAAAGAAAATCCGGCAGAATACCGGCTAAAAATGGAGAAAACAGTTCTTCGGAACCTGTAAAAAAAACACTTCCTATATTCATTTTCCATCATCTCAACTCCATTTATCAAATTCTCAACAATGTTCAATCTCAGTTCTCATTCATCCATATCATATGATACCATGCATATATCATAGATAAACATTCACTTTTCCATTTACCACCACACTTTTCATTATTTACATGAATATCAAAATACATTACATAAGTTTCAAATACATATGAGAAAATCAAAATCAATTACAAAATACCAAAATGACATCTAGCGTCCTACCAATGCACTGCAGACAGTGAGGTGACACAGACACTATGCGTAATCGTGAGTCGCCTTACCGAACTGTGTGGTCCACCGGGCCCTCTGTCCAATCTTTCGCACTACGCGTTGCAAAAGCGACGCGCTAAGCATAAAGCTTAGTGGTGCAAATAATAAAATAGAAAGAAATAATATGCAAATAAAAATCATAATTTCTTAGCCATTGTGTTCATAAGAACTGAATAATTACCAACTTAATGTTTAGTCGAGGGCTAATTACGTTTTATGAAATTAACTTCTTCATGCATTTTGTTTATTTATTTTCTTCCTGATCTTGAGTTTCTTTGTATTCTATCGTAATCATTCCTGATATTTGATTTTCGTATTTTCTTTAACAATCAATTCAGTTACAGTTATACTTTTCCATGCCCAAGTAACCTATACTGAACGACTGGACTGGATAACGGGTCGTTGGCACCGACACCGCGTGCCTCGTGCCGTCATACCATGGGACGCGTAACGCCAACCACGTATGCGATCGGATGGCTAAAAGCCATGATATCACATAATCGGCATAAAAGCCATGAATACGGGCATAAAAGCCATGGATACGGGCATAAAGCCATGAATACAGCATAAAAGCCTTTCCTTCGCAGCGATCGCTAAAACAATACCCTATTGGCATGCCAAACTATCCAAACCAATCACATTAGGCCTACTAGGGCATTTTGCATTTTTAAGTTTCACAATTTTTGAATTTCAAGTTTTCATGTCATTATTTATTTCATTAGTCAACTAAAATGTTGACTTTTGCATAAACAATAGGTACATTGGTTTTAATACTCCCAACATACCACATTTTGTATTCAAAACTTGTTAGTTTTGGTCACTTTCTCAAAGCTTAGGTCATTTTGGCAAAATTGCCAATTTTTTGGTTTTGGTGTCACTATTCACCTCATTGGTCAACAAAAATGTTGACTTTTAGAATAAAAATGTGTACATTGACTTTGGCACTCCCAACATACCACATTTGGTGTTTAAAACTTGTTGGCATTAAGTGTTAATACCATTTCCAAGCATTAAACCAAAGGAGCAGATTTTTCAGTTTTGGTGAGTCAACTTCACTGTTCCATTGGACACTATTACTGTTGGAATTTGAAGAAATGTAAAACATGAAAGTTGTTCCTTATTTTGTCTAGTTGAATTTCTTTTTTTGAATCACTCCATTTGGAGTTTTGTAACTCCATATATGGTCCAAAAACCCAAGCTGGCCGGATTGCCAAATCTGCAGATTTACTATATCTACAGTGCATGAACAGTAACTAGAGTCACTTGGTTGGATGGGTTCTGGCCATAATTTGGGGTAGGTTCCTTCATGAAAGTTGTTTGTCTATGTCTTAACTTGTTGCTGTAAAAATTTCAGGTCAATTGACCAAATCTACAGTGAGTTATGGCCAAATGAACAGTTACTGTTCATTTGGTCAATTCTGCAGAGGCAGTTTCAGGGTTCCGGATTGGGGCCAAGTTTTGGTCCTCTTGATTTGGTCTTTTGGGCATGGTTTCTTCAGAAAAAATGTGCCATTATAAGCCTAGTTTCATGTCCAATTGGCCAAACTTCAATTGGACTAACACAGCCCAAGTTATGGCAGTGCAAAGGGACTGAATTTTCAGTCCCTATGTTGTTGTCCTAGGGCAGTTTATACCTTGACTTTGCCCTACCATTTTTCAGTCCAAATTGTGTTCAACATACCTAAAACAGTCACTAATTGACCATTAACAAGTTCTCTAACAATTCCCTAAGCCAAATCACATTTTCATCTTTCAAAACCCTAGCTTCACAACATAATTTCTACAAGGTGCCTTAGTTAGCATACCAATTCATCACCTATGTATATATATATATATATATATATCCTCAACATCCTTTTTAGTCCACTTTAAGACCAACAAAACACTTATTCCTATACCTTCAATAGGGCTGCCAAATTCTATATTGGACATGCACATAAGTTTGGTTCATTTCATTCACAAATACTTGTTGGTTTCAAGTCCTTAACATAGAAATTAAAAGTTTTAAGTGTACATATGCACTAACCTTGATTGGGCAGAATTTCCAAAGCCCTAAACCTCACTTTTCTTCCTTTCCTTGGCTGCCAAAAGCTTTGTCTAGGTGTGGGATTAATTTTTGATGAAGGGACTTATGGGTTTTAGGGTGAGGAAGCATGGAATTTAACGCTTGAAAGAGCTTTCATGGAGGTGGCTATGGTGGAAACCCTCTCCTCCCTCACTCTACATTTTTGGCTGCTGGTTTTTGGTCCATTTGGTCTTCATTTTATGTCTTTTAATGGTTTAGTCAAATGGTAGCTTAATGGTGATTGGTGGTGGCTTTTTAATGACATCACCTTATGTCATTATTAAGCCTTTTTCTTCATTTTCTTTTCTTTCCTCCACTACTCATTTCCAATTTCATTTTTAGTAATGGTTCTTAATATTTTATGTCATATTAATTATTTACTTAACTGGACAAGTCGGCCAAAAATCACCTCTGAAGGCGAAATGACCAAAATGCCCTCCGTTTGGCTTAACGGGTCAAAATTGTCTGTACTGATTGAAAAATTTTTCTAGGTATTTTCTTGGCATTCTAATGCCATGGGAACCTCAATAACCCTTCTCTAGAGTCCCAAAAATTATTTTATAATTTTTCCCCCGGGTCTAGGGCTCCTCGTTGCGAGAACCGCAACTTACCTCTGGTTACCCATCGCTTGGGCACCGGCTCTTTTGACTTAACTGTATTTTATTTCTAAAATTTTTACTAAATTTTTCTCATTAATATTTGAGTTAATTATGGTCCCTCACTTTGATTTGAATATTTTTTTGGACGTTCTAGCTGTCCGGACTGACACCGATCACCGGAACAGTAGACTGTGCGAAATTGCTACCGGGAGGATGTTACAACAAGGAATTTTAAAGCAATTTTCGTGAAATTAAATAGTGGTGGGAATGTTGAATATTTCTTAAAAAGCCTTTAAGTAAAATTTTGGTCATGAATAAAATCATCGATTAAAATCTGGTGTTACAAAACTCAACTGCTCTATGCTCTTTTCACCTGCGACGACATACAAAGTTATCGCTGAGCAGTGAACTCAGTGGTACACAACTATAATTTAAAACATAGTATAATATACATTGACAAAATTATAATAATTAACTTAAAAGTCTCGAAATTCAACAAAATTCTAAAAGTCAAAAATCTTCGTTGCCAATAATATAAATCATTAGCTAAAATGACTTTGAGCAAGAAATTCAATTTATCAAATCACAACTAGACATTTAAAGTAATTCCAACAATCATGGAAATAAAGATTAATTTCAACAAAATCAATTATGCATAAATCCCATTTGAAATCGAAATTCTTTACTATTCAAAAACCATTTTTTATCTCACTAACTATGCAAGACTAATCCGAAATGGCTATCTCTAGGGTGATTCTAACTCCTTATGGTCGGGGAGGTCAAATCGGATTCTAACTCCCTATGATCGGGGAGGTCGAATCATCATGCACAGTACACACCATAATAATGAAACTTCTGAAAGGGCCATAACAAAAAATTTAGATTTAACCTCTAATAAGAGGAGAATCTAAGCCTGTGCACGTACCATGGTAATCAAAACAAAGCTAACTCCATTGTCTCCTCAACAAATGAGAGAGACGGGTAATAACCTAGTTAAGCATCTATAGTGAGATATAAAATAATATAATGAATCTCTATCCTTTTTGTGAGCATAAATCACAACACAATTCAATTCAATGTTAATTCCAATATCCAATAATTTTTATGCTCATCACAATTCAAAACATAAATTTGTATTTTTCCATGCAAATTGCCCATCACAGTTTAAAATATTATTCTATCATAATTTTTCAAAATATAATTTATTCAATCCACAACAATGCTTAATACTTGTTGAACTACCATTTCACAAAGCTAAATTCATACATACTATAACAATCTCAATAATCATTGAATTAAATCCAATACTTGATAAACATAACACATAAGGAAAATACGTCATTTAGTCATATAAAATTTTTAGAACAAAATCAATTAAAAACTAGTTGTGCACAAACCTCTGATGAATTGCCTCTTGGCCTTGAATCAGTGGGTCTTTTCACTTTCCAGTGTTTTTTCTAACTGAAACACACAATTTAAAGTGTTTCAGTACTCATTTAAATTGTTTCTAATAATAAGATTCAATAATTAAATTTTATTAATACTATTCCTTTCATTAGTTAGCCTATAATAGTGACCTTTAATGCACACTAGGTGAATTAGTTTTAATGTCACTAATATGTTCCATTTTTCATTCCTCACATGTTGATATATGTTGCCAATTTTATTTCAAAGCTTATTGTATTTTTATTGCAATTATTCAGATTTCATAGCCAATGTTTATTGTCTATTGGACAAGCTACAGTATAAATTTAATAGATTTCTCTTCATTAAATTGTTTCTCATTGTGTCTTCTTTAATTTTCTTTTTGAATCACTCCATTTGGAGTTGTATAGCTCAAGTTATGGTCAATTAACCATAACTAGGTCAAATCTAAATTTTAGTTTCCTTTTTAGGCATTTTCGGTTCTGATTTTACTAATTTATTTGGACTATTTGTAATCACATTGAGGTCTAGCATTCTTCATAAGTATTGTTGCCCTATGTCTTAGGGACAACCAGAAATTTTGTTTACTATTTTTTTAAGTCTTATAGAATTCTTTATAGACAAATTGTTAAATTGGACTTAAAGGTCCTATATTGGCATGGTCCTCAATTAGGTCAATGGCTTTGACCTTATACATTTATAATTTGAGGAAGTTTTCTAAAACAAAGTTTTAGGTCTCTTCCTTAACTTTCCAGATTAGTGTGGCTAATTACATTGGGAGATTTCTTGTGGAAGATATGCCTATTTGAATTTTCTGGACTTAATGGTCAATTGTACCAATTCCAGATTTAGTGTGTCAACTTAATCAACTTAATTGACCTAGTTCCCTTAATTTCTGGGTTTTGGTCAAATAACCAATATTGTAGATCTATGTCTTATTGAAATTTTGGGACTAATTTCATGTCATTTGGAGTTCTATGGACCAAGTTATGGTAATTTTACTATTACTGGTCAAGTTGCACTTATATTGCAAAGTTTAGGTCATTTTTAGGTCAAAGTCAATTCGGCCAGTTTTTGTAACCCAACTTTGGTAATCATTTTGACTTTGTAATTGGCATTTCTGGGCTTGGTGGTCCTCACCAAAGTTGTAGCCCTAGTCTAAGCTTTCCAACGGTATAAATTTTAGGTCATTTGGACCTGTTTTGAGTGAGTTATGGCCAAAAGACTGATTACTGTTCATATGGTCAAATTCTGGGTTCACATTTTAGGCAATCCGGATTTGGTCATTCTTTTAGGTCACTTCTAGGCAGAATTTGGGCAACACTTCTACATAAAAGTTGGCCTATTTTATGTCTAGTTTCACCTCCAATTGGTTTCATACCAATTGGAGTCACAACTTTACACTTATAACCTAATTTATACACTGCCAACAATCACAACCTACATAAGAGAATTTACACTTACAATTTGGCAATCCTCCTCCTCCCAATACTTCAATATTCATTCTTGGCACTTCTATATTTATTCAACACAATTCCAACAAAGCAAATTAGGCAGAATACTCAAGTAATATAGGCTCCCATGGCTGCCTAAAATTGGGCAGTCCAATAACTCAACAATTTCATCAATTTTCATCACCAATCAACTCATCTCAAGCTAAACATAAACTTTACTTAAACAAGGGAAGAAAATGGGCACTTACCTCAACTTGTGCTTCACAAATCCATGGAATTTCCTCTCCTTTTTACTGTCTTTATGTTGCCCATGGTGTGTAAATAAGATTTAGTGAAGACACTTAGGGAGAAAGTGACTTGATCATGGGTAGATTTGTAACAGCCTGATCCTTCTCCAGTTAGTATTGTCCGCTTTGGCCCATGGGCCTCACGGATTTGTCCCTTGGGAGGTTTCATTCCCAAAAGCGCGCTGACCAGGTGAGGAAGCCTCCCACATATATGGCCCAAATCTTTTCTTTCCATTTTCGATGTGGGACACGAAGTTTCCACCCCAATGCGTAGCTGGTTGAACAAGCACGTCCCAAACCCATCCTTGGGTCGTGACAAGCCCACCAACTTTCGCCTGGTGCGTCCTTGCACCACACACCGTACTAGAGGGAGTCTCGGCCCACTAGTGATATTGTCCGCTCTGAGCCGAAGCCCTCACGGTTTTAAAACGCATCACTAGGGGTTACGAACCGCCAACTTATAGACCCAGCATCTCTCCCGTGTTTTGCCGATGTGGGATTTGCCTAGGGTGTTACAATCCACCCCCCTTATGGGACTCAGCGTCCTCGCTGAGGTTTGCCCCACCATCGCTCAAGGTTGCACGCGGAGCGGCTCTGAAACCACAAATGTAACGGCCCGGCCCACTAGTGATATTGTCCGCTCTGAGCCGAAGCCCTCACGGTTTTAAAATGCGTCACTAGGGATTACGAACCGCCAACTTATAGACCCAGCATCTCTCCCGTATTTTGTCGATGTGGGATTTGCCTAGGGTATTACAAGATTGAAGCTTCTTTTATGGCCGGCTATGGAGGAACCTTAAAGAATTTAAGAGAAATGGAATTCTACTATGAGGTGAGGAAGATAAAGATGAGTGTGTTAGTGGGATATGCTGTCCACTTAGCCTTTTATACCTCCACTTAATCAATTAAATATTGCTTAAATAATTATGTTTCCATTATTTGCAATTTACACCCCATAATTTCCCTTAATTACATTTCATTCCAATTTCATTTTTCATGAAATTTTCAAAATTTAATACCACTTTATTTTCATGGAAATTTAGGTTAGAAGACAACTCTAGGGGTCAAATGACCAAAATGCCCCTCTTCAGGTTGCATTTTCGATTTTTCGGTACTATCGATTAATTCCTTGACCCGCCGATTTCTTTAATTTTCATTTTCTTTTATACTGACTTACTAATTTTTCCTTGACATTTTCACTATCAATTTTAACTTCATAGACCTTTAATTAGGTCCCAAAAATATTTCCCGAGGTTTCTCGCGATCCAAGACTAGTCAACGGTCCTCGACGTAACTTCCCAGTGCGGTCACCCATCGCTACGGTTTCGGCTCATTTAACTTACTTTCGTTTCGTCTCTTTTATTTTTTCTTAATTTTTATTGTATTTTCTTTTTATTTATTTCATCATTTTATGCCTGTTTATTATCACTGAAGTGTAGTTCTAGACATCATGACTTGTCCTGACCGACATTAGGTCACCGGAGTAGTCGAATGTACGGACTATGTAAAGTGAGGGCGTTACAATTCTTTCCCTCTAAATAAAATTTCGTCCTTGAAATTTACCTAATGTATCTGTTACTTCCTTGCTTCTTCATTTCTTTGTGTTGTTTCATCAATATCTAGGTTCGGCTCTTCTCTAGCCTTCATGGCATACACCAGTGGTGTCATCCTGACTTCGGGCCTTTTGACCGTCTCAGAAATAGCCTTCTGTAAAATCTCAGTTGTCTTTACTCTACTAGGTGTTCTACCCCTTTGTACTGTGGGGGTAGGTCTATGTCTCCTATCACAGTGTGTACATTCTGGCACTGAGGCTGATCCCATGGTTACTGTGCCTGGGGAGCTAGCTACAGAGATTCCAAACTGGCCTCTCTAGCCTTGTCTAGTCTTGTGAACCTTTAAGCTTTTTACTATCAGTTGGTATACTTGACTGCCCTGATCTAACTTCCCTCTTATCCTGATTTGCAATCATTTTGTAAGTTATGTTTATCATCCATAGCATCCTATCTCATTCAGGGGAACGAAATTTTTCTTTGTACCTTGTTGTTCTACTAATATAATACTGTCTTTCGCTAGACTTTAGGCTAAAGATCCATAACAATACCAAAATAATTATACCCCCATATCCAAGACCGGATGACCTTGCACTATTAATGTTACGTTAAGTTATGACAATATCGAAATCTCTAGTCTTATAGCAATTCCCGACGTATCATATTTCGGATTAGATAGCTGAGTCAATTACTCTAGCTATCTTATAACTATAACCTCTCGATATTCATTTTTTTTTTTTTTGTGTTTTAAATCCCGGGTTAAGATTTTCAAACTCATTTTCAATAATAAAATTATGTCCTGGCAGAACTCTACCAAAACAAATGCCATTTACAACTATTCTTATCTTGGTGTACTATTGAGTAGTACGTAGCTTTACACAATAATCCCAAGTTGGTACTGTAATATGCAGCTTACAGTACAAACATCAAGAACATTGCATAGTTACTATGATACATCCCAATAGATCAAATTTTCTTATATTTTATCCTTATCGAATTCACTAATATCCGAAACTTATTCTGATTACAATATCCATTGACAATTACTAACTGTAACATCTTTGCCCTCATCTAGAGCAATTCCATTACTGTAACTTACTTTTAGGTAACTGACAAATTTTTTTTTTTCCAAAATTAATGTCAATCATACTTGTTATCATAGTTTTGATCCTAAATGACTAGTCACTAATACATCAAAATTTATTCCCATGTAAAGCAATAGTAACAAAACATATAATTATAACACTAACATACAAATAAGTAGTGTTGGGATCAAATAATAACTCATTATTTCTTTTAAAAATTAAGAACTTACCAGCAGCTACATCCAAAGTTTCTGTTCTTTCTCCTTGGCGCATAATGGATGCTCTGATTAGTGCACTACTATATTCGAGTTGATTTGTTGTGCTAGGGTTGCTAGGAATATCGATTCTATTTCTATCTCGACATTGACCAACTGTCTGTGAATTTTGGAGAGCAAATCGAGGTGCTCTAGTACAATATCTAAGAAAATGTTCATGTTCACCACAATTGTAGCAAGTGTCGACACCATATTTTGGCCGATCACCGAAGTCAATGAACTTTGAAAATCGATCCCCAACTGACATTTTTCGGTTACAAGTGACTCAATCAGGAAATAAACCAATCTCGCATCTAGTCGATAATCGCTTTCCGATCTCTTGTCAAAGAAGATCAAACCAATATCAGGTCTCCATGCCATCCAATCTCATTTTTGATCTCTCATCAAAGGAGATCAAACCAATATCAGGTCTCCATGTCATCCAATCTCATTTCCGATCTCTCGTCAAAGGAGATCAAACCAATATCAGGCCTCCATGCCATCCAGTCTTATTTTCGATCTCTCCTTTACAAATATTGTGGAAAATCGTTTAATAAAGTTAAGGTTTCAATCCGACTTAATGGTGATTCTGATCTTAAGAATTCAAATCAAGTTTCCAATTTTAATGATCTAAAGTTCTACCTGGTGTTTGGTCTCGGCTTAGGCCGATCTCATGGTTACATTGTTCTTCCGACCTCTTATACTTAGATTAATAATCGCTTTTCAGTTTGATGTTCTAATATGTTCAAACAATCAAGAACTCATACAATTTGGATACTTTCCGATCTCATTAAGGAATTAAGCAAAAGGGATTTCATTTCATCTCAAAATAAAAGTTCAAGTCATTCGGCTGGAGGGTCACCCCCAGCCTGTTCTACATCAACATTTCGCTCATTCTCTCTCTCTCTCTCTCGGTTTCCTCCTCGCTCCCCTCTTCGTCTTTTGGAACAAGATCCACCATCCAGGAGAAGTCTTCCCGTGATAACGCTCTCGAGCTCAAATGTAAGATCGTGGTGCATTCACATAAGCACCAGCTTCCCTCGTCACAGCCTCTTCTTCCTTCGCTTTGAGCTCCTCAGTAAGGCTAGCGACGTCGGCAGTTCGGAGCAACCGAGCTTCCCCAAGTTCACAAGCCTGTTCGGCCAGCTTATCCTCGTAGGATTTCATTCGACCTTTGATTTTAGCAATATGGTCTTGGGCGGATGAAAGTTGGGCTCGGGCGGAAGCTGCGTCCTGGACTACTTTCAGAATCTCCTACCTCAGAAGATGAGCCTTTTCCCTAATTATGTGCTGATTCACTAGGCTCTCTATGCTCAAACTCATCGTCTGAGCTAAGAGATCGTCAATGTTATCCGGGGTCAGCCTGTTTCGGTCCTCCTGGAGGCATATGGTAGCACCCAAAACTTTGGCCAAGCCCGAATTCTCCCAAACGGATTGGTTCTTCTCCAGAGAATGAATGAGGACTTGGTCACCACGAGAAAGGGTCCTCATAGTAGGTTGGGAAGACCCCCTTCCGCACTTGAAGGAACAAGTGGAGGTGGTGGCTCTTCTTGTTGAGGGAGAGAAGGAGCTACCTCTACTTCTAAGACCGGTTGTCACAAAGGTCGAAATGAGTCTCCAGGCACTTCTCCCGAATCCCGCCTTAGCGTTTGTGATGCTGCGGCGATCTTCATTTCTTGTACTTTCTGGGAGACTTCTCTTTTCCGCTTGTGGCTCTCCTTTGCGCCTTCGCCTCCAACCATTTCTGCACAGAAAAACAGTTAGTGAGATTACCTAAATCAGGAGACTAAAGATTTAGGTTATATCGATCCTGGGTCCGAGGTCAGAGAGCTACAGTTCATAGTCTTCATTGGCGATCATCCACATTAGCCACCATCTCAGTTTGGCCATAACAGCGTATAAGCACGAATACTTGTGAGTGGCCGCCTGATCCTTCAATTCCATTACCATGGCACCCTCGTCCCTACTCAGGGCGTCCTTTTTTGGAATTGATGGGCCCAGATATTTCCAGCTACGTGGGAAACCTTCAAAGCCATTTGGAATCTTGCTCCTCAATATAAAGAAGCAATTCTTCCAATTCTTCAGTGAAGAGGGGAGAATAGTAAAATGCCCACAGTGCGGTTTGGCTTGGAACAACCAATACTCATCGTCCTTTCGACGAGTAAGCCTATGCAGCTCGACAAAAACCTTCGCTGTAGGCTCGAGCTTCTTGGCCCAGCATAAGCCTCTAAAAGCCACCAAAATTCGCCATGAGTTCGGATGTACTTGGGCTATGCATACGTGGTGGAACTTCAAAATGTCCATAAAGAAGTCATCAAGGGGAAATCGAAGCTCGGCTTTTAATTGCTCTTCATACACCATGATCGCATCATTTTCTTCAAAGAAGTGATCGACTCGGAGATCGCCATGGCATCTGATAAGCTCGTACGAGTTGGTCCGAAAGTTATACTCTTGACTAATGAATTGCATATCGGTTTCTTAGAGGACTGACGGCAACTCGTCCACAGGAAGATTTTCTCTCCCAGAGGAAGGTGTCCATCTTGATTGTGCCGCTTGACCGTGGGCTGAAGCAGAGGTCATAGGAGGCTCAGGTCCCCCACTAGGCCTAACCACCTCAACTTCGTCCGACGTCCACGAGATGTGGACGGATGGAGGGCTTACCACTCTCTGACCCTCGGCGCTGCTTATTTTCAAAGAAATAAAAGAAGTTTAACTAAGAGAAGGATTAAAACCCTTACTGGAATGTGATCGGTGTCGAAAAAACTTGAAGAAACGAGAGAAAGTTGAAGTTGCTAGCAGAGTACTGAAAGTGACATAGAGGAGCAACTGATGAACCCTTCCCCTAGTTATACCCGTTTGAGCATTCAATGCTCACAGAGTCCCAAGCAATGCATCAATTAGTGGAATCCACCCACTTTCCTGACACGTCGTGGGAAGGTTCCAGAAACACAATAAATAAAATAAAATGAGATCGGTTAGCTAAGGGTATCGGATTAGGGCAAATGTTCAGAGTCATAGATCGACTAAGGATAATTTAGTTAGGGACCAGATCAGATATGCACATCAGAGATCAAAAAATTAACCAATGCAATAATTAAATAACGACCTTCAAATAAAATTTCATTTCATTTCCAAAAGGGTCAGATTACACCATTTGGGCGATCCCAAGAGATCGGATTACACCATTGAGAGAACCTTCAAAGATCAAATTTCATCGTTTGGACGATCTCAAATCGAGAAGCGATGAGGGACCCGATGTAAGAGAGATCAAAAAAGGGTCATAACAGAGAGATCGGAAGGAATAGAGATCGGAAAGCTCGAAGAGGATGAGATGACTTCTAATAACTCACTACATAATTAGAGCCAAGATAGTTAAAGCGTTACAGGCGTGATCAAATCTTCATCGCACGCCTCATTTGCAGAATCACCCACATTGTTGACAGACGCCAAGACAGTTATGGCAGTCCTGTACATCTCAATCTCCACCGTTGATTATACTTGTAAGGTCAAACTCGGAGCCCTTGGATCAAAAAACAGACGATAGGTCCGGCACCTTTTATTCTCAGCCTTCAGATTCGTCTTGATAGAAAAGATCCTGAGCCGTTGGATTAAGAAGAGAAAGGATAGACATTCTGAATAGGATCTCAGCCGCCCATTTTGATTCTCTTTAATTCTCAGACATCGAATCATGTACCTTTGAATTCAAACCCTCTGTGTTCCCCAAGGAAAATCCTGACCCTTCATTAAGAGCACCCATTCCCTATAAATACCTGCATACAATACTGTAGAGGGGGACACAAAAAAGGTGGTGGTGATTATAGTGGAAAGGCTCTGAAATTTAATTCAGTCTTGCTGCTTTGCCATTCTAAGCTTGCATAAAAGTTGAGAAACTTCAGAAACTAGTTTTCTCGAGTGTCTCCATTGATAGAGTTTTCGAACCCTGAAATCCTTCATTTTCAGTTTGTTCATCACTCTGCCATACCATTTTCGTTCAGTCTCATCTTCATCACCCCATCATCTACATATTATTCTCTTAGCTTGATCTCATTCTGACCAGATTTTCGTCTCTTTGGCTCAACTGCATTTTAACCTGGTTTTTGCAATCTCGAAGTAAGCATTGGTCCTTGTATCACCAGCTTTCAACTCTACAATATTTGTGATCTCTGGAGTCAGTTTGATAGCCTCGACCTCACACAGGTAAGTGCTTAGACTGTCATTTTGCCGAACGCTCACGTGTTACTTTCTCTGTTTTTATTCTCGAAATTTTCATTAAATCCCGTTATACTAAAGATCCCATGTAGATCCTTCAAGCCGATATTTATTCTTTTGAGTTTACTTTTTCCATTCATCAGTTCACATTATTTATTTGTTCTTAGTTTTTATTTCCTTCAAATATAGGTAATCCGATTGTAGGTAACTTGTAGGTAATTTAGTAAAATGTTGATAGCAACATCCTAACATGACAGTTTCTTTTGAATAAGTAAAAATAATTGAAGAATGAATAGGGAATTAGGAGAAAAGTCATGAGGTCGGGCTATTAAGTGAGTCTTGGGAATAGCACAATAGAGCGGGAATCGAGATAAGACCTTAGACTAGTAACCAAGAGAGACCAGATACAGCCAGCCACAGGGTTCAGACAAGGTAGTCATATACGAGATCGGTGAAAAGTTCAGTCTTATGTCACGAACACTTTAAGAGGTCAGGGGAGAGTTCTCACCTGATTCTCATTCAAAAAAAAATGTGGAGATCGGAGGAGAGTTCTTATCCGAGATCCATCATTAAAATCTTAAACCGAATGCTTTAAGAGGTTGGGGGAGAGTTCTTACCTGATCCTCATTCAAATAAAAAATGCGGAGATCGGAGGAGAGTTCTTATCCAAGATCCTTCATTAAAATCTTAAACCGAATGCTTTAAGAGATCGGGGGAGAGTTCTTACCTGATCCTCATTCAAATAAAAAATGCGGAGATCGGAGGAGAGTTCTTATCTGAGATCCTTCATCAAATTTTAAACCAAACACCCTAAGAGATCGGGGGAGAGTTCTTACCTGATTCTCACTTAAATGAAAACAGGGAGATAGGAGGAGAGTTCTTATCCGAAATCTCCTGTTCAAAACTCTTAATAAAACATATCTCGAGATCGGGAGAAGTCCCTCGCCCGAGCTCTCTTAACAAAATTCAAACTAAATGACCTGACCCCAACACACAAGACAACCTCACTCAAACACTTATTCACTAAAGGGCCATCTCATGAACTTATGTTCCTGGGCAACACAAAATAAGTGAAATATCAAATATTCCTTTATTTTGCACAAAGGATTAACATCATCACTATCCCAACCCCCCTAATTACCCTTTTAATTTATGAAAGAGCATAACATTAAATCTGTTTACCTTCATTGAGGGACGAGACGGGGTGCCTAACACCTTCCCCTCCCGTATGCGGACCCCGAACCTAGAATCTTTGTTTTCGAAGTGGTTTCTTTTAAATTTATTTTCACAAATGGTTTTCTTCAATTTCCCTCAAAATTATAGTGGCGACTCCTCACTTTTCCAACTTCAGTGAAGTGCTTTCGTCCAGGCTGTAACACCCCTCACCCGTCTATAGTATAGCCAAGCAAGGCATGCTACACGGCGTGCCGGAACACCTAGTCTATGATTATTTCATTTTCTGAGCTCAATTTGATTTTAAGAACTCTTTTATGTAATATTCATATCATGCTGATACTACTTTCGTACTTTGATAAAATCAATGTTTCAAAAATGGTAATAAAAATTTGGCAAGGTGCCGCCTGTATTTCGAACAAACTGTCCTTCCAAACCTGTTAAAAACAGTGTAATATGATAATATCAAAATCTCAAATATTTCACAATCTCTATTTCTCAATAAAGTCAATAGACTTTTGCAGTCATTAAACAATTCCATAATACAGTCTATAATAATTTAAATATATCCAGAAAATCTCCATGTTATTTAATATGTACAAGATATTACAAACTTTAGAGCTTTCATAATATTACAAAATACAAGGCCGAATTTCAAAAATATAACAAAAGTACAAAATACAAGATATCCTAAATCCTACCATGTATGCAATGCAGTGCAGATGACTCTAGACTCCTGTGCAGATCTGATGTCTCACCCGGTCGTAGGTCTGCTGGGCTCCCTAGCTGTGTCTCCAATACCTACACGTTACAAAAGCAACACGCTAAGCAATTTTGCTTAGTGGTGCCAAATATAAAGAAATATACACTAAAATAAAGTAAATAAAGTGTTTACGAATTTTTGGTGGTGCTGTATGTCAGTAGACTGGATTTAGGTATTTTAATTTAATAGTACTTGAATTACTACCCTTGCAGCCTATATACTGACCAGACTAGATAAACGGATATACTAGCACTGGGTACCTAGTACCTCGGGCCGTCACACCATCGATCACAAAGTGTCTCCCTGTGTGCAAATAGCGTGGCTAAAAAGCCATATAGTCAATCTGGCAATAAGCCAAGAATAAATACACAATATGTATAGCCGTAGGCTATTAAAGTCACAGTGTGGCATAATAAGCCGTAAAAATATAGTATGGCATGAAGCCATTTACAGAACAGCTGTCAGAATCCTATTGGCATGCCAACCTATCCAAACTAGTTAACTAGGCAAACTAGGGCACATTATAAATTAATTCTTTAATTCATCAATTTTTTTAGAGTTTACTAGCTATTATGTAGTTCATAAGTCAATGCATATGTTGACCTTTTTAGGTACTATGGATAAGTTGTTTCTAGCATCAACATGTCACATATTATAATTCAATATGCTGCTAATATAGTGCAATTTACCTTTTTTACAAGTTGGCATTCATTGCCAAAATGCTTCAAGCATCATTGTATGTAAAATGTCAAATTCTCAATTTTTGTGTGCTAGATTGGTCTAGCTTAAAGTCCTATTTCTCTTGGTTTTTAGCTTCTAGTCAAAGAAGCAAAATTGTAGCTCTATGTTGCTATTCCAGATTTGATCATTTTTAAGGTCAGTTTCTAGGCAGAATTTTGGCAACATTTCTACTTGAAAGTTACCCTATTTGGTGTCTAGTTTCACTCCCCATTAGCCTCATACCAATTGGGTTCACAGTTTGGCACTTATGACCTAATTTAGGTACTGTCTTTAATACACAACCTGCACAAAGCACATACACTTCCAATTTGATATTCCTTCTCCTCTTCATTACTTCAATATTCAATCAATGACACTTCCATATATATATATATATATATATATATATATTGTACACAATTCTAGCAACAATTTTGGGCAGAACATTCAAGTGCTCAATGCACACAATTCACCATTAAGTTCAACATTCACTTCCACCAAAATTCAACATATCTCAATGTTAATATTACACATACACTTTAACATAATCATACTTCAATATCACTTACACATGCTGCCCACAATTTAACACTATCATATTTCATTAACAAACTTCATATTCACACACAAATTCATGCTATTATGGGCTGCTAAACATGGCAGTTTGCTCAAAGCATTAAGGTTCCATTTCACACCCTTAATTCAATCACTACATGCACATACTTAGATTTTAACTTACTACATCTTCCATTTGAGTTAATCAACCTTAATTTCCATCCATTAGAGGTAAGAAAAACTCAAATACAACACATAATCATGGCTGCCAAAAATGGACCATTTCATTTCTCAAGATTTTCTTCATTTCTTTTCACCAAAATACTCACCTCAACCTAAACACAAGGTTTACTAAAGCAAGGGAGAGGTTTTGGACACTTACCACTTTTGAAGCTTATCAAAACTTCACCAAATCTTGTTTTTCTTGTCACCAATATCTTCCCCAAGGTAAGTATGCAAGGTTTAATGAAGGAACCAAGTGGAAATAATGGCTAAATCAATGGTGCATGGTGATGGAACTCATTTGGCCATGGTGGACTTCAATGGAGTTCTCTCGGCTGGTTATTTCTCAAGATTGAAAATGATGGTTTCTATCTACAAATGACTTGTATAGCTGTCCCAAATTAGGAGTTAGTGGAGCACTAGGTAATAGTTTAATGGTTAATTAGTTAAAGTTCCACTATTTGCACATTTAGCTAAATTCTTTTACTATTTACATATTGTATCCCATTTTAATTTTTCATGACATTTCCTAAGTGTAATATCATTTATTTTTAATGGACATTGAGGTCAAAAGGCAACTCTAGGTGTCAAATGACCAAAATGCCCCACTTCGGGTTATTTCTAGTGTTAATTACATTTCAATAAACCTTTATTTACATCCCGAAATTTAATTCCGAGAGTTCCTCGCGGTCCTAGGGTCGGCAACGGCCTTCCCGGTGTGGTCACCCATCGCTGCGGTGCCGGCTTGTTTAACTTAGCTTCATTTTCTCTCTTTCATTTTTCTTTGATTTTTCTTGTACTTTCTTTTTATTTATTTCATCATCATATGTCTGTTCACTATCACCGAAGTATAGTTCTAGACATCTTGACTTGCCTAGACTGTTATTTGGCCACTGAAGCAATAGAACGTACAAAATACATACGGTGGGGATGTTACAACTCTTCCCCTCTAAATAAAAATTTCATCCTCGAAATTTACCTGATGTGAAGAGTTAAGGGAACTGTTGTCTAATTGTCTCCTCGCTCTCCCATGTTGCCTCTTCCGTGTTGTGGTGTCTCCATAGGATTTTCACCAGTGGAATTGTTTTGTTTCTGAGCACTTTTACCTTTCGTGCCAAGATTTTAATTGGTTCTTCTTTATATGTCAGGTCAGGTTGTACCATAATTTCTTATGCTGAGATAACATATGAAGGATCTGATCTGTATCTTTTGAGCATCGAAACATGGAATACATTATGTATCTTGTCCAGCTCAGGTGGTAAGGTTAATCTGTAGGCTACTGGTCCCACACGTTCCATAACTTCATATGGGCCAATGAACCTAGGGCTTAATTTTCCCTTTTTCCTGAATCTCAACACTTTCTTCCACAGTGATACTTTGAGAAATACCTTCTCGCCAACTTCATACTCAATGTCCTTTCCCTTCAAGTCAGCATAAGATTTCTGTCGATCTGAGGTAACTTTCAAATTGGCCTTTATCAGTTTCACCTTTTCCTCTGTCTATTTTATCAGGTCTGGCCCCACTAGCTTATCTTCACCCAACTCAGTCCAACATACAGGTGTTCTGCATTTTCTCCCATACAGTGCTTCATAGGGTGCCATTTGTATGCTAGCTTGATAACTATTATTATATGCAAATTCTGCCAGTGGAAGGTATCTATCCCAACTTCCCTAAAACTCAATAACACAATTTGTTTCTCAGCATATCCTCGAGGACCTATCACATATGTTCGGTTATTATTATCATTATCAGTTCAATTATTATTTGCAATAACTCAATGAGTTTCAGAATTTACCTGGATTATTCTTTCTGACTATCCATCCGTCTGAGGATGAAAAGCCATACTAAAATGGAGTTGTGTGCCCAAGGATTCTTGTAATTTCTTCCAAAATCTAGATGTAAACCTCGGGTCTCTATCAGATATAATGAAAAGTGGAATTCCATGTAGTCTAACTATCTCACTGATGTACAATTCTACTAGCTTTTCCAGTAAGTAGTCAGTTTTGACTGGCAGAAAATGTGTTCATTTAGTCAACCTATCCACAATCACCCATACTGCATCATGCTTCTTCTGAGTGAGAGGTAGACCACTGACAAAGTCCATAGTGACTCGGTCCCATTTCCATTCAGGTATGTTTATGGGCTGTAATAAACCTGATGGAACTTGATGTTCTGCTTTGACTTGCTGACATATCAAGCATCTAGTTACATAGTCAACTATGTCCTTCTTTATATCTGGCCACCAGTATCGGAGTTTCGGGTCATGGTACATTTTTGTGCTTCCTGGGTGCATAGCATACACACTGTTATGTGCTTCTCTCAGAATACTGGTTTTCAATTCTTTATCATCTGGAACACACACTCTTTCTTTATAGTACAGGCACCCATTTTCTTTCACTTCATATTCAGTTTCCTTCCCTTCAGTGATTTTGCCCATAACAGCCATTAATTTCTCATCTGTCTTCTACCCATCCTGTATTTGTTGTAATAGATTCGGCTTCACTTGCAACTCAACCAAAATAACTCCATCATGAGTTAAGGACAGTTGGGCATTCAGAGATCTTAATGCTACAATAGATTTTCCGCTTAAGGCATCAGCAACTACATTTGCCTTCTCAGGGTGGTAGTCAATCACACAATCATAATCTTCCAAGAATTCAATCCATCGCCTCTGTCTCAAATTAAGTTCCTTCTGGGTTGGCAGATACTTCAGACTCTTATGGTCTGTGTATATGTGGCATTTTTCTCCATACAAGTAATGCCTTCATATCTTCAATGCAAAGATAATTGCTGCTAACTCCAAATCATGAGTAGGGTAATTCTTTTCATGTAGCCTTAACTGCCTGGAAACATATGCGACCACTTTCCCTTCTTGCATGAGTACACACCCTAACCCATTATGTAAAGCATCAATGTAGACTACAAAGTCTTTTCCCGATACTAGCTGTGTTAACACTAGTGTCTCTGTTAACAAAGCCTTCAACCTCTCAAAACTGGCTTGACACTTGTCATTCCAGTCAAATTTCATATTCTTGTGTAGTAATTTGGTCATTGGAGCAGCTATTAGGGAAAATCCCTTTACAAATCTTCTATAATATCCAGCTAACCCCAAGAAACTTCTAATCTCAGTTGTATTTCTGGGAGGCTTCCATTCCATCACTGCTTTAATCTTCTTGGGATCCACTCTAATCCCTTTAGCTGATACTACATGTCCAAGGAATGCAATCTCATTCAACCAAAACTCACACTTGGACAATTTGGCGTACAGTTTCTTCTCTTTCAGAGTCTGCAGAACAATTCTCAAATGTTCATCATGTTCTGCTTCATCCTTGGAATACACCAGGAATTCATCAATGAAGACCACTATGAACCAATCTAAGTATGGATGGAAGATATGGTTTATCAGGTCCATGAATGCTGCTGGAGCATTTGTTAACCTAAATGGCATCACCAGGAATTCATAATGCCCATATCGGGTTCTAAATGTAGTCTTAGGCACATCTGCATCCTTAACCCTTAGCTGATGATACCCTGATCTGAGATCAATCTTAGAAAACACACCGGCTCCCTTCAACTGATCAAACAGATCATCAATTCTAGGCAACGGATACTTGTTCTTCATCACTACTGCTTAATCGCCAGAGTCAACACATAACCTCAGTGTCCCATCTTTCTTCTTAACAAACAGTACCGGAGCTCCCTACGGTGACACATTGGGGTGTATGAACCCCTTGTCTAGTAATTCTAGTAGCTGGATTTTCAACTCTTTCAATTCAGCAGGTGCTATCCTATATGGAGCAATTGAAATTGAAGCTGTACCCGGTATAATCTCAATAGCAAATTCAACTTCCCTTTCTAGTGGTAAACTAGGCAATTCCTCAGGAAATACCTCAGAGAAATCCCTTACTGTGGATATGTCAGACAAGTTAAGTTTACCCTGCCTAGTGTCAACCACGTGTGCCAGATAGGCTTCACACCCTTTTTTCAACCATCTCCTTGCAACTGTAGTTGAGATGACATTGGATAAGAAATCTGTCCTTTCACCCACAACTGTTATTTCTTCATTCTCAACAGTTTTCAGAGAGATTCTCTTCAATTTACAATCTACTATTGCCTAATGATGGGATAACCAGTCCATTCCCAAGATCACATCAAACTCATGGAAAGGCAGTTCAATTAAGTCTGCTGAGAACTCTTTCTCTTGAATCTTCAATGAACAGCCCTTATACACCTTGTTTACTACCATACTGTGGCCTAGCGGATTTGTGACCAGGATGTCTTGGTCACTTTTCTCTACTGGTATTCCCTTTTCTACGGGCAGCTTGATACAAATATATGAATGAGTAGATCCAGGATCCACTAATGCATGCACAGAAGTATTATAGAGGAGGAACGTAGCCTTAATGACATCTGGAGCATCCTGTTCCTCCTGTGCCCTTATAGCATAGGCTCTGGCTGGTTTTCTACCTTCTGCTCTCTCCACAGATTTTGATACAGGTTTTTGTGAAGTACCGGTTGCCTCAACCTTACCCGGCTTTCTACCCCTTGGAGCTGGAAGGGCAGGCTTATCAGTTGATACTGGAGTGGATGTAGCAGTTCTGCGAGGACAATCTCATACTAGGTGGTCTGTAGATCCGCACCGTAAACAAGCACCTATCATCCTCCAACATTCGCCCTTATGCCATTTTTGGCAATGTGGGCAAGCAACAGATACTGTTGGGGCTAGTCCCCTGTACCCTGTCCCTGGAGAGATAGCTATTGAAGGAGTGGACTAGCCTCTCCTTGGTGCAAACTGAGATTTGGGCCTCTGTGACTGACCCTGACTTGGTGCTCTACTAAAACTCTGAGTAGGCGAACCTTTGAATTTCTTATTAGGGGCAGAGGATGTACCGGTCTGACCCTGACCTCTTTTCTGTTGTCTGTCCCTTCTGTTCTGCTCATTCATTCTAACTTTTTCAACCTTCAGTGCAGCTTCCACTAACTTGGGAAACTCTATAATCCCCAAGGCTATAATCATTACTTTAATGTTATCATTGAGTCCTTCCTCAAATCTCTTGCATCTCTCTGCCTCATTAGGGACTATTTCCCGCCCATAGTGGCTCAGTCTGACAAATTCTCTTTCATATTCAGCCACTGTCAGCTGTCTCTGGCGTAGGGTAATAAACTCCCTTCTCTTCTTTTCTAGGTATACACTGCCCACATACTTCTTTCTGAACTTAGTGAGAAAGAAATCCCAAGTTATCTATTCTGGTGGCACCTCACTAGTTACTGTATCCCACCACTGGTATGCATCATCTTATAGTAGTAATACAGCAGCTTCCAAATTCTGCTCTATAGTACAATGAAGTTGTTTCAAGACTCTTCCAGTTCTGTCCAACCAGTTTTCAGTTGTGACAGAATCATTTTCCCTTTTGCCCAGAAAATCCACTGCTTTGAACTTCCTGAGTTTCTTCATATGAGATTTTTGATGTGGAGGTGGTGGTGGTGGCATAACTCCTGCCATCTGTCTAAAGAACTTAGCCATTTGCTGAAATATGGCTAGTGCACCTAGTACTGGTGGAGCAGGTTCCCTCCTGTCTCCTGGTTCAGTCATAGATGGAGCATGACTTTCCACTTCCTCATCGACTGCTCTCTGCGATGTGGATCCATATTCTAATCAAAATAACAAATCAAATCAAAAGATCTGCACTAGAGTTATCTTAACACTTACAATGCAATGCATGATATGCAATCTATCTTGGTCCAGAAACGCCTAAACAGTGCTCTGATACCACTAAATGTAACACCCCTCACCCGTCTACAGTATAGTCGAGCAAGGCATGCTATACGGTGTGCCGGAACACCTAGTCTGTGATTATTTCATTTCCTGAGCTCAATTTGATTTTAAGAAGTCTTTTATGTAATATTCATATCATGCTGATACTATTTTCATACTTTGATAAAATTAGTATTTCAAAAATGGTAATAAAAATTTGGCAAGGTGCAGTCTGTATTTCGAACAAACTATCCTTCCAAACCTATTGAAAATAGTTTAACGTGATAATATCAAAATCTCAAATATTTCACAATCTCTATTTCTCAGTAAAATCAATAGACTTTTACAATCATTAAACAGTTCCATAATACAATTTATAATAATTTAAATATATCCAGAAAATCTCCATGTTATTTAATATGTACAAGATATTACAAACTTTAGAGCTTTCATAATATTATAAAATACAAGGCCGAATTTAAAAAATACAACAAAAATACAAAATGCAAGATATCCTAAATCCTACCATGTATGCAATGCAGTGCAGATGACTCTAGACTCATGTGCAGATCTGATGTCTCACCCGATCGTAGGTCTGTTGGGCTCCCCAGCTGTGTCTCTAATACCTACGCGTTACAAAAGCAACGCGCTAAGCAATTTTGCTTAGTGGTGCCAAATATAAAGAAATATACATTAAAATAAAGTAAATAAAGTGTTTACGAATTTTTGGTGGTGCTGTATGTCAGTAGATTGGATTTAGGTATTTGAATTTAATAGTACTTGAATTACTGCCCATGTAGCCTATATACTAACCAGACTGGATAAACGGATATACTAGCACTAGGTACCTAGTACCTCAGGCCGTCACACCATCGGTCACAAAGTGTCTCCCGGTGTGCAAATAGCATGGCTAAAAAGCCATATAGTCAATCTGGCAATAAGCCAAGAATAAATACACAATATGTATAGCCGTAGGCTATTAAAGTCATAGTGCGGCATAATAAGCTGTAAAAGCACAGTATGGCATGAAGCCATTTACAGAACAGCTGTCAGAATCCTATTGGCATGCCAACCTATCCAAACTAGTCAACTAGGCAAACTAGAGCACATTATAAATTAATTGTTAATTAATTAATTTTTTTAGAGTTTACTAGCTATTATGTAGTTCATAAGTCAATGCATATATTGACCTTTTTAGGTACTATGGATAAGTTGTTTCTAGCATCAACATGTCACATATTGTAATTCAATATGCTGCCAATATAGTGCAATTTACCATTTTTACAATTTGGCATTCATTGCAAAAATGCTTCAAGCATCATTGTATGTAAAATGTCAAATTCTCAATTTTTGTGTGCTAGATTAGTCTAGCTTAAAGTCATATTTCTCTTGGTTTTTAGCTTCTAGTCAAAGAAGCAAAATTTTAGCTCTATGTCTTATTACACGCCGGGCAAAATTTCAGGTCATTCTGAGTTGTATAGACCAAGATATGGTCAATTTACTAAAGTTGGACAGATTGCACCTTTAGTGAAAAATTTGGTCAATTTAAGGTCACTTTTGATTCGGCAGTTTTTGTACCCAAATTTGTGCAAGTCTTTTGACTTGGTTCTAGCCATTTTTGGGCTTTGGTGTCTTCATAAGAATTGTAGATCTATGTCTAAACTAACCATGGTAAAAATTTCAGGTCAATTGGACCTATTTTGAGTAAGTTGTGGTCATCCTAATGACTACTATTCATATGGTCAAAAATCTGGGTTACAAGGTTGCTATTCCGGATTTGGTCATTTTTAAGGTCAGTTTCTAGGCAGAATTTTGGCAACATTTCTACATGAAAGTTGGCCTATTTGGTGTCTAGTTTCACCCCCCCCCCCATTAGCCTCATACCAATTGGGTTCACAGTTTGACACTTATGACCTAATTTAGGTACTGCCTTCAATACACAACCTGCACAAAGCACATACACTTTCAATTTGATATTCCTTCTCCTCCTCGTTACTTCAATATTCAATCAATGACACTTCCATATATATATTGTACACAATTCCAGCAACAATTTTGGGCAGAACATTCAAGTTCTCAATGCACATAATTCACCATTAAGTTCAACATTCACTTCCACCAAAATTCAACATATCTTAATGTCAATATTACACATACACTTCAACAAAATCATACTTCAATATCACTTACACATACTGCCCACAATTTAACACTATCATATTTCATTAATAAACTTCATATTCACACACAAATTCATGCTATTATGGGCTGCCAAACATGGCAGTTTGCTCAAAGCATTAAGGTTCCATTTCACACCCTTAATTCAAGCACTACATGCACATACTTAGATTTTAACTTACTACATCTTCCATTTGAGTTAATCAACCTTAATTTCCATCCATTAGAGGTAAGAAAAACTCAAACACAACACATAATCATGGCTGCCGAAAATGGACCATTTCATTTCTCAAGATTTTCTTCATTTCTCTTCACCAAAATACTCACCTCAACCTAAACACAAGGTTTACTAATGCAAGGGAGAGGTTTTGGACACTTACCACTTTTGAAGCTTATCAAAACTTCATCAAATCTTGTTTTTCTTGTTGCTAATATCTTCCCCAGGGTAAGTATGCAAGGTTTAATGAAGGAACCAAGTGAAAATAATGGCTAAATCAATGGTGCATGGTGATGGAACTCATTTGGCCATGGTGGACTTCAATGGAGTTCTTGTAACATCCTCACTTTAGCTAGTCCGTACAGTCTACTGTTTCAGTGATCAATGTCGGTTCGGACAACTATGATGTTTGAAATTATAAATAGACTAGAGTGAGGAGTTATAATGAAACTAAATAATGCTCGTAAAAATCAAGGAAAATTTTTAGAAACGAAATACACTAAGGTTAAATGAGCCAAAACACCAGGGATGAGTAACCCGAAGGGGAAGTGACGATGAAGGCCGCTAGCAACCCTAGATTGGGGGGAAAAAATTATAAAATAATTATTGAGACTCCAGAGAAGGGTCATTGAGGTTCTTATGGCATTAGAATGCCAAGAAAATGCTTAGAAAAATTTTTCTATCGGTACACACAATTTTGGCTCATTAAGCCAAACGGAGGGCATTTTGGTCATTTCGTCTTCAGAGATGATTTTTGGCCAACTTGTCCAGTTAAATAAATAATTTCTATAACATAAGATATGAATAAATATTTTTAATTTAAATACACAAGAAAAGGAGAGAAAATGAAAGAAAATGGAATAATGACATCATAATGATGTCATTAAAATTCTCCCAACCAATCCAATGTTGTCACATGGCATAAGCTTATTTAAAAGAGACTAAATGGGTTGAAAAGTGAAAGAAAAAATCAGAACTCTCTGCCTTCTTCTTCTTGCCGTCACCCACTCCCACCATTGCCAACCATGAACAAGCTTTTTAAAGCTTGATTTCACTAGCATTTGTCCCACTAAACCCTATACTTCCAACACAAAAAAGTGTTCTTACACCTTGGAGAGTCTTTTGGGAGCAAAAAGAAAAGGAAAGGAAGAACCCTAGCAAGTGGAAAACCTCACTCCATTAGAGGTTTGTGACCTAACCTTGAATTTCACTTTAAATTCATGTTTAAGAACTAAGAATGAGTGCAAATCACAAAGAAATTTATTAAATATCATTTGTATGCCAACCCATAATTTTGGTAGCCTTGGTTGGGGTGAGATTGTGATGATTTTTATGGAGTTAAAATGGTAGTATGGGTTCCCACAATATGTATTTCTTAAGTGGATTGATGAAATGCAATGATAATGCATGGTTTGTAATGTTTGAGTTAGGGTTTGGGGTGAAAAATAAGACTTTGATCATGTGATGATGAAAATAGGTTTTAATGGTCAATTAATGACCATTTGATTCTGTTTAAATAAAAAATGAAGTGAATTGTGTAGTGGGATTAGAGTTTGGTGTGGCTACCCTTGGTGACCTGTAGGATTGGGCATGAGTCCAATAGGTTTGGGTAGCAATAACTGGAATTTTATAGGTTCAATTGGTGAAAGGCCAATTGGACATGAAACTAAACACATAATGGCACAACTTTGGTGAAGAAACCATGCCCAGAAAACCTAACCAAGTTGACCAAAAGATTGCCCTAATCTGAGTGACTTGCATTCTGCCTGGGCAAAATGACCAAATAAACAGTGTTTAGTCATTTGGCCATAACTCAGTGTAGAAAGGTCCAATTGACCTGAAATTTTACCAAAAACAAGATGAGATATAGACCAAAAACTTTTATGAATAAACCTAACTCAAATTATGACCATAACATATTCAAAAAGTGACCTGAAGTCACTGTTCCTAATACTGTAGATTTGGTCAGTCCAGAAATTCTGGAAAAATTTCAATCCAGCCAGTTGTGGTTTTTGGGCCATAACTTGAGCTACAAAACTCCAAATGGAGTGATTCAAAAAAAAAAAAAATGAAACAAGACAAAACAAGGAACAACTTTCATGTTGATCATTTTTCCAAATTCCCACTACAAAAATGACTAATGGAACAGTAAACCCAAAGCTTGAAAACTAAAAATTCTGTCCAATTAACATTAAGCTTAGAAATGGTATTAGCAACCAATACCAACATTTTTAAAATGCAAAATGTGGTATGTTGATGATAATTAAACCAATATACCTATTGTCAATGCAAAGGTCAACATTTTAGTTAACTAATGAAATGAATAGTAGCCATAAAATTTCAATTTCAAAGAATTACATAAATTAAAAGTGTTAAATGCCCTAGTAGGCCTAATGTGATTGGTTTGGATAGGTTGGCATGCCAATAGGGTTCTATTAGCAGTACTGCATATGGCTTCATGCCAGTCTGTGTTTCATGGCTTCCCATGCCATTCTGTGACATAATAGCCTTTGGCTATGTTATTTGAGTTGTTACACTCGGGTTTTATCCCTGATGATTATTACAGTTTATTAGTTGTTCTGTTGCACACCGGGAGACACAATGTGACTGATGGTGTGATGGTCCAAGGTACTTAGTACCCAGTGCCAGTTTACCCGTTTATCCAGTCTAGTCGACTAGTATGGGTTACTCGGGTAATGTTAATAAATTTTACCAAATTTTAATCGAATAATACTGTAATAAATATCAGAAATTAAGTCTACCCAAAAATGAAATCATACATTCTGCATATTTATTTTTATTTTATTTTATTTTATATTATCACCACTAAGCAGAATTGCTTAGCGTGTTGCTTTTGCCACGCGCAGGTACTGGAGGCCTAGCTGGGGAGCCCAGCAGACATCAGACCGGGTGAACTTTTCAGACCTGCATCCAGAGTCTAGAGCCACCTCACATCTGCAGTGCACTTGGTAGGACATTAGGACTTTGGGGTAGTATTTTGTATTCTGCATTTTGTATCAGTTTTGGATTGTAACTATAAACTCTTGTAATTATGTAATAATGTAAATATATGAAATTTCATGTTATTGAAATTTTTTGTATAATGTATGTTGATAAATGAAATGTTGAGAAATATTTATGAATATGCTTCAAGTGGTGATGTGAATAGAAAATTTCTGAAGTTAGTATTGAGATTTTGAGATTGAGTTGAGATATGTGTGTATAATGGAGTCTGGATTTGGAAATTATATTGGAAGTGTTTTTAAACAGGTTCAGAAGAACTATTTTTCCAATTTATAGCTGGCACTCTGCCGGATTTTCTATAGAAATTTCAAAAAAATTTAGATTTATCGAAAATCATAAATAAATGAATTAAAAGGGATAAATTGTAATTAAAACATGAATTGGTGCTCCGACACACTAAGTGGCATATCCTGCTCGGCTACACTGTAAACGGGTAAGGGATGTCACAGTTCTCTCGGCTGGTTATTTCTCAAGGTTGAAGATGATGGTTTCTATCCACAAATGACTTGTATAGTTGTCCCAAATTAGGAGTTAGTGGAGCACTAGGTAATAGTTTAATGGTTAATTAGTTAAAGTTCCACTATTTGCACATTTAGTTAAATTCTTTTACTATTTACATATTGTATCCCATTTTAATTGTTTATGACATTTCCTAAGTGCAATATCATTTATTTTTAATGGACTTTGAGGTCAAAAGGCAACTCTAGGTGTCAAATGATCAAAATGCCTCACTTTGGGTTATATTCCCGATTTTTCGGTAACACCGATTTTTGTCTGTTTCTCAATTTTTTATTTTTCTTTGTACTAATTTATTAATTTTTCTTTGATATTTCTAGTGTTAATTACGTTTCAATAAACCTTTATTTATGTCCTCAAATTTAATTTCGAGGGTTCCTCGCGGTCCTGGGGTGGGCAATGGCCTTCCCGTTGCGATCACCCATCGCTGCGGTGTTGGCTCGTTTAACTTAGCTTCATTTTCTCTCTTTTATTTTTCTTTGATTTTTCTTGTATTTTCATTTTATTCATTTCATCATCATATGTCTGTTCACTATCACCGAAGTATAGTTCCAGACATCCTGACTTGCTTGGACTATTATTTGGCCACCGGAGCAACAGAATGTACAGAATACATACGGTGGGGATGTTACACAGGTGATCACAAAATACCTTGCGACAGCTTGGCGACTTCGCTGGGGACACTTTTTACCCTGGTTTAGAGGTCCAAGAATAGATTTAGTTTTATGCCCATATAAATTGAATTCGTAATTAGGGGGGGTTTAATTTGCAAAATTCGAAAATCTTGATATGTTGATTTGTTATTGTTCTAACCATTTTTGCTTGTCTTATTTCACACAGCAACTTTCGTCAAAAAAAAAATGAAAATCCCCCACGAAGGGAAGAGGTAAATATATCCCTTCACACACTGAGTACTTACACAATATCCTCACACACTTCAGCCCTATACCCAGGCTTTTTAACCCTTTAGGGAAGTAGGAGGGAGTCATGTAGCGATACCCGTGGGTTTTACCCGTTAGTATCCGTGAAGGCTTCTGCTCAGATTGAAACTTGTTCCATTTACTGCGATACCCGTGGAATTCTCCCGTTAGTATCATGGTGATGGAATGGGGCTCTACTGTTTACAGTAGGGGCAATTTGGGGACTTGTGGCCTTTAGAAAATTAGACCTTGAGCTAAACTATCACAGTAATGGGAAGCCGTAGCAAACTACCTCATAAGATAGAACTATTCAATTAGATAGCACTTACCCGGTACTAGGATTCTCCCTATTTTAGGACAAAAGGGACATACTTGCTCTCACCTTACTCTGTTTGTGTTTTCTTATGTTTTTGTTTTTGAGGGTAATCTTGGATCATACCGTTAGGAGGATCTACACATTTTCCTACTTTGATAAATGTGTAGGTATTATCCCGCCAATAGTATAATTCAAAATTACATGAATTTATCCTGCTAACAAATTTTTTCCACAGGCATCACTGAATTAGGTTCTGCAAAAGAATAAACATCAATTTTAACATGGCATCCTCGAGTCAGTCAGTAGAAAAAGTTCCTAGACCAAAACAGAATGCTAAACCGTGGTCTGGACCGCCTCATAATTCAATGTCCCTGCAAAGTGATGTCACCAGGGCAGGTACTAGCCTGTTACCTCCATTAGACCTAAGCAAAGTCGAGGTCAGAATAACCAGTCTCGAGGGTCTGTCTAGTAGTTGGAGGTCGCTTCCTGATCACATCAAGGCAAAGTTCGAGGAAAAATAAGAAAGGATTGCAACCTTGATATGGGTCAAAGTTTAAATTCCGGCGCTAAAGGCCATGCTGTCAGTTTGGAACCCCAAGTATGGGGTGTTCTCCTTCAAAGACATCGATACGACCCCTACTATGGAAGAATATCAAGTGCTGCTAGAGATTCCTTATGTGGCACACAATCGGATATACCTACACCTCGAGCATAGGCAGACTTGGAAATGGTTTGCGCATATGTTAGAGATTCCCCCAGAAGAAGCAAAGGCGAGAGAAACTATCAAAGGGAACACACACGGATGGTAATGGACCTACCTCAAGAAACGGTTGGACCTGTACATCCAGGATGAACAATGGGAACAAGCTTCATTAGCACTAGCTTTGGGGATCTATGGCCTGATCTTATTCCCTGGGCTTTGGGAATTATAACTTGCAGTGTCACGGAGATGTTTTGGGCAGTAGAAAAGTAGAAGGTCAACCCAATACTTGCAATCCTTGCAGAGACTCTATTGACTCTTACTTACTGTTAACAACAAGGCAGGGGATCTATTAAGTGTTGTTCTCAATTGTTACACCTCTGGATCCTCAGTTACATGTGTCCTTTGGAGACACAGGGGTTAACTTGGTATCCTAGCCAGCCACTTATTAAGAAAATGGCTAGATTAGCGATCAGTCCAAAGAATGAGCTGCAGTGGCAAGAGCAGATTCTAAACTTCAACAGTCACAACTACTGTTGGAGGAAATTATGGACGTTAGGTCGGCCAATTTTGTTCAGTATAGGGAATAGTCATTTGGTGTCTTTGATCGGAGTGACCGGATACACAAATTACGCCCCGGCTTTGGTAATGAGGCAGTTCGTTTCAACCCAATCAGTGCTCAGTGTTGAGGAATACCATCAAGTTCATTTCTATCATGAACTTGGTAGCGAGGAAGAATTGAAAGTATTCCGCAAATCTTGGGAGAACATCACTATGATGGAAAGATCGCCTAAAGGTCTGAATGCCATGGAAGATGAAATGGAGGGCCAGCAGGGGTCAAGGACACTAAACTACCTAGCCAATAGAACTTGAAGGTAGCATCCCTCATCAGAACATCCTTTCAAAAGAAGCTAATGCTCGTTTAGTCGGCTCCCTACAAAAATTAGATACCGAGAACCAGCAATTATAAGAATGGATAAGGTAGTTGGAGGACCAACAGCAGGTCCTCAAAAGAGAGGTAAAAAGGCTCAAGGGAGAGGCAATGACTAAAAAAGTAGAGTTTGAGGAACAAGAAATGCAGTGGGAAAGGGAAAAAGATCTTTCTCCAAGGCGCAATAAAGGAGGCTAGAGTTCGGAATAACGAATTACAAGAGAAAATGAAGTACCAAGAGATACTCATGGAAGAGTATAAACAAGAGGGTAAAAAGAAGAAGCTTGAACTGAAAGAGCAAGCACAGCTTATCAATGATATTCTGAAGGAATGTGCTAAAGAAAGAAAGGAAAAAGAAAGACAAGCTACTCTACATCAAGAGCTGAGAGAAAATGTTGACCAACTAGAGAGAATGATAGCACGAGGGAAACAAGAGCTCTTGCTAGAATCTGAATATGCCCTGAAGATATTCGACCCTGCCAGACAAGAAGAAAGACTTTATGAGTACCTCAAAAGGTCTCATTGCATTATAAAGAGTCTCCCTAAGCCTAGGCCAATGTAAAGAATGCTATGTATGAACTATTCGATTAATAAAATCCCTTTAGGCCATTGTTTAGCAAAATTGTGAATGAATAGTATGGCTCTCATAGGAACTATCCTCGCTAGGGTTATGCGAAAAGACGAATGCGCCATATGGACAAGTATCATAGACACGCATTCGATCCAGTCATCCACCGTCAGACTGTCGAGCGATGCCATGATAAAATTGATGCAATTATTCTTCTGCAGATCCCATTCCTGGCTTTTAGATGCCACTATATCCTTTGTCTAAATTAGGAACTTTAATTTTTAACGAAATTTGGAATTCATTTAATGATTTTTCACACAGGAAATCAACATTGCTTCAAGCAAAGCAAGCCTGACTGAACAAGCAGTTCGACCGAGACGAGTGTACTTAACAAGATCACGAATGAAGAAACTAATGGAAGATTAGGAACAAGTCCAAAACCTACAGGGGCAAGTTTTTGAATTAAGAGACCAAGTCTCAGAGCTCATGAAACTGATGAAGGAGATATCCCAAAATAAGCCTACGTTAGAACCAAATTTGCCACTACCTCCCCCACCTCCTATAACGGTTGATTCTCACCAAGCTTCAATCTCTTTTACTTTTCAGCCACCTATTCCGGATCCGACAATCACTGTCAATCCGACCACCCTAAATAATGACCTACCTTTCCCTTACTACCCGGCTGTCTCAAATGCTGAGCCACACCCTTCAATCCTGATCCCTCCAGCTCACCCTGCCCCTTATTTCCCAACTGGGGGAATAGCTTATCTAGGAGGAGAGAGCAGAGCCAGAGAGAATGAAAAGCTTTCTACCCTCGAAGAAAGATTAAGGGAAATAGAGGGCCTGAACATGTATGGTTCAGTTGATGTGGCATCATTAAGATTGGTACCAGTTGTGGTGGTGCCACCCAAATTCAAAGTCCTGGACTTCGACAAAGATACCGGGAATTCAAACCCTCGCATTCACCTGGCTACTTATATTGCTAAGATGTCCGCCCTGACAGAAGATAATAGACTCCTGGTCCATTTCTTCCATGAAAGTCTCTCCGGGGCAGCCCTGAGATGGTGCATTCAGTTAGACAGGAGCAAACTGCGCTCTTGGAAAGATTTGGCTGACGTTCTTTTGAAACAATATAAATTCAACTGTGACGTCGCCCCCACAAGGAGAGACCTCCAAAATCTGGTACAGAGAGAAAGGGAAAGCTTCAAGGAGTATGCCCAGAGGTGGAGGGAGAAGGCAGCGGAGGTGTATCCTCCAGTTACTAACAATGAACTCTGCTCTTTATTCATTGAGACATTAAAGGCTCCCTATTTCAATCTAATGATTGGAAACAATTCTAATAACTTCTCAGACATCATTCAAGCTGGCGAGAGAATTGAAGCTAACCTCAGGTTAGGACGATTGCAGGAGTTGACTGAGAATCCTGCAAAGAAGATTGCCAGTTTTGGCAAAAAGAAAGAAGGTGATGTGCACTCCATCACCCGACAAGCCCAACCTTCATTCCCTCAGAATAATTTTCGGGCATATCCTCCTGCTCATGGCTCGATAATTGCAAACATTCCACCCCTTTTACTAAATTATCCTCATTCACGCCCACAATATCCACCATAAACAGCTTACCAACCCCGACCACCTCCTCAACCTATTCAATCAATACTACCTCAAAATAATCCTAGACCACAAAGAAATCCCGATCCACCTCTTCCCCTCTCACTCAATGAAATATACCGATTCGTCGGTATAAATCAAATACTTCCAATCCCCCTTGATCTAATTCAGCCACCATACCCCAGGTGGTATGATGCCAGTGCCCAATGTGAGTATTATGGAGGGGCACTCGGACATGCTACTGATAACTGCGAGGCTCTTAGGGGAAGGGTACAGGCCCTTATCAGAAATGGGTGGTTGAAGATTGAAGGAAATAGCTCTCTCCCCAACGTCGCTTTGAACCCCCTACACAATCATGGTACGGGTAATGGTGTGAACATGATAGAGCCCGAGGATGAAAAGTCAACTACGGAGGTAGACCAATTGATTCCTTACTTTAAGGAAATTTTTGTAATGGCAGTAAGGGAAGGCTACGTTTTCCCTCAGGTATCAGGGTCACAAAGTGATACGGGATGCCCCTACCATGGAGGAGCAGCTGATCATGAGCTGCAAGACTGTGAGGGATTCTGGCAAGAGGTCCAGAACTTGCTGTCCCTCAAAATTTTGAGATGCCAAAAAAGGTCAAAGGCAGAAGGTGAAGTGAACACAGTCAGATTTGGCCAGAATACCTCCACCCCTAATCCCAGATTAACCTTTTCTGCCCCCAATGCACCAACACCACCACCACCAGTAACAGTCATCTGAACCCCGCCTCAGCTCCCAGTCACAAACACTCATGCAGTGCCTTGCAACTACAATCTCCAAGTCTTCACTTAGGAAGCATCCAGTAGTACAACAGCTCCTAACCTTGCCTATACTCCACCTATGACACCTTCTAAACTATGCTTCACTCCCCACGAGCACTTCAGAATGACTTACACCGAACCCTCTGACAATGCTACTCCCCAACCAAACCCCAAACCTCTCACAACTAGCAACTCCTCCCCACCTGAGCAAGAGGTAGAATTTATAACCCGAAGTGGGAGATATTACGGGAGTGACGAGAAGGAAAACAAAAAGGGGAAAGTAAAAATGGGAGAGCCACAAGAGACCACGGAAGAGGAGGTTGAGAAAGTTGAGAAAGGAGAACCTGCTGGATCGAGTGGAGAAAAGGAGCTGTTACTTCAAATAATGAAGCAAAGTGACTATGATGTTGTCGAGCAACTGAGGAAGACGCTTGCCCGAATTTTGTTGTTGTCATTAATCTTAAGCTTGGAAGTGCATCGCCAAGCCCTACAAAAGATTCTGGATCAAGCCTTTGTAAACGCCGATATCACACTGGGGCAATTCGAGAAAATCGTTGGGCAAATACAGGCATCCAGTTTCGTCACTTTCTCTGAAGAGGAGATAGACCTGGCTGGCTTGAAGCACACCAAGGCTTTGCACGTGACAACCAAGTGTAAAGGTTGCATAGTTGCCAAGGTTCTGATCGACAATGGATCTACCCTTAACGTCTTACCTAATGCCACCTTGGTGAGGCTACCTGTCGATTGATCAAATATACGCCAAAGTGCCATGGTAGTAAGAGCCTTTGATGGCACAAGGAGGGAGGTACTGGGAGACATCGACTTGCCACTTCAAATTGGGGCATGCACTTTCAACGTCGCATTCCAAGTGATGCACATTGAACTTGCATACACCATGCTGTTAGGAAGACCTTGGATCCATTTAGCAAATGTTGTACCTTCGACCCTGCACCAAAGAATTAAATACATCATGGACGGCAGGATCATCACTGTAAAGGGGGAAGAAGCCATACTGGTCACCAAGCCACAATCACTTCCTTATGTGGAAACAACTAAAAAGTCCTTGGAAAGTTCTTTCCAGGCTCTAGAGTTATAAGAAATTATCCTGAGGGATGAAGGGGCTACAGCTATGGTTGCAAAGGTGATGCTTAAGAGCGGATATGAGGCAGGCAAGGGGCTAGGCGCCACATTGCAGGGGATTATTGAACCCATACCAGCTATTCAGACGATTGGCCGTTTCGGCCTGGGATTTGAAGAAGATGCTCTTATGGATGGGCGATTTTGGGGGAGGAACATGCATCAGGATTAGAGATTTGACCAGAGAGTCTGGAAAATGAAGGTTGTCCCGAAAATCACAGATGTCTTCACCAAACCAATCCTTGAGAATCCTAAAAAGGGTGAAGAATCACCCGAATAACCAGCTGTTGATGTCATACAACTGGACTCCCTATATGAAGCCCTGATCTTGCCAATCGCTGAGAGGCAAGAGCTGGATAATTGGGAAGCAGAGGACCTTCCTGTGCTCAATCTCGAGTAAAGTACATTTTGTTATCTACACTTGATCATTTCGTCCATGGTGACAAGTGTAATGCTATAAATGGACCCTTTTCTTATGATTTGAATGTTAATGAAATAATAGCACATTTTGCATCCAATTCTCTTTTTCTTGAAATCCATTCTTTCATTTCTTCAGGACCATTCATCAATTAATGCCTAATAATTCAATAGACTCAGAAATTCCTCATGTTAATTTTGAAACTCCCATAACTGCCATTACTTCAAGTGATTCTGAAGAAGAACTTGCAGAAGAAAGAGGTGATAGAGATGAACCTTCCCTTGTGGGGACGAAACGCACACTATAAATCTAGGCACAGAAGAAATAAAGAGGGAACTTAAGATTGTGGGGAGTGGAGAATTAGAAGATATGGTCAGTTTGCTCAAAGAATTCTTGGATGTATTTTCATGGAGCTATGATGATATGACCGGTTTAGACCCTCAGATAGTGACACATAAGATTCCCTTAATTCTTGGGACAATTCCGGTAAAGCAAAAGTTAAGAAGAATGAGTCCCGACACCCTACTCAAGGTTAGGGATGAAGTCAAAAAGTAGTATGATATTGAATTTTTGGAAGTAGTTAAATACCCTCAGTGGATAGCTAATGTTGTCCCGGTGATGAAGAAGGACGGGAGAGTCAGGGTGTGTGTTGATTACAGGGATCTCAATAAAGCAAGCTTGAAGGATGATTTCCCTCTCCCACACATAGACGTGCTAGTAGACAATGCTGCAGGATTGGGTAGATATTCGTGTATTGATGGGGCATCCGAGAATAACCAAATCCCCATGGATGAAGAAGACAAAGAGAAAACTGCTTTTATCACTCAGTGGGGGGTGTTCTGTTATTGGGTCATGCCATTTGGGTTAAAGAATGCTGGAGCCACCTACCAACGCGCTATGGTCACATTATTCCACGATATGATGCACAAAAAAGTGGAGGTGTACATGGATGATATGATCATCAAATCTGGGGAGGGAAAAAGTTATGTACAGGTGCCGAGGAAAGTGTTCGAAAGACTCAGGAAGTATCAGCTGAAGTTGAACCCAGCCAAATGTGTGTTCAAAGCTAGATCTGGAAAGTTGTTGGGATTCATAGTGAGCGAAAAGGGAATAGAAGTGGATCCAAACAACGTTCGAGCCATTTAAGAAATACCATCCCCAAAAACAGAGAGGGAGGTGCGCATTTTCCTAGGGAAGCTAAACTACATCTCGAGATTTATTTCTAACCTTACTGCTAAAGCTTAGCCCATCTTTAAGTTACTCAGAAAGAACAACACTAATCGATGGGACCAAGTTTGTCAAGAGGCTTTCGAGAAAATTAAGCAATACCTATCAAACCTGCCGATATTGGTTCCTCCGATAGCAGGAAGGCCGCTGATTCTATACATGGCAGTCCAACAGAGTTCGATGGGATGTGTTTTGGGGTAGCGTGATAATACAGGTCGAAAGGAGAGGGCCATTTATTACCTGAGTAAGAAATTCAATGATTGTGAGTCAATGTACTCTTTCCTAGAGAAAACTTGTTGCGCGTTGGCTTGGACGGCGAATCGGCTTAAACACTACATGTTGAATCATAAGACATGGCTCATCTCCCGGATGGATCCCATCAAGTATGTGTTTGAAAGCCCATTCGAGCCAGGAAGGATAGCCAAATGGCAGGTCATACTCTCTTAATATGACATTGTCTATATGACCCGGAAAGTAGTAAAAGGTAGCGTAATCGCTGATCTCCTAGCAGAAAACCCTATCCAAGATTATAAAGCCTTGGATTTCGAGTTCCCTGATGAGTAGCATGTCAACGAGGTCGACAGCGATCATAGGGAACCAGCTGATGTATGGGAAATGTATTTTGACAGAGCTGTCAATTTGTCTGGTAATGGCATTGGAGCTGTGCTGGTATCCCCTGACGAAAAACACTTCCTGATAGCTATCAAGTTAAGATTTGACTGCACCAACAACGTCACGGAATACAAAGCCTGTGTGATGGGTTTACAGGCTGCCATCGAAATGAAAGTCAGGAAGTTAGAGGTGCATGGAGATTCGGCCTTGATCATTTATCAAGTCAAGGGAGAATGGTAAGCCAAGGATCCGGAGCTAATCCCATATCAAAAGTACCTACTGGAATTTATCAAGAGATTCGAAGAAATTTCTTTCACTCACCTCAGTCGGGACAAGAATCAATTCGCGGATGCCTTAGCCACCCTGGCTGTCACGGCTCAAATGGAAAAAGGGCAGACGATTCAGGTATTGTGGATCAAAGCAAGGGGTGAGCCAACTTACTGTTTCATGACCGATGAAGAAATTAATGGCAAACCCTGGTACCATGATATCCAAGTCTACGTC
This sequence comes from Hevea brasiliensis, assembly GCF_030052815.1. Taxonomy (NCBI): domain Eukaryota; kingdom Viridiplantae; phylum Streptophyta; class Magnoliopsida; order Malpighiales; family Euphorbiaceae; genus Hevea; species Hevea brasiliensis. Next base: position 46,540,269 of record NC_079494.1, read on the forward strand.
AAAACCAGGGAATACCCTCTAGGGGCAAGCAGAAATGAAAAGAGAACGATCAGGAGATTAGCTTTGGGATACTTCCCCAGTGGTGAAATTCTGTACAAAAGGAGCTCCAATGGAAAACTGTTGAGATGCGTGGATGCAAAAGAAGCAAAGAAGATCCTTTTTCAAACTCATGAGGGGAATTATGCAACCCACATTAATGGAAATATGATGGCTAAGCAAATCATGAGACGAGGATACTTCTGGACTACTATGGAGAAAGATTGATCGAGTACTTTCGGAAATGTCATAAATGTCAAATCTATGCGGATCGGATAAATATTCCGCCTCACCAATTATTCAACCTCGTCTCACCATGGCCTTTTGCAATGTGGGGCATCAATGTGATTGGTCCCATTAATCCCAAGGCATCCAATGGGCATAGGTTCATCTTGGTTGTAACATCCCTATTTTCATAGCCTGGTATATGTTACTGTTCAGGTGACCGGTATCGGTCCGGACGATTAAGGGGATTAGAACCACACTTAAGACAACTAGTTAAGCCATGAACACAAATAATTAGTAATTGCCAATTAGTTATGTATAAATAAGAAAAATATAACATAAGAAGTTAAATGAGCCGAGAGTCACAGCGATGGGTGACCTTCTCGGGAACGACTACGAAGTCGATTTAAACTCAAATTTTGAATCATAAAATGTGACGCTGTGGTCCTTAGGACCATTACGAACACAGTGGAATAGAGAAAATCACGAAAAAGAACTGTTAAGCCAGTCAAATAATTAGGTCAGGGAGCCGGAAGAAATATTGAATTATTTACAAACCAGGTTGAACCGAGGGGCAATTTGGTCAATTGACCCCGAGAGTTGACTCCTGACCTAACTGTCAAATAAAATCGGAGAAAAGAAAATTTTGGAGTCGGGAATTAAATTAAAGAACTAATAAAAAAATAAATGAAAAAAAAAAGAAAAATGAAAAAGTGAAGGGAGATGACATCATGCATGATGCCATAAATATAATAATTAATACATTTAATTAATTAGATATTTTGATCTTCCATAAGAAAAAAAAAGGAGAAAAGAAAGAAAAAAAAAAAAGAGATTATCTTCTTCAATTTCCGTCCAACTCTCTCTTTCATCTCTCCCTCACTCCATCCTCCATGAAAGCTCATCTTTGAGCTTGAAAAACCAAAAATCTCACCATAGAAAATTATTCTACCATGGTTAAAGCTTGTTTTGGTAACTAGAAGAGGTGATTGAAGAATAAAGAAAGAATAAAGGAAGAGTTTTGAAGGGAAGAAAATTCTGCATAAGGTTAGTAATTTAAGTTTAAAAAATTTAGTTTATACTTTGTGTGTTTAGCTCAATTAACTTAGATTTTCACTTAAAAATCAAATAAACAATTATTGGGGGACTTTTAATGAATTCAGCCAGCTAGGGTTTTCTATGAATATGCTTGTGTTTTGATTGAATTCAATATGTATGAAAGCCTAATGGAGTTGAGGAATGATATTGGTATGCTTAGAACTAATTGAATGTAACAAATTGAGAATTAGGGTTTGACACCTAGGGTTTAGAGACAAAAAATGTAAGGAAGTGGTAAATGATGTTGTTGACCTAATGTGAAGTGAGAAATAGTCATTTGTGACCAAATGAAGTGTGTTGGAATGGTTGGAGTTAAGGCCAAATTCGGATTGAGTGTGGTCATGCTGCTGGCAGCATGACCAAGTTACCTTTGAGGGATCAAAAATGAAATTTTACAAGTCCAATTGGTATGAGACCAATTGGGAATGAAAGTAGACACTAAATGAAATAATTTTCATTTAGGAACTATGCCCATAAAGTGACCAAAACCTAGTGAACAAATTGACCAAACTTGAAAAATCACAGTCTGCCCTGTACAAACTGACCAAATGAACAGTGTTTGTTCATTTGGCCATAACTTGATCTAGGCAGGTCTAAATGACCTGAAATTTTACCAGTGGACAGATGAGATATAGACCTAAAACTTTCTTACAAACCCAAATTATTCCATTAACCAAGTTATTTGGCAACCCAAAATTGGTGACCTAAAACTGCCAGAACCAAAAATTGCCCAGAAAATCTGGGTTAAGTCCAATCCGGTAGCCATGGTTCAAATGGCTATAACTTGAGCTACAAAACTACAATTAGAGTGATTCAAAAAGGAGAATAAACTTAAGACAATAGAGATCATTTTCTATGAAGAAACCATAGCCCAATTCCAACAGAAAAATGACCAATGGAACAGTGAAACCTAAGACACCAAAACTGAAAATTGGCAATTTTGCCTAAAAGACTTAGAATTTGAGTAAATGACCAAAACCAACTAGTTTGGTAACCAAAATGTGGTATGTAGGTGAAGTTGGAGTTTCCATACCTATTAAGCCTTAGAAAGTCAACAAATTGACTTGAATAGTACCATGAATAGTAACTCTAAAATGAAAATTTCCAAGAATGTTAGTTTAAGCATAGTTGGGCTAGAATTAAGTATTTATGAATTAATTATTGAATTTACTGTGAAATAAGATACTGAAACACTATAAATGTTGTGTTTCAGCTGAAAAAGACCTGGAAGGCCTAGAGGCAATTAAGTCCAGGTTTGTGCACAATAGCTTTAAATTATTGTTTTTCCACTGAAAACTTGATTTGTATGCATTGTGTTAATTATGGGTTTTGAGAACTATGGTGGTGCCACTTGTTAATGGAAATTTGATTTTAAAAATTGATTGTGTTTGTGCAGAAAAATTGTAAATTATAGTTTTGATAATGGAAATTGATTTTTTATGCATTGTGAATGTTTTTGTTCATTATGAATTTCGAGAATGTTGTGTCACGTATTTTACAATGGAAATTTGGAATGAAAATTAATTATTGATTTGTATGAAATATTTGAACAATATGGTTTTGAATTTAGTTATGGCTTTGAAAATCTTATTTGAAAAATAGTGTGTTGCCTACTTTGTAAATGGAAAGTTTGGAATGAAATATGATTTGTGAATTGTATGAAATGTTTGAATAACTTGATTTAAATTGTTTTTATTCACACTTGGCATGGCAATATTAATATGTTCCTCCTCCACTTATGGGGTGAGTATGATATTTGATCAGTTTCCTCCCTCTCTGGCTTCCCAGTCTGAGGGGTGAGTGTGGATGAGTACTCATTAGCTAGCTAGCCACCTCCCTCATTGATTTCGATTAGTGAGGGTGTTTGCCTTGTTGTGATGTACACACGGCATGTTCAAAAATTTTGTGTCATGGCTTAAGTTATGTTATTGTTTGGCAACACTATGTTTATTAAATTGTTTGATCAAGTTGTGCTATATTAAGTTTTGAAAATTATGATTTGTTATAAATCTGAATTGAAAAAAAAATTGTGAAATGCGATTATGAGATTTTTGAATGACGATTTGTTCATAAATGTTTTATATTATGCATTTTATGCTTTATTGTGCACCACTTAGTATTTATATACTCAGCGATAGCTTTAACTTGCTATCGCAAATAGAGAAAAGAATATAGTAGCAGAGCGAGCTGCTACAGTCAGAGAGGAGCACAGTTGAAGAATTTTTATAAGGGTATTTGTTTATATCCTGATAGTTTAGTTTGATGTAAATATGATAGTATGCATATGTATCTCTGTAATTTGAGCAGTTGTGCAGATAAAATTGTAATAATATTATTTTTGAGATTTTGCATCTGTAAATTAGTTTATGATTGTAAATTAATGATTTAAAATGCAAAATGCATGAGTTGTGAAATGTTTTGAGATATTAATTCTTGATTTGAAATTTGGATTTTGAGTTGAAGTGTTACCATTGTTGTTGATTTGAAGTTTGGTGGTTGCAAATGAAGTTGTGATTGAGAAATATATTGGGAGTATTTCTATTTTAGGTTTTGAAGAACTTTTTTCTCAAAATACAGACGGCAGTCTGCCGAAATTTTTGTAAAAATTGCGGAGATTTTAAATATCCAAAAATTTGATTTATTTTTCGACTTTAAATTAAGGTTTTAAAATTTGAAAAAAAAAATTTACCCACCAATTCCAAAATGAACGAAAATTATTTTAAAATCCTTTATAGTATATTTAATGGGTTACCGGTAGGTGAAGTACGGCAATTCATTAGGTATACTACGGGAACATGTTACATCTTACGAGGAGTAGGGTGTGACATATTTAGTGGTATCAGAGCAAGGTTTTAAAATAAATTTTGAATTGTGAATTTCAAATATTTTATCGATAAATACAACTGCTCAAATGTTTGATATATATGACATATTTACATCATGAATATGCACTAACGGAGGTCAACCTCCTTGTGTTTGTTATCAGAGAGTAGAAAATTTCTAAAAAATGGAATGGAAGAGGGAGATCATTCCATAGAGCAATCTGTCGAGGCTGAGGCCCTAGGAGAAGCCTCAGCACTCCAGAATGTGAGTGGGTCAGCCACTCCAGCTCCTCCTCAAGCACCGCAGTTCCCTGCTCAGTTTGCACAGCAGATGGTTGAGTTCTTTCAACAAATGGTGAGAAATGTGCCACCTCAAGCACAGACACAAGCACCTGTAGCACAACCACAGCCTTCGACTCTGCAATATGAGAAATTAATGAAATTTGGGGCTACAGAATTCAAAGGAACAGTGGATCCACTAGAAGCAGAACAGTGGTTAGAGAGGATGGAACGGGTTTTTAGAAAACTACAGTGTGCTGAAGAGTTGAAGTTCGAATATTCAGTATCACTTCTGCAAGGGGATGCATATGAGTGGTGGAAGACCATCCCCTACAGTCTGATAGAGCCACCAGTCCTCACATGGGCAGACTTTTTAAAGGAATTTCGGCAAAAGTGGGTCCCCGATACTTATGTAGATATGAAACTGCAAGAGTTTTTAAGTTTGAAGTAAGGGGACAGAACTGTAGCAGAGCATGAGCGGGATTTCTCTCGACTAAGCCACTATGCCGAAAGTTTGGTCACCACCCCTAGAGACAGATGTAAGAGGTTTGAGGCTGGGTTGAGGCCTAGCTTGAGAATGCAAGTGGTAGGGTTCCGACACCATAATTTTTCTGAATTGATTTCACAAGCCCTGGAACTGGAAAGGATAGAATCAGAATGGGCATTGAAAAAGAGTACACAAGAGAAAGAGAAAATTGAAAAGGTTACTGGTCAAGCTACTAAGAGTGGCTCTGGAAAAAGAAAACATTTTGGAGGGTCTAGCTTGCGCGAATCAGGTAGAGGTAGATCTTCTGGACAGAAATCATCCCAATCCGATCAGCAAACTCAATAGACAAGCAGAAAAATGTTGTCGGATCGACTTTGTGAGACTTATGGTAAACCACATAGTGGAGTATGTTATAGAGCTATAGGAGCATGTTTCAATTGTGGAGGGACTGGTTATTTTGCTAAGGATTGTGTAAGTCCATGCTATTATGGGTCATTTACCATAGCAGAAGGATCAGCCCAAGTTTCTATCTCGAAGAGTTTACCAACAGTTGGTAGAGGCAGAGGCAGAGGTAGGGGTAGTACACCTAGAAGTCAGAGTACTATAAATCAACCAGGACAAGGTGATGCTCCAGTGAGAGTATACACTATGCGACAGAGGGATGAGGATGAGACTTCTGGTATGGTTGCTGGTATTTTCTCAATTCTTAACTGAGATATGTATATGTGTAAAAAAAATAAAAAATAAAAAAAAAATCAATTTTGATATGTTAGTGACTAGTCTTTTTAAAATTAATTTTGGAAGAGTTTGTCAGTGAAAAGTATTTGTTGGCACACAAGAATTTGTAAAGTTAATTAGTAAGCCTAATTATGTAAGGAAAGAGAACCTAAAAGTAAGTTATAGTGATATAGCTACCTTAGATGCGGGTAAGGGTATTGCTGCTGATCGATGTCAGTGGGTACCATAATCCAAATAAGTTCAAGATATTAGTGAATTTAAAAGAAATAAGATATAGGGAAGTTTGTTCTATTGGGATGTATCGTAGTAACTATACAGTATTGTTGATGTTTGTGCTGTAAGCTGCAGATTACAGTACTGACTTGGGATTTATTGTGTAGAGCCACGTACTACCAAATAATATACAAGGATAAGAATAGTTGCAAATGATATCTGTTTTGGTATAATTATAATAAGATAAAGTTTTCTTATTGGAAAGGAGTTTGAAAATCCTAACCTGGGATTTAAAACTCTAAAGTTAGAATATTGAAAGGTTATAATTCAGTACAAAAGAACATAATGACTACACATCAGTGCAAAATAAGCTATAGAATATCGATAGATAAAAATAAATAGAACAATAAGAAATGAGAAAAATACTAGATGAGGAATTGCCACCAAGGCAAGCAATTTACTTAAGATACATAACGATATTCTGAACTATTTTATCAAGAAAGAAATAAGTTAAACCAAAGCAAATAAGATAGTCCAAAACGACACATAGGCCTTGGTCATAAATGGAGATGGTAAGATAATGGTTATGGACCTATGGCCAAGAAAGAAATGACCATAAAAGAAAATAATTGCTAAAACAACAGCAAGAAAAGACTAAAATATTCTAAACTAAACTGAAGGTTACATCAAATGATTAACAGATTTGATAAAAAAAGAGTAAAACTAAGTTCTCACCCATAGGATCACACGAGGTCCTAGAAAAGCGGATCCATTAGCACACATATTTGCTTACCTCAAAAATTGAAATGAATTTGAATCTAACTTATGACAGAAGCTCATAAGGAACATGACACACGAGGTAAGCAATCGATGAGTAAATAGCGTTGGTTAAAGTGCTATGGACCATTATTCCGATTATAAAGCTATGTAGAAATGTGAGAAAAACATGAGAAAACAACATGAATGACTATTTGAGGACAGATAGTGGACACAATTTCGAGGACGAAATTATTTTAAGGGAGGGAGAATTGTAACATCCCTATTTTCATAGCCTGGTATATGTTACTGTTCCGGTGACCGGTATCGGTCTGGACGATTAAGGGGATTAGAACCACACTTAAGACAACTAGTTAAGCCATGAACACAAATAATTAGTAATTGCCCATTAGTTAAGTATAAATAAGAAAAACATAACATAAGAAGTTAAATGAGCCGAGAGTCACAGCGATGGGTGACCTTCTCGGGAACGACTGCGAAGTCGATTTAAACTCAAATTTTGAACCGTAAAATGTGACGCTACGGTCCTTAGGACCATTACGAACACAGTGGAAAAGAGAAAATCACGAAAAAGAACTGTTAAGCCAGTCAAATAATTAGGTCAGGGAGCCGGAAGAAATATTGAATTATTTGCAAACCAGGTTGAACCGGCGAGGGGCAATTTGGTCAATTGACCCCGAGAGCTGACTCCTGACCAAACTGTCAAATAAAATTAGAGAAAAGAAAATTTTGGAGTCGGGAATTAAATTAAAGAACTAATAAAAAAATAAATGAAAAAAAAAGAAAAAGTGAAGGGAGATAACATCATGCATGATGCCATAAATATAATAATTAATATATGTAATTAATTAGATATTTTGGTCTTCCATAAGAAAAAAAAAAAGAGAAAAGAAAGAAAAAAAAAAAGAGATTATCTTCTTCAATTTCCGTCCAACTCTCTCTTTCATCTCTCCCTCACTCCATCCTCCATGAAAGCTCATCTTTGAGCTTGAAAAACCAAAAATCTCACCATAGAAAATTATTCTACCATGGTTAAAGCTTGTTTTGGCAACTAGAAGAGGTGATTGAAGAATAAAGAAAGAAGAAAGGTAGAGTTTTGAAGGGAAGAAAATTCTGCATAAGGTTAGTAATTTAAGTTTAAAAAATTTAGTTTATACTTTGTGTGTTTAGCTCAATTAACTTAGATTTTCACTTAAAAATCAAAGAAAACAATTGTTGGGGGACTTTTAGTGAATTCAGCTAGCTAGGGTTTGCTATGAATATGCTTGTGTTTTGATTGAATTCAATATGTATGAAAGCCTAATGGAGTTGAGGAATGATATTGGTATGCTAAGAATTAATTGAATATAACAAATTGAGAATTAGGCTTTGACACCTAGGGCTTAGAGACAAAAAATGTAAGGAAGTGGTAAATGATGTTGTTGACCTAATGTGAATTGAGAAATGGTCATTTGTGACCAAATGAAGTGTGACACCCCTTACCCTTCTACAGTATATCTGAGTAAGATATGTCACACATTGTACCGGAATACTCTATTTTATCTCAATCATTTTTATTCTTCCTTAATTTATTTTTATCATAGTTTTGAATATAATTTTTGAAATATAATTCATTTAAGTCATTTATTGAAATTATAATTTATTTGAGGTTCCGAAAATTTTATAGAAAATCCGGCAGAGTACTGGCTAAAAAATGGAGAAAATAGTTCTTCCGAACCTGTGAAAAACACTTCCAATAATCATTTTCAATCATTCTCAAACTCCAATAATCATCAAAATCTCAATATTTTTCAACAACATTTCCATTTCTCAATCATTCATTTCTCGTGGTATTCATATATAAGCAATAAATAAATACTCAATTTTCCATTCATAAACACAATTTCCACTATTTACATTAACATCAAAATACATTACATAAGTCTCAATTACACAAGAGAATAAAAGTTAGTTACAAAATACCAAAACAAAACCTAGTGTCCTACCAATGCACTGAATATGGTGAGGTGACACGGACACTATGCAGAACTGCAGGAGGTCTCACCCAGTCTGTGGTCTACTGGGCTCTCGGTCAGTATCTCCAGAACCTACGCGTGGCAAAAGCAACGCGCTAAGCAATAATGCTTAGTGGTGCCAATAATAAAATAAAAAAAAATAACAGGAAGTAAATATGCAGTGCATATTTTGATGTCTTATGCAGACAATTTTTTTTTTATATCATTATTGGTAATCTTATTTATTATGTACTTGTTCTATTCATTATTTCATTAAATTTGTTCACTTTCATTTTTGGGTGCCCAAGTAACCTAAACTGGATGACTGGACTGGATAAACGGGTAAACTGGCACTGTGTATCTAGTACCTCGGACCATCACACCATCGGTCACATATGCATCTCCCAGTGTGCAACAGAACAGCTAATAAGCTGTAATAACAATAGGCACAAGGCCAAATATCAACACAATGTCAAAATGGCTAAAAGCCATGAAATCACAGAATGACATAATGCCATGTGTTGTACTGCTAACTGAACCCTATTGGCATGCCAAGCTATCCAAACCAATCTTATTAGGTATACTAAGGCATTTCACACTTTTAAGTTTTACAATTTTTGGAATTTAAGTTTTAGTGTTACTATTCCATTCATTGGTCAACAAAAATGTTGACTTTTGCGTAGGCAATAGGTACATTGATTTTAATATCATCAACATACCACATTTTGCATTCAAAATTTGTTGGTATTGGTTGCCAATACCATTTCTAAGCATAATGTTAGTTGGGCAGAATTTTCACTATTTATGCCTTATTTTTACTGTTCCATTGATCAATTTTACAGAGGGAATTTGGTAAACTTATCAACATAAAAGTTGTTCCTTATTTTGTCTAGTTGCATTTCCTTTTTTGAATCACTCCATTTGCAGTTTTGTAGCTCAAGTTATGGTCCAAAAATCACAATTGGCCGGATTGAAATTTTTCTGGATTGACCATATCTACAGTGCAGTGAACAGTAATTTGGGTTAAGTTTCTTCATGAAAGTTGTTGGTCTATATCTCAACTTGTTTCTGGTAAAATTTTAGGTCAATTGGACCATTCTACACTGAGTTATGGCCAAATGACCAAATACTATTCATTTGGTCATTCTGTAGAAACAGACTGCAGATCACCCGGATTAGGGTAAGCTTTTGGTCCACTTGGTTTGGTTTTATGGGCATGGTTTCTTCAACAAAGTTGTGCCATTATGTGTCTAGTTTCATGTCCAATTGGCCTTGCACCAATTGAACCTGTAAAATTCAAGTTATGGCTGCCCAAACCTACTGGACTCATGTCCAATTCTGCAGGTCACCATGGGCAGCCACACCAAACTCAAATCCCAAGCTACAACTCACTTCAATTCTTCATCATACATAGCCAAATGGTCACTAATTGACCATTTAAACTTTCATTCACCAACACATGAATAAGATTCAAGTTTTTGTGTCCAAACCCTAGCTCAAATTCAAGATTCACACAACACATGTCAATTAGGCATACTAATCCATTTCAAATTTATTTCTACACATCAACACCATTTCTAAGCCATTTTAAATCCATCAAAACCATCAAAATTATCCCTTCCTTAGGGCTGCCAAATTCCATGGTGTACATACACATAAGTTTTATTTCATTTGACTTACAATTTCATACTCATTTTAAGTCCCTAACATGGAATAAAGAGAGAAATATGCATAAATAAGCACTAACCTCTTGTAGCTCAAATCCAAGCCAACCAAGACTTTAATTTTTCTTTACTTTCTTACTCTTTCTTGGCTGCCAAACCATTCTCCTTGGTGTGGGTATAATTTTTAGTAAAGGGAAGATAAGGTTTTGAGGTGAATTGAAGTGGGAAATGAAGCTTAAAGGGAGCTTTAATGGTGGTTTGGGTGGAAGGAAAAATGGGTTACGCTGAAATGGGAAGAGAATTGCAGAAATTGTGTTTGTTTTTTACTTCATTTTAGTTGTATTTATCTCATTTTAATTGGCTTGTCAATTTCTAATTGGTGGGAAGCTTTTTAATGATGTCATCCTATGTCATAAATCTAATTTAATTCCATTTTCTTTTTCTTTTCTTTTCTACTCAATTTTAATTTAATTTTTAGCAATATTTATTCACATTTTGTGTCATAATAATTATTTACTTAACTGGACAAGTCGGCCAAAAATCACCTCTGAAGGCAAAATGACCAAAATGCCCTCCGTTTGGCTTAACAGACTAAAATTGTCTGTACCGATTGAAAAATTTTTCTAAGTATTTTCTTGGCATTCTAATGCCATAGGAACCTCAATGACCCTTCTCTGGAGTCCCAAAAATAATTTTATGAATTTTCTCCTGGGTCTAGGGCTCCTAGTTGCGAGAACTGCAACTTCCTACTAGGTTACCCATCGCTAGGACACTGGCTCATTTGACTTGATTGTATTTTATTTCTAAAATTTTTCCAAAATTTTTCTTATTAATATTTGAGTTAATTATGGTTCCTCACTTTAGTTTAAATATTTTTCCGGACATTCTAGCTATCTAGACCGGCACTGGTTACCGGAACAGTAGAATGTACGGAGTTACTACAGGGAGGAGGGTGTTACAACTCTTCCCCTCTAATTTAAATTTCATCCTCGAAATTTACCTAATGGAAACAGTTGAGGGAACTGTTGCCTCATCGTCTCTTCACTTTCCCAAGTTGTCTCCTCGATGTTGTGGTGCCTCCAAAGCACTTTCACCAGTGGAATCTGCTTATTTCTCAACTCTTTCACTTCCCTAGCCAGGATCCGTATGGGTTCTTCTTCATATGTCAAATCTGGTTGTACTTCAATTTCTTCCATGGAGATGACATGTGAAGGATCTGAGCGGTATCTTCTTAGCATAAACACGTGGAACACATTGTGGATCTTGTCCAGCTCTAGTGGTAAAGCTAGCCTATAGGCCACTGGACCCACACGTTCAATGACTTCATATGGGCCAATGAACCTAGGGCTTAACTTACCTTTTCTTCCAAACTTTAGTACCTTCTTCCACGGTGACATCTTGAGGAACACTTTATCGCCAACTACATATTCTATTTCTTTTCTCTTAAAGTCGGGACATCTTGAGTTCCAGTTTATCTTCGCCCAATTCAGTCTAGCACACTGGAGTTCTACATTTCCTCCCATACAGTGCTTCATACGGGGCCATTTGGATACTAGCTTGGTAGCTATTGTTGTATGCAAATTCTGCCAGTGGAAAGTATCTATCCCAACTTTCCTCGAACTCAATGACACAACTCCTCAGCATATCCTCAAGGACCTGACATATATTTCATGTTATTATTATCATTTTAGTTCAATATGTGTATTAGTTTAATTGGTTTCAATTGTTTACCTGAATTACTCTTTCTGATTGCCCATCTGTCTGAGGATGGAAAGCTGTGCTGAAGTGGAGTTGTGTACACAAGGACTCATGCAACTTCTTCTAGAATCTCGATGTAAACCTTGGGTTTCGATCAGATATGATGGAAAGTGGAATTCCATGCAATCTAACTATATCACTGATATACAATTCTGCTAATTTCTCTAATGAGTAGTCAGTCCTAACTGGCAGAAAGTGTGCTGACTTCGTCAATCTATCTACTATCACCCATACTGCATCATGCTTCTTTTGGGTGAGAGGTAGACCACTTACAAAGTCCATGGTGACCCGATCCCATTTCCATTCAGGTATGCGTATAGGCTGTAGCAAACCTGATGGAACTTGATGTTCTGCCTTGACTTGCTGACATGTCAAGCATTTAGTCACATAATCAGCTATGTCTCTCTTCATACCAGGCCACCAATACTGAAGCTTCAGATCATGATACATTTTTGTACTTCCTGGGTGCATAGCATACACACTGGTGTGTGCCTCTTTAGAATACTGGCCTTCAATTCCCCATCATCTGGTACACACAGTCTTCCTTTGTAGTATAGACACCCATCTATTTTCACTTTATAGTCAGTTTCTTTCCCTTTTAGGATTTTTCTCATAATAGCCTTTACCTTCTCATCTACCTTCTGCCCATCTAAAATCTGCTGTAACAGGTTTGGCCTCACTTGCAACTCAGCCAAAATAGCTCCATCTCGAACCAAAGATAGACGGGCATTCAATGATCTCAAAGCTGTGATGGATTTTCTGCTCAAAGCATCAGCAACTACATTTGCCTTCCTAGGATGGTAGTCAATTACACAATCATAGTCCTTCAGGAACTCAATCCATCGCCTTTGTCTAAGGTTGAGCTCCTTCTGAGTTGGCAAATATTTTATACTTTTGTGGTCTGTGTAAATGTTGCACTTTTCACCATATAAGTAGTGCCTCCATATCTTCAGTGCGAAGATAATTGCTGCAAGCTCTAGATCATGGGTAGGGTAATTCTGTTCATGTGGCCTTAGCTGCCTGGAAGCATAAGCGACCACCTTTCCCTCTTGCATCAATACACACCCTAACCCATTATGAGAGGCATCACTGTAGACCACAAAGTCCTTTCCTGACGCTGGCTGTGTTAACACTAGTGCCTCTGTCAACATAGCCTTCAACTTCTCAAAACTGGTCTGACACTTGTCATTCCAGTCAAATCTGACATTCTTGTGTAACAACTTGGTCATTGGAGCAGCTATTAAGGAAAATACCTTCACAAATCTTCTGTAATACCCAGCTAGCCCCAAGAAGCTTCTGACCTCAGTTGTATTTCTGGGAGGCTTCCATTCCATCACTGCTTCTATTTTCTTGGGATCTACCCTAATCCCATTAGCTGACACTATGTGTCCAAGGAATGCAATCTCATTCAACCAGAAGTCACACTTGGACAACTTAGCATACAGCTTCTTTTCTCTCAGGGTTTGCAGAACAATCCTCAAATGCTCATCATGTTCTTCACTGGTCTTGGAATACACCAAAATATCATCAATAAAGACCACTACGAACTGATCTAGGTATGGATGGAAGATACGGTTCATAAGGTCCATGAATACTGCTGGTGCATTTGTTAGGCCAAAGGGCATCACCAAAAACTCATAATGCCCATACCGAGTCCTGAATGCAGTCTTTGGCACATCTGCATCCTTTACCCTCAACTGATGATACCCTGATATAAGATCAATTTTTGAAAATACTCCTGCTCCCTTTAATTGATCAAACAGATCATCAATTCTAGGCAATGGATACTTATTCTTCACTGTCACTTTATTCAACTGTCGGTAATCAATGCATAACCTCAAAGTCCCATCCTTCTTTTTCACAAACAGCACTAGAGCTCCCCATGGTGACACATTGGGGCATATGAACCCCTTATCCAGCAACTCCTCAGAATCGATTTTCGTTCCTTCAATTGTGGGCGCCATCCTATAAGGAGCAATAGAGATTGGTCTGCATCTTACAAAGATATCAATAGCAAATTCAACTTCCCTTTCTAGTGGCAAACTGTGCAATTCTTCAGTGGAACACATCCGGGAAGTCTTTTCTGTGGGTATGTCACACAGATCCGGCTTAGCTCGCCTAGTATCCACCACATGTGCTAGGTAGGCTTCACCTTTTCTCATCGGGCTTTCTTGCAACTGTGGCTGAGATGACATTGGACAAGAAATCTGTCCTTTCCCCCACAACTGTAATCTCATTACCCTCAGGAGTTTTCAAAGAAATTCTCTTCAATTTACAATCAACCATTGCCTTATGACGTGACAACCAGTCCATTCCCAAAATCATGTCAAACTCATGGAAAGGCAACTCAATCAGGTCTGCCAAGAATTCATACCCCTGAATCCTTAACGGGCAACCCTTGTATACTTTGTTCACCACTACACTATGGCCCAATGGATTAGTGACCAGAATGTCTTGGTCACTCTCCCTTACTAGTACCCCCCTTTCTACGGGTAGGTTGATGCAGATGTATGAATGAGTGGATCCTGGATCCACCAATGCATGCACAGATGTATTGTAGAGGGAGAACGTACCCCTGATGACGTCCGGGGCATCTTGCTCCTCCTAAGCTCTCATGGCATAGGCTCTGGTAGGTGGTCTGCCCTCAGGCTCTCTGCTAGCTCAGATGTAGGCCTCTGTGATGGTCCCACTGCCTCAAATTTGCTAGATTTCCTACCCTTTTGTGGTGCAATAGCAGGTCTATCTGCTTGTGTTGGAGCAGCTGTAGTAGTTCTGCGTGGACAGTTCCTCAACTGATGCTCTGTCGACCCATACCTTAAGCAGGCACCAGTCACTCTCCAACACTCCCCCTTATGCCACTTCAGGCAATGTGGACATGTAGAAGATGCTGGGGCTGGTCCCCTAAACCCCATCCCTAGAGAGCTGCCCACTGATGGTGTGGACTGACCTCTCCTAGGGGTAAACTGTGGCCTGGGCCCCTGAGACTGACCCTGACCTTGTGGTTGACCTAAACTCTGTGCAGGTGGACCTTTGAACTTCTTCCTAGGTGTAGGAGAGAACTAAACTGACCCGAGCCCCTCTTCTGCTGTCTCTCCCTTCTAGTCTGCTCACTTATTCTTACTTTTTCAACTTTTATTGCAGCTTCCACTAACTTGGTGAAGTCTGTGATTCCCAAGGCAGTGATCATGATCTTTATATTGTCATTTAATCCCTCTTCAAATCTTTTACACCTTTCAGCTTCATTAGGGACTATCTCCCTTCCGTAGCGGCTCAATCTGACAAATTCCTTTTCATACTCGGCCAATGTCAACTGTCTCTGCCTCAGGTTAATGAATTCCCTTCTTCTCTCTTCCAAGTATACACTACCCACATATTTCTTCTTGAATTCTGAGAGGAAGAAGTCCCAAGTTATTACTTCTGGTTGCACTTCACTAGACACCGTATCCCACCATTCATATGTATCATCTTGCAACAGAGATATGGCAGCTTCTAGGTTTTGCTTTGGAGTGCAGTGGAGTTATTTTAAAACCCTTCCTGTTTTGTTCAACCAATTTTCAGCTGCAACAGAATCATCTTCTCTCTTGCCAAAGAAATCCACTGCTCCAAATTTTCTTAGTCTTTCCAGGTGTGATTTCTACTGTGGAGGTGGTAGTGGTGGTGGTGGTGGCATTACCCCAGCCATTTGTTTGAAGAAATCCACGGCTCTGCTGGAGCTGGTGGAGCAGGTTCTCCCCTACCCCCAGTCTCAGCTACTGCAGGTGGAGCATGACTCTCCACTTCCTCCTCAACTGCCCTCTGAGATGTGGGGTCCATATCCTAATCAAAATAACAAAGACAAACAGATCTGCATTAGTGTCACCTTGACTCTTACAAATGCAATGCATGGTATGGACTCAATCTAGGCCCAGAAAAGCCTAAACCGTGCTCTAATACCACTAAATGTGACACCCCTTACCCGTCTACAGTATATCTGAGTAAGATATGTCACACAGTGTACCGGAACACTCTATTTTATCTCAATCATTTTTATTCTTCCTTAATTTATTTTTATCATAGTTTTGAATATAATTTGTGAAATATAATTCATTTAAGTCATTTATTGAAATTATAATTTATTTAAGGTTCTGAAAATTTTATAGAAAATCCGGCAGAGTACTGGCTAAAAAATGGAGAAAACAGTTCTTCCGAACCTGTGAAAAATACTTCCAATAATCATTTTCAATCATTCTCAAACTCCAATAATCATCAAAATCTCAATAGTTTTCAACAACATTTCCATTTCTCAATCATTCATTTCTCATGGTATTCATATATAAGCAATAAATAAATACTCAATTTTCCATTCATAAACACAATTTTCACTATTTACATTAACAACAAAATACATTACATAAGTCTCAATTACACAAGAGAAAATAAAAGTTAGTTACAAAATACCAAAATGAAACCTAGTGTCCTACCAATGCACTGAAGATGGTGAGGTGACACGGACACTATGCAGAGCTGCAGGAGGTCTCACCCAGTTTGTGGTCTACTGGGCTCTCAGTCAGTATCTCCAGAACCTACGTGTGGCAAAAGCAACGCGTTAAGTAATAATGCTTAGTGGTACCAATAATAAAATAAAAAGAAATAACAGGAAGTAAATATGCAGTGCATGCTTTGATGTCTTATGCAGACATTTTTTTTTTATCATTATTGGTAATCTTATTTATTATGTACTTGTTCTATTCATTATTTCATTAAATTTGTTCACTTTCATTTTTGGGTGCCCAAGTAACCTAAACTGGATGACTGGACTGGATAAATGGGTAAACTGACACTGGGTATCTAGTACCTCGGGCTGTCACACCATCGGTCACATATGCATCTCCCGGTGTGCAATAGAACAGCTAATAAGCTGTAATAACAATAGGCACAAGGCCAAATATCAACACAATGTCAGAATGGCTAAAAGCCATGAAATCACAGAATGACATAATGCCATGTGCAGTACTACTAACTGAACCCTATTGGCATGCCAAGCTATCCAAACCAATCTTATTAGGTATACTAGGGCATTTCACACTTTTAAGTTTCACAATTTTTGGAATTTAAGTTTTAGTGTTACTATTCCATTCATTGGTCAACAAAAATGTTGACTTTTGCATAAGAAATAGGTACATTGGTTTTAATATCATCAACATACCACATTTTGCATTCAAAATTTGTTGGTATTGGTTGCCAATACCATTTCTAAGCTTAATGTTAGTTGGGCAGAATTTTCACTTTTTATGCCTTGTTTACTGTTCCATTGATCAATTTTGTAGAGGGAATTTGGTAAATTGATCAACTTGAAAGTTGTTCTTTATTTTGTCTAGTTGCATTTCCTTTTTTGAATCACTCCATTTGGAGTTTTGTAGCTCAAGTTATGGTCCAAAAACCACAACTGGCCATATTGAAATTTTTCTGAACTGACCATATCTACAGTGTAGTGAACAATGACTGCAACTCACTTGTTGGATAGGTTCTGGTCTTAATTTGGGTTAAATTTCTTCATGAAAGTTGTTGCTCTATATCTCAGCTTGTTGCTGGTAAAATTTCAGGTCAATTGGACCATTCTACACTGAGTTATGGCCAAGTGACCAAATACTGTTCATTTGGTCATTCTACAGAAACAGACTGCAGATCACCCAGATTAGGGCAAGCTTTTGGTCCACTTGGTTTGGTTTTATGGGTATGGTTTCTTCACCAAAGTTGTGCCATTATGTGTCCATTTTCATGTCCAATTGCCTTGCACCAATTGAACCTGTAAAATTCAAGTTATGGCTGCCCAAACCTGCTGGACTCATGTCCAATTCTGCAGGTCACCATGGGCAGCCACACCAAACTCAAATCCCAAGCTACAACTCACTTCAATTATTCATCATACACAGCCAAATGGTCACTAATTGACCATTTAAACTTTCATTCACCAACACATGAATAAGATTCAAGTTTTTGTGTCCAAACCCTAGCTCAAATTTAAGGTTCACACAACACATGTTAATTAGGCATACTAATCCATTTCAAATTTATGTCTACACATCAACACCATTTCTAAGCCATTTTAAATCCATCAAAACCATCAAAATTATCCCTTCCTTAGGGCTGCCAAATTACATGGTGTACATACACATAAGTTTTATTTCATTTCACTTACAATTTCATACTCATGGAATAAAGAGAGAAATATGCATAAATAAGCACTAACCTCTTGTAGCTCAAATCTAGGCCAACCAAGACTTTAATTTTTTCTTTACTTTCTTACTCTTTCTTGGCTGCCAAACACTTCTCCTTGGTGTGGGTATAATTTTTAGTGAAGGGAAGATAAGGTTTTGAGGTGAATTGAAGTGGGAAATGAAGCTTAAAGGGAGCTTTAATGGTGGTTTGGGTGGAAGGAAAAATGGGTTACGGCTGAAATGGGAAGAGAATTGCAGAAATTGTGTTTGTTTTTTACTTCATTTTAGTTGTATTTATCTCATTTTAATTGGCTTGTCAATTTCTAATTGGTGGGAAGCTTTTTAATGATGTCATCCTATGTCATAAATCTAATTTAATTCCATTTTCTTTTTCTTTTCTTTTCTACTTAATTTTAACTTAATTTTTAGCAATATTTATTCACATTTTGTGTCATAATAATTATTTACTTAACTGGACAAGTCGGCCAAAAATCAACTTTGAAGGCGAAATGACCAAAATGCCCTCCGTTTGGCTTAATAGACTAAAATTGTCTGTACCGATTGAAAACTTTTTCTAAGTATTTTCTTGGCATTCTAATGCCATAAGAACCTCAATGACCCTTCTCTGGAGTCCCAAAAATAATTTTATGAATTTTCTCCTGGGTCTAGGGCTCCTAGTTGTGAGAACCGCAACTTTCTACTAGGTTACCCATCGCTAGGGCACCGGCTCATTTTACTTGATTGTATTTTATTTTTAGAATTTTTCCTAAATTTTTTTTATTAATATTTGAGTTAATTATGGTTTCTCACTTTAGTTTAAATATTTTTCCAGCAATTCTAGTTATCCGGACCGACACTGGTCACCGGAATAGTAGAATGTACGGAGTTGCTACAGGGTGTTACATGAAGTGTGTTGGAATGGTTGGAGTTAAGGCCAAATTCAGATTGAGTGTGGTCATGCTGCTGGCAGCATGACCAAGTTACCTTTGAGGGATCAAAAATGAAATTTTACAAGTCCAATTGGTATGAGACCAATTGGGAATGAAAATAGACACTAAATGACACAATTTTCATTTAGGAACCATGCCCATAAAGTGACCAAAACCTAGTGAACAAATTGACCAAACTTGAAAAATCACAGTCTGCTCTGTACAAACTAACCAAATGAACAGTGTTTGTTCATTTGGCCATAACTTGAGCTAGTCAGGTCTAAATGACCTAAAATTTTATCAGTGGACGGATGAGATATAGGCCTAAAACTTTCATGAAGAACACAAACCCAAATTATCCCATTAACCAAGTCATTTGGCCACCCAAAGTTGTTGACCTAAAACTGCCAGAACCAAAAATTGCCCAGAAAATCTGGGTTAAGTCCAATCTGGCAGCCATGGTTCAAATGGCTATAACTTGAGCTACAAAACTCTAATTGGAGTGATTCAAAAAGGAGAATAAACTCAAGACAATAGGGAACATTTTCTATGAAGAAACCATAGCCCAATTCCAACAGAAAAATGACCAATGGAACAGTGAAACCTAAGACACCAAAACTGAAAATTGGCAATTTTGCCTAAAAGACTTAGAATTTGAGTAAATGACCAAAACCAACAAGTTTCGTAACCAAAATGTGGTATGTGGGTGAAGTTGGAGTTCTCATACCTATTAAGCCTTAGAAAGTCAACAAATTGACTTGAATATTACCATGAATAGTAACTCAAAAATGAAAATTTTCAAGAATATTAGTTTAAGCATATTTGGGCTAGAATTAAGTATTTATGAATTAATTATTGGATTTACTGTGAAATAAGATACTGAAACACTATAAATGTTGTGTTTCAGCTGAAAAAGACCCGGAAGGCCTAGAGGCGATTAAGTCTAGGTTTGTGCACAATAACTTTAAATTATTGTTTTTACACTGAAAACTTGATTTGTATGCATTGTGTTAATTATGAGTTTTGAGAACTATGGTGTTGCCACTTGTTAATGGAAATTTGCTTTTAAAAATTGATTGTGCTTGTGCATAAAACTTTTAAATTATAGTTTTCATAATGGAAATTGATTTGTTATACATTGTGAATGTTTTTGTTCATTATGAATTTCGAGAATGTTGTGTCACCTATTTTACAATGGAAATTTAGAATGAAAATTAATTATTGATTTGTATGAAATATTTGAACAATATGGTTTTGAATTTAGTTATGGCTTTGAAAATCTTATTTGAAAAATAGTGTGTTGCCTACTTTGTAAATGGAAAGTTTGGAATGAAATATGATTTGTGAATTGTATGAAATGCTTGAATAACTTGATTTAAATTGTTTTTATTCACACTTGGCATGGCAATATTAATATGTTCCTCCTCCACTTGCGGGGTAAGTATGATATTTGATCAGTTTCCTCCCTCTCTGGCTTCCCAGTCTGAGGGGTGAGTGTGGATGATTACTCATTAGCTAGCTAGCTAGCCACCTCCCTCATTGATTTCGATTAGTGAGGGTGTTTGCCTTGTCATGATGTACACACGGCATGTTCAGAAATTTTGTGTCATGGCCTAATTGTGTTATTGTTTGGCAACACTATGTTTATTAAATTGTTTGATCAAGTTGTGCTATATTAAGTTTTAAAAATTATGATTTGTTATAAATGTGAATTGAAAAAAAAATTGTGAAATGCGATTATGAGATTTTTGAATGACGATTTGTTCATAAATGTTTTATATTATGCATTTTATGCTTTATTGTGCACCATTGAGTATTTATATACTCAGTGATAGCTTTAACTTGCTGTCGCAGATAGAGGAAAGGACATAGTAGCGAGCGAAATACTCTGATCGAGGAGAACAGATTGAAGAATTTTTATAAGGGTATTTGTTTATACCTTGGTAGTTTAGTTTGATGTAAATATGATAGTATGCATATGTATCTCTGTAATTTGAGCAGTTGTACAGATAAAATTGTTATAATATTATTTTTGAGATTTTGCATCTGTAAATTAGTTTATGATTGTAAATTAATGATTTAAAATGCAAAATGCATGAGTTATGAAATGTTTTGAGATATTAATTCTTCATTTGAAATTTGGATTTTGAGTTGAAGTGTTGCCATTGTTGTTGATTGGAAGTTTGGTGGTTGCAAATGAAGTTGTGATTGAAAAATATATTGGGAGTGTTTTTATTTTCAGGTTTTGAAGAACTGTTTTCTCAAAATACAGACGACACTCTGTCGAAATTTTTGTAAAAATTGCGGAGATTTTAAATATCCGAAAATTTTATTTATGTTTGGACTTTAAATTAAGGTTTTAAAATTTGAAAAAAAAATTTTACCCACCAATTCCAAAATGAACGAAAATTGTTTTAAAATCCCTTGTAGTATATTTAATGGGTTACCGGTAGGTGAAGTACGGTAATTCATTAGGTGTACTACGGGAACATGTTACATCTTATGAGGAGTAGGGTGTGACATTAGTAGCTATTGACTATTTTTCTAAATGGGCCAAAGCAACATCACATGCCCATATCACGCAGAACACATTCCTCAAATTTCTCCGAAATAATGTCATCTACCGACACGACCTCCCTAGCGAAATCGTCACTGACAACGCCAAGAATTTGAATGGTCCTAAGGTCCAAAGTTTATGCGACCAATACAAGATCTGACATCTCAATTCTTCACCATACCGTCCCCAAATGAATGGAGCAGTGGAAGTCTCTAACAAAAATCTCAAGAGGATCATTTGGAAAATGACCGTCACCTATAGAGATTAGCACGATATGCTTCCCTACGCCCTTCATGCATACCGGACCTCCGTAAGGACATCAACTGGGGCAACTCCATACTCGCTGGTTTACGGAATGGAAGCTGTTTCACCTATTGAAGTAGAAATTCCTTCCCTAAGGATTCTGAAAGAATCAGGAATTGATGAGTCAGAATGGATCCAATCGAGGTTGGACCAATTGAATTTGCTCGATGAGAAAAGGCTAGCAGCAGCGTGTAATGGGCAATTATACCAAAGAAGAATGGCTAGGGCATTTAACAAAGGCGTTCGCCCTCATGAATTCCAACCAGGAGATTTGGTCCTGAAAAAGGTGCTTCCAAATCATAACAATGCCTGGGGAAAATGGTCACCAACTTATGAGGGACCCTATGTGGTTGAGAAGGCATTTTCTGGTGGGGCCCTGATCTTGACCCACATGGACGGCAAAGAATTCTCGAAACCCGTGAATGTAGATGCTATAACAAGGTATTATGCCTTAAAAATAAAAAAATAAAAAAACCTGAAAGGGCACTCCTAGCAAAATGTGCGAAAGAGGACAAAAACCCGCAACGGTGCTTTCTGTAAAATGAGTAAAGGGTGAAAACATGAAAAGGCACCATGAAAAAGCGAGCTAAAAAAAAATCTAGGGGTGAAAACCTGAAAGGGTGCCCTTAAAATCAGAAAATGGAGAAATAAGAAAGGGAATACGAGACCAGGAAAAGAAATAAGCCACCATGACACGAATGTTCGTCAACAGAATACTTGAAATAATGGCAGTTAAGGCACTTCAAAGTTAACTACTAGGAATCTATGAAATCTATTCTTGTACCCTCTTTCTTTGAGACTGTACCTTTTTCTCTTAAGCCATAATAAAATCATTCTTTCACTTTAATTTATCTTCTTACACCCTAATTTATACTTACGCTCAGATTTATCTTTCTTATATATCCACACTTTAATGTTATCTTTCTTCTACATCTTTATTTTATGCGCTATTAATCTGTTAAAACTTTATCATAAGATTAGGATTTGAATATTGATGACCTCATGTACTTTGCTATGAGATTTGTAGGAAATGATTGACAGCCAGAAAAAAAAAAAAGAAAAAAAAATAACTAGGGGTGAAAACCCGGAAGGGCACTTCTAGTCAAATATGCAGAGGGGAAAGTGAAAACCCGCAAAGGCACTTTTCGCGAAATAAGAAGAAAGTTGAGAACCGAAAGGGCATCCTGGGAAGTGAGTAAGAAATGGGAAGTTGTAGGTTAAGTCTTGAGACTCGTCCTCCATTAATCGTTTATTTTTGGGATCCTGTTAAGTACACTTCGACGTGGAAGAACTTCTCGTGCTAGGTTAAGCTTGCTTTGTAAGTTGATTTTAATTTCAAGCATTTTAAATTTCCTACCATCAACCTCTGGTTCCTTAATCGAAGTTGATTTTAATTTTAAATTTCTGCTATCGACCTCTGGTTCCTTGATCCAAGTTGATTTTAATTTTTAGCATTTTAAATTCCTGTCATCAACTTCTGGTTCCTTGATCCAAGTTGATTTTAATTTCCAGCATTTTAAATTCCTATCATCAACCTCTGGTTCCTTGATCTAAGTTGATTTTAATTTTCAGCATTTAAATTTCTTTGCTATCAACCTCTGGTTCCTGGATCCAAGTTGATTTTAATTTTCAACATTTGAATTTCCTGTCATCAACCTCTGGTTCCTTGATCCAAGTTGATTTTAATTTTTCAGTATTTAAATTTCTTGCTATCAACCTCTGGTTCCTTGATCCAAGTTGATTTTAATTTTCAGCATTTAAATTTCCTGTCATCAACCTCTGGTTCCTTGATCCAAGTCGATTTTAATATTTAGCATTTAAATTTCTTTGCTATCAACCTCTGGTTCTTTGATCCAAGTTGATTTGAATTTCGTGCATTTAAATTTTCGAGTTAATTTTTATTTCTTGCATTTAAATTCCTGTCATCAACCTCTGGTTCCTCGATCTAAGTTGATTTTAGTTTCCAACTTTAACTTCCAAGTCAAATTTTGATTCTCAACGTTTTAATTTTTGATACCCAAACGCCCAAAATATAGGTCTGAATATTTACATAATTCTTATACCGGAAAATTTTATTCCCTTCAATAGAAATTATGTAAAGAGGGGTAGCTGTCGACACCATATTTTGGCCATCACCGAATTCAATGGACTTTGAAAATCAATCCCCAGCCGACATTCTTCGGTCATAAGTGACTCGATCATGAAATAAACCGATCCCATATCTAGTCGATTGCTTTCCGATCTCTTGTCAAAGGAGATCAAACCAATATCAAGTCTCCATGCCATCCAGTCTTATTTTCGATCTCTTCTTTACAAATATAGTTAAAAGTCATTTAACTAACACTAAGATTGGGTTCCTCACTTGTATGTCTTAGACA
Source organism: Hevea brasiliensis (assembly GCF_030052815.1). NCBI lineage: Eukaryota > Viridiplantae > Streptophyta > Magnoliopsida > Malpighiales > Euphorbiaceae > Hevea > Hevea brasiliensis. The sequence goes on from NC_079494.1 coordinate 46,564,724, forward strand.
TTCCTTAAAATAAAGTTAAGGTTTCAATCTGACTTAATGGTGATTCCGATCTTGAGAATTCAAATCAAGCCTTTCCAATTTTAATGATCTAAAGTTCTACCCGGTGTTTGGTCTCGGCTTAGGCCGATCTCATGCTTACAATGTTTTTTTTGACCTCTTATACTTAGATTAATAATCGCTTTTAAGTTTGATGTTCTAATATGTTCAAACAATCAAGTGCTTATACAATTTGGATACTCTCCGATCTCATCAAGAAATTGAACAAAAGAGAAAACTTCATTTCATTTTAAAATAAAATTTACAAGTCATTCGGTTGGAGGGTCTCCCCCAGCCTGTTCTTTAAGTACATCATCATCTCTCTCATTTGCTCTCTCTCTCTCTAGCTCCTCGTCACTGTCACACCTTACCCCTCTGTAAGGCATAACATGATCCCATAGAATACCTAATGAACTACAGAACTTCACCTACCGATAACTCATTAAGTACCCTACAAGGGATTTTAAAATCATTTTCTTACTTTTTATAAGTGGTAAGCATTTCCTAATAGGTATTAAAACGTTAAATTAAAGTTGAAAACTAGTTAAAATTTTTAGCCCATTTTATTTTTCCGCAAATTTTATAAAAATTTCGGCAGAGTGCCGTCTGTATTTTGAGAAAACAGTTCTTCAAATTCCTATAAAAAGCACTTCCAATAATTTGTCTTAACAACTTCTTCAAATTCACAACTATCCCAATCAATTTCAACATCATTTATCAACTTCCAAAAATTCAAATCCACAATTTCCAATATTTAACACTCATCAAAATACCATTAATCAATTTCATTCAATTTTAAGCAAAATACTTCCATTCATATTTCATTAAAGATAAAACAATTTATATACATCATTACAAAAATTTACACTAAGAGAAATTCATACTAAAATTTATTACAAACTTTATACAAACTGCTCAAGACCAGTTTTACATGTCCATACCTTTACATACATTATATATGATGTGAACCTTCAAGTAATTGGTAACTTGAAAACCCACATTCAAGGATTAAAGGAATAATATGGAAAGCACCAAATCAAGATGTATGAATTTGATTCTTTGAACCAACACAATCAGATTGCTGTGTAATTCAAAGAAAATATCAGAAATGGGATTCTTGACCTAATCATATGGAGAATGAATAAACCAAGAATATTATGCACATTAAACCTTGCAAGATAGAAATCTCAGCAAGTTAATGAGCTTCACAAGAACAAAGGCAACAGTTAATTTACTCACTAAAGGAGCAGAAACAATCTTTCATTAATATTCAAAGTGTGTCCTCCACTCTCTCATTACACTTGTATTTATAGTCTCTTGGCTCCAAAGCTAAAGACAAAAATATCCCTACTTTAATAACAGCTGCAAGGAGCTTTAAGTCCAAACAAAAATTAATCTATCAAAAGTCTAAAAACTCCTTACAAAAAGTAAATTTAATACAGCAGCAAATAAGGGCATTTAAGTCTAAAAGAGAGGTGGTTATAATAGCAAGGAACATTCTTTCAAAAAGGTGCCAACAGATGCATGTACATGGGTTGGATCTGGTACATGCATGTCCATAGTTTATTCCATGTAACCTAATGCTCCACATGACACCTGGTCACTTCCAAGCTTAATTTTCATCAAATTTAATCCTTTATAATTTTCTTCATGCCATTCCAGCTTATAATCCTTGCTCCTTGAGATTTCACAAATTAAATTCTGAAGTGATTTAGCTCTAGCTCTAGTAATTGGACCTTGGATGAAATCCTTTGGTGTGGATGTAGCTTGATTCTCATCATTCCCCTCTGCTTCAAAAGGATTCGTCCTCGAATCTGTTCTTGCATCAACACAAGGAGATAAATCAGCAACATTGAAGGTGGCACTGACATTATACTCACCGGGCAAGTTTATTTTGTAGGCATTATCATTAATTTTGGTCAGCACTTGGAAAGGTCCATCACATCTTGGTTGTAATTTTGATTTCCTTCGAGAGGGAAACCTTTCTTTGTGCAAGTGAACCCATACCCAATCTCCAGGTTGAAATGCGACTTTCTTCCTTCCTTTGTTGGCTTGACTAGCATATTTTTCATCTTTCTTTTCAATTTGAAGCTTGGCTTGTTCATGGATTTTCTTCACCAATTCTACTTTTCTTTTTCCATCTAAACTAGCAAGCTCGTTCACAGGCAAAGGTAAAAGATCCAAAGGAGTTGAAGGATTGAAACCATACACAATTTCAAATGGAGAATAGCCAGTAGAAGAATGCACATTTCTATTGTATGCAAATTCAACAAGTGGAATGCAATCTTCCCATGACTTCAAATTTTGCTTAACCACAGTATGCAAAAGAGTAGTTAGTGTCCTATTTACTACTTCAGTTTGACCATCGATTTGTGGGTGACAAGTGGTGGAAAATAACAACTTGGTGCACAATTTTCCCCACAAAACCTTCCCAAAGTGACTGAGGAATTTAACATCCCTATCACTAACTAAACTCTTAGGTATGCCATGCAACCTAACAATATCTCTAAAGAATAAATTTACAACATTTGTAGCATCATCAGTTTTATGGCATGGAATAAAATGTGCCATTTTTGAAAACCTGTCAACAACAACAAAAATTGAATTATGGCCTTGTTTAGACCTAGGTAATCCCAACACAAAATCCATAGACAAATGAACCCAAGGATCACTAGGGGTAGGAAAGGTGTATACAAACCTTGTGGCAAAACTCTAGATTTAGCCTTAGCACACACAACGCACCTAACACATACTCTTTCAACATCTCTTTTCATATTCGACCAATAAAAATGTTCCTTCAACACATCTAAAGTTTTGGCAACACCAAAATGACCCATTAATCCACCAGCATGAGACTCATTCACAAGTAATTCACGCATGGAACTCTTAGGCACACACATTCTATTTTCTCTAAACAAATATCCATCATGCCTATAAAACTTCTCAAAAGCATTCTTTTCACAAGCTGCATACACGCTAGCAAATTCATTATCTTCAGCATATAATTCTTTCACATATTCGAATCCCAATAACTTTGCATCAAGAAGGGCAAGAAGGTTATACCTTCGAGATAAGGCATCGGCAACCACATTTTCTTTCCCATGTTTGTATTGAATCACATATGGGAAGGTCTCAAGGAACTCAACCCATTTTGCATAACACCTACTCAACTTATTTTGCCCCTTGATATGCTTCAATGACTCGTAATCTGTGTGGATGACAAATTGCTTTGGCCAAAGGTAATGTTGCCACGTTTCCAAGGCACGTACCAATGCATACAACTCTTTGTCATATGTAGAATAGTTCAAAGCTGCTCCATTAAGCTTCTCACTAAAGTATGCTATTGGTCTCTTATCCTGCATTAAAACGGCTCCAATACCTATTCCTGATGCGTCACACTCAATCTCAAAAGTCTTAGAAAAATCAGGTAAAGCCAACACAGGAGCGGAACATAACATCTCTTTAATTTTGTTAAAAGCATCATCTTGTTTCTGTTCCCAAAAAAAATTAACATTCTTTTTGACAAGATCATTCAATGGTGCTGCAATGGTACTGAAATTCTTAATAAATCTTCTATAGAAACTAGCTAGTCCATGAAAACTACGTACTTCAGATGCAGTCTTTGGAGTGGGCCAGTTTTAATAGCTCTAATTTTTTCATCATCAACTTCAACACCATTAGCACTAATGACAAATCCTAAAAAGACAACCTTTTCCATGCAAAATGAACATTTCTTCAAGTTAGCAACATTAGCACAACTTCCAACATCAATGATGACACTACAAGCTTTGTCTTGGATAAGACACCTTGTATGGAAAATTATTTCTCTTTGCAATTCATCACCAACATTCTCCTTTACTTGAGTATTTAATGCTCTCATAATCACTAAAGCACTTCCTTCAGCAGCATATTCTACCTCTGCATCCTCCTCCCCTGAAGATGTGGAATCACTCACAATTTCCTCCTCCGTTTCTATCTCACCATTTTCTCTCATGACCATGACTCTCTTGTTAGGGCATTGAGAAGCTATGTGTCCACTGCCCAAACACCTAAAACACTTCACATCTCTATTTCGGGTAGTAGTTGCAACCTCCTTTCCTTTACTTTCTACAAATTTCTTCTCCACCTTTTTTTCCTTTTCCTCATTTCTCTTATATTTGCTAACAGCATTTTCCCTATCCTCCTTCTTCTAGTTAGACTTCCAAGATGAAGAAGTACCTGCGTTTCCTCCAAATTTTGACTTGCTTTTAAGTTGCCTTTCTACCTTCATAGCCATGTGGACCATATCCTCCAACTCAACATAGTAATGTAACTCAACAATATGAGCAATCTCCTTGTTTAGCCCATTCAAGAATCTAGCCATGGTGGCTTCTCTATCCTCCTCCACATTTGCTCTAATCATAGCAATTTCCATTTCTTTATGATAATCTTCAACACTTTTAGAACCTTGAGTCAATCTTTGTAACCTCTGATGTAGCTTTCTATAGTAATGACTAGGAACAAATCTCTTCCTCATTATAGTTTTCATCTCACCCCAGGTTGCAATTGATTGCTCATAATTTCTCCTTCTACTAATCAACACTTGATCCCATCATACCAAAGCATAATCAGTAAATTCTACTGCTGCTAACTTTACTTTCTTTTCCTTTGAATAGTAATGACAATCAAACACAGCTTCTACCTTCCTTTCCCATTCAAGATACACATCCGGATCATTTTTCCCTTGGAAAGAAGGGATGCTCATTTTAATACTTTTGATATTGTCATCTACCCTATTCCTCTCTCTTTCCTCTCTTTTTATCCTCCTATCCCCATTCCTCCTATCTTCAGCTCTTCTCTCATACCTACCCCTCCTAGGTCTTTCAACCTCAAAATCATAGTTATCAACCTCATCTTCATCAGATTCAACTACGGGAGGTACAAGATCCCTCCTATTTGGCCTTCTCTCATTTTGCCTACCTCTTTGCTCCAATCTTTCCAACCTATCTATGATTCCATTGCACACAACATTCATTCTTTCAAATTGTTGTCTGACAGCCTGCATGTAGAATGGATTTTCACCTTCACCCTCACTACCATCACCCCTTCTAGACATGTTTTCAGACTTGCAAGAAAATGGTTAGTGTAAAGAAAACACCTCACTCACTCCCTTACGTGTTTACACTCAACAGGGGACACTCCATTCGTGTTTAACTCAACAAGGCTTTTCCCCTCTTATGAACTCACCACTCTGTGCCTTTTACCTCTCTTGGCTATGTCCACAAGTTCTTATCAAACTCAAGTAACTCAAACCACGACTGCACTCACAAAAAATTTAACACACAATAAAATTCTTGAACGAGACGGATAGAAACGAGTAATCAAGAAAGCAATAATGTGACTCAAGAAGTCAAGAAAAGAAAAGTTCAAGCATGGAAATGTAATGCAATAAGGAATCAAGAAAGAAGACACCAAAATAAAAGAGTAATAAGCTAGAAAAGACCAACCTAAAGAAGTGATATCAAGCTTAAATATCCAAGTTTGCCACCAACTTATCACAATTACCAGCAGTTCACACAATACACCAAGAATTGCATAAATTTAGGATCACCAAGCAAACGAGTGTATTTTGATCTGAAATTGAGTAGGCAAATGCAACCCAATACTGACTAATTGCTGCTAGAATTTCTGGCTTTTCTTGACAGGATTACAATGAAAACCAAATTTAATCGTGTCTGCCGCAAAATTTTGGTTCCCCACACAAATGGTTAAATTTTGAGCTGAGATTTAATTTGAGAATAGCTCAAATGTGGCACAAATAAATTGTAAATTTTCAGGAATTTCTGGGCGGATTTGCAATGTGAACTTAATTTGATCGTGTCTGCTGCAAAATTTTGGTTCTCCACACAAATGGAAGAATTTCAAGCTGAAATTTAATTTGGAAACTACTGAAATAGGGTTTAAGCACCCGGTAAATTTTCAGAAATTTTTGGGCATATTTGCTTGTGAACTTAATTTGATTGATTCTGCCGCAAAATTTTGGTTCCTTACACAAACGGTTGAATTTTAAGCTGAAATTTAATGTGAGAACTACTGAAGTGGGGTACAAACACCTTGTAAATTTTCAATAATTTCTGGGTTTATTTGCTATGTGAACTTAATTTGATCGGGTCTGCCGCAAAATTTTAGTTCAGTAGGCAAACAATATCAAACAACCCCCAAAATTTACACCCAACATCTTAAACATAGCCAAATAATGCTGGTAAAGTTTCAGGCCTAATAGGTAAGTTGAACTCAATGACCCAAATAATCTCTCATGCTTGATATCAAAATGAAGGAAGCAAGATGGATAGCTAGAATAATGGCTTTGGCTTGATTAACTCAAAACCCTAAGACAAACTCAACAAAACAAATTTTTAAACAAACAAGTCATACTAAACCCCAAGAGCCAATTTCAATCAAGCATACAATGAACAAAAATGTGAATAACAGAAACACAATAAGAAGCAAAACAAAGTTTAGCAAGAAAGAACCAGATGCAAGATGAAGAAGAGGAAACAAATATGGAACTAGAGCCAAACAGCAAATATGAAAAAGGTAATAAACACACAATGAATAAGAAGCAAATAGAGAATCTACCTTGTTTGGACGTCCCTTTACTCTGATACCAAAACTGATGTGAACCTTCAAGTAATTGGTAACTTGAAAACCCACATTCAAGGATTAAAGGAACAATATGGAAAGCACCAAATCAAGATGTATGAATTTGATTCTTTGAACCAACACAATCAGATTGCTGTGTAATTCAAAGAAAATATCAGAAATGGGATTCTTGACCTAATTCATATGGATAATGAATAAACCAAGAATATTATGCACATTAAACCTTGCAAGATAGAAATCTCAACAAGTTAATGAGCTTCACAAGAACAAAGGCAACAGCCAATTTACTCACTAAAGGAGCAGAAACAATCTTTCATTAATATTCAAAGTGTGTCCTCCACTCTCTCATTACACTTGTATTTATAGTCTCCTGGCTCCAAAGCTAAAGACAAAAATATCCCTACTTTAATAACAGCTGCAAGGAGCTTTAAGTCCAAACAAAAAATAATCTATCAAAAGTCTAAAAACTCCTTACAAAAAGTAAATTTAATATAGCAGCAAATAAGGGCATTTAAGTCCAAAAGAGAGGTGGTTATAACAGCAAGGAATATTCTTTCAAAAAGGTGCCAGCAGATGCATGTACATGGGTTGGATCTGGTACATGCATGTCCATAGTTTATTCCATGTAACCTAATGCTCCACATTACACCTGGTCACTTCCAAGCTTAATTTTCATCAAATTTAATCCTTTATAATTTTCTTCTTGCCATTCCAGCTTATAATCCTTGCTCCTTGAGATTTCACAAATTAAATTCTGAAATGATTTAGCTCTAGCTCTAGTAATTGGACCTTGGATGAAATCTTTTAGTGTGGATGTAGCTTGATTCTCATCAATATACATCAAAATAAATTTTTACAGTCAGGATATAAAATATACCCGATAACTTCAAAGCAGGTAGCTCCTCAATCCTCAGCAGCTCAATCTGCTGTTCCTCTAGTCTCTATATCTGTGACAGTAATAACAGCTATCGTTGAGTACTAGGACTCAGTGGTGCACAACATACTAAAATAAACTTTATGCGGAATTTAAATCACATTTATTCAAAAATTAGACTGAACATGAAAATTAAATACAAAACATTAATTATGAGATTTTAATCCAAACAATTTCATTTCGAAGTGTCAAAACCAATTTCATAAAACCCACAGTTATATCATGCCATTCGAAACAAATATAATCTCAATAGCCAGAGGCTAAGAAGAAGTCACATCACAAGGCTAGCTAGCTCAAATATATGGATATCCATTCAATTTCTTCTTCTACTGGCACACATGTCAATACTTCAGCCAGAGAAAGAATAAAAATTAGAAACTGATTTCCCCCACTAGTCATGATAGTGAGGTGTTCAAATATATGGTCATGACACTGTGGTTTCAAAACTTATCTTAACAATTTACTAAACATTTATGCCATCTCAAATATACACAAATAACTTTCAACAATTTAAATCAAAAGCATAATAAATATTTCGTCACAATGATGTCACAATTCAATATTTCAAATTATTCAAAACAATATGCAGAAGAAAATTTACAGAAATTCTATGTTGTGCACAAACCTTAAGCGAGTCACCTCTTCACCTTGACTTAATCCCTCGGGTTCTTTCCCGGTGTTCTTTTCAACTAAAACACACAGTTTCACAGTGTTTCAGTATCATAACTCATCATTAGTCCAAAAATAAATTTAAATTCACTTTTACCTATCTCTAATGTGCTAAACTTGACGTTCTTTAAAATTTGTGTTTTGGGGTTACTATTCACGATACTATTCAAGTCAATTTGTTGACTTTCTAAGGCTTAATAAGTATGGGAATTCCAACTTCACCCACATACCACATTTTGGTTACTAAATTTGTTGGTTTTGGTTGTTTACTCAAAATCTAAGTCTTTTAGGCAAATTTGCAATTTTTCAGTTTTGGTGTCTTATGTTGCACTGTTCCATTGGTCATTTTTCTGTTAGAATTTGGCAAAACTTTCTTCATAGAAAATGTTTGCTATTGTCTTAAATTTATTCTCCTTTTTGAATCACTCTATTTGGTGTTTTGTAGCTCAAGTTATAGCCATTTGAATCATGGCTGCCGGATTAGACTTAACCCAGATTTCTGGGCACCAAACTGGTTCTAGCAATTTTAGGTCACCAACTTTGGGTGGCCAAATGACTTGGTTAAGAGCATAATTTGGGTTTGTTCCTTCATGAAAGTTTTAGATCTATATCTCAGCTGTCCACTGGTAAAATTTCAGGTCATTTAAACCTACCTAGCCCAAGTTATGACCAAATGAACAAATACTATTCATTTGGTCATTTTTGTATAGGTTAGACTGCATAAATCTGGATTTGGTCAATTTGTTTACTAGGTTTTGGTCAATTTGTTCACTAGGTTTTGGTCACTTTTTGGGCATGATTCCTGAATGAAAAATGTTTCATTTTGTGTCTATTTTCATTCCCAATTGGTCTCATACCAATTGGACATGTAAATTTTTTGTTTTTATCCCTCAAAGGGACCTTGGTCCTGCTGCCTGCAGCATGACCATTTTCAATCCGAATTTAAACTCACTTCTAACACTTTCAACACATTTCAATTGGTCACAAATGACCATTTTTCATCTCAAACAAGGTCAAACACAACATTTGACCAATTCTCACATTTTTGCCTTCCAAACCCTAAGTGCCATAAACCCTAATTTCCAATTTATCAAAATTCATCAAATCAAAGTGTGCCAATCACATCTACATGCTCAATTAGGCTTGCATACACATTTACTTGAACTAAAACATATCAACACTTCACAATCCCATGGCTCGCTGAAATTTACACCTTTGTTCTCATACATAATTTTCTCAATTTTTCATGTTATTCCATCCATTTCTACTCTAATTCAAACATTTTTACTTAAAGAAAAGGTTGGATCAACTTACTTCAATTGAAGTTTTTCCAAAAGCTCCAATTCTTCTAATTTCTTCTTTCTTTTTGTTCTCAATGAGCTTGCCAAGATCCAACAATAAGATTTACACAAAAAATTTGTGGAATCTATGGGGTTGATTCAAGCTTTGAAAGCTTGAATTTTCATAGCTATGGAGGAACTAAGGAGAAAAGAGAGAGAGAAAGAGTGTGGACGGGAAAGTGGGAAGATGACCATTTTTTTTTCTTTTCTTTTCTTTTTCTTTTTATGTCTTTAGGAAGACCACAAATTTAAATTAAATAAATTTTAATTATAATAATTATTACATCATGCATGAGGTCATGCATGATGTCATCACTTTTTTTTCACTTTTTCTTTTTTTTTTTTATGTTTTTAGTCTTATGGAAGACCATAAATTACCCTAAATTTAATTTTTAATTATAATATTTATGGCATCTTGCATGATGTCAGGCATGATGTCATCTCTTTTCACCTTTTTCATTTTCCTTTTATTTTTTTATTTATTTTTCCATTAGTTTCTTTAATTTAATTTCTGATTTCGAAATTTTCTTTCTCTAATTTTATTTGACAGTTAGGTCAGGAGTCAGCTCTAAGGGTCAATTAACCAAATTGCCCCTCGCCGGTTCAACCCGGTTTTAAAATAATTCAATATTTCTTCTGGATCCCTGACCTAATTATTTGACTGGCTTAACAGTTCTTTTTCGTTATTTTCTCTTTTCCACTGTGTTTGTAATAGTCCTAAGGACCGCAGCGTCACATTTTACGATTTGAAGTTTGAGTTTAAATCGACTTCGCAGTCCTTCCTGAGAAGGTCACCCATCGCTGTGACTCTCGGCTCGTTTAACTTCTTATGTTCTATTTTTCTTATTTATACTTAACTAATTGACAATTACTAATTATTTGTGTTTATGGCTCATCTAGTTGTTTTAAGTGTAGTTGTAATCCCCTTAATTGTCTGGACCGACACCGATCACTAAAATAGTGAAATTTACCAGGCTATGCAAATAGGAGTGTTATAATTCTCCCCCCCTTAAAATAAATTTCGTCTCAAAATTTTACCTAGTATCAATCTCTGAACAGTTGTGGGTGTTGTCTCCTCATATCCTCCTCTCATTCCCAAGTAGCTTCTTGGCCCGAATGATGGTTCCACAACACTTTCACTAACGGTATTTGCTTGTTCCGTAGCTGCTTCACCTCATAAGCCAGAATCTCTATGGGTTCTTCTTCATATGTGAGGTCTGGATTTACTTCAATTTCTTCTACTGGTAGTACATGAGATGGGTCTGATTGATACCTCCTCAACATAGACACATGGAAGACATTATGTATCTTCTCCAACTCTGGAGGTAGTGCCAATCGATATGCCAAAGGACCCACTCTTTCCAGAACCTCATATGGCCTGATAAAACGAGGACTTAGTTTCCCCTTTCTGCTGAATCTCATAATTTTCTTCTAAGGGGAAACCTTGAGGAATACTTTCTCACCTATTGCATACTTAATATCCCTTCTCTTTAAATCAATGTAGGACTTCTGACAATCTGATGCAGTCTTAAGTCAATCTCTGATTGATCTGATTTTCTCTTTGGTCTACTGAACAATTTCAGGCCCGATCATCTTCCTTTCACGTACTTCATCCCAACACAAGGGAGTTCTACATTTTCTACCATACAAAGCTTCATATGGAGGCATCCCAATGCTTGATTGGTAGCTGTTATTGTAAGCAAACTCAATCAAAGGCAAGTGTGTGTCCCAACTGTCCTTAAACTCAATCACACAAGCCTGTAGCATGTCCTCCAAAATCTAAATTACCCTCTCAGATTGGCCATTTGTCTATGGGTGGAATGCAGTACTGAAGTTCAATCTAGTTCCTAGGGCTCTCTGAAGACTACCCCAGAATCTAGAAGTGAACCTAGGATCTCTATCAGATACGATGGATAATGGCACTCCATGCAGTCTCATAATCTCATCAATGTACAACTTGGCCAATCTTTCTAAACTATAGTCCATCCGAACTGGCACAAAATGAGCAGACTTGGTTAGTCTGTCAATAATGACCCATACTGCATCATGACTCTTTTATGTCCTTGGAAGTCCTATCACAAAATCTATTATTATTCTCTCCCATTTCCACTCTGGTATTGGTAGTGGATGTAACAACCCAGCGGGTACTTGATGCTCTGCCTTCACTTGCTGACAAGTTAGGCATTTGGAAATAAATTCTGCCACATCTCTTTTTATACCCATCCACCAGGCATTTGGAAATAAATTCTGCCACATCCCTTTTTATACCCATCCACCAGTAATGCTCCTTTAGCCCTCTATACATTTTTGTGCCACCAAGGTGCATGGCAAAAGGAGATTCATGTGCTTCTTTCAAAATGATCTTCTTCAAATCAACATCATTAGGAACACACATTCTGCCCTGGTGTAACAATAGACCATCATCTCTTATTGAGAATTCTGGTTTCTTGCCCTGTCTGACTTCTTCCAATAGCTTCTGATACCTTTCATCATTCTGAGCAGCCATTCTGATCTGATCAATCAACACTGGCTGTACATGCCATGTAACTGTTGTCTGTCCCTCATCATTAATCTCTAAGCTAGCATGTAATGACCTCAACTCATGTACCATAGACAAAGGAGTAACCCGTAGACTTGCCATAGTCTTACGACTTAAGGCGTCAGCCACAACATTAGCTTTCCCTGGCTGATTGTCTATCAAACAATCATAGTCTTTTATCAACTCTGACCATCTCCTCTGTCTCAAATTCAGCTCTTTCTGAGTGCCCAAATACTTCAAACTCTTATGATCTGTGTAAATGTAGTACTTCTCCCCATACAAATAGTGTCTCCAGATCTTAAGAGCAAACACTATAGCTGCAAGCTCCAAATCATGTGTTGGATAATTCCTCTCATGCGGTTTCAGCTGGCGTGATGCATAGGCAATGACATTTCGATCTTGCATCAATACATAGCCTAACCCACTGTGAGAAGCATCACTATAAACTGTGTATTCTTTACCCAGAGTAGGTAAAGTCAGGACTGGAGCTTCAGAAATTCATCAAAATTCTGTTGGAATTTATCCATCCACTGAAATTTCACATCTTTTCAAAGTAATTTGGTCAATGGAGATGCCAACATTGAAAATCCCTTCACAAATCGACTGTAGTATCCAGCTAACCCCAGAAAACTGCGAATCTCTGTGATATTTCTGGGTGGCCTCCAATTAAGGACAGCTTCTATCTTACTTGGATCTACCTTAATACCTTTTGCTGACACTATGTGCCCCAAAAAGGATATCTCCTTCAGCCAAAATTCACACTTCGACAATTTGGCGTATAGCTGTTTCTCCCTCAAAGTTTGCAGTACAATCCGCAGATGTCTATCATGCTCTTCTGCACTCCTCGAATAGACCAATTTATCATCAATGAATACCACAACAAACTGGTCAAGGTATGGTCTGAAGATAGTGTTCATCAGATCCATAAAGGTAGCCAGAGCATTAGTTAACCCAAATGGCATAACCAAGAACTCATAATGGCCATAGCGGGTTCTGAAGGCAGTTTTAGGAATACTCTGCTCTTGTACTTTCAACTGATAATAACCTGATCTTAGGTCAATTTTGGAGAACATAGCTGCACCCCTCTGATCAAACAAGTCATCAATGCGGGGCAATGGATATCTATTCTTTATTGTCACCTTATTCAACTGTCGATAGTCAATGCATAAGTGGAGAGTGCCATCATTCTTCTTAACAAACAACACTGGCGCTCCCCAAAGTGACACACTAGGGTGGATAAAGCCCTTGTCAAACAGCTCTTGCAATTGCACTTTTAATTCTTTCAATTGTGCAGGTGCCATTCTATATGGCATTATGGAGATTGGGTCCACACCAGGCATAACATCAATCTCAAACTGCACTTCTTTTTCTGGAGGTAATCCTGGCAATTCATCAGGACACACATCCGGAAAGTCACATATTGTAGGGATGTCCCTCCGTGCTGGACTCCCCACTTGGGTGTCTATCACATGTGCCAAGTATGCTTCACACCCCTTTCTGATCATCCTTCTAGCAAGTGCAGCCGAAATGTTGTTTGATGGCAGTAAATGCCTCTCCCCATGTATTACCACATCACCGTACAGAGGAAGACCAAAAGTGACTGTCTTTAGTCTACAGTCAATCATGGCGTGATGCCCGGCTAACCAATCCATGCCCAAGATGATATCATAATCTTTGAAGGGCATTTCAATCAAATTTGATAGAAAAACATGTCCTTGGATCACCAAAGGACAGTCTCTATAAATTCTGTTGACCCAAACCACTTGTCCTAACGGACTAGTTACTAGCACTTCAAAATCCATTTTAGCACATGGAACAGTAAGTGAACTGACTATGCTAGCACTAACATATGAGTGGGTTGAACCCGGATCAAACAACACAAATACATCTTGATCAGAGATAGAGAATGTACTGGCTACCACGTCAGAAGTCTCAGCCTCTTCTTGCTGTCTCATCATGTAAACTCTGGCTAAAGCACTTCCTTGTGCTGACTGACCAACAGTACCCTGACTGCCTAAAGTAGTGCTTCTACCTCTGCCTCTTCCTCTGCCAACTGATTGTGAACCTCTAGGAGCAGGACTCTGAATAGATCCTTCTGCAGTGGTAGGAGTTGGACCGAATCTAGGAGCACTAGTGCAGTCTTTAGCTAAATGGCCCTTGCCTCCACAGTTAAAATAGGCTCCTGTTGCCCAATAGCATTCTCCCCCACGAATCTTGCCACAAGTCTCACAGGGGTGGGCAGGATATGAACCCCTGCTCGACTGCTAACTAGACCTAGGGGGTCTCTATCCAGAAAATCGGCCCCTTCCAAACCTTCCACCTCGACCTCTGCTAGCTTCGCTAAATTTCTTTCTCTTCCCAGAAGTACCACCAGAACTTTGTTCAACTAACTTTTTCCCCTTATCTTTTTCTGATTTCTTAGCTTTCTCTGATTTTTCCTTTACTAGGGTCACTTCTATTTCAATTCTCTCCAACTCAAGTGCTTGAGAAATGAGTTCTAAAAAATTACTGTGTCTGAATCCCACTACTTGCATCCTCAAACTGGGCTTCAAACCCGTCTCAAACCTTTTGCACCTTGCCTTGCTGGTAGAAAGAAGACTCCCAGCATAGTGGCTTAAGCGGGAGAAATCCCTCTCATACTCTGCCACTGATCTGTTCCCTTGTTTCAGACTCAGAAATTCTTGTAACTTTTGATCCACATATGCGTCTGGGACGTATTTCTATCTGAACTCTCTGATGAAGTCATCCCAAGTCAGTACTGGTGGTTCAGCTAAGCTGTGGGGGATGGTCTTCCACCAATCATATGCATCCCCTTGCAGTAGTGACATAGAGTATTCAAATTTCAACTCATCTGGGCAGTGCAGCTTCTTAAACACTCTATCCATCCTTTTAAGCCATTGCTCTACCTCTAAAGGGTCCACTGTACCCTTAAATTCAGTAGCTCCATACTTCAATAACTTGTCATACTGTTTGGCTGGAGGCTATGCTTGTATCACAGGTGTCTGCGGTGGAGCTTGAGCAGGCATACCCCCAGCCATTTGTTGAAACATTGCCGCCATCTGCTGTGCAAACTGTGCAGGAAACTGCGGCATTTGTGGAGCTGGTGCTACTGATCCATTGACATTTTGTAGAGCTGGGGCTTCCCCTTGTGCCTCAGCTTCAACAGATTGCTCAACTGATCGATCCCCTTCCATTTCAGTCTATAGTAGGATATCTTCTGAACAAATAACACAAGGAGATTCCCTCCGTTAGTTCATATTTATGATGTAATGCACTGTATGTAACAAATAAGGACATTGAGCAGTTGTACTTAGCAAAGAAAAGGCACAAATTCATAAGTTAAAACACACTTCAAAAATTTTGCTCTGATACCACTAAAACATGTCACACCTTACCCCTCTGTAAGGTATAACATGATCCCATAGAATACCTAATGAACTACCGAACTTCACCTACCGATAACTCATTAAGTATCCTACAAGGGATTTTAAAATCATTTTCTTACTTTTTATAAGTGGTGAGCATTTCCTAATAGGTATTAAAACATTTAATTAAAGTTGAAAACTAGTTAAAATTTTTAGCCCATTTTATTTTTCTGCAAATTTTATAAAAATTTCGGCAGAGTGCCGTCTGTATTTTGAGAAAACAGTTCTTCAAATTTCTGTAAAAAGTAGTTCCAATAATTTGTCTCAACAACTTCTTCAAATTCACAACTATTCCAATCAATTTCAACATCATTTATCAACTTCCAAAAATTCAAATCCACAATTTTCAATATTCAACACTCATCAAAATACCATTAATCAATTTCATTCAATTTTAAGCAAAATACTTCCATTCATATTTCATTAAAGATAAAACAATTTATATACATCATTACAAAAATTTACACTAAGAGAAATTCAAACTAAATTTATTACAAACTTTATACAAACTGCTCAAGACCAGTTTTACATGTCCATACCTTTACATATATTATATACATCAAAATATATTTTTACAGTCAGGATATAAAATATACCCGATAACTTCAAAGCAGATAGCTCCTCAATCCTTAACAGCTCAATCTGCTGCTCCTCTAGTCTCTATATCTGTGACAGTAATAATAGCTATCGCTAATTACTAGGACTCAGTGGTGCACAACATACTAAAATAAACTTTATGTGGAATTTAAATCACATTTATTCAAAAATTAGACTGAACATGAAAATTAAATACAAAATATGAATTATGAGATTTTAATCCAAACAATTTCATTTCGAAGTGTCAAAACTAATTTCATAAAACCCACAGTTATATCATGCCATTTGAAACAAATATAATCTCAATAACCAGAGGCTAAGGAGAAGTCACATCACAAGGCTAGCTAGCTCAAATATATGGATATCCATTCAATTTCTTCTTCTACTGGCACACACCTCAACACTTCAGCCAGAGAAGGAAACAAAATTTGAAACTAATTACCCCCACTAATCATGCTAGTGAGGTGTTCAAATATATAGTCGTGACGCTGTGGTTTCAAAACTTATCTTAACAATTTACTAAACATTTATGCCATCTCAAATATACACAAATAACTTTCAACAATTTAAATCAAAAGCATAATAAATATTTCATCACAATGATGTCACAATTCAATATTTCAAATTATTCAAAACAATATGCAGAAGAAAATTTACAGAAATTATACGTTATACACAAACCTTAAGCGAATCGCCTCTTAGCATTGACTCGATCCCTCGGGTTCTTTCCCGGTGTTCTTTCAACTAAAACACATAGTTTCACAGTGTTTCAGTATCATAACTCATCATTAGTCCAAAAATAAATTTAAATTCACTTTTACCTAGCTCTAATGTGCTAAACTTGATGTTCTTTAAAATTTGTATTTCGGGGTTACTATTTACGACACTATTCAAGTCAATTTGTTGACTTTCTAAGGCTTAATAGGTATGGGAATTCCAACTTTACCCACATACCACATTTTGGTTACTAAATTTCTTGGTTTGGGTTGTTTACTCAAAATTTAAGTCTTTTAGTCAAATTTGTAATTTTTTAGTTTTGGTGTCTTAAGTTGCACTGTTCCATTAGTCATTTTTCTGTTAGAATTTGGTAAAACTTTCTTCATAGAAATTGTTCCCTATTGTCTTAAATTTATTCTCCTTGTTGAATCACTCTATTTTGAGTTTTGTAGCTCAAGTTATAGCCATTTGAATCATGGCTACCAGATTAGACTTAACCTAGATTTCTGGGCACCAAACTGGTTCTGGCAGTTTTAGGTCACCAAATTTGGGTGGCCAAATGACTTGGTTAAGGGCATAGTTTGGGTTTGTGTTCTTCACGAAAGTTTTAGGTCTATATCTTAGCTATCCACTATTAAAATTTCATGTCAATTAGACCTACCTAGCCCAAGTTATGGCCAAATGAACAAGCACTATTCATTTAGTCATTTTTGTACAGGTCAGACTGCATAAATCCGGATTTGGTCAATTTGTTCACTAGGTTTTGGTCACTTTTTGGGCATGATTCCTAAATGAAAAATGTTCTATTTTGTGTCTATTTTCATTCTCAATTGGTCTCATACCAATTGGACTTGTAAATTTTCAGTTTTTGTCCCTCAAAGGGACCTTGGTCCTGCTGCCTGCTGCATAACCATTTTCAATCCGAATTTAAATTCACTTCTAACACTTTCAACACATTTCAATTGGTCACAAATGACCATTTTTCATCTCAAGCAAGGTCAAACACATCATTTGATCAATTTTCACATTTTTTCCTTCCAAACCCTAAGTGCCATAAACCCTAATTTCCAATTTATCAAAATTCATCAAATCAAAGTGTGCCAATCACATCTACATGCTCAATTAGGCTTGCATACACATTTACTTGAACTAAAACATATCAACACTTCACAATCCCATGGCTCGCTGAAATTTACACCTTTGTTCTCATACATAATTTTCTCAATTTTTCATGTTATTCCATCCATTTCTACACTAATTCAAACATTTTTACTTAAAGAAAAGTTTGGATCAACTTACTTCAATTGAAGTTTTTCCAAAAGCTCCAATTCTTCTAATTTCTTCTTTCTTTTTGTTCTCAATGAGCTTGAGCTTGCCAAGATCCAACAATAAGATTTACTCAAAAAATTTGTGGGATTTATGGGGTTGATTCAAGCTTTGAAAGCTTGAATTTTCATAGCTATGGAGAAACTAAGGAGAAAAGAGAGAGAGAAAGAGTGTGGACGGGAAAGTGGGAAGATGACCATTTTTTTTTTCTTTTCTTTTCTTTTTCTTTTTATGTCTTTAGGAAGACCACAAATTTAAATTAAATAAATTTTAATTATAATAATTATTGCATCATGCATGAGGTCATGCATGATGTCATCACTTTTTTCACTTTTTCTTTTTTTTTTTATGTTTTTAGTCTTATGGAAGACCATAAATTACCATAAATTTAATTTTTTATTATAATATTTATGGCATCATGCATGATGTCATCTCTTTTCACCTTTTTCATTTTCCTTTTATTTTTCTATTTATTTTTTCATTAGTTTTTTTAATTTAATTTCCGATTTTGAAATTTTCTTCTCTAATTTTATTTGACAGTTAGGTCAGGAGTCAGCTCTCGGGGTCAATTGACCAAATTGCCCCTCGCTAGTTCAACCCGGTTTGAAAATAATTCAATATTTCTTTCGGATCCCTAACCTAATTATTTGACTGGCTTAACAATTCTTTTTCGTGATTTTCTCTTTTCCACTGTGTTCGTAATAGTCCTAAGGACCGCAGCGTCACATTTTACGGTTCAAAATTTGAGTTTAAATCGATTTCGCAGTCCTTCCCAAAAAGGTCACCCATCGCTGTGACTCTCGGCTCGTTTAACTTCTTATGTTCTATTTTTCTTATTTATACTTAACTAATTGACAATTACTAATTATTTGTGTTTATGGCTTATCTAGTTATTTTAAGTGTGGTTCTAATCTCCTTAATTTTCAGGACCGACACTGGTCACCGGAAGAGTGAAATATACCGGGCTATGCAAATAGGGGTGTTACAGTTGCTCTCGTCTTCGGCCTCTGGGGCGAGCTCGTTCATGTAGGAGAAGTCCTCTTCAGGATATCATTTCTTCAGCTCGGCCATAAGGTCATTATGGGTGTTCACATAAGCCCCAGCCTCCTTTGTAGTGCTCTCCTCTTCCTTAGCTTGAAGCTCCTCATCCTTGGCTCGGAGCTCTTCCTCCTTCGCTTGAAGGTCTTCGGCATAACGAGCAAGATCAGCAGACCAACCAGCTCGAGAGTCTTCGAGTTCTCGTTCCACTTCAACGATCCTCTCCTCATAACGCTTCATCTGATCCTCCATTCTAGCGATGTACTCGTTAGCAGAGGAGAGCTGAGCTTGTGCAGCAGAGGCATCTTGGACCGCCTTAAGGATCTCCTTCTTCAATCCGTGGGCTTTCTCTCTGAGTATATACTGGTTTGCAATGGCCTCTAAGCCTAAGCTCATTGTCTGAGCTAAGATACCATCCAAGCTCTCCTTTGCCAACCTGTTCCGATCTTCTTAGAAGCAAATGGAAGCTCCCATGACTTTGGCCAGGTCGGGATTCCCCCTAGTAGAGCAATTCCTTTCCAATGATTGGATCAAAAGTTGTGTGTCCCAGGAAAGTGTCCTGACCGTGGGACTAGAAGACTTCCCTTCTACATTGGAAGTGGTCGGAGGAGGAAGGGGAGGTGGAAGCTCGATTTGTTGAGGAGCTAGGGCGACGACCTCTACCTCAGGGATCGATTGCTCCTGAGATCGGGGAGGAGAGCTCGGCACCTCTATTGATTCACGATGAGGGGTCTGAGCATCGGCAGTGGCGGCCCTATTCATTGCCCTCATTTTTCTGGAGACCTCCCTCTTTCGTTTGCGACTCTCTTTGAAAGTAACACCGCCGCCATACCTGCACAAAAAAGAAGTCAGTGAGTTCCCTAAGATTCAGAGACTAGAGATATGGGTAGTACCAGGGCCGAGGTCAGAGAGCTGAAGCTCGTATTCTTCGTCAGTGATTAGCCGCATCATCTAATACTTCCGTTCGGCCATCACTGCGTCTAAGCAAGAGAATTTCTGAGTGGACGCCTGAGACTTTAACTCCTTCACCATGGCGTCTTCGTCCTTATTTAAGGTGATCATTTTTGGGATCGGAGCGACCAGGTGTTGCCAACTCCGTGGGATGCCCTCAAAGCCGTTTCGAATCTTGCTCCTCAAAATGAAGAACCGATTCTTCCAATTCTTCAATGAGGAAGGGAGATCGGTAAAGAGAGAACAATGCGGCTTAGCTTGAAAGAACCAAAACTCATCATTCTTCCTTCGGGCGAGCCTATGTAGCTCGGCAAAGACTTTGGCTGTGGGTTCTAGTCCCTTAGCTCAGCAGAGGCCCCGAAAGGCTATTAGAGTCCGCCAGGAGTTTGGATGCACTTGGGCTACTGAGACATGGTGAAATTTTAAGACGGCCTTGTAAAATTCGTCCAAGGGAAAATGGAGCCCGGCCTTTAGTTGCTCTTCATACACCATGATGAGATCGCCCTCATCAAAGAAATGGTTGGCCCGATGATAGCCATGGCATTTGATCAGTTCAAAGGAGTTGATTCGCAGATTGTACTCCTGGCTTATAGATTGGAGATCGGTTTCTCTCATGACTGAAGGTAATTCATCAATTGGCAAGTTGTCTCTCCTCAAAGATGCCTCTCGCCTCGGTCTGGCAGCCGAACCAATTACCGTGACGAGGGCTCTACTACTTTGACCACCCGATCTAATCACGTCGCCCTCTTCCGAGGTCCACAAAACATGGATAAAAGACGAACTCGTAGCTCTCTGACCCTCAGCACCGCTTATTTTCAAAGAAACCAAAGAAGTTTAACTAAGAAAAGGATCAAAACCCTTACCGAAATGTGATCAGTGTCAGAAATACTTGAAGAAACGAGAGAATTTTGAAATTGCTAGCAAAGTGCTTAAAGTGACATAAGGAAGCAACCGATTGACCCTTCCCCTATTTATACTCGTCTGAGCATTTAATGCTCACAGAGTCCCAAGCGGCGCTTCGGTTAGCGGAATCGACCCGCTTTCTTGACACGTTGCGGGAAGGTTCCAAAAACACAATAATAAAATCGAATAAAATGAGATCGGCTAGCTAGGGTTATCGGATTGTGCAAATTTTTAGAGCCGCAAATCTACTAATGATGATTTAGTTAAAGATCAGATCGGATATGCACATCAGAGATCGAAAGAACAACCAATGCAATAATTAAATAATAACCTTCAAATAAAATTTCACTTCATTTCTAAAATGTTAGATTACATCATTTGGGCGATATCAAGAGATCGGATTACATAATTAAGAGAACCTTTAAAGGTCAGATTACATCATTTGGGCGACCTCTAAAGATCGGCGCTACATCCTACCTAGTAAAGACCTATGTCAAAGCCTAGTCTTGTGGCTGAATCAAAAGATGTGCTTGATCAGAAAGCCAGCCATAGGCATCGGATAGATGTGCAGCTCAGATGGGGTAACTATGACTCTCATGAAGGTGAGTGGAGTCATCATCAATGTTATCGACCAGAACCGAGCTACAGTCGGGTTGCGTGATGTGGTGAGGAGCCAAATGAACTTCAAGAGGCGGTCACCGATATTAAGATTGAAATTAGCAGTCCTCTTGCCGGAGATTGGTTCACCGATTATATCAGTAGACTAATTCGAGATCGGTACGATCGACATTTTCAATCTTGATTGATAGATTAGTCTGGTTCCTTCACTGTCATCAGATACTGTTTTCATGATTCTCCGATCACCGGGATCATAAATTTTCAGTTGAGGAGCAAAGAGAATAGTCGGAGAAAGATCAAAAGCAGTCACCATAATCGGAATTGTCACCGAAGAAGCTAGAACAAGAGAAATGGAGAAACGGAAGGAGGAGGAATAAAGTGTAGAGGAGTTTTCTCGCTAGTACATATATATAGGGGCCTGAGCATTTATTGCATACAGAAACCAAAGCGGATGCATCAATAACCGAAGAATTAATTGCTTTGACTAAGGCAGGTTGGGTAAAGAAGAAAGTTCTAGAATGGGAGAGATCAGGAAGAGGGGCTCGATATGAGAGATCGGAAAAGGGTCATAACAGAGAGATCGGAAGGAATAGAGATCGGAAAGCTCGAAGAGGGTGAGATGACTTCCAATAACTCTCTACATAATTAGAGCCGAGGTAGTTAAAGCATTACAGGCATAATGAAATCTTCACCGCATGCCTCATTTGCAGAATCGCCCACATTGCTGACAAACGCCAAGACAGTTATGGCAGTCCTGTACTTCTCAATCTCCACCGTTGATCATACTCGTAAGGACAAACTTAGAGCCCTTGGATCAAAAAACAAACGACAGGTCCGGTGCCTTTTATTCCTAGCCTTCGGATTCGTCTTGATAGAAAAGATCCTGAGCCGTTGGATTAAGAAGAGAAAGGACAGACATTCTGAATAGGATCTCAGTCACCCATTTTGATTCTTTTTAATTCTCAGACATCGGATCATGTACCTTTGAATCCAAACCCTCTATGTCCCCCAAGGAAAATCCTGACCCTTCATTAAGAGCACCCATTCCCTATAAATACCTGCATGCAATACTGTAGAGGGGGACATAAAAATGGTGGTGGTGATTATAGTGGAAAGGCTCTTAAATTTAATTCAGTCTTGCTGCTTTGCTATTCTAAGCTTGCATAAAAGTTGAGAAACTTCAGAAACTAGTTTTCTCGAGTGTCTTCATTGATAGAGTTTTCGAACCCTGAAATCCTTCATTTTTAGTTTGTTCATCACTCTGCCATACCATTTCCGTTCAGTCTCGTCTTCATCACCCCATCATCTACATATTATTCTCTCAGCTTGATCTCATTCTGACCCGATTTCTGTCTCTTCAGCTCAACTGCATTTTAACCTAGTTTTTGCAATCTCAAAGTAAACATGGTGCTTGTATCACCAGCTTTCAACTCTACAATATTTGTGATCTCTGGAGTCAGTTTGATAGCCTCAACCTCACACAGGTAAGTGTGTAGACTGTCATTTTGCCGAACGCTCGCGTGTTACTTTTTCTGTTTTTATTCTCGAAAGTTTCATTAAATCCCGTTATACTAAAAATCCCATGTGGATCCTTCAAGCCGATAGTTATTCTTTTGAGTTTACTTTTTCCATTCATCAGTTCACGTTATTTATTTGTTCATAGTTTTTATTTCCTTCGAATATAGGTGTTCCGGTTGTGGGTAACTTGTAGGTAATTTAGTAAAATATTGATAGCAACATCCTAACGTGACATTTTATTTTGAATAAGTAAAAATAATCGAAGAATGAATAGGGAATCAGGAGAAAAGTCATGAGGTCAGGCTACTTAGTGAGTCTAGGGAATAGCACAATAGAGCGGGAATTGAGATAAGACCTTAGACTAGTAACCGAGAGAGACCAGATGTAGCCAGCCAAAGGGTTCGGACAAGGTAGTCATATACGAGATCAGTGAAAAGTTCGGTCTTATGTCATGAACACTTTAAGAGGTCGGGGGAGAGTTCTTACCTGATCCTCATTCAAATAAAAAATGAGGAGATCGGAGGAGAGTTCTTATTCGAGATCCTTCATTAAAATCTTAAACCGAATGCTTTAAGAGGTCGGGGGAGAGTTCTTACCTGATCCTCATTCAAATAAACAATGTGGAGATTGGAGGAGAATTCTTATCCGAGATCCTTCATTAAAATCTTAAACCAAATGCTTTAAGAGATCGGGGGAGAGTTCTTACCTGATCCTCATTCAAATAAAAAACACGGAGATCGGAGGGGAGTTCTTATCTGAAATCTCCCATTCAAAACTCTTAATAAAACATATCTAAATATTGGGAGAAGTCCATCGCCCAAGCTCTCTCAATAAAATTCAAACTAAATGACCTGACCCCAATACACAAGACAACCTCACTCAAACACTTATTCACTAAAGGGCCATCTCACGAACTTATGTTCCTGGGCAACCCAAAATGAGTAAAATATCAGACATTCCTTTATTTTGCACAAAGGATTAACATCATCACTATCCCAACCCCCCTAATTACCCTTTTAATTTATGAAAGAGCATAACATTAAATCTGTTTACCTTCATTGAGGGATGAGGCGGGGTGCCTAACACCTTCCCCGCCCGTATGCGAACCCCGAACTTAGAATCTCTATTTTCGAAGTGGTTTCTTTTAAATTTATTTTCACAAATGGTTTTCTTTAATTTCCCTCAAAATTAGAGTGGCAACTCCTCACTTTTCCCACTTCAGTGAAGAGCTTTTGTCCAGGCGACCGCAAAATACCTTGCGACAGCAGGCTCTAGTGGCTTTACGATAAATACCCCCATGTAGTTTGCCATAAGAGTTACAGATACAAGGAGGATAGGAACTTCTGGTTGTTGGACGACTAGGTCTTGGTGGTCTCTGCCTTGAAGATCTGCCTTTGTCATATTCATGAGTTCGGGGTTCATCAAATCCTTTTCTTTTCCCCAATTTACTACTCGAACTTTGACCCATAGGTTTTGGACTCTTCTTTATTTCATATTGCCCTTGTGGGGGTTGGGTTGGTACTTGGGCTTGGGATGATAGATTATCAGCCATTTGTTGAAAGAAAGTGGCCATTTGCTATGCCATTTGTGCAGTAATTTGTACTGGTGAAACTAGTACAATCGGGCCTTCGACACTCTGAGGAGCTGGGGTCTTCCTTTGTACTTCTGCCATCACAGATTATTCTATTGTCTCATTCTTCTCTTCCATATCTTTTCACAAGATTTTCTATTTCTTATACAACCAACATAAGGAGATTTCTCTCCATTAGTTCATATTTATGATGTAAATGTACTATATGTATCAAACATTTGAGCAATTGTATTTACTGACAAAAAGATTTCAAATTCACAGTTCAAAATTTACTTTAAAACCATTGCTCTGATACCACTAAACATGTCACACCCTACTCCTCCGTAAAATGTAACATGATCCCGTAGTACACCTAAAGAATTATCGTATTTCACCTACCAGTAACCCATTAAATATACTACAAGGGATTTTAAAACAATTTTCATGAAATTAAATAGTGGTGGGAACATTGAATATTTCTTAAAAAGCCTTTAAGTGAAATTTTGGTCATGGATAAAATCATCGATTAAAATCTGGTGTTACAAAAATTTTTCAAAATTTTGGCAGAGTGTTGGCTGTATTTTGAGAAAACAGTTCTTCAAATCTGAAAAGGAAAACACTACCAATATGTTTTCTCAAATACAACTCCAATAAACTTCATTTCATCTTATAATTCAATCTCAATAATCAAATCATTTCATTTTCAAACCAACCTCACCATAAAAGAAATATTTCATTGATTACAAGACTCAAAAATTAATATTACAAAACTATACAGGTAAATAAAATCTCAAATTTACATTACAATAATTTGCATTTAATTACATACCAAAATACTTTACAAGAGTTTTTATACAACTGCTCAAATAATTTACATACATATTATTACATGCATTGTCACACCCTACTCCCCCGTAAGATGTAACATGATCCCGTAGTACACCTAATGAATTACCGTACTTCGTCTACCAATAACCCATTAAATGTACTACAAGGGACTTTAAAATAATTTTTGTGAAATTTAAATCATTGATTAAAATCTGGTGTTATAATTTTTTTTTTTTAATTTCGGCAAAGTGCCAGCTGTGTTTTAAGAAAACAGTTCTTCAAACCTGAAAAGGAAAACACTCCCAACATATTTTCTCAAATACAACTCCAATAAACTTCATTTCATCTCATAATTCAATCTCAATAATCAAATCATTTCATTTTCAAACCAACCTCATGATAAAAGAAACATTTCATTAATTACAAGACTCAAAAATTAATATTACAAAACTATATAGGTAAATGAAATCTCAAATTTACATTACAATAATTTACATTTAATTACATACCAAAATATTTTACAAGAGTTTTTATACAACTGCTCAAATAATTTACATACATATTATTACATGCATACATCAAAACCTGTGTACATGGGTATACCTATGATAAACTTGGAGCTGATCTGAATGTGTCTTCAAAGAAGCTTACTCAATTGCTCTATGCTCTTTTTACCTGCGATAGCATACAAAGCTATCGCTGAGTGGTGAACTTAGTGGTATACAACTATAATTTAAAACATAGTACAATATACATTGACAAAATTTACAGCAAATAATTTGGAAATCTGAATACTCTTCAAATTCCAAAACTCAAAATATTCATTGCCAATAATATAAATCATTTGCATAAAATGACTTTGATCATGAAATTCAATTTATCAAATCATAACTAACCATTTAAGGTAATTCCAACAATTTATTGGAAATAAAGATTAATTCCAACAAAATCAATTATACATAAATCATAATTGAAATCACAATTCTTTACTATTAAAAAATCATTCTTTATCTCGAAAACCATTTTTTATCTCAAAAATCATTCTTTATCTCAAAAACCATTCTTTATCTCACTAACTCTGCAAGACTAATCCGAAAGGGCCATCTTCGAGGTGATTCTAATTCCCTATGGTCGGGGAGGTCGAATCATTGTGCACAGTACACATCACAATAATGAAACTTCCAAAAGGGCCATAACAAATAAGAACTTAGATCTAACCTCTAATAAGAGGAGAATCTAAGCCTATACACATACCATGGTAATCAAAACACAACTAACTCCATTGTCTCCTCAACAAATGAGAGAGATGGGTAATAACCTAGTCAAGCATCTATAGTGAGATATAAAACAATATCACAATCCTTTTAGTGAGCATAAATCACAATACAATTCGATTCAAAATCAATTCCAATATCCAATAATTTTTATGCTCATCACAATTCAAATCATAAATTTGCATTTTTCCATGCAAATTGCCCATCACAATACAAAACATGTTCTATTACAATTTTTCAAAACATAATTTATTCAATCCATAACAATGCTTAATACTTGTGGAAATACCATTTCACAAAGCTAAATTCATACATACTATAACAATTTCAATAATCATTGAATTAAATCCAATGCTTGTTAAATATAATACATAAGAAAAATATGTCATTTAATCATATGAAATATTCAGAACAAAATCAGTTAAAAACTAGTTGTGCACAAACCTGATTTGAGTCGCTCCTAGGCCTTTATTCAATATTCTTTATGCTTCTCAATATCCTTATTAACTGAAACACATAATTTAAAGTGTTTCAGTACTTAATAAATTTGTTTCCAACCATAAAATCCAATATCTAAATTTTCTTGGTACTATTCCCTTCAATTTATTTCATTAGTCAACTTATAATGTTGACCCTTGATGTACTCTAAGTGAGTCAATTCTAATGTTACCAACATATCACATTTTATAGCCTTTTAGTGTTGGTATATGTTACCAAATTCATTTTCAAGTGTATTGCATTTTATTACAATTTACCAGATTTCGGTGTACTAATTTGACCTAGCCGGACGACCTAGTTCTCTCGGTTTTTCCGGTTTCGGTCTAAACTACAAACTTGTAGGTCTATGTCTTATTGCATGCGGGGCAAAATTTTAGGTCATTCTAAGTTGTGTAGACCAAGATATGGTCAATTTACCAATGCTGGACAGAATGCATCAAAATGGTAACTTTAGGTCATTTTTAGGTCACTTTTGGTTCGGCCAGTTTTGGTACCTGAACTTGTGCAAGCTATTTGGCTTGGTTCTAGCCATTTATGGGCTTTGGTGTCTTCATAAGAATTGTATATCTATGTCTAAAATATTCATGGGAAAAATTTCAGGTCAATTGGACCTGTTTTGAGTAAGTTATGGTCAAAATACTAACTACTGCCCAAATGGTCAATTTTCAGGCTTTCAAGTCACTAATCCGGATTTGGTCATTTTTCAAGTTACCTTCTAGGCAGAATTTAGGTAAGCTTCCTTCATGAAAGTTGGCACATTTTGTGCCTAGTTTCACCTTCAATTGGTCTCATACCAATTAGAGTCACACACTTAAGGTTCTAAGCCAAAACATACACTGCCCTACTACACACTCCTCATCACTTACCAATTACATATTTAACACTCATCAAATTACTTCCTTCATGCCAATTCTGGTTTGTACCTTACCATTAACACATTTAACAACGCATTTTGGTCATTTTGGATAGCTTGTAACCATTCTTAATATGCACACTATAACACAGAATTTTTCCAAGTCCATTTACACCATTTAACCACATGAATATACCCCATTTACATACCCAATTCGAAACCATTATACACATATACATGCTGCCATCAATAACAACATAATTCAATAATACTTTCATGAACTTAAACACTACAATCTTCTTCATGAAGATGCCACAAGTTTACACATACCCATCAACTTCCATTTTCACTTTTCCAAGCTTACAAATCAAACTTTACACATGGGATTCAACTTTAATACAATTAAACATTTAAATCAACATTCAAACAGCCATTTACATGCAAGGAAAAGCTGATCATGGTGAGGTTTCATGGTTGCCAAAATAGCTCAACTCCAATAAGTCATAAAATTTAAAAAATTCTTCCATAAATCAACTACCCACAACATCCACTCAAAGTTTAAGAAAGCAAGATTGAAAAATACACACTTACCACTTTTGAACTTCTTCAAAACCTAACCAAAACTTAACTTTCTTGCTCCAAGTATGCTGCCCAAGGTATGTAGAACAACTTTAGTGAAGGAACTTTAACAAATGGAAGCTTGGATCATGCAGAGAGAAAGCTTGGTTGGGACATCCATGGAGTTTTCCTTTGATAGAGAAATATAATTCGGAAATGTGGTGATTCAAGGTTGAAGATGAGTTTTTGCTGTCCCATTTAGCTTAACTAGGTGTCCCAAATCTGCCTTAGTGGAGCACTAAACAATAATCAAATGTTTAATTATACAAGGTTTCCAAAATTTGCAATTTGGCCACCACACTTTCACTAATTATATTAGGTACCATAATTTAATTTTTTTATGACATTTTGAAAGTTTAATATCATTTATTTTTAATGGACATTTAGGTCAAAAGGAAACTCAGGATGTCAATTGACCACAATGCCCCTATTCTGGTTGCATTCCCGATTTTTCGGTAACACTGAGTTTTGTCGTTTTCTCGATTTCTCGTTTTTCTTTGTACTAATTAATTAATTTTTCTTTGATATTTCTAATGACATTTATACTTCAATAGATATTTATTTAAGTCTTAAAAATATTTTTCAGGGTTCCCCACGGTCCAAGGTTAGTCAACGATCTACGCCGCAACTTCCTAGTGCGGTCACCCATCGATATGGTTCTCAGCTCGTTTAACTTGGTTACATTTCATTACTATTATTTTTCCTTTATTTTTCTTGTATTTTCTTTTCTTGTATTTCATTATTTTATGTCTCCTTCACCCATATCTAAGTGTAGTTTTAGGCATCCTAGCTGTCCGGAAAACACTGGTCACTAGAATAGTAGAACACACTACCGAACATAGGGGTGTTACATGCATACATCAAAACCTATGTATGTATACCTATGATATACCTGGAGCTGATCTGAATGTGTCTTTAAGGAAGCTTACTCAACTGCTCTATACTCTTTTCACCTACGACAGCATACAAAGCTATCGCTGACTGGTGAACTCAGTGGTGCACAACTATAATTTAAAACATAGTACAATATACATTTACAAAATTATAACAATTAATTTAAAAGTCTTGAAATTCAATAAAATTCTAAAAGTAAAAATCTTCGTTGCTAATAATATAAATCATTAGTTATAATGACTTTGAGCAAGAAATTCAATTTATCAAATCACAACTAGACATTTAAAGTAATTCCAGCAATCATGGAAATAAAGATTAATTCCAACAAAATCAATTATGCATAAATCCCATTTGAAATCGAAATTCTTTACTATTCAAAAACCATTCTTTATCTCACTAACTATGCAAGACTAATCCGAAAGGGCCATCTCCGGGGTGATTCTAACTCCCTATGGTCGGGGCAGTTGAATCGGATTCTAACTCCCTATGGTCGGGAGGTCAAATCATCGTGCACAGTACACACCATAATAATGAAACTTCCAAAAGGGCCATAACAAAAAACTTAGATCTAACCTCTAATAAGAGGAAAATCTAAGCCTGTGCACGTACCATGGTAATCAAAACAAAGCTAACTCCATTGTCTCCTCAACAAATGAGAGAGACGAGTAATAACCTAGTCAAACATCTATAGTGAGATATAAACAATATCATGAATCTCTATCCTTTTTGTGAGCATAAATCATAATACAATTCAATTCAATGTCAATTCCAATATCCAATAATTTTTATGCTCATCACAATTCAAAACATAATTTGTATTTTTCCATGCAAATTTCCCATCACAGTTCAAAACATATTCTATCACAATTTTTCAGAACATAATTTATTCAATCCACAACAATGCTTAATACTTGTTGAAATACTATTTCACAAAGCTAAATTCATACATACTATAACAATTTCAATAATTATTGAATTAAATCCAATACTTAATAAACATAACACATAAGGAAAATACGTCATTTAGTCATATGAAATTTTCAGAATAAAATCAATTAAAAACTAGTTATGCACAAACCTCTGATGAATCGTCTCTTGGCCTTGACTTAGTGGGTCTTTTCCCTTTCCAGTGTCTTTTCTAACTGAAACACACAATTTAAAGTGTTTCAGTACTCATTTAAATTGATTCTAATAATAAGGTTCAATAATTAAATTTTATTAATACTATGCCTTTTATTAGTCAACCTATAATGTTGACCTTTAATGCACACTAGGTGAATTAGTTTTAATGTCACTAATATGTTCTATTTTTTATTTCTCATATGTTGATATATGTTGTCAATTTCATTTCAAAGCTTATTGCATTTTTATTGCAATTATTTAGATTTCATGGCCAATGTTTACTGTCTATTGGACAAGCTATAGTGTAAATTTAACATATTTCTCTTCTTTAAATTGTTTCTCATTGTGTCTTCTTTAATTTCCTTTTTGAATCACTCCATTTAGAGTTGTATAGTTCAAGTTATGGTCAATTAACCATAACTAGGTCAAATCTAAATTTTAGTTTCCTTTTTAGGCATTTTTGGTTTTGAATTTACTAATTTATTTGGACTGTTTGTAATCACATTGAGGTCTAGCATTCTCCATAAGTATTGTTACCCTATGTCTTAGGGATAACCAAAAATTTTGGTTACCATTTTTTTAAGTCTTATAGAATTCTTTATAGACAAATTGTTAACGTGGACTCAAAGGTCCTATATTGGCATGGTCCTTAATTAGGTCAATGGCTTTGACCTTAAATTCTGACCTTATACATTTATAATTTGAGAAAGTTGTCTAAAACAAAGTTTTAGCTCTCTTTCTTAGCTTTCCAGATTGGCATGGCTCATTACATTGGGAGATTTCTTGTGGGAGATATGCCTATTTGAATTTTCTGGACTTAATGGTCAATTGTACCAATTCTATATTTAGTGTGACCTAGTTCCCTTGATTTCTGTGTTTTGGTCAAATTACCAATATTGTAGATCTATGTCTTATTGAAATTTTGGGACTGATTTCATGTCATTGGAAGTTCTATGGACCAAGTTATAGTCATTTTACTATTGCTGGTCAAGTTGCACTTATATTGCAAAGTTTAGGTCATTTTTAGGTCAAAGTCAATTCGGCCAATTTTTGTAATCCAAATTTGGTTATCATTTTAACTTGGTAATAGGCAATTCTGGGCTTGGTGGTCTTCACCAAAGTTGTAGCCCTATGTCTAAGATTTCCAACGGTATAAATTTTAGGTCATTTGGACCTGTTTTGAGTAAGTTATGGCCAAAAGATTGATTACTGTTCATATGGTCAAATTCTGGGTTCACATTTTAGGCAATCCGGATTTGGTCATTCTTTTAGGTCACTTCTAGGCAGAATTTGGGCAACACTTCCACATGAAAGTTGGCTTATTTTATGTCTAGTTTTACCTCCAATTGGCCTCATACCAATTGGAGTCATAACTTTACACTTATAACCTAATTTATACACTGCCAACAATCACAACCTTCATAAGAGAATTTACACTCCCAATTTGGCAATCCTCCTTCTCCCAATACTTCAATATTCATTCTTGGCACTTCTATATTTATTCAACACAATTCCAGCAAAGTAAAGTGGGCAGAATACTCAAGTAATATAGGCTCCCATGTCTGCCTAAAATTGGGAAGTCCAATAACTCAATAATTCCATCAATTTTCATCACCAATCAACTCATCTCAAGCTA
This sequence comes from Hevea brasiliensis, assembly GCF_030052815.1. Lineage (NCBI taxonomy): Eukaryota > Viridiplantae > Streptophyta > Magnoliopsida > Malpighiales > Euphorbiaceae > Hevea > Hevea brasiliensis. Next base: position 46,597,270 of record NC_079494.1, read on the forward strand.
AACATAAACTTCACTTAAACAAGGGAAGAAAATGGGCACTTACCTCAACTTGTGCTTCACAAATCCATGGAATTTCCTCTCCTTTTTGCTGTCTTTATGTTGCCCATGGTGTGTAGACAAGATTTAGTGAAGACATTTAGGGAGAAAGTGACTTGATCATGGGTAGATTGAAGCTTCTTTCATGGCCGGCTATAGAGGAACCTTAAAGAATTTGAGAGAAATGGAATTCTGTTATGAGGTGAGGAAGATGAAGATGAGTGTGTTAGTGGGATATGCTGTCCACTTGGCCTTTTATACCTCCACTTAATCAATTAAATATTACTTAAATAATTAAGTTTCCATTATTTGCAATTTACACCCCATAATTTCCCTTAATTACATTTCATTCTAATTTCATTTTTCATGAAATTTTCAAAATTTAATACCACTTTATTTTCATGGAAATTTAGGTCAAAAGCAAACTCTAGGTGTCAAATGACCAAAATGCCCCTCTTCGGGTTGCATTTTCGATTTTTCTGTACTACCGATTAATTCTTTGACCCGCCGATTTCTTTAATTTTCGTTTTCTTTTATACTGACTTACTAATTTTTCCTTGACATTTTCACTGTCAATTTTACCTTCGTAGACCTTTAATTAGGTGCCGAAAATATTTTTCGGGGTTCCCCGCGATCTAGGGCTAGTCAACGGTCCTCGACGTAACTACCCAGTGCAGTCACCTATCGCTACGGTTTCGGCTCATTTAACTTACTTTCATTTCATCTCTTTTATTTTTTCTTAATTTTTCTTGTATTTTCTTTTTATTTATTTCATCATTTTATGCATGGTTATTATCACTGAAGTGTAGTTCCAGACATTCGGACTTGTCCTGATCGACATTAGATCACCGGAGTAGTCAAATGTACGGACTATGTAAAGTGGGGGCGTTACAGTAGAGGAGCATGATAGGCACCTGAGGATTATTTTATAGACTCTAAGGGAGAAACAACTGTATGCCAAGTTATTGAAGTGTAAATTGGTCCAATGGAACAACTTTGATGAAGAAAGTTTAGCCAAATTTTCATTGTAGAAGGGTCCAATGGAACAGTCAACATAAGAGACCAAAACTGAAATTTTCAAAATTACTCTTAATAGGCCTTGAATTGTAATTGGCAACCAATGCCAACAAAATTAAAACTCAAAATGTGGTAGAACTATGTATTTAGGAATGGTATACCTATTAATTATGAAAAAGTCAACATTTTGAATGAATAGTGAAGTGAATAGTAACCACAAATATACTAATTGCAAAGGACTCAAACCTTATAAGTTTTATTGGGTAAATTAAGTATATAAGAATTTAATTGTTGGATTATTTATTTATAAAAAAGTTGAATGGATATTGAAACACTCTAACTATGTGTTTCAGTGGGAAAGAAGCCCTCCAAGGAAGGAGGAAAAATTGGACCTAGTCAGATTAGTTAAGAGGTCTGTGCACAACAACTAACTCATTTTTTATTTTTAAATTGAATTTTGAATTGAATGACTTGTGAAATTAAATTATGGCCTTATTTATATTGAATACTTTTATTGAAAAAAATTATGTTTTGTTAGCCCAATTTTGGGCAATGATTTGAAATGAAATAAGAATGTGAATTGATGAATAGTTTTTATGCTTGGAAAATTGTTGAAATGGTTTGAAACCATAGTGTCATGACTACATGTTTGAATTCCTCACTAGCTTGCCTAGTGGGACGAATTAGATTTATATCCCCTCTCTGGCTGAAGTGTTGAGGTGTGTACCAATTGAGGACGAATTGAATGAGTACTCATACATTTATGCTGGCTAGCCTTTGCATTCCCCATTAACCTTTGGTTATTGGGACGAATTGGATATTTGTGTCATGATCAAGCTATGTGACTTTTCAAATTTTTGTTTTATGATTTGTGGAATAAAATTTGATTTATTTAAGGAATTTTCTGGCTGTAGAAATAAAGCATGATTTTCTATGTGTTAATAATTCAATTGATTTAGTTTGAGAAATTGTGATTTATTGATTGTATAAATTATTATTTCCTTAAAGTTGTGCACCACTAAGTCTTTGGCTCAGCGATAGCTTCTTATTATTGTCGTAGGTAAAGAGACAGATAAAGCAGCAAAGTAGGCTGCTGGTGACGTGAAGTAATCATTATTTTGAAGACATTATTGGGTATATAGAAAATACTCTTGTAAATATTTCTTTTAATGTATATGTATCTCTGTGTATGTACATAATGGACTTGGGCGGTTGTATAAAAAAATTTTAGAATTTTATTTTGACCAGTGTAAATATTTATAATGTAAGCCAGTTATTTCTTATTAATGAAATCCTTGAGTTTCTTTTGAATTTTTTTTTTTAAATGAATTGCTTGAAATTGTGTTGATTAAGAATGAATTGTGATGAGTTATAAATGAAGGCATGGAAGAATGGATTTGAGGGCATTAGAGCATTGAATTTTAAAATTTTCTCTAAGGTTACATGCAACATGAAAGTGTGTTGTGGTTCTATATGACTTCTAATGCCCTATTGCATGCCAAAACACACTTTTGGCACACACTAAAAGTTAATTTATTATTTAAGAATGTGAATTAACAAATTAATTCTTTAAACCCTAATTAATGGAGAATTTAATTCAAATAACCTCCAAGGCATTGAATCAAACTATCTTACTCCCTTTGGGTGCTCCTAGGACTCTAATTATTGTCCCTCTAGCTTGTCCACCACAAGCTCACCAATGGCAGCTCCAAAAGTGTCTTCAACGCCTTACCAACCTCTTAAACTTTGGGGTTTATACTTTAGTGAGGGTATAGGGATGTATGGGAGACTAGAAACACTTTCTAGCAAATTTTAATTCAAAGGAATCAAGGCTTTCCTTTTGAATCAATTGAGAAATGAAGAGGAGAGAAAAATGAAACCCTTGTTGCCCTCCAAATGGAAGAGGAGGAAGAAGATAGTCTTTCTCTTTCTTCTTCATTTATATACATAAGACAAAACTCACTTGCTTACTTGCCACATGTCATGCTAGGATTGAATCTTGCTTTTTGGAAACTTAATCACAATAAGCCACTTGTCAAAGGTAGATTCAATCTTCATTTAATCATCTCTCATGATTATAAGACAATTGTTAAGCTAGTATGGTGCCATGTGTCACCATCTCACACCACATGTCACCATGTGAAAAAACCAATTTGCTCTTATGTATATGCTTGAGTTCTCAACCCAAAAAATATTATTTCTCTTCTTCAAATTAATTTATATCAAATATAAATTAATTAATCAATTAATTAATTTCCATTAATTAATCTCATAATTAAATTCATATTTAAACACTTTAAACATAAATTTAATTTATAATATACATCCAATAACCTAGATTTGGATTCAAGTCATGCTAGAGACTTTGCAATCTTATTGCAAACCAAACCTATTTAATTAATCAATTAAATCACATTTTACTTGGTGATTAACTTGTGTAGGTGTGTGACTTACTAGGCTCATCACTTATTGGTAATGAGAAATGATATTATCTTTTAATATCATCAGAACTTTTTCTTACCATAAATGATTTCTCTAAATCATTTTAGGCATCTCATAGACCATGGTTGACACCTAGCATAGCATGCCATGGCCATCCAATCAGTAATAAGGAATACCTTAAATGAACCTTTAATCATATGTTACCATGCACTAAAATCTCTCCGTTACAAAATCCCAATTCTAGCTGGAGTCATGGTTAATGTCAAACTCTATTTGCTATGAATGTTATGTTTTCTTTTAATTCTAATTCTTGATTAATCAGACTTTTTTGTCAGAAACTCTTTTCTAATTAAGTCTATCTGTCCTGGCTAGGAACTTGAATCATCAAGAACAATTAAATGAACATAGGATTTTATCCCTATTTACTTAGGGTAACGAATCCCATCTTGATCAACACTTATCTCTACATATAAGTAGTAGGAGCTAACACATGCCCATATACCCATACACAGTACAAGTATGAAAGCGGTATCAAACTCAATGTCACACCTTATCCCTTGTAAGGCACGACATGTTCTCGTAGCATACATAATGAATTACCAAACTACACCTACCAATAACCCATTAGTTATGCTCCAAGGGATTTTAAACAAATAATAACTTTTTATCTTATCAATTCTTTTGCAAAAAACTAAATGGGAATAGTTAAAATTCAATGTAAACATTCATTGGAAATAATGATAGACTAAATATTGCAAAGGTTACATTTTCATAAGTCTCAAAATAAAATACAAATAGTTACAAACTCAAAATACTTTAGTATTGCAGTGCTTTTTACATAAATACCCACAATCAATACCAAAATGCTGCTTCCAAGTCTCTCACTCGGCAGCCTTCTCCTTTCCCTTACTTGCGATAGCATAAAGAAGCTATCGCTGAGTATATCACTCAGTGGTACACAACTAATAACTTTGAAACTTAAGGTAAAACACAATTTTGTCAAAGCATAATAAATCACATTTTTCTTAAGAATGAAAACTTAACAATAGTTCTAAGTCCATAAGAGTCATTTATTGGAATAACATTTCAAATGAGAAATCACACTTCATAAATTACAATTCACAAAGCATTAGTGTTGCCAACATCAACACATAGTTTAGGCCATGACACAAAATTTCACGATCAGTGTTGTGTTTTATACCACGACAAAGCAATCTCAACCTCATTAACTGTTATTAATGAGGGAAGGGCTAGCTAGCTAATGAGTACTCATGTAGTCTTACCCCACTAACCATTATTAATGAGAGACGTAATCAATATTAATTATCAATCCCAAGTAGCCATTACTACTGGGGAGTTCTAAAAGGGACTGTCATGCTAACTGTGATTTCAAAATAGTTTTCAAAAATTTTTCACTCAACAATCACATTTATAAACCAATAAACACATTTAAATTCATCATAATATACATATAAAGGTGGCAACACCCAAATTTCTTAAATGCAAGAGAAAAACTATATTTCAGTCAAAGTAAACTTGTTTAAAGCAAACTCATTCAAATAAATACATTCCAAATAATTTACAAGTTTAAAAATGAAGAAAAGGTTAGTTGTGCACAAACCTTTAATAATTCTCCTTCCTTGTTACCTACTTCTCCTTGTCCGTTCCAACTTCTTTTTCTACTGAAAATACACAAATAGAATACGTCAATACTAATCTCAATTGCTGCCAAGAACTCATTACATGAATGTCTAATGTATCCCAAGTTAGCTTTACAAATTTTAGAAAGTTTTGGTTTTGGACAGCTTGGTGCCCTAATCTTTGAACCCAATTTTTACCTAGTTTCAATCATAATTTGGTGAGGCGTTCTTCATGAAAATTGTTCATCTGGGTCTTAATTTTATTTTCCTTTTTGAATCGCCTAATTTGGAGCTATGTAGCTCAAGTTATGACCAAAACACGATTACTGTTTATGTTCAGTTTTAGTTCTGGCAGATTTAACGATCCAACTTCGTTTAGTAATTTGATCAAGTTAAGTCCATAATTTTGTAACACCCCTATTTGCATAGCCTGTTATATTTCACTGTTCTGGTGATCGGTGTCGGTCCGGATAATTAAGAGAAGTAGAACCACGTCTAAGACACCTAGAGAAGCGCTGAACACAAATAATTAGTAATTGTCAATTAGTTAAGTATAAATAAGAAAAACAGAAAACAAGAAGTTAAATGAGCCGAGAGTCACAGCGATGGGTGACCTTTTCGAGAACGACTGCGAGGTCGATTTAAACTCAAATTTCGAACCGTAAAGTGTGATGCTGCGGTCCTTAGGACTATTGCGAACACAGTGGAAAAGAGAAAATCACAAAAAAGAATGGTTAAGTAGGTCAAATAATTAGATTAGGGATCCGGAAGAAATATTGAATTATTTGCAAACCGGATCGAATTGGCGAGGGGCAATTTGGTCAATTGACCCCTAGAGCTGACTGTCAAATAAAATTGGAGAAAAGAAAATTTTTGGGATCGAGAATTAAATTAAAGAACTAATGGAAAAATAAATGAAAAAAAATGGAAAAAGAAAAAGTTGAAAAAAGTGAAAAAGTTTATTACATCATGCATGATGCAATAAATTTAATAATTAAAAAATTGAAATTTTTGGATAATTGTGAATTAAATTAGACTAAAAACACATAAAAGAAAAAAATAATAATAAACTCATTCTTCTTCTTGTTGCAGTCAACCTCACCCTTCTCTCTCTCTCTCACACAAAAAAACTCCATTAGAGCACTAACCAAAGCTCCATAAACCCTAAATCCCACCATAGAAATTCTACTTTCCATCATTAAATCTTGTATTTAGAACTTGATAAGGAGCTTGACAACAAAAAGAAAAAGAAAGGAAGAAGTTTTGAAGAGTGAAAAATTCTACTCACTTAAGGTTGGTGTTCTTCCTTTATTCTCTCTTTGAATTTATGTTTAAGTAGCTAAGTTACACTTGGAATTAATAAATAAGTGAATAAAATCAAGCATGGTGGACCAAATAGAAATTCAGCCAGCTAGGGTTTAGGTTTGAGGATGGATAATTTTGATACAAATTATGAATTAGTTAAGTGTGAATGAGTGTATAAATACTAAATATGCATTTAGAATTCAACAAATGAGCTAAACATGGAAGTTAGGGTTTTGGACCTAGGGCTTGGGAGACAAAATTTTGAGAATTAGTCAAATGGTGTGTTTGACCTTGTTTGAGCTGAAAAATGGTCATATGTGACCAATTGTGGTATGTTGGAAGTGTTAGAATCAAATGGAGATTCGGATTGGATTATGTAACAATTTCATATCTCAATTCATTCAAAACAATGTGCAGAAGAAAATTTAGAAAAATTGATCGGGCTCTAACCACTGGAGGAATTGTCCGCTTTGGCCGTAAACCTCACGGTTTTGTCCCATAGGTGGAATGAAGAACTTTCGAGGAGGTCACCCATCCTAAGATTTCTTTTAAGCGAGCACGCTTAACCTTGGAGTTCTTCCAACTCTCCAGGCCATTCCACCAAAAGGCACCTTTAGTGATTAGTTTCCCCATTTTATATATCATTACTTTTTGAATCGAAGACCATCTCCGTGCTTTGCCGATATGGGATTTGCCTAAGGGACCTTTCTCCCCCCCTTTCGGGACTTAGCGTCCTCGCTGAGGTTTGCCCCACCATCGCCCAAGAGAACACGCGAGCGGCTCTGATACCACTAAAACAGTCACACCTTACCCCTCTGTAAGGCATAACATGATCCCATAGAATACCTAATGAATTACCGAACTTCACCTACCGATAACTCATTAAGTACCCGACAAGGGATTTTAAAACCATTTTCTTACTTTTTGGAAGTGGTGAGCATTTTGGTATGAATTAAAAACATTTAATTGATGTTTCAAAGCTAGTAAAAATTTTTGTCCATTTTTATTTGTTCGCAAATTTTAGAAAAATTTTGGTAGAGTGCCGTCTGTATTTGGAGAAAATAGTTCTTCAAAAACCTGTAAAAATACTTCCAATAATTATTTCCACAACTCCCAACCACCAAAAGAACTCAAGTCAACATAATTCAATTTAAGTCCACAATTCAACAAAATTTGTCATCTCAAAATACTCCATAAATTCATTCACATCGCATATAATACTTCATTTACAAATATAGAACTTAATTTACAAAAAGAAAATTTAAAATATTATTATTACAATTTATTATACAATTGCTCAATTTTACATTGATACATAAGACATTACAATTAATTATAAGGTATAATTAAATGCCTGTACAAAAAGATCGACGAAGGTCTTGCCAATTCAGTAGCTCACTCTGCTGCTTTGTCCTTGCCCTTATCTGCGACAGCAAAATAAGCTATTGCTGAGTATAAAAATACTCAGTGGTGCATAATAAAAATTTGAAATGCAATACATAAAACATTCATTGACAAATCATAATTTAAATATTTCACAATTATCAAAACTCATTATAGCATAATTTTGTTCAAACAATTTAATAAACATAGTGCTGCCAATTCATACACAACTTAAGCCATGATACAAAATTTCCGATCAATGTCGCGTTGTACACCACGACAAAGCGACCTACAACCCCACTAATCAAAATCAATGAGGGAGGTGGCTAGCTAGCTAATGAGTACTCATCTGATCTACAACCTCAACTGGTAAACCAGAGAGAGGAGGCTGAAACATCAGATGTAGTAGCTGGTATTTTCTCTATCCTTGACCAAGATGCATATGTATTGTTTGATCCTGGCTCTACACATTCATATGTCAGTGCTAGTGTGATGTGTTCTACTGCTATCCAGTGTGTACAAATGGACTATTGCGAACACAGTGAAAAAGAGAAAATCACGAAAAAGGATTGTTAAGCAGGTCAAATGAATAGTAAAAGGTCCCTTAGGCAAATCCCACATCGGCAAAGCACGGAGATGGTCTTGGGTTCAAAAAGTAATGATATATAAAATGGTGGAACTAATCACTAGAGGTGCCTTTTGGTGGAATGGCCCGGAGAGTTGGAAGAACTCCAGGATTAAGCGTGCTCGCTTGAGAGAAATTCTAGGATGGGTGACCTCCTGGGAAGTTCTTCATTCCACCTATGGGACAAAACCGTGAGGTTTACGGCCAAAGTGGACAATTCCTTCAGTGGTTAGAGCCCGATCGTTATAACTTTTGTGTTGCCACTTTGTGAATGAAAATGTGACTTTGGAAATTGATTTGATTTTGCATGCAATATTTGAATAAATTGTTTTAAATTGATTTCTGATTCACACTTAGCATGATAGTGCCTTATTATTCCTCTTCCATTTATGGGGTTAAGATCGATTATTTTCCTTCCTCTCTGGTTTACCATTTGAAGTTGTAGATCAGATGAGTACTCATTAGCTAGCTAGCCACCTCCCTCATTGATTTCGATTAGTGGGGTTGTAGATTGCTTTGTCGTGGTGTACAACACAGTATTGATTGGAAATTTTGTGTCATGGCTTAATTTATGTATGAATTGGCAACACTATGTTTATTAAATTGTTTGACCAAAATTGTGCTATAATGAGTTTTGATAATTGTGAAATATTTAAATTGTGATTTGTCAATGAATATTTTATGTATTGCATTTCAAATTTTTATTGTGCACCACTGAGTATTTTTATACTCAGTGATAGCTTATTTTGCTGTCATAGATAAGGGCAAGGAAAAAGCAGTAGGGTGAGCTGCTGAATTGGCAAGGACTTCGCTGATATTTTTGTATGGGTATTTAATTATACCTTGTAGTTAATTGATGTAAATATTATAATATCTTATGTATCAATGTAAAGCTGAGCAGTTGTATAATAAATTGTAATAATGTTATGATGGATTTTCTTTTTATAAATTAAGATCTGTATTTGTAAATTAAGTACTATATGTAATGTGAATGAATTTCTGAAGTATTTTGAGATGACAAATTTTTGGTTGAGTTGTGGAATTGAATTAAATTGTGTTGACTTGAGTTCATTTGGGTTGGGAGTTATGAAAATAATTATTGGAAGTGTTTTTATAGGTTTTTGAAGAACTATTTTCTCAAAATACAGACGACACTCTGCTGAAATTTTTCCAAAATTTGCGGACAAATAAAAATGGACAAAAATTTTTACTAGTTTTGAAACTTCAATTAAATGTTTTTAGTTCCTACCAAAATGCTCACCACTTTCAAAAAGTAAGAAAATGGTTTTAAAATCCCTTGTAGGATACTTAATGAGTTATCAGTAGGTGAAGTTCGGTAGTTCATTAGGTATTCTACGGGATCATATTATGCTTAACAGAGGGGTAAGATGTGACATGTTTTATTGGTATGAGAGCATGGTTTTGCAATGAATTTTGACTATGTATGTGAATATTTCTTTGATAAGTACAACTGCTCAAGTATCTTTAATTGATACATATGATATATTTACATCATAAATATGCACTAACGGAGGTCAACCTCCTTGTGTTTAATCTCAGGAAGTAAAAATTTTTGAGAAATGGAATGGAAGAGGGAGATCCTTCCGTGGAGCAATCTATCGAGGATGAGGTCCAAGGGGAAGCCTCAGCACTCTATAACGTGAGTGGGTCAGCCACTCCTGCTCCTACTCCAGCATCGCAGTTTCCTACTCAGTTTGCACAGTAGATGGCTGCGTTTTTCCAACAAATGGCAGGAAATGTGCCACCTCAAGCTCAGATGCAAGCACCTGCAGCACAACCACAACCCTCAGCTCAGCAATATGAAAAATTAATGAAATATGGGGCCACTGAGTTTAAGGGCACTGTGGATCCACTGGAGGCAGAACAGTGGTTAGAGAGAATGGAATGGGTTTTCAGAAAGTTGCAGTGTGTAAAAGAGCTGAAGTTCGAGTACTCTATTTCTCTATTGCAAGGGGATGCATATGAATGGTGGAAGACCATCCCCCATAGCCTAGTTGAGCCACCTGTGCTGACATGGACAGACTTCCTGAGGGAATTCAGGCAGAAGTGGGTCCCTAATGCTTATGTGGATATGAAGTTACAAGAATTCTTGAGCTTGAAGCAAGGAGACAGAATAATAGCAGAGTATGAGCAGGACTTTTCAAGGCTAATTCATTATGCTAGAAGCTTAATCTCCACCCCCAGAGACAGATGTAAGAGGTTTGAGGCTGGGTTGAGGCCTAGCTTAAGAATGCAAGTTGTGGGATTTAGATACCAGAATTTTTTTAAGTTGATTTCACAAGCCCTGGAATTGGAAAAGATAGAATCAGAAGGGGTAGTAAAGAAGGGTACACAAGAGAAAGAGAAGACTGAAAAGGCTACGAGCTAGGCTACTAGTTCTGGGAAGAGGAAACAGTTTGGGGAATCCAGCTCTCGCAGATCTGGCAGAGGCAGATACTCTAGCCAAAGACCACCCTGGTCTAGTCAATAGACCCAATAGGCATCTCGAGGAGCTTTATCAGTCCGGCAGTGTGAGACTTATGGTAGAACACACGATGGGGTGTGTTTCAAGGCCACTGGTGCGTGTTTTAACTGTGGAGGGAGCGAACATTTTGCTAAGGATTGTACTAGTCCGCGCTAATCTGGATCTTCTGCTACATCTGAGGGATCAACCCAAGTCTCTGCACCTAGAGGGTCATAGCCAGCTGGTCGAGGCAGAGGCAGAGGTAGGGGTCCTGGTAGCACTCATGGAAGTCAGAGTACTGTTAACCAACTAGAACCAAGTGGTGCACCAGCTAGAGTCTATACCATGAAATAGAGAGAGGAGGCTGAAACATCAGATGTAGTAGCTAGTATTTTCTCTATCCTTGACAAAGATGCATATGTGTTGTTTGATCTTGGCTCCACACATTCATATGTCAGTGCTAGGGTGATGTGTTCTACTGCTATCCAGCGTGTACAAATGGATTATGATGTGTTAGTAACTAGTCCATTAGGTCAGGAGGTTAGGGTCAACAGAATCTATAGAGACTATCCTTTGGTGATCCAAGGACATGTTTTTCTATCAGATTTGATTGAAATGCCCTTCAGAGATTATGATATTATCTTGGGCATGGATTGGTTAGCCAGGCATCATACAATGATTGACTGTAGACTGAAGACAGTCACTTTTGGTCTCCCTTAGTATAGTGATGTAGTAATACATGGGGAGAGGCAGTTATTGCCGTCAAACATCATTTCAGCTGCACTAGCTAGAAAAATGATTACAAAGGGGTGTGAGGCGTACTTGGCACATGTAATAGACACCCAAGTGGGTAGTCCAGCATTGAGGGACATTCCCACAGTATGTGACTTTCCGGATATGTTCCCTGATGAATTGCCAGGATTACCTCCAGAAAGAGAGGTGCAGTTTGAGATTGATGTTATGCCTGGTGTAGACCCAATCTCCTTAACACTATATAGAATGGCACCAGCAGAATTAAAAGAATTAAAAGTGCAGTTGCAAGAGCTGCTTGACAAGAGCTTCATCTGCCCTAGTGTGTCACCTTGGGGAGTGCCAGTGTTGTTTGTAAAGAAAAAGGATGGCACTCTCCGGTTATGCATTGACTATTGGCAGTTGAATAAGGTGACAATAAAGAATATATACCCATTACCCCGCATTGATGACTTGTTTGATTAGTTGAGGGGTGCAGCTGTGTTCTCCAAAATTGACCTGAGATCAGGTTATTATCAGCTAAAAATACAAGAGCAAAGTATTTCTAAAACTGCCTTTAGAACCCGCTATGGCCATTATGAGTTCCTGGTTATGCCATTCATGTTAACTAATGCTCTGGCTGCTTTTATGGATCTGATGAACACTATCTTCATACCATACCTCGATCAGTTTTTAGTGGTGTTCATGATGATATATTGGTTTATTCGAGGAGTGCAAAGGAGCATGATAGACACCTGCGCATTGTACTGCAGACTTTAAGAGAGAAACAACTATATGCAAAACTATTAAAATGTGAATTTTGGTTGAAGGAGATATCCTTTTTGGGGCATATAGTATCAGCAGAAGGTATTAAGGTAGATCCCAGCAAGATAGAAGCTGTCCTTAATTGGAAGCTACCCAGAAATATCATAGAGATTCACAGTTTCCTAGGGTTAGCTGGATACTACCGCCGTTTTGTGAAAGGGTTCTCCATGTTGGTATCTCCACTGACCAAGCTGCTTAGGAAAGATGTGAAATTTCAATGGATGAATAAATACCAGCAGAGTTTTGATGAATTAAAGAGGTGTTTGACTGAGGCTTCAGTCCTGACTTTACCTATACCGGGTAAAGAATATGCAGTTTATAGTGATGCTTCTCACAATGGGTTAGGTTGTGTATTGATGCAAGATTGGAATGTTATTGCTTATGCATCACGCCAACTAAAACCGCATGAGAGGAACTATCTGACACATGATTTGGAGCTCGCAGCTATAGAATTTTCTCTTAAGATTTGGAGATACTATTTGTATGGGGAAAAGTGCTACATCTACACAGATCATAAGAGTTTGAAGTATTTGGGCACCCAGAAAGAGTTGAATTTGAAACAGAGGAGATGGTTAGAGTTGATAAAAGACTATGATTGTCTGATAGACTATCAGCTAGGGAAAGCTAATGTTGTGGCTGACGCCTTAAGTTGCAAGACTATGGCAAGTCTACGGGTTACTCTTTTGTCTATGGTACATGAGCTGAGATCATTACATGCCAGCTTAGAGATTAATGATGAGGGGCAGACAGTAGTTACATGGCATGTACAGCCAGTGTTGATTGATCAGATTAGAATGGCTGCTCAGAATTATCACAAGTATCAGAAGCTATTAGAAGAAGTCCGGCAGGGCAAGAAACCAAAATTCTCAGTAAGAGATGATGGTCTATTGCTACACCAGGACAGAATGTGCGTTCCTAATGATGTTGATTTGAGGCAGATCATTTTGAAGGAAGCACATGAGTCTCCTTTTGCTATGCACCCTGGTTGTACAAAAATGTATAGAGAGCTAAAGGAGCATTACTAGTGGATGGGTATAAAAAGAGATGTGGCAGAGTTTATTTCCAAATGCCTAACTTGTCAGCAAGTGAAGGCAGAGCATCAAGTATCCGCTAGGTTGTTACATCCACTACCAGTACCGGAATGGAAATGGGAGAGAATAACGATGGATTTTGTGATGGGACTTCCGAGGACACAGAAGAGTCATGATGCAGTATGGGTCATTATTGACAGACTGACTAAGTCTGCTCATTTTCTGCCAGTTCGGATGGACTACAGTTTAGAAAGATTGGCCAAGTTGTACATTGATGAGATATTAAGACTACATGGAGTGCCGTATCCATCGTATCTGACTGAGATCCTAGGTTCACTTCTAGATTCTGGGGTAGTCTTCAAAGAGCCCTAGGAACTAGATTGAACTTCAATACGACATTCCACCCACAGACAGATGGCCAATCTGAGAGGATAATTTAGATCTTGGAGGACATGCTACAGGCTTGTGTGATTGAATTTGAAGGCAGTTGGGACACACACTTGCCTTTGATTGAGTTTGGTTACAACAACAGCTACCAATCAAGCATTCAGATGCCTCCATATGAAGCTTTATATGGCAGAAAGTGCAGAACTCCCCTGTGTTGGGATGAAGTAGGTGAAGGGAAAATAATTGAGCCCGAAATTGTTCAACAGACGGAGGAGAAGATCAGGGTGATCAAAGATTAACTTAAGACTGCATCAGACTGTCAGAAGTCCTATATTGATTTAAAGAGAAGGGATATTGAGTATATAGTGGATGAGAAAGTATTCCTCAAGGTTTCCACTTGGAAGAAAATTATGAGATTTGGCAGAAAGGGAAAACTGATTCCTCATTTCATCGGGCCATATGAGGTTCTGGAAAGAGTGGGTCATTTGGCATATCGTCTGGTACTACCTCCAGAGTTGAAGAAGATACATAATGTCTTCCATGTGTCCATGTTGAAGAGGTATCGATCAGACTCATCTCATGTACTACTAGTGGAAGAAATCGAAGTGAATCTAGACCTCACATATGAAGAAGAACCCATAGAGATTCTGGCTTATGAGGTGAAATAGCTACGAAACAAGCAGATACCGTTGGTAAAAGTGCTGTGGAACTATCATTCGAGCTAAGAAGCTACTTGGGAACGAGAGGAGGATATGAGGAGACAACACCTATAGCTATTCAGAAATTGATGCCAGGTAAAATTTCGAAACGAAATTTATTTTAAAGGTAGGAGAATTGTAACACCCCTATTTGCATAGCCTAGTATATTTCACTGTTCCCGTGATCGATGTCGGTCTGGATAATTAAGAGAAGTGGAACCACGTCTAAGACACCTAGAGAAGCCCTGAACACAAATAATTAGTAATTGTCAATTAGTTAAGTATAAATAAGAAAAACAGAACATGAGAAGTTAAATGAGCCGAGAGTCACAGCGATGGGTGACCTTCTCGGAACGACTACGAGGTCGATTTAAACTCAAATTTTGAACTGTAAAATGTGACACTGCGGTCCTTAGGACTATTGCGAACACAATGGAAAAGAGAAAATCACAAAAAAGAATGGTTAAGCAGGTCAAATAATTAGGTCAGGAATCCAGAAGAAATATTGAATTATTTGCAAACTGGATCGAATTTGCGAGAGGCAATTTGGTCAATTGACCCCTAGAGCTGACTCCTGACCTGACTGTCAAATAAAATCGGAGAAAAGAAAATTTTCGGAATCGGAAATTAAATTAAAGAACCAATGGAAAAATAAATGAAAAAAAAAGGAAAAAGAAAAAGTTGAAAAAGTGAAAAAGTTTATTACATCATGCATGACATTATGCATGATGCAATAAATTTAATAATAAAAAAATTGAAATTTTTGGGTAATTGTGAATTAAATTAGACTAAAAACACATAAAAGAAAAAAAAATAATGAACTCATTCTTCTTCTTGTTGCCGTCAACCTCACCCTTCTCTCTCTCTCTCACACACAAAAAAACTGCATTAGAGCACTAACCAAAGCTCTATAAACCCTAAATCCCACCATAAAAATTCTACTTTCCATCATCAAATCTTGTATTTAGAACTTGATAAGGAGCTTGACAACAAAAAGAAAAAGAAAGGAAGAAGTTTTGAAGAGTGAAAAACTCTACTCACTTAAGGTTGGTGTTCTTCCTTCATTCTCTCTTTGAATTTATGTTTAAGTAGCTAAGTTACACTTGGAATTAACAAATAAGTGAATAAAATCAAGCATGGTGGACCAAATAGAAATTCAGCCAGCTAGGGTTTAGGTTTGAGGATGGATAATTTTGATACAAATTATGAATTAGTTAAGTGTGAATGAGTGTATAAATACTAAATATGCATTTGGAATTCAATAAATGAGCTAAACATGAAAGTTAGGGTTTGGGAGATAAAATTTTAAAAATTGGTCAAATGGTGTGTTTGACCTTGTTTGAGTTGAAGAATGGTCATATGTGACCAATTGTGTGAAGGAGTGGAAATATGAAAAACATAAGTTTATACCATTGAATTCAAAAATTTTCACTTAGGGTCACATGCATCATGCAAGATTTATTTTTATCTATTTGATTTCAATGATAAACAACATATTAAAACTCTTTTAATTTGTTTTTGGATCTTTATTTTCCATTTAAAATTTTAGAATTAATCAGATTAATTTTAGAACCCTAGATTAAATCAAGAACAAATACACTAACCTCTTGATGCACTACAGCATATTTGTACCTTTGGGATGCGTCTTTAGGACACCAGACATTGTCCCTCTAGCTTGTCCACACCAAGATCACCTATGGCAGCCCTTGAACAGCTTCTAAAGCTTTTTCTATTAATTAGAAAATTAAGTTTTTCCTTTTGAGAGATTAAAGATGTAAACAGAATACTAGAAACGATTTCTAGTATTTTTAATTCAAGAGATTGTTTAATCTCTTGGAATAGATGAGAGATGAAGAAGATGAGAAAGAAGAGGAGCCTTTGGGTGGTGGCACAAAGAGGAGCAGTAGCTGGTTGTATTTTTTCTTTTCATAACAACACTTATATAGCTAGGTCACCAATTAAAACCCTTGCCACATGTCACCTTCTGATTGGTTCTAGGTTTAATTGACCCAATCACATTGTGCCAAGTGTCAAACCTTTATTTAATCTTAATTTTAATCATCTTACATGATTGGAAAACATTTGGCAAGCTTATGTGTAATGCCATATGTCACCATCTCATGGTGCCACATGTCACCCTGTGAAAATGACCAAAATGCCCCTGTGTCTTAATTTTGAGTTCTCAACCCAAAATAATTATTCTCTTCTTCTAACCAATTTATATCAAATATAAATTAATTAATTAATCTTTATTAATTAATTTCTCATTAATTAAATTCATATTTAAACACTTTAAATATAAATTGAACTTATACTATACATCTAATAATCTAGATTTGGTTTCAAGCCATGCTAGGGACTATGCAATCTACTTGCAAACCAAACCTAATTAATTAATTAATTAAATCATATTTAATTTAGTGATTACTTGTGTATGTGTGTGACTTACTAGGCTCATCACTAATTGGCAATGAGACATGATATTAACTCTTAATATCATCAGAACTCTTTCTTACCATAAATGATTTGTAACACCCCTATTTGTATAGCCTGGTATATATTTTACTATTCCAGTGACTGGTGTCGGTCCGAATAATTAAGGGGATTAGAACCACACTTAAGACAACTAGATAAGCCCTGAACACAAATAATTAGTAATTGCCAATTAGTTAAGTATAAATAAGAAATACAGACATAAGAAGTTAAATGAGCCTAGAGTCACAGCGATGGGTGACCTTCTCGGGAAGGATTGCGAAGTCGATTTAAACTCAAATTTCGAACCGTAAAATGTGACGCCGCGGTCCTTAAGACTATTGTGAACACAGTGGAAAAGAGAAAATCACAAAAAAGAATTGTTAAGCCAGTCAAATAATTAGGTTAGGGAACCAAAAGAAATATTGAATTATTTGCAAACCGGGGTAAACCGGCGAGGGGCAATTTGGTCAATTGACCCCGGAGTTGACTCCTGACCTAACTGTCAAATAAAATCAGAGAAAATAAAATTTTGGGATCAAAAATTAAATTAAAGAACTAAGGAAGAATAAAAAAAAAAAAGAAAAAAAAAGTTAATTACATCACTTTTATGACATCAAAATGATGTCAAAATTAATTTTTAAATTCCCCCAAGTTTTGACCCATTCAAATATATAAAGTAAGACCTAAAATACATAAAATTAAAATAAAAAAAAAGAAAAAAATTTCATTTTCTGCTCCCAACCAGTTCGGCAGCCATCTCCCCCTAAGCTTCACCATTGTTTTCTTCCATGAAAGCTTGGGTTCAAGCTTGTAAAAACCCATTTAACCCTACCTTGCCCCAAATTCTTCCATAAAAACTTGTTTACCTCACTTAAGAAGAAGATTGATCACAAAAGAAAGAGGAAAAGAAGAAGGAAATTGAAGATTTAGCATCCAAGTTGAGGTTAGTGATTTAAGTTGCAAAATTTAGTTTATTAGTTGTGTTTATAGCTTAACTAACTTAGAAATAAACTTAAAATGAAATGAAATTAATTGTTGAAGGACTAATCATGGATTTTGGTCAGCTAGGTTTTGCTATGATAATGCATGAATTTGATTGGATTAAAAGTGTAGGCAAGCTTGTATGAATGTGGAAGTGAGATTGATATGCTTAGATTTGGTTAAATGTAACTACTAGTGTGGTTGGGGTTTGGCACTTAGGGTTTAGGAGTAAAAAATGTGAGAAATTGTGAAATGATGTGTTTGACCTAGTTTGAGGTGAGAAATGGTCATTTGTGACCAAATAAAGTGTGTTGGAAGTGTTGGAATTGAGTTTAAATTTGGATTGAATGTGGTCATGCTGCAGGCAGCAGGACCAAGGTCCCTTTGAGGGACCAAAAATGAAAATTTACAAGTCCAATTGGTATGAGACCAATTGGGAATGAAAATAGACACAAAATGACACAATTTTCATTTAGGAATCATGCCCAAAAAGTGACCAAAACCTAGTGAACAAATTGACCAAATCGGGATTTTCTCAGTCTGACCTGTACAAAAATGACCAAATGAACAGTATTTGTTCATTTGGCCATAACTTGGGCTAGGAAGGTCTAAATGACCTGAAGTTTTACCAGTGGATATTTGAGATATAGACCTAAAACTTTCATGAAGAACACAAACCCAAATTATGCCATTAACCAAGTCATTTGGCCACCCAAATTTGGTGACCTAAAACTGCCAGAACTAGAATTTGCCCAGAAATCTAGGTTAAGTCCAATCCGACAGCCATGGTTTCAATGGCTATAACTTAAGCTACAAAACTCCAATTGGAGTGATCCATGAAGGAGAATAAATTTAAGACAATAGGGAACATTTTCTATGAAGGAAGTTTTGCCAAATTCTAACCGAAAAATGAACAATGGAACAGTGCAACTTAATACACCAAAACTGAAAATTTGCAAATTTGCGTAAAAGACTTAGAATTTGAGTAAACAACCAAAACCAACAAATTTAGTGACCAAAATGTGGTATGTGGGTGAAGTTGGAATTCCCATACCTATTAAGCCTTAGAAAGTCAACAAATTGACTTGAATAGTGTAGTGAATAGTAACCCCAAAACACAAAATTTAAAGAACGTCGAGTTTAGCACATTAGAGCTAGGTAAAAGTGTAATTAAATTTATTTTTGGATTTATGCTAAGTTATGGTACTGAAACACTGTGAAACTGTGTGTTTCAGTTGAAAAGAACACCGAGAAAGAACCCGAGGAATCGAGTCAAGGCCAAAAGGCGACTCGTTTAAGGTTTGTGCACAACGTATAAATTCTATAAATTATCTTCTGCATATTGTTTTGAATAATTTGAAATATTGAATTGTGACATTATTATGATGAAGTATTTATGATACTTTTGATTTAAATTGTTCGAAGTTATTTGTGTATATTTGAGATGGCATAAATGTTTAGTAAATTGTTAAGATAAGTTTTGAAACCACAGTGTCATGACCATATATTTGAACACCTCACTAGCATGACTAGTGAGGGTAATCAGTTTCGAATTTTGATTCCTTCTCTGGCTGAAATGTTGAGGTGTGTGCCAGTAGAAGAAAAAATTGAATGGATATCCATATAATTGAGCTAGCTAGCCTTGTGATGTGACTTCTCCTTAGCCCCTGGCTATTGAGATTATATTTGTTTCGAATGGCATGATATAACTGTGGGTTTTATGAAATTAGTTTTGACACTTCAAAGTGAAATTGTTTGGATTAAAATCTCATAATTCATGTTTCGTGTTTAACTCTTATGCTCACTCAAATTTTTCAATAAATGTGATTTAAATTCTACATAAAGATTAATTTAGTATGTTGTGCACCACTGAGTCCTAGTACTCAGCGATGGCTGTTATTACTGTCGCAGATATAGAGACTAGAAGAGCAGCAGAGTGAGCTGCTGAAGACAGAGGAACTACCTGCTTTGAAGCTATCGGGTATAATTTATACCCTAACTGTAAATATTTATTTGATGTATGTAATGCACGTAAATGTATGGACATGTAAAATTGGTCTTGAGCAGCTTGTACAAAGTTTGTATAAAGTTTTTACTAAATTTTAGTTTGGATTTTCCTAATGTAAATTTTTAGTATGATGTATATATAAATTATTTATCTTTAATGAAATATGAATGAATGAAATTGATTGATAGTATCTTGATGATTATTGAATTTTTGGAAATTGAGAAATAAGGATTGTTGAATTTTGAAACTTGAGAAATTGGTTGGGATTGTTGTGGAATTGTTGAAATTGTTGAGATAAATTATTAGAAGTGCTTTTTACAAGTATTTGAAGAACTGTTTTCTCAAAAAACAGAAGGCACTCTGCCAAAATTTTTATAAAATTTACGGAAAATAAAATGGGCCAAAAATTTTAACTAGTTTTCAACTTCGAATAATTGATTTTAATACTTATTAGAAAATGCTCACCACTTATAAAAGAAAGAAAATTATTTAAAATCCCTTGTAGGGTACTTAATGAGTTATCGGTAGGTGAAGTTCGGTAGTTCATTAGGTATTCTACGGGATCATGTTATGCCTTACAGAGAGGTAAGGTGTGATATGATTTCTCTAAATCATTTTATGCACCTCATAGACCATGGTTAACACCTAGCATAGCATGCCATGGCCACCCAATTAGTAATAAGGTTTACCTTAAATGAACCTATAATCATATGTTACCATGCACTAGAATCTCTCTGTTACAAAATCCCAATTCAAGCAAGAGTCATGATTTATGTCAAACCCTATTTGTTATGAATATTATGCTCTCTTTTAATTCCAGTTCTTGATTAAAAAGATTTTCTTATCAGAAACTCTTTTCTAATTAAATCTATCTGTTCTAGCCAGAAACTTGAAACATAAAAAACAATTAAATGAACATAGGATTTTATCCCTATTTACTTAGAGGAACAGATTCCATCTTGATCAACACCTACCTCCATATATAACTAGTAGGAGCCAACACATGCCCATATACCCATACACAGTATAAATATGAAAGCAGTATCAAACTCAAACCACCTATATACAAGATAACTGTGCTATCTCAGGTCTAAAGATTATATGCACTAATATGATTTATGACAATACATTGATAAGAGTAAACTCCATGTGCTTATCATAAGCGTCACTGGTTCGGCCTACTTATCATGTATAAGTGCCTATCATGTTTGTCATATGGCATGAGACTCACCATTCCATCTTATTTATATCTCATATAAATAACTTTGGAACAAACATGAATACAATCTTTTTGGATAAGTCATGTCCTTATTGTGAAGTATCCTCGATTGTGAACCTATTTATGATACTTTGTGCTAGAAATATTGTCACTCATATTCTTAACAACTTAAGAATAATATTTCTAACAAAATATCAATGGACCTTTTCTATTACATATAAATATATTATGTAAACGGAAAAGTGAAAATGCCTTTTATTAATAAAAGATGTACAAGATACATACTAAATGATATGCTCTAGGGCATATTACTAACAATCTCCCACTAGCACTAGAGCCATGCATTACAATATCTTAGACCCATCTTCTCAAGATGTCTGTCTAGCTGAGTCTGTGACATGGACTTAGTGAATGGATCAGCTGGATTTTCAGCTGATGCTATTTTCTGCATGGCTACATCGCCTTGCCCAACTATTTCTCTGATAATGTGGTAGCGCCTTTCTATGTGTTTGGATTTCTGGTGAGACCTAGGTTCCTTAGCCTGTATGACTGCTCCATTGTTGTCACAGTGTAGTGGAACTGCTGACTCAATGGAAGGAACTATTGTAAGTTCTGTCATGAACTTCTTTATCCAAACAGCTTCTTTTGCAGCATCTAATGCAGCAATATACTTAGCTTCGGTAGTGGAATCTGCAGTCGTACTCTGTTTGGAACTCTTCCACCTGACTGCACCTTCATAACAAATGAACACATATCCAGAGGTAGACTTTCTATCATCGATATTTGATTGAAAATCAAAATCAGTATAACCATCCAATTGCAAGTCTCTACCTCCATAAATCAAGAATAAATCCTTAGTTCTTCTTAAGTATTTAAGGATATTCTTGACAGCTATCCAGTGTTCCAAACCTGGATTGGATTGATACCTGCTAGTCAAACTAACAACATATGCGATATCCGGCCTAGTACACAACATTCTATACATTAAACTTTCAATAGCCGAAGCATATGGAATCTTGGCCATTTTATCTCTTTCTTCAGGTGTCTTTGGAGACATCTCTTTAGAAAGGTGGATACCATGTCTCACTAGCAATAATCCTCTCTTGGAATCAAGCATGTTAAACCTCTTTAACATCTTTTCCAAGTATAAACTTTGGGATAAACCAATTATTCTTTTCGCTCTATCTCTATAGATGCGAATCCCAAGAATATAGGTTGCCTCCCCTAAGTCTTTCATGGAGAATGTATTTGAGAACTATACCTTTACAGTTGTCAACATACCTGTGTCATTACCCATCAACAGTATGTCATCCACATATAAAACAAGGAAAGTGAAAGCATTGTCACTAACCTTCTTATATACACATGGCTCA
This sequence comes from Hevea brasiliensis, assembly GCF_030052815.1. Classification (NCBI taxonomy): domain Eukaryota; kingdom Viridiplantae; phylum Streptophyta; class Magnoliopsida; order Malpighiales; family Euphorbiaceae; genus Hevea; species Hevea brasiliensis. The sequence continues at coordinate 46,619,908 of NC_079494.1, forward strand.
TCTTCATTTTTGATAAAACCAAATGATTTAATGGCTTCATCAAAACGGATGTTCCAACTCCTCGAAGCTTGTTTTAACCCATAAATGTATTGCTTTAGCTTGCATACCTTGGAACCATCTTGGGATTCAAAACCCCTAGGTTGTTCCATGAAAATGCTTTCTTCAATGTATCCATTGAGAAAAGCTGTTTTGACATTCATCTGCCAAATCTCATAATCATAGTATGCAGCAATTGCTAATAGAATCCTAATTGATTTAAGCATGGCAACAGGCGAGAAAGTCTCCTCATAGTCGATTCCTTGCCTTTGGTGAAACCCTTTCGCTACTAGCCTTGCCTTATAGGTCTCTACCTTTTCATCAGAATCAATTTTCTTCTTGAAAACCCATTTGTTCTCTATAGGTACAATACCTTTAGGTGGGTCAACAAGATCCCAAACTTGATTCTTATACATGGAATCAATCTCGGATTTCATAGCATCAATCCATTTTGAAGAGTCTATATCTGATATAGCTTCTTCATAGGTGAGTGGATCATCTCCATGATCTACTTCTTCATAAGTGGACAACTCTTATTCTTCTTCATGAAGAAAACCATATCTCACTGGTGGGTGAGATACCCTGTTTGTTCTACGAAGAATAGCTATAGATGTTTCATCAATGGGTGTAGGTTGACTAGATGGATCTATATCCATCTGATCTGTTGATTGGTAAGAATTCTCCAATTCTAACTCTATTTGCCTTCCTTTGCCTCCTTGAACAAACTGTTATTTAAGAAATGTGGCATCTCTACTCACCATAACCTTTTGTGATGTAGGCAAATAAAAATAATATCCAAAACTATCTTTTTGATATCTAACAAATCGACCATTTTTTGATCTGTTTTCCAATTTATCAGTGTTCAGCTTTTTTATTTAAGCTGGACAATGCCAAATCTTAACATGCTTAAGAATTGGTTTTCTTCCATGTCATATCTCATAAGGTGTGAAAGAAACTGATTTTGATGGAATCCTATTCAGAACATACAAAGCTGATTCTAATGCAAATCCCCAAAAGGAGATTGGCATATCAGTATAGCTCACATATTACGTACCATATCCAATAGGGTATGATTTCTCCTTTCAGATACACCATTCAATTATGGTGTTCCTGGAGGAGTTAGCTGGGAAACAATGCCTTGCTCTCTCAAGTATTTATCAAATTTAGTACTCAAATATTCACCACCATGATCTGATCAAAGAGCTTTAATACTCTTTCCTGTTTGATTTTCTACTTCAGATTTAAATTCTTTGAACTTTTCAAAGGATTCATATTTGTATTTCATCAAATACAAATACCCAAACCTTGATTTATCATCAGTAAAGGTAATAAAGTAATGAAAACCGCCTCTAGCCATTTCTTTAAATGGACCACATACATCACTATGTATTAGCTCCAAAATATTTTTAGCCCTTAGCCCTTGTCCAACAAAGGGTGATCTAGTCATTTTTCCCTGAAGGTAAGATTCACAAATTAGGGTAGGCTCAGAGCCCAATGAGGATAGAATCCCCATTTTCTCCAGTTTTGCAATCCTATCTTCTGCAGCATGACATAACCTTAAGTGCCAAATATATTTTGAACTTGAGTTGGTTTTCACTATGGCATTGCATTCATTTAGATCACTTGCATTCATTTTGTGTTTGTCATTATTATCCAAATAATAAAGACCATCATTCATATAACCCAAACTAACATATTTATTTCCAAAATAAATATTGCAAACATCATCTATGAACTAAAATTCATAGCCATTTCTAGTCAAACTAGATATAGAAATGATGTTCTTAAAAGCATAAGGTATATATAAAATATTATCCAAACATAAAACATGTCCAAACATGTAAAAAGATTTAGATCCTATGGCTAAAGCTTCAATAGTTGAGCCATTGCCAATCCGAAGTCTAACATCTTGAGAACGCAAGCTGCTACTATTTGCTAGTTCCTGCATATCATAAGAAATGTGAGAACTGGCACCAATATCTAAAACCCAAGCTATAGATAAACTATGAGTATCATCAGAATCTAAATAACAAGATATGGATATACCTTCTGAAGGTCTATCCTTCTTGTCCTTCAGAGAAGCAAGATACTCTGGGCAGTTCCTTTTCTAGTGCCCATCCTTCTGGCAGTGAAAACACTTTCCTTTGCCTCCATCAGCTTTAGTCTTCCCTTTCTATTTAATTATTTTTTTGGAAGGACCAGGAATCTGAGGTTTCTTTTTTTTTATTGCCCTTCTTCTTATTGGACTTTCCAGTAGAAGAAGATGCAATCAAAGCTTTCTCTTTTCCTTTATTGCTTGGCATATTCTTTTGGGCAATACCAGCATGTTGAGTAAACCAGCTAAGGTGCATTCCTGTTTAGTCATATGGAAATTTGTCACAAAATTCCCAAAAGACTCAGGAAGGGACTGAAAGATCAAATCAGTCTGTAGTTGGAAATCCATGTTGAAGTCAAGATGTTCCAACTGCTCAATCAGCTGAATCATCTTGTGGACATGATCCCCAACATTCTGTCCCTCAGACATCCTCATGCGGAACAGCTGTCTAGATATCTCATACCTAGCATTCCTGCTGTGCTCACCATACAACTCTTGTAGGTGAAGGAGGATCTTACTCGCACTTTGCATGTTTTTATGCTGCTTCTGTAGCTCATTACTCATAGAAGCAAGCATGTAACACTTAGCTCTCATATCATGCTCCTTCCACTTGTCCAAAGTTTCATGTTCCTCTGGAGAAGCCTCTGGAGGTATGAGACCAGGAACATTTGAGTCTAAAACATATCCTATATGTTCAAGGTTCAGGACAAGTTTCAAATTTCTTAGCCAATCAGACAGATTAGGTCCTGTCAACCTATTGCGATCAAGTATGCTTGCAAGGATATTGGATGGTGGTGGTTGTAACACCCCTATGTTTGGTAGTGCGTTTTACTATTCCAGTGACCAGTGTCTGTCTGGACAGCTAGAATGCCTAAAACTACATTTAAAAGTTAGTGAGGAGACATAGAATAATGAAATACAAGAAAAGAAAATACAAGAAAAATAAAGGAAAAATAATAACAATGAAATGTAACCAAGTTAAACGAGCCGAAAACCATAGCGATGGGTAACCGCACTGGGAAGTTGTGGTGTGGATTGTTGACTAGCCCTGGACCGCGGGGAACCCTGGAAAATATTTTGAAGACTTAAATAAACATCTATTGAAGTATAAATGTCATTAGAAATATCAAAGAAAAAAATTAATTAATTAGTACAAAGAAAAATGAGAAATAAAACGACAAAACTCGGTGTTACCAAAAAATTGGGAATGCAACCTGAATAGGGGCACTGTAGTCATTTGACATCCTGAGATGCCTTTTGACCTAAATGTCCATTAAAAATAAATGATATTACACTTGGAAAATGTCATGAAAAATTAAAATAAGATATATTATGTAAATAGTAAAAGTGTGGTGTCCAAATTGCAAAAATTGGAAACTAAATAAATAACCATTAAAACTTTTAATAGTGCTCCACTAACTTCAGTATTTGGACACCTAAAGGGACACTTGGGAGGTTCAGAACCCATCTTCAACCTCACTTTGCAAAACCAGCCAAACCAAACCTTGGGAGAAAACTCCATGGCCGTCCACACTCTAAGCTCAAGTTCACCATGTTCTAGCCACTTTTTCCACTAGGTTCCTTCATTAACTTTGCTCCTCACCTTGCAAGGAAGAGTTTGATAGCAATTTTAAGAAGTTTAGTGAGGTTTTGATCAAGCTTCAAAAGTGGTAAGTGAGTGTTTTTAATTATTGTTTCATTAAAAGTGTAACCAAGGTTGTGGATAGTTGATTTATGGAAGAATTTTTGATGTTGATGATTGAATGGTGATACACCATTTTGGCAGCCATGGAAACTCACTATTGTAGCTTGTTTTTACTTTTTTATGGTTGTTTAAGATGTTGGTATAAGTGTTTATGTATATAGAAATAATTTGGATAATGTATACTAAGTGTCTGTGTGATAGTGCACTTGGTTTTGGAAGCTTTGAAGCTAATTGAAGAGGATATGCAAATCGGCAACTTTAAAGTGTAGTTTAAAATGTGTTGTTTCACGGTTTGGGTTATTGAATTATGTTGTTATTGATGGCAGCATGTATATGTGTATAATGGTTTGGAATTGGGTATGTAAATGGGGTATGTTCATGTGGTTAAATGGTATAAATGGACTTTGGAAAATTTTGTGTTATAGTGTGCATATTGAGAATGGTTACAAGCTATCCAAAATGACCAAAATTTAATGTAAAGTATGTTAATGGTATGGTACAAACCAGAATTGGCATGAAGGAAGTAATTTGGTAAGTGTTGAATATGTAATTGGTAAGTGATGAGGAGTATGTAGTAGGATAGTGTATGTTTTAGCTTAGAACCTTAAGTGTGTGACTCCAATTGGTATGAGACCAATTGGAGGTGAAACTAGGCACAAAATGTGCCAACTTTCATGAAGGAAGCTTACCTTAATTCTGCCTAGAAGGTGACTTGAAAAATGACCAAATCTGAATTAGTGACTTGAAAGCCTGAAAATTTACCATTTGGGCAGTAGTTAGTATTTTGACCATAACTTACTCAAAATAGATCCAATTGACCTGAAATTTTACCATGAATAGTTTAGACATATATCTACAATTCTTATGAAGACACCAAAGCCTATAAATGACCAGAACCAAGCCAAATAGCTTACACAAGTTTAGGTACCAAAACTGGCCGAACCAAAAGTGACCTAAAAATGACCTAAGCCTACCATTTTGGTGCATTCTGTCCAGCATTAGTAAATTGATCATAACTTTGTCTACACAACTCAGAATGACTTGAAATTTTACGCCGCGAGCAATAAGACATAGACCTACAAGTTTTGTAGTTTGGACCGAAACCCAAAAACCGAGGAAACTAGGTCGTCCGGCTAGGTCAAAATAGTACATTGAAATCCGGCAAATTGCAATAAAATGCAATGTACTTGGAAATGAATTTAGTAACACGTACCAACACTAAAAGGCTATAAAATGTGACATATTGGTAACATTAAAACTTATTCGCCTAGAGTACATCGAGGGTCAACATTTTAGGTTGACGAAGGAAATAATAGAATTCAATAAATTAATTATTAAGCTTTATTGTTAGAGACAGTTTAAATGAGTACTGAAACACTTCAAATTGTGTGTTTCAGTTAGCAAAAACTTAGGGAAGGGGAAGGAAACACTGACTCAATACCAAGAGACATTTATCAGAGGTTTGTGCACAACAATTATTTCTTTTGAATTTTTCAATTGAAATAAATTATGACTATTTGTACGTTATTGTTTTAAATTGCGAAAAATTGTTTGAATGATATTTGATGGATATTTATTGATTGAAAAACATTGTAAATGGTTTGAAACCACAGCTATCATGGATATTGATTGAATTCCTTGCTAGCTTGTCTAGTGGGATGAATTGACTTTGAATTCCCTCTCTGGCTGAAGTGTTGAGGTGTGTGCCTATTGAGGACGAATAGAATGAGTACTCATATTATTGCTAGCTAGCTATGTTATTCCTCACTAGCCATCGGCTTTTGGGACGAATTGGACTTTGGAACATGATTAAGCTATGTGTATGTGTAGACCCTTATTTTGTGATGAGTATGTGCATTGAGGCCGTGGGAAACCCGATGATGAAAAATTATATGACTATAAGATGTAATTGGAGGCATAGAGCTGAATTATTAATTCCGTGGCATGATCTTGAAAAAAATAAAAATAATAATAAAATTTTGGGGAAATTAATTTAATTAAATTTAAATAAAATTTTATTTTGTTTAAATTTAATATGGGTAGTTCTTAAATGGATCTAATTAAGTTTAATTGGGCTCTATGGGCCTAAGAAAACCTAGTTAGGAATTTTAAATGGGACCCATTTAATTATTTTCTAAAAATTAAAATAACAAAATATCTCTCTCCTCCTTGACCCCACTCTCTTCCTCACTCCCTATTGGTGCCTTCCATTTTTTTCTGTCTTCCTATTGGTTGAAACACCTCACCCATATCCCAGTCTTATTCGAATTCTGCAATCGCAGTTGTTTAAGTCATCTAAACTTTATCACCCTAAGACTCCAAATCCTACCACACCTCTTCCTCATTCCCTATTGGTGCCTTCCATTTTTTTCTGTCTTCCTATTGGTTGAAACACCTCACCCATATCCCAGTCTTATTCGAATTCTGCAATTATAGTTGTTTAAGTCATCTAAACTTTATCATCCTAAGACTCCAAATCCTATCACACCTCTCTCCCAAAACCCTATAAATACCCTACTAGAGAAGAGAAGAAGGGGATGATGGGAGGAAAAAAGGAAAGAGGAAGAGAAAATTCAGAGCTACAGGAATTTGGAGATATTCAAGACTCTTTGAGTTTTTCCTTATTTTTTCTTTTCTTCAAGAAGATTTTCATATAAGATTTCTGGAAGGTCAGTTTTTGTTGTTTTCTTTTCAAGATTCAAGATCTATGCCACACAATATTTTAATTCTATGCTCTTTGTCTTCAATTTATTTTATATGTTCATATAGATCATGTAATCATGTTTAATTTGAGGGGATACACAACTCTGCACATGTTTAGTTTCTGTCTCTCGTATTTTTATTATTTTTCTTTATTTTCTGAATCTGTAAAAAATTTGTAAAAATTATATTCATATTCTACACGAAATTCCATTAATTTTAGGCTCAAGAATCACTAAAAAAGCTTTAATATTTTGTAAGTTATGGCTGTTTAAAGTAAGGTTCCTGTAAAATCTGATTTGCAGGATATCTGACTTATGGAGCCCATATCTCCCTTGTTCCTTAATATTTTTGTGCAAATCTAGTGTCTAAAATTAACTTCAGAATCTTATGAATCTTTTCCAATTGGTTTTGAATTCATATCTTTTGTGGTTAATGAGTTATGAATTTTACAAAAAAGTAGTACGATTCTGTCACTTAGAAGAGTTACGATTTATGTAGATCATTCGGCTAGGGTTTTGTTTGATTTATAAATTTTATGTTATTGTATGATATGTAGGCTATCTTCTGTAATTTTTTTTATGATTTTTAGGCATGTATAACTATTTTTAAAAAATCGAATTTCTTGCTACTGTTAATCTGCCAGAATTTGAAAATTGTATATTTATGCATGTTCTTGTATTTTCTTAGGTTTTAATTGATATTTGATCTATTTTCTGTATTCTTTTAATTCAAGAAGTGTTATAAAGTGTTTGGATCATGTTATAAGATTTAGACCATTAGGTAGTTGTAACTAATTAGGAATCTTAACCCTTTAGGAGACTAGAGTTAGAATCCAATGTAAATTGTTATTAATGTTTTCTTTATTTCTTTTATTTTCTTTAGTTTCTTTATTTTTTATTACAAACAAAATTGGTAAGTAGCCCTAAGGTAAGTACCAAAGAGGGCATTTGCGTGGAGCTTATATGGAGCTAAACGGGAGTAAGCCAGGGATATCATTGTCATACTAGAAGAGAAGACCCTTTTTTAAGGGTAGCTTGCCCCAATTGCAACTGCATTTACCAACAGGTAAGTAGCTATAAACTCCTCGAATAATCATTGGCATGAAATTGTAGTAATAATAGAATTCTTATTTGATAAATTAAAATTAACTTTGTTTTTAATTTAACCAACTTTTGCATGTAATTAATTTAAATAAATACTTTGTAAATTAAAATTAATCTTTTTTGTAAATTAAACTAACATTGGCATGTAAAATAAATTTAATTTAATACTTGGTAATTGTAAAATAAATTTGCATGTTAGAAATCTTTATTAGGTTGTGATTGTTTGGGACTTATGTGATATTAGAATAACTTACACATGTACATAATTAACTTAGTTTAATTATCCTTAGGGTAACTTGGTGAAAATTAATTAATTAGGTTAAATAGAAACATAGGGTTATTTGAAATTGAATTTGTTTGTAAATTAAATTCTCAATAATAAATTAATTTTAGTCATCTGGTAAATATCATTTAAATAATTAGCAACCCCATAGATAGGAATTACTTGTGCATGAAAATTGTGTGTAAACAACAACCCTTTTTGTGAATTACTTGCGTGTGTAGGATTAGAATTGCATTTTTAGGATAAAGTTTAATAAAGGAATAATAAACAAGACTTCTAGAAACATTAGTAGAGGACTGGCACTCGAATTAACGAGGTTATACCAGGCGTAAGGGGTGCCTAACACCTTCCCCTTACGTACCCACTATCCCGAACCTAGACATTGGGCTATGGTAATGACGGTTGTGGAAACTCTGCAAGGAGTAAGTTGCCATCCATGACCCTCGGAAGAAACACTGAATATGTCCCGGTTATTACCCGGGTGGCGACTCCTGTCTATCTATGCCTTCGTGGCATAAATCCTTAGTACCGTGGTAGTGTTATGGGAAGACGGTACTTACCAGTGGTTTGATTCTATTAGGATTGTATGAAGTGCATGTCTAGGAAATGCTGTCTAAGGAGGTGGTACTTAAGTGAGACCATTGTGACTCCACCATCTTTCCTGGGCATTACCTGGTGCATTTTATATAATTCTATTGGATGATATTTCGCCTCACGCCCCCTTACCCCTACAGTTTGGCGACTCCACTGGGGACTAAATGGATAGTTACTCCAACATGTTTCTATTGGTCTAATATTATTCCTTTGTTAAACTTTTTGCATTGCACTACACTATCACACGGATCACCCTTACCCTTTTAGCCCCGTTAGTACTAGCCAAGGAGACCATGGTTCTACTCGAGCTATGATGAATTGGTGAATGCTAGCACCCCATGCCCGTACCTTCGAGTATATAAAAGAGTCACAGCTCCGGCCGTTGTGCTTAATGGACAAGCTCTCGCATGGGTGACCCTTTTCCTACCCGATGAAGCCCATGAGCCATAGATTTTAACCCTAGGTACCCTGTAGATTTTTGTTGTGCTAGATTTATAACCTTACTGTTCAAACCATAAGTTCTAGTGGTAGTTGAGATGAACCTAGGCCTATGCATAGGCCCAATGTGTGTATAGGCCCAAATCCATTTCAAAACCCATGTTAAGCAAGAGGATGCTTACTTATGGTTAAACTTTAAGGATATAAATCCTTTGTTTGTGAGGGAAGGATCGTCCTGGACCACCCCCTATTGGTGTGTCCAGTGTACCATAGCCTAGGATAGAATTTTTTTCTTACCCTGCACGTGAGAGTTGAAGGTATAAGGGGGCGAAGATTCAGTTCTGGAGATTTTTTTTTTTTTTTTTTTTTTAGTTTTGATTCAGTCTTTGGTCCTATTTTAGTTCAGTTTATATGGTCTGGTTTTGGGTTCAGTTTTGGTTCTATTGGTATGGTTTGGTTGTGGTTTTGTAAAAGTAAAAAAAAAAAAAAAAAAGAAGAAAAAGAAAAAAAAAAAAGAAAAAAAAAAAGAAAATGGTCCATTCATGCATTGCATTCATGTACATAGCATACTTAGGTTAACCCTTAAATCCTATTTTTTTTTTAGCAAACATAGCCTCAAAACACACCAAAGAGACTTTCAGTCAGGTCACTTAGGTTAGGGAAGGGAAGAGACTAGTAAGGATTTCACCTGCACTACTTAAGATGGAAGAAACTATGATCATGCTTTATGAAATATTGAAAGCCGAGATGTTTGAGCTAGAAGAGAAAATTGTGGTCAATTTTAAAAAGAGGCCCTGAGGTAGGCCAATTAAGTGGCATTAAAGTTATTGAGGTTCAAATTGTGTCTCACACCCCAAGGAGATTTTTTTCAATTCAGCTAGCCCTTATCTGAAGTTTTGGAGCGTCTCAAAGCTCAAGACCTCCTACAGCTCTTAGCACCCAGACTACTACCAAATCCACTCCCACCTAGCTATGATATCAACCAATGTTGCCAATTTTACCAAGCCCACAGTCATGACACCGATTGATGCTTTTAACTTAAGCATGATATCTAAGACCTAATTGATGCCAAAAGGATGATTGACCCAGAAAATCAACCCAAAAGCCCCATGCCTAGCCAAAATTTCTACCTACGCCAAGTCTCTACATGATCTCCATCACCCCAAATAACCCTAATAGAATTATTGACTTTATCCAACACATCCAAAAGCCCAATGAACTTATCCAACCCATCCAAAAGCCCAGTGAACCTATCCAACCAATCCAAAAGCCCAATGAACCTCAGTCTATAATGGTTGTTGACATTTGTGATAATTCTAGCTATGATGAGGGTCCTTTGGATGTCTGGACTGATTCTGATGAGGAGATAGTTGCATTACAACTAGATGGTTCAATTCTACTAGTGTCTGATTTTCAAGTTGTTGGGATCTATAAAAACTAGATGGATCTAAAAGTGGCTACTATGAAGAAAAGGCTGAGTTTTTTCTTAGCACAGGCTTAGAAGAAAGTATAGATGGTCTGGTGACTTTTCTTGAGATGATGGGGCAGATCACGAGTCATGGTTTAGGCTATGAGCTAACAGAAGAGGAAGAAGAGCTAAAGCCTCCTAAGTTCTTGAAAGATGGGGCAATTACCTTGACATATGATTAGGGGTTACCACATGTGAAATAGCTAAAGCAGAAAATCAGCACCATTGATCTGAGGACTGCATGAAAAGCCAAACACCTAAAGCTACACCCCTATGTTTGAGTCTATCTTTTGTAATGCTCACAGTAGTGATATTGATGTTTCCAATTCTGACGTACTTGATAAAGATTTCGAGGCCAAGATCAATAACATTCCCAAATTCTTATGCTTACTTGTTTGATGTTTATTCTAATGGGCATATGCATGGCATTCATAATCATTTAGAATCTATTTTTGTTAATGCATCAAAATCGATCTCTATTAATTTGGGTACACCAAATAATCCTAAAGACATTAAGTTAGCTGAAGATTTAATCTAAGAAGAAAGAGATAAATTTATAGCCTTGTTAACAAAGTGTTAGTAATATGCCCTAGAGCATATCATTTAGTATGTATCTTGTACATATTTTTATTAATAAAGGCATTTCCACTTTTCCGTTTACATAATATATTTATGTGTAATAGAAAAGGTCCATTGACATTTTGTTAGAAATATTATTCTTAAGTTGTTAAGAATATGAGTGACAATATTTCTAGCACGAAGTATCATAAATAGGTTTTCAATCGAGGATACTTCATAATAAGGACATGACTTATCCAGAAAGATTGTATTCATGTTTGTTCCCAAGTTATTTATATGAGATATAAATAAGATGGAATGGTGAGTCTCATGCCATATAACAAACATGATAGGCACTTATAAATGATAAGTAGGCCGAACCAGTGACGCTTATGACAAGCACATGGAGTTTACTCTTGTCAATGTTTTGTCATAAATCATATCAGTGTATATAATCTTTAGACCTGAGATAGCACAGTTATCTTGTATATCGGTAGTTTGCGTTTGATTCGTCTTTCATCCTTGGACTATGTATGGGTATATGGGCATGTGTGGGCTCCTACTAGTTATATATGGAGGTAGGTGTTGATCAAGATGGAATCTGTTCCTCTAAGTAAATAGAGATAAAATCCTATGTTCATTTAATTGTTCTTGATGTTTCAAGTTCTGGCCAGACAGATAGATTTATTCGTAAAAGAGTTTCGATGAGAAAAATCTTTTAATCAAGAACTGGAATTAAAAGAGAACATAATATTCATAGCAAATGGAGTTTGACATAAACCATGACTCGGCTTGAGTTGGGATTTTGTAACAGAGAGATTCTAGTGCATGGTAACATATGATTATAGGTTCATTTAAGGTAAATCTTATTACTAATTGGGTGGCCATGGCGTGCTATGCTAGGTGTTAACCATGGTCTATGAGGTTCATAAAATGATTTAGAGAAATCATTTATGGTAAGAAAGAGTTCTGATGATATTAAGAGTTGATATCATGTCTCATTGCCAATTAGTGATGAGCCTAGTAAGTCACACACATACACAAGTTATCACCTATTTAAATATGATTTAATTAATTAATTAAAGAGTTTAATTGATTAATTAAATAGATTTGGTTTGCAATTAAATTGCAAAGTCCCTAGCATGACTTGAAACCAAATCTAGATTATTGGATGTGTAGTATAAATTAAATTTATATTTAAAGTGTTTAAATATGAATTTAATTGATGAGAAATTAATTAATAGAGATTAATTAATTAATTTATATTTGATATAAATTAATTAGAAGAAGAAAATAATTATTTTGGGTTGAGAACTCAAAATTAAGACACGAGGGCATTTTGGTCATTTTGCGGTGTGACACGTGGCACCATGAGATGGTGACACATGGCATAACACATAAGCTTGCAAATTATTTTGATATCATGTAAGATGATTAAAATCAAGATTAAATATAGGTTTGACACTTGGCACAATGTGATTGGGTCACTTAAACCTAGAGCTAATCAAAAGGTGACATGTGGCTAGGGTTTAATGTGTTAACCTAGCTATTTAAGTGTGGTTATGAAAAGAAAACATAACCAGCAGCCTCTCCTCTCATATGTCACGCCACTTTGAGCCTCTCCAGCTATTTCTCTTCATCTCTCATCAATTCAAAGAGATTAGCCATCAATCTCTTGAATTAAGAACACTAGAAATTGTTTCTAGTGTCCTGTTGCATCTCTAATCTCTTAAAAGGCAGAACTTGAATTTCTAATTAATAGAAAAGGCTTTAGAAGCTGTTCAAGGGCTGCCATAGGTGTTATTGGTGTGGACAAGCTAGAGGGACAACATCCGGTGTCCTCAAGACGAATCTCAAAGGCAGACACGCTGCAAAGACATCAAGAGGTTAGTGTAATCGTTCTTGATTTAATCTAGGGTTCTAAAATTAATCTGATTAATTTTAAAATCTTAAATGGCAAATACAGATCCAAAAACATATTAAAAGAGTTTTAATATGTTGTTTATCATTGAAATCAAATAGATAAAAATAAATCTTGCATGGTGCTTGTGACCCTAGGTGAAAATTTTTGAATTCAATGGTATAATCTTGTGTTTTTCACGCCTGCCTTCAATTGGTATCGAGCCACTATATTTGCCATTTAGATTGTTGATTATATGATTTAATTGTGTGATTTGATCATAAGATGATTGATTCATTGCTGGTTGGATTAAGAGGTGTGGCGTCACACATGGTGAAGCCACCAATGGTGGCGGCAACAATGGTTCCATGGGTGATTCAAGGTTTGGCTTTTAATTCTGCAATTGTTGTAATATCTAAGGCCTATTCTTTGACTAATTAAAGTGTTTAATTAGTTGTTTTAATCACACAATTAAATTATGATTCAAATCAGAATTTTAAAAAAAATGTTTGAATGTGATTCAAATCTGAATTTTAAAAGTTGTTTGAATGTGATTCAAATCTGAATTTTTAAAGTTGTTTGAATCATATTTAAATCTGATTTTTTAAAATTGATTCAATAAAATTCAGATCTGATTTTTTAAAAAATATTTGAATGTGATTCAAATCTGATTTTTTAAAAAATATTTGAATGTGATTCAAATCTGAATTTTTGAAGTTGTTTGAATGTGATTCAAATCTGAATTTTTAAATTTGTTTGAATGAGATTCAAATCTGAATTTTTAAATTTATTTGAATCATATTCAAATCTGGATTTTTAAGTTGAATATGAGATATTCAATTTAATATAAGTATGTATGTTTTATTTAATTGTTAAATAGTGATATGCATGATGGATGATCATGGACTATAAAAGACCAATGTGATTGGATTTATTTCTTTTATGTTTCTTTGGGATTGTAAATTAATTTATTTTAATTTATTTTGGGCATATATTATTAAGTTTGTAATATTTTTGGGTTGTAATTTCATTTATTTAAGTTCTTGTAAATTCGCCTTGGTATGCCAAGGATTACTATGTAATATTGGATTGCAAGAAGTTCAAGGAGGTCAAGAGCATTGGTGGGACGGTGGGAGGAATTCAAGATCAAGTGTTGATTATGTACTCCTTCAGCAACTCTTGTAAAATGAATGAATGAAATGCACCTAGGAATGCCCTTATTCAATTCTTGGTGGCTCAATTGAATCCCTTAGAAAGTCCATGATCATACCATATTTATCGCTTATCCATGAATGCATGAGATGTATGGGAATGTATGCAATTATATGATATATGCATGCTAAATGGATAATGTGCAAAGTGAGACCTTAATAGTAAATAGAATGACCATAAAATCTTCCAAACAAATGATTAAGTTGGAAATGCTATAATTAAAGTAATTATAACATAGGCCCTCCATTGGGGCAATTATTTTAAGAAATTTTAAATAGTTGCATAAGATGCGATTTATTTAAGAGATTTTCTTAAGAATAATTGTTAAGCATGAGATGTTGTAAATATGTAAATGGTTTAGTGGCCAATATTGGATGTACCTGAGGACATTAAAATTATTTGCATAATTACTGGCTCAATGGGATCAACTTAACTAATGCAAGATAAGTCAATATTGGATGTACCTGAGATTTTGAGCATTAGGGGCTAGTAAAAGGATTGAACCTCACATGAGATGTGATGGGCAAGGAGTTGCTCACTTATAGTTTATTGTAATTCCAATAATGGATGTACCTGAGGATGATCAATAGAATTATAAGAATTCAATCACCCACTAGAAATCCATCCAACTAGGATTTCCGTTTTCTACTTTGGAAGTGTAGGATTCGCTAAGTTAGTGGGAGGACCAATTTGATTAAAAGACCATAATCATTTTGGTTAATTACATGATACATTTATTAATTAATCTGGTTATTTTCTGCAGTTAATTTTACGATAAAATGAGCACAAAACAACCACCACCATCCAATATCCTTGCAAGCATACTTGATCACAACAGTTGACAGGACCTAATCATGCGATTGGCTAAGAAATTTGAAACTTGTCCTGAACCTTGAACATATAGGATATGTTCTATATTCAAATGTTCCTGGTCCCTTACCTCCAGAGGCCACACAAGAGGAACATGATACTTTGGACAAGTGGAAGGAGCATGATATGAGAGCTAAGTGTTACATGCTTGCTTCCATGAGTAATGAGTTACAGAAGCAACATGAGAACATGCAGAGTGCGAGAGAGATCCTCCTTCACCTACAAGAGTTGTATGGTGAGCACAGCAGGAATGCTAGGTATGAGATATCTAGACAGTTATTCCGTATGAGGATGTCTGAGGGACAGAATGTTGGGGATCATGTCCACAAGATGATTCGGCTGATTGAGCAGTTGGAACATCTTGACTTCAACATGGATTTCCAACTACAAACGGATTTGATCCTTCAGTCCCTTCCTGAGTCTTTTGGGAATTTTGTGACAAATTTCCATATGACTAAACAGGAATGCACCTTAGCTGAATTACTCAACATGCTAGTTATTGCCCAAAAGAATATGCTGGGCAATAAAGGAAAAGAGGTAGCTTTGGTTGCATCTTCTTACTGGAAGGTCCAACAAGAAGAAAGGCAATAAGAAAAAGAAACCTCGATTCTGGTCCTTCCAAGAAAATAGCTAAATGTAAAAGGAAGACTAAAGTCGATGAAGGCAAAGGAAAGTGTTTCCACCGCCAAAAGGATGGGCCTGAAAAGGAACTTCCTGCAGTATCTTGCTTCTCTGAAGGACAAGAAGGATACACCTTCGGAAGGTATGTCCATATCTTGTTATTTAGATTCTGATGATACTTATAGTTCATCTACAGCTTGGGTTTTAGATACTGGTGCCAGTTCTCACATTTCTAATGATATGCAGGAACTAGCAAACAGTAGCAGCTTGCATTCTCAAGATATTAGATTCCGGATTGGCAATGGCTCAACTGTTGAAGCTTTAGCCATAGGATCTAAATCTTTTTACATGTTTGGACATGTTTTGTGTTTGGATAATATTTTATATGTACCTGATGCTTTTAAGAACATCATTTCTATATCTAGTTTGACTAGAAATGGCTATGAATTTCAGTTCACAGATGATGTTTGCAATATTTATTTTGGAAATAAATATGTTGGTTCGGGTTATATGAATGATGGTCTTTATTATTTGGATAATAATGACAAACACAAAATGAATGCAAGTGATCTAAATGAAAGCAATGCCATGGTGAAAACCAACTCAAGTTCAAAATATACTTGGCACTTAAGGTTAGGTCATGTTGCAGAAGATAGGATTGCAAAATTGGAGAAAATGGGGATTCTATCCTCATTGGGCTCTGAGCCTACTCCAACTTGTGAATCTTGCCTTCAGGGCAAAATGACTAGATCACCCTTTGTTGGACAAGGGCTAAGAGCTGAAAATATTTTGGAACTAATACATAGTGATGTATGTGGTCCGTTTAAAGAAATGGCTAGAGGGGGCTTTCATTATTTTATTACCTTTACTGATGATAAATCAAGGTTTGGGTATTTGTATTTGATGAAATACAAACATGAATCCTTTGAAAAGTTTAAGGAATTTAAATCTGAAGTAGAAAATCAAACAGGAAAAAGTATTAAAGCTCTTCGATCAGATCATGGAGGTGAATATTTGAGTACTGAATTTGATGAATACTTGACAGAGCATGGTATTGTTTCTCACCGACTCTCCAGAACGCCACAATTTGAATGGTGTATCTGAAAGGAGAAATCGTACCGTATTGGATATGGTACGTAGTATGATGAGCTATATTGATATGCCAATCTCCTTTTGGGGATTTGCATTAGAATCAGCTTTATATATTCTGAATAGGATTCCATCAAAATCAGTTTCTTCCACACCTTATGAGATATGGCATGGAAGAAAACCAAGTCTTAAGCATGTTAAGATTTGGGGTTGTCCAGCTTATATCAAAAAGCTAAACACTGATAAATTGGAGACCAGATCAGAAAGAGGTCGATTTGTTGGATATCCAAAAGATAGTTTTGGATATTATTTTTATTTGCCTACTTCACAAAAGGTTGTGATAAGTAGAGATGCCACATTTCTTGAACAACAGTTTGTTCAAGAAGGAGGCAAAGGAAGGCAAATAGAGTTAGAATTGGAGAATTCTGACCAACCAGCAAATCAGATGGATATAGATCCATCTAGTCAACCTATACCCATTGATGAAACATCTACAATTTGTTCCTCGTAGAACAACCAGGGTATCTCACCCACCAGTGAGATATGGTTTTCTTCATGAAGAAGAACAAGAGTTGTCTACTCATGAAGAAGTAGATCATGGAGATGATCCACTTACCTATGAAAAAGCTATATCAGATATAGACTCTTCAAAATGGATTGATGCTATGAAATCCGAGATTGATTCCATGTATAAGAATCAAGTTTGGGATCTTGTTGACCCACCTGAAGGTATTGTACCTATAGGGAACAAATGGGTTTTCAATAAGAAAATTGGTTCTGATGGAAAGGTAGAGACCTATAAGGCAAGGCTAGTAGCGAAAGGGTTTCGCCAAAGGCAAGGAATAGACTATGAGGAGACTTTCTACTTTGTTGCCATGCTTAAATCAATTAGGATTTTATTAGCAATAGTGCATACTATGATTATGAGATTTGGCGGATGGATGTCAAAGCGACTTTTCTCAATGGATACATTGAAGAAAACATTTTCATGGAACAACCTAAGGGATTTGAATCCCAAGATGGTTCCAAGGTATGCAAGCTAAAGCGATCCATTTATGGGTTGAAACAAGCTTCGAGGAGTTGGAACATCCGTTTTGATGAAGCCATTAAATCTTTTGGTTTTATCAAAAATGAGGATGATCCATGTGTATATAAGAAGGTTAGTGACAGTGCTATCACTTTCCTTGTCTTATATGTGGATGACATACTGTTGATGGGTAATGATACAGGTATGTTGACGACTATAAAGGTATGGTTGTCAAATACATTCTCCATGAAAGACTTAGGGGAGGCAACCTATATTCTTGGGATTCGCATCTATAGAGATAGAGCGAAAAGAATAATGGTTTATCCCAAAGTCTATACTTGGAAAAGGTGTTAAAGAGGTTTAACATGCTTGATTCCAAAAGAGGATTGTTACCAGTGAGACATGGTATCCATCTTTCTAAAGAGATGTCTCCAAAGACAACTGAAGTAAGAGATAAGATGGCAGGATTCCATATGCTTGGCTATTGGAAGTTTAATGTATGCAATGTTGTGTACTAGGCGGATATCGCATATCTTTAGTTTGACTAGCGGTATCAATCCAATCCAGTTTGGAACACTGGATAGGTATCAGAATATTCTTAAGTACTTAAGAAGAACTAAGGATTTATTCTTGATTTATGGAGGTGGAGACTTGCAATTGGATGGTTATCGATTACGATTTCCAATCGGATATCGATGATAGAAAGTCTACCTCGGATATGTGTTCATTTGTAATGGAGGTGCGATCGGTTGGAAGAGTTCCAAGCGAGCACGATTGCGATTCCACTCACGAGGTCGAGTATATTGTTGCATCGAATCTCGCAAAGGAAGTCGTTTGGATAAAGAAGTTAAATATGAGAACTTATAGTAGTTCCTTCCATTAAGTCAGCAGTTCCACTACACTGTGACAACAATGGAGCAGTCATGCAGGCTAAGGAACTAAGGTCTCACCCAAAATCCAAACACATAGAAAGGCACTACCACATTATCAGAGATATAGTTGGGCAAGGCAATATAGCCATGCAGAAAATAGCATCAGCTGAAAATCCAGCTGATTCATTCACTAAGCCTTTGTCACAAGCTCAGTTAGACTGACATCTTGAGAAGATGGGTCTAAGGTATTGTAATGAATGGCTCTAGTGCTAGTGGGAGATTGTTAGTAATATGCCCTAGAGCATATTATTTAGTATGTATCTTGTACATATTTTTATTAATAAAGGCATTTCCACTTTTCCGTTTACGTAATATATTTATGTGTAATAGAAAAGGTCCATTGATATTTTGTTAGAAATATTATTCTTAAGTTGTTAAGAATATGAGTGACAATATTTCTAGCACGAAGTATCATAAATAGGTTCACAATCGAGGATACTTCATAATAAGGACATGACTTATCCAGAAAGATTGTATTCATGTTTGTTCCCAAGTTATTTATATGAGATATTGTCGACACCATATTTTGGCCGACCCCTAGGATCAATAAAAATTCTTCTTTGAACAGCTAATCACGTTTCCGATCCCTCTTTGATAGGCGGTCACATTTCCGATCTCTCCTCACAAAGAATTGAATTAATGCTGAGCCCTCATATTCATTAAGGCCTCGCCGATCTCTCAAATCATTTACCGACCTCTCAAACCCGTTGTCGAATTTCCGGACCTGTCAAGTATATTCCTGATCTCTGTTGATAAATAAAATGAACTGGCACTAGATCTTTTCCTACCAGTTTTATTGCCGACCTCCTTTTCGGAAGATTAAGAGCTAAAGTTTGGGTTCGGTTTAACGAGGGTTCCGATCTTAAGTGTTCAAGTTAAATTTTCAATTTTAATCAAGTCCCGTTCAGCATTTCTCCCCCACCGATCTCATGCTTATTGTGCTTTCCGATCTTTTATACTTAGATCAATAATGGCATTTAGTTCATGTTTCGCTATGCTCATACAATCAAATACTTAGGCAATTCAAAGATTTTCCAATCACATCCATTCATTAAACAAAAGAGATATTCCATTTCATTTCATAATTTGTACAAGTTATTCGGCTGGGGGATCACCCCCAGCCTGATTTACATTCTGCTCACTCTCTCTCTCTTCCTCGCCCTCCTCCTCACTATCTTCACCATCGCCCCCGGGAGCCAGGTCGTCCATCCAAGAGAAGTCCTCTTCAGGATAGCGCTTTTGGAGTTCGGCCAAGAGATCTTTATGAGCATTCACATAGGCTCCGGCTATTCCCGACACCATCTCTTCATCCTTTTCCTTAAGATCTTTGTCTTTCTCCGAAAGCTCCTTATCCTTCGCGTTAAGCTCCTCTACAAGTTGAGCGACTGGCGGCTTCGTTGGCTGAAGTGCCCGGACTTCTCGAGAGCCCGTTCACTTTCGGCCAAGTCACGAGACCTTTCGGCCACTGGTCTTCATGGTACTTCGCCGTCCCTCAACTTGAGATATATAATCTTGAGCGGATGAGAGTTGAGATCGGAGGAAGCCACTTCGATTTTTCTTCCCGACCTCCTTACCCGGTATTGAATCTTTTCCCGAATCATGGTGCAGTTCACGGACACTCCACGTTTAGGCTCATGGTTCGAGTCAAGATATCATCGAGACCACTCGGGATAGCTGTCCCGATCCTCTGAAAGAAGATGGTAGATCCGGGACTTTGGCAAAATCGGAGTTCTCCCTAACGATCGGTTATTCTTCAAGCGATCGATCAAGATGTCGAGCGCCACGAGAAGAGGTCCTCCTGAGAAGATTGAGAAGGCTCCCTTCCGTGCTTGGAATAGCGAGAGAGGCGGGGTGCTCTTCCGATCTAGGAGGAGATCGGCACCTCAATGGTCGGCGGACCGAAGGTTGAGGCGGGTCTCTTTGCATCTCCCTGTGTTCGTGGCCAGGGTGTTTGAAGACGTTCAACGCTTCATCTCCTTTACTTTCGGAAGATCTCTTTGTCCTTCTTCCGCTTCCTAGAACCCTCACCACCCGCCATACGCACAAAGAAAAGGTTAGTGAGATCTCTAAGGTCCCGAGCGAGATATAGAAAATACCAATGCCGAGTCGAGCGGAAGTTCGCGAGCTTGGCGGTGATCGATTGCATGGTCCAATGGTGCGATTCGGCGATCACCGCATTTGGACAGAATATTTTAGAGTGGTGGCACGACTTTTGGCTCCATCACTATCAAGCTTTCCTCTTGACTCGTGGTAATGTGTTTGAGCGAGGGCCCTCGTACCACCAGCTCTGAGGAAAGTCCTCAGCGGCTCGGATCTTTACTCCTCGGAATGAAGAACCTGGTTCTTCCAATTCTTAAGGGATGAGGGCAGATCGGAAAAGAGTCCGCAACGAGGCTTCGCCTGAAAGAACCAGTGTTCGTCATCCTTTCGGCGAGTTAGTCTGTGCAGCTCGGCGAACACCTTAGCCATAGGTCTGATTCCCTTAACTCGGCATAGACCTCGGAAAGCTACCAAGATCCGCCACGAGTTAGGGTGGATTTGAACAATGGATGCTCGGTGAAGTTTTAGGACCTCCTTAAAGAAATCGGCTAGAGGGAACCTCAGACCGGCCTTTAACTGTTCCTCGTACACCATGACCATGTCATTCTCTTCAAAAGAGTGATCGACACGAAGATCGCCATGGCACTTGATCAGCTCATATGAATCAGGACAAATGTTGTATTCTTGAACAAACGATTGCAGATCGGATTCTCGAAGAACCGACGGAAGCTCGTCTATAGGAATGGTCTCTCTCCTTGAAGGTGGTGCAAGCCTTGATGGTATGACCCGACCCCGACCTGGAGCAGAGACCCTAGGGGGTTTAGGTTGCACGCTGGGCCCGACTGCCTCTTCTTTGTCAGACTATGACCATGAGAACTGAATGGAAGGAGGGCTCGCCGCTCTCTGACCTTCGGCACCGCTCATTTTTAAAAGAAACAAAGAACTTAAAAAAGAAAGAAGATCAAAGTCCTTACCGGAGTCTGATCGGCGTCGGAAGAACTGGAGAAAAGGAGAGAACTTTGAAGTTGTGAGCAGGGGATTGAAAATGGAATGAGAGAACAACTGGCTAACCCTCCCACCCCTATTTATACTAGTCCGAGCATTTAATGCTCGCGAGGTTCTAGGCAGCGCATCGATTGGTGGGACTCGACAGCTGTTCTGACACTTTTCTCAAATATCCGAATGTTCTGAGATCGGTTTATTAGAGATCGGCATAATAAGTTAAAAATTTTGAATAAAGGATCAGCTAAGTGTCATTCAGGTAAAGAATCAGATTGGATAATCACATTAGGGATCGGAAAATAATCAATGCAAAAATAATAAGATGATAACCGACAAAATAAAGTCTTTATTTTCAAAAGTTCGGATTACATCATTTGGGCGATCTCTAGGGATCGGATTACACTAACATTGGATCACATCATTTCTGTGATCTCTAGAGATCGGATTGCATTGAAAATAAAATACATCATTTGGGCGATCTCTAGCGATCGGACTACAATAAAGGTCTAACTACAACATTTGGGCAATCTCTAGAGATCTGATTACATTTCAAATGATCTCTAGAGACCGTGGAACATCCTATCTAAAAGGCCTATGTCAAAGCCTAGTCTTGTGGCTGAATCAAAAGATGTGTTTGACCAGAGACCTACTGTTGGCATCGGATAGATGTGCGGCTCGGATGGGGTGATTATGACTCCCATGAAGATGAGAGACATCGCCACCGATGTTACCACTGAAACCGACCCATTTGAACACCCAATGTGGAGGAAAGACGCCGAACACCCAATGCGATGAGAAGCCGAATGAACTCGGTGAAGCGACTCGAGATCGGTACAACCAAAGTCCGCATAATACGATCGATCAAATCCGGTCCTCTCACCATCATCAAGAAAGGTCATTCGATCACCGGATCGTGAATTTTCATCGGTAAGTAAAAGTTCATCGGAAAAGACCAAAGCCACGCTTATAGCGAACTTCCACCGAGCGGCTAGAACAGGAAAGTAAGAAAAGAAGAGAGGAAAGTCGATGAAGAAAATGTCTCCGTCGATGGGTATATATAGGGGAAATGAGCATTTAATGTCGAGCGGAAAACGGCGGACGCTTGAGAATCGAGATGTAATTAATGCTTGGACCGAATCCGCATCGATTAAGGGATAATAGAGATCGGAGATAGGAGATCGGCATGAGAGATCGGAATAGGAGCTAGGGGAGGATCGGAAGACAAAAAGAATAAGACAAATAACCGTCGCCGAGAATCGAGCGAGGTAGTTAAAGCGTGGCAGACGAGATCTCCACCGCACGCCTAAGAATCGCCCGCAATGCTGACAGGTGCCAGGGTATGTCATGACAGTCCTGTACATCCCAATCTCCACCATTGATCTCACTTGTAAGGATGAATCCGGAACCCTTGGATCAAAAGAGAAGACGACAATACCAGCGTTTTTCACTCTTAGCCCTCAGATCGTTCCGGACAAGAGGATTCAAGACCGTCAGATTAAAAGAGGAAAAGGACAAATATTCTGAGAAGCGATCTCAGCCATTTGTTTTGATTCTCTTTAATTCCTGAACATCCGATCATGTACTTCAAAATCTTGACCCTCCATCTCCCTCAAAATAAATCCTGACCCTTCATGGGGAGCACCCGATTCCTATAAATACCTGCATGAAAAACTGTTCAAGGACGGACAAAAAAAATATAGACTAGAGGCTGCTATTATCGTGGAGGAACTCTGAAACTTCATTCAGTTTGTTACTCTGCTGTTTTGTAGTGATTAAAAGGACTTTTGAAACTAGTTTTCAGGAGTGTTTTCTTGAAAAAGATTTTGAATACTGGAACTCTACATTTCCAGTTTGTTCATTATCTGGTCATACTCTCATCATCTCTGCTTTCTTTTCCTCTGTTCAAGCTCAACTTCCTTCCACCTGGTTCTTACCTGGTTACCTTTTAGCTAAAGCATCTCTCGGTTTCACGACAGACATCAACTCTCAGGCTGATCAATCCGCCATCTTCATCACTATTTACCACCTCATAGTTATTTCAATACATTTGGCTCCTCACAGACATCAACTCTCAGGCTGATCAATCCGCCATCTTCATCACTATTTACCACCTCACAGTCATTTCAATATATTTGGCTCCTCACAGGTAAGAGTTCATGTTACTGTTTTATTAAGTATTTGCATTTACTTTTCGCACTTTCTTTGTTCTCTTTACGTACGCGGTTTACTCTAAGTTTATTCTAAGCAAAAAAATCTCAAAGAACGTTACTCTCGAATTATCTCTTTAGTGATCGGTCCATCATTTCGTCAATTTTCGTCATTTCTGAATACGAGCTTTTAGCTCCTAGTAGCGTGTAAGTGGTCAGGCAAAATATAGGTATCTGCAACTTAAGGGTCTCTTTTAAAAGAGAGAACATGAATAACACGTCAGGAAGATAGCCAAACTATTAGGCTGACGTAAACAGCAATTCGGCAAGATGTCATAAAGCGAAATAGAACCAAAGTAAACATAACAGAATAGATCGGATGTTAATAGATATTGGTAAAATGACTACATGAAAAGGTCAGTGAATCAAGTCTAGTGTTCCCCGTTCAGCCACAGGGTATCCAGAAACCTTATCCCCAGCATTTTTGAATGCCAGAATTCTTAGTTTTAGGTTCTTAGGACCCGTAGCTGTGGTTAAATTTTTAAAGGTCGGAAAAGTCTTTGTCCGAGTCCCGTCAAAATAGAAGAGGTCGGAAGAGTCCTTATCCTATCCTTGCCTAAAAGTTTTAAATCAACTCTTAAAGGAGATCGGAGGAGGATTCTTATCCGGTCTCCCTTCAAAATTTTGATAAACATTAAGTGGGATCGGAGGAGAGTTCTTATCCGGTCTCAACTCAAAACATTAATAAATAACTCTAAAAGAGATCGGAGGAGGGTTCTTATCCGGTCTCCCTTCAAATTTTAATAAACATTAAATAGGGATCGGAGGAGAGTTCTTATCCGGTCTCAACTCAAAACATTAATAAATAACTCTAAAAGAGATCGGAGGAGGGTTCTTATCCGGTCTCCCTTCAAATTTTAATAAACATTAAATAGGGATCGGAGGAGGGTTCTTATCCGGTCTCCCCTCAAAATTTTAATAAACAACTTAAAAGAGATCGGGGGGAGAGTTCTTATCCGATTCTCACACCCGTTCACTAAGGTTGTCTCATTTACTTATGTATCTGGGTGATCCAAATTTAGTGAAAAATCAAATATTCCTTCTACCAAAAGGATTAACATTGCCGCCTAAGCCCTCCTAACTAATTTATAAAGGACGCAGAATTAAATCTACTTACCCTTATTAAGGGACGAGGTGGGGTGCCTAACACCTTCCCCACCCGTTTACGGACCCCGAACTTAGAATCTCTGTTTTGAAGTGGTTTCATTTTTAATTTAACTTCTCAAATGGTTTTCCTTAGTTTCCCTCAAAACTAAGGTGGCGACTCCTCACTTTTTCCCACTTCGGTGAGTGATCGTCCAGGCGACCGCAAAATCCCATTGCGACAGATATAAATAAGATGGAATGTTGAGTCTCATGCCATATAACAAACATGATAGGCACTTATAAATGATAAGTAGGCCGAACCAGTGACGCTTATGACAAGCACATGGAGTTTACTCTTGTCAATGTTTTGTCATAAATCATATCAGTGCATATAATCTTTAGACCTGAGATAGCACAGTTATCTTGTATATAGGTAGTTTGAGTTTGATACTGCTTTCATACTTGTACTATGTATGGGTATATGGGCATGTGTTGGCTCCTACTAGTTATATATGGAGGTAGGTATTGATCAAGATGGAATCTGTTCCTCTAAGTAAATAGAGATAAAATCCTATGTTCATTTAATTGTTCTTGATGTTTCAAGTTCCTGGCCAGGACAGATAGATTTATTCGAAAGAGTTTCGATGAGAAAAATCTTTTAATCAAGAACTGGAATTAAAAGAGAACATAATATTCATAGCAAATGGAGTTTGACATAAACCATGACTCAAATTTGAGTTGGGATTTTGTAATGAGAGATTCTAGTGCATGGTAACATATGATTATAGGTTCATTTAAGGTAAATCTTATTACTAATTGGGTGGCCATGGCGTGCTATGCTAGGTGTTAACCATGGTCTATGAGGTTCATAAAATGATTTAGAGAAATCATTTATGGTAAGAAAGAGTTCTGATGATATTAAGAGTTGATATCATGTCTCATTGCCAATTAGTGATGAGCCTAGTAAGTCACACACATACACAAGTTATCACCTATTTAAATATGATTTAATTAATTAATTAAAGAGTTTAATTGATTAATTAAATAGATTTGGTTTGCAATTAAATTACAAAGTCCCTAGCATGACTTGAAACCAAATCTAGATTATTGGATGTGTAGTATAAATTAAATTTATATTTAAAGTGTTTAAATATGAATTTAATTGATGAGAAATTAATTAATAGAGATTAATTAATTAATTTATATTTGATATAAATTAATTAGAAGAAGAAAATAATTATTTTGGGTTGAGAACTCAAAATTAAGACACAGGGGCATTTTGGTCATTTTGCAGTGTGACACGTGGCACCATGAGATGGTGACACATGGCATAACACATAAGCTTGCCAAATAATTTTAATCATGTAAGATGATTAAAATCAAGATTAAATATAGGTTTGACACTTGGCACAATGTGATTGGGTCACTTAAACCTAGAGCTAATCAAAAGGTGACATGTGGCTAGGGTTTAATGTGTTAACCTAGCTATTTAAGTGTGGTTATGAAAAGAAAACATAACCAGCAGCCTCTCCTCTCATATGTCACGCCACTTTGAGCCTCTCCAGCTATTTCTCTTCATCTCTCATCAATTCAAAGAGATTAGCCATCAATCTCTTGAATTAAGAACACTAGAAATTGTTTCTAGTGTCCTGTTTGCATCTCTAATCTCTTAAAAGGCATAACTTGAATTTCTAATTAATAGAAAAGGCTTTAGAAGCTGTTCAAGGGCTGCCATAGGTGTTCTTGGTGTGGACAAGCTAGAGGGACAACATCTGGTGTCCTGAAGACGAATCTCAAAGGCGCAGACACGCTGCAGCACATCAAGAGGTTAGTGTAATCGTTCTTGATTTAATCTAGGGTTCTAAAATTAATCTGATTAATTTTAAAATCTTAAATGGCAAATACAGATCCAAAAACATATTAAAAGAGTTTTAATATGTTGTTTATCATTGAAATCAAATAGATAAAAATAAATCTTGCATGGTGCTTGTGACCCTAGGTGAAAATTTTTGAATTCAATGGTATAATCTTGTGTTTTTCACGCTTCCGTTCCTTCACAAAGTACCAAGAAGCACATGCCTCGAGCTTAAAATCAGATGGCCGATTCCCAAGCCACGCTGGTGTCGCTATAGGAAAAGAGTGATCAAAAGTTGACTTAGCCAGTTATCCTAATGAGGAGTAAAATTTTATGCTATGAAGGATTAGTAGTAGCACATGTGGACCTAGAGGGAGAAGGAAAATGATATGAAGACATAAGGAGGTCTCTGGAAGTGAGAGAATACTCACAATAAGCCTACAAAAGAGATAGAGCAACAATTCATGAATTAGCCACTTAACTTACTTTAGCTGGGGGCCAATTCTACAAACACTTATGTGTGATAGAAAAACAGGCTGAGCAAATAATGAAAGAAATACTTGCAGGAAATTTGTGGTCCCCATATGAATGGAAATGTTCTAGTTGGGAAAAAATGTTCAAAACATATAAGGATTGGCCTGAAAAACTCCCTTATGTTCTTTAAGATTATCGTAGTATTACAAGGACATCCACGAGGGCAACCCCATTCTCTTTAGTGTATGGGATTAAAGTAGTGCTATCCATTAAGCAAGAGGTCAAATCCTTAAGAGTGATGCTAGAAGCTAAGATCCTAGAAAATGAGTGGGCCTATAAGAAGAACTAGCTTTGATTGATGAAAAGAGGATGCGAGCCTTGTATCATATGCAAAGCTTATCAAAGGAAGATAACTAGAGCCTTTAATAAGAAGGTGAAGCCGAGAAAGATCAAAGAGGGAGATATGGTTGTGAAACAAACTCGGCCCATCCCTTTTGATCCGAGAGAAAAGTTTAAGCCAAACTGGGATGGTCCACACATAGTCAAAAAGATCTTGCTACTGTAAGAATATCAGACCTGGATGGGAAAGAATTTCAAGAACCAGTCAATTTAGATAGGCTTAAATGGTACTTTGTGTGAGACAGGCCCGCTCAGCTGAAAACCTGCAAAAGGCGGTCTAGGCAAAAGTAAGGGTCAAAGAAAAAAGAACGAAAAAAAAAGAAAAAGAAAAAAGAAAAGAAAAGAAAAGAAAAGAAAAAAATGCTAGATTGAAAACCTACAAAAGGCAGTCTAGGCAAAAGGAGAGATGAGAGAAGATCTGGATGGAAAACCTGAAAAGGCCATTCGGCAGGTTATAAAGCTTATTTCTAACTTTGGAAGGTTAGAAATTTAGCAAAACTAAATGTAAGAGGGAGTAATGGTGTACCTGAATAAATAAAGAAGTTTTTATTGCATTAACCAGGAATAGGTTTTATTGAATTATGATTGTGAATGTTTTGTGTCTTGAGGGATATATCAAAAGATTAAGTAATTGAACTGCATTGTTTTGATTTAACCTATTGTCTTGTGAGCATGATAGAATAGGTGCTTGATATGAATATCTTGGTGATTGTCTAATTTCAAAAAAAGAGAAAAAGAACAAGAAAAAGAAAAGAAAAAAAAAAGAGCTCGCTAAGTGGAAAACCTGAAAGGTAGGCAAAAGTTAGAGTAAGCCCGCTGAGATGAAAACCCAAAAGGGCATTTCAGGCAAAACTTAGGGCACAGAGAATGAAGTTCATGGAAGAGAAATGAGTCAAGGCAGAAATCATGGGGAGAGAACAAACAGAAAAATCAGAGAGAAATTATATTGTGACCTTAAGGAAGTCTTTTTTGGTGAATAATTTTTCTCAAAAAAAATTTGAGGTTATAAGAAAGTTTTTGCAAAAAGAGGTCCCCCAGAGGACTAAGTTTTTTTTAGAATCTCTAGCAAAATCAGCATGCCCATGATAGGAAGTAGCATACAGGAAGCATAAAAATTAGAGAGAATTTTGAGACCCAGTCATCCTAATTTTTTTCAAATCATGAATTAGATATTTTTTGGTAAGTCCTTAGACATTGTTTAGGGCGCATGACATAGTTATGTAAG
Source organism: Hevea brasiliensis (assembly GCF_030052815.1). Classification (NCBI taxonomy): domain Eukaryota; kingdom Viridiplantae; phylum Streptophyta; class Magnoliopsida; order Malpighiales; family Euphorbiaceae; genus Hevea; species Hevea brasiliensis. The sequence continues at coordinate 46,648,830 of NC_079494.1, forward strand.
GCATAGAAGAACATGCATCAACATGTCACCTGTGGGTGTGTAAGGCGAGAAGAACATGCATCACCACGCTTTCAAGTGTCGAACTACGAGGGGTCCGATTCTTCCTCAGATAGGGAGGGGATACGAGGTAGTTTAGGATCGTGGTCCTAAATACGAACCCACAACATTTCATGATAGATGTTTTTGGTAAGTCCTTAGACATTGTTTAGGCACATGGCATAGTTGTGTAAGGCGTAGAAGAACACGCATCAACATGTCACTGTAGGTGTGTAAGGCGAGAAGAACATGCATCACCACAGTTTCAAGTGTCGAACTACGAGTGGGTCTGATTCTTCCTCAGGATAGCGAGGGAGATACGTAGGTAGTTTAGGATCGTGGTCCTAAATACGAACCCACAACATTTCATGATAGATGTTTTTTGGTAAGTCCTCGACGTTGTTTAGGGCACATGGCATAGTTGTGTAAGGCGTAGAAGAACACGCATCAACATGTCACCTATAGGTGTGTAAGGCGAGAAGAACATGCATCACCACGCTTTCAAGTGTCGAACTACGAGTGGGTCTGATTCTTCCTCATGATAGCGAGGGAGATACGTAGGTAGTTTAGGACTACGGTCCTAAATACGAATCCACAACATTTCAAAACACAGAGTTTCCATTATCATGAGACCGTAGCTAGTCTCATGATGCAGAGTGTATCGACAGAGTAAGATGCATTCGATTTTCACATTACAAAGTTATCACTGTTATGAGACCGTAGCTAGTCTCATAACACAGAGTGTATCGACAGAGCAAGATGCACTCAATTTTTACATGACACAGTTATCACTGTTATGAGACCGTAGCTAGTCTCATGACGCAGAGTGTATCGACAGAGCAAGATACACTGCTTTTCACATGACACAATTATTACTATTATGAGACCGTAGCTAGTCTCATAACATAGAGTATGTCAACCGAGCAAGATGTACTCGATCCTTATAGCCAATGTTTCATAGTTATTAGAAGATTGAGTTTCACTTTGATTTAACTTGAGCAATGCTTTCACATTGATTTCAACTTTCGCCAAAGTGGGGGGCAAACTGTAGACCCTTATTTTGTGATGAGTATGTGCATTGAGGCCGTGGGAAACCCGATGATGAAAAATTATATGACTGTAAGATGTAATTGGAGGCATGGAGCTGAATTATTAATTCCGTGGCATGATCTTGAAAAAAATAAAAATAATAATAAAATTTTGGGGAAATTAATTTAATTAAATTTAAATAAAATTTTATTTTGTTTAAATTTAATATGGGTAGTTCTTAAATGGATCTAATTAAGTTTAATTGGGCTCTATGGGCCTAAGAAAACCTAGTTAGGAATTTTAAATGGGACCCATTTAATTATTTTCTAAAAATTAAAATAACAAAATATCTCTCTCCTCCTTGACCCCACTCTCTTCCTCACTCCCTATTGGTGCCTTCCATTTTTTCCTGTCTTCCTATTGGTTGAAACACCTCACCCATATCCCGCCTTATTCGACTCGCAATCGCAGCTTGTTTAAGTCATCTAAACTTTATCACCCTAAGACTCCAAATCCTACCACACCTCTTCCTCATTCCCTATTGGTGCCTTCCATTTTTTCTCTGTCTTCCTATTGGTTGAAACACCTCACCCATATCCCGCCTTATTCGACTCGCAATTATAGTTGTTTAAGTCATCTAAACTTTATCATCCTAAGACTCCAAATCCTATCACACCTCTCTCCCAAAACCCTATAAATACCCTACTAGAGAAGAGAAGAAGGGGATGATGGGAGGAAAAAAGGAAAGAGGAAGAGAAAATTCAGAGCTACAGGAATTTGGAGATATTCAAGACTCTTTGAGTTTTTCCTTATTTTTTCTTTTCTTCAAGAAGATTTTCATATAAGATTTCTGGAAGGTCAGTTTTTGTTGTTTTCTTTTCAAGATTCAAGATCTATGCCACATAATATTTTAATTCTATGCTCTTTGTCTTCAATTTATTTTATATGTTCATATAGATCATGTAATCATGTTTAATTTGAGGGGATACACAACTCTGCACATGTTTAGTTTCTGTCTCTCGTATTTTTATTATTTTTCTTTATTTTCTGAATCTGTAAAAAATTTGTAAAAATTATATTCATATTCTACACGAAATTCCATTAATTTTAGGCTCAAGAATCACTAAAAAAGCTTTAATATTTTGTAAGTTATGGCTGTTTGAAGTTAGGGTTCCTGTAAAATCTGATTTGCAGGATATCCGACTTATGGAGCCCATATCTCCCTTGTTCCTTAATATTTTTGTGCAAATCTAGTGTCTAAAATTAACTTCAGAATCTTATGAATCTTTTCCAATTGGTTTTGAATTCATATCTTTTGTGGTTAATGAGTTATGAATTTTACAAAAAAGTAGTACGATTCTGTCACTTAGAAGAGTTACGATTTATGTAGATCATTCGGCTAGGGTTTTGTTTGATTTATAAATTTTATGTTATTGTATGATATGTAGGCTATCTTCTGTAATTTTTTTTATGATTTTTAGGCATGTATAACTATTTTTAAAAAATCGAATTTCTTGCTACTGTTAATCTGCCAGAATTTGAAAATTGTATATTTATGCATGTTCTTGTATTTTCTTAGGTTTTAATTGATATTTGATCTATTTTCTGTATTCTTTTAATTCAAGAAGTGTTATAAAGTGTTTGGATCATGTTAGAAGATTTAGACCATTAGGTAGTTGTAACTAATTAGGAATCTTAACCCTTTAGGAGACTAGAGTTAGAATCCAATGTAAATTGTTATTAATGTTTTCTTTATTTCTTTTATTTTCTTTAGTTTCTTTATTTTTTATTACAAACAAAATTGGTAAGTAGCCCTAAGGTAAGTACCAAAGAGGGCATTTGCGGAGCTTATATGGAGCTAAACGGAGTAAGCTGTGGATATCATTGTCATACTAGAAGAGAAGACCCTTTTTAAGGGTAGCTTGCCCCAATTGCAAATCGCATTTACCAACAGGTAAGTAGCTATAAACTCCTCGAATAATCATTGGCATGAAATTGTAGTAATAATAGAATTCTTATTTGATAAATTAAAATTAACTTTGTTTTTAATTTAACCGACTTTTGCATGTAATTAATTTAAATAAATACTTTGTAAATTAAAATTAATCTTTTTTGTAAATTAAACTAACATTGGCATGTAAAATAAATTTAATTTAATACTTGGTAATTGTAAAATAAATTTGCATGTTAGAAATCTTTATTAGGTTGTGATTGTTTGGGACTTATGTGATATTAGAATAACTTACACATGTACATAATTAACTTAGTTTAATTATCCTTAGGGTAACTTGGTGAAAATTAATTAATTAGGTTAAATAGAAACATAGGGTTATTTGAAATTGAATTTGTTTGTAAATTAAATTCTCAATAATAAATTAATTTTAGTCATCCGTAAATATCATTTAAATAATTAGCAACCCAATAGATAGGAATTACTTGTGCATGAAAATTATGTGTAAACAACAACCCTTTTGTGAATTACTTATGTGTGTAGGATTAGAATTGCATTTTTAGGATAAAGTTTAATAAAGGAATAATAAACAAGACTTCTAGAAACATTAGTAGAGGACTGGCACTCGAATTAACGAGGTTAGACCAGGCGTAAGGGGTGCCTAACACCTTCCCTTACGCACTCCACTATCCCGAACCTAGACATTGGGCTATGGTAATGACGGTTGTGGAAACTCGCAAGGAGTAAGTTGCCATCCATGACCCTCGGAAGAAACATCGAATATGTCCCTTATTACCCGTGGCGACTCGCCTATCTATGCCTTCGTGGCATAAATCCTTAGTACCGTGGTAGTGTTATGGGAAGACGGTACTTACCAGTGGTTTGATTCTATTAGGATTGTATGAAGTGCATGTCTAGGAAATGCTGTCTAAGGAGGTGGTACTTAAGTGAGACCATTGTGACTCCACCATCTTTCCTGGGCATTACCTGGTGCATTTTATATAATTCTAATGGATGATATTTCGCCTCACGCCCCCTTACCCCCACAGTATGATTTATTGATATTTATTGTGATATTGTGAAATGGAGTTTAAATTGTTATTGACATTCACTGTCTTTTGAATTTAACTATGATTTTAAGTATCCACTATTTATATGACTTATGATTTATGATTTAAAGTTGCATTTTGTTAATGTTGTGCAACACTGAGACATTGGCTCAGCGATAGCTTTTTATTGCTATCGTAGGTAGACAGACTGATAGGGCAGCAGACTAGGCAGCTACTGCTACATTGAGAGTTCATCAGGTATATTGAGTATACCATATTTTGCATTTTGTACTGTAATATATGTTCACTATATGTATGTATTGTTCATGGTTTTGGGCAGTTGTAAATTAAAATTGTACATTAAAATTGTACATTAAAGTTGTAAACTAAATTTGTAAATCATTTTGGCTTATAAATATTGTGATATATTTCTTTTATCTCAGCTTTTGAAAACACTGAAAAATTATTGTGGATTTGAGTTGGTAAATGTTGAGAAACTTATTGTGTTGATTAGATATTGGAGTTTGGGAATTGAACAAAATATTAAAAGTGCTTTTTATGGGTTTTTGAAGAAATGTTTTATTCAAAATACAGATGGCACTCTACCAAAATTTTTACAGAGATTATTAATACTTCAAATGTGTTATCTGGTTTCACTTCAATTAAAAAAAAAAAAAAATTTAACACTTGTAATTAGTGCTCACCACTATAAAAAGAAGTAAGAAAAGGTTTAAAATCCCTTATAGTGTATTTAATGGGTTATCAGTAGATGAAGTTGGTAATTCATTAGGTATATTACGGGATCATGTTATGCCTTACGGAGGGGTAGGGTGTGACATGTTTTAGTGATATCAGAGCTAGTTTTTAAATTCTGTTTTCACCTGTAATTTGAATATTTTTTTTCTTCATAGTACAACTGCTCAATGTCATTGTTTGATACATACAGTACATTACATTATAAATATGCACTAACAGGAGGAAATCTCCTTGTGTTATTATTCAGGAGGTCTAAGATCCTCAAATTGACTATGGAAGAAGGGGATCGTTCAGTCGATCAATCAATAGAGGCTGAGGTACAAGGGGATGCCCCAACCCTACACAATGTCAGTGGATCAGCCGCACCAGCCCTCGCATCGTAGTTTCTCGCCGCTTGCACAAAGAGATGGTCGCTATGTTCCAACAGATGGTTGGTAATATGCCTACTCAAGTCCCACTACAGACACCAGTGGTACAGCCACAGTCTTCAGCTAGGCAATATGACAAGCTGATTAAATATGGGGCTACTGAGTTCAAGGGGACAGTAGATCCTCTAGAGGCAGAACAGTGGTTAGAGAGAATGGATAGGGTTTTTAAGAAGTTACATTGTACAGAGGAGCTCAAATTTGAATATTCAGTGTCTCTGCTACAGGGGGATGCATATGACTGGTGGAAAACCATTCCCCATAGTCTGGTGGAACCTTCAATGCTAACATGGAATGACTTTCTGCGGGAGTTCAGACAAAAATATGTCCCAGATGCCTATGTGGGTCAGAAGTTGCAAGTGTTCCTAAGTCTGAAACAAGGGAGTAGATCGGTGGCTGAATATGAAAGGGAATTTTCCTGCTTGAGCCATTATGCAGTAAGTCTACTTTCTACCAGTAGGGAGAGATGTAAGAGGTTTGAAATCGACTTGAAGCCCAGTATCAGATTAAAAGTGGTCGGATTTAAACATAACAACTTCTCTGAGCTTATTTCTCAAGCACTAGAATTACAAAGAATTGAATCTGAAGCGGCCCTTGAGAAAAAAAAAAAAAAAAAAAAAGAGAAGACAGAAAAAGAGGGAAAGTCAGTAGAACAGAGTTCCAGTGGTCCTACTGAAAAGAGGAAGAACCATGGGGGACACAGCAGAGGTGGTAAGAAGTCCGATAGGGGAAGATTTTCAGGACAGAAACCTCCTCCATTTGGTCAGTAGAGTACCAAAAGTTCCTACCCTCCCCGCCAATGTGAAACTTGTGGTAGAAGCCATGGTGGGCTATGCTACAAGGACATAGGAGCCTGTTATAACTGTGGAGGCACAGGACACTTTGCAAAGGATCGCACAAAGGTTCGTAGAGTTGGGCCACCTCCTATTACTGCTGAAGGGTCAGTTTAGAATCCTATCACCAGAGGTTCACAACCACCTAGCAGAGGTAGAGGCAGGGGTAGAGGTAGTCCAGCAAGCAGCCAAGGCACAGTGAATCAATCAGAGCAAGGCAGTACTCCAGTCAGAGTCTACGCAATGAGACAAAGAGAAGAGGCTGAGACATCTGATATTGTGGCTGGTACCTTCTCAACTTTTAATCAAAATGTGTTTGTGTTATTTGATCCGGGTTCTACCCATTCTTATGTGAGTACTAGCATCATTGATTGCATTGTTGTTCTGTGTGTGAAAATGGACTTTAAGGTGCTAGTAACAAGTTCACTGGGACAGGAGGTCAGGGTCAATAGAATGTATAGGGATTGTCCTTTAGTGATCCAAGGACACACTTTTCTGTCTGATCTCATTGAAATGCACTTCAGAGATTATGATATCATCTTGGGCATCGATTGGTTAGCCAGGCATCACGCCATGATTGACTGTAGACTGAAGATAGTCACTTTTGGTCTCCCTCAGTACGGTGAAGTGGTAATACACGGGGAGAGGCAGCTATTGCCATCAAACATCATTTCGGCTGCACTAGTCAGAAAAATGATCAGAAAGGGGTGTGAAGCATACTTGGCACATGTGGTAGACACCCAAGTAGGGAGTCCAGCATTAAAGGACATCCCTACAGTATATGACTTTCCAGATGTGTTTCCTGATGAATTGCCAGGATTACCTGCAGAAAGAGAGGTGCATTTTGAAATTAATGTTATGCCTGGTGTGGATCCAATTTCATAACACCATACAGAATGGCACTAGCAGAGTTGAAGGAGTTGAAGGTACAGTTGCAAGAACTACTTGAAAAGGGCTTCATCCGCCCTAGTGTGTCACCTTAGGAAGCACCAGTATTGTTTGTTAAGAAGAAAGATGGTACTCTCCGCTTATGTATTGACTACCGGCAGTTGAATAAGGTGACAATAAAGAACAGATATCCATTGCCTCGCATTGATGATCTGTTTGATCAGTTGAAGGGTGCAGTTGTATTTTCCAAAATTGATTTGCAATCTGGTTATTATCAGTTGAAAGTGCAAGAGCAGAGTATTCCAAAAACTGCTTTTAGAACTCGATATGGCCACTATGATTTTCTAGTAATGTCATTCAGGTTAACTAATGCTCCAGCTACTTTTATGGATCTGATGAACACTATCTTCAGACCATATCTCTACCAGTTTGTGGTGGTGTTTATTGATGATATTTTGATATATTCGAGGAATGCAGAGGAGCATGACAGACATCCGCGGATTGTACTGTAGACTTTAAGGGAGAAACAGCTATGTACCAAATTGTCGAAATGTGAATTTTGGCTGAAAGAAATCTCCTTCTTGGGACATGTTGTGTCAGCTGAAGGGATCGAGGTAGATTCTAGCAAGGTAGAAGCTATCCTTAATTAGAAGTCGCCAGAATATCACGTAAATTCACGCTCGGGTTTAGCTGGATATTATCGCCGGTTTGTGAAAGGGTTTTCTATGTTAGCTTATCCACTGACCAAGCTACTTCGGAAAGATGTAAAATTTCAGTGGACAGATAAATGTCAGCAGAGTTTTGATGAGTTAAAGAGGTGATTGACTGAAGCTCCAGTCCTTGCTTTACCTACCCCGGGTAAAGAATACACAGTTTATAGTGATGCTTCTCACAATGGGTTAAGCTGTGTACTGATGCAAGATTGAAATGTTATTGCTTATGCATCACGCCAGCTGAAACTGCATGAGAGGAACTACCCAACACATGATTTGGAGCTAGCAGCTATTGTTTTTGCTCTGAAGATCTAGAAACACTATTTACATGGGAAGAAATGCTACATTTACATGGATCACAAGAGCTTGAAGTACTTGGGCACCCAGAAGGAATTGAACTTGAGGCAGAGGAAATGGTTATAACTAATTAAAGATGGTTAAAGACTATGATTGCTTAATAGACTATCAGCCACTGTATGTATGTATTGTTCTTGGTTTTGAGCAGTTGTAAATTAAAATTGTACATTAAAGTTGTAAACTAAATTTGTAAATTATTTTGGCTTGTAAATATTGTGATATATTTCTTTTATTTTAGCTTTTGAAAACACTGGAAAATTCTTGTGGATTTGAGTTGGTAAGTGTTGAGAAACTTATTGTGTTGATTGGATATTGAAGTTTGGGAATTGAACAAAATATTGAAAGTACTTTTTATAGGTTTTTGAAGAACTGTTTTATTCAAAATATAGATGGAACTCTGCCAAAATTTTTACAGAGATTATTAATACTTCAAATGTGTTATCTGGTTTCACTTTAATTAAAAAAAAAAATTTAACACCTGTAATTAGTGCTCACCACTGTAAAAAGAAATAAGAAAATGTTTAAAATCCCTCGTAGTGTATTTAATGGGTTATCAGTAGACGAAGTTAGTAATTCATTAGGTATACTACGAGATCATGTTATGCCTTACGGAGGGGTAGGGTGTGACAGTGGTTGTTCTGTGCTCATTATTATCAGAAAATTAGTTGCAGAAAATAACCAGATTAATTAGTAAATGTATCATGTAATTAACAAAAATAATTATGGTCATTTAATCAAATTAGTCCTCCCATTAACTTAGCGAATCCTATACTTCCAAAGTAGAAAACGGAAATCCTAGTTGGATGGATTTCTAGTGGGTGATTGAATTCTTATAATTCTATTGATCATCCTCAAGTACATCCATAATTGGAATTACAATAAACTATAAGTGAGCAACTCCTTACCCATCATATCTCATGTGAGGTTCAATCCTTTACCTAGCCCCTAATGCTTAAAATCTCAGGTATATCAATTATTGACTTATCTTGCATTAGTTAAGTTGATCCCATTGAGCCAGTAATTATGCAAAGAATTTTAATGTCCTCAGGTACATCCAATATTGGCCACCAAACCATTTACATATTTACAACATCTCATGCTTGACAATTATTCTTAAGAAAATCTCTTAAATTAATTGCACCTTATGTAACTATTTAAAATTTCTTAAAATAATTGCCCCAATGGAGGGCCCATATTATGATTACTTTACTTATAGCATTTCCAACTTAATCATTTGTTTGGAAGATTTTATGGTCATCCTAATTACTATTAAGGTCTCACTTTGAACATTATCTATTTAGCATACATATATCATATAATTGCATATATTCCCATACATCTCATGCATTCATGGATAAACAGTAAATATGGTATGATCATAGACTTTCTAAGGGATTCAATTCTGAGTCACTAAGAATTGAATCAGGGCATTCCTAGGTGCATTTCATTCATTTATTTTACAAGAGTTGCTGAAGGAGTACATAATCAACACTTGATCTTGAATTGCTCCTACTAGTCCCACCAATGCTCTTGACCTCCTTGAACTTCTTGCAATCCAATTACATAGTAATCCTTGGCATACCAAAGTGAATTTACAAGAACTTAAATAAATGAAATTACAATCCAAAATTATTACAACCTTAATAATATATGCCCAAAATAAATTAAAATAAATTAATTAATTTACAATCCCAAAGAAACATAAAAGAAATAAATCCAATCACATTGGTCTTTTATAGTCCTTGATCATCCATCATGCATATCACCATTTAATAATTAAATAAAACATACATACTTAAATCAAATTGAATATTTCATATTCAACTTAAAAAACCAGATTTGAATATGATTCAAACTAATTTAAAAATTCAGATTTGAATCACATTCAAATAAATTTAAAAATTCAGATTTGAATCACATTCAAACAACCTTAAAAATTCATATTTGAATCACATTCAAACAATTTTTAAAAAAATTAAATTTGAATCACATTCAAACAATTTTTAAAAATTTAGATTTGAATATTGTTCAAACAACTTTAAAAATTCAGATTTGAATATGATTCAAACAATTTTAAAAATTCAAATTTGAATCACATTCAAACAACTTTTAAAATTCATATTTGAATCACATTCAAACAATTTTTAAAATTCTAATTTGAATCAAAATTTAATTGTGTGATTAAAACTCTAATTAAACAATTTAATTAGACATAGGATAGGCCTTAGATCATACAACAATTGCATAATTTAAAACCAAACCTTGCGCCACCCATGAAGGCCAAAGATAGCGCACCAATGATGGTGTTCATCACCCAAGCCGCCACCTTTCTTGCAACCAGCAATGGATCTATCATCTCATGATTGTTCCACACAATTAAATCATATAATTAACAATCTAAATGGCAAATATAGTGGCTCTGATACCAATTGAAGGAGCGAAAGCATGAAAAACACAAGTTTATACCATTGAATTCAAAAATTTTCACCTAAGGTCACATGCATCACGCAAGATTTATTTTTATCTATTTGATTTCAATGATAAACAATATATTAAAACTCTTTTAATATGTTTTTGGATCTATATTTGCCATTTAAGATTTTAGAATTAATCAGATTAATTTTAGAACCCTAGATTAAATCAAGAACAAATACACTAACCTCTTGATGAAGGAACGAAAGCGTGAAAAAACACAAGTTTATACCATTGAATTCAAAATTTTCATCTAGGGTCACATGCATCATGCAAGATTTATTTTTATCTATTTGATTTCAATGATAAACAACATATTAAAACTCTTTTAATATGTTTTTGGATCTGTATTTGCCATTTAAGATTTTTTAAATTAATCAGATTAATTTTAGATGTCACACCCTACCCCTCTGTAAGGCATAACATGATCCCGTAGTATACCTAATGAATTACCAACTTCGCCTACTGATAACCCATTAAATACACTAAAAGGGATTTTCAAAACTTTTCTTACTTCTTTTTTTTACAGTGGTGAGCACTATTTACAAGTGTTAAAAACCTTTTTGAACTGAAGAGAATTAGCTAACACATTTAGACTATTAGTAATTTCTGTAAAAATTTTGGCAGAGTGCACTCTGTAATTTGGATAAAACAGTTCTTCAAAAACCTGTAGAAAGCACTTCAATATTTTTCTCAATCTCAAACTCCAACATAATTCAACACAAATCCATAATAATTTTTTAAAGACTGAGATACAAGAAATATAATACAATTTTTATAAGTCAAAATAACTCATAATTTATTTTACAACTTTAATGTACAATTTTAATTTACAACTGCTCAAAACCAAGAACAATATGTACATACAGTGGTCATACATTACAGTACAAAATGCAAAATGTGGTATACTAGTTATACCCGATAATCTCTCGCTGGATGTACTAGCAGCCTAATCTGCTCCCCTGTCCGTCTGTCTACCTGCGACAGCAATGAAAAGCTGTCGCTGAGACAATGTCTCAGTGGTGCACAACATTAATGAAATACAACTTTAAATCAAAATTCATAAATCATATAAATGATGGATACATAAAATCATAGTTAAATTCAAGACAATTAATGTCATAAGGAATTTAACACAATATCACAATAAATCTCAGAGATCAAAACATAGTTAACATCAAAAGACAGTGAATGTCAATAAGAGTTTAAATTCATTTCACAATCTCACAATACATATCAATAAATCACACACAGCTTAATCATGTTCCAAAGTTCAATTCGTCCCAAAAGTCGATGACTAATGAGGAATAACATAGCTAGCTAGCAAAAATATGAGTACTCATTCGATTCGTCTTCAACAGGCACACACCTCAACACTTCAGCCAGAGAGGGAATTCAATTCGTCCCACTAGACAAGCTAGCGAGGAATACAATCAATATACATGATAGCTGTGGTTTCAAACCATTTTCAATGCTTTTCAATTAGTAAGTATCCATCAATATCATTCAAACAATTTTTCACAGTTTCAAACGATTTACAATGCTTTTCAAGCAATAAATATCCATTCAAACACATTTCCACAATTTAAAACAATAATGTACAAATAGTCATAATTCATTTCAATTGAAAAATTCAAAAGAAATAGCTGTTGTGCACAAACCTCTGATAACTGTCTCCTGGCCTTGACTCAGTGGATGCGTCTTTAGGGCACCAGATGTTGTCCCTCTAGCTTGTCCACACCAAGATCACCTATGGCAGCCCTTGAATAGCTTCTAAAGCTTTTTCTATGAATTAGAAAATCAAGTTTTGCCTTTTGAGAGATTACAGATGTAAACAGGACACTAAAAACAATTTCTAGTGATTTTTATTCAAGAGATTATTGGCTAATCTCTTTGAATTGATGAGAGATGAAGAAGAAAAGAGGGGAGATGTTCTTTGGGTTGCGGCACCAAAGAAGAACAGCAGCCACACATTTTACTCTTTCATAACAACACTTATATAGCTAGGTCACCACTTAAAACCCTTGCCACATGTCACCTTCTGATTGACTCTAGGTTTAATTGACCCAATCACATTGTGCCAAGTGTCAAACCTATATTTAATCTTAACTTTGATCATCTTACATGATTAAAAGACATATGACAAGCTTATGTGTAGTGCCATGTGTCACCATCTCATGGTACCACATGTCACCCTGTGAAATGACCAAAATACCCCTGTGTCTTAATTTTGAGTTCTCAACCCAAAATAATTATTTCTCTTCTTCTAATCAATTTATATCAAATATAAATTAATTAACTAATCTCTATTAATTAATTTCTCATTAATTAAATTCATATTTAAACACTTTAAATATAAATTTAACTTATATTATACATCCAATAACCTAGATTTGGTTTCAAGCCATGCTAGGGACTTTACAATCTAATTGCAAACCAAACCTATTTAATTAATCAATTAAACTCTTTAATTAATTAATTAAATCATATTTAATTTGATGATTACTTGTGTATGTGTGTGACTTACTAGGCTCATCACTAATTGGCAATGAGACATGATATCTGTAACACCCCTATTTGTATAGTCTGGTATATTTCACTGTTCCGGTGACCGGTGTTGGTCCAGATAATTAAGGGGATTAGAACCACACTTAAGATAACTAGATAAGCTATAAACACAAATAATTAATAATTGCCAATTAGTTAAGTATAAATAAGAAAAACAGAACATAAGAAGTTAAACGAGCCAAGTGTCACAGCGATGGGTGACCTTCTCGAGAAGGACTGCAAAGTCGATTTAAACTCAAATTTCGAACTGTAAAATGTAACGCTGCAGTCTTTAGGACCATTAAAAACACAGTGGAAAAGAGAAAATCATGGAAAAAGGTTGTTAAGCCAGTCAAATAATTAGGTTAGGGAGCCAGAAGGAATATTGAATTAATTGCAAATCGGGTTGAACCGGCGAGGGGCAATTTGGTCAATTGACCCCGAGAGCTGACTCTTGACCTAACTGTCCAATAAAATTGGAGAAAAGAAAATTTCGGAGTCGGAATTAAATTAAAGAACTAATAGAAAAAAAATGAAAAAAAAAAGAAGAAAAAGAAAAGTTGAAAAGGTTATGACATCATCATGGTGACATCATACTTGAGGTCATAAATAATTTTTCATTACTTAATAATTTGACTAAGTCAATTAGAAGATAAATATACAAATTAAATAAACAAAATTCATCTTTTTTCCTTCTTCTTTCTTCAAGCTAGCCGTCCACCCTCTCTCTCCCTAAACTCCATGATTGTCCACCATTGATGAGTTATTCAAGCTTGAATAACTTGAGTCTCTCCCATAAATTTTAACCTTGAACCCTAGAAAACTTGTAAATTACCATAGAAAGGAAGAATAGAGGAAAGAAAAAGTGAGAAATTGGAAGAAAAAGTGAAGATCAAAGACTTCACCTAAGGTTGGTATTCTAACTTTCAATTTTCTATTTTAATGCATGTTTAGTTACTTAAATGAACTTAGAAACTAAAGAAATCAAAAGAAAACATTTGTGAAGGACCAAGTTGAATTTCGGCAACTAGGGTTTTGATATATGTACGCATGAATTTGGTGGATCTAAAAGTGTATGTGAGCTTAATTGTGCTGAATGATTATGATTAAATGCATTGAATTGGTTAAATGCAATTAATTGGTGAACTACGGTTTTGGACACCTAGGGTTTGGGAGACAAAAGGTGGAGAAATGGTGAAATGATGTGGTTGACCTAGTTTGAGGTGAGAAATGGTCATTTGTGACCAAATGATGTGTGTTGGAAGTATTGGAGTTGAGGTTAAATTCGGATTCAATGTGGTCATGCTGCTGGCAGCAGGACCAAGGTCCCTTTGAGGGACCAAAACTTAAAATTTACAAGTCCAATTGGTATGAGACTAATTGGGAATGAAAATAGACACAAAATGACACAATTTTCATTCAGGAATCATGCCCAAAAAGTTACCAAAACCTAGTGAACAAATTGACCAAATCCGTAAATTCTCAGTCTGACCTGTACAAACTGACCAAATGAATAGTATTTGTTCATTTGGCCAGAACTGGAGCTAGGCAGGTCCAAATGACCTGAAATTTTACCAATGGATAGTTGACATATAGGCCTAAAACTTTCATGAAGAACACAAACCCAAATTATGCCATTAACCAAATCATTTGGCCACCCAAAGTTGGTGACCTAAAACTGCCAGAACCAAAATTTGCCTAGAAATCTGGGTTAAGTCCAATCCGGCAGCCATTGTGACACCCCTTACCCGTCTACAGTATGTCCGAGTAAGATATGTCATATAGTGTACCGGAATACTCTATTTTATCTCAATCATTTTTATTCTTCCTTAATTTATTTTTTTCCTAGTTTTGAATATAATTTGTGAAATATAATTCATTTAAGTCATTTATTGAAATTATAATTTATTTGAGGTTCCGAAAATTTTATAGAAAATTCGGCAGAGTACGGGCTAAAAATGGAGAAAACAGTTCTTCAGAACCTGTGAAAAACACTTCCAATAATCATTTCCAATCATTCTCAAACTCCAATAATCATCAAAATCTCAATATTTTTCCGCAACATTTCCATTTCTCAATCATTCATTTCTCATGGTATTCATATATAAGCAATAAATAAATACTCAATTTTCCATTCATAAACACAATTTCTACTATTTACATTAACATCAAAATACATTACATAAGTTTCAATTACGTATGAGAAAATAAAAGTTAATTACAAAATACCCAAAATGAAACCTAGTGTCCTACCAATGCACTGACGTCGGTGAGGTGACATGGATACTATGCAGAGCTGCAGAAGGTCTCACCCAGTCTGTGGTCTACTGGGCTCTCGGTTTGTCTCTCCAGAACCTACGTGTGGCAAAAGCAACGCTCTAAGCAATAATGCTTAGTAGTGCCAATAATAAAATAAAAAAAAAGAAATAACAGAAAATAAATATGCAGTGAATGTATTGATGTCTCATTTCAAACAAATTTTTGATGAGTATTTGTAGTCTTACTTATTTTGTACTTGTTATATTTATTATTTCATTAAATTTATCCACTTTCATTTTTGGTTGCCCAAGTAACCTATATTGGATGACTGGACTGGATAAACGGCTAAACTGGCACTGGAATCTAGTACCTCGGGCCGTCGCACCATCGGTCACATATGCATCTCCCGGTGTGCAACAGAATAGCTAATAAGCTGTAATAACAATAGGCACAAGGCCAAATATCAACACAATGTCAAAATGGCTAAAAGCCATGAAATCACAGAATGGCATAATGCCATGTGCAGTACTGCTAACTGAACCCTATTGGCATGCCAAGCTATCCAAACCAATCTTGTTAGGTATACTAGGGCATTTCACACTTTTAAGTTTCACAATTTTTGGAATTTAAGTTTTAGTGTTACTATTCCATTCATTGGTCAACAAAAATGTTGACTTTTGCATAGGCAATAGGTACATTGGTTTTAATATCATCAACATGCCACATTTTGCATTCAAAATTTGTTGGTATTGGTTGCCAATACCATTTCTAAGCTTAATGCTAGTTGGGCAGAATTTTCACTTTTTATGCCTTGTATTTACTGTTCCATTGGTCAATTTTACAGTGGGAATTTTGCAAACTGATCAACATGAAAGTTGTTCCTTATTTTGTCTAGTTGCATTTCCTTTTTTGAATCACTCCATTTGGAGTTTTGTAGCTCAAGTTATGGTCCAAAAACCACAACTGGCCGGATTGAAATTCTATCCAGAATTTCTGGACTGACCATATCTACAATGCAATGAACAGTGACTACAACTCACCTTTTGAATATGTTCTGGTCATAATTTGCGTTAGGTTTCTTCATGAAAGTTGTTGGTCTATATCTCAGCTTTTGCTAGTAAAATTTCAAGTCAATTGGACCTTTTTACATTGTGTTATGGCCAAATGACCAACAACTGCTTATTTGGTCATTTTGCCCAGGCAGACTGCAGGTCACTCGGATTAGGGCAACCTTTTGATCTACTTGGTTTGGTTTTATGGGCATGGTTTCTTCACCAAAGTTGTGCCATTATGTGTCTAGTTTCATGTCCAATTGGCCTTGTACCAATTGATCTTCTACAATTCAAGTTATGGCTGCCCAAACCTGCTGGACTCATACTCAGTCTTGCAGGTCAGCCAAGGCAGCTCACCTAAACTCAAATCCAACATCCTTACTCACTTCAATTCCTTCTCACACGCATTCAAATGGTCACTAATTGACCATTACAAGGTTAATAAACCATTACATGAGCAAACCCTATTATTGTTAATTGTCCACATTTTCCATGTTCATACATGCCTAAACTTTGTATTTCACTTACACAACTAGGTTCAATTACTCATTTAATACCAAGGGCAGCCCATGAACCACTTTACTTCAAGCAAACTCATCAACCCTAATCAACCCTAAGCTACCAAAATTATAGGAAATAAATACACATAATTTTTATTTTGTTTTTCTTACATTTTCTACTTATCTCATGGCATTAAGCATAAATTAAGTAAAAATAGTAAGAGTTTGGACACTAAACTCTTTTGACCACTTTCTTGGCTTGTTAAAACTTCAATCTCTCTTCAATTTTCTGCTACTTAAAGCTTCCTCAAGGTTTAGGGATAATTTTTTGTGAAGGAAGTTTAGGGTTTTGGGGTGGAAAGCTTAGGGAAAATAAAGCTTGAGTAAGAGCTTTCATGGAGGTCCTTTTTTTTTTCTCTCTCTCTCTTTCTCTCTTGGTTCAGCCAGTATGAAGAAGGAACTGCTGGTTTCTTTTGTTTTTTTTTTTTTTATCTCATTTTAAGTTCATTTTTATCTCTTTTTATTAGTTTGTCAAATGGTGATTGGGTGGGGGTATGTTAATGACATTATGTGATGTCATAATTCCTAATTTCTTTCATTTTTCTTTCCTTTTCTTTTCTACTCATTTTCAATTTAATTTTTAGCAATATTTATTTACATTTTATGTCATAATAATTATTTAATTAACTGGACAAGTCGGCCAAAAATCGTCTCTGAAGGCGAAATGATCAAAATGCCCTCCGTTTGGCTTGTTGAGCCAAAATCGTCTGTACCGATCGAAAAATTTTTCTAAATATTTTCTTGGCATTCTAATGCCATAAAAACCTCAATGACTCTTCTCTGGAGTCCCAAAAATTATTTTATGAATTTTCTCCTAGGTCTAGGGCTCCTAGTTGCGAGGACCGCAACTTCTCACTAGGTTACCCATCACTAGGGCACCGGCTCATTTAACTTGGATGTATTTTATTTCTAAAATTTTTTCTAAATTTTTTTTATTAATATTTGAGTTAATTATGATTCCTCACTTTAGTTTAAATATTTTTCCGAACGTTCTAGCTATCCGGACCAACACTAGTCACCGGAACAGTAGAATGTACGGAGTTGCTACAGGGAGGGTGTTACAACTCTTCCCCTATAATTTAAATTTCGTCCTCGAAATTTACCTGATGCAAACAGTTGAGGGAATTGTTGCCTCATCGTCTCTTCATTTTCCCATGTCGCCTCTTTGGTATTGTGGTGCCTCCAAAGCACTTTCACCAGTGGAATCTGCTTATTCCTCAACTCTTTCACTTCCTGAGCTAGGATCCTTATGGGTTCTTCTTCATATGTCAAATCCGGTTGTACTTCAATTTCTTCCATGGAGATGACATGTGAAGGATCTGAGAAGTATCTTCTTAGTATAGACACGTGGAGCACATTGTGGATCTTGTCCAGCTCTGGTGGTAAAGCTAGCTTGTAGGCTACTGGTCCCACACATTCAATGACTTCATATGGGCCAATGAACCTAGGGCTCAACTTACCTTTTCTTCCAAACCTCAGTACCTTCTTCCACGGTGACACCTTGAGGAACACTTTGTCGCCAACCGCATATTCTATTTCTTTTCTCTTCAGGTCGGCATAAGATTTTTATCTATCTGAGGCAACCTTCAGATTGGCTTTGATTAGTTTTACTTTCTCCTCAGTCTATTTCACCAGGTTTGGCCCTACCAGTTTGTCTTTGCCCAATTCAGTCTAGCACACTGGAGTTCTACATTTCCTCCCATACAGTGCTTCATACGGGGCCATTTGGATGCTAGCTTGGTAGCTATTGTTGTATGCAAATTTTGCCAGTGAAAATCTATCCCAACTTCCCTCAAACTCAATGACACAACTCCTCAAGGACTAACATATATTTCATGTTATTATTATCATTTTAGTTCAATATTTGTATTAATTCAATTGGTTTCAATTGTTTACCTAGATTACACTTTCTGATTGCCCATCCGTCTGAGGATGGAAAGCTGTGCTGAAGTGGAGTTGTGTACCCAAGGACTTATGCAACTTCTTCCAAAATCTCGATGTAAACCTTGGGTCTCGATCAAATATGATGGAAAGTGGAATTCCATGCAGTCTAATTATCTCACTAATATACAATTCTGCTAACTTCTCCAGTGAGTAGTCACCCTAATCGGCAGAAGTATCTCGACTTCACCAATCTATCTACTATCACCCATACTGCATCATGTTTCTTCTAGGTGAGAGGTAGACCACTTACAAAATCCATGGTGACCCGATCCCATTTCCATTCAGGTATGCGTATAGTAGCAAACCCGATGGAACTTGATATTCTGC
The DNA here is from genome assembly GCF_030052815.1 of Hevea brasiliensis. Classification (NCBI taxonomy): domain Eukaryota; kingdom Viridiplantae; phylum Streptophyta; class Magnoliopsida; order Malpighiales; family Euphorbiaceae; genus Hevea; species Hevea brasiliensis. The sequence goes on from NC_079494.1 coordinate 46,668,028, forward strand.
CTTAACTTGCTAACATGTCAAGCATTTAGTCACATAGTCAGCTATGTCGTTCTTCATACCAGGCCACCAATACTGAAGCTTCAGATCATGATACATTTTTGTACTTCCTAGGTGTATAGCATACACACTGGTGTGTGCCTCTTTTAGGATATTGGCTTTCAATTCCCCATTATCTGGTACACAGACTCTTCCTTTGTAGTATAAACACCCATCTGCTTTCACCTCATAGTCAGTTGCTTTTCCTTCTGAGATTTTGCTCACAATAGCCATTAACTTTTCATCTGCCTTTTGCCCATCTAAAATCTGTTGTAGCAGGTTTGGCCTCACTTGCAACTCAGCCAAAATAGCTCCATCTCGAGCCAAAGATAGACGGCCATTCAATGATTTCAAAGCTGTGATGGATTTTCTGCTTAAAGCATCAGCAACTACATTTGCCTTCCCAAGATGGTAGTCAATCACACAATCATAGTCCTTTAGGAACTCAATCCATCGCCTCTGTCTAAGGTTGAGCTCCTTCTGGGTTGGCAAGTATTTCAGGCTTTTGTGGTCTGTGTAAATGTAGCACTTTTCACCATACAAGTAATGCCTCCATATCTTCAGTGGGAAGATAATTGCTGCAAGTTCTAAATCATGGGTAGGGTAATTCTATTCATGTGGCCTTAGCTGCCTGGAAGCATAAGCGACCACCTTCCACTCTTGCATCAATACACACCCTAACCCATTATGAGAGGCATCACTGTAGACCACAAAGTCCTTTCCCGACACTGGCTGTGTTAACACCGTGCCTCACAACATAGCCTTCAACTTCTCAAACCGGTGCGACACTTGTCATTCCAGTCAAATCTGACATACTTGTGTAATAATTAGTTCATTGGAGCAGCTATTAAATAAATACCCTTCACAAATCTTCTGTAAGAACCCGCAAGCCACAAGAAGCTTCTGACCTCAGTTGTATTTCTGGGAGGCTTCCATTCCATCACTGCTTCTATTTTCTTGGGATCCACCCTAATCCCATCAGCTGACACTATGTGTCCAAGGAATGCAATATCATTCATCCAGAAGTCACACTTGGACAACTTAGCATACAGCTTCTTTTCTCTCAGGGTTTGCAGAACAATCCTCAAATGCTCATCATGTTCTTCACTAGTCTTGGAATACACCAAAATATCATCAATAAAGACCACTACGAGCTGATCTAGGTATGGATGGAAGATACGGTTCATAAGGTCCATGAATGCTGCTGGCGCATTTGTTAGGCCAAAGGGCATCACTAAAAACTCATAATGCCCATACCGAGTCCTGAATGCAGTCTTTGGCATATCTGCATCTTTCACCCTCAACTGATGATACCCTGATCTGAGATCAATTTTGGAAAATACTCCTGCTCCTTTCAACTGATCAAATAGATCATCAATTCTAGGCAACGGATATTTGTTCTTCACTGTCACTTTATTCAACTGCCGGTAATCGATGCATAACCTCAAAGTCCCATCCTTCTTTTTCACAAACAGTACTGGAGCTCCCCATGGTGACACACTGGGGCATATGAACCCCTTATCCAGTAACTCCTGTAACTGGATTTTCAGTTCTTTCAATTCTGTGGGTGCCATCTTATAAGGAGCAATAGAGATTGGTGCTGTACCCGGCAGTATCTTAATAGCAAATTCAACTTCCCTTTCTGGTGGCAAACCAGGCAATTCTTCAGGGAACACATCTGGGAAGTCTTTTACTGTGGGTATGTCACACAGATCTGGCTTAGCCTGCCTAGTATCCACCACATGTGCTAGGTAGGCTTCACAGCCTTTTCTCATCAGTTTTCTTGCAACTATGACTGAGATGACATTGGACAAGATATCTGTCCTTTCCCCCACAACTGTAATCTCATTACCCTTAAGAGTTTTCAAAGAAATTCTCTTCAATTTACAATCAAATATTGCCTGATGACGTGATAACCAGTCCATTCCCAAAATCACGTCAAACTCATAGAAAGGCCACTCAATCAAGTCTGCCAAGAATTCATACCCCTGAATCCTTAACGGGCAACCTTTGTACACTTTGTTCACCATTACACTATGGCCCAATGGATTAGTGACCAGGATGTCTTGGTCACTCTCCTCTACTAGTATCCCCTTTTTTACAGGTAGGTTGATGCAGATGTATGAATGAGTAGATCCTGGATCCACCAATGCATGCACAGATGTATTGTAGAGGGAGAACGTACCCCTGATGACTTCCGAGGCATCTTGTTCCTCCTGAGCTCTCATGGCATAGGCTCTGGCAGGTGGTCTGCCCTCAAGCCTCTCTACTGGCTCAGATACAGGCCTCTATGATGGTACCACTGCCTCAAATTTTCCATATTTTCTACCCCTTTGTGGTGCAGTAGCAGGTCTATCTGCTTGTGTTGGAGTAGCTGTAGCAGTTCTGCGTGGACAGTTCCTCAACTGATGCTCTATTGACCCACACCTTAAGCCGGCACCAGTCACTCTCCAACACTCCCCCTTATGCCACTTCAAGCAATGTGGACAAGCAGAAGATACTGGGGCTGGTCCCCTGAACCCCGTCCTTGGAGAGCTACCCACAGATGGTGTGGACTGACCTCTCCTAGGGGTGAACTGTGGCCTGGGTCCCTAAGACTGACCCTGACCTTTAGGTTGGCCTGAACTTTGTGCACGTGGACCTTTGAACCTTTTTCCTGGTGCAGAAGATGAGCTAGACTGACCTGGGCCCCTCTTCTTCTGTCTCTCTCTTCTGGTTTGCTCACTTATTCTAACCTTTTCAACTTTTATTGTAGCTTCCACTAACTTGGTGAAGTCTGTGATTCCCAAGGCAGTAATCATGATCTTTATGTTGTCATTTAATCTCTCTTCAAATCTCTTACATCTTTCAGCCTCATTAGGGACTATCTCCCTTCCGTAGCAGCTCAATCTGACAAATTTCTTTTCATACTCAGCCACTGTCAACTGTCTCTGCCTCAGGTTAATGAACTCTCTTCTTCTCTCTTCCAGGTATACACTACCTAGATATTTCTTCTTGAATTATGAGAGGAAGAAGTCCCAAGTTATTACTTCTGGTTGCACTTCACTAAACACCGTATCCCACTATTCATATGCATCACCTTACAACAGAGATATGGCAGCTTCTAGGTTTTGCTCTGGAGTGTAGTGGAGTTATTTTAAAACCCTTCCTGTTCTGTTCAACCAATTTTTGGCTGCAACAGAATCATCTTCTCTCCTGCCAAAGAATCCACTGCTCCAAATTTTCTCAGCCTTTCCAAGTGTGATTTTTACTGTGGAGGTGGTGGTGGTGGTGGCATTACCCCAGCCATTTGTCTGAAGAACTCAGCCATTTGCTGAAACATGGCCTGTGGAGGCTGAGCAGGCTCTGCTGGAGCTGGCGGAGTAGGTTCTCCCCTACCCCCAGTCTCAGCTGCTGCAGGTGGAGCATGACTCTCCACTTCCTCCTCAATTGCCCTTTGAGATGTAGGGTCCATATCCTATTTAACAAAGACAAACAGATCTGCATGAGTGTCACCTCGACTCTTACAAATGCAATGCATGGTATGGACTCAATCTAGGCCTAGAAACGCCTAAACCGTGCTCTGATACCACTAAATGTGACACCCCTTACCCGTCTATAGTATATCCAAGTAAGATATGTCATACAGTGTACCGAAACACTCTATTTTATCTCAATCATTTTTACTCTTCCATAATTTATTTTTATCATAGTTTTGAATATAATTTGTGAAATATAATTCATTTAAGTCATTTATTGAAATTATAATTTATTTGAGGTTCCAAAATTTTTATAGAAAATCCGGCAGAGTACCGACTAAAAATGGAGAAAACAGTTCTTCGGAACCTGTGAAAAACGCTTCCAATAATCATTTCCAATCATTCTCAAACTCTAATAATCATCAAAATCTCAATATTTTTCAACAATATTTCCATTTCTCAATCATTCATTTCTCATGGTATTCATATATAAGCAATAAATAAATACTCAATTTTCCATTCATAAACACAATTTCCACTATTTACATTAACATCAAAATACATTACATAAGTTTCAATTACATATGAGAAAATAAAAGTTAATTACAAAATACCCAAAACGAAACCTAGTGTCCTACCAATGCACTGACATCGGTGAGGCGACACGGACACTATGCAGAGCTGCAAAAGGTCTCACCCAGTCTGTGGTCTACTGGACTCTCGGTCTGTCTCTCCAGAACCTACGAGTGGCAAAAGCAACGCTCTAAGCAATAATGCTTAGTGGTGCCAATAATAAAATATAAAAAAAAATAACAGAAAATACATATGCAGTAAATGTATTGATGTCTCATTTCAAACAAATTTTCGATGAGTATTTGTAGTCTTACTTATTTTGTACTTGTTATATTTATTATTTCATTAAATTTATCCACTTTCATTTTTGGTTGCCCAAGTAACCTATACTGGATGACTGGACTGGATAAACGGGTAAACTAGCACTGGGTATCTAGTACCTTGGGCCGTCACACCATCGGTCACATATGCATCTCCCGGTGTGCAACAGAATAGCTAATAAGCTATAATAACAATAGGCACAAGGCCAAATATCAACACAATGTCAGAATGGCTAAAAGCCATGAAATCACAGAATGGCATAATGCCATGTGGAGTACTGCTAACTAAACCCTATTGGCATGCCAAGCTATCCAAACCAATCTTGTTAGGTATACTAGGGCATTTCACACTTTTAAGTTTCACAATTTTTGGAATTTAAGTTTTAGTGTTACTATTCCATTCATTGATTAACAAAAATGTTGACTTTTGCATAGGCAATAGGTACATTGGTTTTAATAACATCAACATACCACATTTTGCATTCAAAATTTGTTGGTATTGGTTGCCAATACCATTTCTAAGCTTAATGCTAGTTGGGCAGAATTTTCACTTTTTATGCCTTGAATTTACTATTCCATTGGTCAATTTTGTAGTGGGAATTTGGCAAACTAATCAACATGAAAGTTGTTCCTTATTTTGTCTAGTTGCATTTCCTTTTTTGAATCACTCCATTTGGAGTTTTTTAGCTCAAGTTATGGTCCAAAAACCACAACTGGCCGGATTGAAATTCTGTCCAGAATTTCTGGACTAACCATATCTACAGTGCAATGAACAGTGACTGCAACTCACCTTTTGAATATGTTTTGGTCATAATTTGGGTTATGTTTCTTCCTGAAAGTTGTTGGTCTATATCTCAGCTTGTTGCTGGTAAAATTTCAGGTCAATTAGACCTTTCTACACTGAGTTATGGCCAAATGACTAAACACTGTTCATTTCGTCATTTTGCCCAAGCAGACTGCAGGTCACCAGGATTAGGGCAAGGTTTTGGTCCACTTGGTTTGGTTTTATGGGCATGGTTTCTTCACCAAAGTTGTGCCATTATGTGTCTAGTTTCATGTCCAATTGGCCTTGTACCAATTGATCTTCTACAATTCAAGTTATGGCTGCCCAAACCTGCTAGACTCATACTCAGTCTTGCAGGTCAGCCAAGGCAGCTCACCTAAACTCAAATCCAACATCCTTACTCACTTCAATTCCTTCTCAGACACATTCAAATGGTCACTAATTGACCATTACAAGGTTAATAAACCATTACATAAGCAAACCCTGTTGTTGTTAATTGTCCACATTTTCCATGTTCATACATGCCTAAACTTTGTATTTCACTTACACAACTAGGTTCAATTACTCATTTAATACCAAGGGCAGCCCATGAACCACTTGACTTCAAGCAAACTCATCAACCCTAATCAACCCTAAGCTACCAAAATTATAGGAAATAAATACACATAATTTTTATTTTGTTTTTCTTACATTTTCTACTTATCTCATGGCATTAAGTATGAATTAAGTAAAAATAGTAAGAGTTTGTACACTAACCTCTTTTGACCACTTTCTTGGCTTGTTAAAACTTCAATCTCTCTTCAATTTTCTGCTACTTAAAGCTTCCTCAAGGTTTAGGGATAATTTTTTGTGAAGGAAGTTTAGGGTTTTGGGGTGGAAAGCTTAGGGAAAATAAAGCTTGAGCAAGAGCTTTCATGGAGGTCCTTTTTTTTTGTCTCTCTCTCTTTCTCTCTTCGTTCAGCCCGTATAAAGAAGAACCTGCTGGTTTCTTTTGTTTTTTTATCTCATTTTAAGTTCATTTTTATCTCTTTTTATTAGTTTTGAAGGAACGGAAGCGTGAAAAACACAAGATTATACCATTGAATTCAAAAAATTTTCACCTAGGGTCACATGCACCATGCAAGATTTATTTTTATCTATTTGATTTCAATGATAAACAACATATTAAAACTCTTTTAATATGTTTTTGGATCTGTATTTGCCATTTAAGATTTTAAAATTAATCAAATTAATTTTAGAACCCTAGATTAAATCAAGAACGATTACACTAACCTCTTGATGTCTGCGATATGTCTGCGCCTTTGAGATTCGTCTTGAGGACACGGATGTTGTCCCTCTAGCTTGTCCACACCAAGAACACCTATGGCAGCCCTTGAATGGCTTCTAAAGCTTTTTCTATTAATTAGAAAATCAAGTTCTGCCTTTTAAGAGATTAAAGATGTAAACAGGACACTAGAAACAATTTCTAGCGTTCTTAATTCAAGAGATTGATGGCTAATCTCTTTGAATTGATGAGAGATGAAGAGAAATAGCTGGAGAGGCTCAAAGTGGCGTGACAACTGAGAGGAGAGGCTTGGTTATGTTTTCTTTTCATAACCACACTTAAATAGCTAGGTTAACACATTAAACCCTAGCCACATGTCACCTTTTGATTAGCTCTAGGTTTAAGTGACCCAATCACATTGTGCCAAGTGTCAAACCTATATTTAATCTTGATTTTAATCATCTTACATGATTAAAAAACATTTGGCAAGCTTATGTGTTATGCCATGTGTCACCATCTCATGGTGCCACGTGTCACTGTAATGAAATGACCAAAATGCCCTCGTGTCTTAATTTTGAGTTCTTAACCCAAAATAATTATTTTCTTCTTCTAATTAATTTATATCAAATATAAATTAATTAATTAATCTCTATTAATTAATTTCTCATCAATTAAATTCATATTTAAACACTTTAAATATAAATTTAATTTATACTACACATCCAATAATCTAGATTTGGTTTCAAGTCATGCTAGGGACTTTGCAATTTAATTGCAAACCAAATCTATTTAATTAATCAATTAAACTCTTTAATTAATTAATTAAATCATATTTAAATAGGTGATAACTTGTGTATGTGTGTGACTTACTAGGCTCATCACTAATTGGCAATGAGACATGATATCAACTCTTAATATCATCAGAACTCTTTCTTACCATAAATGATTTCTCTAAATCATTTTATGAACCTCATAGACCATGGTTAACACCTAGCATAGCATGCCATGGCCACCCAATTAGTAATAAGATTTACCTTAAATGAACCTATAATCATATGTTACCATGCACTAGAATCTCTCTGTTACAAAATCCGAACTCAAGCTGGAGTCATGGTTTATGTCAAACTCCATTTGCTATGAATATTATGTTCTCTTTTAATTCCAGTTCTTGATTAAAAAGATTTTCTCATCAGAAACTCTTTTCTGAATAAATCTATCTGTCCTGGCCAGGAACTTGAAACATCAAGAACAATTAAATGAACATAGGATTTTATCTCTATTTACTTAGAGGAACAGATTCCATCTTGATCAACACCTACCTCCATATATAACTAGTAGGAGCCAACACATGCCCATATACCCATACATAGTACAAGTATGAAAGCAGTATCAAACTCAAACTACCTATATACAAGATAATTGTGCTATCTCAGGTATAAAGATTATATGCACTGATATGATTTATGACAAAACATTGACAAGAGTAAACTCCATGTGCTTGTCATAAGCGTCACTGGTTCGGCCTACTTATCATTTATAAGTGCCTATCATGTTTGTTATATGGCATGAGACTCACCATTCCATCTTATTTATATCTCATATAAATAACTTGGGAACAAACATGAATACAATCTTTCTTGATAAGTCATGTCCTTATTATGAAGTATCCTCGATTGTGAACCTATTTATGATACTTTGTGCTAGAAATATTGTCACTCATATTCTTAACAACTTAAGAATAATATTTCTAACAAAATATCAATGGACCTTTTCTATTACACATAAATATATTATGTAAACGGAAAAGTGGAAATGCCTTTTATTAATAAAAATATGTACAAGATACATACTAAATGATATGCTCTAGGGCATACTACTAACAATCTCCCACTAGCACTAGAGCCATTCATTACAATACCTTAGACCCATCTTCTCAAGATGTCAGTCTAACTGAGCTTGTGACAAAGGCTTAGTGCATGGATCAGCTGAATTTTTTCAGCTGATGTTATTTTTCTGCATGACTATATCGCCTTTGCCCAACTATATGTCTGATAATGTGGTAGTGCCTTTCTATGTGTTTGGATTTTGGGTGAGACCTTAGTTCCTTAGCCTGTATGACTGCTCCATTGTTGTCACAGTGTAATGGAACTGCTGACTCAATGGAAGGAACTCTCGTAAGTTACATCACGAACTTCTTTATCCAAGCGACTTCTTTTGCGACATCGATGCGACAATATACTCACCTCGATGAGTGGAATCTGCGATCGTGCTCTGTTTGGAACTCTTCCAACCGATCGCACCTCCATTACAAATGAACACATATCCAGAGCAGGTAGACTTTCTATCATCGATATCGATTGGAAATCGTAATCGGTATAACCATCCAATTGCAAGTCTCCACCTCCATAAATCAAGAATAAATCCTTAGTTCTTCTCAAGTACTTAAGGATATTCTTGTGACTATCGATGTTCCAAACACGGATTGGATTGATACCTGCTAGTCAAACTAACAACATATGCGATATCCGGCCTAGTACACGACATTGCATACATTAAACTTCCAATAGCCGAAGCATATGGAATCCTGGCCATCTTATCTCTTTCTTCAGGTATCTTTGGAGACATCTCTTTAGAAAGGTGGATACCATGTCTCACGGTAACAATCCTCTCTTGGAATCAAGCATGTTAAACCTCTTTAACACCTTTTCCAAGTATAGACTTTGGGATAAACCAATTATTCTTTTCGCTCTATCTCTATAGATGCGAATCCCAAGAATATAGGTTGCCTCCCTAAGTCTTTCATGGAGAATGTATTTGACAACCATACCTTTATAGTCGTCAACATACCCGTGTCATTACCCATCAACGATTATGTCATCCACATATAAGACAAGGAAAGTGATAGCACTTGTCACTAACCTTCTTATATACACATGGCTCATCCTCATTTTTGATAAAACCAAAGGATTTAATGGCTTCATCAAAGCGGATGTTCCAACTCCTCGAAGCTTGTTTCAACCCATAAATGGATCGCTTTAGCTTGCATACCTTGGAACCATCTTGGGATTCAAATCCCTTAGGTTGTTCCATGAAAATGTTTTCTTCAATGTATCCATTGAGAAAAGTTTTGACATCCATCCGCCAAATCTCATAATCATAGTATGCATTATTGCTAATAAAATCCTAATTGATTTAAGCATGGCAACAAAGTAGAAAGTCTCCTCATAGTCGATTCCTTGCCTTTGGCGAAACCCTTTCGCTACTAGCCTTGCCTTATAGGTCTCTACCTTTCCATCGAACCAATTTTCTTCTTGAAAACCCATTTGTTTCCTATAGGTACAATACCTTGGTGGGTCAACAAGATCCCAAACTTGATTCTTATACATGGAATCAATCTCGGATTTCATAGCATCAATCCATTTTGAAGAGTCTATATCGATATAGCTTCTTCATAGGTAAGTGGATCATCCCCATGATCTACTTCTTCATGAGTAGACAACTCTTGTTCTTCTTCATGAAGAAAACCATATCTCACGGTGGGTGAGATACCACAGTTGTTCTACGAGGAACATTTGTAGATGTTTCATCAACGGGTATAGGTTGACTAGATGGATCTATATCCATCGATGCATTTGGTTGGTCAGAATTCTCCAATTCTAACTCTATTTGACTTCCTTTGCCTCCTTCTTGAACAAAATGTTGTTCAAGAAATATGGCATCTCTACTTATCACAACCTTTTGTGAAGTAGGCAAATAAAAATAATATCCAAAACTATCTTTTGGATATCCAACAAATCAACCTCTTTCTGATCTGGTCTCCAATTTATCAGTGTTCAGCTTTTTAATATAAGCTGGACAACCCCAAATCTTAACATGCTTAAGACTTGGTTTTCTTCCATGCCATATCTCATAAGGTGTGGAAGAAAATGAATTTGATGGACACCTATTCAGAATATAAAAAGCTGATGTTAATGCAAATACCAAAAAGAAGATTGGCATATCAGTATAGCTCATCATACTACGTACCATATCCAATAGGGTATGATTTCTCCTTTCAGATGCACCATTCAGCTGTGGCGTTCCTGGAGGAGTCAGCTGAGAAACAATGCCATGCTCTCTCAAGTATTCATCAAATTACGTACTCAAATATTTACCTCCACGATCTGATCGAAGAGCTTTAATACTCTTTCCTGTTTGATTTTCTACTTCAGATTTAAATTCTTTGAACTTTTCAAAGGATTCATGTTTGTATTTCATCAAATACAAATACCCAAATCTTGATTTATCATCAGTAAAGGTAATAAAATAATGAAAGCCCCCTCTAGCCATTTCTTTAAATGGACCACATACATCACTATGTATTAGCTCCAAAATATTTTCAGCTCTTAGCCCTTGTCCAACAAAGGGTGATCTAGTCATTTTGCCCTGAAGGCAAGATTCACAAGTTGGAGTAGGCTCAGAGCCCAATGAGGATAAAATCCCCATTTGCTCCAATTTTGTAATCCTATCTTCTACAACATGACATAACCTTAAGTGCCAAATATATTTTGAACTTGAGTTGGTTTTCACCATGGCATTGCATTCATTTAGATTACTATACTCTGGCTAGTGGAAACACTTTCTTACTGGCAATGGAAACACTTTCCTGTTAGCAATGGAAACACTTTCCTGTTGGCAGTGGAAACACTTTCCTTTGCCTTTGTCAGCTTTGGTTTTCCCTTTCTGTTTAGCTATTTTCTTGGAAGGACCAGGAATCTGAAGTTTCTTTTTCTTATTGCCCTTCTTCTTGTTGGACTTTCCAGCGGAAGAAGATGCAACCAAAGCTACCTCTTTTCCTTTATTGCCCAGCATATTATTTTGGGCAATAACTAGCATGTTGAGTAAACCAGCTAAGGTGCATTCCTGTTTAGTCATATGGAAATTTGTCACAAAATTCCCAAAAGACTCAAGAAGGGACTGAAGGATCAAATCCGTCTGTAGTTGGAAATCCATGTTGAAGTCAAGATGTTCCAACTGCTCAATCAGCCGAATCATCTTGTGGACATGATCCCCAACATTCTGTCCCTCAAACATCCTCATACGGAATAGCTGTCTAGATATCTCATACCTAGCATTCCTGCTGTGCTCACCATACAACTCTTGTAGGTGAAGGAGGATCTCACTTGCACTCTGCAAGTTTTCATGCTGCTTCTGTAACTCATTACTCATGGAAGCAAACATGTAACACTTAGCTCTCATATCATGCTCCTTCCACTTGTCCAAAGTTTCATGTTCCTCTTAAGTGGCCTCTGGAGGTAAGGGACCAGGAACATTTAAATCTAGAACATATCCTATATGTTCAAGGTTCAAGACAAGTTTCAAATTTCTTAGCCAATCAGACAGATTAGGTCCTGTCAACCTATTGCGATCAAGTATGCTTGCAAGGATATTGGATAGTGGTGGTTGTTCTGTGCTCATTATTATCAGAAAATTAATTGCAGAAATAACCAGATTAATTAGTAAATGTATCATGTAATTAACCAAATATGATTATGGTCTTTTAATCAAATTGGTCCTCCCACTAACTTAGCGAATCCTGCACTTCCAAAGTAGAAAACGGAAATCCTAGTTGGATGGATTTCTAGTGGGTGATTGAATTCTTATAATTCTATTGATCATCCTCAGGTACATCCATTATTGGAATTACAATAAACTATAAGTGAGCAACTCCTTGCCCATCACATCTCATGTGAGGTTCAATCCTTTACCTAGCCCCTAATGCTCAAAATCTCAGGTACATCCATTATTGACTTATCTTGCATTAGTTAAGTTGATCCCATTGAACAAGTAATTATGCAAATAATTTTAATGTCCTCAGGTACATCCAATATTGGCCACCAAACCATTTACATATTTACAACATCTCATGCTTAACAATTATTCTTAAGAAAATCTCTTAAATTAATTGCATCTCATGCAACTATTTAAAATTTCTTAAAATAATTGCCCCAATGGAGGGCTTATGTTATAATTACTTTAATTATAGCATTTCCAACTTAATCATTTGTTTGGAAGATTTTATAGCCATCCTAATTACTATTAAGGTCTCACTTTGCACATTATCCATTTAGCATGCATATATCATATAATTGCATACATTCCCATACATCTCATGCATTGAAGGATAAGCAGTAAATATGGTATGATCATGGACTTTCTAAGGGATTCAATTCTGAGCCACTAAGAATTGAATCAGGGCATTCCTAGGTGCATTTCATTCATTCATTTTACAAGAGTTGCTGAAAGAGTACATAATCAACACTTGATATTGAATTCCTCCCACTGGTCCCACCAATGCTCTTGACCTCCTTGAACTTCTTGCAATCCAATATTACATAGTAATCCTTGGCATACCAAGGCGAATATACAAGAACTTAAATAAATGAAATTACAACCCAAAAATATTACAAACTTAATAATACATGCCCAAAATAAATTAAAATAAATTAATTAATTTACAATCCCAAAGAAACGTAAAAGAAATAAATCCAATCACATTGGTCTTTTATAGTCCATGATCATCCATCATGCATATCACTATTTAACAATTAAATAAAACATACATACTTTAAATTAAATTGAATATCTCATATTCAACTTAAAAATCCAGATTTAAATATGATTCAAATAAATTTAAAAATTCAGATTTGAATCTCATTCAAACAAATTTAAAAATTCAGATTTGAATCACATTCAAACAACTTCAAAATTTCAGATTTGAATCACATTCAAACATTTTTTAAAAAATCAGATTTGAATCACATTCAAATATTTTTTAAAAAATCAGATCTGAATTTTATTGAATCAATTTTAAAAAATCAGATTTAAATATGATTCAAACAACTTTAAAAATTCAGATTTGAATCACATTCAAACAACTTTTAAAATTCAGATTTGAATCACATTCAAACAATTTTTAAAATTCTGATTTGAATCATAATTTAATTGTGTGATTAAAACAACTAATTAAACACTTTAATTAGTCAAAGAATAGGCCTTAGATCATACAACAATTGCAGAATTAAAAGCCAAACCTTGAACCACCCAAGGAACCATTGTTGCCGCCACCAATGGTGGCTTCACCATGTGTGCCGCCACACCTCATGATCCAACCAGCAATGAACTTTTGATCTCATGATCAAACACACAATTAAATCATATAATCAACAATCTAAATGGCAAATATAGTGGCTCTGATACCAATTGAAGGAACGGAAGCGTGAAAAACACAAGATTATACCATTGAATTCAAAAATTTTCACCTAGGGTCACATGCACCATGCAAGATTTATTTTTATCTATTTGATTTCAATGATAAACAACATATTAAAACTCTTTTAATATGTTTTTGGATCTGTATTTGCCATTTAAGATTTTAAAATTAATCAAATTAATTTTAGAACCCTAGATTAAATCAAGAACGATTACACTAACCTCTTGATGTGCTGCAGCGTGTCTGCGCCTTTGAGATTCGTCTTCAGGACACCAGATGTTGTCCCTCTAGCTTGTCCACACCAAGAACACCTATGGCAGCCCTTGAATGGCTTCTAAAGCTTTTTCTATTAATTAGAAAATCAAGTTATGCCTTTTAAGAGATTAAAGATGTAAACAGGACACTAGAAACAATTTCTAGCGTTCTTAATTCAAGAGATTGATGGCTAATCTCTTTGAATTGATGAGAGATGAAGAGAAATAGCTGGAGAGGCTCAAAGTGGCGTGACAACTGAGAGGAGAGGCTGCTGGTTATGTTTTCTTTTCATAACCACACTTAAATAGCTAGGTTAACACATTAAACCCTAGCCACATGTCACCTTTTGATTAGCTCTAGGTTTAAGTGACCCAATCACATTGTGCCAAGTGTCAAACCTATATTTAATCTTGATTTTAATCATCTTACATGATTAAAAACATTTGGCAAGCTTATGTGTTATGCCATGTGTCACCATCTCATGGTGCCACGTGTCACAATCCGTGAAATGACCAAAATGCCCTGTGTCTTAATTTTGAGTTCTTAACCCAAAATAATTATTTTCTTCTTCTAATTAATTTATATCAAATATAAATTAATTAATTAATCTCTATTAATTAATTTCTCATCAATTAAATTCATATTTAAACACTTTAAATATAAATTTAATTTATACTACACATCCAATAATCTAGATTTGGTTTCAAGTCATGCTAGGGACTTTGCAATTTAATTGCAAACCAAATCTATTTAATTAATCAATTAAACTCTTTAATTAATTAATTAAATCATATTTAAATAGGTGATAACTTGTGTATGTGTGTGACTTACTAGGCTCATCACTAATTGGCAATGAGACATGATATCAACTCTTAATATCATCGAACTCTTTCTTACCATAAATGATTTCTCTAAATCATTTTATGAACCTCATAGACCATGGTTAACACCTAGCATAGCATGCCATGGCCACCCAATTAGTAATAAGATTTACCTTAAATGAACCTATAATCATATGTTACCATGCACTAGAATCTCTCTGTTACAAAATTCGAACTCAAGCTGGAGTCATGGTTTATGTCAAACTCCATTTGCTATGAATATTATGTTCTCTTTTAATTCCAGTTCTTGATTAAAAAGATTTTCTCATCGAAACTCTTTTACGAATAAATCTATCTGTCCTGGCCAGGAACTTGAAACATCAAGAACAATTAAATGAACATAGGATTTTATCTCTATTTACTTAGAGGAACAGATTCCATCTTGATCAACACCTACCTCCATATATAACTAGTAGGAGCCAACACATGCCCATATACCCATACATAGTACAAGTATGAAAGCAGTATCAAACTCAAACTACCTATAAACAAGATAACTGTGCTAACTCGGTCTAAAGATTATATGCATCGATATGATTTATGACAAAACATTGACAAGAGTAAACTCCATGTGCTTGTCATAAGTGTCACTGGTTCGGCCTACTTATCATTTATAAGTGCCTATCATGTTTGTTATATGGCATGAGACTCACCATTCCATCTTATTTATATCTCATATAAATAACTTGGGAACAAACATGAATACAATCTTTCTGGATAAGTCATGTCCTTATTATGAAGTATCCTCGATTGTGAACCTATTTATGATAGTTTGTGCTAGAAATATTGTCACTCATATTCTTAACAACTTAAGAATAATATTTCTAACAAAATATCAATGGACCTTTTCTATTACACATAAATATATTATGTAAACGGAAAAGTGGAAATGCCTTTTATTAATAAAAATATGTACAAGATACATACTAAATGATATGCTCTAGGGCATACTACTAACAAGTTTGTCAAATGGTGATTGGGTGGGGGTATGTTAATGACATCATGTGATGTCATAATTCCTAATTTATTTTATTTTTCTTTCATTTTCTTTTCTACTCATTTTCAATTTAATTTTTAGCACTATTTATTTACATTTTATTTCATAATAATTATTTAATTAACTGGACAAGTCACCAAAAATCGTCTTTGAAGGTGAAATGACCAAAATGCCCTCCGTTTGGCTTGTTGAACCAAAATCGTCTTTACCGATCAAAAAATTTTTATAAATATTTTCTTGGCATTCTAATGCCATAAAAACCTCAATGACTCTTATCTGGAGTCCTAAAAATTATTTTATGAATTTTCTCCCAGGTCTAGGGCTCCTAGTTGTGAGGACCGCAACTTCCCACTAGGTTACCCATAGCTAGGGCACCGGCTCATTTAACTTGGTTGTATTTTATTTCTAAAATTTTTTCTAAATTTTTCTTATTAATATTTGAGTTAATTATGATTCCTCACTTTAGTTTAAATATTTTTTTGAATGTTCTAGCTGTTCGGACCAACACTGGTCACCGGAACAGTAGAATGTACAGAGTTGCTACAGGGAGGGTGTTACAGCTATGGTTCAAATGGCTATAACTTGAGCTACAAAACTCCAAATGGAGTAATTCAAAAAGGAGAATTTAGTTAAGACAATAGAGAACATTTTTTATGAAGAAAGTTTTATCAAATTCTAACAGAAAAATGACTAATGAAACAGTGCAACTTAAGACACCAAAACTGAAAATTTCAAATTTGCCTAAAAGACTTAGAATTTGAGTAAACAACCAAAACCAACAAATTTAGTGACCAAAATGTGGTATGTGGATGAAGTTGAAGTTCTCATACCTATTAAGCCTTAGAAAGTCAATAAATTGACTTGAATAGTACCATGAATAGTAACTCCAAAATGAAAATTTTCAAGAATGTTAGTTTAAGCATATTTGGGCTAGAATTAAGTATTTATGAATTAATTATTGGATTTATTGTGAAGTAAGTTACTGAAACACTACAAATTTTGTATTTCAGTTGAAAAAGACCCATAAGATATAAGGGACTGAGTTAAGGCCCAGAGGCGACTCACATTAGGTTTGTGTATAAAAATTTTTAAATTATAGTTTTCATAATGGAAATTGATTTGTTATACATTGTGAATGTGTTTTGTTCATTATGAATTTTGAGAATGTTGTGTCGCTTATTCTACAATAGAAATTTGGAATGAAAATTATTTATTGATTTGTATGAAATAATTAAACAATATGGTTTTGAATTTAGTTATCGCTTTGAAAATCTTATTTGAAAAATAGTGTGTTGCCTACTTTGTAAATGAAAAGTTTGGAATGAAATATGATTTGTGAATTGTATGAAATGTTTGAATAACTTGATTTAAATTGTTTTTTATTCACACTTGGCATGACAATATTAATATGTTCCTCCTCCACTTGTGGGGTGAGTTTGATATTTGATCACTTTCCTCCCTCTCTGGCTTCCCAGTCTGAGGAGTGAGTTTGGATGAGTACTCATTAGCTAGCTAGCCACCTCCCTCATTGATTTTGATTAGTGGGGTGAGTTTGCCTTGTCGTGATGTACACACGATATGTTCAGAAATTTTGTGTCAAGGCCTAAGTTGTGTTATTGTTTGGCAACGCTATGTTTATTAAATTATTTGATCAAGTTGTGCTATATTAAGCTTTGAAAATTATGATTTATTATAAATGTGATTTCAGAAAAAAATTGTGAAATGCGATAATGAGATTTTTGAATGATGATTTGTTCATAAATGTTTTATATTATGCATTTTATGCTTTATTATGCACCACTGAGTATTTATATACTCAGTGATAGCTTTAACTTGTTGTCGCAGATAGAGAAAAGGACATAGCAGCAGAGCGAGCTGCTATAGTTAGAGTGGAGCGCAATTGAAGAATTTTTGTACGGGTATTTGTGTATACCCTGGTAGTTTTGTTTGATGTAAATATGATAGTATGCATATGTATCTTTGTAATTTGAGCAGTTGTACAGATAAAATTGTAATAATATTATTTTTAAGATTTTGCATCTGTAAATTAACTTATGATTGTAAATTAATGATTTAAAATGCAATGTGCATGAGTTATGAAATGTTTTGAGATATTAATTCTTGATTTGAAATTTGGATTTTGAATTGAAGTGTTGTTATTGCTGTTGATTTGAAATTTGGTGGTTGCAAATGGAGTTGTGATTGAGAAAAATATTGGGAGTGTTTCTATTTTCAGGTTTTGAAGAACTGTTTTCTGAAAATATAGATGACACTCTGCCAAAATTTTTGTAAAAATTACGGAGGTTTTAAATATCCAAAAATTTGATTTATGTTTGGACTCTAAATGAAGGTTTTTAATATTTGAAAAAAAAAATTTTACCCACCAATTCCAAAATTAACGAAAATTGTTTTAAAATCCCTTGTAGTATATTTAATGGGTTATCGGTAGGTGAAGTACGGTAATTCATTAGGTGTACTATGGGAACATGTTACATCTTATGAGAAGTAGGGTGTGACATGTTTAGTGATATCAGAGCAAGGTTTTAAAATAAATTTTGAATTGTGAATTTGAAATATTTTGTCGGTAAATACAACTGCTCAAATGTTTGATATATATGACATATTTACATCATGAATATGCACTAACGGAGGTCAACCTCCTTTTGTTTGTTATCAGATAGTAGAAAATTTCTGGAAAACGGAATGGAAGAGAGAGATCATTCCGTAGAGCAATCTATCGAGGCTGAGGCCCGAGGAGAAGCCCCAGCACTCTAGAATGTGAGTGGGTCAGCCACTCCAGCTCCTCCTCAAGCATCGCAGATCCCTACTAAGTTTGCACAGCAGATGGCTGCGTTCTTTCAACAAATGGCGGGAAATGTGCCACCTCAAACATAGACACAAGCACCTGCAGCACAACCACAGCCTCCGGCTCGGCAATATGAAAAATTAATGAAATTTGGGGCCACCGAGTTTAAGGGTACTGTGGATCCACTGGAAGCAGAACAGTGGTTAGAGAGGATGGAACGGGTTTTCAAAAAACTACAGTGTGCTGAAGAGTTAAAGTTCGAATATTCAGTATCACTTCTGCAAGGGGATGCATATGAGTACTGAAAGACCATCCCCTACAGTCTGGTAGAGCCACCAGTCCTCACATGGGCAGACTTTTTAAGGGAATTTCGGCAAAAGTAGGTCCCTGATACTTATGTAGACATAAAGCTGCAAGAGTTTTTAAGTTTAAAGCAAGGGGATAAAACTATAGTAGAGTATGAGCGGGACTTTTCAAGGCTAAGCCATTATGCTAGAAGCTTAGTCTCCACCCCCAGAGACTGGTGTAAAAGGTTTGAGGCTGGGTTGAGGCCTAGCTTGAGAATGCAAGTGGTAGGGTTCCGACACCAGAATTTTTCTGAATTGATTTCACAAGCCCTGGAACTGGAAAGGATAGAATCAGAATGGGCAGTGAAAAAGAGTACACGAGAGAAAGAGAAAACTGAAAAGGTTACTGGTCAATCTACTGAGAGTGGGTTTGGGAAAAGAAAACATTTTAGAGGATCTAGCTCGCACGAATCGGGTAGAGGTATATCTTCTAGACAGAAACCATCCCAATCTGATCAGCAAACTCAACAGACACACAAAAATACGTTGTCAGATCGACTTTGTGAGACTAGTGGTAAACCACATAGTGGAGTATGTTATAGGGATATAGGAGCATGTTTCAATTGTGGAGGGACTGGTCATTTTGCTAAGGATTGCATAAGTCCACGCCGTTATGGATCATTTACCACGGCAAAAGGATCAGCCCAAGTTTCTACCCCGAAGAGTTTACCAACAGTTGGTAGAGGCAAAGGCAGAGGTAGGGGTAGTACACCTAGAAGTCAGAGTACTGTGAATCAACCAGGACAAGGTGATGCTCCAGTAAGAGTATACACTATGCGACAAAGGGACGAGGATGAGACTTCTGGTATGGTTGCTAGTATTTTCTCAATTCTTAACTGAGATATGTATATGTGTAAAAAAAAAAAAATCAATTTTGATATGTTAGTGACTAGTCTTTTTAAAATTAATTTTGGAAGAGTTTGTCAGTGAAAAGCATTTGCTAGCACATAAGAATTTGTAAAGTTAATTAATAAGCCTAATTATGTAAGGAAAGAGAACATAAAAGTAAGTTATAGTAATATAGCTACCTTAGATGCGGGTAAGGGTATTACTGCTGATAGATGTCAGTGGGTACCATAATCAAAATAAGTTCAAGATATTAGTGAATTTAAAAGAAAGAAGATATAGGGAAGTTTGTTCTATTGGGATGTATCGTAGTAACTATGCAATATTCTTGATGTTTGTGCTGCAAGCTGCAGATTACAGTATTGACTTGGGATTTATTGTGTAGAGCTATGTACTACCCAATAGTACACAAGAATAAGCATAGATGCAAACGACATCTGTTTTGATACAGTTATAATAAGATAAAGTTTTCTTATTGGAAAGGAGTTTGAAAATCCTAACCTGGGATTTAAAACTCTAAAGATTAAATATTTGTAACACCCTCACTGTAGTAATTCCGCACATTCTACTATTCCGGTAATCGGTGTTGGTCTGAACAGCTAGAATGTCTGGAAAAATATTTAGACTAGAGTGAGGAGTCATAAATAACTCAAATAAGTGTAAGGAAAAATAAGCAAAAAATTTAGAAATAAAATACAACCAAGTTAAATGAGCTGGTGCCTTAACGATGGGCAACCTAGTGAGAAGTTGCGGTTCTCGCAACTAGGAGCCCTAGACCAGGGAGAAAATTCATAAAATAATTTTTGGAACTTCAGAGAAGAGTCATTGAGGTTTTTATGGCATTAAAATGCCAAGAAAAGGCTTAGAAAAATTTTTCAATCGGTACAGACAATTTTGGCCCGTTAAGCCAAACGGAGGGCATTTTGGTCATTTTGCCTTCAGAGACTATTTTTGACCGACTTGTCCAGTTAAGTAAATAATTATTATGATCTAAAATTTGAATAAATATTGTTAAAAATTGAATTGAAAATGAGTAGAAAAGAAAAGAAAAGAAAAATGAAAGAAATTGGGAATTATGACATCACATGATGTCATTAACATGCCCCCACCCAATCACAACTTGACAAACTAATTAAAAGGGATAAAAACTAATTAAAAAGAGACAAAATGAAAGACCAATCTGCACTCCCATCTTCATCCTTTGGATAGCCAAAACGTAGAGAGAGAGAGAGGAGAGGGTTTCCACCATAGTTCAAGCTTCTAAGCTTGGAAACCTTGCTTATTTTGCACCAAAAACCCTAGATCCCTTCAATAAAAATTACCCCCACACCTTGTAGGAGTGTTTGGCAGCCAAGAAATGCCAAGAAAGTGAAGTGTAAACTTGAGAGAATTCTGCTAAAAAAAAAGGTTAGTGCTAACTCTTACATTTTTCTTTTTATTCCATGTTAGGAAGTTCAAGTGAGTGAGAAATTGTTAAGAAATTGAATGAAACACTTATGTAGGAGTATGTATGAATTGTGGCAGCCAAGAGAGGGTTAGGGTTTTGATGGTTTAATTTCAATTAAGTTTGTATATTAATGTCAATTAATGTATACATATGAATTGGAGTTGAATGGAGTTGAATCTTTTTGAGTTTGTATGAGAATGAGATTTG
Source organism: Hevea brasiliensis (assembly GCF_030052815.1). Taxonomy (NCBI): domain Eukaryota; kingdom Viridiplantae; phylum Streptophyta; class Magnoliopsida; order Malpighiales; family Euphorbiaceae; genus Hevea; species Hevea brasiliensis. Next base: position 46,689,501 of record NC_079494.1, read on the forward strand.
ATCAATTAGGGTTAGTATGAAAATTGGAGATATTGTGCTTGAATGGTTAATTGGAGTTCTAATAGTCAATTAGTGACCATTTGATGAAGTTTGACCCTAAATTGGAAGTAATTGTGGCCTTGAAAGTGAAAGTGGTATGCTGCCTCCATTGTGCCAGAATACTGGACTTGAGCCAGTGTATTCCTAGGGTCATAAATGGAGCTATGTTACTCCAATTGGTTCAAAGACAATTGGACATGAAACTAGACACATAATGCCACAACTTTGGTGGAGAAAGCCTGCCTAGAGAACCAAGCCAAGTTAACCTAAAAATTGCCCTAATTAGGGTGACCTGCAGTCTTCCTGGGCAAAATGACCAAATGAATAGTGTTTAGTCATTTGGTCATAAATCAGAGTAGAAAGGTCCAATTGACCTGAAATTTTACCAGCAGAAAGATGAGACATAGACCTAAAACTTTCATGAAGAACAAAAATCCAAATTCTGACCATAACCTAGTCAAATTGCCAACCAAACTTAGGTCACCAAATCTGGCAGAACCAAATTGCCCAGAAAATCTGGGTACAGGTCACTCTGGCCAGTTATGGTAAAATGACCATAACTTGAGCTACAAAACTCCAAATAGAGTGATTCAAAAAGGGAATTAAAAAAGACACAATAAGGAACAACTTTGATGAAGAAAGGTTAGCCCAGTTTGTAACTCCCCTATGTTCGGTAGTGCGTACTACTGTTCCAGTGCTTAGTGTTGTCCGGACAGCTATAATGCCTAGAACTACACTTCGAGATGAGTAAGGAGACATAAAATAATGAAATACAAGAAAAGAAAATACAAGAAAAAAAAAGGAAAAATAATAGTAAAGAAATGCAACCAAGTTAAGCGAGCCGAGAACCCTAGCGATGGGTGACCACACTGGGAAGTCACGGCGTGGACCGTTGACTAGCCCTGGACCGCGGGGAACCCTAGAAAATATTTTTAGGAATTAAATAGACCCCTATTGAAGTATAAATATCATTAGAAATATTAAATAAAAATTACATAATTAGTACAAAGAAAAGTGGAAAATCGAAAAATGGACAAAACCCGGTGTTACCGAAAAATCGGGAATGCAACCCGAACTGGGGCATTGCGGCCATTTGACACCCTGAGTTGTCTTTTGACCTAAATGTCCATTAAAAATAAATAATATTACACTTGGAAAATATAATGAAAAATTAATTTAGGGGTACCTAATATAAATAGCAAAAATGGAGTTCAAATTAGGTAATTAACATATTTAAACATATAAAATAATTGATTTTATGTAAGTGGAGCACTATGGGGATTAAATAAATATTATGTGGGACACTTAAGAGCTAAAGTGGGCAGATTACTCCACTAAAACTTCATCTTCAACTTTAGAAATCACCATTGCCGTAGATGAAGAGCTCCCAAAACCTCCATTGCCGCATGTAATTCAAGTTTCATCATCTCCTTCATTTCACCTCCAAACACCTAGGTTTCTTCATCAAAGTTTATCCCCACTTCACAAGGAAGAAGTAGATACCAATATTAAGAAGTTTTCGTGAAGATTTAGCAAAGTCCCAACAATAGGTAAGTTTGAGTTTTTGATTATTGCTTTGTTAAAGTTTGTAAGGATATTATGGGTGTTTGATTCATGGAGAAATTTTTGAGTTTTGATGTTGAATGGGAATGTGCACTTTTGGCAGCCATGGAAGCACCTTGAAGGCAGTTTAAATGTGCTTGTAAATAGTGAATTAAATGATTGATTAAATGTATATTGTGTAGGAAATTGTTTGGGTAATGTATACTTAGTATATGTAAATGTAAAATGAGATTTAAAGCTTGGAAAGTAATGGAATGTGTCACACCCTACCCCTCTGTAAGGCATAACATGATCCCGTAGTATACCTAATGAATTACCAACTCCGTCTACTGATAACCCATTAAATACACTACAAGGGATTTTAAAAACATTTCTTCTTTTACAGTGGTGAGCACTATTTACAAGTGTGAAAGACTTTGGTGAACTGAAGTGAAACAACTAACTCATTTGATTTATTTGGAATATCTGTAAAATTTTTGGCAAGGTGCCATTTGTATTTTGGACAAAACAGTTCTTGTAAAACTCAGAAAAGCACTTCAAATCCACAGTGATTTTCAAAGACTAAGATACAAAAATATAACACAATTTTTACAAGCCAAATAACTCATAATTATTTTACAACTTTACTGTACAACTTAAATTTACAACTGCTCAAAACCAAGAACAAAATATACATACAGTGAATATACATTACAGTACAAAATGCCACATATGGTATACTCACTATACCCAAAATCTCTCATGTACTAGCAACTAGTCTCACGCCTGTCTATCTCTCTACCTGCGACAGCAATAAAAAGCTATCGCTGAGACAATGTCTCAGTGGTGCACAACATTAACCAAATACAATTTTAAATCACAATTCATAAATCATATCATTAGTGGATACTTAAAACCATAGTTGATTTCAAGACAATGAATGTCATAAGGAATTTAAACTCCAATTCACAAATTATCAAAATTCATAATAACACAATTTAGTCAAATAGCTTAAGAATACCGTATTGCCAATTCATACACAATTTGATCAAATTATTGAATAACACAGTTTTTCCAATCAATGACACAATTTGATCAAATAACTGAATAATACCTTTTTGCAAATCAATAACACAATTGATCAAATAACTGAAGAATACAGTGTTGCCAATCAATATCACAATTTAAGTCATGACACAATTTTTCCATATATGCCGTGTTGTACACCACGACAAGACATACTCACCCCAATAATCGAAATCAATGAGGGAGGAAGCTAGCTATATAATGAGTACTCATCCACACTCACCTCTGACTGACAAGTCAAAGAGGGAGGAACATAATCATACTCACCCCAGACTGATAAGTCAAAGAGGGAGGAATCATCACACTCACCCCATTAATGGAGGAGGAACATAGTATCAGTGTCATGCCAATTGTGAGTCAAAACAATTCCAAACATTTTATTCAAATGATCCGTAAGAATCCAATAAATTTCCAAAGTTATAATTTCATTCACAAAATGGCAACACAATTCGTAATTCACTTCAATTTCCACAAAACCATTTACAGTGCTTTTCAATCAATAAGTATCCATCAATATCATTCAAACAATTTTTCACAGTTTCAAACCATTCACCATGTTTTTCAATCAATAAGTGTTCATCAAACACATTTCCACAATTTAAAACAATAATATACAAATAGTCAATATTTATTTCAATTGAAAAATTCAAGAGAAATAGTTGTTGTGCACAAACACAATTTAAAACAATAATATACAAATAGTCAATATTTATTTCAATTGAAAATTCCAAAAGAAATAGCCGTTGTGCACAAACCTCTGATATTTGTCTCCTGGTCCTGACTCAGTATTTCTTTCCCTTTTCTTTGAGTCCTTGTTAATCGAGAAACACAATTTGAAGTGTTTGATTACCAAATTAAACTGCTCTATCGATGGTGTTTGGTAAATAATGCATGAACTCAATTATTCACTTAATCACCTAATATACCGACCCTCGCTATGCTTTTAGGTAAATTATGTTTTTGTGTCGTTAATATGTCTAATTCGATAGGGTTTTTGGTTTGTTAAGTTTTAACAAAGTCATTTCGTTGTTTTGTGCATTTTAATGCAATTTGCTGGATTCCGGGACACTGGTTTGACCTAGCCGGACGATCTAGTTCCCTCGGTTTTCGGGTCTCGGTCGAAACTACAAACTTGTAGATCTATGTCTTATGGACCGCGGTGCAAAATTTTAGGTCAATCCGAGTTAAGTAGACCGAGTTATGGTCATTACACTATTGCTGGTCAAATGGTACCAATTTAGGTCAATTTTAGGTCAATTTGGTCAACTCTGGTTCGGCCAGTTTTTGGACCCGAACTTGTGCAAGTTGTTTGACTTGCTTATGGTCATTTCTGGGCTTTGGTGTCTTCATAAGACTTGTAGGTATGGGTCTTAACTATTCTTGGTTAAAATTTCAGGTCAATTGGACCTGGTTTGAGTGAGTTATGGCCTAAACACTCACTGCTGCCCAATTGGTCATTTTTCAGGTTCTAATTGCACCTAATCCGAATTGGTCATTTTCTTAGTTCACCTTGCAAGCAGAATTTTGGTATGGTTTCTCAATGAAAGTTGGCACATTTTGTGCCTAGTTTCACCTCAAATTGGTCTCATACCAATTGAGATTACACATTTTAGGTTATAGGCTAAAATGTACACTGCTCTCACTATGCCTTTCACACCCCACTTCAAACACACATTTAACTTGCAAAGTTTACTTCCATACCCTATCAATCTGTTTTGGTACATTACCAAAAGCATTATCTACTTTACATTAACATTATTTTGGGCAGATTACCATTACCCTCAACACACCAAATATCATTCACAATTACAATTTCTAATTACCATTACAAATACACCTAACCATTACAAATTTTACATACACTTTACAATATCAATCTACATACATCTCATCAACCTTCTAGGTCAATATTCTGCCCACACTTCCTTCAATATATACCATTACTCAAGTGTCCCCAAGCTGCCGCAAACCATTCTTCAACATTAAAGTGCCATCCAATTTACCAATTCCCATCCAAGTGCATAAATCACCATATAAACATGAAATAATTCACTAGGTTACTAATTCATCATGATCAACACCATTTCTCATCAATTATATGCACAAATATCTCATCAAAAACGTGACTCATGGCTGTCCAAAATGAAAACAACAATAACCCTTCAAACTCAAAATTTTCCTTCACCAAACCAACACCCATAACATGAATATAAACTTTAACAAAGAAATTCTCAAAAATGCAAACTTACCTTTAATTGTAACTTGCTAAACCTTCACCAAACTTCTCAAAATTGGTATCAATATCTTCCTTGTGATGTGTAGACCATTTTTCATAAAAGAACCTAAGTGTTTAGAGGTGGAATGGAGGGAGAGAATGAAGCTCATGCAAAACATCAATGGTGGTTCTCTTCTCTCTTGAATTCGGCCACTTTGAATCTAAAGGAGGAAGATGAATTGCAGATGGTGAGATGAGTGTACACCTGCCCCATTATGTCTTTAGTTTATTCCCTTAGTGGCCCACTCACATTATTTAACCATATTATAAGTTTAATGTTTTATTTACACCATTTCCACTCCATTTTTGGCTATTTATTTTAGGTACCACTAAACAAATTTTTCATTTCATTTTCTAAGTGTAATATTATTTATTTTTAATGGACATTTAGGTCAAAAGACACTTCGGGATGTCAAATGACCATAATGCCCCTGTTCGGGTGGCATTCCCGATTTTTCGGTATTACCGGATTTTGTCTGTTTTTCGATTTCTCACTTTTCTTTGTACTAATTATTTAATTTTTCTTTGATCTTTCTAATGATATTTATTCTTCAATAAGGTTCCATTTATGTCCTAAAAATGTTTTCCAGGGTTCTCCGCAGTCCAGGGCCAGTCAACGGTCCACGCCGTGACTTCCCGGTGCGGTCACCCATCGCTAGGTTTCCTGGCTCACTTACTCGATTACATTTCTTTGCTATGATTTTTCCTTTGTTTTTCTTGTATTTTCTTTTCTTGTATTTCAATATTTATGTCTCCTCTCTCATATCAAGGTACGGTTCTAGGCATCCTAGCTGTCCGGACAACACTGGTCACTGGAGCAGTAGAACGCACTACCGAACTTAGGGGTGTTACAGAATGTAAGTATACCATTGTGGCAGTTTGCTAACTCTTGAGGAATGCTGGAATTCATTCTTGGTTTATGGAATAATAATGTTAAAATGTGTTGGTTGTTATGGCAGTTTGAGTGTATGTATGGTGGTGTAAAGTGGGACATGTAAATGAGCATGAATTGGTGATTGAATTGTTGTAAATTGAGTTGGACAAATTCTGCACTTGTTGGTACACATTGAATGTAATTGTAAGCTGCCAAAATGACCTATAAAATGTTGTAAATTATGTTTAGGTTGTGGTACAACCAGAATTGGTTTGAATGTTAAGTTTGGTGAGTATTAAAAGTGATGCTTGATATGTATGCAAGAATTACAATAAGGCAGTTTGAGTTTTAGGCCTATAACTTTAAGTGTGTGGCTCCAATTGGTATGAGACCAATTGGAGGTGAAACTAGGCACAAAATGTGCCAACTTTCATGAAGGAAGCTTGCCAAAATTCTGCTTGCAAGGTAGCTTGAAAAATGACCAAATCCGGATTAAGTGCAATTGAGGCCTGAAAATTGACCATTTGGGCAGCAGTTAGTGTTTAGGCCATAACTCACTCAAAACAGGTCCAATTGATCTGAACTTTTAACCATAAATAGTTAAGACCCATATCTACAAGTCTTATGAAGACACTAAAGCCTAGAAATGACCATAAGCAAGTCAAACAGCTTGCACAAGTTCGGGTCCAAAAACTGGCCGAACCTAAAATGACCTAAAGTGACCTAAAATAACCAATTTTGGTGCAATTTGACCAGCAATAGTAAAATGACCATAACTTGGTCTACATAACTCAAAATGACCTGAAATTTTGCCCCGCGTTCCATAAGATATAGATCTACAAGTTTGTAGTTTTGACCGAAACCCAAAAATCGAGGAAACTAGGTCGTCCGACTAGGTCAAACTAGTATCCCGGAATCTAGCAAATTGCAAGAAAATGCAGTATATACGGAAATGAACTTGGTAACATGTACCAACCCTAAAAGACTATCAAATATGACATGTTAGTAGCATTAAAACCTAATTTACCAGAATGCATCGAGGGTCGATATATTAGGTTGATTAAGCAAATAATAGCATTCAGTGAATTACTTATCAAGCATTATCGTTAGAGACAGTTAATTTAGTACTGAAACACTTCAAATTGTGTTTCTCAGTTAGCAAAGACTCAGGAAAAGGGAAGGAAACACTGAGTCAAGACCAGGAGACAGTTATCAGAGGTTTGTGCACAACAACTATTTCTTTTGAATTTTTCAATTGAAATGAATTATGACTATATGTACATTATTGTTTTAAATTGTGGAAATGTGTTTGAATGGATATTTATAGCTTGAAAAGCATTGTAAATGGTTTGAAACTGTGAGAAATTGTTTGAATGATATTGATGGATACTTATTGATTGAAAAATATTGGAAATGGTTTGAAACCACAGCTATCATGTATATTGATTGTATTCCTCGCTAGCTTGTCTAGTGGGACGAATTGAATTCCCTCTCTAGCTGAAGTGTTGAGGTGTGTGCCTGTTGAGGACGAATTGGATGAGTACTCATATTTTTGCTAGCTAGCTATGTTATTCCTCATTGGTCATTGACTTTTGGGACAAATTGGATACCTCATTAGCCATCGGCTTTTGGGACGAATTGAACTTTGGAACATGATTAAGCTGTGTGTGATTTATTGATATGTATTGTGAGATTGTGAAATGAATTTAAACTCTTATTGACATACACTGTCTTTTGAATTCAACCATGATCTGACTTATTGAAATTTATTATGATATTGAGAAATGGAGTTTAAATTCTTGTTGACAATTACTGTCTTGAAATTAACTATGATTTTAAGTATCCACTATTTATATGATTTATGAATTGTGGTTTAAAGTTGTATTTGGTTAATATTTTGCACCACTGAGACATTGTCTCAGCGATAGCTTTCTTTTTATTGCTGTCGCAGGTAGACAGACAGACAGGGCAGCAGACTAGGCTGCTAGTACATCCAGCGACAGATTTTCGGGTATAACGAGTATACCACATTTTGCATTTTGTACTGTAATGTATGTTCACTGTATGTATATATTGTTTTTGGTTTTGAGCAGTTGTAAATTAAAATTGTACATTGAAGTTGTAAGTAAATTATGAGTTATTTTGACTTGTAAAAATTGTATTATATTTCTTTTATCTCAGTCTTCGAAAAATCACTGTGGATTTGAGTTGAGAAATATGTTGTGTTGAGAAATATGTTGGAGTTGAGATTTGGAAATATATTGAAGTGCTTTTTACAGGTTTTCTGAAGAACTGTTTTATCTAAAATACAGATGGCACTCTGCCAAAATTTTTACAGAAATTCCAAATAATTTAAATGAGTTAGCTGTTTCACTTCAGTTCACAAAGGTTTTTAACACCTGTAAATAGTGCTCATCACTGTAAAAGAAGTAAGAAAAGTTTTTTTTAAAATCCCTTGTAGTGTACTTAATGGGTTATCAGTAGACGGAGTTGGTAATTCATTAGGTATACTACGGGATCATGTTATGCCTTGCAGAGGGGTAGGGTGTGACATGTTTTAGTGGTATCAGAGCTAGTTTTTAAATTATGTTTTCACCTATAATTTGAATATTCTTTCTTCATTGTACAACTGCTCAATATCATTGTTTGATACATACAGTACATTACATTATAAATATGCACTAACAGGAGGAAATCTCCTTGTGTTATTGGTTCAGGAGATCTAAGATCCTCGCATTGACCATGGAAGTGGGTGATCGTTCAGTCGATCAATCTATTGAGGCTGAGGTGCAAGGGGATGCCCTAGGCCTACATATTGTCAGTGGTTCAAGAAGACCACCCTGCAGCACGATTTCTGCTCGCTCGCCAAAGAGATGGCTGCAATGTTCCAACAAATGGCTGGTAATGTGCCTACTCAAGTCCCAATACGGCCACCAATGGTATAACCACAGTCTCCTACTAGGCAGTATGACAAATTGATGAAGTATGGGGCTACAGAGTTCAAGGGGACAGTAGATCCTCTAGAGGCTGAACAGTGGTTAGAGAGGATGGATAGGGTATTCAAGAAATTGCACTGCACAGAGGAGCTCAGATTTGAATACTCAGTATCTTTACTACAGGGGGATGCTTATGACTGGTGGAAAACTATTCCCCACAGTCTGGTAGAACCTGCAGTGCTAACATGGAATGACTTTCTCAGGGAATTCAGACAAAAGTATGTCCCTGATGCTTATATAGACCAGAAGTTACAAGAATTCCTAAGTCTGAAATAGGGGAACAGATCAGTGGCTGAGTATGAAAGAGAATTTTCTCACCTGAGCTATTATTCAGTGAGTCTACTTTCTACTAGCAGGGAGAGATGCAAGAGGTTTGAAACTGGCTTGAAGCCCAGTATCAGATTACAAGTAGTCAGATTCAAACACACAAACTTCTCTGAACTTGTTTCTCAAGCCCTAGAGTTGGAAAGAATTGAGTTTGAAGCTACTCTTGAGAAAAAGAAATCAGAGAAGACAGAGAAAGAGGGAAAATCAGTAGAACAGAGTTCCAGTGGTCCTACTGGAAAGAGGAAGAACCATGGGGGACATGGCAGAGGTGGCAAGAAGTCTGGTAGGGGAAGATATTCAGGACAGAGACCTCCACTATCTGGTCAGCAAAGTACCAGAGGTTCCTACCCTCCCCACCAATGTGAAACTTATGGAAGAAATCATGGTAGGATATGCTACAAGGCTATTGGAGCCTGTTATAACTGTGGAGGCACAGGACACTTTGCCAAGGACTGCACCAGTAATCGCAGAGTTGGACCACCTCCTATTACTGCAGAAGGGCCTTGAGCCCTATCACGTAAGTTCACAACCACCCAGCAGAGGTAGAGGTAGGGGTAGAGGTAGCCATGAGCAGCCAAGGCACGATGAAACATTGAGCAAGACGATGCTCGTTAGAATCTATGCAATGAGACAGAGAGAAGAGGCCGAGACATCTGATGTTGTGGCTGGTACCTTCTCAACTTTTAACCAAGATGTGTTTGTGTTATTTGATCCGGGTTCTACCCATTCTTATGTGAGTGCTAGCATCATTGATTGCATTGTTGTTCCATGTATAAAAATGGACTTTGAGGTGCTAGTAACAAGTCCGCTAGGATAGGAGGTCAGGGTTAATAGAATGTATAGGGATTGTCCTTTGGTGATCCAAGGACACACTTTTCTGTCTGATTTCATTGAAATGCCCTTTAGAGATTATGATATCATCTTGGGCATGGATTGGTTAGCTAGGCATCATGCCATGATTGACTGTAGGCTGAAGACAGTCACTTTTGGTCTCCCTCAGTACAGTGATGTGGTAATACATGGGGAAAGGCAGTTATTGCCATCAAACATCATTTCGGCTGCACTAGCCAGAAAAATGATCAGAAAGGGGTGTGAAGCCTACTTGGCACATGTGGTAGACACCCAAGTGGGGAGTCCAGCATTGAAGGACATCCCTACAGTACATGACTTTCCAGATGTGTTTTCTGATGAATTGCTAGGATTACCTCCGGAAAGAGAAGTGCAGTTTGAAATTAATGTTATGCCTAGTGTGGATCCAATCTCCATAATGCCATACAGAATGGCACTAGCAGAGTTGAAGGAGTTGAAGATACAATTGCAAGAATTACTTGAAAAGGGCTTCATTCGCCCTAGTGTGTTACCGTGGGGAGCACCAGTGTTGTTTATTAAGAAGAAGGATGGTACTCTCTGCTTATGCATTGACTACTAGCAGTTGAATAAGGTGACAATAAAGAACAGATATCCATTGCCTCGCATTGATGATCTGTTTGATCAGTTGAAGGGTGCAGCTGTATTCAGAACTCGGTATGGCCACTATGAGTTTCTAGTGATGCCATTCGGGTTAACAAATGCTCCAGCTGCTTTTATGGATCTGATGAACACTATCTTCAGACCATATCTCGATCAATTTATGGTGGTGTTTATTGATGACATTTTTATATACTCGAGGAATGCAGAAGAGCATGATAGAATCTGCGGATTGTACTGCAGACCTTAAGGGAGAAATAGCTATACGCCAAATTATCGAAGTGTGAATTTTGGCTGAAAGAAATCTCCTTTTTGGGACATGTTGTGTCAGCTGAAGGGATCAAGGTAGATTCCAGCAAGATAGAAGCTATCCTTAATTGGAAGCCGCCCAAGGATATCACATAAATTCGCAGTTTTCTGGGTTTAGCTGGATATTACCGTTGGTTTGTGAAAGGATTTTCTATGTTATCTTCTCCACTGACTAAGCTGCTTCGGAAAGATGTGAAATTTCAATGGACAGATAAATGTCAGCAGAGTTTTGATGAGTTGAAGAGATGCTTGACTGAAGCTCCAGTCCTCACTTTACCTACTCCGGGTAAAGAATACACAGTTTATAGTGATGCTTCTCACAATGGGTTAGGCTGTGTACTGATGCAAGATTGGAATGTCATTACTTATGCATCACGCCAGCTGAAACCGCATGAGAGGAACTACCCAACACATGATCTGGAGCTAGTAGCTATTGTTTTTGCTCTGAAGATCTGGAGACACTATTTGTATGGGGAGAAATGCTACATTTACACAGATCACAAGAGCTTGAAGTACTTAGGCACCCAGAAGGAATTGAATTTGAGGCAGAGGAGATGGTTAGAACTCATTAAAGATTATGATTGCTTAATAGACTATCAGCCAGGGAAAGCAAATGTTGTGGCTGACGCCTTAAGTCGCAAGACTATGGTAAGTCTCAAAGTTTTTCCTTTGTCCATGGTATATGAATTGAAAGCACAGCATGCCAATTTAGAGATTGATGATGAGGGACAAACAGTAGTTGCATGGCATGTACAGCCAGTATTGATTGATCAGATCAGAATGGCTGCTCAAAGTGATGAAAAATATCAGAAGCTACTGAAGGAAGTCCAGCAGGGCAAGAAACCTGAATTTTCTGTGAAAGATAATGGTTTATTGCTACATCAGGGTAGAATGTGCGTTTCTAATGATGCTGAATTGAGACAGATCATTATGAAGGAAGCACATGAGTCTCCATTTGCTATGCACCCTGGTGGAACTAAAATGTACAAAGGGCTGAAAGAGCATTACTGGTGGATGGGTGTGAAGAGAGATATAGCTGAATTTGTTTCCAAATGCCTAACTTGTCAGCAAGTAAAGGCAGAACATCAAGTTCCAGCTGGTTTGTTACATCCTTTGTCAGTACCAGAGTGGAAATGGGAACGGATAACTATGGATTTTGTTATAGGACTTCCAAGGACACAGAGTAGTCATGATGTAATATGGGTTATAGTTGACAGATTGACCAAATCTGCTCCCTTTTTGCCAGTTCGGATGGACTATAGCCTTGAAAGATTGGCCAGATTGTACATATATGAGATTGTAAAATTGCATGGAGTGCCAGTATCAATTGTGTCTGAAAGAGATCCTAGGTTCACTTCTAGACTCTGGGGTAGTCTTCAGAGAGCCGTAGGAACTAGATTGAACTTCAGTACAGCATTCCACCCACAAACAGATGGCCAGTCTGAGAGGGTTATTCAGATATTGGAGGATATGCTACGGGCTTGTGTGATTGAATTTGAAGGTAGTTGGGATACACACTTGCCTTTGATTGAGTTTGCTTATAACAACAGCTACCAATCAAGCATTGGAATGCCTCCATATGAAGCTTTGTATGGCAGGAAGTGCAGAACTCCCTTATGTTGGGATGAAGTAGGTGAAAGGAAGATGATTGGGCCAGAAATTGTTCAGTAGACAGAGGAAAAAATCAGATTGATCAGAGATAGACTCAAGGCTGCATCAGACCGTCAGAAGTCCTATGTTGATCTGAAGAGAAGAGATATTGAATATGCAGTAGGTGATAAGGTATTCCTCAAAGTTTCTCCTTGGAAGAGGATTATGAGATTTAGCAGAAAGGGGAAACTGAGTCCTCGTTTCATCGAACCATAAGAGGTTCTGGAAAGAGTGGGTCCTTTGGCATATCGGTTGGCATTACCTCCAGAGTTAGCAAGGATACACAATGTCTTCCATGTGTCCATGTTAAGGAGGTACAGATCTGACCTATCTCATGTACTATCAGTTGAAAAGATTGAGGTAAATCCAGACCTCTCATATGAGGAAGAACCCATGAAAATTCTGGCTTATGAGGTGAAGCAGCTGAGGAACAAACAGATACACCTGGTTAAAGTGCTGTAGAACCATCATTCAAGCCAGGAAGCTACTTGGGAACGTGAAGAGGATATGAGGAGACAGCATCCACAGCTGTTCAGAGACTAATGCTAGGTAAAATTTCGAGACGAAATTTATTTAAGGGGGGGAGAATTATAACACCCCTATGTTCAGTAGTGCGTACTACTGTTCCGGTGACCAGTGTTGTCCGGACAGCTAGAATGCCTAGAACTACACTTCGAGATGAGTGAGGAGACATAAAATAATGAAATATAAGAAAAGAAAATACAAGAAAAACAAAGGAAAAATAATAGTAAAGAAATGCAATCAAGTTAAGCGAGCCGAGAACCCTAGCGATGGGTGACTGCACCGGGAAGTCACGGCGTGGACCGTTGACTAGCCCTGGACCGCGGGGAACCCTGAAAAATATTTTTAGAAATTAAATAGACCCCTATTGAAGTATAAATATCATTAGAAATATTAAATAAAAATTAAATAATTAGTACAAAGAAAAGTGAAAAATCGAAAAATGGACAAAACCCGATGTTACCGAAAAATCGGGAATGTAACCCGAACTGGGGCATTGTGGTCATTTGACACCCCGAGTTGCCTTTGGACCTAAATGTCCATTAAAAATAAATAATATTACACTTGGAAAATATAATGAAAAATTAATTTAGGGGTACCTAATATAAATAGCAAAAATGGAGTTCAAATTAGGTAATTAACATATTTAAACATATAAAATAATTGATTTTATGTAAGTGGAGCACTATGGGGATTAAATAAATATTATGTGGGACACTTAAGAGCTAAAGTGGGCAGATTACTCCACTAAAACTTCATCTTCAACTTTAGAAATCACCATTGCCGTAGATGAAGAGCTCCCAAAACCTCCATTGCCGCATGTAATTCAAGCTTCATCATCTCCTTCATTTCACCTCCAAACACCTAGGTTTCTTCATCAAAGTTTATCCCCACTTCACAAGGAAGAAGTAGATACCAATATTAAGAAGCTTTAGTGAAGATTTAGCAAGTCCCAACAATAGGTAAGTTTGAGTTTTTGATTATTGCTTTGTTAAAGTTTGTAAGGATATTATGGGTGTTTGATTTATGGAGAAATTTTTGAGTTTTGATGTTGAATGGGAATGTGCACTTTTAGCAGCCATGGAAGCACCTTGAAGGCAGTTTAATTGTGCTTGTAAATAGTGAATTAAATGATTGATTAAATGTATATTGTGTAGGAAATTGTTTGGGTAATGTACACTTAGTATATGTAAATGTAAAATGAGATTTAAAGCTTGGAAAGTAATGGAATGTAAGTGTACCATTGTGGCAGTTTGCTAACTCTTGAGGAATGCCGGAATTCATTCTTGGTTTATGGAATAATAATGTTAAAATGTGTTGGTTGTTATGGCAGTTTGAGTGTATGTATGGTGGTGTAAAGTGGGACATGTAAATGAGCATGAATTGGTGATTGAATTGTTGTAAATTGAGTTGGACCAATTCTGCACTTGTTGGTGCACATTGAATGTAATTGTAAGCTACCAAAATGACCTATAAAATGTTGTAAATTATGTTTAGGTTGTGGTACAACCAGAATTGGTTTGAATGTTAAGTTTGGTGAGTATTAAAAGTGATGCTTGATGTGTATGCAAGAATTGCAATAAGGCAGTTTGAGTTTTAGGCCTATAACTTTAAGTGTGTGGCTCCAATTGGTATGAGACCAATTGAAGGTGAAACTAGGCACAAAATGTGCCAACTTTCATGAAGGAAGCTTGCCAAAATTCTGCTTGCAAGGTAGCTTGAAAAATGACCAAATCCGGATTAAGTGCAATTGAGGCCTGAAAATTGACCATTTGGGCAGCAGTTAGTGTTTAGGCCATAACTCACTCAAAACAGGTCCAATTGACCTGAAATTTTAACCATGAATAGTTAAGACCCATATCTACAAGTCTTATGAAGACACCAAAGCCCATAAATGACCATAAGCAAGTCAAAAAGCTTACACAAGTTCGGGTCCAAAAACTGGCCGAACCTAAAATGACCTAAAGTGACCTAAAGTGCAATTTGACCAGCAATAGTAAATGACCATAACTTGGTCTACATAACTCAAAATGACCTGAAATTTTGCCCCGCGTTCCATAAGACATAGATCTACAAGTTTGTAGTTTTGACCGAAACCCGAAAACTGAGGAAACTAGGTCGTCCAGCTAGGTCAAACTAGTATCCCGGAATCCAGCAAATTGCAAGAAAATGCAGTATATACGGAAATGAACTTGGTAACATGTACCAACCCTAAAAGACTATCGAATGTGACATGTTAGTAACATTAAAACCTAATTTACCAGAATGCATCGAGGGTCGATATATTAGGTTGATTAAGCAAATAATAGCATTCAGTGAATTACTTATCAAGCATTATCGTTAGAGACAGTTAATTTAGTACTGAAACACTTCAAATTGTGTTTCTCAGTTAGCAAAGACTCAGGAAAAGGGAAGAAAACACTGAGTCAAGACCAGGAGACAGTTATCAGAGGTTTGTGCACAACAACTATTTCTTTTGAATTTTTCAATTGAAATGAATTATGACTATTTGTACATTATTGTTTTAAATTGTGGAAATGTGTTTGAATGGATATTTATAGCTTGAAAAGTATTGTAAATGGTTTGAAACTGTGAGAAATTGTTTGAATGATATTGATGGATACTTATTGATTGAAAAATATTGGAAATGGTTTGAAACCACAGCTATCATGTATATTGATTGTATTCCTCGCTAGCTTGTCTAGTGGGACGAATTGAATTCCCTCTTTAGCTAAAGTGTTGAGGTGTGTGCCTGTTAAGGACGAATTGGATGAGTACTCATATTTTTGCTAGCTAGCTATGTTATTCCTCATTGGTCATTGACTTTTGGGATGAATTGGATACCTCATTAGCCATCGGCTTTTGGGACGAATTGAACTTTGGAACATGATTAAGCTGTGTGTGATTTATTGATATGTATTGTGAGATTGTGAAATGAATTTAAACTCTTATTGACATACACTGTCTTTTGAATTCAACCATGATCTGACTTATTGAAATTTATTGTGATATTGAGAAATGGAGTTTAAATTCTTGTTGACAATTACTGTCTTGAAATTAACTATGATTTTAAGTATCCACTATTTATATGATTTATGAATTGTGATTTAAAGTTGTATTTGGTTAATGTTGTGCACCACTGAGACATTGTCTCAGCGATAGCTTTCTTTTTATTGCTGTTGCAGGTAGACAGACAAACAGGGCAGCAGACTAGGCTGCTAGTACATCCAGCGAGAGATTTTCGGGTATAACGAGTATACCACATTTTGCATTTTGTACTGTAATGTATGCTCACTGTATGTATATATTGTTTTTGGTTTTGAGCAGTTGTAAATTAAAATTTTACATTGAAGTTGTAAGTAAATTATGAGTTATTTTGACTTGTAAAAATTGTATTATATTTCTTTTATCTCAGTCTTTGAAAAATCACTGTGGATTTGAGTTGAGAAATATGTTGTGTTGAGAAATATGTTGGAGTTGAGATTTGGAAATATATTGAAGTGCTTTTTACAGGTTTTCTGAAGAACTGTTTTATCCAAAATACAGATGGCACTCTGCCAAAATTTTTACAGAAATTCCAAATAATTCAAATGAGTTAGCTGTTTCACTTCAGTTCACAAAGGTTTTTAACACCTGTAAATAGTGCTCACCACTGTAAAAGAAGTAAGAAAAGTTTTTTTTAAAATCCCTTGTAGTGTACTTAATGGGTTATCAGTAGACGGAGTTGGTAATTCATTAGGTATACTACGGGATCATGTTATGCCTTACAGAGGGGTAGGGTGTGACACAGTTTCCACTCTAAAATTGTCCAATGGAACAGTAAACTTAGGTAATAAAAATTGAAAATTTAGAAATGCATCTAGGGGACTTTAAATTGCAATTGGCAATTAATACTAGCAAATGTAAAACTCAAAATGTGGGATCTTGGTGTAATTAGAATTAATATATCCATTAAGTATGAAAAAGTCAACATTTTGGTTGACTAGTAAGGTGAATAGTAATCAAAATGATTAGTAAATTAAGATGAAGACCTAGAACCAATTCTAAGCTTAAATGCTTAGAATTGTATGACAAATGTGGACTATGCATCCTAGTCAAAATTGTTAAAAAGAAATTAAGGCCATAAATTTGAAATCTATGAAATGTTTATGGATTACTTGAAACATGAAAAATAAGTCACCTAATTGATGTGAATAGATAGTTAGGGCTTATATACCCATCACAAATAGAATTCATAAAATATTAGTAACTCAACTTGAAATATAAAATTTGTAATTACATAAGTAGATTTTTGAATGTATAAATGAGAAAGGAAAAATGTTTTGAATACAATGGTACATGTGAACCATTGTTTAGAATTGTGATCATATAAATGATCAAATGTGTAACACCCCTAAGTTCGGTAGTGCGTTCTGCTGCTCCGGTGACCAGTGTTGTCCAGACAGCTAGGATGCCTAGAACTACACTTCAATATGAGTGAGGAGACATAAAATAATGAAATACAAGAAAAGAAAATTCAAGAAAAACAAAGGAAAAATAATAGCAAAGAAATGTAACCAAGTTAAGCGAGCCGGGAACCCTAGCGATGGGTGACCGCACCGGGAAGTCACGGCGTGGACCGTTGACTATCCCTAGACTGCGGGGAACCCTGGAAAACATTTTTAGGACTTAAATAGACCTTTATAGAAGGATAAATATCATTAGGAAGATCAAAGAAAAATTAAATAATTAGTACAAAGAAAAGTGAGAAATCGAAAAATAGACAAAACCCGGTGTTACCGAAAAATCGGGAATGCAACCCGAACAGGGGCATTATGGTCATTTGACATCCCGAATTGTCTTTTGACCTAAATGTCCATTAAAAATAAATAATATTACACTTAGCAAATGAAATGAAAAATTAATTTGGTGGTATCTAAAGTAAATAGTAAGAATTAAGGGTTTAATGTGGAATAAGTGAGAATTAAGCTTATTAAATGATTAAATGTGTGAGTGGGCCACTAATGATTTAATTAAACAATAAAATGTGCTGATGTAAGTCCACTATACCAAGCAGAAACTTCATCTTCTCCATTTTCCCAACCTAGCCGAATTGAAGAAGTGAGGAAACCACCATTGCCGTTTTGCATGAGCTCTCTTAACTCCTCCATTTTAACTCCAATCACTTAGGTTCCTTCATGAAAGTTTGTCTACACATCATAAGGAAGAACTTGATACCAAAATCAAGAAGTTTAATCAAGGTTTAACAAGTTCCAACCATAAGGTAAGTTAGCATTTTTGAAGATAGCTTTGTTAAACTTTGTGTTCATGTTATGGGTGTTGGTTTTGTGAAGAAAATTTTTAAGTTTGAAGAGTTATTGAGATGTTCATTTTGGACAGCCATGGAGATATGTATTTGATGAAATATTTGTGCATATATTTGATGAGAAATGATGTTGGTTATGGTGATTTAATATCCTAGTAAATTACTTCATATGTATATGGTGATTTTTGCACTTGGATGGAAAGTGATGAATTGTAGGACACTTTGGTATTGAGAAACATTTTCGGCATCCTTGGGACACTTGGATAAATGTGTGTATTCATGAAGGTGTTGGCAGAATATTGACATAGAAGGTTGATGGACATGTATATAGATTAATTGTGTAAAGTGTATGTAAGAACTAGTAAGGTTTAGGTGTGTATGTGATTGTATTTAGACTTTGTAAATGTAAATTTTAATTGGTGTATTAAGGATGTTTGTAATCTGCCAAAGTGATGTTAATGTAAAGTGGAATATGGTTTTGGTAATGAACCAAAACAGAAATGGTAAGGGAAGTGGACATATAGTAATGTAAGTGTGTAATTGATGTATGTTTAAGTAAGGTAGTTAAGGGCAGAATGCATTTTAGTCAATAACTTTAAATGTGTAACCTCAATTGGTATGAGACCAATTGGAGGTGGAACTAGGCACAAAATGTGCCAACTTTCATTGAGAAAGCATACCCAAAATTCTGCTTGCAAGGTGATATGAAAAATGACCAAATTGGATTGAGTACATTTGAGGCCTGAAATTTGACCAATTGGGCAGAAGTTAGTGTTTAGGCCATAACTCACTCAAAACAGGTCCAATTGACCTGAAATTTTAACCATGAATAGTTAAGACCCATACCTACAAGTCTTATGAAGACACCAAAGCCCAGAAATGACCAGAAGTAAGTCAAAAAGCTTGCACAAGTTCGGGTCCAAAAACTGGCCGAACCAAAGTTGACCAAATTGACCTAAAATTGACCTAATTTGATGCCATTTGACCAGCAATAGTATAATGATCATAACTTGGTCTACTTAACTCGGATTGACCTAAAATTTTTCCCCGTGTTCCATAAGACATAGATCTACAAGTTTGTAGTTTTGACCGAAACCTGAAAACCGAGGGAACTAGGTCGTACGGCTAGGTCAAACTAGTATCCCGGAATCCAGCAAGTTGCATTAAAATGCACTAAACAAGGAAATGAGTTTGGTAAAACGTACCAACCCTAAAACCCTATCGAATGTGACATATTAATGACACTACAACCTAATTTACCTAAAACGCATCGAGGGTCGGTATATTAGGTGATTAAGCAAATAAAGGTATTCAGTGAATAATTGAGTTCAGTGAATTACTTATCGAACATTATCGTTAGAGACAGTTTAATTTAGTACTGAAACACTTCAAATTGTGTTTCTCAATTACCAAAGACTCAGGAAAAGGGAAGGAAATCCGAGTCGGACTGAGACAGTTATCAGAGGTTTGTGCACAACAACTATTTCTTTTGAATTATTTTCAATTGAAATAAATTATGACTATTTGCATATTATTGTTTTAAATTGTGAAATTGTGAAAAAATGGTTTGAATGATATTTGATGGATACTTATTGATTGAAAAGCACTGTAATTGGTTTGAAACCACAGCTATCATGTACATTGATTGTATTTCTCGCTAGCTTGTCTAGTGGGATGAATTGAATTCCCTCTCTGGCTGAAGTGTTGAGGTGTGTGCCTGTTGAGGACGAATAGAATGAGTACTCATATTTTGCTAGCTAGCTATGTTATTCCTCATTAGTCATTGACTTTTCGGATGAATTGAATACCTCATTAGCCATCGGCTTTTGGGATGAATTGAACTTGGGAACATGATTAAAGCTGTGTGTGATTTATTGATATGTATTGTGAGATTGTGAAATGAATTTAAACTCTTATTGACATATACTGTCTTTTGAATTCAACCATGATCTGACTTATTGAAATTTATTGTGATATTGAGAAATGGAGTTTAAATTTTTGTTGACAATTACTGTCTTGAAATTAACTATGGTTTTAAGTATCCACTATTTATATGATTTATGAATTGTGATTTAAATTGTATTTGGTTAATGTTGTGCACCACTGAGACATTGTCTCAAATGATAGCTTTTATTGTCGTCGCAGTAGACGCATGACCAGAGCAACAGACTAGGCTGCTAGTACCTCCAGCGAGAGACTACCGGGTATAATGAGTATACCAGTATTTTGTATTTTGTAATGTAATGTATGTTCACTGTATGTACATATTGTTGTTGGTTTTGAGCAGTTATAAATAAAAATTGTACATTGCAGTTGTAAATTAATTATGAGTTATTTTGGCTTGTAAAAATTGTATTATATTTCCTTTATCTTAGTATTTGAAAAATTACTATGGATTTGAGTTGAGAAAATGTTGGAGTTGAGATTTGGAAATATATTGAAGTGCTTTTTACAGGTTTTCTGAAGAACTGTTTTATTCAAAATACAGATGGCACTCTGCCAAAATTTTTACAAAAATTCCAAATAATCTAAATGAGTTAGCTGTTTCACTTCAGTTCAAAAAAGTTTTTAACACCTGTAAATAGTGCTCACCACTGTAAAAGAAGCAAGAAAAGTTTTTAAAATCCCTTGTAGTATATTTAATGGATTATCAGTAGATAGAGTTGGTAATTCATTAGGTATACTACGGGATCATATTATGCCTTACAGAGGAGTAGGGTGTGACATGTTTTAGTGGTATCAGAGCAAAGTTTTTAAATTCTGTTTTCACCTGTTATTTGATTATTCTTTCTTCATAGTACAACTGCTCAATATCATTGTTTGATACATACAGTACATTACATTATAAATATGCACTAATGGGAGGAAATCTCCTTGTGTTATTGGTTCAGGAGATCTAAAATCCTCGCATTGAATATGGAAGAGGGTGATCGTTCAGTCGATCAATCTATTGAGGCTGAGGTGCAAGGGGATGCCCCAGGCCTACATAATGTTAGTGGTTCAAAGAAGACCACCGCAGCATCGCAGATTTTACTCGCTTCGCTCAGCAGATGGCTGCAATGTTCCAATAAATGGCTGGTAATGTACCTACTCAAGTCCCAATACAGACACCAGTGGTACAACCACAGTCTCCTACCAGGCAGTATGATAAATTGATGAAATAGGGGCTACAGAGTTCAAAGGGACAGTAGATCCTCTAGAAGCGGAACAATGGTTAGAGAGGATGGATAAGGTATTCAAGAAACTGCATTGCACAGAAGAACTCAGATTTGAATACTCAGTGTCTTTGTTACAGGGGGATGCATTGGTGGAAAACCATTCCCCACATGCAGTAGAACTGCAGATCTTGACTGAATGACTTTCTCGTGGAATTCGCATGAAATATGTCCCTGATGCTTATGTAGACCAGAAGCTGCAAGAGTTCCTAAGTCTGAAACAGGGGGGCAGATCAGTGGCTGAGTATGAAAGGGAATTTTCCCGCCTTAGCCATTATGCAGTGAGTCTACTCTCTACCAGCAAGGAGAGATGCAAGAGGTTTGAAACTGGCTTGAAGCCCAGTATCAGAGTATAAGTAATCGGCTTCAAACACACTAACTTCTCTGAACTTATTTCTCAAGCCTTAGAGTTGGAAAGAATTGAGATTGAGAATGCTCCTGAGAGAAAGAAATCAGAGAAGACAGAGAAAGAGGGAAAATCAGTAGAACAGAGTTCCAGTGGTCATACTGGGAAGAGGAAGAACCATGGGGGACATGGCAGAGGTGGCAAGAAATCTGGTAGGGGAAGATATTCAGGACAGAGACCTCCCCTATCTGGTCAGCAGAGTACCAGAAATTCCTACCCTCCCCGCCAATGTGAAACTAGTGGAAAAAATCATGGTGGGATATGCTATAAGGCTATTGGAGCCCGTTATAACTGTGGAGGCACAGGACACTTTGCCAAGGACTGCACCAGTAGTCGCAGAGTTGGACCACCTCCTACTACTGCAGAAGGGCCGATTGAGCCTGTCACTAGAAGTTCACAACCACCTAGCAGAGGTAGAGGCAGGGGTAGAGGTAACCCAGCAGGCAGCCAAGGCACAGTGAAACATTCAGAGCAAGACAGTGCTCCGGTCAGAGTCTATGCAATGAGGCAGAGGGAAGAGGCCGAGACATCTGATGTTGTGGCTGGTACCTTCTCAACTTTTAACCAAAATGTGTTTGTGTTATTTAATCCGGGCTCTACCCATTCTTATGTGAGTGCTAGCATCATTGATTGCATTGTTGTTCCATGTACAAAAATGGATTTTGAGGTGCTAGTAACAAGTCCGTTAGGACAGGAAGTCACGGTTAATAGAATGTATAGAGATTGTCCTTTGGTGATCCATGGACACACTTTCCTGTCTGATCTCATTGAAATGCCCTTCAGAGATTATGATATCATCTTGGGCATGGATTGGTTAGCTAGGCATCATGCCATGATTGATTATAGGCTGAAGACAGTCACTTTTGGCCTTCCTCAGTACAATGATGTGGTAATACATGGGGAGAGGCAGTTATTGCCATCAAACATCATTTTGGCTGCACTAGCCAGAAAAATGATCAGAAAGGGGTGTGAAGCATACTTAGCACATGTGGTAGACACCCAAGTGGGGAGTCCAGCATTGAAGGACATCCCTACAGTATATGACTTTCCAGATGTGTTTCCTGATGAATTGCCAGGATTACCTCCGGAAAGAGAAGTGCAGTTTGAAATTAATGCTATGCCTGGTGTGGATCCAATCTCCATAACGCCATACAGAATGGCACCAGCAGAGTTGATGGAGTTGAAGATACAGTTTCAAGAACTACTTGAAAAGGGCTTCATCCGCCCTAGTGTGTCACCTTAGGGAGCACCAGTGTTGTTTATTAAGAAGAAGGATGGTACTCTCTGCTTATGCATTGACTACCGGCAGTTGAATAAGGTGACAATAAAGAACAGATATCCATTGCCTCGCATTGATGATCTGTTTGATCAATTGAAAGGTGCAGCTGCATTCTCCAAAATTGATTTGCGATCTGGTTATTATCAGTTGAAGGTGCAAGAGCAGAGTATTCCAAAAACTGCTTTTAGAACTCTATATGGCCACTATGAGTTTCTAGTAATGCCATTCGGGTTAACAAATGCTCCAGCTGCTTTCATGGATCTGATGAACACTATCTTCAGACCATATCTTAATCAATTTGTGGTGGTGTTTATTGATGACATTTTGATATATTCAAGGAATGCAGAGGAGCATGACAGACATCTGCGGATTGTACTGCAGACCTTAAGGGAGAAACAACTATACGCCAAATTGTCGAAATGTGAATTTTGGCTGAAAGAAATCTCCTTTTTGGGACATGTTGTGTCAGCTGAAGGGATCAAGGTAGATTCCAGCAAGGTAGAAGCTATCCTTAATTGGAAGCCGCCCAGGAACATCACAGAAATTCGTAGTTTTCTGGGTTTAGCTGGATATTATCGTCGGTTTGTGAAGGGGTTTTCTATGTTATCTTCTCCACTGACCAAGTTGCTTCGGAAAGATGTAAAATTTCAGTGGACTGATAAATGTCAGCAGAGTTTTGATGAGTTGAAAATGTGTTTGACTGAAGCTCCAGTTCTCACTTTACCTACTCCGGGTAAGGAATACACAGTTTATAGTGATGCTTCTCACAATGGGTTAGGCTGTGTACTGATGCAAGATCGGAATGTCATTGCTTATGCATCACGCTAGTTGAAACCGCATGAGAGGAATTACCCAACACATGATCTGGAGTTAGCAGCTATTGTTTTTGCTCTGAAGATCTGGAGACACTATCTGTATGGGGAGAAATGCTATATTTACACAGATCACAAGAGCTTGAAGTATTTGGGCACGCAGAAGGAATTAAATTTGAGGCAGAGGAGATGGTTAGAACTCATTAAAGATTATGATTGCTTAATAGACTATCAGCAAGGAAAAGCAAATGTAGTGGCTGACGCCTTAAGTCGCAAGACTATGGCAAATCTCAGAGTTTCTCCCATGTCCATGGTATATGAGTTGAAAGCACAGCATGCCAGTTTAGAGATTGATGATGAGGGACAGACAGTAGTTACATGGCATGTACAGCCAGTGTTGATTGATCAGATCAGAATGGCTTCTCAGAGTCATGAAAAATATCAGAAGCTACTGAAAGAAGTCTAGCAGGGCAAGAAACCTGAATTCATTGTTAGAGATGATGGTTTATTGCTACATCAGGGCAGAATGTGCGTTCCTAGTGATGTGGAATTGAGACAAATCATTATGAAGGAAGCACATGAGTCTCCATTTGCTATGCACCCTGGTGGAACTAAAATGTACAGAGGGCTGAAAGAGCATTACTGGTGGATGGGTATGAAGAGAGATATAGCTGAGTTTGTTTCCAAATGCCTAACTTGTCAGCAAGTAAAGGCAGAACATCAAGTTCCAGCTGGTTTGTTACATCCTTTATCGATGCAGAGTGGAAATGGGAACGAATAACTATGGATTTTGTTACAGGACTTCCAAGGACACAGAGTAGTCATGATGCAAGATGGGTTATAGTTGATGATTGACCAAGTCCGCTCACTTTTTGCGATTCGGATGGACTACACTGGAAAGATTGGCGGATTATGCGTATATGAGATTGTAAAATTGCATGGAGTGCCAGATCAATTGTGTCCGACAGAGATCCTAGGTTCACTTCTAGATTCGGGGTAGTCTTGAGAGCCCTAGGAACTAGATTGAACTTGAGCACAAAGATTCCACCCATGCATGCATGGCGACCTGAAAGGGTTATCCAGATATTGGAGGATATGCTACGGGCTTGTGTGATTGAATTTGAAGGTAGTTGGGATACACACTTGCCTTTGATTGAGTTTGCTTATAACAACAGCTACCAATCAAGCATTGGGATGCCTCCATATGAAGCTTTGTATGGCAGAAAGTGCAGAACTCCCTTATGTTGGGATGAGGTAGGTGAAAGGAAGATGATTGGGCCAGAAATTATTCAGCAGACAGAGGAAAAGATCAGATTGATTAGAGATAGACTTAAGGCTGCATCAGACCGTCAGAAGTCCTATGTTGATTTGAAAAGAAGAGATGTTGAATATGCAGTGGGTGATAAGGTATTCCTCAAAGTTTCTCCTTGGAAGAGGATTATGAGATTTGGCAGAAAGGGGAAACTGAGTCCTCATTTCATTGGACCATATGAAGTTCTAGAAAGAGTGGGTCCTTTGGCATATCGGTTGGCATTACCTCTAGAGCTAGCAAGGACACACAGTGTCTTCCATGTGTCCATGTTAAGGAGGTACAGATCTGACCCATCTCATGTACTATCAGTTGAAGAGATTGAGGTAAATCCAGACCTTTCATATGAGGAAGAACCCATAAAAATTCTGGCATATGAGGTGAAGCAGCTGAGGAACAAACAGATACACCTGGTTAAAGTGCTGTGGAACCATCATTCAGGCCAGGAAGCTACTTGGGAACGTGAAGAGGATATGAGGAGGCAACACCCACAGCTATTTAGAGACTAATGCCAGGTAAAATTTCGAGACAAATTTATTTAAGGGGGGGGAGAATTGTAACACCCCTAAGTTCGGTAGTGCGTTCTGCTGCTCCGGTGACCAGTGTTGTCCGAACAGCTAGGATGCCTAGAACTACACTTCAATATGAGTGAGGAAACATAAAATAATGAAATACAAGAAAAGAAAATTCAAGAAAAACAAAGGAAAAATGATAGCAAAGAAATGTAACCAAGTTAAGCGAGCCGGGAACCCTAGCGATGGGTGACCGCACCGGGAAGTCATGGCGTGGACCGTTGACTAGCCCTGGATTCCAGGGAACCCTGGAAAACATTTTTAGGACTTAAATAGAACCATATAGAAGAATAAATATCATTAGGAAGATCAAAGAAAAATTAAATAATTAGTACAAAGAAAAGTGAGAAATCGAAAAGGCATAAAACCGGTGTTACCAAAAATCTGAATGCAACCCGAACAGGGGCATTATGGTCATTTGACATCCCGAATTGTCTTTTGACCTAAATGTCCATTAAAAATAAATAATATTACACTTAGAAAATGAAATGAAAAATTAATTTGGTGGTACCTAAAGTAAATAGTAAGAATTAAGGGTTTAATGTGGAATAAGTGAGAATTAAGCTTATTAAATGATTAAATGTGTGAGTGGGCCACTAATGATTTAATTAAACAATAAAATGTGCTGATGTAAGTCCACTATACCAAGCAGAAACTTCATCTTCTCCATTTTCCCAACCTAGCCGAATTGAAGAAGTGAGGAAACCACCATTGCCGTTTTGCATGAGCTCTCTTAACTCCTCCATTTTAACTCCAATCACTTAGGTTCCTTCATGAAAGTTTGTCTACACATCATAAGGAAGAACTTGATACCAAAATCAAGAAGTTTAAAAAAAGGTTTAACAAGTTCCAACCATAAGGTAAGTTAGCATTTTTGAAGATAGCTTTGTTAAACTTTGTGTTCATGTTATGGGTGTTGGTTTTGTGAAGAAAATTTTTAAGTTTGAAGAGTTATTGAGATGTTCATTTTGGACAGCCATGGAGTTATGTATTTGATGAAATATTTGTGCATATATTTGATGAGAAATGATGTTGGTTATGGTGATTTAATATCCTAGTAAATTACTTCATATGTATATGGTGATTTTTGCACTTGGATGGAAAGTAATGAATTGTAGGACACTTTGGTATTGAGAAACATTTTCGGCAGCCTTGGGACACTTGGATAAATGTGTGTGTTAATGAAGGTGTTGGCAGAATATTGACATAGAAGGTTGATGGACATGTATATAGATTGATTGTGTAAAGTGTATGTAAGAACTAGTAAGGTTTAGGTGTGTATGTGATTGTATTTAGACTTTGTAAATGTAAATTTTAATTGGTGTATTAAGGATGTTTGTAATCTGCCAAAGTGATGTTAATGTAAAGTGGAATATGGTTTTGGTAATGAACCAAAACAGAAATGGTAAGGGAAGTGGACATATAGTAATGTAAGTGTGTAATTGATGTATGTTTAAGTAAGGTAGTTAAGGGCAGAATGCATTTTAGTCAATAACTTTAAATGTGTAACCTCAATTGGTATGAGACCAATTAGAGGTGGAACTAGGCACAAAATGTGCCAACTTTCATTGAGAAAGCATACCCAAAATTCTGCTTGCAAGGTGATATGAAAAATGACCAATTCGGATTGAGTACATTTGAGGCCTGAAATTTGACCAATTGGACACCAAAGCCCAGAAATGACCAGAAGTAAGTCAAAAAGCTTGCACAAGTTCGGGTCCAAAAACTGGCCGAACCAAAGTTGACCAAATTGACCTAAAATTGACCTAATTTGATGCCATTTGACCAGCAATAGTATAATGATCATAACTTGGTCTACTTAACTCGGATTGACCTAAAATTTTTCCCCGCGTTCCATAAGACATAGATCTACAAGTTTGTAGTTTTGACCAAAACCTGAAAACCGAGGGAACTAGGTCGTACGGCTAGGTCAAACTAGTATCCCGGAATCCAGCAAGTTGCATTAAAATGCACTAAACAAGGAAATGAGTTTGGTAAAACGTACCAACCCTAAAACCCTATCGAATGTGACATATTAATGACACTACAACCTAATTTACCTAAAACGCATCGAGGGTCGGTATATTAGGTGATTAAGCAAATAAAGGTATTCAGTGAATAATTGAGTTCAGTGAATTACTTATCGAACATTATCATTAGAGACAGTTTAATTTAGTACTGAAACACTTCAAATTGTGTTTCTCAGTTACCAAAGACTCAGGAAAAGGGAAGGAAATCCGAGTCGGACAGAGACGATTATCGAGGTTTGTGCACAACAACTATTTCTTTTGAATTATTTTCAATTGAAATAAATTATGACTATTTGCATATTATTGTTTTAAATTGTGAAATTGTGAAAAAATGGTTTGAATGATATTTGATGGATACTTATTGATTGAAAAGCACTGTAATTGGTTTGAAACCACAGCTATCATGTACATTGATTGTATTCCTCGCTAGCTTGTCTAGTGGGATGAATTGAATTCCTCTCCGGGCTGAAGTGTTGAGGTGTGTGCCTGTTGAGGACGAATAGAATGAGTACTCATATTTTGCTAGCTAGCTATGTTATTCCTCATTAGTCATTGACTTTTCGGATGAATTGAATACCTCATTAGCCATCGGCTTTTGGGATGAATTGAACTTGGGAACATGATTAAAGCTGTGTGTGATTTATTGATATGTATTGTGAGATTGTGAAATGAATTTAAACTCTTATTGACATATACTGTCTTTTGAATTCAACCATGATCTGACTTATTGAAATTTATTGTGATATTGAGAAATGGAGTTTAAATTTTTGTTGACAATTACTGTCTTGAAATTAACTATGGTTTTAAGTATCCACTATTTATATGATTTATGAATTGTGATTTAAATTGTATTTGGTTAATGTTGTGCACCACTGAGACATTGTCTCAGCGATAGCTTTTTATTGCTGTCGCAGGTAGACAGACAGACAGAGCAGCAGACTAGGCTGCTAGTACCTCCAGCGAGAGACTACCGGGTATAATGAGTATACCAGTATTTTGTATTTTGTAATGTAATGTATGTTCACTGTATGTACATATTGTTGTTGGTTTTGAGCAGTTGTAAATAAAAATTGTACATTGCAGTTGTAAATTAATTATGAGTTATTTTGGCTTATAAAAATTGTATTATATTTCCTTTATCTTCGTCTTTGAAAAATTACTATGGATTTGAGTTGAGAAAATGTTGGAGTTGAGATTTGGAAATATATTGAAGTGCTTTTTACAGGTTTTCTGAAGAACTGTTTTATTCAAAATACAGATGGCACTCTGCCAAAATTTTTACAGAAATTCCAAATAATCTAAATGAGTTAGCAGTTTCACTTCAGTTCAAAAAAGTTTTTAACACCTGTAAATAGTGCTCACCACTGTAAAAGAAGCAAGAAAAGTTTTTAAAATCCCTTGTAGTATATTTAATGGATTATCAGTAGACGGAGTTGGTAATTCATTAGGTATACTACGGGATCATGTTATGCCTTACAGAGGGGTAGGGTGTGACAAAATGAATGTAAGAATTATAATTGAAATTTATCATGAAATAATGAAGTCATAAAAAACAATATATTAATTTTTGATGATATTATGTGCCCCTGTATTGCCTAGACACGTGTGTCAGATTGGATAGATTGGCATGCCAATAGGGTATTATTTTAGCAGTACTGCGAAAGGCTTTATGCCTGTATTCATGACTTTGTGCCCATATTCATGGCTTTATGCCCGCATTCATGGCATTATGCCAACATTCATGGCTTTTATGCCTGATTCTGTGTTATCATGGCTTTTTATCCATACTGACTGCATACGTGGTTGACGTTCTGCGTCCCATGATATGACGGCCCAAGGCACCGCGGTGTTCAGTGCCAACGACCCGTTATCCAGTTTAATCAGCCTGTCATAGGTTACTTGGGCAGTGAAATTTATTGAAATAAGTTAAGAATATTAGTAATTAAAAATATCAGAAATTAATTAAATGAGTAAGATGACCCAAAAAAAAAATTAGAATAGTTATTTATTAGAAAGAATCGAAATGAACTGGACCGATATCAAAATTTACTTATTATGAAATAAACTGAGACAACCTATAAATTATTGAGAAAATGATAAAAGATTAGCAAAGAAAATTATAGCACACATAAATATTGCAAATGTGACTTACATAATAATATAAGCATAAATTTATTATTTTTAGATCATTTTTCCATGTACATTATTACTGTACATTGGCGAAATGAACACTTCCAAAGAAGACTAAATTAGGATAAAACATATTAAATTTTAGAAACCGCATGTGAAGTATAAATAAATCTTAATTATTTGAATTATGTTTTATTTCTATCTTTATTTGTATATTATTTCCTTGTTATATTATTGCACCACTAAGCAGCAATGCTTAGCGCGATGGATTTGTTTCCACACGCAGGTACTGAAGGTAAAGCCCAGATAAAAATATTAAACAGAGATTTTGGAGTTCTGATTTGCAGAAGTGTCTGAAGTATTCAAGGTTGTCACCTCCTCAGCAATGCATGTAGATAGGACCCATATAAATTATATTTTATATTTTGTATAAAATACTTAGATATTGTATTGTAATGTATATTATGAACAGGTAATTAAAAGGAATGCGATGTAAATTAATTAATTAGCTTTTTCATATGTAATTAATTTATATATCATGTAAATTATGAAATTTTGTAATTATTTTGTAAATTATGTAAATTAAGGAAATTTGAAAATTTTGCTTATGTAATTTGAGAATGTTTACATATGAATTAAGTATGAATGGAAATGTATGGAAATGATTATAAAATTGAAATGTATGGATGAGATTTGAAAAATGAGAAAATTATGAGAATGATCGATGAGATAATTATGATTAGCATGGATAAGATTTTATTTTGAAAATATTGTTGAATTTCAAACAGGTGAATATTGAAATATGTCAAACGATAATAAAATAGGAGAAACTCCGCTGGTTTTGTTAGTAATATGCCCTAGAGCATATCATTTAGTATGTATCTTGTACATATTTTTATTAATAAAGGCATTTCCACTTTTCCGTTTACATAATATATTTATGTGTAATAGAAAAGGTCCATTGATATTTTGTTAGAAATATTATTCTTAAGTTGTTAAGAATATGAGTGACAATATTTCTAGCACGAAGTATCATAAATAGGTTCACAATCGAGGATACTTCATAATAAGGACATGACTTATCCAGAAAGATTGTATTCATGTTTGTTCCCAAGTTATTTATATGAGATATAAATAAGATGGAATGGTGAGTCTCATGCCATATAACAAACATGATAGGCACTTATAAATGATAAGTAGGCCGAACCAGTGACGCTTATGACAAGCACATGGAGTTTACTCTTGTTAATGTTTTGTCATAAATCATATCAGTGCATATAATCTTTAGACACGAGATAGCACGATTATCTTGTATATAGGTAGTTTGAGTTTGATGCTTTCATACTTGTACTATGTATGGGTATATGGGCATGTGTTGGCTCCTACTAGTTATATATGGAGGTAGGTGTTGATCAAGATGGAATCTGTTCCTCTAAGTAAATAGAGATAAAATCCTATGTTCATTTAATTGTTCTTGATGTTTCAAGTTCCTGGCCAGGACAGATAGATTTATTCGTAAAAGAGTTTCGATGAGAAAAATCTTTTAATCAAGAACTGGAATTAAAAGAGAACATAATATTCATAGCAAATGGAGTTTGACATAAACCATGACTCCAGCTTGAGTTGGGATTTTGTAACAGAGAGATTCTAGTGCATGGTAACATATGATTATAGGTTCATTTAAGGTAAATCTTATTACTAATTGGGTGGCTATGGCATGCTATGCTAGGTGTTAACCATGGTCTATGAGGTTCATAAAATGATTTAGAGAAATCATTTATGGTAAGAAAGAGTTCGATGATATTAAGAGTTGAGATCATGTCTCATTGCCAATTAGTGATGAGCCTAGTAAGTCACACACATACACAAGTTATCACCTATTTAAATATGATTTAATTAATTAATTAAAGAGTTTAATTGATTAATTAAATAGATTTGGTTTGCAATAAAATTGCAAAGTCCCTAGCATGACTTGAAACCAAATCTAGATTATTGGATGTGTAGTATAAATTAAATTTATATTTAAAGTGTTTAAATATGAATTTAATTGATGAGAAATTAATTAATAGAGATTAATTAATTAATTTATATTTGATATAAATTAATTAGAAGAAGAAAATAATTATTTTGGGTTAAGAACTCAAAATTAAGACACATTTTGGTCATTTTGCGGTGTGACACGTGGCACCATGAGATGGTGACACATGGCATAACACATAAGCTTGCCAAATAATTTTAATCATGTAAGATGATTAAAATCAAGATTAAATATAGGTTTGACACTTGGCACAATGTGATTGGGTCACTTAAACCTAGAGCTAATCAAAAGGTGACATGTGGCTAGGGTTTAATGTGTTAACCTAGCTATTTAAGTGTGGTTATGAAAAGAAAACATAACCAGCAGCCTCTTCTCTCATATGTCACGCCACTTTGAGCCTCTCCAGCTATTTCTCTTCATCTCTCATCAATTCAAAGAGATTAGCCATCAATCTCTTGAATTAAGAACACTAGAAATTGTTTCTAGTGTCCTGTTTGCATCTCTAATCTCTTAAAAGGCAGAACTTGAATTTCTAATTAATAGAAAAGGCTTTAGAAGCTGTTCAAGGGCTGCCATAGGTGTTCTTGGTGTGGACAAGCTAGAGGGACAACATCTGGTGTCCTGAAGACGAATCTCAAAGGCGCAGACACATCAAGAGGTTAGTGTAATCGTTCTTGATTTAATCTAGGTTCTAAAATTAATCTGATTAATTTTAAAATCTTAAATGGCAAATACAGATCCAAAACATATTAAAAGAGTTTTAATATGTTGTTTATCATTGAAATCAAATAGATAAAAATAAATCTTTCATGGTGATAGTGACACAAGGTGAAAATATTTGAATACAATGTTATAATCATGTGTATTTCACGCCTGCCTTCAATTGGTATCGAGCCACTATATTTGCCATTTAGATTGTTGATTATATGATTTAATTGTGTGATTTGATCATAAGATGATTGATTCATTGCTGGTTGGATTAAGAGGTGTGGCGTCACATGGTGAAGCCACCAATGGTATGCAACAATTGTTACATGTGTGGATCAAGGTTTGTCTTTTAATTCTGCATTTGTTGTATGATCTAAGGTCTATTCTTTGACTAATTAAAGTGTTTAATTAGTTGTTTTAATCACACAATTAAATTATGATTCAAATCAGAATTTTAAAAAAAATGTTTGAATGTGATTCAAATCTGAATTTTAAAAGTTGTTTGAATGTGATTCAAATCTGAATTTTTAAAGTTGTTTGAATCATATTTAAAAATGATTTTTTAAAATTGATTCAATAAAATTCAGATCTGATTTTTAAAAATATTTGAATGTGATTCAAATCTGATTTTTAAAAATATTTGAATGTGATTCAAATCTTAATTTTTTAATTTTTTTGAATTTGATTCAAATCTGAATTTTTAAATTTTTTTGAATGAGATTCAAATCTGAATTTTTAAATTTATTTGAATCATATTCAAATCTGGATTTTTAAGTTGAATATGAGATATTCAATTTAATATAAGTATGTATGTTTTATTTAATTGTTAAATAGTGATATGCATGATGGATGATCATGGACTATAAAAGACCAATGTGATTGGATTTATTTCTTTTATGTTTCTTTGGGATTGTAAATTAATTTATTTTAATTTATTTTGGGCATGTATTATTAAGTTTATAATATTTTTGGGTTGTAATTTCATTTATTTAAGTTCTTGTAAATTCACCTTGGTATGCCAAGGATTACTATGTAATATTGGATTGCAAGAAGTTCAAGGAGGTCAAGAGCATTGGTGGGACCAGTGGGAGGAATTCAATATCAAGTGTTGATTATGTACTCCTTCAGCAACTCTTGTAAAATGAATGAATGAAATGCACCTAGGAATGCCCCGATTCAATTCTTGGTGGCTCGAATTGAATCCCTTAGAAAGTCCATGATCATACCATATTTACTGCTTATCCATTAATGCATGAGATGTATGGGAATGTATGCAATTATATGATATATGCATGCTAAATGGATAATGTGCAAAGTGAGACCTTAATAGTAATTAGGATGGCTATAAAATCTTCCAAACAAATGATTAAGTTGGAAATGCTATAATTAAAGTAATTATAACATAAGCCCTCCATTGGGGCAATTATTTTAAGAAATTTTAAATAGTTGCATGAGATGCAATTAATTTAAGAGATTTTCTTAAGAATAATTGTTAAGCATGAGATGTTGTAAATATGTAAATGGTTTGGTGGCCAATATTGGATGTACCTGAGGACATTAAAATTATTTGCATAATTATCGCTCAATGGGATCAACTTAACTAATGCAAGATAAGTCAATATTGGATGTACCGAGATTTTGAGCATTAGGGGCTAGTAAAAGGATTGAACCTCACATGAGATGTGATGGGCAAGGAGTTGCTCACTTATAGTTTATTGTAATTCCAATAATGGATGTACCTGAGGATGATCAATAGAATTATAAGAATTCAATCACCCACTAGAAATCCATCCAACTAGGATTTCCGTTTTCTACTTTGGAAGTGTAGGATTCGCTAAGTTAGTGGGAGGACCAATTTGATTAAAAGACCATAATCATTTTGGTTAATTACATGATACATTTACTAATTAATCTGGTTATTTTCTGCAATTAATTTTCTGATAATAATGAGCACAAAACAACCACCACCATCCAATATCCTTGCAAGCATACTTGATCACAACAGTTGACAGACCTAATGCCTGATTGGCTAAGAAATTTGAAACTTGTCTTGAACCTTGAACATATAGGATATGTTCTAGATTCAAATGTTCCTGGTCCCCTACCTCCAGAGGCCACTTAAGAGGAACATGAAACTTTGGACAAGTGGAAGGAGCATGATATGGGAGCTAAGTGTTAAATGTTTGCTTCCATGAGTAATGAGTTACGTATAACATGAAAACTTGCAGAGTGCAAGTGAGATCCTCCTTCACCTACAAGAGTTGTATGGTGAGCACGAGAATGCTAGGTATGAGATATCTAGACATTTATTCCGTATGAGGATGTCCGAGGGATGTAATGTTGGGGATCATGTCCACAAGATGATTCGGCTGATTGAGCAGTTGGAACATCTTGACTTCAACATGGGTTTCCAACTACAAACGGATTTAATCATTCAGTCCCTTCCTTAGTCTATTGGGAATATTGTAACAAATTTCAATATGACTAAACAGAATGCACTTTATTGAATTACTCAACATGTGGTTATTGCCCAAAAGAATATGCCAGCAATAAAGGAAAAGAGGTAGCTTTGTTGCATCTTCTTCTGGAAAGTCCAACAAGAAGAAGGGCAATAAGAAAAAGAAACTTGATTCTGGTCCTTCCAAGAAAATAGCTAAACAGTAAAAGGAAGACTAAAGTGAAAAAGGCAAAGGAAAGTGTTTCCATTGCTAACAGAAAGTGTTTCCATTGCAAGAAGAAAGTGTTTCCACTAGCAGTATAGCAATCTAAATTAATGCAATGTCATGGTGAAAACCATCTCAAGTTCAAAATATATTTGGCACTTAAGGTTATGTCATGTTGTAGTAGATATGATTACAAAATTGGAGAAAATGGGGATTTTATCCTCATTGGGTTGAACCTACTCCAACTTGTGAATCTTGCCTTCAAGGCAAAATGACTAGATCACCCTTTGTTGGACAAGGGCTAAGAGTGAAAATATTTTGGAACTAATACATAGTGATGTATGTGGTCCGTTTAAAGAAATGGCTAGAGGGGGCTTTCATTATTTTATTACCTTTCTTGATGATAAATCAAGGTTTGGGTATTTGTATTTGATAAAATACAAACATGAATCCTTTGAAAAGTTCAAAGAATTTAAATCTGAAGTAGAAAATCAAACAGGAAAGAGTATTAAAGCTATTTGATCAGATCGTAGAGGTGAATATTTGAGTCGAATTTGATGAATACTTGAGAGAGCATGGCATTGTTTCACCGACTCTCCAGAACGCCACGAATGGTATATCCGAAGGAGAAATCGTACTTATTGGATATGGTACGTAGTATGATGAGCTATACCGATATGCCAATCTCCTTTGGGGATTTGCATTAGAATCGACTTTATATATTCGAATAGGATTCCATCAAATCGCTTTCTTCCACACCTTATGAGATATGGCATGGAAGAAAACCAAGTCTTAAGCATGTTAAGATTTGGGGTTGTCCTTATATCAAAAGTGAACACTGATAAATTGGAGACCAGATCAGAAAAAGGTAGATATGTTGGATATCCAAAAGATAGTTTTGGATATTATTTTTATTTGCCTACTTCACAAAAGGTTGTGATAAGTAGAGATGCCACATTTCTTGAACAGTTTGTTCAAGAAGGAGGCAAAGGAAGGCAAATAGAGTTAGAATTGGAGAATTCTGACCAACCAACAGATCGATGGATATAGATCCATCTAGTCAACCTATACCCATTGATGAAACATCTACAGCTGTTCCTTGTAGAACAACCGGGTATCTCACCCACCGGTGAGATATGGTTTTCTTCATGAAGAAGAACAAGAGTTGTCTACTCATGAAGAAGTAGATCATGTAGATGATCCACTTACCTATGAAGAAGCTATATAGACTCTTCAAAATGGATTGATGCTATGAAATCCGAAATTGATTCCATGTATAAGAATCAAGTTTGGGATCTTGTTGACCCACCTAAAGGTATTGTACCTATAGGGAACAAATGGGTTTTCAAGAAGAAAATTGGTTCTGATGGAAAGGTAGAGACCTATAAGGCAAGGCTAGTAGCGAAAGGGTTTCGCCAAAGGCAAGGAATAGACTATGAGGAGACTTTCTACTTTGTTGCCATGCTTAAATCAATTAGGATTTTATTAGCAATGCTGCATACTATGATTATGAGATTTGGCAGATGGATGTCAAACTTTTCTTAATGGATACATTGAAGAAAACATTTTCATGGAACAACCTAGGGATTTGAATCCCAAGATGGTTCCAAGGTATGCAAGTTAAAGCGATCCATTTATGGGTTGAAACAAGCTTCGAGGAGTTGGAACATCCGTTTTGATGAAGCCATTAAATCCTTTAGTTTTATCAAAAATGAGGATGAGCCATGTGTATATAAGAAGGTTAGTGACAGTGCTATCATTTTCCTTGTCTTATATGTGGATGACATACTGTTGATGGGTAATGATACAGGTATGTTGACGACTATAAAGGTATGGTTGTCAAATACATTCTCCATGAAAGACTTAGGGGAGGCAACCTATATTCTTGGGATTCGCATCTATAGAGATAGAGCGAAAAGGATAATTGGTTTATCACAAAGTCTATACTTGGAAAAGGTGTTAAAGAGGTTTAACATGCTTGATTCCAAGAGAGGATTGTTACCAGTGAGACATGGTATCCATCTTTCTAAAGAGATGTCTCCAAAGACATCTGAAGAAAGAGATAAGATGGCCAGGATTCCATATGCTTCGGCTATTGGAAGTTTAATGTATGCAATGTTGTGTACTAGGCCGGATATCGCATATGCTATTAATTTGAC
This sequence comes from Hevea brasiliensis, assembly GCF_030052815.1. Classification (NCBI taxonomy): domain Eukaryota; kingdom Viridiplantae; phylum Streptophyta; class Magnoliopsida; order Malpighiales; family Euphorbiaceae; genus Hevea; species Hevea brasiliensis. The sequence continues at coordinate 46,727,214 of NC_079494.1, forward strand.
TAGCAGGTATCAATCCAATCCAGGTTTGGAACACTGGATAGCTGTCAAGAATATTCTTAAGTACTTGAGAAGAACTAAGGATTTATTCTTGATTTATGGAGGTGGAGACTTGCAATTGGATGGTTATACTGATTCTGATTTCCAATCAGATATCGATGATAGAAAGTCTACCTCTGGATATGTGTTCATTTGTAATGGAGGTGCAGTCAGTTGGAGGAGTTCCAAACAGAGCACGATTGCGATTCCACTCATCGAGGTCGAGTATATTGTTGCATCGATGTCGCAAAGGAAGTCATTTGGATAAAGAAGTTCGAATGTAACTTATAGTAGTTCCTTCCATTAAGTCAGTTCCACTAATCGTGACAACAATGGAGCGATCATGCGAGCTAAGGAACTAAGGTCTCACCCAAAATCCAAACACATAGAAAGGCACTACCATATTATCGTGATATAGTTGGGCAAGGCGATATAGCCATGCAGAAATATAACATCGCCTAAAAACCGGTGATCCATTCACTAAGCCTTTGTCATAATCTCGCTTAGACCGACATCTTGAGAAGATGGGTCTAAGATATTGTAATGAATGGCTCTAGTGCTAGTGGGAGATTGTTAGTAATATGCCCTAGAGCATATCATTTAGTATGTATCTTGTACATATTTTTATTAATAAAGGCATTTCCACTTTTCCGTTTACATAATATATTTATGTGTAATAGAAAAGGTCCATTGATATTTTGTTAGAAATATTATTCTTAAGTTGTTAAGAATATGAGTGACAATATTTCTAGCACGAAGTATCATAAATAGGTTCACAATCGAGGATACTTCATAATAAGGACATGACTTATCCGTAAAGATTGTATTCATGTTTGTTCCCAAGTTATTTATATGAGATATAAATAAGATGGAATGGTGAGTCTCATGCCATATAACAAACATGATAGGCACTTATAAATGATAAGTAGGCCGAACTGACGCTTATGACAAGCACATGGAGTTTACTCTTGTCAATGTTTTGTCATAAATCATATCGGTGCATATAATCTTTAGACTGAGATAGCACGCTTATCTTGTATATAGGTAGTTTGAGTTTGATATCGCTTTCATACTTGTACTATGTATGGGTATATGGGCATGTGTTGGCTCCTACTAGTTATATATGGAGGTAGGTGTTGATCAAGATGGAATCTGCCTCTAAGTAAATAGAGATAAAATCCTATGTTCATTTAATTGTTCTTGATGTTTCAAGTTCTGGCCAGACAGATAGATTTATTCGTAAAAGAGTTTCGATGAGAAAAATCTTTTAATCAAGAACTGGAATTAAAAGAGAACATAATATTCATAGCAAATGGAGTTTGACATAAACCATGACTCAACTTGAGTTGGGATTTTGTAACAGAGATTCTAGTGCATGGTAACATATGATTATAGGTTCATTTAAGGTAAATCTTATTACTAATTGGGTGGCTATGGCATGCTATGCTAGGTGTTAACCATGGTCTATGAGGTTCATAAAATGATTTAGAGAAATCATTTATGGTAAGAAAGAGTTCTGATGATATTAAGAGTTGATATCATGTCTCATTGCCAATTAGTGATGAGCCTAGTAAGTCACACACATACACAAGTTATCACCTATTTAAATATGATTTAATTAATTAATTAAAGAGTTTAATTGATTAATTAAATAGATTTGGTTTGCAATAAAATTGCAAAGTCCCTAGCATGACTTGAAACCAAATCTAGATTATTGGATGTGTAGTATAAATTAAATTTATATTTAAAGTGTTTAAATATGAATTTAATTGATGAGAAATTAATTAATAGAGATTAATTAATTAATTTATATTTGATATAAATTAATTAGAAGAAGAAAATAATTATTTTGGGTTAAGAACTCAAAATTAAGACACAGGGGCATTTTGGTCATTTTGCAGTGTGACACGTGGCACCATGAGATGGTGACACATGGCATAACACATAAGCTTGCCAAATAATTTTAATCATGTAAGATGATTAAAATCAAGATTAAATATAGGTTTGACACTTGGCACAATGTGATTGGGTCACTTAAACCTAGAGCTAATCAAAAGGTGACATGTGGCTAGGGTTTAATGTGTTAACCTAGCTATTTAAGTGTGGTTATGAAAAGAAAACATAACCAGCAGCCTCTTCTCTCATATGTCACGCCACTTTGAGCCTCTCCAGCTATTTCTCTTCATCTCTCATCAATTCAAAGAGATTAGCCATCAATCTCTTGAATTAAGAACACTAGAAATTGTTTCTAGTGTCCTGTTTGCATCTCTAATCTCTTAAAAGGCAGAACTTGAATTTCTAATTAATAGAAAAGGCTTTAGAAGCTGTTCAAGGGCTGCCATAGGTGTTCTTGGTGTGGACAAGCTAGAGGACAACATCCGTGTCCTCAAGACGAATCTCAAAGGCGCAGACTGCAAAGACATCAAGAGGTTAGTGTAATCGTTCTTGATTTAATCTAGGGTTCTAAAATTAATCTGATTAATTTTAAAATCTTAAATGGCAAATACAGATCCAAAAACATATTAAAAGAGTTTTAATATGTTGTTTATCATTGAAATCAAATAGATAAAAATAAATCTTGCATGGTGCTTGTGACCCTAGGTGAAAATTTTTGAATTCAATGGTATAATCTTGTGTTTTTCACGCTTCCGTTCCTTCAGGTTTCTCCATCGAAAAATAATTAATGTTAAATTAAACGAATTCAAAATTATTTAAAAAATAAAGTAAGATAAGTTAGGGTGCTTCGGCACCGATTGTAGCACGCCTTGCTTTGCTACACTGTAGTCGGGTGAGGGGTGTCTCATTTATTGATATCAGAGTGCGGTTTAGGCGTTCCTAGGCATAGATAGATAGAATAAGATTGTGTGCATGACATGCATTGCATTCATATGAGTCGAGGTGACACTAATGCAGATCTATTTTCTTGGTTAATTTAGGTTAAGGTATGGACTCAGAATCGCAAAGGGCAGTAGAAGAAGAAGTAGTAAGCCGTATCCCAACTGGGAGTGATATTGGAAATCGGGGAGATCCTTCTCCACCAGTGCAAGAGGTGCTTGTACAACCCCAGCAGGCCTTGTTTGAGCAGATGACTGGATTCTTTCGACAGATGACTGGGGTTATTCCACCACTGTCTCAGCAGAAATCACCTCTAAGAAAAATTAGGAAGTACGGAGCTGTAGATTTCAATGGTAAAAAGGAAGACGATTCTTCAGCGGCTGAGTATTGGTTAGAAAGGACTGAAAAAGTCCTGCAGCAGCTCCATTGCACACCAGAACAGAGTTTGGAGTGTGCAGTTTCATTGTTACAAGAAGCTGCATATCGATGGTGGAATGTCGTAACCAAGGTAGTGCCACCAGCCGATGTAACTTGGGAATTCTTTCTAATAGAGTTCAGAAATAAATATATTAGCTGTGTTCATGAAGAGGAACATAAGAGGAGTGGTGATCAGAAGAAGAGGAAATTTGGACAGTCTAGTAATAAGAGGCCGAGAGAACAGTTAAGTCAGACATCTGATCAAAGTAGGAGATCTAGACCCAGGTCTATACACAGAAGAGATCAACCAGAAATACTAGTAGTGAGTGCGCCAGGACTAGCAAGAAAATGTAGTCATTGTAACAAGTGGCATAAAGGTGAATGTAGGGGATTGACTGGAGCCTGTTATAGATGTGGGGCCATAGACCATCGTCTGAAAGATTGTCCTAAGAGGAATTTACCACGGACCAAGACAGAGGTCATGGAAAGACCAAGTATAACAGTAATACCACTTCCAAATGTCACCCAAGCCGGAGAGGAGCAAGAAGCCCCAGATGTGAATTTGAGGTAAAGTACTTCCTTTATGATATGCCTAAGTGTATAATGATAAATTCAAAAAGACTAAATAGTAACATATATATAAAAGAAGTAGACAGAGGGAGCAATAGAAAGGTAAAAGAATTATCTCAGATACCTACACCCAGTAAATTTCGAGGACGAAATTTTTATTAGAGGGGAAGAATTGTAACACCCTCACTGTAGTAATTCCGCACATTCTACTGTTCCGGTGATCGGTGTTGGTCTGAACAGCTAGAACGTCTGGAAAAATATTTAGACTAGAGTGAGGAGTCATAAATAACTCAAATAAGTGTAAGGAAAATTAAGCAAAAATTTTAGAAATAAAATACAATCAAGTTAAATGAGCTGGTGCCCTAGCGATGGGTAACCTAGTGAGAAGTTGCGGTTCTCGCAACTAGGAGCCCTAGACCAGGGAGAAAATTCATAAAATAATTTTTAGGACTTTAGAGAAGAGTCATTGAGGTTTTTATGGCATTAAAATTCAAAGAAAAGGCTTAGAAAAATTTTTCAATTGGTACAGATAATTTTGGCCCGTTAAGCCAAACGGAGGGCATTTTGGTCATTTCGCCTTCAGAGATGATTTTTGACCGACTTGTCCAGTTAAGTAAATAATTATTATGATCTAAAATGTGAATAAATATTGTTAAAAATTGAATTGAAAATGAGTAGAAAAGAAAAGAAAAGAAAAATGAAAGAAATTGGGAATTATGACATCACATGATGTCATTAACATGCCCCCACCCAATCACAACTTGACAAACTAATTAAAAGGGATAAAAACTAATTGAAAAGAGACAAAATGAAATACTAATCTGCACTCCCATCTTCATCCTTTGGGCAGCCAAAACATAGAGAGAGAGAGGAGGGGGTTTCCACCATAGTTCAAGCTTCCAAGCTTGGAAACCTTGCTTATTTTGCACCAAAAACCCTCGATCCCTTCAATAAAAATTACCCCCACACCTTGTAGGAGTGTTTGGCAGCTAAGAAATGCCAAGAAAGTGAAGTGTAAAATTAAGAGAATTCTGCTAAAAAAAAAAGGTTAGTGCTAACTCTTACATTTTTGTTTTTATTCCATGTTAGGAAGTTCAAGTGAGTGAGAATTTGTTAAGAAATTGAATAAAACACTTATGTAGGAGTATGTGTGAATTGTGGCAGCCAAGAGAGGGTTAGGGTTTTGATGGTTTAATTTCAATTAAGTTTGTATATTAATGTCAATTAATGTATACATATGAATTGGAGTTGAATGGAGTTGAATCTTTTTGAGTTTGTATGAGAATGAGATTTGATCAATTAGGGTTAGTATGAAAATTGGAGATATTGTGCTTGAATGGTTAATTGGAGTTCTAATGGTCAATTAGTGACCATTTGATGAAGTTTGACCCTAAATTGAAAGTAATTGTGGCCTTGAAATTGAAAGTGGTATGCTGCCCCCATTGTGCCAGAATACTGGACTTGAGTCCAGTGTATTCCTAGGGTCATAACTGGAGCTATGTTACTCCAATTGGTTCAAAGCCAATTGGACATGAAACTAGACACATAATGGCACAACTTTGGTGAAGAAAGCCTGCCTAGAAAACCAAGCCAAGTTGACCTAAAAATTTCCCTAATTCGGGTGACCTGCAGTCTGCCTGGGCAAAATGACCAAATGAACAGTGTTTAGTCATTTGGTCATAACTCAGAGTAGAAAGGTCCAATTGACCTGAAATTTTACCATCAGAAAGATGAGACATATAACTAAAACTTTCATGAAGAACAAAAATCCAAATTCTGATCATAACCTAGTCAAATTGCCAACCAAACTTAGGTCACCAAATCTGGCAGAACCAAATTGCCCAGAAAATCTGGGTACAGGTCACTCCGGCCAATTATGGTAAAATGACCATAACTTGAGCTACAAAACTCCAAATGGAGTGATTCAAAAAGAGAATTAAAGAAGATACAATAAGGAACAACTTTGATGAAGAAAGGTTAGCCCAGTTTCCACTCTAAAATTGTCCAATGGAACAGTAAACTTAGGTAATAAAAACTGAAAATTTAGAAATGCATCTAGGGGACTTTAAATTGCAATTGGCAATTAATACTAGCAAATGTAAAACTCAAAATGTGGGATCTTGGTGTAATTAGAATTAATATATCCATTAAGTATGAAAAAGTCAACATTTTGGTTGACTAGTAAGGTGAATAGTAATCAAAATGATTAGCAAATTAATATGAAGACCTAGAACCAATTCTAAGCTTAAATGCTTAGAATTGTATGACAAATGTGGACTATGCATCCTAGTCAAAATTGTTAAAAAGAAATTAAGGCCATAAATTTGAAATCTATGAAATGTTTATGGATTACTTGAAATATGAAAAATAAGTCACCTAATTGATGTGAATAGATAGTTAGGGCTTATATACCCATCACAAATAGAATTCATAAAATATTAGCAACTCAACTTGAAATATAAATTTTGTAATTACATAAGTAGATTTTTGAATGTATAAATGAGAAAGGAAAAATGTTTTGAATACAATGGTACATATGAACCATTGTTTAGAATTGTGATCATATAAATGATCAAATGAATGTAAGAATTATAATTGAAATTTATCATGAAATAATGAAGTCATAAAAAACAATATATTAATATTTGATGATATTATGTGCCCCTGTATTGCCTAGACACATGTGTCAAATTGGATAGATTGGCATGCCAATAGGGTATTATTTTAGCAGTACTGCGAAAGGCTTTATGCTTGTATTCATGACTTTGTGCCCATATTCATGGTTTTATGCCTGCATTCATGGCATTATGCCAACATTCATGGCTTTTATGCCCGATTCTGTGTTATCATGGCATTTTTAGCCATACTAACTGCATACGTGGTCAACGTTCTGCGTCCCATGGTATGACGGCCCGAGGCACCGCGGTGTTCAGTGCCAACGACCCTTTATCCAGTTTAGTCAGCCTGTCATAGGTTACTTGGGCAGTGAAATTTATTGAAATAAGTTAAGAATATTAGTAATTAAAAATATTAGAAATTAAATAAATGAGTAAGATGACCAAAAAAAAATTAGAATAGTTATTTATTAGAAAGAATCGAAATGAACTGGACCGATATCAAAATTTACTTATTATGAAATAAACTGAGACAACCTATAAAGTATTTAGAAAATGCGAAAAGATTAGCAAAGAAAATTATAGCATACATAAATATTGCAAATGTGACTTACATAATAATATAAGCATAAATTTATTATTTTTAGATCATTTTTCTATATACATTATTACTGTACATTGGCGAAATAAACACTTCCAAGGAAGACTAAATTAGGATAAAACATATTAAATTTTAGAAACCGCATGTGAAGTATAAATAAATCTTAATTATTTGAATTATGTTTTATTTCTATCTTTATTTGTATATTATTTCCTTGTTATATTATTGCACTACTAAGCAGCAATGCTTAGCGCGATGGAATTATTTCCGCGCGCAGGTACTGAAGGTAAAGCCCAGATAAAAATATTAAACAGAGATTTTGGAGTTCTGATTTGCAGAAGTGTCTGAAGTATTCAAGGTTGTCACCTCCTCAGCAATGCATGTAGATAGGGCCCATATAGATTATATTTTATATTTTGTATAAAATACTTAGATATTGTATTGTAATGTATATTATGAACAGGTAATTAAAAGGAATGCGATGTAAATTAATTAATTAGCTTTTTCATATGTAATTAATTTATATATATGTAAATTATGAAATTTTGTAATTATTTTGTAAATTATGTAAATTAAGGAAATTTGAAAATTTTGCTTATGTAATTTGAGAATGTTTACATATGAATTGAGTATGAATGGAAATGTATGGAAATGATTATGAAATTGAAATGTATGGATGAGATTTGAAAAATGAGAAAATTATGAGAATGATCGATGAGATAATTATGATTAGCATGGATAAGATTTTATTTTGAAAATATTGTTGAATTTTAAACAGGTGAATATTGAAATATGTCAAACGATAATAAAATAAGAGAAACTCCGCTGGTTTCTCCGTCGAAAAATAATTAATGTTAAATTAAACGAATTCAAAATTATTAAAAAAATAAAGTAAGATAAGTTAGGGTGCTTCGGCACCGATTGTAGCACGCCTTGCTTGGCTACATTGTAGTCGGGTGAGGGGTGTCACAATATTGAAAGGTTATAGTTTAGTACAAAAGAAAATAATGACTACACATCAGTGCAAAATAAGCTATAGAATATCGATAGATAAAAATAAATAGAATAGTAAGAAATGAGAAAAATACTAGATGAGGAATTGCCACCAAGGCAAGCAATTTACTTAAGATGTGTAATGATATTCTAAACTATTTTATCAAGAAAGAAATAAGTCAAACCAAAGCAAACAAGATAGTGCAACATGGCACATAGGCCTTGGTCATAAATGGAGATAGTAAGATAATGGTTATGGACCTATGGCCAAGAAAGAAAAGACTACAAAAGAAAATAATTGCTAAAACAACAGTAAGAAAAGACTAAAATATTCTAAACTAAACTGAAGGTTACATCAAATGATTAAGAGATTTGATAAGAAAAGAGTAAAACTAAGTTCTCACCCATAGGATCACACGAGGTCCTAGAAAAGCGGATCCACTAGCACACAGATTTGCTTACCTCTAAAATTGAAATGAATTTGAATCTAACTTATGACAGAAGCTCGTAAGAAACTTACAACATGAGGTGAGCAATCGATGAGTAAATAGTATTGGTTAAAGTGCTAAGGAACCATCATTCAGGCTAGGAATGTAAAACCCCCATTTACATAACCTGGTATATGTTACTATTCCGGTAACAGGTGTCGGTCCGAATGATTAAGGGGATTAGAACCACACTTAAGACAACTAGATAAGCTATAAACACAAATAATTAGTGATTACCAATTAGTTAAGTATAAATAAGAAAAACAGAACATAAGATGTTAAATGAGCCGAGAGTCAGCGATGGGTGACCTTCTCGGGAAGGTTTACGAAGTCAATTTAAACTCAAATTTCGAACCGTAAAATGTGACGTCGCGGTCCTTATGACCATTACAAACACAGTGGAAAAGAGAAAATCACGAAAAAGAATTGTTAAGTCAGTCAAATAATTAGGTCAGGGAGTCGGAAGAAATATTGAATTATTTGCAAACCGGGTTGAACTGGCGAGGGGCAATTTGGTCAATTGACCTCGAGAGCTGACTTCTGACCTAACTGCCAAATAAAATTAGAGAAAAGAAAATTTCAGAGTCGGAAATTAAATTAAAGAACTAATAGAAAAAAAATAAATGAAAAAAAAATGAAAAAGTGAAGGGAGATGACATCATGCATGACATCATGCATGATGCCATAAAGATTATAATTAATAAATTTAATTAAATTAATTTATAGTCTTCCTAAGACATTAAAAAGAAAAGAAAAAAAAATTAAAAGTCTTCTTCTTCCACCAAGTTGCCGCCCCACCTCTCCCTTAACACCACCATTACCACACCTCCATGAAAGCTTGCTCCAAGCTTTAAATCCCCCATTAAACCCTAATTTCTTCCCCAATCACTTCATAAAACCTAATTTTCTTCCTTTGAGAGAGAGATTTAGCAAGAAAGAAAGAAGAAAAGGGGAGAAAAATTGAAGATTGAATATCAAAGTTGAGGTAAGTCATTTACTTTGGAATTTTGAGTTTAATACATGTGTTTATGATTGAATGAACTTGGAAATAAGCTTAAAATGAAATGAAGACAAGTGTTAGGGGACAAAGTTGAATTTTGGCCAACTAGGGTTTTGATATATGTATGCATGAATTGGGTGGATTTAAAAGTGTATGTGAGCTTAATTGTGTTGAATAATTATGATTAAATGCATTGAATTGGTTAAATGAAATTAATTGGTGAACTAGGGTTTTGGACACATAGGGTTTGGGAGACAAAATGTGGAGAAATGATGAAATGATGTAGCTGACCTAGTTTGAGGTGATAAATGGTCATTTTTGACCAAATGAAGTGTGTTGGAAGTGTTGGAGTTGAGGTTAAATTCGGATTCCATGTGGTCATGCTGCTGGCAGCAGAACCAAGGTCCCTTTGAGGGACCAAAACTGAAAATTTACAAGTCCAATTGGTATGAGACCAATTGGAAATGAAAATAGACACAAAATGACACAATTTTTATTTAGGAAGCATGCCCAAAAAGTGAACAAAACCTAGTGAACAAATTGACTAAATCCGGAAAATCTCAGTCTGCCCTGTACAAACTGACCAAATGAACAATGTTTGTTCATTTAGCCATAACTTGAGCTAGGCAGGTCTAAATGACCTGAAATTTTACCAGTGGACAGTTGAGATATAGGCCTAAAACTTTCATGAAGAACACAAACTCGAATTATTCCATTAACCAAGTCATTTGGCCACCCAAAGTTGGTGACCTAAAACTGCCATAACTAAATTTTGCCCAAAAATCTGGGTTAAGTCCAATCTGGCAGCCATGGTTCAAATGGCTATAACTTGAGCTAAAAAATTTCAATTGGAGTGATTCAAAAAGGAGAATAAACTTAAGACAATAAGGAATATTTTCTATGAAGAAAGTTTTGCCAATTTCTAATAGTAAAGTGACCAATGGAATAGTGCAACTTAGGATACCAAAACTGAAAATTTGCAAATTTGCCTAAAAGACTTAGAATTTGAGAAAACAACCAAAACCAACAAATTTAGTGACCAAAATGTGGTATGTGGATGAAGTTGGAATTTCCATACCTATTAAGCCTTAGAAAGTCAACAATTAACTTGAATAGTATAGTGAATAGTAACCCCGAAACACAAATTTTAAAGAACGCCAAGTTTAGCATATTAAAGCTAGGCATAAGTGAATTTGAATTTATTTTGGATTTATAATAAGTTATGATACTGAAACACTGTGAAACTGTGTGTTTCAGTTGAAAAGAATACCGGAAAAGAACCCGAGGGATCGAGTCAAGGCCAAGAGGCGACTCGTATAAGGTTTGTGCACAACTAACTCTTTTGTTATATTTTTACTTCTAAATTGAGTTGAATAAGTTTATTTTATAACTTATAAATTTTGATGTGTTGAGAATTATAATTTTTTGAATGAAATTGTATAAATTAAATGTAAATTTTCTTATGCATTTAAGGATTTATTGCATGGTTTTGAGGATCGTAAATTTTAAATTTGATGTGTTGCCAACCTTGAGCATGAATTTGTGATGATTAAATATGTTGATGATTTGTAAAAACTTTGTAAATAGAAATTGTTTTGAATATGATTTGAAACCACAGTTGACATGGCAAAATTTGTTGTGAATTCTCATTAGCTTGTCTAGTGAGATATCTCCTCCACTAGATGGGGCGAGTTACTTCCTCTCTAGCTTGCCAGTTGGAGAAGAATTTGAATGAGTACTCATATATACTAGCTAGTTTTTGTTTCTCCCTTTTAGCCTCGGTTATTAGGAGAGTTTGAAATGTCGTGGTGTACAACATGACATCTATTTGAATTTTGGGTCATGGGATCAACTGTGTGAATTGCTGGCAACGCCCTTTAAATTATGCATAAATTGATAAATTGTGATTAAAATAAATAATTTGTTAGTGATTCAAAATATTTTTGTATTGTTTCGGAATTTAAAAGAAATGTAAATAAATAGTTATTAATTGATCAAAATGTTATTCAAATGAATAATTTGCATGAATGAAAATAATGATTTTTGTATGTCATAGATTTTGAAGAATTTAGAAATTTTAAATTTTTATTCATTATGAATTGTTAAGAATAATTTGTATTAAGTTTTAAATTATTAGTTTGTGCACCACTGAGTTCACCACTCAGCAATAGCTTTGTATGCTGTCGTAGGTGAAAGAAAATACAGAGCAGCTGAGTGAGGTTACTGAAAGACACAGTGAGATTATCCTCGGGTATATCGTAGGTATACCCTTGTACATTAACTTTTGATGTAATTCTGTAATCATATGTATGAAATTTACTTTGAGCGTTGTACAAACTCTTTTGTAATATATATATTTCGATTGTAATCAAATACAAATTATTGTAATATTATCTTGAGAAATTGGTTGAGATTGATTGTGAAATTTGAAGAAGTTGTTGAGAAAAATATTGGAAGTGTCTTTATTTCAGGTTTTGAAGAACTGTTTTCTCAAAATATAGACGGCACTCTGCCAAAATTTTTATAAAATTTACGGAAAAATAAAATGGGCCAAAAAAATTTAACTAGTTTTCAACTTTAATTAAATGTTTTAATACCTATTAGAAAATGCTCACCACTTAACAAAAGTAAGAAAATTGTTTTAAAATCCCTTATAGGGTACTTAATGAGTTATCGACAGGTGAAGTTCGGTAGTTCATTAGGTATTCTACGGGATCATGTTTTGCCTTACAGAGAGGTAAGGTGTGACAAGGAAGCTACATAGGAGCGTGAATAGGACATAAAGAGACAACACCCACAACTGTTCAGAGACTAATACTGGGTAAAATTTCGAGGAAAAAATTATTTTAAGGGGGGAAGAATTGTAACACCCCTATTTATATAGTCTGGTATATTTCACTGTTTCGGTGACCAGTGTCGATCCATATAATTAAGGGGATTAGAACCACACTTAAGACAACTAGATAAGCTATAAACACAAATAATTAATAATTGCCAATTATTTAAGTATAAATAATAAAAACAGAACATAAGAAGTTAAACGAGCCGAGAGTCACAGCGATGGGTGACCTTCTCGGGAAGGACTGCGAAGTCGATTTAAACTCAAATTTTGAACCGTAAAATGTGACGCTGCGGTCTTTAGGACCATTACAAACACAGTGGAAAAGAGAAAATCACGGAAAAAGGTTGTTAAGCCAGTCAAATAATTAGGTTAGGGAGCCGGAAGGAATATTGAATTAATTGCAAACCGGGTTGAACAGGCGAGGGGCAATTTGGTCAATTGACCCCGAGAGTTGACTCCTGACCTAACTGTCTAATAAAATCGGAGAAATGAAAATTTCAGAGTCAGGAATTAAATTAAAAGCTAGTAGAAAAATAAATGAAAAAAAAAAGAAGAAAAAGAAAAGTTGAAAAGGTTATGACATCATCATGGTGACATCATACTTGAGGTCATAAATAATTTTTCATTACTTAATAATTTGACTAAGTCAATTAGAAGATAGATATACAAATTAAATAAACAAAATTCATTTTTTTCCTTCTTCTTTCTTCAAGATAGCCGTCCACCCTCTCTCTCCCTAAACTCCATGATTGTCCACCATTGATGAGTTATTCAAGCTTGAATAACTTGAGTCTCTCCCATAAATTTTAACCTTGAACCCTAGAAAACTTCTAAATTACCATAGAAAGGAAGAATAGAGGAAAGAAAAAGTGAGAAATTGGAAGAAAAAGTGAAGATCAAAGACTTCACCTAAGGTTGGTATTCTAACTTTCAATTTTCTATTTTAAATGCATGTTTAGTTACTTAAATGAACTTAGAAACTAAAGAAATCAAAAGAAAACCAAGTTGCATTTCGGAAACTAGGGTTTTGATATATGTATGCATGAATTTGATGGATTTAAAAGTGTATGTGACCTTAATTGTTTTGAATGATTATGATTAAATGCATTGAATTGGTTAAATGCAATTAATTAGTGAACTAGAGTTTTGGACACCTAGGGTTTGGGAGACAAAAGGTGGAGAAATGGTGAAATGATGTGGTTGACCTAGTTTGAGGTGAGAAATGGTCATTTGTGACCAAATGAAGTGTGTTGGAAGTGTTGGAGTTGAGGTTAAATTCGAATTCAATGTGGTCATGCTGCTGGCAGTAGGACCAAGGTCCCTTTGAGGGACCAAAACTGAAAATTTACAAGTCCAATTGGTATGAGACCAATTGAGAATTAAAATAGACACAAAATGAAGAATTGTAACACCCCTATTTATATAGTCTGGTATATTTCACTGTTTCGGTGATCAGTGTCGATCCATATAATTAAGGGGATTAGAACCACACTTAAGACAACTAGATAAGCTATAAACACAAATAATTAATAATTGCCAATTATTTAAGTATAAATAATAAAAATAGAACATAAGAAGTTAAACGAGCCGAGAGTCACAGCGATGGGTGACCTTCTCGGGAAGGACTGCGAAGTCGATTTAAACTCAAATTTCGAATCATAAAATGTGACGCTGCGGTCTTTAGGACCATTACAAACACAGTGGAAAAGAGAAAATCATGGAAAAAGGTTGTTAAGCCAGTCAAATAATTAGGTTAGGGAGCCGGAAGGAATATTGAATTAATTGCAAACCGGGTTGAACCGGCGAGGGGCAATTTGGTCAATTGACCCCGAGAGTTGACTCCTGACCTAACTGTCTAATAAAATCGGAAAAATGAAAATTTCAGAGTCAGGAATTAAATTAAAATCTAGTAGAAAAATAAATGAAAAAAAAAGAAGAAAAAGAAAAGTTGAAAAGGTTATGACATCATCATGGTGACATCATACTTGAGGTCATAAATAATTTTTCATTACTTAATAATTTGACTAAGTCAATTAGAAGATAGATATACAAATTAAATAAACAAAATTCATTTTTTTTCCTTCTTCTTTCTTCAAGATAGCCGTCCACCCTCTCTCTCCCTAAACTCCATGATTGTCCACCATTGATGAGTTATTCAAGCTTGAATAACTTGAGTCTCTCCCATAAATTTTAACCTTGAACCCTAGAAAACTTCTAAATTACCATAGAAAGGAAGAATAGAGGAAAGAAAAAGTGAGAAATTGGAAGAAAAAGTGAAGATCAAAGACTTCACCTAAGGTTGGTATTCTAACTTTCAATTTTCTATTTTAAATGCATGTTTAGTTACTTAAATGAACTTAGAAACTAAAGAAATCAAAAGAAAACCAAGTTGCATTTCGGAAACTAGGGTTTTGATATATGTATGCATGAATTTGATGGATTTAAAAGTGTATGTGACCTTAATTGTTTTGAATGATTATGATTAAATGCATTGAATTGGTTAAATGCAATTAATTAGTGAACTAGGGTTTTGGACACCTAGGGTTTGTGAGACAAAAGGTGGAGAAATGGTGAAATGATGTGGTTGACCTAGTTTGAGGTGAGAAATGGTCATTTGTGACCAAATGAAGTGTGTTGGAAGTGTTGGAGTTGAGGTTAAATTCGAATTCAATGTGGTCATGCTGCTGGCAGTAGGACCAAGGTCCCTTTGAGGGACCAAAACTGAAAATTTACAAGTCCAATTGGTATGAGACCAATTGAGAATTAAAATAGACACAAAATGACACAATTTTCATTTAGGAATCATGCCCAAAAAGTGACCAAAACCTAGTGAACAAATTGACCAAATCCGGAAATTCTCAGTCTGACCTGTACAAACTGACCAAATGAATAGTGTTTGTTCATTTGGCCATAAATTGAACTAGGCAGGTCTAAATGACCTGAAATTTTACCAGTGGACATATGAGATATAGACCTAAAACTTTCATGAAGAACACAAACCCAAATTATGCCATTAACTAAGTCATTTGGCCACCCAAAATTGGTGACCTAGAACTACCAGAACCAAAATTTGCCCAAAAATCTGAGTTAAGTCCAATCCAGCAGCCATGGTTCAAATGGCTATAACTTGAGCTACAAAACTCCAAAATAGAGTGATTCAAAAAGGAGAATTTAGTTAAGACAATAGGGAACATTTTCTATGAGAAATGTTTTTCCAAATTCTAACAGAAAAATGACCAATAGAATAGTGCAACTTAAGACACCAAAACTAAAAATTTACAAATTTGCCTAAAAGACTTAGAATTTGAGTAAACAATCAAAACCAATAAATTTAGTGACCAAAATGTGGTATGTGCGTGAAGTTGAAGTTTCCATACCTATTAAACCTTAGAAAGTCAACAAATTGACTTGAATAGTACCATGAATAGTAACTCCAAAATGAAAATTTCCAAGAATGTTAGTTTAAACATATTTGGGCAAGAATTAAGTATTTATGAATTAATTATTAGATTTATTATGAAATAAGATACTAAAACACTATAAAATTTTGTGTTTCAGGTGAAAAAGACCCAGAAGGTATAAGGGACTGAGTCAAGGCCTAGAGGCGACTCACGTTAGGTTTGTGCAAAAAAAATTTTAAATTATAGTTTTCATAATGGAAATTGATTTGTTATACATTGTGAATGTGTTTTGTTCATTATGAATTTCGAGAATGTTGTATTGCCTATTCTACAATGGAAATTTGGAATGAAAATTATTTATTGATTTGTATGAAATAATTGAACAATATGGTTTTGAATTTAGTTATGGCTTTGAAAATCTTATTTGAAAAATAGTGTGTTGCCTACTTTGTAAATGAAAAGTTTGGAATGAAATATGATTTGTGAATTGTATGAAATGTTTGAATAACTTGATTTAAATTGTTTTTGATTCACACTTGGCATGACAATATTAATATGTTCCTCCTCCACTTGTGGGGTGAGTTTGATATTTGATCACTTTCCTCCCTCTCTAGCTTCCCAGTCTGAGGGGTGAGTTTGGATGAGTACTCATTAGCTAGCTAGCCACCTCCCTCATTGATTTCGATTAGTGGGGTAAGTTTGCCTTGTCGTGATGTACACACGACATGTTTGGAAATTTTGCGTCATGGCCTAAGTTGTGTTATTGTTTGGCAACACTATGTTTATTAAATTGTTTGATCAAGTTGTGCTATATTAAGCTTTGAAAATTATGAGGTGAGTTTGATATTTGATCACTTTCCTCCCTCTCTAGCTTCCCACTCTGAGAGGTGAGTTTGGATGAGTACTCATTAGCTAGCTAGCCACCTCTCTCATTGATTTCGATTAGTGGGGTGAGTTTGCCTTGTCGTGATGTACACACGACATGTTTGGAAATTTTGTGTCATGGCCTAAGTTGTGTTATTGTTTGGCAACACTATGTTTATTAAATTGTTTGATCAAGTTGTGCTATATTAAGCTTTGAAAATTATGATTTGTTATAAATGTGATTTGAGAAAAAAATTGTGAAATGCGATTATGAGATTTTTGAATGATGATTTGTTCATAAATATTTTATATTATGCATTTTATGCTTTATTGTGCACCACTGAGTATTTATATACTCAGCGATAGCTTTAACTTGCTATCGCAGATAGAAAAAAGGACATAGCAGCAGAGCGAGCTGCACAGTTAGAGAGGAGCACAATTGAAGAATTTTTGTACGGGTATTTGTCTATATCCTGGTAGTTTAGTTTGATGTAAATATGATAATATGCATATGTATCTCTGTAATTTGAGCAGTTGTACAGATAAAATTGTAATAATATTATTTTTGAGATTTTGCATCTGTAAATTAACTTATGATTGTAAATTAATGATTTAAAATGCAATGTGCATGAGTTATGAAATATTTTGAGATATTAATTCTTGATTTGAAATTTGGATTTTGAAATGAAGTGTTGTTATTGTTGTTGATTTGAAATTTGGTGGTTGCAAATGGAGTTGTGATTGAGAAAAATATTGGGAGTGTTTATATTTTCAGGTTTTGAAGAACTGTTTTCTCAAAATATAGACGGCACTCTGCTAAATTTTTTGTAAAAATTGCGGAGATTTTGAGTATCCAAAAATTTGATTTATGTTTGGACTCTAAATGAAGGTTTTTAATATTTGAAAAAAAAAATTTACCCACCAATTCCAAAATGAACGAAAATTATTTTAAAATCCTTTGCAGTATATTTAATTGGTTACTGGTAGGTGAAGTACAGTAATTCATTAGGTGCACTACGGGAACATGTTACATCTTACAAGGAGTAGGGTGTGATAATATCAACTCTTAATATCACCAAAACTCTTTCTTACCATAAATGATTTCTCTAAATCATTTTATGCAACTCATAGACTATGGTTAACACCTAGCATAGCATGCCATAGCCACCCAATCAGTAATAAGGTTTACCTTAAATGAACCTATAATCATATGTTACCATGCATTAAAATCTCTCTGTTACAAAATCCCAATTCGAGCTGGAGTCATGGTTTATGTCAAACCCCATTTGCTATGAATATTATGTTCTCTTTTAATTCCAGTTCTTGATTAAAAAGATTTTCTCATCAAAAACTCTTTTCTGATTAAATCTGTCTGTCCTGGCCAGGAACTTGAAACATCAAGAATAATTAAATGAACATAAGATTTTATCCCTATTTACTTGGTGGAACAAATTCCATCTTGATCAACACCTACCTCCATATATAACTAGTAGGAGCCAACACATGCCCATATACCCATACACAGTACAAGTATGAAAGCAGTATCAAACTCAAACCACCTATATATAAGATAACTGTGCTATCTCAGGTCTAAAGATTATATGCACTAATATGATTTATGACAATGCATTGACAAGAGTAAACTCCATGTGCTTGTTATAAATGTTACTGGTTCAGCCTACTTATCATTTATAGGTGCCTATCATGTTTGTTATATGGCATGAGACTCACCATTCTATCTTATTTATATCTCATATAAATAACTTGGGAACAAACATGATTATAATCTTTATAGATAAATCATATCCTTATTGTGAAGTATCCTCGATTGTGAACCTATTTATGATACTTTGTGCTAGAAATACTGTCACTCATATTCTTAACAACTTAAGAATAGAATTTCTAACAAAATATCAATGGACCTTTTCTATTACACATAAATATATTATGTAAATGGAAAAGTGAAGATGCCTTTTATTAATAAAACATGTACAAGATACATACTAAATAATATGCTCTAAGGCATACTACTAACACTTTTGTTCTATTTCTCTAAGCAGACTCTTTATGTTCTTTTATTTTATTTTCTCTATGTTTGTTAAACTCACCATGAGTGAGTAATTCCTTTATTCTGGAGTTAGGGGAGTAACACTTGCAATTGTTATTATCGATAAATATTGAGTTTTATTTATTAGATTTGAGTTTAGTTCTTTATTCAATTTCTTGTGATCTTAATGCATGCTATGTATTGGTACCCACTTAGTATTGATTGCAGATATTAATTGAAGGACTATAAGGTGAAGATTAATATTAGAAAATTGAGATCTTGAACCTAGGAAATCTGACCTAGAGATAGGCTGACGACCTTTGTGGAGTTCCAAAATTAATCATAGATCTTAAAGTGTTTTGATTAATTTAATCACCACGAAAGTAGAGTTTAGGTTAATTAAAATACACCTTGAGTGCCTTGAGAGAGGACGTAGGATATCCTAGGATTAATTTCCTTCAAAGCAACTATTCTCAATCCGATGAATAGACAAGATTAAAATCCATAGTAAGGTTGTAGTGTGAAATCTTAATTCTGGAATTGCTTTTATAAATAGTTTAATTCAGAAATTACTTTCAGCATCTAAAATAGGTTTAACTCATTCTCTATCTATATTCGGTAGCCTAAATAGCCAAAATTACCGTGTAGCCTGGTACTTGCTAATTAAATTCCTCATGGAAATGAAACTTCACTCATTACTTTATTACTTGTTAGCGATCAATGCACTTGCGGTGATTGAAAAACCAGCAAACACAGTTCGACCTGAATTTGCAAATCTGGGCAACGTTCAAATTTTCGCAAAACAAAAGTACCTACGTGAAGCCCACAACACCAGGAGTTAGAGTAAAATATTTATAAAATTCATTAAGCTCATTTAAAGCTCAAAAAATCACTACTAAGTTCGTGGGATCCATCAAATTTCTAGTGTTGAAAAATTTTAAAATTTATATTATCGCGAAGCTCTCGTCGAGGGGAGCACGCCAGTACTCTTAGAATTTTTGTGAGGTTTCCTGTTTGGGAGAAATTTAGCCCAAAATTTAAAATGGATTAAAACTTCCCAGGCTAAAATTGGACAATCTACTCGATGAAAATTTGTGATTTTGGTGTCTATGGAAAGCTCTCGAGGTGTATATGGGACAAGACCCAGTCCAATTGGTGGCCGAATCGACCAGATTTTGGCCAAAAAAGTTGGACAATGCACTACCCATGTAAGGAACTTTGGACACATTTTCTGGCATTCTAGGGCAGCGGTCGGCGAGGGAAAAGTTTTGGGGGAGGTGCGCCGGTGACTGGGGAAGGGTGGGGTGGCTACTGGCCAGCGAGGGGAGGAGAGAGGAGAGAGAAAATGGAGAGGGAAGGAGGGGTGTCGAGGCACACAGGGGAGAGAGGAGAAAAAGGAAGAAGGCTAGTTTGATTCAATCGATCTGATTCGATCACTTCAATTTAGAATACCCAAAATTAAATTTTTACTCTGCCTTGGGACAAAAAAAGTGTCCAAAAATTCTGAAAAAATTACCGAAATCTCAGAAAAATTTTTGGAGTTCAAATATATTTTTGGTTTTAACATGTGGTCATTAAATTAATTTTTAAAAATCAATGAAATTTAATATCAAAAAAAAATCAAACCCAATTTTTAAAATTCAAAAAAATTCCAAATAAATTTTCATAATATTTAATATAATAATACTTACATATAAAATAATTATTTAAAAATTAGGAGTGTTACATTCTTCCTCCCTTACAAAAAATTCATCCTCAAATTTTACATAAGGCAGAATAAATTTATAGGATTAAATATTGAATAGATATAGGTACTTGTTGCACATATCCCGCTCTGACTCCCAAGTACACTCTTCCACAATTTGACTCCTCCACAAAACCTTAACCATAGGGATCTATTTTGACCTTAACTGCATCATGTAATAGTCCCCTATGGCTACTGGTTACTCTTAGAAAGTTAAGTCTTCATTCAACTCCACCATATCAGGTTGCAGCACATGGGAAGGATCAGGTATGTACTTCCTAAGCATGAAAATATGGAAGACTGGCTGGACATGAGAAAGGCTTAGTGGTAACTCTAATCGATAGGCCACTGCTCCAACTCTATCAGTAATCTCAAAAGGCCCTATGTATCGGGGTGTAAGCTTACCCTTCTTCTTGAATCTCATTGTAACACCCCTCATCCATTTATAGTGTAGTCGAGCAAGGTGTACTACATTCAGTGCCGGGGCAGCTTATCCTATCTTGTCGTGTATAATATTAATTTAATTATATTATCTTACGTGTAGAAAAATTTTTTTTTATCACATCTTATTTTTGTGGAGACCCAAATAGAGTCTCCTCTATTTTATTAATGTTTGGCGGGTCTAGACTATTTACCTGTTAAAATAATTTCATATCTATCTCATATTTCTATATGTCATATCATAACATTTTTGCTCATACAATTTCAAGAAAATATAAGTTTCATTCATTCATTCATATAAAATTCATATACAATAATTTACAATTTATTTACAACTCAAAATGATTTACATCATTTACTTATATACAATAACCAAAATGCAAAATATAAATATACATGAGCCCTACCAAATGGACTGCTGAGGTGACAACCTACACTGTAGCAGATCTGGCCAAATCCTGTCTAGGCACTACTGCTGCTGATGCTGCTGCTGCTCTCCAATACCTACGCGATGGGAAAACCAACGCACTAAGCATAATGCTTAGTAGTGCATAAAATAAAGAAAAAATAACTAAATAATTAAAATAATTATTCTAGGTGTAATTTCATAAATTTCTAAGTCGTTTACAAATTTTATGAAATCTTAGGAGCAAGTAAGTTATTAAGATCTTCTTTGTTCATTTATGTCATTTTCAATCTTATTATTCATATCTGTAATCTCTTCATTTAATTATTTAAATTTAAGACTTATTACTCATATCTGTGCCCAAATAATCTACAACAAACTATAAAGACTGGATACACGGGAGTATTGTCACACCCTACCCCTCTGTAAGGCATGACATGATCCCGTAGTATACCTAATGAATTATCAACTCCGTCTACTGATAACCCATTAAATACACTACAAGGGATTTTAAAAACTTTTCTTACTTCTTTCACAGTGGTGAGCACTATTTACAGGTGTTAAAAACTTTTGTGAACTGAAGTGATAGAACTAACACATTTGACTTATTTGGAATTTCTGTAAAAATTTTGGCAGAGTGCCATCTGTATTTTGGATAAAACAGTTCTTGAAAACTGTAAAGCACTTCAATATTTTTCCAAATCTCAACTCCAACAAAATTCACCACAATATTTTTCTCAACTCAATCCACAACAATTTTTCAGTATTTTCAAAGGATGAGATAAAAGAAATATAATACAAATTTTACAAGTCAAAATAACTCATAATTCACTTTTCAACTTCAATGTACAATTTTAATTTACAACTGCTCAAATAATTTACATACATATTATTACATGCATACATCAGACCTATGTACATGGGCATACCTATAATATACCTGGAGCTGATCTGAAAGTGTCTTCAAAGAAACTTACTCACTGCTATATGCTCTTCTTACAGGATGACATACAAAGCTATCATTGAGTGGTGAACTTCGATGGTGCACAACTATAATTTAAAACATAGTACAATATACATTGACAAAATTCTGATAAATAATTTGGAAATCTGAATACTCATCAAATTCCAAAACTCAAAATATTCATTGCCAATAATGTAAATCATTTGTATAAATGACTTTGATCACAAAATTCAATTTATCAAATCATGACTAACCATTTAAGTAATTCCAACAAAATCAATTATACATAAACCATAATTGAAATCACAATTCTTTACCATTCAAAAGTCATTCTGTATCTCAAAATCATTATGTATCTCAAAAATCAATCCTTATCTCAAAACCATGTTGTATCTCAAAAACCATGTTGTAGCTCAAAAACCATGCTGTATCTCACAAATCATTTTTTATCTCAAAACCATGTTGTATCTCAAAAACCATGCTGTAGCTCAAAAACCATGCTGTATCTAACAAATCATTCTTTATCTCAAAACCATGTTGTATCTCAAAAACCATGCTGTAGCTCAAAAACTATGCTGTATCTCACAAATCATTCTTTATCTCAAAACCATGTTGTATCTCAAAAACCATGCTGTAGCTCAAAAACCATGCTGTATCTCACAAATCATTCTTTATCTCAAAACCATGTTGTATCTCAAAAACCATGCTGTAGCTCAAAAACCATGCTGTATCTCACAAATCATTCTTTATCTCACTAACTATGCAAGACTAATCCGATAGGGCCATCTTCGATGTGATTCTAACTCTCTATGGTCGGGGAGGTCGAATCAGATTCTAACTCCCTATGGTCGGGGAGGTCGAATCATCGTGCACAGTACCATCACAATAATGAATCTTCCGCAAGGGCCATAACGATAAAATAAACTTAGATCTAACCTCAAATCAGAGGAAAATCTAAGCCTGTGCACGTACCATGGTAATCAAAACACAACTAACTCCATTGTCTTCTCAACAAATGAGAGAGACGGGTAATAACCTAGTCAAGCATCTATAGCGAGATATAAAACAATATCACAATCCTTTTAGTGAGCATAAATCACAATATAATTCGATTCAAAATCAATTCCAATATCCAATAATTTTTATGCTCGTCACAATTCAAATCATAAATTTGCATTTTTCCATGAAAATTACCATCATAATTCAAAACATGTTCTATCACAATTTTCCAAAACATAATTTATTCAATCCATAACAATGCTTAATACTTGTGGAAATACCATTTCACAAAAATAAATTCATACATACTATAACAATTTCAATAATCATTGAATTAAATCCAATGCTTGTTAAACATAATACATAAGAAAATATGTCATTTAATCATATGAAATATTCAAAACAAAATCAGTTAAAAACTAGCTGTGCACAAACACAATTTAAAACAATAACATACAATTAATCATATGAAATCTTATTCAGAGTAAAATCAGTTGAAAACTAGTTGTGCACAAACACAATTTAAAACAATAACATACAATTAATCATATGAAATATTATTCAGAGCAAAATCAGTTGAAAACTAGTTGTGCACAAACCTCTGATGACTGTCTCCTGGTCTGGACTCAGTGTTTCCTTCCCTTTCCCTGAGTCTTTACTAACTGAGAAACACAATTTGAAGTGTTTCAGTACTAAATTAAACTGTCTCTATCGATAATGTTTGATAATTAATTCACTGAAAGCTATTATTTACTTAATCACCTAATATACCGACCCTTGATGTGTTCTAGGTAATTTAAATTTTAGTGTCATTAATATGTCACATTCGATAGGGTTTTAGGGTTTGTACGTTTTACCAAACTCATTTCCTTGTTTAGTGCATTTTAATGCAACTTGCTGGATTCCGGGATACTAGTTTAACCTAGCCGGACGACCTAGTTTCCTCGGTTTTCGGGTTTTAGTCAAAACTACAAACTTGTAGATCTATGTCTTATGGAACGCGGGGCAAAATTTTAGGTCAATCCGAGTTATGTAGACCAAGTTATGGTTATTTTACTGTTGCTGGTCAAATGGCATCAAATTTGGTCATTTTGGGTCAATTTGGTCAACTTTGGTTCGGCCAGTTTTTGGACCCGAACTTGTGCAAGCTGTTTGACTTTCTTATGGTCATTTATGAGTTTTGGTGTCTTCATAAGACTTGTAGGTATGGGTCTTAACTATTCATGGTTAAAATTTCAGGTCAATTGGACCTGTTTTGAGTGAGTTATGGCCTATACACTAACTGCTGCCCAATTGGTCAGTTTTCAGGTTTCACTTGCACTTAATCCGAATTGGTCATTTTTCATGTCACCTTGCAAGCAGAATTTTGGCATGCTTTCTTAATGAAAGTTGGCACATTTTGTGCCTAGTTTCACCTCCAATTGGTCTCATACCAATTGAAGGTACACATTTAAAGTTATAGGCTAAAATGCATACTGCCCTTAATTACCTTGCTTAAACATACATCAATGACACATTTACCTTACTATATGTCCACTTCCCTTACCAATTCTGTTTTGGTATATTACCAAAACCATATACCACTTCACTTTAAAGTCACTTTGGGCAGATTACAAACATCCTTAATACACCAATTAAAACTCACATTTACAAAGTCTAAGTACAATCACATATACACCTAAACATTCCTCATTCTTACATACACCATCAATCCTCAATGTCAATATTCTGCCAATACCTTCATGAACACATACATTTATCCAAGAGTTCCAAGGCTGCCGAAAATGTTCCTCAATACCAAAGTATCATACAATTCATCAATTTCCATCCCAAGTGCAAAATTCACCATATACATATCGAATAATTTACTAGGACATTAAATCACCATAACCAACATAATTTCTCATCAAATATATGCACAAATATTTCATCAAATACATAACTCCATGGCTTTCCAAAATGGACATCTCAATAACTCTTCAAACTTGAAAATTTTCTTCACAAAACCAACACCCATAACATGAACACAAAGTTTAACAAAGCAATCTTCCAAAATACAAACTTACCTTATGGTTGGAACTTGCTAAACCTTGATTAAACTTCTTGATTTTGGTATCAAGTTCTTCCTTATGATGTGTAGACAATCTTTAATGAAGGAACCTAAGTGTTTAGAAGTGAAGTGAGGGGTTAGATGAAGCTTGAATGAAAACGGCAATGGAGGTCTTCTTGGTTCTTCAATTCGGCATGGATGAGGAACCTTGAAGAAATGAGTTTGCAGATTGTATATTAGGTATACACCTGCCCCATTATGTTTTTATTTTATTCCTTTAGTGGCCCACTCACTCAATTAATCATATCATATGTTAAATTCTCACTTATTCCACATTAAACCCTTAATTCTTGCTATTCACTTTAGGTACCACCAAATTTATTTTTCATTTTATTTTCTAAGTGTAATATCATTTATTTTTAATGGACATTTAGGTCAAAAGACAATTTGGGGTGTCAAATGACCATAATGCCCCTGTTCGGGTTTCATTTTCGATTTTTCGGTAACACCGGGTTTTGTCTGTTTTTCGATTTCTCACTTTTCTTTGTACTAATTATTTAATTTTTCTTTGATCTTTCTAATGATATTTATTCTTCAATAAGGGTCTATTTAAGTCCTAAAAATGTTTTCCAGGGTTCCGCATGATCCGAGCTAGTCAACGGTCCATGCCGTGACTTCCCGGTGCGGTCACCCATCGCTAGGGTTCTCAGCTCGCTTAACTTGGTTACATTTCTTTGCTATTATTTTTCCTTTGTTTTTCTTGTATTTTCTTTTCTTGTATTTCATTATTTTATGTCTTCTTACTCATATCGAAGTGTAGTTCTAGGCATCCTAGCTGTCCGGACAACACTAGTCATCGGAGCAGCAGAACGCACTACCGAACTTAGGGGTGTTACAAGTATACTAGTTAAACATCCGTATGTCTAACATGCATACATCTATCATGTCAGGCACAAGGCCAGCGGGCAGGCATAAATAAAGCCAGAAATAAAATTAGGCACAATGGCCAACGGGCAAACATAAAGCCAGTAGAATAATCATCTTAGACATATATTGTCTATCCATGATTATTCCTGTGGGCAGTACTACAATCTGTAGTCCCTAATTAGTATACCAATCGATTCATGCTATATATATAAGTCTAGGTATACTTTGGGCAAATTAATATTATTAAGTATTTATAGTTTCATATTATGTGCTAGTTGTATTTAATAACATTTTCATGTTACTTATGATGGGAAACATAAGTCTCATATGCATATTCATGTCACTTTTATGTTTAACAACTTATTTTGATTAACTTTATATCATATAACAAGTCATTTTATGAACCTTTCTCAAGGTCCAGATTTGATGTCTTAGGTTCACCTAATAAATTAGTCAAGATGTGGCCATTGTTTGGCCACACTTCCTTCATGGAAGTTGTTCCTCTATGTCTGATCTTTGTTTTTCTTTTTGAATCATGTTATTTCGAGTTTTAGAACTCAAGTTATGGTCAAATAACCAAAATTGATTCCTTAACTCACTCTAGTTCCAAAACCAGGCAGATTCTAGAGTCAATCTTTTCCTAATTATTTGGACATGTTACAGCCACTTTTGGGCCTAATATTCTTCATAAAAGTTGTTACCCTATGTCTTAGGATCACTCAAATTTAAGAATTATAATTTTTCAGTTTTTCTAGAATTAATTATAGCAAATTAACTGGCCTGGACTCAGGTACCCTATGCCTTCAGGATTCCAGGTTTAGGTCAGTTTGTCTCCTATTTTAGGGTTCTTACATTCAAAATTTGAGGAAAATTTCTAAATCAAAGTTGGATCCCTATCTTTTAGGTTTTCAGAATAGTTTGGCTCATCCCATTTGGGATTTCCTAGTGAAAGTTATAGAATAAACACTATTCTGGGGTCAAGCGGTGGTTGAGGCAAATTCCAGGATTTGATGTACTAATTTGTTCTAACAATTAGACTTAGTTCCCTTGAGTTCTAGGTTCTAGTCAAAACACCAATATTGTATATCTATATCTCATAAAAATTTTGGCACTAGTTTCATTGCATTTTCAATTTTTTGGACCAAGTTATAGCCTTTTTGCCAAAACCAGTCGGGTATGCCTAAGTCCAGAATTTCTGGGCAGTTTGATTCTGGACAGTTTTGTTGACCTAACTTTTACTAGCAATTTGATTTGGTTAGAAACAATTCTGGGTTCTTTTTTCTACATGAAAGTTGTGCTCCTATGTTTAACCTTTCCAATGGTATAAAAATCAGGTCATTCTGATCTTTTTAGAGGAAGTTAAGTCCAAATGAACATGTACTATTCATTTGGTCATTTTTTCTGGGTTTAGTGTATGGTCAGTCGAATTCAAGCAGTTTTTAGGTCTAGTTGTGAATAGATTTTGGGCAAGTTTCTTCATGAAAAATGGATTATTTTGGCCCTAGTTTCATCTCCAATTAAGCTCCTACCAATTGGAGCAACACATTTCTAGTTATAGGTCAAAATCAACATTGGACTCGAAGAGTCCCACAACTTGCATGAAGAGTACACTCACAATACAATTTCCTCCAATCTCCCAAACTACAAATTGGTATACATGGCACTTCTATTGATCAAAAATTCATCTCAACAAGGTCAATTTCAAGCATAGCACAAAATCCCCAAAGTTGGGTCATAACCCTAACTCAAAGTTTACAATCTCATGCAATTTCCAACCAATTTAAGTTCTATTATATACAAACTCATCCATCACACTAACAAACCAAATTATTTCATCAAAAATCATTCAATTTCCCTTATTCCTATGGCTTCTGAAAATTCATGATGTTTATACATAGGTATTTTATTTCATTTCCTTGCAATTTCTAACTCTAATTAAGTTATTAACATAGAATAAAGAGAGAGAGAAGCGATACTAGCACTAACCTCTCTTGTGACCCACTTGGAATTGTTTAAACTTCACTAATCTCTTCTTTTTTAGTTGCTAATAGCTTTGCCTAGGTGTAAGATCAATTTTTAGTGAAGGGGTCTAGGGTTTTTATGGTAAGAAAAGGAGAGAAATTAAGCTTTTGAAGAAAAACAAAAATGGTGGAAGAAGCTTTCTAAGGTGGTTCGGCCAACTTCTTGAAAAGGGAAGAAGATGAATCTTTTTAATTTAATTAAGTAAATTTTGTCTCCTTTTATATGTGTTTGTCTATTATCCATTGGCTAAAATTTTTAATGATGTCTTTATGACATCATGCTCATGTAATATTTCACTTATATTTTTTATTTCCTTTCTTTTATTTTCCCTTTTTCATTCCATAATTCATTATTTAAATTTATTTTCAATATTTTATTCTCTCTCATTTCGACTGACATTTAGGTCTCATCTCTGAGGTTAAAATGACCAAAATGCCCTTCGTTATGCTTGTCAGGTTATAATTTCCCTTTACTGATTGGCTAATTTCTTAAATTTTCTGTGACATTTTTAATATCATTTATACCTCAGTAAACCTTCAATTAAGTCCCAAAAATTATTTCTTAGAGTTTCTCGTGGGTCTGAGGTCGGCAATTGTCTTCACAGTCGCTTCCCAGTATAGTTACCCATCACCGTGACTCCAACTCTTTAACTCATTTACAATTCATTTCTTTTATTTTTTCTTAATTTTTTCTTGGTCTTTATTCAGTCAATTTATACATCCTCACTTTTGTTTGAGTGTAGTTCTAGATATCCTAGCTGTCCAAAAAGACATTAGTCGTCGGAACAGTAGAATATATGAACTACCTAAAGTGAGAGCGTTACACTCATAACTCCCTTCATTGGAGAAACTTTCAGGAATACATAATCGCCTATTACAAACTCTACATCCTTTCGCCTAGGATCTACAAGGGTCTTCTGTCTGCTAAAGGCAGTTTTTAGATGTTCTTTGATCCTAGGAAGCATCTCTAAGGTGTATTGCAATAGGTCTATATCATGCACTTTCGCTTCTCCCACTTCTGTCCAACATAGTCTTTGTGACACCTCTCACCCGTCTACAGTGTAATCGAGCAAGGCATGTCACACTCGGTGTTGGAGCACCCTGTCTTATCTTGCTTTATTTCTTTAATAATTTTGAATGCATTATATTTTAAATAAATTATATTTTAAGGAGAAACTGACGGAGTTTCCCCTATTTTGTTACTATTTGGCGTGTCTCGCTATTTACCTGTTTAAAAATTTCATATAAATTTTCAATAAAATAATACATAATCTCATCGTCATCATCCCTCATGCAATTATTGCAACTAACATTCATATGTATCCATTCATGCTTAATTCATATATCAAAATTCTCAAATTTTATTAATTTACATTATTTACAAACTAATTATATAAATTCATAATTTACAAGATATACAAATTAATTACAATTCCATAATTTACATTATAATATAATAACTAATTATAATGTACAAAATACATAATATGTCCTATATGGGCCCTATCTACATGCATTGCTGAGGAGGTGACAATCTTAGATACTTTGCAGATCCGGACTCCAAAATCCCAGTCTAATGTCCACTGGGCTTTATCTTCAGTACTTGCACGAGGAAACAACCCATTGTGCTAAGCATTTCCACTTAATGGTGTAATAATATAACAAAGAAATAATATGCAAAGAAAGATAGAAATAAAGCATGATTTGGGTAATAAAAAATTAATTAAATCTTGTATAAAATTTCTAATATTAACTATCTTTTATCCTAATTTGTTTATTCCTCATTGGAGGTGCTTAGTTCATAAATTTACAATAATAATATACAATATAAAAATAATCTAAAAATGTTAAATTTATGCTTATATTATTATGTAAGACACATTTGCAATGTTTATTTATATTATAATTCCTTTGTTAATCTTTTTATCACTTTCTCAATACTTTCTAAGTTGTCTTAGATCATTTCATAATAATTAAAATTCTTAGAGTTATTTCATAATAGATAAATTTTAATATTAATCTAGTTCATTTCAGGTCTTTCAAATAAATAATTTCTTATAGCTAATCTAATTTATTTCATGTCTTTCTAACTCGTTTATTTAATTTCTAATATTTTAATTTATTTCACTGCCCAAGTAACCTATGACAGGCTGACTAAACTGGATAAGTGAGTCCTTAGCACTGGACATCGTGATATCTCGGGCCGTCATACCATGGGACGTGAAATACAAAACGTCAATCACGTATGTAATCAATATGACTAAAAAGACATGGTAATAAATAATCGGGAATATAAGCCATGAGTGCGGGCATAAAGCCTTACGCAGTACTGCTCAAACAATCCCCTATTGGCATGCCAATCTATCTAATCTGACACACGTGTCTAGGCAATACATGGGCACATTAGTACCATTAAGTGTTAATATGTTTTATTATTTCATTATTTTATCATAAGATCCAATTATAATTTATAACATTAAATTCTGTTCCTAGTAGAAGTATAACTTCCTAAATCACAATTATACATAGTTTATTCATTCATCATAATTTATACATTCATTATATCCTCCATTTTGATCACAATTCACATCAATTGTTCTTATGTACCATTGTACTCAAAGCATTATTCTATGTCTTAGGGATACTCATATTCAAAAATCACAAATTTTATTAATCATATTTCATACTTAACAATTATAATGGCTTTTCTAATTTATTATACTATCTCATAAGTCATGGTATTACTATTTACATTACTATTTATTCAAAATATTAACTTTTTCATAATTACTAGATATATAAATTTTAAATAAATAGTCATACCACATTTTGGGGTCTAAATTTGTTGGCATTAGTTGCCAATTGAAATTTGAAGTTTCCTAGATGTATTTCTAAATTTTCAGTTTTGATCACCTAAGTTTACTATTCTATTGGACCTATCTACAGTGGGAATTTGGCTAAACTTTCTTCATCAAAGTTTTTCTTTAATGTTTCTACTTTAATAATTACCATAACTGGCCGGATTGGTCATGTCCAGAATTCTGGGCAGTTTTGGCTTCTAGCAGTTTTGGTGTCCTAAATTTGGCTAGCAATTTCAATTGGTTATGGTCAGAATTTGGATTTCTGTTCTTCATAAACATTGTTTTACATTGTCTAAGATTTCCATGGATTCAAAAATCAGGTCATTTGGACCTTTCTACACAAAGTTATGGCCATTTGAACAAACATTGTTCATTTGGTCATTTTCCAAATCTAGATTTTGGTTACCCAGATTTAGGCAATTTGTAGGTCACACTAGGTTGGTTTTCTGGGCAGGGTCTCTTCATAAAAAATGTGGCAAATTGTCTTAGGTTTCATCTATAAAACCCCTATATTCGGTAGTGTGTTCTACTGTTCCGATGACCAGTGTCTGTCCGGACAGCTAGAATGCCTGGAACTACACTTAAATGTTAGTGAGGAGACATAAAATGATGAAATAAATAAAAAGAAAATACAAGAAAAATTAAGAAAAAATAAAAGAGAGAAAATGAAATTAAGTTAAATGAGTGAGCACCGTAGCGATGGGTGACCGCACGGAGAAGTTACGGTGCAGGCAATAGCCAACCCCAAAACTGCAGGGAACCCTCGGAATTAAGTTTTGAGACTTAAATAAATCTACTTAAAGACAAAAATATGCCATTCAGCATCTTCTTCCTCATTTCATCTGTCACACCCCGGCTTAGTGGGCCCCAGCTCAAGCCCCTCTATGGGTGGCCATCTTGCCGGCGTACCCCTCTAGAGGCCGGCGATGCAGCTCAAATCGGTACTGTCCGCTTTGGTGGAGTTCAATCCCTTCGCCCTGCAGAGCTAGGATTCGAACCCATATCACCTCACGGATTTGCTTCGCCTCTTCGCCTCTTACCAATTGAGGCGAAGCAAATCCGTGAGGTGATATGGGTTCGAATCCTAGCTCTGCAGGGCGAAGGGATTGAACTCCACCAAAGCGGACAGTACCGATTTGAGCGGCATCGCCGGCCTCTGAGGGAATGCGCTGCAAGATGGCCACCCATAGAGGGGCTTGAGTGGGCCCACTAAGCCGTGGTGTGACAATAAAAGCTCAATTGGTATGAGGCGAAGCAAATCCGTGAGGTGATATGGGTTCGAATCCTAGCTCTGCAGGGCGAAGGGATTGAACTCCACCAAAGCGGACAGTACCGATTTGAGTCGCATAGCCGGCCTCTAGAAGTGCAGCCGGCAAGATAGCCACCCATAGAGGGGCTTGAGCTGGGGCCCACGAAGTCGGGGTGTGACAAGAAAAAGCGCCTTTTTATTGTCACACCGGACTAGTGGGCCCGACTCAAGCCTATGGTGGCCATCTTGCGTGCCTCAGGCGGCGATGCGACTCAAATCGATCTTGTCGCTTTGTGAGTTCAATCGCCAGCTAGATTCATATCACCTCGACTTCGCCTCTTACCAATTGAGCTGGTAAGAGGCGAAGCAAATCCGTGA
This sequence comes from Hevea brasiliensis, assembly GCF_030052815.1. Classification (NCBI taxonomy): domain Eukaryota; kingdom Viridiplantae; phylum Streptophyta; class Magnoliopsida; order Malpighiales; family Euphorbiaceae; genus Hevea; species Hevea brasiliensis. The sequence goes on from NC_079494.1 coordinate 46,759,963, forward strand.
GGTGATATGGGTTCGAATCCTAGCTCTGCAGGGCGAAGGGATTGAACTCCACCAAAGCGGACAGTACCGATTTGAGTCGCATCGCCGGCCTCTAGAGGGGTACGCCGGCAAGATGGCCACCCATAGAGGGGCTTGAGCTGGGGCCCACTAAGTCGGGGTGTGACATCATCTTAAAGTTGCCGAACCAAATTTCTTCCAAAAGCTCATCCATGGCCACCCCATCTACATGCTCCAATCTCCATAATCAAACCATAGTTCTTGCAAGTTGTCTTCACTGAAGTTGTAGTACACATCTTGGGCAGCATTTTGGGAGCAAAAAGGGAGAGATTTGAAGAGGTTTGACAAGTTTCACTTGAGGTACATGTCCAATTTTCTTTCATTTCTTCATTAAACTTTGTGTTGGTGTTGTGGTGAGTGGATTTATGAAGAAATTTTGAGGTTTTGATGAGTTATTGGAGGGTACTATTTTTGGCAGCCATGAAAACTTGATGTTCTTGAGCTTTCTCTACCTTTAATGGATGGGAAATTGGGTTGATTAAGTTACTATGAAGTTATACCAAGTTAATATTCATGTATGTGCATGTTAGTACTTGAATTTAAGGGTTTGGATAGCAAATTTAATTACCTCAGCAAACCGCCACTTTTAACAGCCTTTAAATTCATGAATTAATGTTTGATTTCATGAATTTCATTGATGAATTATGGTGAAGATGATTTGAGGCAGTGTATGTTAATGTTAGTGGAAGTGTTTGTATAAAATTAAGTGATCAAGTGTATTGATATTGTGTTATTGTTGGCAGTATCTAAATTGAGCTATAAGTGCAAATTTGTGATCCCAATTGGTATGAGGCCAATTGAAGGCAAAACTAGATATAAAATAGGCTAACTTTCTGTTAGTAGTATGCCCTAGAGCATATCATTTAGTATGTATTTTGTATATATTTTATTAATAGAAGGCATTTTCACTTTTCCGTTTACATAATATATTTATGTGTAATAGAAAATGTCCATTAATATTTTGTTAGAAATTTTATTCTTAAGTTGTTAAGAATATGAGTGACAGTATTTCTAGCACAAAGTATCATAAATAGGTATATAATCGAGGATGTTTCATAATAAAGACATGACTTATCCAGAAAGATTGTATTCATGTTTGTTCCCAAGTTATTTATATGAGATATAAATAAGATAGAATGGTGAGTCTCATGCCATATAACTGTCACACCCTACCCCTCTGTAAGGCATAACATGATCCCGTAATATACCTAATGAATTACCAACTCCGTCTACTGATAACCCATTAAATACACTACAAGGGATTTTAAAAACTTTTCTTGCTTCTTTTACAGTGGTGAGCACTATTTACAGGTGTTAAAAACTTTTGTGAACTGAAGTGAAACGGCTAACTCATTTGGACTATTAGAAATTTTCTGTAAAAATTTTGGCAGAGTGCCATCTGTATTTTGGATAAAACAATTCTTCAGAAAACCTGTAAAAAGCACTTCAATATATTTTCAAATCTCAACTCCAACATATTTCTCAACACAACATATTTCTCAACTCAAATCCACAATAATTTTTCAAAGACTGAGATACAAGAAATATAATACAATTTTTTTTTTTACAAGTCAAAATAACTCGTAATTTACTTTACAACTTCAATGTACAATTTTAATTTACAACTGCTCAAAACCAAGAACACTATATACATACAGTGAACATACATTACAATATAAAATGCAGAATATGGTATACTCAATATACCCGATGATTTCTCACTGAATGTACTAGCAGCCTAGTCTGCTGCCCTGTTTGTCTGTCTACCTGCGACAGCAATGAAAAGCTATCGTTGAGTAAAATTTACTCAGTGGTGCACAATAACAATTTGAAATGCGATATATAAATCTTTTATTGACAGTTCACAAATCAAATGATTCACAATTCCATTTCACAATTTACAAAATTCACCTAACACAAATTTGATCAAGTAATTGAATAATACCGTTTTGCAAATCAATAACACAATTCGATCAAATAACTGAATAATACCGTTTTGCAAATCAATAACGCAATTCGATCAAATAACTGAATAATACAATGTTGCCAATCGATAACATAATTTAGGCCATGACACAATTGTTCCACACATGCCTTGTTGTACACCACGACAAGACACACTCACCCCAATAATCGAAATCAATGAGGGAGGAAGCTAGCTGAATAATGAGTACTCATTCACACTCACCTCAGACTGGCAAGTCAAAGAGGGAGGAACATAATCACACTCACCCCAGACTGATAAGTCAAAGAGGGAGGAATATATCACACTCACCCCATAAATGGAGGAGGAACATAGTAACAGTGTCATGCTAAGTGTGAATCAAAACAATTTCAAATCACAATATTTCATACAAACCATAAATCACATTTTATCTCAAAAATTCCATTTGCAAAGTTGGCAACACAATAATTTCCAAATAATATTCCCAAAACCAAAGCAATTAAAAATTATTCATAACTCATTTCTCCAAATAAATTTGCTAGTAAAAGCAGTAAATATGAAAGTATTGTGCACAGACACAATTTAAACTATAATGTTCAAATAAATTTTTAAGTAGAAAATGAGAAGTCAAAATTATTGTGCGCAAACACAATTTAAAACAATAACATACAAATAATCATAATTTATTTCAATTGAAAAATTCAAAAGAAATACTTATTGTGCACAAACACAATTTAAAACAATAACATATAAATAATCGTAATTTATTTCAATTGAAAAATTCAAAAGAAATACTTATTATGCACAAACCTCTGATAACTGTCTCTTGGCTCTGACTCAGTGTTTCCTTCCCCTCCCTGAGTCTTTGCTAACTGAGAAACACAATTTGAAGTGTTTCAGTACTCATTTAAACTGTCTCTAACGATAATGCTTGATAAGTAATTCACTGGAAGCTATTATTTGCTTAATCAACCTAATATATCGACCCTCGATGCGTTGTAGGTAAATTAGGTTTTAGTGTTACTAATATGTCACATTCGATAGTCTTTTAGGGTTGGTACATGTTACCAATTTCATTTCTTTGTTTAGTGCATTTTATTGCAACTTGCTGGATTCCGGGATACTAGTTTGACCTAGCCGGACGACCTAGTTCCCTTGGTTTTCGGGTTTAGTTCAAAACGACAAACTTGTAGATCTATGTCTTATGGAACGCGGGGAAAAATTTCAGGTCATTCTGAGTTATGTAGACCAAGTTATGGTCATTTTACTATTGCTGGTCAAATTGCACTAAAATTGGTCACTTTAGGTCATTTTAGGTCATTTTAGGTTCGGCCAGTTTTTGGACCCGAACTTGTGCAAGCTGTTTGACTTACTTATGGTCATTTCTGGGCTTTGGTGTCTTCATATGACTTGTAAGATATGGGTCTTAACTATTCATGGTTAAAATTTCAGGTCAATTGGACCTATTTTGAGTGAGTTATGGCCTAAACATTAACTGCTGCCCAAATGGTCAATTTTCAGGTCTCAATTGCACTTAATCCGGATTTGGTCATTTTTCAAGCTACCTTGCAAGCAGAATTTTGGTATGTTTCCTTCATGAAAGTTGGCACATTTTGTGCCTAGTTTCACCTCCAATTGGTCTCATACCAATTGGAGCCACACACTTAAAGTTATAGGCCTAAAACTCAAACTGCCTTATTGAAATTCTTGCATACACATCAAGCATCACTTTTAACACTCACCAAACTTAACATTCAAACCAATTCTGGTTGTACCACCACCTAAACATAATTTACAACATATTATAGGTCATTTTGGCAGCTTACAATTACATTCAATGTGCACCAACAAGTGCAGAATTTGTCCAACTCAATTTACAACAATTCAATCACCAATTCATGCCCATTTACATGCCCAACTTCACACCATCATACATGCACTCAAACTGCCATAACTCCTATCACAAATTAACATCATTATTCTATAAACCAAGCATGAATTCCAGCATTCCTCAAGAGTTAGCAAACTGCCACAATGGTACACTTACATTCCATTACTTTCCAAGCTTTAAATTTCATTTTACATTTACATATACTAAGTATACATCACCCAAACAATTTCCTACACAATATACATTTAATCAATCATTTAATTCACCATTTACAAGCACAAATAAACTGCCTTCAAGGTGCTTCCATGGCTGCCAAAAGTACACACTCCCATTCAACATCAAAACTCAAAAATTTCTTCATAAATCAAACACCCATAACATGCTTACAAACTTTAACAAGGCAATAATCAAAAACACAAACTTACCACTTTGGAAATTCTTCAAAACCTCACCAAAACTTCTCTTTCTTGCTTCCTACATGCTGCCCATGATGTGTAGAACAAGTTTAATGAAGAACAATTAGAGAAATTGTGGCTTGATCATTAGGAGTGGAGCTTGCATGCAAGGTGTGGCCATGGTGGACAATGGAGAGAAAATTCAATTCGGCAAAGTGAGGATTTGAGAGGAAGAAGAAGACATTAGTAGAGTAATCTGCCCACTTAGTGAATTTTTAATTCCCATAGTGCTCCACTCATGCTAGGATAATCATTTAATAAGTTTTAAGTGATAATTACTCCATTTACACTCCATTTTTGTTATTTACATTAGATACCACTAAATTAATTTTTTCATTATATTTTCCAAGTGTAATATTATTTATTTTTAATGGAAATTTAGGTCAAAAGACAACTCGGGGTGTCAAATGACCACAATGCCCCTGTTCGGGTTGTATTCCTGATTTTTCGGTAACACCGGGTTTTGTCCGTTTTTCGATTTCCCACTTTTCTTTGTACTAATTATTTAATTTTTATTTAATATTTCTAATGATATTTATACTTCAATAGGGGTCTATTTAAGTCCTAAAATATTTTTCAGGGTTCCCTGCAGTCCAGGGCTAGTCAACGGTTCACACCGTGACTTCCCCGTGCGGTCACCCATCGCTAAGGTTCCCGGCTCGCTTAACTTGGTTGCATTTCTTTACTATTATTTTTCCTTTATTTTTCTTGTATTTTCTTTTCTTGTATTTCATTATTTAATGTCTCCTCACTCATATCGAAGTGTAATTCTAGGCATCCTAGCTGTCTAGACAACACTGGTCACCGGAACAGTAGAACGCATAACCGAACATAGGGGTGTTACAATAACAAACATGATAGGCACTTATACATGATAAGTAGGCTGAACCAGTGACATTTATGACAAGCACATGGAGTTTACTCTTGTCAATGCATTGTCATAAATCATATCAGTGCATATAATCTTTAGAACTAAGATAGCACAGTTATCTTGTATATAGGTCATTTGAGTTTGATACTGCTTTCATACTTGTACTGTGTATGGGTATATAGGCATGTGTTGGCTCCTACTAGTTATATATGGAGGTAGGTGTTGATCAAGATGAAATATGTTCCTCTAAGTAAATAGAGATAAAATCCTATGTTCATGTAATTGTTCTTGATGTTTCAAGTTCCTAGCCAGGACATATAGATTTAATCAGAAAAGAGTTTCTGATGAGAAAATCTTTTTAATCAAGAACTAGAATTAAAAGAGAACATAATATTCATAGCAAATGGGGTTTGACATAAGCCATAACTCCAGCTCGAATTGGGATTTTGTAACAGAGAGGTTCTAGTGCACGGTAACATATAATTATAAGTTCATTTAAGGTAAACCTTATTACTGATTGGGTGGCCATGGCATGCTATGCTAGCTGTTAGCCATGGTCTATGAGATGCATAAAATAATTTAGAGAAATCATTTATGGTAAGAAAGAGTTCTGATGATATTAAGAGTTGATATCATGTCTCATTGCCAATTAGTGATGAGCCTAGTAAGTCACATACATACACAAGTAATCACTAAATTAAATATGATTTAATTAATTAATTAATTAAAGAGTTTAATTGATTAATTAAATAGGTTTGGTTTGCAATTAGATTGCAAAGTCCCTACCATAACTTGAAACCAAATCTAGATTATTGGATGTATAGTATAAGTTAAATTTATATTTAAAGTGTTTAAATATGAATTTAATTAATGAGAAATTAATTAATAAAGATTAATTAATTAATTTATATTTGATATAAATTGATTAGAAGAAGAGAAATAATTATTTTAGGTTGAGAACTCAAAATTAAGACGCATGGGCATTTTGATCATTTCACAGGGTGACAAGTGGCACCATGAGATGTTGACACATGGCACTAAACATAAGCTTGCCAAATATCTTTTAATCATATAAGATGATTAAAGTCAAGATTAAATATAGGTTTGACACTTGGCACAATGTGATTAGGTCAATTAAACCTAGAGCCAATCAGAATGTGACATGTGGCAAGGGTTTTAAGTGGTGACCTAGCTATATAAGTGTTGTTATGAAAAGGAAAACATAGCAAGCTTCTGCCTTTCTCTTTGTGCTGCCACCTTGGAGACCTCTCCCTTCTTTTCTTCTTCATCTCTCATCAATTCAAAGAGATTAGCAAACAATCTATTGAATTAAAAATACTAGAAATTGTTTCTAGTGTTCTGTTTACATCTCTAATCTCTCAAAAGGCAAAACTTGATTTTCTAATTCATAAAAAAAGCTTTAGAAGTTGTTCAAGGGCTGCCATAGGTGATCTTGGTGTGGACAAGCTAGAGGAACAACATCTGGTGTCCTAAAGACGCATTCTAAAGGTGCCAAACACACTGCAGTGCATCAAGAGGTTAGTGCACTTGTTTTGATTTAATCTAGGGTTCTAAAATTAATCTGATTAATTCTAAAATCTTAAATGGCAAATACAGATCCAAAGACAAATTAAAAGAGTTTTAATATGCTGTTTATTATTGTAATCAAATAAATTAAAATGAATCTTGTATGATGCATGTGACCCTAGATGAAAATTTTTGATTTTAATGATCTAAACTTATATTTTTCATGCTTCCGCTCCTTCAAATGGTATCAGAGCCAATATATTTTCTATTTAGATTGTTGATTATATGATTTAATTGTGTGGTTTGATCATGAGATGATAGATCCATTGCTGGTTCCAATGATAAAGGTGGCGGTTTGATGAAGACTCCATTTGTGCGCATGTTTTGTGCACTTCTTATGGTGCTTATGGTTTGGGCTATGTTTGTACAAATGTTGTATGATCTAATGCTCATAATTATGTCCATTTTATGTCTAATTAAATTGTTTAATTAGAGTTTTAATCACACAATTAAATTGTGATTCAGATCTAAATTTTAAAAATTGTTTGAATGTGATTTAAATCTGAATTTTAAAAGTTATTTGAATGTGATTCAAATCTGAATTTTTAAAGTTGTTTGAATGTGATTCAAATCTGAATTTTTAAAGTTGTATCAATCATATTCAAATCTGAATTTTTAAAGTTGTTTGAATATGATTCAAATCTGAATTATAAAAGTTGTTTGAATATGATTCAAATATGAATTTTTAAAGTTGTTTGAATGTGATTCAAATATGTTTAAATTTGTTTAAATCATATTCAAATTTGGATTTTTAAGTTGAATATGAGATATTCAATTTAATTTAAGTATGTATGTTTTATTTAATTGTTAAATAGTGATATGCATGATAGATGATCATGGATTATAAAAGACTAATGTGATTGGATTTAATTCTTTTATGTTTTCTTTGGGTTGTAAATTAATTAATTTATTTTAATTTATTTTTGGGTATGTATTATTAAGGTTGTAATAATTTTGGGTTGTAATTTCATTTATTTAGTTCTTGTAAATTCGCCTTGGCATGCCAAGGATTACTATGTAATTGGATTGCAAGAAGATCAAGGAGGTCAAGAGCATTGGTGGGACCAGTGGGAGGAATTCAATATCAAGTGTTCATTATGTACTCCTTCAGCAACTGTTGTAATATGAATGAATAAAATGCACCTAGGAATGCCCTGATTCAATTCTTGGTGGCTCAGAATTGAATCCCTTAGAAAGTCCATGATCATACCATATTTACTATTTATCTATGAATGCATGAGATGTATGTGAATGTATGCAAATATATGATATATGCATGCTAAATGGATAATGTGCAAAGTGAAACCTTAATAGTAATTAGGATGACCATAAAATCTTCCAAATAAATGATTAAGTTGAAAATGCTATAATTAAAGTAATTATAACATGGGCCCTCCATTGAGACAATTATTTTAAGAAATTTTAAATACTTGCATAAGATGCAATTAATTTAAGAGATTTTCTTAAGAATAATTATTAAGCATAAGATGTTGTAAATATGTAAATAGTTTGGTGCCCAATATTAGATGTACCTGACGACATTAAAATTATTTGCATAATTACTAGCTCAATGGGATTAACTTAACTAATGCAAGATAAGTCAATAATGGATGTACATGAGATTTTGAGCATTAGAGGATAGGTAAAGGAATGAGTCTCACATGAGATGTGATGGGCAAGGAGTTGCTCACTTATAGTTTATTGTAATTCCAATAATGGATGTACCTGAGGATGATCAATAGAATTATAAGAATTCAATCACCCACTAGAAATCCATCCAACTAGGATTTCCGTTTTCTACTTTGGAAGTGTAGGATTCGCTAAGTTAGTGGGAGGACTAATTTGATTAAAAGACCATAATTATTTTGGTTAATTACATGATACATTTACTAATTAATCTGGTTATTTTCTGCAGTTAATTTTCTGATAATAATGAGCACAGAACAACCACCACCATCCAATATCCTTGCAAGCATACTTGATCGCAATAGGTTGACAGGACCTAATCTGTCTGATTGGCTAAGAAATTTGAAACTTGTCCTGAACCTTGAACATGTAGGATATGTTCTAGACTCAAATATTCCTGGTCCCTTACCTCCAGAGGCCACTCCAGAGGAACATGAAACTTTGGACAAGTGGAAGAAGCATGATATGAGAGCTAAGTGTTACATGCTTGCTTCTATGAGTAATGAGTTACAGAAGCAGTATGAAAACATGCAGAGTGCGAGTGAGATCCTCCTTCACCTACAAGAGTTATATGGTGAGCACAACAGGAATGCTAGGTATGAGATATCTAGACAGCTATTCTGCATGAGGATGTCTGAGGGACAGAATGTTGGAGATCATGTCCACAAGATGATTCGGCTAATTGAGCAGCTGGAACATCTTGACTTTAACATGGATTTCCAACTGCAGACAGATTTGATCCTTTAGTCCCTTCCTGAGTCTTTTGGGAATTTTGTGATAAATTTCCATATGACTAAACAAGAATACACCTTGGCTGGTTTACTCAACATGCTAGTTATTGCCCAAAAGAATATGTCGGGCAATAAAGAAAAAGAGGTAGCTTTGATTGCATCTTCCTCTGCTGGAAAGTCTAACAAGAGGAAGGGCAATAAGAAAAAGAAACCTTAGATTCTTGGTCCTTCCAAGAAAATAGCTAAACAGAAAGGGAAGACTAAAGCTGATGGAGGCAAAGGAAAATATTTCCATTGCCAGTAGGATGGGCACAGTAATAGGAACTGCCCAAAGTATAGCAAGTAGTACTAGCTTGCAGTAATGAGATATTAGACTCAGGGTTGGCAATGGCTCAACTATTGAAGCCTTAGCCATAGGATCTAAATCTTTATACATGTGTGGACATGTTTTGTATTTAAATAAGGTTTTGCATGTACCTGATGCTTTTTAAGAACATCATTTCTATTTCTAGTTTGACTAGAGATGGTTATGAATTTCAGTTCATAAATTATGTTTGCAATATTTATTTTGGAAATAAATATGTTGGTTCAGGTTATATGCATGATCGACTTTATTATCTAGATAATAATGTTAAATACAAATTTAATGCAAGCAATCTAAAAGAATGTAATGCCATGATGAAAATCAACTCAAGTTCAAGATATATTTGGCACTTAAGGTTAGGTCATGTTGCAGAAGATAGGATTACAAAACTGGAGAAAATGGGGATTTTATCCTCATTGGGCTTTGAGCCTACTCCAACTTGTGAATCCTGCCTTTAGGGCAAAATGACTAGATCACCCTTTTTTGGACAAGGACTAAGAGCTGAAAATATTTTGTAGTTAATACATAGTGATGTATGTGGTCCATTTAAAGAAATGGCTAGAGGTGGTTTTCATTACTTTATTACCTTTACTGATGATAAATCAAGGTTTGGGTATTTGTGTTTGATGAATACAAACATGAATCCTTTGAAAAGTTCAAAAAATTTAAATCTGAAGTAGAAAATCAAACAGGAAAGAGTACTAAAGCTCTTTGATCAGATCATGGAGGTGAATATTTGAGTACTGAATTTGATGAATACTTGAGAAAGCACAACATTGTTTCCCAGCTGACTCCTCCAGGAACACCACAGCTGAATGGTGTATCTGAAAGGAGAAATCGTACCCTATTGGACATGGTACATAGTATGATAAGCTATACTGATATGCCAGTCTCCTTTTAGGGATTTGCATTAGAATTGGCTTTGTATATTCTGAATAGGATTCCATCAAAATTAATTTCTTCCACACCTTATGAGATATGGCATGGAAGAAAACCAAGTCTTAAGCATGTTAAGATTTGGGATTGTCTAACTTATATCAAAAAGCTGAACACTGATTAAATTGGAAACCAGATCAGAAAAGGGTCGATTTGTTAGATATAAAAAAAAAATAGTTTTGGATATTAATTTATTTGCCTGCATCACAAAAGGTTGTGGTAAGTAGAGATGCCACATTTCTTAAACAACAGTTTGTTTAAGAAGGAGGCAAAGGAAGGCAAATAGAGTTAGAATTGGAGAATTCTGACCAACCAACAAATCAGATGGATATAGATCCATCTAGTCAACCTACACCCATTGATGAAACATCTACAGCTATTCCTCATAGAACAACCAGGGTATCTCACCCACCAGTGAGATATGGTTTCCTTCATGAAGAAGAATAAGAGTTGTCTACTCATGAAGAAGTAGATCATGGAGATGATCCACTTACCTATGAAGAAGCTATATCAGATATAGACTCTTCAAAATGGATTGATGCTATGAAATCCGAGATTGATTCCATGTATAAGAATCAAGTTTGGGATCTTATTGACCCACCTGAAGGTATTGTACCTATAGGAAACAAATGGGTTTTTAAGAAGAAAATTGGTTTTGATGGAAAGGTAGAGACCTATAAGGCAAGGCTAGTAGAGAAAGAGTTTCGCCAAAGGCAAGGAATCGACTATGAGGAGACTTTCTCGCTTGTTGCCATGCTTAAATCAATTAGGATTCTATTAGCAATAGCTGCATACTATGATTATGAGATTTGGCAAATGGATGTCAAAACAACTTTTTTCAATGGATACATTGAAGAAAACATTTTCATGGAACGACCTAAGGGTTTTGAATCTCAAGATGGTTCCAAGTTATGCAAGCTAAAGTAATCCATTTATGGGTTAAAACAAACTTCGAGGAGTTGGAACAACCGTTTTGATGAAGCCATTAAGTCATTTGGTTTTAGCAAAAATGAGGATGAGCTATGTGTATATAAGAAGGTTAGTGATAGTGCTATCACTTTCTTTGTTTTATATGTGGATGACATACTGTTGATAGGTAATGACACAGGTATGTTGACAACTGTAAAGGTATGGTCGTCAAATACATTCTCCATGTAAGACTTAGGGGAGGCAACCTATATTCTTGGGATTCGCATCCATAGAGATAGAGTGAAAAGAATAATTGGTTTATCCCAAGGTCTATACTTGGAAAAGGTGTTAAAGAGGTTTAACATGCTTAATTCCAAGAGAGGATTATTACCAGTGAGACATGGTATCCACCTTTCTAAAGAGATGTCTCCAAAGACACCTGAAGAAGAGACAAAATGGCCAGGATTCCATATGCTTCGGCTATTGGAAGTTTAATGCATGCAATGTTGTATACTAGGCCGGATATCGCATATACTGTTAGTTTAACTAGCATGTATCAATCCAATCCAGGTTTGGAATACTGGATAGCTGTCAAGAATATCCTTAAGTACTTGAGAAGAACTAAGGATTTATTCTTGATATATGGAGGTGGAGACTTAAAATTGGATGGTTATACTGATTCTGATTTCCAATCAGATATCGATGATAGAAAATCTACCTCTGGGTATGTGTTCATTTTTAATGGAGGTGCAGTCAGTTAGAAGAGTTCCAGACAGAGCACGACTGCAGATTCCACTACCGAGGCTAAGTATATTGCTGCATCAGATGCTGCAAAGGAAGCTGTTTGGATAAAGAAGTTCTTGACAGAACTTGCAATAGTTCCTTCCATTAAGTCAGCAGTTCCACTTCACTGTGATAATGGAGCAGTCATACAGGCTAAGGAACCCCGATCTCACCAGAAATCCAAACACATAGAAAGGCGCTAGCACATTATCAAAGAAATAGTTAGGCGAGGTGATGTAGCCATGCAGAAAATATAATCAGCTGAAAATCCAGCTGATCCATTCACTAAGCCCATGTCACAGACTCAGCTAGACCGACATCTTGAGAAGATGGGTCTAAGATATTGTAATGAATGGCTCTAGTGCTAGTGGGAGATTGTTAGTAGTATGCTATAGAGCATATCATTTAGTATGTATCTTGTACATGTTTTATTAATAAAACTCATTTTCACTTTTTTGTTTATATCATATAATTATGTATAATAGAAAAGGTCCATTGATATTTTGTTAGAAATTCTATTCTTAAGTTGTTAAGAACATGAGTGACAGTATTTCTAGCACAAAGTATCATAAATAAGTTCACAATCGAGGATACTTCACAATAAGGACATGACTTATCCAGAAAGATTGTATTCATGTTTGTTCCCAAGTTATTTATATGAGATATAAATAAGATGGAATGGTGAGTCTCATGGCATATAACAAACATGATAGGCACTTATACATGACAAGTAGGCCGAACCAGTGACATTTATGACAAGCACATGGAGTTTACTCTTGTCAATTCATTGTCATAAATCATATCAGTGCATATAATCTTTAGACCTGAGATAGCACAGTTATCTTGTATATAGGTGGTTTCAGTTTGATACTGCTTTCATACTTGTACTGTGTATGAGTATATGGGCATGTGTTGACTCCTACTAGTTATATATGGAGGTAGGTGTTGATCAAAATAGAATCTGTTCCTCTAAGTAAATAGAGATAAAATCCTATGTTTATTTAATTGTTCTTGATGTTTCAAGTTCCTGGCCAGGACAGATAGATTTAATCAGAAAATAGTTTCTGATGAGAAAATCTTTTTAATCAAGAACTGGAATTAAAAGAGAATATAATATTCATAGCAAATAAGGTTTCACATAAACCATGACTCCAGCTCGAATTGAGATTTTGTAATAGAGAGATTCTAGTGCATGGTAACATATGATTATAGGTTCATTTAAGGTAAACCTTATTACTGATTGGGTGGCCATGGCTGTCACGACCCAACCTATTGGCCAGACCGGCACTAGGACCTGGGCCAGCTTAAAGCCCCCGAGGCCTGTAGTAAGCCTAACTATTCCTCAAATCCATAACTAGGCCCACAATTTAGACGCAATATGCATATAAGATAATTTAAATCAAACTGTTATAATTTCATTTCGGGCCAACTTAGCCCAGAAATTTTCAGAAAACTAAAATCAGGGGAGCCCAGCTCAACCCTGTCACCTCATTACAAACTGTTTAAATACCATACAAATCTTCATTTATAAATCTCAAAATTTTAAATTAACACAATTTCTAACAAGGTCTACACTATTACTAACACATGCGGAGTTCTAGATTTCAAATTTAGAAAATATAGTAAAACAATTAAATAACCGACATTAAACCTGCGAGGAAGAAAAGAGGTTGCTCTGTAAAATAACTCCTCCTATAGCCTGGAAAAATAATGAACAGGAGTGAGCATTCGACTCAGAGAGTAAAATATCAATTTTAACCATAATCTCTATAACTATCTAAAACTAATGCACCCTGTAGAGTGAAATGCAACACCAGCAATAATTTCACATCATAACATCAAAAAGGTAATTTGGAGCACTCACACACCCAGTAATATCAATCATAATATATGGGAGCTGATCCCCTATACAGCTCTCTTAATCCAATCTGTGCCAGCGAAGAACTCAGCTCGGACTTCCACTTAAATAACCAAATCGGGGTCCCAGTGAAGAACTCAAGCCGTGTCTACCCCGAAGGACTGGGTCCTAGCGAAGATCTCAAGCCGTGTCTACCCGTCCTATCCATAGTCCACACCACATCACACGCACGCCAACACACGCACACTGCTCCAAATTACCACAACAACATCCAAGGCACTTTAACAGTTATGAATGCAATATAAAACGTGCCTAGAGTTTAACTACATAGATACATACATATAAGTGATGCATGGGCATGCTTGAACATATAATAATAGTGAAATTATAATTAAAATTAATATTTTACTCACAGTGCACCGATGACTATTGTGGCTGCTGGATGCAGAAAAATAGCTAACCTCGATCACCTAATAATTAAATTATAAATTTATTAATACTAAGTTAAGATAAAACTCTAAAGAGGCAATAGACAGCCTAATTCATGCCTAAATCGTGAATTTCCCTATACCAGGACCTACCCACCTGCAAAAAGGCTCAAATAACACTTCTAAATTCAACTCATATCTCATCATCATTATATGGCCCCTCCTGGGCCCTCCAAACCAAGCAATACTCAAAACCTTAAAAATTACGTTTTAGTCCCTATAATTGACATTTTGTAAAAATCCACTCAAATATGCTTTAAAAATTCTAAAATTTTGTCCCGTGGTCCTTAATAATATTATAAGGCTATTGCAAGATTAATTGTAATTTTTTAATCACCCATGAATATTTTATTCAAGAATTTTACTCGATTCCATAAGTTTTTAACAGCTAACATATTCTTAATTCAACCCAATTCAATATTCATATATTTAAACCTCCATCCTCAATCTTCAACCAATTATATAAAATTTAAATATCTTAATTTTAAATAATCTTATATGCCCATATGCTAAAAATCTAACTAAAATCCATCTATATTTTTTCAAAAATATTCTACAATCACTCAAAAATTCAACAAACACCATAGAATATATCCAAATAATTTTACTTTCATCATATATTTTTCTTAGAATTTTTCTCCAATTTTTCCTGTTTAAGAAACACTGTATTTATGCTCCACAGACAGCGAAATAATGAAAATAGTCTTACTCGAAGTTTATCTGTGTCTCAAAAATTCCAAAAATTTATGAGGAAGCCTCTGGAAGTTGAATAATCTCCATAGCCCACTAGAGCCACCGCTAGAACCACCGCGCACGGTGGCCGGCCGTCGGTCGCCGGCGACATTTGTCGGATCTGATCATACCACCATGTTCCTCTCATCTTCCTCAGTCCATAGGTGGTCTCGGATCGTCGATCCAACGGTCGGATTGTCGTAGATCTGACAAAAAAAGCTTGAAAAATCTGAAAATTCTCTCCTCCATATCTCACTCATCCGACCTCCATTTGCTGCAAAATTGGTATCAAAAGAAAGCTCTTGGAACAAGCTTTCCAAAGCCACCTGAATCGTCTTGATCGGACGTCGGATGAAGCCGGAATCGCGTCGAAAAGCAGCTACCCACTGTGCGCGCGTTTTCTCTCTTTCCTCCCTCTCTTGCCGCCGTTTCTGGTGGCTCTTGCCGTCGCCGGAGGGTCGCCGATTAGGTGGGGAGCTGCTCGGGAGGTCGCTGGCCGATCACAGGAGAAGGAAGAAGAAGAAGAGAGGGAAGGAGAGGAGAAAAGGGAAAAATGGGGGGGGGGGGGGGTCCTCCCGTTTTTGAACTCTCTTTTTTTTTTTTTTTTTTTTTTTTTTTAATATAAAATTTGGCAGTGACAGTGGAAATCCACTGTCACATGCCAAAGTCTCATCATTTCATTTTCATTTTTTTTTTCCCTGGTCGTTACATTCTTCCCCCCTTAAGAAAAATTCGTCCTCGAATTTTCGAATAAACAAAGAAATAAGGAAAAGAAGATTATTAGAACAAGTGCAATCATTACTCCTCTAGCTATACAGAGATTGGTAAAACATTTATTCTTCAAACTTTTCGTATATTATATATGACATTCTACGGCTCTCTGATTCTACTATAGTATCCTATTTGTCATCATCTCTTTCTAGAGGGCTTTTATCTTGTAACTATTCATTGACCATTTTTCTGACATTTCAAGTATTCGCCATACCTCACTGTTCTTGACTTGATGTCTCATAACTTCAATCAACTTTAACTTTCATTTTATTTCTTAGTCTTATCTTGATTACTAGTTCTATTACTTCGGGAATTCTAACCTTACGATTTTCTCCTACCAGCACATTCTTCACCTTTTGTAACACTTATAATTAACCATAGAAAATTTTTCTTGTATCCCTTTCCCAACTTAACTATCAGAACATTGTCATTCCCCACCAGCCTCAGTAGGAAGTTGCTCATCCTGGATGGATAGGAGCCCTTGAAACTATAAGTTCCATTTGAACTAACACGGCCGTGGGAAATGTGTGTCATGCCTTACTTCCAAACAAGATACTTCACGTGTTCATTCTCCTTAATAAAATCACATATACTGCCCATGGCTTTCCAAACTTCAACCTCAAATTACCCATCAGCAACAATTTCATCTATTGAAACTCATCCATAAATAGTACTTCATCTAGCTCATAGTTTAAAACAGTCACAAGCCTTAGTAGCTAACTCAATTTAACTCCTGTCATCACTCTGATCGTCCTTTCATACTTAACACTAGGTATGCACTTACTGTCATTCTCATATCAAGAAAATGTGTATGAATTGGTGCCTAACAAACTCTCAAATAACTAAGTCTCCTTGACTCAATCTCTGTTCCTTATATAACCTTCTAGAACCAAAAGCACAAGCTAAGCTTGAAAAAAAAGAAAAATATCCTCTTATATTCAACTACGCCGATTGTCCATATAATAACGTTTAACCTATGTTTTTTTTTTTTTTTGGTCTTTCTCTTCAAATTTCATCATCTCTTAGCATAATTGTGCTCTACCCATAATGCATCATCTGCATGAACCCTTTACCGTACCATTGTCCTTCCTGATATAATATTTTATAATTTATTAACTTTACTTATACTCGACCTATGATTCATATCTATCATCGTTTATATTGTGCCCTTAACTTTTGTTGATTCCTGAAAGATTTCTCTTACTAATAGATTCTTCCAACACTAATTCCACCCTTATCTATGGTCATTAATTTGATCCTTGAACTTTCTAATGATTTACAACCACCCAGACTTGTCACTTCTCATTCTACCGCTACTGTTGTTCTGTCGTTATTGCTTCACTGCAAAGTGATTCTGTTTGTCACACTAAAAATGTTTGCCTGACATTCATAATGAACCTCTAACTACCTTCTCACTATCTCAAAAGTCTAACCTAAAGCCTCGGTGTCATTATCTATCATTCTTTTCCTCTCATCATACCTTTTTGATCCCTTAGATTAACTTTTATTCAACTTACTACTTACTAACTTCTTCTTCTCTACTTAATTATATAGTCCACAATATCATCACACACCTTCTAGCTTTTGCTCATTATTATTGTATTCCTCGCCTAATTTTCTTGATACTGTTAACAAGTTAAAAGAATCTCACCCCATTGCTATCCACTTCACTTTAGAAATAGAGAATAGATAGAGTATGATCCAATCATGAAACTCCAAGCTCTATAATTTAACTCTTGGCACTACCTCAACTACATCATGCTATGAGTATCACATTACTAGATTCCACACCTCCATCACTATTCTCACTAATATGGTCCCATTTTGGGTTCTCCACCCTTGTCATTGACCTTGTCAATAATAACACTTAGCCTATCCTATATCTTAACTTTGTTCCTTTTATTATGCGCTCTTTAGGTTGTCCTTTCATTTATTTCTTTATCTTACCCAAAATAGAAATTGACTATTCTATCCCTGGTTCCATCCTTCTTCCTAACATGACAGCTGTACTTGCTAACTATATCTTTCAGAGTCTCTACCGCATTATCACATATCTGTGCTACTCAGATTTGGTCCTTTGACCACTCTAGCTAGTACTTCTATTGGCATTTAGATTATATTGCATCTGGCACCAATTGTCCAAGCCTTCATTCTGCACTTTCTCTATCCATTGGCCTTCTACAATTTATCTTTGCTAATTTATTTCTCTTAATACTGTTATAATTAGATTATACTATTGTTTTGAATAATATGAAGTTAGAAAAGAACTCAGCAAATTGCAGTCATACTTTTATTGTATGATCTCTATTCTTATCCTTTAGCTTACATAATACCCTTACTACCTCGAGAACTAATTATGTAGTAATATTTATTTATTTGTTGTTGTTATTATTATTATTATTATTATTATTATTATTATTATTATTATTATTATTATTATTATTATTATTATTTTTCATGTTTACTCAATTAGCCAAAACTTAAGATTCCGGGCAGCCAAACCCGTCATCCACTTCAAAGGATTTACATCCATCGTGATCTGATTATATATGATTCCTATAATAGAACTTGCATCCTCCGCAGGATACCTGAGCCAACTTCTCTCTACCACACTCTACAAATCCATCAGGGTACTATTTTGTTGGTCACCATTATTAGTAATAACTTTCGATCCCTTCTGAAAAGATAGGACTATACCCTAACTTGCTGCAACAAAGATACTACATTTACCATCTTGCCCAAAACCATGTCAAATTAATGTCTTTTTTTTTTTTATCATATCATAGCTCTGTAAATCATCAATTCATAATTTCGACCTTCTCTAGGTAGTAGGATTGTACTTTATTCCATACTAATACACACAAGGTATACTATTCTCACTAAGCTCTAAGCAAAATGTTTGTCATATTACAAAAACCATCCAAAATTCCATACCGAAGACTAGATGGTCTCACTCTATAGGTGTCACCTTTACTTTGCTACTAGTTCGAAACCTCTGGTTTGATGTCAATTCTTACTGTAACTCTAGCTCATGCTAGGGTAACTGAGTCACTAACTCTAGTTATCACCCAACTGTGACCTTTCAATATTCTAACTCTAGACCCCTAACTAGGAGTTCCCAATTCCTCTGCAGATATAGAACTCTGTTCTGGCATAACTGTACCAAAACAGAAGCCATCCGTAAACACCCTCATTATGGAGCACCACGGGGATGCACGTAGCTCTACACAATGATCTCATGTCGGTACTGTAATCTGCAGCTTACAGAGCAGACATTGAGAACAATGTATAATTACTACGATACGTTCTGACAGACTAGGTCTCCCAATTTCTTATCTCTCTTGAATCTTCTATTATCAAAAACTTATTCTGACTGGGTCATCTACTGATGATTGCCAGCAGTGGTATCCTCATCCTTATCTAGGCCAACTATACTTTTAAGACTCACTTTTATGTACTCGTGCCTTGCACGAAATGGGCACACCATTTAAACCCATACTGAAAAAAATATAGTATTTATTGGAGTACATATCCTCATGATAGACCTCAACATGTCTGCTAACTCTATTTCACCTTTCTATGTACTCCACGAAAATCAAGACACTAACTGAGGCACTTTTATAGTTCCCGAGGTATAACGCAGAATCTAGAAACAAGGAATTACAGAAAAAGACGAAACAAAATCCTATACTCTGCATGTAACATCCTAACAAGACTCCTTTTACACTCCCAATTATATTATTTCCCATGAATCTAGAGCCTAAGCTCTGATACCAACTTTGTCGCGACCCAACCTATGGGCCGGACCGGCACTAGGACCTAGGCCAGCTTAAAGCCCCCGAGGCCTGTAGCAAGCCTAACTATTCCTCAAATCCATAACCAGGCCCACAATTTAGACGCAATATGCATATAAGATAATTTAAATCAAACTGTTATAATTTCATTTCGAGCCAACTTAGCCCAGAAATTTTCAGAAAACTAAAATCAGGGGAGCCCAGCTCAACCCTATTACCTCATTACAAACTGTTTAAATACCATACAAATCTTCATTTATAAATCTCAAAATTTTAAATTAACACAATTTCTAACAAGGTCCACACTATTACTAACACATGCGGAGTTCTAGATTTCAAATTTAGAAAAGATAGTAAAATAATTAAATAACCGACATTAAACCTGCGAGGAAGAAAGCAGGTTGCTCTGTAAAATAACTCCTCCTGTAGCCTAGAAAAATAATGAACAGGAGTGAGCATTCGACTCAGAGAGTAAAATATCAATTTTAACCATAATCTCTATAACTATCTAAAACTAATGCACCCTGTAGAGTGAAATGCAACACCAGCAATAATTTCACATCATAACATCAAAAAGGTAATTTGGAGCACTCACACACCCAGTAATATCAATCATAATATATGGGAGCTGATCCCCTATACAGCTCTCTTAATCCAATCTGTGCCAGCGAAGAACTCAGCTCGGACTTCCACTTAAATAACCAAATCGGGGTCCCAGCGAAGAACTCAAGCCGTGTCTACCCCGAAGGACTGGGTCCCAGCGAAGATCTCAAGCCGTGTCTACCCGTCCTATCCATAGTCCACACCACATCACATGCACGCCAACGCACGCACACTGCTCCAAATTACCACAACAACATCCAAGGCACTTTAACAGTTATGAATGCAACATAAAACGTGCCTAGAGTTTAACTACATAGATACATACATATAAGTGATGCATGGGCATGCTTGAACATATAATAATAGTGAAATTACAATTAAAATTAATATTTTACTCACAGTACACCGATGACTATTGTGGCTGCTGGATGCAGAAAAATAGCTAACCTCGATCACCTAATAATTAAATTATAAATTTATTAATACTAAGTTAAGATAAAACTCTAAAGAGGCAATAGACAGCCTAATTCATGCCGGAAATCCGGCAGAATTTCCCCTATACCTGGGACCTACCCAACCTGCAAAAAGGCTCAAATAACACTTCTAAATTCAACTCATATCTCATCATCATTATATGGCCCCTCCTGGGCCCTCCAAACCAAGCAATACTCAAAACCTTAAAAATTACGTTTTAGTCCCTATAATTGACATTTTGTAAAAATCCACTCAAACATGCTCTAAAAATTCTAAAATTTTGTCCCGTGGTCCTTAATAATATTATAAGGCTATTGCAAGATTAATTGTAATTTTTTAATCACCCATGAATATTTTATTCAAGAATTTTACTCGATTCCATAAGTTTCTAACAGCTAACATATTCTTAATTCAACCCAATTCAATATTCACATATTTAAACCTCCATCCTCAATCTTCAACCAATTATATAAAATTTAAATATCTTAATTTCAAATAATCTTATATGCCCATATACTAAAAATCTAACTAAAATCCATCTATATTTTTTCAAAAATATTCTACAATCACTCAAAAATTCAACAAACACCATAGAATATATCCAAATAATTTTACTTTCATCATATATTTTTCTTAGAATTTTTCTCTAATTTTTCCTGTTTAAGAAACACTGTGTTTATGCTCCACAGATAGCGAAATAATGAAAATAGTCTTACCCAAAGTTTATCTGTCTCAAAAATTCCAAAAATTTATGAGGAAGCCTCTAGAAGTTGAATAATCTACATAGCCCACCGGAGCCATCGCCGGAACCACCGCGCACGGTGGCCGGCCGCTGGTCGTCGGCGACATTTGCCGGATCTGATCATACCACCATGTTCCTCTCCTCTTCCTCAGTCCATAGGTGGTCTCGGATTGTCGATCCAACGGTCGGATCATCGTAGATCTGACAAAAAAAGCTTGAAAAATCTGAAACTTCTCTCCTCCATATCTCACTCATCCGACCTCCATTTGCTGCAAAATTGGTATCAAAAGAAAGTTCTTGGAACAAGCTTTCCAACGCCACCTGAATCGCCTCGATCGGACGTCGGATGAAGCCGGAATCGCGCCGGAAAGCCGCTGCCCACTGTGCGCGCATTTTCTCTCTCTCCTCCCTCTCTTGCCGCCATTTCTGGTGGCTCTTGTCGTCACCGGAGGGTCACCAGCCAGATGGGGAGCTGCTCGGGAGGTCGTCGGCCTGTCACCGGAGAAGGAAGAAGAGGAAGAGAGGGAAGGAGAGGAGAAAAGGGAAAATTGGGGGGGGGGGGTCCTCCCGTTTTTGAACTCTCTTTTTTTTTTTTTTTTAATAAAAACTTTGGCAGTGACAGTGGAAATCCACTGTCACATGCCAAAGTCTCATCATTTCATTTTCATTTTTCTTTTTTTTCCTGGTCATTACAATGGCATGCTATGCTAGGTGTTAACCATGGTCTATAAGGTGCGTAAAATGATTTAGAGAAATCATTTATGGTAAGAAAGAGTTCTGATGATATTAAGAGTTGATATCATGTCTCATTATCAATTAGTGATGAGCCTAGTAAGTCACACACATACACAAATAATTATCAAATTAAATATGATTTAATTAATTAATTAAAGAGTTTAATTGATTAATTAAATACAATTAGATTGTAAAGTCCCTAGCATGACTTGAAACCAAATCTAGATTATTGGATGTATAGTATAAGTTAAATTTATATTTAAAGTGTTTAAATATGAATTTAATTAATGAGAAATTAATTAATAAAGATTAATTAATTAATTTATATTTGATATAAATTGATTAGAAGAAGAGAAATAATTATTTTGGGTTAAGAACTCAAAATTAAGACACAGGGGCATTTTGGTCATTTCATAGGGTGACATGTGGCACCATGAGATGGTGACACATGGCACTATACATAAGCTTGCCAAATGTCTTTTAATCATGTAAGATGATTAAAGTCAAGATTAAATATGACACTTTGCACAATGTGATTGGGTCAATTAAACCTAGAGCCAATCAGAAGGTGACATGTGTCAAGGGTTTTAGGTGGTGACCTAGCTATATAAGTGCTGTTATGAAAAGAAAAACATAAAAAGCTGCTGCCTTTCTCTTTGTGCCGCCACCTTGGAAATCTCTCCCTTCTCTTCTTCTTCATCTCTCATCAATTCAAAGAGATTAGCAAACAATCTCTTGAATTAAAAATACTAAAAATTGTTTCTAGTGTTCTGTTTATATCTCTAATCTCTCAAAAGGCAAAACTTGATTTTCTAATTCATAGAAAAGCTTTAGAAGCTATTCAAGGGCTGCCATAGGTGATCTTGGTGTGGACAAGCTAGAGGGACAACATCTGGTGTCCTAAAGATTCATCACAAAGGTGCCAAACACACTACAGTGCATCAAGAGGTTAGTGCACTTATTTTGATTTAATCTAGGGTTCTAAAATTAATCTGATTAATTCTAAAATCTTAAATGGCAAATACAAATCCAAAGACATATTAAAAGAGTTTTAATATGCTGTTTATCATTATAATCAAATAAATTAAAATGAATCTTGCATGATGCATGTGACCCTACATAAAAATTTTTGATTTTAATTATCTAAACTTATGTTTTTCATGCTTTCGCTCCTTCACTTTTATGTAGAAATGTTGCCAAAATTCTACCTAGAAGTAATGTCACACCCTACTCCTCGTAAGATGTAACATGTTCCCGTAGTACACCTAATGAATTACTATACTTCACCTATCGGTAACCCATTAAATATACTACAAGGGATTTTAAAACAATTTTCTTACATTTTGGAATTGGTGGCTAAAAATTTTTTTTTTTTCAAATATTAAAAACCTTCATTTAGAGTCCAAACATAAATCAAATTTTTGGATATTTAAAATCTCCGCAATTTTTACAAAAATTTCGGCAGAGTGCCATCTGTATTTTGAGAAAATAGTTCTTCAAACCCTGAAAATAGAAACACTCCCAATATATTTCTCAATCACAACTTCATTTGCAACCACCTAACCTCAAATCAACAGCAATAGAAACACTTCAATTCAAAATCCAAATTTCAAATCAAGAATTAATATCTCAAAACATTTCATAACTCATGTACTTTACATTTTAAATTATTAATTTACAATCATAAGTTAATTTACAGATGCAAAATCTCAAAAATAATATTATTACAATTTTATCTGTACAACTGCTCAAATTACAGAGATACATATGCATACTATCATATTTACATCAAACTAAACTACCAGGATATAGACAAATACCCGTACAAAAATTCTTCAATTGTGCTCTTCTCTAACTGTAGCAGCTCGCTCTGTTGCTATGTCCTTTTCTCTATCTGGGACAGCAAGTTAAAGCTACCGTTGAGTATATAAATACTCAGTGGTGCATAATAAAGCATAAAATACATAATATAAAAAATTTATGAACAAATCGTCATTCAAAAATCTCATAATCGCATTTCACAATTTTTTTTTTTCAAATCACATTTATAACAAATCATAATTTTCAAAGCTTATTATAGCACAACTTGATCAAACAATTTAATAAACATAGTGTTGCCAAACAATAACACAACTTAGGCCATGACACAAAATTTCTGAACATGTCGTGTGTACATCATGACAAGGCATACTCACCCCACTAATTGAAATCAATGAGGGAGGTGGCTAGCTAGTTGATGAGTACTCATCAAACTTGCCCCTCAGACTAGAAAGCCAGAGAGGGAGGAAAGTGATCAAATATCATACTCACCCCACAAGTGGAGGAGAAACATATTAGTATTGCCATGCCAAGTGTGAATTAAAAACAATTTAAATCAAGTTATTCAAATATTTTATACAATTCACAAATCATATTTCACTCTAAACTTTTCATTCACAAAGTAGGCAACACACTATTTTTCAAATAAGATTTTCAAAGCCATAACTAAATTCAAAACCATATTGTTCAAATATTTCATACAAATCAATAATTAATTTTCCTTCCAAATTTCCATTGTAGAATAGGTGACACAACATTCTCGAAATTCATAATAAACAAACACATTCACAATGCATAACAAATCAATTTCCATTATGAAAATTATAATTTAAAATTTTTTTGTACACAAACCTGACGTGAGTCGCCTCTAGGCCTTAACTCAGTCCCTTATACCTTCCAGGTCTTTTTCAGCTGAAACACAACATTTATAGTGTTTTAGTATCTTATTTCACAGTAAATCCAATAATTAATTCATAAATACTTAATTCAAGCCCAAATATGCTTAAACTAATATTCTTGAAAATTTTCGCTTTGGAGTTACTATTTATGGTACTATTCAAGTCAATTTGTTGACTTTCTAAGGCTTAATAGGTATGGGAATTCCAACTTCACCCACATACCACATTTTCGCCACTAAATTTGTTGGTTTTGGTTGTTTATTCAAATTCTAAGTCTTTTAGGCAAATTTGATAATTTTCAGTTTTGGTGTCTAAAGTTGCACTGTTCCATTGGTCATTTTGCTGTTGGAACTTGGTAAAACTTTCTTCATAGAAAATGTTCCCTATTGTCTTAAGTTTATTCTCCTTTTGGCCAAATGACTTGGTTAATAGCATAATTTGGGTTTGTGTTCTTCATGAAAGTTTTAGGTCTATATCTCATATAATCACTGGTAAAATATCAGGTCATTTAGACCTTCCTAGCTCAAGTTATGACCAAATAAATAAACACTGTTCATTTGGTCAGTTTGTACAGGGACAGACTGAGATTTTCTGAATTGAGTCAATTTATTCACTAGGTTTTAGTCACTTTTTGGGCATGCTTCCTAAGTGAAAATTGTGTCATTTAGTGTCTATTTTCATTTCCAATTGGTCTCATACCAATTGGACTTGTAAAATTTCATTTTTGGTCCTTCAAAAGTAGCTTGGTCATGCTGCCAGCAGCATGACCATACTCAATCCGAATTTGGCCTTAACTCCAACCATTCCAACACACTTCATTTGGTCACAAATGACCATTTCTCACTTCACATTAGGTCAAAAACATCATTTACCACTTCCTTACATTTTTTTGTCTCTAAACCCTAAGTCCAAACCCTAAACACACTAAATTGTTGCATTTAACTAATTTCAAAGCTTTTAACTATAATCATTCAACTAATGGAGGTCCATAAACTCATTCAAATCCATCAAACCATACAAATATACTCCCATACACCTGCTGGCCAAAATTCAGTTTGGTCCTCCACACATGTTTTTATTTCATTTTATGTTCATTTCTAAGTTCCTTAAGCTAAAATCACAAAGATTAAACTAAAAGTTTCAAGTTTAAATCACTAACCTTAGTGTAGAATTTTCTTTCTTCCTTTCTTCAAATTTTTCTTCTTTCTTTTCCTTGAATCTTCTTTCCTAGTTGCCCAAACAAAGTCTAATTAGGGTAGGACAATTTTCTATGGTGGGATTTTGGTTCTTCAAGCTCAAAAATGAGCTTTCATGGTGGTTTTGTGAGGGAGCTTTGGGAGAGGGAAGGGAGGCGGCAACCTTGGATGAGGAAGAAGGCTTTAAGTTTTTTTTTTCTTTTCTTTTCTTTATGTCTTTATCTTATGGAAGACCAAAAATTCCAATTAAATAAAATTTTAATAAAAATACTTATGGCATCATGCATGATGTCATGCATGATGTCATCTCCCTACACCTTTTTCTTTTTCTCTTTTTTTTTTATTTATTGTTCTATTAGTTCTTTAATTTAATTTCTGACTCTGAAATTTTCTTTTCTCTGATTTTATTTGACAGTTAGGTCAGGAGTCAGCTCTCAAGGTCAAATGACCAAATTGCCCCTCGCCGGTTCAACCCGGTTTGCAAATAATTCCATATTTCTTCCAGATCCCTGACCTAATTATTTGACTGGCTTAACAATTCTTTTTCATGATTTTCTCTTTTCCACTGTGTTCATAATGGTCCTAAGGACCGTAGCATCATATTTTACGGTTCGAAATTTGAGTTTAAAATGACTTCGCAACCCTTCCCGAGAAGGTCACCCATCGTTGTGACCTCGGCTCGTTTAACTTCTTATGTTATGTTTTTCTTATTTATACTTAACTAATTGATAATTACTAATTATTTGTGTTTATGGCTTATCTAGTTGTCTTAAGTGTGGTCCTAATCCCCTTAATTATTCGGACTGACTCTGGTCACCAGAACAGAAATATACCAGGCTATGCAAATAGGGGTGTTACAAGTAACCTAAAAAAATGACCTAATCCAGATTTATAACATTGTAAACCCAGAAATTGACCATATGAACAGTATTTAGTCTTTTGGCCATAACTCACTCAAAACAGGTCCAAATGGCCTGAAATTTATATGGTTGGAAAGCTTAGACATAGGGCTACAACTTTGGTGAAGACCACCAAGCCCAAAAATTCTAATTACTAAGTCAAAATGATCGCCAAAGTTGGGTTACAAAAACTGGTCGAATTGACTTTGACTTAAAAATGACCTAAACTTTGCAATATAAGTGCAACTTGACCAGAAATAGTAAAATGACCATAACTTGGTCCATAGAACTCTAAATGACCTGAAATCAGTGCAAAAAATTCAATAAGACATAGACCTACAAAATTGGTAATTGGACCAAAACCTAGAAACCAAGAGAAATAGGTCAATTAGTTTGATCAAATTGATGTATAAAATTTGGAATTGGCACATTTGACCATAAAATCTAGAAAATTCAAATAAGCATATCTCCCACAAGAAGTGTCCAATTTAAATGAGCAATGCCAATTTGGAAAGCTAAGAAAGAGACCTAAAACTTTGTTTTAGACAACTTCCTCAAATTATAAATGTATAAGGTCAGAATTTAAGGTCAAAAGCCATTGACTTAAGGACCATGCCAATATAAGACCTTTGAGTCTAAGTCAACAATTTGGCTATAAATAATTCTATAAGACTTGATAAACTACAAGTAAAATTTTTGATTGACCCTAAGACATAGGGCAACAATACTTATGAAAAATGCTAGATCTCAATGTGATTACAAACAGTCCAAATAAGTTAGTAAAGTTAGAACCGGAAATACCTAATAAGGAAGTCAAAATTTAACTTTGACATAGTTATGGTTAAATGACCATAACATAAGTTATACAACTCCAAATGGAGTTGTTCAAAAAGAAAATTAAAGAAGACACAATGAGAAGCAATTTAATGAAGAGAAATCTGTTAAATTTACACTATAGCTTGGTCCAATAGACAGTAAACATTAGCCATGAAATTTGAATAATTGAAATAAAATGCAATAAGCTTTGAAATGAAATTGGAAACATATGTCAACATGTGAGGAATGAAAAAGGGAATATATTGGTAACATTAAAATTAATTCACCTAGTGTGTATTAAAGGTCAACATTATAGGTTGACTAATGAAATGAATTGAAGCGAATAGTACTAAGAAAATTTAGATATTGGATTTTATTGTTAGAAATAATTTAATTGAGTACTGAAACACTTTAAATTATATGTTGCAGTTGAAAAGGATATTGAAAAGCATAAGGAACATTGAGTCAAGGCCTAGAGGCGACTCAAATCAAGTCTGTGCACAATACTTTTTATATTCACTACTTTTACTAGAAAATTTATTTGGAGAAATGAGTTATGAATAATTTTTTATTGTTGTGGCTTTGGGAATTTTATTTGGAAATTATTGTGATGCCCACTTTGAAAACGGAAATTTTGAGACATAATGTGATCTGTGGTTTGTATGAAATATTTAAATATTGTAATTTGGTATTATTTTGATTCACAGTTGGCATGGCAATATTACTATGTTCCTTCTCCATTTATGGGATGAGTATGACTATATTCCTCCTTCTTTGACTTACCAGTCTGAGGTGAGTTTGATGAGTACTCATTATCTAGCTAGCCACCTCCCTCATTGATTTCAATTATTGGGGTGAGTATGCCTTATCGTGGTGTACAACACGGCATGTTCGAAAAAATTTGTGTTATGACCTATGTTGTGTTATTGATTGGCAACACTGTGTTATTCAATTGTTTGATCAAATTTGTGTTATATGAGCTTTGAAAATTGTGACATGAAATTGTGAATTATTTGAATTGTAAATTATCAATAAAAGTTTTATATACCGCATTTTAAATTGTTATTGTGCACCACTGAGTAAATTTTACTCAGCGATAGCTTTTTCATTACTGTCGCAGGTAGACAGACAGATAAAGAAGCAAAGTAGGCTGCTTGTGCTATACTTTTGGGATTTTTGCTGGGTATATTGAGTATACCACCTCCTTGTAATTTTTGTTGTAATGTATGTGAACTTTATATATATATATTCTACTTTGTCTTGAGCAGTTGTAAAATAAAGTTGTAAATTATTTTGGCCTGTAACACCCTCACTGTAGCAATTCCGTACATTCTACTGTTTCGGTGACCGGTGTCGGTCTGGACAGTTAGAACGCCTGGAAAAATATTTAGACTAGAGTGAGGAGTCATAAATAACTCAAATGAGTGTAAGAAAAATTAAGAAAAAATTTTAGAAATAAAATACAACCAAGTTAAATGAGCCGGAGCCCTAGCGATGGGTAACCCAATGGAAAGTTGCGATTCTCGCAACTAGGAGCCCTAAACCCAGAAGAAAATTTATAAAATAATTTTTAGGACTCCAGAGAAGAGTCATTGAGGTTTCTATGGCATTAGAATGCTAAGAAAAGGTTTAGAAAAATTTTTCAATCGGTACAGACAATTTTAGTCTGTTAAGCCAAACAGAGGGCATTTTGGTCATTTCGTCTTCAGAGATGATTTTTGGCTGACTTGTCTAGTTAAGTAAATAATTATTATGATCTAAAATATGAATAAATATTGCTAAAAATTAAATTAGAAATGAGTAGAGAAGAGAAGAAAAGAAAATGAAAGAAAATGCTAATTATGACATCATATGATGTCATTTAAATTTCCTCCACCAATCACAATTTGTTAAACTCATTAAAAGAGATAAAAGAGACCAAAAATTGACAAACAATCTGCATCTTCAACCTTTGGGCAGCCAAAAACCTTGAGAGAGAGAGAGAGAGAGAGAAGAGGTTCCACCATTTTCAAGCTTAAAATCTTGAATTTCCTCTCCATTTGTTCACCAAAATTGCCAAGTCCCTTCATAAAAATTTGATCTTTCACCTAGAAAAAGCTATTGGCAGCCAAAGAAGAAGAGATTAGGGAGGTTTAATTAAGGTTAAGTGAAGCTCAAAAAGGTTAGTGCCTATATTTACTTCCCTCTCTTTTTAATCCTTGTTAGGAAGACTAATTAAATGAGAGTTTGTTGAAAAATTGAACAAAACAATTATATTGAAGTGTGTATGAAAATTTGCAGCCATGGGAGAAGGATGAGGTTTGTTGATTTGTATGACTTGAATTGTTTAGAAGTGGTTTGTGATGAGAAAACTTGAGTTAGATATTGGATTATGTGTGTTGGATGTGTTAGATGGCATGATAGCATGAAATGGACACTTGGAAATTAGGGTTTGTGAAAAAAATTAGGGTTTACTCATGAAATGGTATATTAACCTTGTAATGGTCAATTAGTGACCATTTGAATGTGTGTGAGGAGGAATTGAAGTGAGTAAGGATGTTGGAGTTGAGCTTAGGCATGCTGCCCTTGGTAACCTGCAGGACTAGTTGTGAGTCTAGCAGGTTTGGGCAGCCATAAATGGAGTTGCATAGGTTTAATTGGTGCAAAGATAATTGGACATGAAACTAGACACATAATGGCACAACTTTGGTGAAGAAACCCTGCCCAGAAAATCAAACCAAGTTGACCTAAAAATTGCCCTAATCCGGGTGACTTGCATTTTGCCTGGGCAAAATAACCAAATAAACAGTGTTTATTCATTTGGTCATAACTCAGTATAAAAAGGTCCAATTGACCTGAAATTTTACCAGCAGAAAGCTGAGACATATATCTACAAATTTTATGAGGCATACAAATCCAAATTCTAACCATAACCTAGTCAAATTGCCAACCAAACTTAGGTCACCAAATCTGGCAGAACCAAATTGCCCAGAAATTCTGGGTACAGGTCAATCCGGCCAGTTATGGTAAAATTACCATAACTTGAGCTACAAAACACCAAATGGAGTGATTCGAAAAAAGGAAATGTAACTAGACACAATAAGGAACAACTTTCATGAAGACAATTTTATCAAATTCCTACTGTACAAATGACCAATAGAACAGTAAACCTAGGGCATGAAATCTGAAAATTTTGAATAACATAAGATAAGCTTTGAAATGGTATTGGCAACCAATACCAACAACTTTAGAATGCAAAAATGTGGTATCTTGGTGAACTTAGGTTCAATAAATTTATTATGTATTAAAAAGTCAATAATTTGAGTGACTAATAATGTGAATAGTAATACAAAGACACAAAGTGTAATAACTAAATTGGTAGAGGAAATTAAGATATGAAATTTGAAATCCATAAAATGTTCATGGATTACTTGGAATAGAAATAGTAATTTACCTAAATAACTTAATGAACATTTAAGTTATGTGAATATATAATTAAGATTTGTATTCCCATTACTAGTAGGTTTAATAAAATATGAGTGATACCACTTGAATATGAAATGAAATTAACCTAGATGGATTGTTGAGACTTATACTCCCAACACCAATGGAGTTCATAATATATTAGCAATACAACTTGAAGTAAATGTACTTTACATGAATAGATTGTTGAATGAATAAATGTGATAAAAGTGTCATTTGAGATTTAGGTTCCCATCAAGAGATAAAGGAAAGATGTTTTGAATGTGAATGGTACATAAGATTAAATGAATGTGAATTGTAATTAGTATGAATCGATGAATGCTTAAATTACCTAGAAATGTGAATTTGGAAATTATGTTTCCATTATAAACAAAATTAGAATGCTATAAAATATATAAATGAAAAATATAATGAAATGATGAAACATATAAACTCTTAATGGTACTATGTGCCCATGTATTGCCTAGACACGTGTGTCAGATTGGATAGATTGGCATGCCAATAGGGTATTATTTTAGCAGTACTGCGAAAGGCTTTATGCCTGTATTTATGGCTTTTATGCCCGATTATGTGGCCATACTGACTGCATACGTGGTTGACGTTCTGCGTCCCATGGTATGACGGCCCGAGGCACCGCGATGTCTAGTGCCAACAACCCGTTATCTAGTTTAGTTAGCCTGTCATAGGTTACTTGGGCAGTCTAATTTATTAAAATAAGTTATGAATATTAGCAATTAAAAATGCTAGAAAGTAAATAAATGAGAAGAAGTTTTGAAATAAATTAGATTAGCTCCAAAAATTTGTTCTTTAGAATGATTTGAAGTAAATTAAACTAGTTCTAAAAATTTTAGATATTACAAAATGATTGTAAACAACTTAGAAAGTATCAAGGAAGTGATAAAAAGACTAGTAGAAGAATTATAACTTAAATAACATTACAAATGTGACTTTCATAAGAATATAAGTATAAGTATAAATTTAGATTTATTTGTACATTATATAAATGATTATTGTAAACTTATGACAGAAGAAATTCTAGAGAACAACATAAATGACGAAAAATATACTGTATGGCAAATTTCATATGAACCCAGTAAAATTCTTGAGTATAGAAAATATGCTTTAATTATTTTTATTTGTTATATTATTTCCTTGTTATATTATTGCACCACTAAGCAGCAATGCTTAGCGCAATGGATTTGTTTCCTCGCGTAGGTACTGAAGATAAAAATCCAGTGGACATTAGACTGGAGTTTTTGGAGTTCTGATCTGCAGAGTGTTCAAGGTTGTCACATCCTCAGCAATGCATGTAGATAGGGCCCATATAGATTATATTATGTATTTTGTACATTATAATTATTTATTATTTGTAATGTAAACTATGAATTTTATGTTGAAATATAGATTATGGAGCTGTAATTAATTTGTAGATCATGTAAATTATGAAATTATGCAATTATTTTGTAAATTATGTAAATTAAGGAAATTTGAAAGTCTTGCTTATGTAATTTGAGAATGTTTACATATGAATTGAGTATGAATAGATTTGTACAAATAAGTATGTGAATTACAAGAATTGAATGTGAGATGAATATGATGAGCATGAATGATATTTTTATTGTAAAATATTATTGAAAATTTCAAGTAGGTGAATAGTGAAATACGTCAACTGATAATAAAATAGGAGAAACTCCGCTGGTTCTCTCTGGAAAAATCGTTGATATTAAAATATAAGGAGATCAAATTTGTGACACCCCTTACCCGTGTACAGTATACCCGAGTAAGTAATGCCACCTGGTGTACCGGCACACTCTAATATTCCTCAATTAATTTAGACAATGCTTTTGCATATAATTTATGAAATACAATTTATTTAAACCATTTATCAAAAGTATCATTCATTTAAGGTTCCGAAAATTTTTAAGAAAATCCGGCGGAGTACCGGCTAAAAATGGAGAAAACCGTTCTTCGGAACCTGTTAAAAACACTTCCAATATTTTTATTCCATCATCTCAAACTCCAATATCAACACCAAACTAAATATCAATATCTCAATAATTTGTTAATTTCAGGTCTCAACAACCTTTTCATTTCTCAAAACATCCCTTTCTCAGGGTTCTCATATATAAACAACCATTAAATACTCAAATTAATACCATACATGACCATAAATCTTTATTATTTACAATAAGCTCAAAATACATTACATAAATCCCAAATACATATGAGAAATAAAAATTTAATTACAAAATGACAAAATGACATCTAGTGTCCTACCAATGCACTGCAGGTGACGAGGTGACACGGACACTGAGCAGAACTGCCGGTTGGACTCACCCAGTCTGTGGTCTACTGGGGTCGCGATCGGGATCTCCAGTACCTACGCGTGGCAAAAGCAACGCGCTAAGCAATAATGCTTAGTGGTGCAATAATATAATAAAAGAAAATAGCAAGAAAATAAATGTGTAGAGAATGTGTATGTTTTCTTTGTTTGGTATTGATATATTCATTGTTTCATTAACGTTGTTCACTTTTATTCATTTGGTTGCCCCAAGTAACCTACACTAGGCATCGGATGGATAACGGGTAACCGCACTGGGTACCTAGTACCTCGGGCCGTCACACCATCGGTCACATATGCATCTCGATGTGCAATGAGCGACTAACAAGTCAGAATAATATTAGGCACAAGGCCAAGTCTCAATGCAAAGTCAGAATGGCCAAAAGCCATGAAATCACAGAATGGCATTTTTGCCATGTGCAGTACTGCTAATTGAACCCTATTGGCATGCCAAACTATCCAAACCAATCTTGTTAGGTATACTAGGGCATTTGAAACTCTTAAATTTGTCAATTTGTGAATTTCAACTTTTTTGGTGTCACTATTCATCATTGGTCAACAAAAAGGTTGACTTTTAGAATAAAAATGTGTACATCAACTTTGGCACTCCCAACATACCACATTTGGTGTTTAAAACTTGTTGGCATTAAGTGTTTTTGCCATTCCAAAGTGTAACTCAACACAAACAGATTTTTCAATTTTGGTGAGTTAAATTCACTGTTCCATTGGACACTGTTACTGTTGGAATTTGAGGAAATGTAAAACATGAAAGTTGTTCCTTATTTTGTCTAGTTGAATTTCTTTTTTTGAATCACTCCATTTGGAGTTTTGTAGCTCCAGATATGGCTCAAAAACCCAAGCTGTCCGGATATGCATTCTGCAGAAATTTACTATATCTACAGTGCATGAACAGTAACTTGAGTCACTTGGTTGAATGGGTTCTGGCCATAATTTGGGGTAGGTTCCTTCATGAAAGTTGTTTGTCTATGTCTTATCTTGTTTCTGTAAAAGTTTCAGGCCAATTGACCAAATCTACAGTGAGTTATGGCCAAATGAACAGTTACTGTTCATTTGGCAAATTCTGCAGAATTCAGTGCAGGGCATCCGGATTGTGGCTGAGTTTTGACCCTTTTGCTTTGGTCTTTTGGGCATGGTTTCTTCAGCAAAAATGTGCCATTATAAGCCTAGTTTCATGTCCAATTGGCCAAACACCAATTGGACTACCACTGCCCAAGTTATGGCAGTGCAAAGGGACTGAATTTTTAGTCCCTATGCTGCTGTCCTAGGCAGCCTGCAATCCTCACTTTGCAATCTCATTTTTCTGTCCCATTTATGGTCAACACATCTAAAATGGTCACTAATTGACCATTACAATGTGCCCTAACAATTTCCTAAGCCAAGTCACACTTTCACCTTTCCAAACCCTAATTTCCATATGAATTTTTACAACATGCTTTAATTAACTATCTCATTCCATAATCACATGCATACATGGTTTAATCTTGATCTCTAGTCCACTTTAAGTCCATCAAAACACTTATTCCCTTTTTATTCAATAGGGCTGCCAAAACTTAGGGCATGGATAGACATAGATTTCATTCATTTTAGTTACAAATTCCTACTTATTCCAAGTCTCTAACATAGAATTTAAAAAGCTTTAGATGTATATATGCACTAACCTTAATTAGGGCAGATTGTTCCCACCTCTAAACTTCACTTTCCTTCACTTTCTTGGCTACCAAAAGCTTTGTCTAGGTGTGGGATTAATTTTTGATGAAGGGACTTATAGGTTTTAGGGGAGGAAGTATGGAATTTGAAGCTTGAATTGAACATCAATGGAGGAAGGGTTGAGGAAATTTCGGCTGGTCTTTCTTGAAAGGGAGAATGGCTGCTGAAATTTGTTAATTTAGTCTTCTCTTATCACTTTTAATAGTTAGTCAAATAATGGCTTAAATTTGATTGGTTGGAAAATTTTAAATGATGTCATTTTTGCATTATTTTGCATTTTATTTTCTTTTCTTTCACTACTCATTTCAAATTTCATTTCTAGTAATATTTCTTTATATTTTATGTCATATTAATTATTTACTCAACTGGGCAAGTCGGCCAAAAATCACCTCGGAAGGCGAAATGACCAAAATGCCCTCCGTTTGGTTTAACGGGTCAAAATCGTCTGTACCGATTGAAAAATTTTTCTAGGTATTTTCTTGGCATTCTAATGCCATGGGAACCTCAATTACCCTTCTCTGGAGTCCCAAAAATTATTTTATAATTTTTCCCCCGGGTCTAGGGCTCCTCGCTGCGAGAACCGCAACTTCCCTCCGGTTACCCATCGCTTGGGCACCGGCTTGTTTAACTTGGTTGTATTTTATTTCTAAAATTTTTACTAAATTTTTCTTATTAATATTTGAGTTAATTATGGTTCCTGACTTTAGTTTAAATATTTTTCCTGACATTCTAGCTGTCCGGACCGACACCGGTCACGGAGCGATGAGAATGTCTGAGTGGCTACCGGGAGGGTGTTACAACTCTTCCCCTCTAATTTAAATTTCGTCCTCGAAATTTACCTGATGCAAATAGTTGAGGGAACTGTTGGCTCATCGACTCTTCACTTTCCCAAGTTGCCTCCTCGGTGTTGTGGTGCCTCCAAAGCACTTTCACCAATGGAATTTGTTTGTTCCTCAACTCTTTCACTTCCCGAGCTAGGATCCGTAGAGGTTCTTCTTCAAATGTCAAATCCGGCTGTATTTCAATTTCTTCTCTGGAGATGACATGCGAAGGATCTGAGTGGTATCTTCTGAGCATGGACACGTGGAACACATTGTGGATCTTGTCCAGCTCTGGTGGTAAAGTTAGCTTATAGGCTACTGGACCCACACGTTCAATGACTTCATATGGGCCAATGAACCTAGGGCTTAACTTACCTTTCCTTCCAAACCTCAATACTTTCTTCCATGGTGACACCTTGAGGAACACCTTATCGCCAACCACATATTCTATTTCCTTTCTCTTCAGGTCGGCATAAGATTTACATGCATGCGAGGCAACCTTTAAGTTGGCTTTGATTGATTTCACCTTTTCCTCGGCTGTTTCACAGTGCAGCCCTACCGATTTGTCTTCGCCCAATTCAGTCCGGCCTGCTGAGTTCTACATTTTCTCCCATCTGTTGCTTCATACGGGGCCATTTGGATACTAGCTTGGTAGCTATTGTTGTATGCAAATTCTGCCAGTGGGAGGTATCTATCCCAACTTCCCTCAAACTCAATGACACAACTCCTCAGCATATCCTCAAGGACCTGACAAGTATTTCACGTTATTGTTATCATTTCAATTCAATATTTGTATCAATTTCATTGGTTTCAATTATTTACCTGGATTACTCTTTCAGATTGCCCATCCGTCTGAGGATGGAAAGCTGTGCTGAAATGGAGTTGTGTACCCAAGGATTCATGCAACTTCTTCCAAAATCTCGATGTAAACCTTGGGTCTCGATCATATATGATGGAAAGTGGAATTCCATGCAGTCTAACTATCTCACTGATATACAATTCTGCTAACCTCTCTAGTGAGTAGTCAGTCCTAACTGGCAGAAAGTGTGCTGACTTTGTCAATCTATCAACTATCACCCATGCTGCATCATGCTTCTTCCGGGTGAGAGGTAGGCCACTTACAAAATCCATGGTGACCCGATCCCATTTCCATTCAGGTATGCGTATAGGCTGTAGCAAATCTGATGGAACTTGATGTTCTGCCTTGACTTGCTGACATATCAAGCATTTAGTCACGTAGTCAGCTATGTCCTTCTTCATACCAGGCCACCAATATTGGAGCTTCAGATCATGATACATCTTTGTACTTCCTGGGTGCATAGCATATACACTAGTGTGTGCCTCTTTTAGAATACTGGCTTTCAATTCCCCATTATCTGGTACACACAGTCTTCCTTTGTAGTGCAGACACCCGTCTGCTTTCACCTCATAATCAGCTACTTTTCCCTCTGGGATTTTGCTCATGATAGCCATTAGCTTCTCATCTACCTTCTGCCCATCTAGTATCTGCTATAGCAGGTTTGGCTTTACTTGCAACTCAACCAAAATAGCTCCATCTCGAATCAAGGTTAGACGGGCATTCAATGATCTCAAAGCTATGATGGACTTTCTGCTCAAAGCATCAGCAACTACATTTGCCTTCCCAGGATGGTAATCAATTACACAGTCATAGTCCTTCAGGAACTCAATCCATCGCCTCTGTCTAATGTTGAGCTCCTTCTAGGTTGGCAAATATTTTAGGCTCTTGTGGTCTGTGTAAATGTAGCACTTTTCCCCATACAAGTAATGCCTCCATATCTTCAGTGCGAAGATAATTGCTGCAAGCTCTAGATCATGGGTAGGGTAGTTCTGTTCATGTGGCCTTAGCTGTCTGAAAGCATAGGCGATCACTTTCCCCTCTTGCATCAATACACACCCTAACCCATTATGTGAGGCATCACTATAGACCACAAAGTCCTTTCCGGACACTGGCTGTGTTAACACTGGTGCCTCTGTCAACATAGCCTTCAATTTCTCAAAACTGGTCTGACACTTGTCATTCCAGTCAAATCTGACATTCTTGTGTAACAACTTGGTCATTGGAGCAGCTATTAGGGAAAATCCCTTCACAAATCTTCTGTAATACCCAGCTAGCCCCAAGAAGCTTCTGACCTCAGTTGTATTCCTGGGAGGCTTCCATTCCATCACTGCTTCTATTTTCTTGGGATCCACCCTAATCCCATCAGCTGACACTATGTGTCCAAGGAATGCAATCTCATTCAGCCAAAAGTCACACTTGGACAACTTAGCATATAGCTTCTTTTCCCGCAGGGTTTGCAGAACAATCCTCAAATGTTCATCATGTTCTTCCCTGGTCTTGGAGTACACCAGAATATCATCAATAAAGACCACTACGAACCGATCCAGGTATGGATGGAAGATACGGTTCATAAGGTCCATGAATGCCGCTGGTGCATTTGTTAGGCCAAAGG
This sequence comes from Hevea brasiliensis, assembly GCF_030052815.1. Lineage (NCBI taxonomy): Eukaryota > Viridiplantae > Streptophyta > Magnoliopsida > Malpighiales > Euphorbiaceae > Hevea > Hevea brasiliensis. The sequence continues at coordinate 46,798,826 of NC_079494.1, forward strand.
GCATCACCAGGAACTCATAATGCCCATACCGGGTCCTGAATGCAGTCTTGGGCACATCTACATCCTTCACCCTTAGCTGATGATACCCTGATCTGAGATCAATCTTAGAAAATACTCCTGCCCCCTTCAACTGATCAAACAGATCATCAATTCTAGGCAACGGATATTTGTTCTTCACAGTCACTTTATTCAACTGCCGGTAGTCAATACAAAGTCTCAAAGTCCCATCCTTCTTTTTTACAAACAGCACTGGAGCTCCCCATGGTGACACACTGGGGCGTATGAACCCCTTATCAAGCAACTCTTGCAACTGAGTTTTCAACTCCCTCAATTCAGTAGGTGCCATCCTATAAGGAGCAATGGAAATGGGTCTTTGTGCAGCGGTGTCTCAATAGCAAATTCAACTTCCCTTTCTGGTGGCAAACCAGGCAATTCTTCAGGAAATACCTCTGGGAAGTCTCTTACTGTGGGTATGTCACTCAGGTTTGGCTTAGCCTGCCTAGTATCCACCACATGTGCTAGGTAGGCTTCACAGCCTTTTCTCATCATTCTTCTTGCAACAGTGGCCGAGATGACATTAGACAGAAAATCTGTCCTTTCACCCACAACTGTAATTTCATTACCCTCAGGGGTTTTCAAAGAAATTCTCTTCAATTTGTAATCAACTATTGCCTGATGACGTGACAACCAGTCCATTCCCAAAATCACGTCAAACTCATGGAAAGACAACTCAATCAAGTCTGCCAAGAATTCATACCCCTGAATCCTTAAAGGGCAACCCTTGTATACCTTGTTCACTACCACACTGTGACCCAATGGATTAGTGACCAGAATGTCTTGGTCACTCTCCCCTACCAGTATCCCCCTTTTCTACGGGTAGATTGATGCAGATGTATGAATGAGTGGATCCTGGATCCACCAATGCATGCACAGGAGTATTGTAGAGGGAGAACGTACCCCTGATGACGTCCGGGGCATCTTGCTCCTCCTGAGCTCTCAAGGCATAATTTCTGGCAGGTGGTCTGTTATCTGGCCTCTCTGCTGGCTCAGATGTAGGCCTCTGTGATGGTCCCACTGCATCAGATCTGCCAGATTTTCTACCTCTACGTAGTGCGAGGCGGTCTTTACGCTTGTGTTGGAGCAGCTGTAGTAGTTCTGCGTGGACAGTTCCTTAACTGATGCTCTGTTGACCCACACCTCAAGCAGGCACCAGTCACTCTCCAACACTCTCCCTTATGCCATTTCTGATAGTGTGGACATGCAGAAAATGCTGGGGCTGGTCCCCTGAACCCCATCCCTGGAGAGGCGCGCGATGGTGTGGGTGACCTCTCCTAGGGGTGAGCGTGGCTGGGCCCTGAGGTGACCCTGACCCTGTGGCTGACCCGAACTCTGTGCAGGAGGACCCTTAAACTTCTTCCCAAATCCAGGGGTGGAACTAGACTGACCTGGTCCCCTCTTCTGCTGTCTCTCCCTTCTGGTCTGCTCATTGATTCTCACTTTTTCAACCCTTATTGCAGCTTCCACTAGCTTGCTAAATTCTGTGATTCCCAAGGCAGTGAGTTGTATCTTGATATTGTCATTCAGTCCCTCTTCAAATCTCTTGCACCTTTCAACTTCGTTAGGGACTATTTCCCTTCCATAGCGGCTTAATCGAACAAACTCCTTCTCATACTCGGCCACTGACAACTGTCTCTGCCTCAGGTTAATGAATTCCCTTCTTCTCTCTTCCAGGTATACAGTACCCACCTATTTCTTCTTGAACTCAGAGAGGAAGAAGTCCCACGTTAAAGCTTTGGGATGCACTTCACTGGACACAGTGTCCCACCATCCGTAGGCATCGTCTTGTAACAAGGATATAGCGACTTCTAAGTTACGCTGCAGTGCGATGGAGTTGTTTTAAGACTCTGCCCGTTCTATTCAACCAATTCTCGGCTGCAACAGAGTCATCTTCTCTCTTGCCATAGAAGTCCACAGCTCCAAACTTCCTTAGCCTTTCAGTGTGATTTACTGCGTGGAGTGGTGGTGGTGGTGGTGGTGGTCTGGCATTACCGGCCATTTGTCCAAGAAGTCGCCATTTGTTGGAACATGGCACTGTGGAGGCCGAGGCTCTGCTTGAGCTGGTGGAGCAGATTCTCTCATGCCCCAGGCCTCACCGCAGTGGAGCATCACTCTCCACTTCCTCCTCAACGGCTCTCTGAGATGAAGGGTCCATATCCTATTCAAAATAAGAAAGATAAACAGATCTGCGTTAGTGTCACCTCGACTCTTACAAATGCAATGCATGGTATGGACTCAATCTAGGCCCAGAAACACCTAAACCGTGCTCTAATACCACTAAATGTGACACCCTTACCCGTATGCGGTATGCAGAGTAAGTAATGCCACCAGGTGTACCGGCAAACTCAAATATTCCTCAATTAATTTAGACAATGCTTTTGCATATAATTTATGAAATACAATTTATTTAAACCATTTATCAAAAGTATCATTCATTTAAGGTTCCGAAAATTTTTAAGAAAATCCGGCGGAGTACCGGCTAAAAATGGAGAAAATCGTTCTTCGGAACCTGTTAAAAACACTTCCAATATTTTTATTCCATCATCTCAAACTCCAATATCAACACCAAACTCAATATCAATATCTCAATAATTTGTCAATTTCAGGTCTCAACAACCTTTTCATTTCTCAAAACATCCCGTTCTCAGGGTTCTCATATATAAACAACCATTAAATACTCAAATTAATACCATACATGACCATAAATCTTTATTATTTACAATAAGAACAAAATACATTACATAAATCCCAAATACATATGAGAAATAAAAATTTAATTACAAAATGACAAAATGACATCTAGTGTCCTACCAATGCACTGCAGGTGACGAGGTGACACGGACACTGAGCAGAACTGCCGGATGGACTCACCCAGTCTGTGGTCTACTGGGCTCGCGATCGGGATCTCCAGTACCTACGCGTGGCAAAAGCTACGCGCTAAGCAATAATGCTTAGTGGTGCAATAATATAATAAAAGAAAATAGCAAGAAAATAAATGTGTAGAGAATGTGTATGCTTTCTTTGTTTGGTATTGATATATTCATTGTTTCATTAACGTTGTTCACTTTTATTCATTTGGTTGCCCCAAGTAACCTACACTAGACGATCGGATGGATAACGGGTAAGCAGGCACTGGGTACCTAGTACCTCGGGCCGTCACACCATCGGTCACATATGCATCTCCCGGTGTGCAACAGAACAGCTAACAAGCTGTAAATAATATTAGGCACAAGGCCAAGTCTCAATGCAAAGTCAGAATGGCCAAAAGCCATGAAATCACAGAATGGCATTTTTGCCATGTGCAGTACTGCTAATTGAACCCTATTGGCATGCCAAACTATCCAAACCAATCTTGTTAGGTATACTAGGGCATTTGAAACTCTTAAATTTGTCAATTTGTGAATTTCAACTTTTTTGGTGTCACTATTCATCATTGGTCAACAAAAAGGTTGACTTTTAGAATAAAAATGTGTACATCAACTTTGGCACTCCCAACATACCACATTTGGTGTTTAAAACTTGTTGGCATTAAGTGTTTTTGCCATTCCAAAGTGTAACTCAACACAAACAGATTTTTCAATTTTGGTGAGTCAACTTCACTGTTCCATTGGACACTGTTACTGTTGGAATTTGAGGAAATGTAAAACATGAAAGTTGTTCCTTATTTTGTCTAGTTGAATTTACTCTTTTGAATCACTCCATTTGGAGTTTTGTAGCTCCAGATATGGCTCAAAAACCCAAGCTGTCCGGATATGCATTCTGCAGAAATTTACCATATCTACAGTGCATGAACAGTAACTTGAGTCACTTGGTTGAATGGGTTCTGGCCATAATTTGGGGTAGGTTCCTTCATGAAAGTTGTTTGTCTATGTCTTATCTTGTTGCTGTAAAAATTTCAGGCCAATTGACCAAATCTACAGTGAGTTATGGCCAAATGAACAGTTACTGTTCATTTGGCAAATTCTGCAGAATTCAATGCAGGGCATCCGGATTGTGGCTGAGTTTTGACCCTTTTGCTTTGGTCTTTTGGGCATGGTTTCTTCAGCAAAAATGTGCCATTATAAGCCTAGTTTCATGTCCAATTGGCCAAACACCAATTGGACTACCACTGCCCAAGTTATGGCAGTGCAAAGGGACTGAATTTTCAGTCCCTAGGCAGCCTGCAATCCTCACTTTGCAATCTCATTTTTCTGTCCCATTTATGGTCAACACATCTAAAATGGTCACTAATTGACCATTACAATGTGCCCTAACAATTTCCTAAGCCAAGTCACACTTTCACCTTTCCAAACCCTAATTTCCATATGAATTTTTACAACATGCTTTAATTAACTATCTCATTCCATAATCACATGCATACATGGTTTAATCTTGATCTCTAGTCCACTTTAAGTCCATCAAAACACTCATTCCCTTTTTATTCAATAGGGCTGCCGAAACTTAGGGCATGGATAGACATAGATTTCATTCATTTTAGTTACAAATTCCTACTTATTCCAAGTCTCTAACATAGAATTTAAAAAGCTTTAGATGTATATATGCACTAACCTTAATTAGGGCAGATTGTTCCCACCTCTAAACTTCACTTTCCTTCACTTTCTTGGCTGCCAAAAGCTTTGTCTAGGTGTGGGATTAATTTTTGATGAAGGGACTTATAGGTTTTAGGGTGAGGAAGTATGGAATTTGAAGCTTGAATTGAACATCAATGGAGGAAGGGTTGAGGAAATTTCGGCTGGTCTTTCTTGAAAGGGAGAATGGCTGCTGCAATTTGTTAATTTAGTCTTCTCTTATCACTTTTAATAGTTAGTCAAATAATGGCTTAAATTTGATTGGCTGGAAAATTTTAAATGATGTCATTTTTGCATTATTTTGCATTTTATTTTCTTTTCTTTCACTACTCATTTCAAATTTCATTTCTAGTAATATTTCTTCATATTTTATGTCATATTAATTATTTACTCAACTGGGCAAGTCGGCCAAAAATCACCTCGGAAGGCAAAATGACCAAAATGCCCTCCGTTTGGCTTAACGGGTCAAAATCGTCTGTACCGATTGAAAAATTTTTCTAGGTATTTTCTTGGCATTCTAATGCCATGGGAACCTCAATTACCCTTCTCTGGAGTCCCAAAAATTATTTTATAATTTTTCCCCCGGGTCTAGGGCTCCTCGTTGTGAGAACCGCCACTTCCCTCCGGTTACCCATCGCTTGGGCACCGGCTCGTTTAACTTGGTTGTATTTTATTTCTAAAATTTTTACTAAATTTTTCTTATTAATATTTGAGTTAATTATGGTTCCTGACTTTAGTTTAAATATTTTTCCGGACATTCTAGCTGTCCGGACCGACACCGATCACCGGAACAGTAGAATGTACGGAGTGGTTACCGGGAGGGTGTTACAAAATTATTAAAATAATAAAGTAAGACAAGATAGGGTGCTCCGGCATCGAATGTAGCACACTTCGCTCGGTTACACTGTAGTCAAGTGAGGGGTGTTACATGGCCTGTCAAAATGTTGTATTACAATTCTCTTATTTCAGCTTTTGAAATACTTATTTATTTTGCACTTTATCTTTGGAATTGCTGAAAATGATATTGAATTGAGTTTGAACTGTGTTGAGGAGACTGATTTGAGTTGAGCCATATTGGAGTTTAGGATTGAACAAATATATTGAAAGTGCTTTTTACAAGTTTTTAAAGAACTTTTTTCTCCAAATACAGATGGCACTCTGCCGAATTTTTACAGAAATGATTGATATCTCATATTTGTTATTTGGTTTCACTTCAGTAAAAAAAAAATTTTAACACCTATCAAAAGTGCTCACCACTGTAAAAAGAAATAAGAAAAGGTTTAAAATCCCTTGTAGTGTATTTAATGAGTTATTAGTAGACGAAGTTTGGTAATTCATTAGGTATACTACGAGATCATGTTATGCCTTACGGAGGGATAAGGTGTGACATGTTTTAGTGGTATCAAAGCTGATTTTTAAATTCTATTTTGACCTGTAATTTGAATATTCTTTCTTCATAGTACAACTGCTCAATGTCATGGTTTGATACATACAGTACATTACATTATAAATATGCACTAATGGGAGGAAATCTCCTTATGTTATTTGTTTAGGAGGTATAATATCCTCTAATTGACTATGGAAGAAGGGGACCGTTCAGTCGATCAATCAGTAGAGGCTGAGGTGCAAGGAGTAGCCCCAACCCTTCAAAATGTGAGTGGATCAACTGCACCAACCCCCTCAATACCGCAGTTCCCTACTCAATTTGCTCAGCAGATGGGTGCAATATTCCAACAAATGGCTGGTAACATGCCTACTCAATCCCCACTGCAGACACCAGTGGTACAACCACAGCCTTCAGCTAGACAGTACAACAAGTTGATTAAGTATGGGGCTACTGAGTTTAAGGGGACAGTGGATCCGCTAGAGGCAGAACAATGGTTGGAAAGGATGGAAAGAGTTTTTAGGAAGCTACACTGCACCAATGAGCTGAAGTTTGAATACTCAGTCTCACTTTTTCAAGGGGATACATATGACTAGTGGAAAACCATTCCCCACAGTTTGGTGAAACCCCCAGTGATGACATGGGACGACTTTTTCAGAGAGTTCAGACAAAAATATGTCCCAGATGCCTATGTGGACCAGAAGCTACAAAAGTTCTTAAGCCTGAAGCAAAGGAACAAAACAGTGGCAAAATATGAGAGAAACTTCTCTCAATTAAGTCATTATGTAGGAAGCCTGCTTACCACTCCTAAAGACAGATGTAAACTTTTTGAGGCCGGGTTAAGGCCTAGTCTAAGAATGCAAGTTGTGGGTTTCTGACACTAGAATTTCTCAGAGCTAATATCGCAAGCCCTGGAACTGGAAAGAATTGAGAATGAAGAAATAGTTAAAAAGGGTACAGAAGAAAAAGAGAAAATTAGAAATACTACTGATCAAGTTCCTGATAGTCGGTCAGGAAAGAGAAAGCACTTTGGAGGATCTAGCTCATGCAAATTGGGTAGAGATAGATCTTCTGAACAGAAACCACCTCGATCCGGTCCGCAAACTCAGCAAAGACCTAGAAATGCGCTGTTTGATTGACTTTGTGAAACTTGTGGTAAACCACATAGTGGGGTATGTTATAAAGCCATAGGAGCATGTTTTAATTGTGGAGAGACTAGTCATTTTGCTAAGGATTGTATAAATCCACGCCATTCTGGATCATTTACTACACCAAAGGGATCAGTCCAAGTTTCTACCCCAAAGAGTTCACCATCAGTTAGTAGAGGTAGAGGTAGAGGTAGTACACCTGGAAGTCAGAGTATTGTGAATTAGCAAGAACAAGGTGATGCTCTAGCTAGAGTATACACTATGCGGCAGAGAGAAGAGGCTGAGACTTCTGACATTGTTGCTGATACTTTCTTAATTTTTAACTAAGATATATATACGTATTATTTGACCCGGGGTCTGTATACTTTTATGTTAGTGCCAGCATTGTTTGCCTTCCTGCTGTCCCTCGTATAAAAATAAATTTTCATATGTTAGTGACTAGTCTTTTTGGAATTAGTTTTGAAAGAGTTTGCTAGCGAAAGACATTTCCTAGAATACGATAAATATTTGAAAATCGATAGATAAAAGAGTTATGGAAGTAAAAATTTGAACAGCTGGTTTAGATGTAACAAAGAAATGTTACGAATATGAGTAAGATTATTGATTAGAATGGTTAGAGGAATAATGATTAGATAAATAATCCTAACATGACCTCAATGGTCATTCAATAAGGAAACATGAATCGAAATATTAGACAGAACGATAGTATGAAAAATTGGTGTTATACAAAGAAATTAAATGTTGTATTTGATTGTTAAAAGTCTTACACAAATTCAAAGAAAAAAAGATTATACAATTCTATAAAAAGGAGAAAAACTAAGTTCTCACTCCATAGGATCACACAAGGTCCTAGAAAGAGTGGATTCATTAGCACACAAAATTGCTTACCTCTAAAAAGGTGAAATGAATTTAAATTCAACATATGATGGGAAGACTCATAAAGATCTTAATACATGAGTATACATTTGGTTAAGGTGTTATGGACCGTCATTCAGGTCAGAAAGTTACTTAGGAACGAGAGGAGGATATAAGGAGGCAGCACCCACAGTTGTTCAGAGACTAAAATCAGGTAAAATTTCGAGACGAAATTTATTTTAAGGGAGGAAGAATTGTAACACCCCTATATTCGGTAGTGCGTTCTACTGTTTCTATGACCAGTGTCTGTCCGGACAGCTAGAATGCCTGGAACTACACTTAAATGTTAATGAGAAGACATGAAATGATGAAATAAATAAAAAGAAAATACAAGAAAAATTAAGAAAAAATAAAAGAGAGAAAATGAAATTAAATTAAACGAGCCAGCACTGCAGCGATGGGTGACCACATGGGGAAGTTACGGCGCGGGCAATAGCCGACCCCAGGACCGCAGGAAATCCTCAGAATTAAGTTTCAAGACATAAATAAATCTACTTGAAGACAAAAATATGCCATTCAGCATCTTCTTCCTCATTTCATCTTAAAGTTGCCGAACCAAATTTCTTCCAAAAGCTCATCCATGGCCACCCCATCTACATGCTCCAATCTCCATAATTAAGCCATAGTTCTTGCAAGTTGTCTTCACTAAAGTTGGAGTACACATCTTGGGCAACATTTTGGGAGCAAAAAGGGAGAGATTTGAAGAGGTTTGACAAGTTCCACTTGAGGTACATGTCCAATTTTCTTTCATTTCTTCATTAAAGTTTGTGATGGTGTTGTGGTGAGTGGATTTATAAAGAAATTTTGAGGTTTTGATGAGTTATTGGAGGATACTATTTTTGGCATCCATGAAAAATTGATGTTCTTGAGCTTTCTCTACCTTTAATGGATGGGAAATTGGGTTGATTAAGTCACTATGGAGTTATAGCAAGTTAATATTCATATATGTGCATATTAGTACTTGAATTTAAGGGTTTGGAAAGCAAATTTAATTACCTTAGCAAATTGGCACTTTTAGCAGCCTTTAAATTCATGAATTAATGTTTGATTTCATGAATTTCATTGATGAATTATGGTGAAGATGATTTGAGGGCAGTGTATGTTAATGTTAGTGGAAGTGTTTATATAAAATTAAGTGATCAAGTGTATTATTGATGTTGTGTTATTATTGGCAGTACCTAAATTGAGCTATAAGTGCAAATTTGTGACCCCAATTGGTATGAGGCCAATTGAAGGCAAAACTAGACATAAAATAGGCTAACTTTCATGCAGAAATATTGCCAAAATTCTGCCTAGAAGTAATATAAAAAAATGACCTAATCCGGAATTATAATATTGTAAACCTAGAAATTGACCATATGAACAATATTCAGTCTTTTGGCCATAACTCAATCAAAACAGGTCCAAATGACCTAAAATTTATATGGTTGGAAAGCTTAGACATAGGGCTACAACTTTAGTGAAGACCACCAAGCCCAGAAATGCCAATTACCAAGTCAAAATGATCGCCAAAAATTGGGTTACAAAAACTGGCCGAATTTACTTTGACCTAAAAATGACCTAAACTTTGCAATATAAGCGCAACTTGACCAGCAATAGTAAAATAAATGATCATAACTTGGTCCATAGAACTCCAAATGACCTAAAATCAGTGCCAAAAATTCAATAAGACATAGACCTACAAAATTGGTAATTGGACCAAAACCTAGAAACCAAGAGAAATAGATCAATTAGTTTGATCAAGTTGATGTATAGAATCTGGAATTGGCACATTTGACTTTAAAATCCAGAAAATTCAAATAAGCATATCTCCCATAAGAAATGTCCAATTTAAATGAGTCATACCAATATGGAAAGCTAAGAAAGAGACCTAATACTTTGTTTTAGACAACTTCCTCAAATTATAAATGTATAAGGTCAGAATTTAAGGTCAAAAGCGATTAACCTAATTAAGGACTATGCCAATATAAGACCTTTGAGTCCAAGTCAACAATTTGGCTATAAATAATTCTATAAGACTTGATAAATTGCAAGTAAAATTTTCGATTGACCCTAAGACATAGGGCAACAATACTTATGAAGAATGTTAGACCTCAATGTGATTACAAATAGTCCAAATATGTTAGTAAAGTCAGAACCGAAAATGCCTAATAAGGAAGTCAAAATTTAACTTTGACCTAGTTATGGTTAAATGACCATAACTTAAGTTATACAACTCCAAATGGAGTGGTTCAGAAAGGAAATTAAAGAAGATACAATGAGAAGCAATTTAATGAAGAGAAATCTATTAAATTTACACTATAGCTTGGTCCAATAGACAGTAAACATTAGCTATAAAATATGAATAATTGCAATAAAATGCAATAAGCTTTGAAATGAAATTGGCAACATATGACAGCATGTGAGGAATGAAAAATGGAATATATTGGTAACATTAAAATTAATTCACCTAGTGTGTATTAAAGGTCAACATTATAGGTTGACTAATGAAATGAATTGAAGAGAATAGTACTAAGAAAATATATATATTAGATTTTATTGTTAGAAATAATTTAACTAAGTACTGAAACACTTTAAATTGTGTGTTTCAGTTGAAAAGGATATTGAAAAGCATAAGGAACATTGAGTCAAGGCCTAGAGGTGACTCAAATCAGGTCTGTGCACAATACTTTTTATATTCACTACTTTTACTAGAAAATTTATTTGGAGAAATGAGTTATGAATAATTTTTTATTGTTGTGGCTTTGGGAATTTTATTTAGAAATTATTGTGTTGCCTATTTTGTAAATGGAAATTTTGAGACAAAATGTGATCGGTGGTTTGTATGAAATATTTAAATATTGTGATTTGGAATTATTTTGATTCACACTTGGCATGGCAATATTACAATGTTCCTCCTTCATTTATGAGGTGAGTATGACCATATTCCTCCCTCTTTGACTTACCAGTCTGAGGTGAGCATGGATGAGTACTCATTATCTGGCTAGCACCTCCCTCATTGATTTGGATTATTGGAGTGAGTATGTCTTGTCATGGTATACAACACGGCATGTTCAAAAAATTTTGTGTCATGACCTAAGTTGTGTTATTGATTGGCAACACTGTGTTATTCAATTGTTTGATCAAATTTGTGTTATATGAGCTTTGAAAATTGTGACATGAAATTGTGAATTATTTAAATTGTAAATTATCAATAAAAGTTTTATATACCACATTTTAAATTGTTAGTGTGCACCACTGAGTAAATTTTACTCAGCGATAGCTTTTTCATAACTGTTGCAGGTAGACAGACAGATAAAGCAGCAGAGTAGGCTACTTGTGCTATACTTTTGGGATTTTGCCGGGTATACTGAGTATACCACATCCTTGTAAATTTTGTTGTAATGTATGTGAACTATATGTATATATTGTACTTTGTCTTGAGCAGTTGTGAAATAAAGTTGTAAATTATTTTGGCCTGTCAAAATATTATATTACAATTCTCTTATTTCAGGTTTTGAAATTCTCATTTATTTTGCACTTTATCTTCGGAATTGCTGAAAATGATATTGAATTGAGGACACTGATTTGAGTTGAGCCATATTGGAGTTTAGGATTGAACAAATATATTGGAAGTGCTTTTTACAGGTTTTTGAAGAACTGTTTTGCTCCAAATAAAGACGGCATTCTGCTGAAATTTTTATAGAAATTATTGATACCTCAGATTTGTTGTTTGGTTTCACTTTAGTTAAAAAAATTTTTTAACACCTATCAAAAAGTTCTTACCACTGTAAAAAGAAATAAGAAAAGGTTTAAAATCCCTTGTAGTGTATTTAATGGGTTATCAGTAGACGAAATTTGATAATTCATTAGGTACACTACGGGATCATGTTATGCTTTATGGAGGGGTAAGGTGTGACATCATCTCCAATTAACCTCACACTAATTGGAGTAACACTACTCTACTTATGGCTTAAAAACCACACTGGACTCAAGGTCCAGAAAATCCTACATAAATACAACACTCCCAATACCACCATTCCTGTCACACCCTACCCCTCCGTAAGACATAACATGATCCCGTAGTATACCTAATGAATTACCAACTTCGTCTACTGATAAACCATTAAATACACTACAAGGGATTTTAAAACTTTTCTTACTTCTTTTTACAGTGGTAAGCACTATTGACAGGTGTTAAAAATTTTCGTTTACTGAAGTGAAACCAAATAACACATTTGAAGTATTAATAATTTCTATAAAAATTTTGGCAGAGTGCCATCTATATTTTGATTAAAACAGTTCTTCAAAAACCTGTAAAAAGCACTTCAAATATATAATTTCTCAATCCCAAACTCCAATAATTTGTTCAACATAATAAATTTCTCAACATTATCAACTCAGTTCAACAATTAATTTTCTAGTGTTTCCAAAAAAAAAAAATTGAGATAAGATAAATTTATCACAATACTTTTACAGGCCAAATAGTTTACAATTTTAGTTTATAACTGCTCAAGATCAAGTATAATATATACATACAGTGCACATACATTATAACAAAAACTATAAAATATGGTATACTCAATATACCCGATGAATCTCAAAATGTGGTACAAGTAGCCTACTCTGCTGCTCTGTCCATCTGTCTACCTGCGATAGTAAGGAAAAAGCTATCGCTGAGTAAAATTTACTCAGTGGTGCACAATAGCAATTTAAAATGTGGTATGTAAAACTTTTGTTGACAATTTACAATCCAAACAATTCACAATTTTTCAAAGCTCATATAACACAAATTTGATCAACAATTGAATAACACAGTGTTGCCAATCAATAACACAATTTGATCAAATAACTGAATAACACAGTATTGCCAATCAATAACACAATTTAGGCCATGACACAAATTTTTTCGAACATGCTGTGTGTACATCACAACAAGGCACACTCACCCCACTAATCGAAATCAATGAGGGAGGAAGCTAGCTAGATAATGAGTACTCATCCACACTCACCTTAGACTAATAAGTCAAAGAGGGAGGAATATAATCACACTCACCCCATAAATGGAGCAGGAACATAGTAACATTGTCATGCTAAGTGTGAATCAAAACAATTCCAAATCACAATATTTTATACAAACCATAAATCACATTTTATCTCAAAATTTCCATTTGCAAAGTAGGCAACACAATAATTTCCAAACAATATTCCCAAAGCTAAAACAATAAAAATTATTCATAACTCATTTCTCTAAATAAAGTTTCTAGTAAAAGCAATGAATATAAAAAGTATTGTGCACAAACCTCTGATATATGCCTCTTGGCCCTGACTTAGTGTTCCTTATGCTTCTCAATATCCTTTTCAACTCAAACACACAATTTAAAGTGTTTCAGTACTCAATGAATTTGTTTCTAACAATAAAATCAAATATTTAAATTTTCTTGGTACTATATCCTTCAATTTAATTCATTAGTCAACCTATAATATTGACCCTTGATGCACTCTAAGTGTTTAATGTTACCAATATGTCACATTTTATAGCCTTTTAGTGTTGGTACATGTTACCAAATTCATTTTCAAGTATATTGCATTTTATCGCAATTTGTCGAATTTCGGTATACTAATTTGACCTAGCCGGATGACCTAGTTCCCTCGGTTTTCGAGTTTCGGTCCAAACTAAAAACTTGTAGGTCTATGTCTTGTTGCACACAGGGCAAAATTTCAGGTCATTTTGAGTTGTGTAGACCAAGATATGATCAATTTACCAATGCTGGACAGAATGCACTAAAATGGTAGGCTTAGGTCATTTTTGGGTCATTTTCACTTCAGCCAGTTTTGGTACCTGAACTTGTGCAAGCTATTTGGCTTGGTTCTGGCCATTTCTGGACTTTGGTGTCTTCATAAGAATTGTAGATCTATGTCTAAACTATTCATGGTAAAAATTTCATGTCATTTGGACCTGTTTTGAGTAAGTTATGGTCAAAATACTAACTACTACCCAAATGGTCAATTTTCAGGCTTTCAAGTCACTAATCCAAATTTTGTCATTTTTCAAGTTACCTTCTAGGCAGAATTTAGATAAGCTTCCTTCATGAAAGTTGGTACATTTTGTGCCTAGTTTCACCTTCAATTGGTCTCATACTAATTGGAGTCACACACTTAAGGTTCTAAGCTAAAACATACACTGCCCTGCTACACATTCTTCAACACTTACCAATTACACATTTAATACGTACCAATTACACATTCAATACTTACCAAGTTTACCTTTCATGCCAATTCTGATTTGGTAACATAACATTAACACACTTTACATCACATTTTGGTTATTGTGGGTAGCTTGTAGCCACTCTCAATATACACATTATAACTCAGAATTTTCAAAGTCCAATTACAATAATTTAACCACATGAACATACCTCATTCACATGTCCAAATCTACACAATTATTCACATACACATGCTGCCACCATAAGCAACATAATTCAACAATATTTCATGAACTTAAACACTTCAATATTCTTCATGAGGCTGCCACAAGTTTACACATATCCATCAACTTCCATTTTCACTTTTCAAGCTTACAAATCAAACCTTACACACGGAATTCAACTTCAATAAAATTAAACATTTAAATCATCATCCAAACAACCATTTACATGCAAGGACAAGCTGTTCATGGTGAGGTTTCATAGCTGCCTAAATGGCTCAACTCCAATAATTCATCAAGAACAAAAATTCTTCCATAAATCAACTACCCACAACTTTGGTTAAACTTTTAATGAAACAAGGACTGAAAACACCCACTTACCTCTTTTGGACTTCTTTAAAACCTCACCAAAACTTATCTTTCTTGCTCCAAGTATGCTGCCCAAGGTGTGTGGACAAGGTTTAATGTTTGAACCTACTGGAAAAAGTGACTTAACCAAGGTTGCATGGAGCTTAGAAGATTTTGGCTATGGAGTTTTTCTCCCAAGGGTTTTCGGCTGGTTTGTTAAATGAAGAAGATGAAGGTATATTCTACCACAAATCTGCTTAATGGTCCACTTTGAAGATGTTAGTGGAGCACTAAAATCAATTATAATGTTTGTTTAATCAAAATTTCCTTAATTCCCACATTTAACCTCTTTTCTTTCACTATTTACATAATGTATCTCATTTTAATTTTTCATGACATTTTCAAAGTGTAATATCATTTATTTTTAATGGACATTTAGGTTAAAAGGAAACTCGGGATGTCAATTGACCATAATGCCCCTATTCGGATTGCTTTTCGACTTTTTCGGTAACACCGAGTTTTTATCGGTTTCTCGATTTTTTGTTTTTCTTTATACTAATTGTTTAATTTTTCTTTGACATTTCTAATACCATTTATTTTTCAATAGATGTTTATTTAAGTTCCAAAAATATTTTCTAGGGTTCCCCATAGTCCAAGGCTAATCAACGACCCACGCCGTAACTTCTCGGTGCGATCACCCATCGCTACGGTTTTTGGCTCGTTTAACTTGGTTACATTTTATTGCTATTATTTTTCCTTTATTTTTCTTGTATTTTTCCTTTCTTTTATTTCATTATTTTATGTCTCCTCACTAACATTTAAATAGAATTCCAAGCATCCTAGCTGTCCGGACAGACACTGTCACCGGAATAGTAGAACGCACTACCGAACATAGGGGTGTTACAATTCTCCTCCCCTTAAAATAAATTTCGTCCGTAAAATTTTATCTAATAGCTATCTTACAATAGTCATACGTTTATTTTCTTCTGTCTATATGATCGTATAATCTTCTTTCCTTTGAATTTGTATAAGACTTTTAACAATCTAATACAACATTTAATTTGTTTGTATAATACCAATCTTCTCTTACTATTGTTCGGTCTAATATTTTAGTTCATGTTTCCTTATTGAATGACCCTTGAGGTCATGTTGGAATTATTTATCTAGTCATTGGTCCTCTGACCATTCTAGTCAACAATCTTACTCACATTCGTAATATTTCTTTGTTATATCTAAATCAACTGTTCAAATTTTTACTTCCACAATCTCTTTTTATCTATTAATATTCTATAACTTACTTTCTTTTGTACTAAACTATAACCTTTCGATATTCTAACTTTTGAGTTTTAAATCCCTAAGTAGGATTTCCAAACTCATTTCCACCAATAAAATTTGTTCTGGCATAACTATGCCAAAACAGATGCCGTTGGCAACTATTCTCATCTTGGTGTACTATCGAGTAGTACGTAGCTCTACACAATAATCTCAAGTCAGTACTGTAATCTGCAGCTTACAATACAAACATCAAGAACATTGCATAGTTACTATGATACATTCTAATAGATCAAACTTTCCTATCTTTTATCTTTTTTGAATTCACTAATATCAGAAACTTATTTTGATTACAATATCCACTAACAATTACTAACTGTAACATCTTTGCCCTCATCTAAAGCAATTCCATTACTATAACTTGCTTTTAGGTGACTAACAAATTTTTTTATATGAGGGACAGCAAGAAGGCAAACAATACTGGCACTAACATAAAAGTATGTAGACCCCAGGTCAAACAATACATATATATATTAGTTACTAATTTAGAGAGTACCAGCAACGATGTCAAAAGTCTCAGCCTCTTCCCTCTATTGTATAGCGTATACTATAGCTGAAGCATCACCCTGTTCTGGCTGATTCACAGTACTCTGACTTGTAGGTGTACTACCCCTACCTCTACCTCTGCCTCTACTAATAAATGGTGAACTCTTTGGGGTAGAAACTTGGGTTGATCCCTCTAGTGTAGTAAATGATCCAGAACGGTGTGGATTTATACAATCCCTAGCAAAATGACTAGTCTCTCCACAATTACCACAAGTTTCACAAAGTCGATCCGACAGTGTATTTCTGGGTTTCTGCTGAGTTTGCTAATCCAATCGAGGTGGTTTCTGTCCAGAAGATCTATCTCTACCCGATTCGCGTGAGCTAGATCCTCCAAAGTGCTTCCTCTTTCCTGACCCACTATCAGGAACTTGATTAGTAGTCTTTCTAATTTTCTCTTTTTCTTCTGTACCCTTTTTAACTGTTTCTTCATTCTTAATTCTTTCCAGTTTCAGGGCTTGCGATATTTGCTCTGAGAAATTCTGGTGTCAGAACCCCACAACTTGCATTCTTAGACTAGGCCTTAACTCAGTCTCAAAATGTTTACATCTGTCTCTAGGAGTGGTAAGCAGGCTTCCTGCATAATGACTCAATCGAGAGAAGTTCCTCTCATATTCTGCCACTATTCTGTTTCTTTGCTTCAGGCTTAAGAACTCCTGTAGCTTCTGGTCCTCATAGGCATCTGGGACATATTTTTGTCTAAACTCTCTGAGAAATTCGTCCCATGTCAACACTGGGGGTTCCACCAAACTGTGGGGAATGGTTTTCCACCAGTCATATGCATCCCCCTGTAGAAGTGAGACTGAGTATTCAAATTTCAGCTCATTGGTGCAGTGCAACTTCCTAAAAACTCTTTCCATCCTTTCCAACCATTGTTCTGCCTCTAGCAGATCCACTATCCCCTTGAACTCAGTAGCCCCATACTTAATCAGCTTGTCGTACTGCCTAGCTGAAGGTTGTGGTTGTACTACTGGTGTCTACAGTGGGGCTTGAGTGGGCATGTTATCAGCCATCTATTGGAACATCGCACCCATCTGTTGAGCAAATTGAGTAGGGAACTATGGTATTGAGGGGATTGGTGCAGCTGATCCACTCACATTTTGAAGGGCTGGGGCTTCAGCCTCTATTGATTGATCGACTGAACGATCCCCTTCTTCTCTAGTCGATTTGAGGATCTTAGACCTCCTGAAAAATAACACAAGGAGATTTCCTCCTGTTAGTGCATATTTATAATGTAATGTACTGTATGCATCAAACAATGACATTGAGCAGTTGTACTATGAAGGAAAAATACTCAAATTACAGGTCAAAACAAAATTTAAAAACCTTGCTCTGATACCACTAAAACATGTCACACTCTACCCCTCCGTAAGGCATAACATGATCCCGTAGTATACATAATGAATTACTAACTTCGTCTACAAGGGATTTTAAAACTTTTCTTACTCCTTTTTACAGTGGTAAGCACTATTGATATGTGTTAAAAATTTTTGTTTACTAAAGTGAAACCAAATAACACATTTGAAGTGTTAATAATTTCTGTAAAACTTTTGGCAGGGTGCCATCTATATTTTGAATAAAACAGTTCTTCAAAAACCTATAAAATATATAATTCCTCAATCCCAAACTCCAATAATTTATTCAACACAATAAATTTCTCAACATTATCAACTCAGTTCAACAATTAATCTTCCAGTGTTTCAAAAAAAAAAAAACTGAGATAAGATAAATTTATCACAATACTTTTACAGGCCAAATAGTTTACAATTTTAGTTTGCAACTGCTCAAGACCAAGTATAATATATACATACAGTGCACATACATTACAACAAAAACTATAAAATATGGTATACTCAATATACCCGGCAAATCTCAAAATGTGGTACAAACAGCCTACTCTGCTGCTCTGTCTGTCTGTCTACCTGCGACAGCAATGAAAAAACTATCGTTGAGTAAAATTTACTCAGTGGTGCACAATAACAATTTAAAATGCGGTATGTAAAACTTTTATTGACAATTTACAATTCAAACAATTCACAATTTTTCAAAGCTCATATAATACAAATTTGATCAATAATTGAATAACATAGTGTTTCCAATCAATAACACAATTTGATCAAATAACTGAATAACACAGTGTTGCCAATCAATAACACAATTTAGGCCATGACACAAATTTTTTCGAACGTGCCATGTGTACATCACGATAAGGTACACTCACCCCACTAATCGAAATCAATGAGGGAGGAAGCTAGCTAGATAATGAGTACTCATCTACACTCACCTCAGACTGACAAGTCAAAGAGGGAGGAATATAATCACACTCACCCCATAAATGGAGGAGGAACATAGTAACATTATCATGCCAAGTGTGAATCAAAACAATTCCAAATCACAATATTTCATACAAATCACAAATCACATTTTATCTCAAAATTTCAATTTGCAAAGTAGGCAACACAATAATTTCCAAATAATATTCCCAAAGCTAAAACAATAAAAATTATTCATAACTCATTTCTCCAAATAAAGTTTCTAGTAAAAGCAGTGAATATAAAAAGTATTATGCACAGACCTCTGATATATGCCTCTTGGCCCTGACTCAGTGTTCCTTATGTTTCTCAATATCCTTTTCAACTGAAACACACAATTTAAAGTGTTTCAGTACTCAATGAATTTGTTTCTAATAATAAAATCCAATATTTAAATTATTTTGGTACTATTCCCTTCAATTTATTTCATTAGTTAACCTATAATATTGACCCTTGATGCACTCTAAGTGAATTAGGTTTAATGTTACCAATATGTCACATTTTATAGCCTTTTAGTGTTGGTACATGTTACTAATTCATTTTCAAGTATATTGCATTTTATTGCAATTTGCCGAATTTCGGTATACTAATTTGACCTAGCTGGATGACCTAGTTCCCTCGATTTTCGGATTTCGGTCCAAACTACAAACTTGTAGGTCTATGTCTTATTGCACGCGGGGCAAATTTCCAGGTCATTCTGAGTTGTGTTGACCAAGATATGGCCAATTTACCAATGCTAGACAGAATGCACCAAAATGGTAGGTTAGGTCATTTTGAGGTCATTTTCACTTCGGCCAGTTTGCTACCTAAATTTGTGCAAGCTATTGGGCTTGGTTCTAGCCATTTCTGGGCTTTGGTGTCTTCATAATAATTGTAGATCTATTTCTAAACTATTCATGGTAAAAATTTTAGATCATTTGGACCATTTTTGAGTAAGTTATGGTCAAAACACTAACTACTGCCCAAATGGTCAATTTTCAGGTTTTCAAGTTACTAACCCGGATTTGGTCATTTTTCAAGTTACCTTCTAGGCAGAATTTAGGTAAGCTTCCTTCATGAAAGTTGGCACATTTTGTGCCTAGTTTCACCTTCAATTGGTCTCATACCAATTGGAGTCACACACTTAAGGTTCTAAGCTAAAACACACACTGCCTTACTGCACATTCTTCAACACTTACCAATTACACATTCAATACTTACCAAGTTTACCTTTCATGCCAATTCTGATTTGGTACCATAACACTAACACACTTTACATCACATTTTGGTTATTTTGGGCAGCTTGTAGCCACTCTCAACATACACATTATAATTCAGAATTTTTAAAATCCAATTACAATAATTTAACCACATGAACCTACCTCATTCACATGTCCAAATCCAAACAATTATTCACATACACATGCTACCACCATAAGCAACATAATTCAACAATATTTCATGAACTTAAACACTTCAATCTTCTTCATGAGGCTACCACAAGTTTACACATATCCATCAACTTCCATTTTCACTTTTCAAGCTTACAAATCAAACCTTACACATGGAATTCAACTTCAATACAATTAAACATTTAAATCATCATCCAAACAACCATTTACATGCAAGGATAAGCTTTTCATGGTGAGGTTTCATGGCTGCCTAAATGGCTCAACTCCAATAATTCATCAACAACAAAAATTCTTCCATAAATCAACTACCCACAACCTTGGTTACACTTTTAATGAAACAAGGATTGAAAACACCCACTTACCTCTTTTGGACTTCTTCAAAACCTCACCAAAACTTATCTTTCTTGCTCCAAGTATGTTGCCCAAGGTGTGTGGACAAGGTTTAGTGAAGGAACCTAGTGGAAAAAGTGACTTAACCAAGGTTGCATGGAGCTTGGAAGATTTTGGCTATGGAGTTTTTCTCCCAAGGGTTTTCGGCTGGTTTGTTACATGAAGAAGATGAAGGTATCTTCTGCCACAAATCTGCTTAATGGTCCACTTTGAAGATGTTAGTGGAGCACCAAAATCAATTATAATGTTTGTTTAATCAAATTTTCTATAATTCCCACATTTAACCTCTTTTCTTTCACTATTTACATAATGTATTTCATTTTAATTTTTCATGACATTTTCAAAGTGTAATATCATTTATTTTTAATGTACATTTAGGTCAAAAGGTAACTCGGGATGTCAATTGACCACAATACCCCTATTTGGGTTGCTTTTTGGCTTTTTCGGTAATACCAAATTTTTATCGGTTTCTCGATTTTTCATTTTTCTTTATACTAATTATTTAATTTTTCTTTGACATTTCTATTACCATTTATTTTTCAATAGATGTTTATTTAAGTTCCAAAAATATTTTCTAGGGTTCCTCGCGGTCCAAGGCTAGTCAACGGCCCGCGCCATAACTTCCCAGTGCGGTCACCCATCGCTACAGTTTTTGGCTCGTTTAACTTGGTTACATTTCATTGCTATTATTTTTCCTTTATTTTTCTTGTATTTTCCTTTCTTGTATTTCATTATTTTGTCTCCTCATGAACATTTAAATATAATTCCAAGCATCCTAGCTGTCTGGACAGACACTGTCACCGGAATAGTAGAATGCACTACCGAACATAGGGGTGTTACAATTCCACACTACTACCAACCTCAAATCATATTCCATACACTTCAAATGGTCCATAATTGATCTCAACAACATCAGTTTATCAACATGTCATCAAATTCCCAATTTTCATGCTAAACCCTAACTTATAAGTTTTATAAATCTCATGTAACACATATACATCATCATCTAACTCAATATACACACCAGTTAACATTAATATACAAGTTTAATTACAACTAAACCATCAAAACCCTAAATCTCTCATGGTTTCTGAAAATTGATCTTTCAATTCCTCATCATATTCTTTCAATTCCATAAGATTTCAACATAGTTTAGCATACTTACAACACTTATAGAAGAAAGAAGACTTGGATAGTGCGCTAACCTTGTGTGCATAATTTTTTCAAGTTTTAAACTTCACTTTCTCTTCAATTCTTGGCAGCCAAACACTTCTACAAGGTGTGAGTGTAATTTTTAGTGAAGGGACCTTAGGCTTTTGGGGTGAGAATGGAGGAAGACCAAGCTTTAAAGCTTGAACAATGGTGGAGTCTCTAAAAATGAAGAGTGGTTCAGCCAAAAGGCTTCAAATGAAGAAGATGAATCAATTTTTGGTTTTAATTAATTGATTTAATCCTTTTCATAGATGGTTGTCTCATTTTGATTGGCTAGGGGTTTTTAATTGCATCATGCATGATGTCATAATTTGATTTTTAATTTTATTTTATTTTATTTTATTTTATTCTTTCTTTTATCATTTTTAATTAAATTTTTAGTAATATTTATTCATATTTTAGGACATGGATCTCACTTACTTAAATGGACAAGTTGGTCAAAAATAATCTCTGAAGGTGAAATGACCAAAATGCCCTTCGTTTAGCTTAACGAGCTAAAATTGTCTGTACCGACTTAGAAAATTTTCTTAACATTTTCTTGGCATTCTATTGCTATCTAAGGCTCAATAACTCTTCACTGGAGTCCCAAAAATTATTTCATAAGGTTTTCCACGGGTGTAGGGTCGGCAACTGTCTTTACAGTCGCTTTCCATTGGTCACCCATCGCTGGAGTTACGACTCATTTAACCTTAATGCATTTCATTGCTTAAATTTTTTCTTAATTTTTCTTATCATTATTTGAGCTATTTATGACTCCTCACTCTAGTCTAAATATAGTTCTAGACATTTCAGCTGTCTGGACAGACATTGGTCACAGAATAGTAGAATGTACAGACTATCTAAAGTGAGTGCGTTATAATTCTTTCCCTCTAAATAAAATTTCATCCTCGAAATTTACCTGATGTAAGTAATCGAGGAACTGCTACTTCCTTGCCTCTCCACTTTCTTGTGTTGCCTCTTCATTGTCTGGACCTGACTCCTCTTGAGCCTCCATAGCATATAGCCTCCTCTGAGGGCAATCCTTCAGAAAATGGTCCATGGCCCCATATCTATAACAGGCTCTAGTCAACCCCCTACATTCACCTTTATGCCACTTATTACAATAGCCATATTTTTTTAGGGTAGAACTTCCCACTATTATTCCCAGTGTACTCACTACTGGTGTCTCTAGTTGACCTCTTCTAGACATGGGCCTAGGCCTTTGTCTCCTACTTTGATCAGGTGTCTGTCTTAATGGTTCTCTAGACCTCTTGTTACTAGACTGGCCAAAATCTCTTTTCTATTGACCACCACTCCTATTTTATTCCTCTTCATGGACACAACTAATATATATTTTTTTGAACTCTATCAGAAAGAAATTCCAAGTCACCTTGGCTAGTGGCACTACCTTGGTTACGACATCCCACCACCGATATGCAGCTTCCTGTAGCAGTGAAACTGCACACTCCAAACTCTGTTCTGGGATACAATGGAGCTGCTGCAGGACTCTTTCAGTCCTTTCTAACCAATACTTCACAACTGTAGAATCATCTTCCTTTCTGCCTTTGAAATCTATAGCCCCTTACTTCCTAATTTTTCCCAAAGGTGACTTTTACTGTGGTTGGGGTTGCGGAACTACCTCAGTAATTTGTCTAAAGTACTCGGTCATCTGCTCCCATAAAACTTGTTGGGGTTGTGCAAGTCCCTCTAACACTGGCACATCAGGACCTCTCCTGTCTTCAACATCACTCTCAGCCGGGGGATGATTTTCTACTTCTTCTTCTACTGCCTTTTGCTACTCAGGGTCCATATCTTAACCTAAAATAACTAGAGAAAATAGATCTGTATTAGTGTCACCTCGACTCTTATTAATACAATGCATGTTATGCACATAATCTTATTCTATCTATCGATGCCTAGAAATGCCTAAACTGTGCTCTGATACCAATAAATGTGACACCCCTCACCCGTCTACAGTGTAGTCGAGCAAGGCATGTCACACTCGGTGCCGGAGCACCCTGTCTTATCTTTCTTTATTCCTTTAATAATTTTAAATGCATTATATTTTGAAATAAATTATATTTTAAGGAGAAACTGATGGAGTTTCCCCTATTTTATTACTGTTTAGCGTGTCTCGCTATTTACCTATTTAAAAATTTCATATAAATTTTCAATAAAATAATACATAATCTCATCATCATCATCCCTAATGCAATTCTTGCAACTAACATTCATACGTATCCATTCATGCTTAATTCATATATCAAAATTCTCAAATTTTATTAATTTACATGATTTACAAACTAATTACATAAATTCATAATTTATAAGATATACAAATTAATTACAATTTCATAATTTACAATACAATTTAATAACTAATTATAATGTACAAAATACATAATATATCCTATATGGGCCCTATCTACATGCATTGCTAAAGAAGTGACAACTTTGGACACTTTGTAGATCCGGACTCTAAAATCCTAGTCTAATGTCCACTAGGCTTTATCTTCAGCACCTGCGCGAGAAAATAATCCATCGCGCTAAGCATTTCTGTTTAGTAGTGCAATATAACAAAAAATAATATACAAATAAAGATAAAAATAAAGCATGATTTTGGTAATCAAAAATTAATTTACTCTCGTATAAAATTTCTTATATTAACTATCTTTTATCCTAATTTGTTTATTCCTCATTGGAGGTGCTTAGTTCATAAATTTACAATAATAATATACAATATAAAAATAATCTAAAAATGTTAAATTTATACTTATATTATTATGTAAGACACATTTTCAATGCTTATTTATGTTATAATTCCTTTGCTAATCTTTTTATCACTTCCTCAATACTTTCTAGGTTGTTTTAGATCATTTCATAATAATTAAAATTCTTAGAGTTATTTCATAATAGATAAATTTTAATATTAATCTAGCTCATTTTAGGTCTTTCAAATAAATATTTTCTTATAGCTAATCTAATTTATTTTAGGTCTTTCTAACTCGTTTATTTAATTTCTAATATTTTAATTTATTTCACTGCCTAAGTAACCTATGACAGGCTGACTAAACTGGATAAACGGGTTCTTCGCACTAGACACCTTGGTGTCTCCGGCCGTCATACCATGGGACATGAAATACAAAACGTCAACCACATATGCAATCAATATGACTAAAAAGCCATGGTAACAAATAACCAGGCATATACGCTATGAGTGCGGGCATAAAGCCATAAATATGGGCATAAAGCCTTATGCAGTACTACTCAAACAATCCCCTATTAGCATGCCAATCTATCCAATCTGACATACGTATCTAGGCAATATATGGACACATCAGTACCATTAAGTGTTAATATGTTTTATTATTTCATTATTTCATCATAAGATCCAATTATAATTTATAACATTAAATTCTATTCCTAGTAGAAGTATAACTTCCTAAATCATAATTATACATAGTTTATGCATTCATCATAACTTATACATTCATTATATCCTCCATATTGATCACAATTCACATCAATTGTTCTCATGTACCATTGTACTCAAAGCATTCTTCTATGTTTTAGGGTTACTTATATCCAAAAATCACAAATTTTATTAATCACATTTCATACTTAACAATTATAATGGCTTTTCTAATTTATTATACTATCTCATAAGTCATGGTGGTTACTATTTACATACTATTCATTCAAAATATTAACTTTTTCATAATTACTAGATATACAAATTTTAAATACATAGTCATACCACATTTTATGGTCTAAATTTATTGGCATTAGTTGCCAATTAAAATTTAAAGTTTCCTAGATGTATTTCCAAATTTTCAGTTTTAGTCACCTAAGTTTACTATTCTATTGGACCTATCTACAGTGGAAATTTGGCTAAACTTTCTTCCTCAAAGTTGTTCCTTAATGTTTCTACTTTAATTCCCTTTTTGAATCACTCCATTTTAAGTTTTGTAGCTCAAGTTATGGTCAAATTACCATAACTGGCTGGATTGATCATGTCCAGAATTCTGGGCAGTTTTGGCTTCTGGTAGTTTTGGTATCCTAAATTTGGCTAGCAATTTGAATTGGTTATGGTCACAATTTGGGTTTCTGTTCTTCATAAAGGTTATTCTACATTGTCTAAGATTTCCATGGGTTCAAGAATCAAGTCATTTGGACCTCTCTACACAAAGTTATGGCCATTTAAACAAATACTGTTCATTTGGTCATTTTCCTGGTTTAGATTTTGGTTGCCCAAATTTAGGCAATTTTTAGGCCACATTAGGTTGGTTTACTAAGCAAGGTCTCTTCATAAAAAATGTGGCAAATTGTCTTAGGTTTCATCTCCAATTAACCTCACACCAATTGGAGTAACACAACTCTACTTATGGCCTAAAAACCACACTGGACTCAAGGTCCAAAAAATCCTACATAAACTCAACACTCCCAATACCACCATTCCACACTACTACCAACCTCAAATCACATTCCATACACTTCAAATAGTCCATAATTGATCTCAACAACATTAATTTATCAACATATCATCAAATTCCCAATTTTCATACTAAACCCTAACTTATAAGTTTTATAAATCTCATGTAACACATACACATCATCATCTAACTCAATATACACATCAGTTAACATTAATATACAAGTTTAATTGCAACTAAAACATCAAAACCCTAACTCTCTCATGGCTGTTGAAAATTGATCTTTCAATTCCTCATCATATTCTTTCAATTCCATAAGATTTCAACATAGTTTAGCATACTTACAACACTTATAGAAGAAAGAAGACTTGGATAGTGCACTAACCTTGTGTGCAGAATTTTTCCAAGTTTTAAACTTTACTTTCTCTTCAATTCTTAATAGCCAAACACTTCTACAAGGTGTGGGTGTAATTTTTAGTGAAGGGACCTAGGGCTTTTGGGGTGAGAATGGAGGAAGACCAAGCTTTGAAGCTTGAACAATGGTGGAGTCTCTAAAAAAGAAGAGTGGTTCGGCCAAGAGGTTTCAAATGAAGAAGATGAATCAATTTTTGGTTTTAATTAATTGATTTTATCCTTTTCATAGATGGTTGTCTCATTTTGATTGGCTAGGGATTTTTAATTGCATCATGCATAATGTCATAATTTGATTTTTAATTTCATTTTATTTTATTTTCTTTTATTCTTTCTTTTATCATTTTTAATTAAATTTTTAGCAATATTTATTCATATTTTAGAACTTGGATCTCACTTACTTAAATGGACAAGTTGGTCAAAAATAATCTCTGAAGGTGAAATGATCAAAATGCCTTTCATTTAGCTTAACAAGCTAAAATTGTCTGTACCAACTTAGAAAATTTTCTTGGCATTCTATTGCTATCTAAGGCTCAATAACTCTTTATTAGAGTCTCAAAAATTATTTCATAGGGTTTTCCACGGGTCTAGGGTCGGCAACTGTCTTTACAGTCGCTTCCTGTTGGGTCACCCATCACTAGAGTTATGGCCCATTTAACCTTAATGCATTTCATTGCTTAAATTTTTTCTTAATTTTTCTTATCATTATTTGAGTTATTTATGACTCTTCACTCTAGTCTAAATATAGTTCCAGATATTCTGGCTATTCGGACAGACATTAGTCACGGAACAATAGAATTTACGAACTATCTAAAGTGAGGGCGTTACAGTTTCCAGGTATATTAGGTATATCCATTGTAAATTGTATTTTGATATAAATTAATAGCTATATGTATGTAAAAGATAAATTGAGCAGTTGTATCTAAGAATTGTAATAATATTTTTGTAATATTGAAGCTTGTAAATTTGTAAATAAATATCCTTTAAGTTATAAAATTGTGAATGAGTATTTCTTTTAAATTGCAAGGAGATGGTTTATTCTCTTGATGTCGAATGAATGAAAAGAAATGGTTTGAGCTTTGATTGAGTTCAATTTATATATACTGTTTATTAAGATTGATTTCTAACACGCTAAAATTTTGGTTTATTGAAATTATAGCCATCACCACGCAGATTTTCACAAAATTCTCCTTGGTTTTTAAAATACCTAATTTATTCCTTAACTAAAAATGAATTTGGTTTGTTTAAAATCCTTTGTAGTATATTTAATGGGTTATCGGTAGGCAAAGTTCAGTAATTCATTAAGTATACTACGAGATCATGTCATATTTTACAGAGGGGTAAGGTGTAACACCACTTCTTGGTTGCTTGAGATTATGCATAATCTCATGGTTGATGAGGACTAGTTGAAGTAAAGAGCCTCCCAATATTGGGAGGCTCTTTACTTCAATTAAGATAATGAAAAATCATTTTACTTTTTTAGTTAGAATTTTACGCGGTTCTCAGAAAAAGATAGCAAAAAAAAATTATTTCTAAAATTGAGATTAAATGCACTCTACTCTTGAAAATATTTAAATTTGTGATGGGCTGATGTCTAAAGGTAAGGATCTTTGAAATAATCTTGTAAAGAATATTGTAAAGCCCAATTGGTCTAATGTCCTTTATTGTCTGAACTTGCTTCACTTTTGGAATCAAAGTAATAACTATATGGTTTACCCCTCTAACCATCTGCCCATCTGCAAAGAAATTTTGGACTGCTTCACAAATATCATTACCAATTATAGACCAGTATTTCTGAATGACCCTGTGAGGGATTAGTAGCAAACACAACATGCTTTAGAGGGATTAGTAGCAAACACAACATGCTTAATTTTTTCTCTGCTAATAGGCTTAATTAAGTCCTTATTCATCTCATCCGTAATGCGTCTATTAAAAGTGATTTCATCCATATTAGTCAGCCTCTATGAAGTGTAGATCTGTTGGAAGTAAGTCAATGCTATTGCCTAGATATCATCCTAAGATGTCTTCCATTGTCGTCTATTATTTTTTAGGCCAAAAATTAATTTGTGTTTTCTCCGTTGAATGCATTTGGCATGGAAATAGGTAGTGTTATGATCTCCAAGATGAAGCCAATTCTACCTAGTTTTTTGAACTGGGTATTTGAGACTCATTTTATCCATAATAAGTTAAGTCTAAATAAATCAATTTGCTGCTCCATGGAAGCCGAGGCTTTGGTTTTGGATAGACCTTATGAGTTTGTTCAGCCCAAATACTTGCATGGACCTCAATCTCTTTCATATTCCACAGCTTACCTTGCATTGCTTTCTGAACAAGATGTTGGACTTCTCCGTATCAACGCATATATAGGCCTGAAGCAGCAAATACAAATACCTAAATCTTGATTTATCATCAGTAAAGGTAATAAAGCAATGAAAAACACCTCTAGCCATTTCTTTAAATGGACCTCATACATCACTATGTATTAGCTCCAAAATATTTTCAGCTCTTAGCCCTTGTCCTATAAAGGGTGATCTAGTCATTTTGCCCTGAAGGCAAGATTCACAAGTTGGAGTAGGCTCAGAGCCCAATGAAGATAAAATCCCTATTTTCTCTAGTTTTGTAATCCTATCTTCTCCAACATGACCTAACTTAAGTGCCAAATATATTTTGAACTTGAGTTGATTTTCACCATGGCATTGCATTCATTTAGATCACTTGCATTCAATTTGTGTTTGTTATTATTATTCAAATAATAAAGACCATCATTTATATAACCTGAACCAACATATTTATTTCTAAAATAAATATTGCAAACATCATCTGTGAAATGAAATTCATAGCCATTCCTAGTCAAACTAGATATAGAAATGATATTCTTAAAAGCATCAGGTACATATAAAATATTATCCAAACACAAAACATGTCCAAGCATGTAAAAAGATTTAGATCCTATAGCTAAAGCTTCAACAGTTGAGCCGTCGCCAATCCGGAGTCTAACATCTCGAGAACGCAAGCTGCTACTATTTGCTAGTTCCTGCATATCATAAGATATGTGAGAACTAGCACCAGTATCTAAAACCTAAGCTATAGATGAACTATGAGTATCATCAGAATCTAAATAACAAGAAATAGACATACCTTATGAAGGTATATCCTTCTTGTTCTTCAGAGAAGCAAGATACTCGGGGTAGTTCCTTTTCCAGTGCCCATCCTTCTGGTAGTGGAAACACATTCCTTTGCCTCCATCTGCTTTAGTCTTCCCTTTCTGTTTTGTGACACCCCTTACCCGTCTACAGTCCCCTTACCCGTCTACAGTGTAGCCGAGCAAGTTATGCCACTCAGTGTGTCGGAACACCAATTCATGTTTCAATTTCAATTAATCACCTTTTAATTCATTTATTTATAATTTTTGATAAATCTAAATTACTCCGCAAATTTTATAGAAAATCCGGCAGAGTGCCGGCTATAAATTGGAAAAACAGTTCTTTTGAACCTGTTAAAAACACTCCCAATAATATCATCACCTTATTCTCAATCAACCTCCAGTATATTCTCAACAATTTCTCAATTCACTTCAGTATCTCAAAATTCAATTAAATTCAAACCACAGTCAACTCAATGAAAAATACTCAATTTATTACTGAACATATTTCATAGATAATTACATCAAAAGCTTAATTACATGAATTTATAATATACATTATAGAAGGTTACAAAATACAAAATATCAAAATATCAGAATATCAAAGTGGCCTAATGTCCTACCAAATGCACTGCAATGTGAGGTGACTCTGAACTCTGAGTGCAGATATGAAGGCTCACCCTGTATGAGGCCTGCTGGACTCCCCAGCTATGTCTCCAGTACCTGCGCGTGGCAAAAGCGATGCGCTAAGCAATTCTGCTTAGTGGTGACAATATAAAATAAAATAAAATAAAATAAAATAAAACATGTGTGCAAAATGTATGTTTACATTTTTGGGTGGACTAAATTTCAAATATTTATTGCAATATTATTCGATTAAAGTTTGGTAAGATTTATTAACACTGCCCGAGTAACCTATACTAGTTGACTATACTAGATAAATGGGTAAATTGGTACTGGGTACTAAGTACCTCGGACAATCACACCATCGGTCACATTGTGTCTCCTGGTGTGCAACAGAACAGCTAATAAGCTGTAGTAATTATCGGGGATTAAACCCGAGTATAACAACTCAATATCATAGCCAAAGACTATTATGTCCCAGAATGGCATGGAAAGCCATGAAAAACAGAATGGCATGAAGCCATATGCAGTATTGCTAACAGAACCCTATTGGCATGCCAACCTATCCAAACCAATCACATTAGGCCTACTAGGGCATTTAACACTTTTTATTTATGTAATTCTTTGAAATTGATTTTTTTTATGATTACTATTCATTTCATTGGTCAACCAAAATGTTGACTTTTGGATTGGCAATAGGTAAATTAGTTTAAATATCATCAACATACCACATTTTGCATTTTAAACTTGTTGGTATTGGTTGCCAATACCATCTCTAAGCTTAATGTGAATTGGACAGAATTTTCAGTTTTCAAGCTTTGGGTTTACTATACCATTAGTTACTGTTGCAGTGGGGATTTGGAAAAATGCTCAACATGAAAGTTGTTCCTCATTTTGTCTAGTTGAATTTCCTTTTTTGAATCACTCCATTTGGAGTTTTGTAGCTCAAGTTATGACCTAAAAACCATAACTGGCCGGATTGGGCAGAACCCAAAATTCTGGGTAAAATTGTTTCTTCTAGATTTTGTAACTCAAGTTTGGTTGACAATTTGACTAGATTATGGTCGTAATTTGGGTCAGGTTTCTTCATAAAAGTTGTTGGTCTATATCTCAACTTGTTGCTGGTAAAATTTCAGGTCAATTGGACCTTGCTACATTGAGTTATGGCCAAATGACAAAATACTGTTCATTTGGTCATTTTGCCCAGGCAGATTGCAGGCCACCCGGATTGGAGCAAGGTTTTGGTCCACTTAGTTTGGTCTTATGGGCATGGTTTCTTCACCAAAGTTGTGACATTTTGTGTCTAGTTTCATATCCAATTGGCCAAACACCAATTGAACCTCTACAATTTAAGTTATGGCTGTCCAAACAGGCTGGACTCACATCCAGACCTGCAGGTCACACAAGGCAGCCACTCCAACCTCAAATCCCACAACCCAATTCACTTCATTTTTTATTCAAACCAAACCAAGTGGTCACTAATTGACCATTAAAACCTACTCCCATCATCACAAGATCAAAGTCTCATTCTTCAACCCAAACCCTAACTCAACATTTCAAAACCATGTATTATCATTGCATTTATCAATTCACTTATAAAATACACATTAAGGGCAGCCATACTAGCATGTTAACTCCCCAAAAATCATCACCATATTACCCTAGCCATGGCTGCCAAAATTTAGGGTTAACATACCAATGGTGTTTCATCAAATTTCTTTGTCATTTACACATATTTATAGTTCTTAAACATGAAATTAAAGTGAATTTCAAGGTTTAGGTCACTAACCTCTTTTAGCTCAAATCCAAGCCAACCAAAATTTCAATTTTTCTTCAAAATTTTGCTGCCCAAAGCTTCCTCAAGGTGTGGGGTGAATTTTTTGTGAAGACAACTATGGCTTTTATGGTGTGGAAGCTAGGGAAAATCAAGCTTGAAAAAGCTTGTCCATGGAGGTTAGGGAAGAATGGTTTACGGCAAGGAAGAAGAAGAAATGGAAATCTGGTTTTTTTCCTCTCATTTTTCAGCCCATTTATCTCTTTTAAATATAGTTATGCCATGTGTCAACGTTGGGTTGGGTGAAGGCACACTAATGACATCATGTGATGTCATAAATTCCCAATTAATTCATTTTTTTCTTTTCTTTTCTACTCATTTTCAATTCAATTTTTAGTAATATTTATTCATATTTTATGTTATAATAATTATTTACTTAACTGAACAAGTCGGCTAAAAATCACCTCTGAAGGCGAAATGATCAAAATGCTCTCTGTTTGGCTTAACGGGCCAAAATTGTCTGTACTGATTGAAAATTTTTTCTAAATATTTCCTTGGCATTCTAATGCCATAGGAACCTCAATGACCCTTCTCTGGAGTCCCAAAAATTATTTTATAATTTTTCCCCTGGGTCTAGGGCTCCTAGTTGCGAGAACCGCAACTTCTCACTAGGTTACCCATCGCTAGGGCACCAGCTCAATTAACTTGGTTGTATTTTATTTCTATAATTTTTCCTAAATTTTTCTTATTAATATTTGAGTTAATTATGATTCCTCACTTTTAGTTTAAATATTTTTCCAGACATTGTAGCTGTCCGGACCGACATCGATCACTGGAACAGTAGAATGTACGAAATTGCTACAGGGAGGGTGTTACAACTCTTCCCCTCTAATTTAAATTTCATCCTCGAAATTTACCTGATGCAAACAGTTGAGGGAACTGTTGCCTTATCGTCTCTTCACTTTCCCAAGTTGCCTCCTCGGTGTTATGGTGCCTCCAAAGCACTTTCACCAGTGGGATCTGTTTCTTTCTCAACTCTTTCACTTCCTGAGCCAGGATCCGTATGGGTTCTTCTTCATATGTCAAATCCGGTTGTACTACAATTTCTTCCATGGAGATGACAAGTGAAGGATCTGAGCGGTATTTTCTTAACATAGACACGTGGAACACAATGTGGATCTTGTCCAGCTCTGGTGGTAAAGCTAGCCTATAGGCCACTGGACCCACACGTTCAATGACTTCATATGGGCCGATGAACCTAGGGCTTAACTTACCTTTTCTTCCAAACCTCAGTACCTTCTTCCACGGTGAGACTTTGAGAAATACTTTATTGCCAACCACATATTCTATTTCTTTTCTCTTTAAGTCGGCATAGGATTTCTGTCTATCTGAGGCAACCTTCAGATTGGCTTTGATTATTTTCACTTTTTCCTCAGTCTGTTTCACAGTGCAGCCCTACCGTTGTCTTCGCCCAATTCAGTCCAAAGACACTGAGTTCTACATTTCCTCCCATACGATGCTTCATACGGAGCCATTTGAATGCTAGCTTGGTAGCTATTGTTGTATGCACAGTGCGATGGGAGATATCTATCCCAACTCCCCTTAAACTCAATGACACAACTCCTTAGCATATCCTCCAGGATCTGACATATATTTCATGTTATTATTATCATTTCAGTTCAATATTTGCATTAGTTCAATTGGTTTCAGTTGTTTACCTGGATTACTCTTTCTGATTGCCCATCTGTCTGAGGATGGAAAGCCGTGCTAAAGCGGAGTTGTGTGCCCAAGGCTTCTTGCAACTTTTTCCAAAATCTCGATGTAAACCTTGGGTCTCGGTCAGATATGATGGAAAGTGGGATTCCATGCAACCTAACTATGTCACTGATATACAATTCTGCTAGCTTCTCCAGTGAGTAGTCAGTCCTAACTGGCAGAAAATGTGCTGACTTCATCAATCTATCCACTATCACCCATATTGCATCATGCTTCCTTTGGGTGAGGGGTAGACCACTAACAAAATCCATAGTGACCCTGTCCCATTTCCATTCAGGTATGTTTATAGGCTGTAACAAACTCGATGGAACTTGATGTTCTGCCTTAACTTGCTGACATGTCAAGCATTTAGTCACATAGTCAGCTATATCCCTCTTCATACCAGGCCACCAATAATGAGGCTTCAAATCATTATACATTTTTGTGCTCCCCGGGTGCATAGCATAAACACTCGTGTGTGCTTCTTTCAGAATACTAGTCTTCAGTTCCCCATCATCTGGTACACACACTCTTCCTCTGTAGTATAGACACCCATCTGCTTTCACCTCATATTCAGTTTCCTTCCCCTCAGGAATTTTAGCCATAATTGCCATTAGTTTTTCATCTGCCTTCTGCCCATCTTGTATTTGCTGTAGTAGGGTTGGCCTCACTTGCAACTCAGCCAAAATAGCTCCATCTTGAGCTAAGGACAGACAGGCATTGAGTGATCTTAAAGCTGTGATGGACTTTCTGCTTAAAGCATCAGCAACTACATTTGCCTTCCCAGGATGATAATCTATCACACAATCATAGTCCTTTAGGAACTCAATCCATCGCCTCTGTCTAAGATTGAGCTCCTTCTGGGTTGGCAAATATTTTAGACTCTTGTGGTCGGTATAGATGTAGCATTTTTCACCATATAAATAATGCCTCCATATCTTCAGTGCGAAGATAATCGCTGCTAACTCCAGGTCATGAGTAGGGTAGTTCTGTTCATGTGGCCTTAACTGCCTGGAAGCATAGGCGACCACTTTCCCCTCTTGCATCAATACACACCCTAGCCCATTATGAGAGGCATCACTGTAGACCACAAAGTCCTTTCCTGACACTGGCTGTGTTAACACTGGTGCCTCTATCAACATAGCCTTTAATCTCTTAAAACTAGCCTGACATTTATCATTCCAGTTAAATCTGACATTCTTGTGTAACAACTTGGTCATTGGAGCAGCTATAAGAGAAAACCCCTTCACAAATCTTTTGTAGTATCCAACTAGCCCTAAGAAACTTCTGACCTCAGTTGTATTTCTGGGAGGCTTCCATTCCATCACTACTTCTATCTTTTTGGGATCCACTCTAATCCCCTCTGCTGATACTATGTGTCCAAGGAAAGAGATTTCACTCATCCAAAAGTCACACTTGGACAACTTAGCATACAGCTTCTTTTCTCGCAAGGTTTGCAGAACAATCCTTAAATGTTCATCATGTTCTTCCCTGGTCTTGGAATACACCAGAATATCATCAATAAATACCACTACAAACCGATCTAAGTATGGATGAAAGATACGGTTCATAAGGTCCATAAATGCTGCTTGTGCATTTGTTAACCCAAACGGCATCACTAGAAATTCATAGTGCCCATACCGGGTTCTGAATGCAGTTTTTGACACATCTGCATCCTTTACCCTCAACTGATGATACCCTGATCTGAGATCAATTTTTGAAAATACACCGGCTCCCTTCAACTGATCAAATAGATTGTCAATTCTGGGCAATGGATATTTATTCTTCACAGTTACTTTATTCAACTGCCGGTAATCAATACACAATCTCAAAGTTCCATCCTTTTTCTTCACAAACAGCACCGGAGCTCCCCATGGTGACTCATTGGGGCGTATGAACCCCTTATCAAGAAACTCTTGCAACTGAGTTTTCAACTCCCTCAATTCAGTGGGTGCCATCCTATAAGGAGCAATGGAAATGGGTGTTGTACCTGGCATTACCTCAATAGCAAACTCGACTTCCCTTTCTAGTGGTAAACTAGGCAACTCTTCAGGAAATACATCTGGGAAGTCCCTTACTGTGGGTATATCATTCAGGTTTGGCTTAGCTTGCCTAGTATCAACCACGTGTGCTAGGTAAGCTTCACAGCCTTTTCTCATCATTCTTCTTGCAACTATAGCTGAGATAACATTAGACAGGAAATCTGTCCTTTCACCCACAACAGTGATCTCATTACCCTTAGAAGTTTTCAGAGAAATTCTCTTCAATTTACTATCAACTATTTCCTGATGACGTGACAACCAGTCCATTCCCAAAATCACGTCAAACTCGTGGAAGGGCAATTCAATTAGGTCTGCCGAGAATTCATACTCCTGAATCCTCAACGGGCAACCTTTATACACCTTATTCACTATCACACTGTGGCCTAGTGGATTTGTGACCAAAATGTCTTGATCACTCTCCTCTACTGGAACTCCCCTCTCTATGGGTAGTTTGATGCAAATGTAGGAATGAGTGGATTCTGGATCCACCAATGCATGTACAGAAGTGTTGTAGAGGGAAAACATACCCCTGATGACATCCGGGGCATCTTGCTCCTCTTGAGCTCTGATGGCATAAGCCCTGGCTGGTATTCTAGTGTCTGGCCTCTCAGTTGACTCGGATGTAGGCCTCAGTGATGGACCAGCTGCCTCAGGTTTACCAGGCTTCCTACCTCTTTGTGGTGCAGGAGTAGGTCTGTCAGTTTGTGTTGGAGCAACAATAGTAGCCCTTTTCGGACAATTCTTGATCTGGTGTTCTGTTGATCCACACCGTAAGCATGCACCGGTCACTCGCCAACAGTCCCCTTTATCCCACTTCTGACAGTACTGACAGGCAGAAGATGCAGGGGCTAGTCCCCTAAACACCGTCCCTGGAGAGCTGCCCATTGATGGTGTGGGCTGGCCTCTCCTAGGTGTGAACTGCGGTCTGGGCCCCTGAGACTGACCCTGACCCTGTAGTGGTCTTGAACTCTGAGCAGGAGGACCCTTACTCTTCTTACTGGGAGCAGAAAATGCACTGGACTGACCTGGACCCCTCTTTTGCTGTCTTTCCCTTCTATTTTGTTCATTGATTATGACCCTTTCCACTTTTGATGCAGCATCCACAGTTTAGAAAAATCCGTGATCTCCAGTGCTGTGATCATGACTTTGATGTTGTCATTGAACCCTTCCTCAAACTGTCTGCACCTCTCTGCCTCGATAGGGACTATCTCCCTCCCATACCGGCTCAGTCTAACAAACTCACGCTCATACTCACCATCGACAAGCATTTACATCTCAAACTGATAAATTCCCTTCTTTGCTCTTCTAAATACACTTTACTAATATATTTCTTCCTGAACTCTGTGAGGAAGAATTCCCAGGTGATCCGTTCAGGTTGCACCTCATTGGTTACTGTGTCCCACCACTGATATGCATCATCCTGAAGTAGGGACACAGCACCCACCAGGTTCTGCTCGGGGGTTCAGTTTAGCTATTTCAATACTCTGATGGTTCTGTCCAACCAATTTTCTGCAGCCATGGGATCATCCTCCCTCTTTCCAAAGAAGTCTACAGCCCCATGTTTTCACAATTTCTCCAAATGGGACTTCTGTGGGGCTGGTGGAGGTTGTGGCTGTGGTTGTGGTGGTGGAATTGCTCCCATCATTTGCCGATAGAATTTGGCCATTTGCTGGAATAGAGCAAACTGAGGTTGAGCAGGTGCCTCAGCTGCTGGTGGAGCAGATTCTCCCCTGCCCCCAGACTCAGCCCTTGGTGGAGCATGACACTCCACCTCTTCATCAACTGCTCTTTGTGAAGCAGGATCCATATCCTATTCAAAATAAGAAAACAAACAGATCTGCATCAATGTCACCTCAACACTAACAAATGCAATGCAATGGTATGTACTCTATCTAGACCCAGAAACGCCTAAACCGATGCTCTGATACCACTAAATGTGACATCCCTTACCCGTCCACAGTGTAGCCGAGCAAGTTATGCCACCCAGTGTATCGGAACACCAATTCATGTTTCAATTTCAATTAATCCCCTTTTAATTCATTTATTTATAATTTTTGATAAATGTAAATTACTCTGCAAATTTTATAGAAAATCTGGCAGAGTGCCGGCTATAAATTGGAAAAACAGTTCTTTTGAACCTGTTAAAAACACTCCCAATAATATCATCACCTTATTCTCAATCAACCTCCAGTATATTCTCAACAAGTTTTCAATTCACTTCAGTATCTCAAAATTCAATTAAATTCAAACCACAGTCAACTCAATGAACAATACTCAATTTATTACTGAACATATTTTATAGATAATTACATCAAAAGCTTAATTACATGAATTTATAATATACGTTATAGAAGGTTACAAAATACAAAATATCAAAATATCATAATATCAAAGTGGCCTAATGTCCTACCAAATGCACTGCAATGTGAGGTGACTCTGAACTCTGAGTGCAGATATGAAGGCTCACCCTGTATGAGGCCTGCTGGACTCCCCAGCTATGTCTCCAATACCTGTGCGTGGCAAAAGCTACGCGCTAAGCAATTCTGCTTAGTGGTGACAATATAAAATAAAATAAAATAAAATAAAATAAAATAAAACATGTGTGCAAAATGTATGTTTACATTTTTGGGTGGACTAAATTTCAAATATTTATTGTAATATTATTCGATTAAAGTTTGGTAAGATTTATTAACATTGCCCGAGTAACCTATACTAGTTGACTGGACTGGATAAACGGGTAAATTGGTACTAGGTACTAAGTACCTCAGACCATCACAGCATCGGTCACATTGTGTCTCCCGGTGTGCAACAGAATAGCTAATAAGCTGTAATAATTATCGGGGATTAAACCCGAGTATAACAACTCAATATCATACCCAAAGACTATTATGTCCCGGAATGGCATGGAAAGCCATGAAAAACAGAATGGCATGAAGCCATATGCAGTACTGCTAACAGAACCCTAATGGCATGCCAACCTATCCAAACCAATCACATTAGGCCTACTAGGGCATTTAACACTTTTTATTTATGTAATTCTTTGAAATTGATATTTTTTTTTATGATTACTATTCATTTCATTGGTCAACCAAAATGTTGACTTTTGCATTGGCAATAGGTAAATTAGTTTAAATATCATCAACATACCACATTTTGCATTTTAAACTTGTTGGTATTGGTTGCCAATACCATCTCTAAGCTTAATGTGAATTGGACAGAATTTTCAGTTTTCAAGCTTTGGGTTTACTGTTCCATTAGTTACTGTTGCAGTGGGAATTTGGAAAAATGCTCAACATGAAAGTTGTTCCTCATTTTGTCTAGTTGAATGTCCTTTTTCGAATCACTCCATTTGGAGTTTTGTAGCTCAAGTTATGGCCTAAAAACCATAATTGGCCGGATTGGGCAGAACCCAAAATTCTGGGTAAAATTGTTTCTGCCAGATTTTGTAACTCAAGTTTTGTTGACAATTTGACTAGGTTATAGTCATAATTTGGGCCAGGTTTCTTCATGAAAGTTTTTGGTCTATATCTCAGCTTGTTGCTGGTAAAATTTCAGGTCAATTGGACCTTGCTACATTGAGTTATGGCCAAATGACCAAATACTGCTCATTTGGTCATTTTGCCCAGGCAGATTGCAGGTCACCCGGATTGGAGCAAGGTTTTGGTCCACTTAGTTTGGTCTTATGGGCATGGTTTCTTCACCAAAGTTGTGAAATTTTGTGTCTAGTTTTATGTCTAATTGGTCAAATACCAATTGAACCTCTACAATTTAAGTTATGGCTGTCCAAACAGGCTGGACTCACATCCAAACCTGTAGGTCACACAAGGCAGCCACTCCAACCTCAAATCCCACAACCCAATTCACTTCATTTTTTATTCAAACCAAACCAAATGGTCACTAATTGACCATTAAAACCTACTCCCATCATCACAAGATCAAAGTCTCATTCTTCAACCCAAACCCTAACTCAACATTTCAAAACCATGTATTATCATTGCATTTATCAATTCACTTATAAAATACACATTAAGGGCAGCCATACTAGCATGTTAACTCCCCAAAAATCATCACCATATTACCCTAGTCATGGCTGCCAAAATTTAGGGTTAACATACCAATGGTGTTTCATCAAATTTCTTTGTCATTTACACATATTTATAGTTCTTAAACATGAAATTAAAGTGAATTTCAAGGTTTAGGTCACTAACCTCTTTTAGCTCAAATCCAAGCCAACCAAAACTTCAATTTTTCTTCAAAATTTTGCTGCCCAAAGCTTCCTCAAGGTGTGGGGTGAATTTTTTGTGAAGACAACTAGGGCTTTTATGGTGTGGAAGCTAGGGAAAATCAAGCTTGAAAAAGCTTGTCCATGGAGGTTAGGGAAGAATGGTTTACGGCAAGGAAGAAGAAGAAATGGAAATCTGGTTTTTTTTCTCTCATTTTTCAGCCCATTTGTCTCTTTTAAATATAGTTATGCCATGTGTCAACATTGGGTTGGGTGAAGGCACACTAATGACATCATGTGATGTCATAAATTCCCATTTAATTCATTTTTTTTTCTTTTCTTTTCTACTCATTTTCAATTCAATTTTTAGTAATATTTATTTTCATTTTTTGTCATAATAATTATTTACTTAACTGGACAAGTCGGCCAAAAATCACCTCTGAAGGCGAAATGACCAAAATGCCCTCCGTTTGGCTTAATGGGCCAAAATTGTCTGTACCGATTGAAAATTTTTTCTAAATATTTCCTTGGCATTCTAATGCCATAGGAACCTCAATGACCCTTCTCTGGAGTCCCAAAAATTATTTTATAATTTTTCCTCTGGGTCTAGGTCTCCTAGTTGCGAGAACCGCAACTTCTCACTAGGTTACCCATCGTTAGGGCACCAGCTCATTTAACTTGGTTGTATTTTATTTCTAAAATTTTTCCTAAATTTTTATTATTAATATTTTTGTTAATTATGATTCCTCACTTTAGTTTAAATATTTTTCCAGACATTCTAGCTGTCCGGACCGACACCGATCACCGGAACAGTAGAATGTACGAAATTGCTACAGGGAGGGTGTTATATGTTTAGCTATTTTCTTGGAAGAACCAGGAATCTGAGATTTCCTTTTCTTATTGACCTTCTTCTTGTTGGACTTTCCAGCAGAAAAAGATGCAATCAAAGCTACCTCTTTTTCTTTATTGCCCGGCATATTCTTTTGGGCAATAAACAACATGTTGAGTAAACCAGCTAAGGTGCATTCCTGTTTAGTCATATGAAAATTTATCACAAAATTATCAATTGACTCAGGAAGGGACGGAAGGATCAAATCCGTCTACAGTTGGAAATCCATGTTAAAGTCAAGATCTTCCAGCTGTTCAATCAGTTGAATCATCTTGGGGACATGATCCCCAACATTCTGTCCCTTAGACATCCTCATGCGGAATAGCTGTCTAGATATCTCATACCTAGCATTCCTGCTATGCTCACCATACAACTCTTGTAGGTGAAGGAGGATCTCACTCGCACTCTGCATGTTCTCATGCTGCTTCTATAACTCATTACTCATGGAAGCAAGCATGTAACATTTAGCTCTCATATCATGCTCCTTCCACTTGTCCAAAGTTTCATGTTCCTCTTGAGTGGCCTCTGGAGGTAAGGGACCAAGAACATTTGAGTCCAGAACATATCCTATATGTTCAAGGTTCAGGACAAGTTTCAAATTTCTTAGCCAATCAGATAAATTAGGTCCTGTCAGCCTATTGCGATCAAGTATGCTTACAAGGATATTGGATGGTGGTGGTTGTTCTGTGCTCATTATTATCAGAAAATTAATTGCAGAAAATAACTAGATTAATTAGTAAATGTATCAAGTAATTAACCAAAATGATTATGGTCTTTTAATCAAATTGGTCCTCCCACTAACTTAGTGAATCCTACACTTCCAAAGTAGAAAACAAAAATCCTAGTTGGATGGATTTCTAGTTGGTGATTGAATTCTTAAAATCCTATTGATCATCCTCAAGCACATCCATTATTGGAATAACAATAAATTATAAGTGAGCAACTCCTTGCCCATTACATCTCATGTGAGGTTCAATCCTTTACCTAGCCCCTAATGCTCAAAATCTCAGGCACATCCATTATTGACTTATCTTGCATTAGTTAAGTTGATCCCATTGAGCCAATAAACATGTAAATAATTTTAATGTCCTCAGGCACATCCATTATTGGCCACTAAACCATTTATATATTTACAACATCTCATGCTTAACAATTATTCTTAAGAAAATCTCTTAAATTAATTGCATCATATGCAACTATTTAAAATTTCTTAAAATAATTGCCCCAATGGAGGGCTTATGTTATAATTATTTTAATTAGAGCATATCCAACTTAATCATTTGTTTGGAAAATTTTGTGGTCGTCCTAATTACTATTATGGTCTCACTTTGCACATTATCCAATTAACATGCATATATCATATAATTGCATACATTCCTATACATCTCATGCATTCATGGATAATAATAAATATGGTATGATCATGGACTTTCTAAGGGATTCAATTCTGAGCCACTAAGAATTGAATCAGGGCATTCCTAGGTGCATTTCATTCATTAATTTTACAAGAGTTGCTGAAGGAGTACATAATCAACACTTGATCTTGAATTCCTCCCACTGGTCCCACCAATGCTCTTGACCTCCTTGATCTTCTTGCAATCTTACTTACATAGTGATCCTTGGCATACCAAGACGAATTTACAAGAACTAAATAAATGAAATTACAACCCAAAATATTACAACCTTTATAATACATGCCCAAAATAAATTAAAATAAATAAATTAATTTACAACCCAAAGAAAACATAAAAGAAATAAATCCAATCACATTGGTCTTTTATAGTCAGTCCATGATAATCCATCATGCATATCACTATTTAACAATTAAATAAAGCAACATATCACTATTTAACAATTAAATAAAACATACATACTTAAATTAAATTGAATATCTCATATTCAACTTAAAAATCCAGATTTGAATATGATTCAAACAAATTTAAAAATTCAGATTTGAATCACATTCAAACAACTTTAAAAGTTCAGATTTGAATTACATTCAAACAACTTTAAAAATTCATATTTGAATTATATTCAAACAACTTTTAAAATTCAGATTTGAATCACATTCAAATAACTTTTTAAAAATTTAGATTTGAATATGATTTAAACAACTTTAAATTCAGATTTGAATCACATTCAAACAACTTTAAAAATTCAGATTTGAATCACATTCAAACAATTTTAAAATTTATATTTGAATCATATTCAAACAATTTTTAAAATTCAGATCTGAATCAAAATTTGTGTAATTAAAACACCTAATTAAACACTTTAATTAGTCATGGGCCTAACTATGGGCCTTAGAACAAAGCCCATAAACATACCCAAACAGCCATGCGCATGGTTGAATGAATCAAACCATGCGCATGGTGGTGTAGTTCATCAAGCCGCCACCTTTGTTGGTCCAACCAGCAATGGATCTATCATCTCATGATCAAATCACACAATTAATTATATAATCAACAATCTAAATGGAAAATATAGTGGCTTTGATACCAAGAGAAGGAGCAGAAGCATGAAAAACATAAGCTTATATCATTGAATTCAAAAATTTTTCACTTAGGGTCACATGCATCATGTAAGATTCATTTTTATCTACTTGATTTCAATGATAAACAGCATATTAAAACTCTTTTAATATGTTTTTGGATCTATATTTTCCATTTAAGATTTTAGAATTTATTAGATTAATTATTAGAACC
Organism: Hevea brasiliensis; assembly: GCF_030052815.1. Classification (NCBI taxonomy): domain Eukaryota; kingdom Viridiplantae; phylum Streptophyta; class Magnoliopsida; order Malpighiales; family Euphorbiaceae; genus Hevea; species Hevea brasiliensis. The sequence continues at coordinate 46,842,811 of NC_079494.1, forward strand.
CTAGATTAGATCAAGAATAAGTGCACTATCCTCTTGATGCACTGCAGTGTATTTGACACATTTGGGATGCGTCTAGGACACCAGATGTTGTCCCTCTAGCTTGTCCACACCAAGATCACCAATGGCAGCCCTTGAACAGCTTCTAAAGCTTTTTCTATGAATTAGAAAATAAAGTTTTTCCCTTTGAGAGATTACAGATATAAACAGGACACTAGAAATAATTTCTAGTATTTTTAATTCAAGAGATTGTTTGCTAATCTCTTTGAATTGATGAGAGAAGAAGAAGAAGAGAAGGGAATGGCAGCCAAGGGTGGCAGTACAAAGAGAATGAGCAGCTTGTATAATTTTTTCTTTCATCCTTACACTTATATAGCTAGGTCACCACTTAAAACCCTTGTCACATGTCACCTTTTAATTAGCTATAGGTTTAATTGACCCAATCACATTTTTCCAAGTGTCAAACCTATATTTAATCTTGACTTTGATCATCTTATATGATTAAAAGACATATGGCAAGCTTATGTGTAATGCCATGTGTCATTATCTCATAGTGCCACATGTTACCCTGTGAAATGACTAAAATACCCTTGTGTCTTAATTTTGAGTGCCACATTTCTCTTCTTCTAATCAATTTATATCAAATATAAATTAATCAATTAATCTCTATTAATTAATTTCTCATTAATTAAATTTATATTTAAATACTTTAAATATAAATTTAACTTATACTATACATCCAATAACCCAGATTTGGTTTCAAGCCATGTTAGGGACTTTGCAATCTAATTGCAAATCAAATCTATTTAATTAATCAATTAAACTTTTTAATTAATTAATTAAATCATATTTAATTTAGTGATTACATGTGTATGTGTGTGACTTACTAGGCTCATCACTAATTGGCAATGAGACATGATATCAACTCTTAATATCATCAGAACTCTTTCTTACCATAAATGATTTCTCTAAATCATTTTATGCACCTCATAGACCATGGTTAACACCTAGCATAGCATGCCATGGCCACCCAATTAGTAATAAGGTTTAACTTAAATGAACCTATAATCATATGTTACCATGCACTAGAATCTCTCTGTTATAAAATCCTAATTCGAGCTAGAGTTATGGTTTATGTCAAACCCCATTTGCTATGAATATTATGTTCTCTTTTAATTCCAGTTCATGATTAAAAGATTTTTTTCATCAGAAACTCTTTTCTGATTAAATCTATCTGTCCTGGCCAATAACTTGAAATATCAAGAATAATTAAATGAACATAGGATTTTATCCCTATTTACTTAGAGGAATAGATTCCATCTTGATCAACACCTACCTCCATATATAACTAGTAGGAGCCAACACATGCCCATATACCCATACACAGTATAAGTATGAAAGCAGTATCAAACTCAAAGCACCTATATACAAGATAATTGTGCTATCTCAGGTCTAAAGATTATATGCACTGATATGATTTATGACAATGCATTGACAAGAGTAAACTCCATGTGCTTGTCATAAGTGTCACTAGTTCGACCTACTTATCATGTATAAGTGCCTATCATGTTTGTTATATGGCATAAGACTCACCATTCTATCTTATTTACATCTCATATAAATAACTTGGGAACAAACATGATTACAATCTTTCTGGATAATTCATGTCCTTATTGTGAAGTATCCTCGATTGTGAACCTATTTATGATACTTTGTGCTAAAAATACTGTCACTCATATTCTTAATAACTTAAGAATAGAATTTCTAACAAAATATCAATGGACCTTTTCTATTACACATAAATATATTATGTAAATGGAAAAGTGAAAATGCCTTTTATTAATTAAAACATGTACAAGATACATACTAAATGATATGCTCTAGGGCATACTACTAACAACATATGGTTGTCTAACCAGTATACTTCTGTGTATCCAGCCTTTATAGTCTGTTATAAGTTACTTGGGCACTGATATGATTTTTAAAGAGACTGAAAATGAAATAAATGTATAGATAAGATCCTAATAAATAAATTGATCCCAAAGTTAAATAAATCTGTAAAGACTTAGAATTTATGAAATTAGCCTAGAATTATATTTTTAATTATTCAATTATTTTTCTTTTAAAGTTATGCACCACTAAGCAATTCGCTTAGCGCATTGGTTTTCCATCACGTAGGTACTGGAGACCAGACACAGCCACAGCAGCAACCACAACAGTAGTGCCCTAACAGAGATTTGATCACATCTGATAGTGTTGTTAGTAGTATGCCCTAGAGCATATCATTTTGTATGTATCTTGTACATATTTTATTAATCAAAGGAAATTTTACTTTTTTGTTTACATAATGTATTTATGTGTAATAGAAAAGGTCCATTGATATTTTGTTAGAAATTCTATTATTAAGTTATTAAGAATATGAGTGACAGTATTTTTAGCACAAAGTATCATAAATTGGTTCACAATCAACGATACTTCACACAAGACATGACTTATCCAGAAAGATTGTAAATATATTTGTTCCCAATGTATTTATATGAGATATAAATAAGATAAAGTGGTGAGTCTCATGCCATAAAACAAACATGATAGGCACTTATACATGATAAGTAGGCCGAACTAGTGACGCTTATGACAAGCACATGGAGTTTACTCTTATCAATGCATATAATCTTTAGACCTGAGATAACACAGTTATCTTCTATATAGGTGGTTTGAGTTTGATACTGCTTTCATACTTGTACTGTATATGGGTATATAGGCATGTGTTGACTCCTACTAGTTATATATGAAGATAGGTGTTGATCAAGATGGAATCTGTTACCCTAAGTAAAAAGGGATAAAAATCCTATGTTCATTTAATTGTTCTTGATGTTTCAAGTTTCTGGCCAGGATAGACAGATTTAGTCAGAAAAGAGTTTCTGATAAGAAAATCTAATTAATCAAGAATTGAAATTAAAAGAGAACATAATGTTCATAGCAAATGGGGTTTGACATTGACCATTACTCCAGCTCGAATTGGCATTTTGTAATAGAGAGATTCTAGTGCGTGATAACATATAATTAAAGGTTCATTTAAGGTATTCCTTATTACTGATTGGGTAGCCATGGCATACTATGCTAGGTGTCAACCATGGTCTATGAGATGCCTAAAATGATTTAGAGAAATCATTCATGGTAAGAAAGAGTTTTGATGATATTAAGAGTTAATATCATATCTCATTGCCAATTAGTGATGAGCCTAGTGAGTCACACACATACACAAGTTAATCCCCAAGTAAAACGTGATTTAATTGATTAATTAAAGAGTTTAATTGATTAATCAAATAGGTTTCATTTGCACTGAGATTGCAAAGTCCCTAGCATGGCTTGAAACCAAATCTAGGTTATTGGATGTATAGTATAAGGTAAATTTATATTTAAAGTGTTTAAATATGAATTTAATTGTGAGAAATTAATTAATGGAGATTAATTAATTAATTTATATTTTATATAAATTTATTAGAGGAGGAGAAATAATGATTTTGGGTTGAGAACTCAAAATTAAAACATAAAGGTAATTTGGTCATTTCACATGGTGACACATGACACCTTGAGATGGTGACACATGGCACCATATAAATTTGCCATTTGTCTTCCCATCATGCAAGATGATCAATGTCAAGATTAAGTCTAGTTTTGACACTTGGCTTAATGAGATTAAGTCAATTAAAAATAAGATGCAATGTGGTGGTGACATGTGGCAAAGGGTTTAAGTGATTATTTGACCTAAGCATAAGAGAATATACACTTCAAATTTAGCAATCCTCCTCCTCCCAATACTTCAATATCCATTCTTGGCACTTCTATGTTTATTCAACACAATTCTAACAAAGTAAATTGGGCAGAATACTCAAGTAATATAGGCTCTCATGGCTGCCTAAAATTGGGCAGTCCAATAACTCAATAATTCTTCAAATTTCTTCACCCAAAATACTCCCCACAACCTCAACACAAACTTTAATAAAGTAAATTAAAGAAATAAGGATTTACCTTTAGTTGACCACTTCTCAACCTTCACCAAAGCTCCTTTTCTTGCTGGCTATTGCTTTCCCATGATGTGTGGACAATTTCTTGTGAAAGGATTAGTGGAAATCATGGTGAGATTGAGTGAGATTAAAGCTTGCATGAAGGTGTTTTAATGGAGGTTTGAGAGGAATTTAAATTCTGCAACTTGAGAGGTGAAGAAGATGAATGAAGATAGTGAAAAATTCTGTCCACTTTTGGCTTTATATGGTGCATAATGATCCACTAACTCAATTAAATAATAAGGTAATGTTAAACTTTTAATTATTCACATTATACCCCATAATTCTCGTTCATTATATTTCATTCCAACTTTAATTTTTCATGTAATTTCTAAACTTTAATACTACTTTATTTTCATGGACATTTAGGTCAAAAGACAACTCGGGGTATCAAATGACCACAATGCCCTTGTTCGGATTGCATTCCCGATTTTTCGGTAACACCGGGTTTTATCCGTTTTTCGATTTCTCACTTTTCTTTGTACTAATTTTTTTATTTTTCTTTGATATTTCTAATGATATTTATACTTCAATTGATGTCTCTTTATGTCTTAAAATTAATTTCCAGGGTTCCCTGTGGTCTAGGGCTAGTCAACGGTCCACGCCGTGACTTTCCCGTGCGGTCACCCATCGCTAGGGTTCCCGGCTCGCTTAACTTGGTTGCATTTCTTAACTATTATTTTTCCTTTGTTTTTCTTGTATTTTCTTTTCTTATATTTCATTATTTAATGTCTCCTCACTCATATCGAAGTGTAGTTCTAGGCATCCTAGCTGTCCGGACAACACTGGTCACCGGAACAGTAGAACGCATTACTGAATATAGGGGTGTTACAATTCTCTCCTCCTTAAAATAAATTTCATCCACGAAATTTTACCCAATAGTCATCTTACAATAGTCATACGTTTATTTTTTTCCTTTTTATACAATCGAATAATCTTCTTTTCCTCAAATTTGTATAAGACTTTTAACAATCTAATACAACGTTTAATTTGTTTGTATATCACCAATCTTCTCTTACTATTGTCCTGTCTAATATTTTGATTCATGTTTCTTCTTGAATGACCCTTGAGGTCATGTTAGAATCATTTATCTAGTCATTGGTCCTCTGACCATTCTAGTCCATAGTCTTCCTCACATTCGTAACATTTCTTTGTTATATTTGAACCAATTGTTCGAATTTTTTTTTACTTTCATAACTCTGTTTATCTGTCAATATTCTATAACTTACTTCCTTTTGTACTGAACTATAACCTTTCAATATTCTAACCTTTGAGTTTTAGATCCCTAAGTAGGATTTTCAAACTTATTTCTAACAATTAAATTAAATTCTGTCCTGGCATAACTATACCAAAACAGATGCCGTTGGTAACTATTCTTATCTAGGTATACTATCGGGTAGTACGTAGCTCTACACAATAATCTCAAGTCGATCAGAATCTGCACTACAAAGATAAACATCAAGAACATTGCATAGTTACTACGATACATCCCAATAGATCAAACTTTCCTATCTTTTATCCTTTTCGAATTCACCGATACCTGAAACTTATTCTGATTACAATATCATTAACAATTAACAACTGTAACATCTCTGCCTTCATCTAGAACAATTCTATTACCGCATCTTACTTCTACGTCCTCTTGCCTTACATTAAGTAGGCTTGCCATTTAGCTTTATAATTTATGGTATGTTAGAAAATACTTTTCGCCGATAAACTCTTCCAAAACTAATTTCACTTATTATCACAATCCTTATCTTAAGGACTAATCACTAATGCATCAAAATTTATTCCTCTGTAAAGGAATAACAACAGAACATATAGTTCTAACTCTAACAAAAAAGTATGCAGACCCTAGGTCAAACAATACATAAACGAAGAGTGCCATCCTTCTTCTTAACAAACAATACTGGCGCTCCCCATGGTGACACACTAGGGCGGATGAAGCCCTTTTCAAGTAGTTCTTGCAACTGTACCTTTAACTCCTTCAACTCTGCTGGTGCCATTCTGTATGGTTTTATGGAGATTGGATCCACACCAGGCATCATTAATTTCAAACTACACCTCTCTTTCCGGAGGTAATCCTGGCAATTCATCAGGAAACACGTCTGGAAAGTCATATACTGTAGGGATGTCCCTCAATGCTGGACTCCCCACTTGGGTGTCTACCACATGTGCCAAGTATGCTTCACACCCCTTTCTGATCATTTTCTGGCTAGTGCAGCAGAAATAATGTTTGATGGCAATAGCTGCCTCTTCCCATGTATTACCACATCACTGTACTGAGGGAGACCGAAAGTGACTGTCTTCAGCCTAAAGTCAATCATGGCATGATGCCTAGCTAACCAATCCATGCCCAAGATGATATCATAATTTCTAAAGGGAATTTCAATGAAATCAGATAGAAAAGTGTGTCCTTGGATCACTAAAGGACAATCTCTATACATTCTATTAACCCTGACCTCCTGTCCTAGCGGACTTGTTACTAGCACCTCAAAGTCCATTTTTGTACATGGAATAGCAATGCAATCAATGATGCTAGCACTCACATAAGAATGGGTAGAACCCAGATCAAATAACACAAACACATCTTAGTTAAAAGTTGAGAAGGTACCAGCCACAACATCAGATGTCTCAACTTCTTCCCTCTGTCTCATTGCATAGACTCTAATCGGAGCACTGTCTTGCTCTGAGTGTTTCACTGTGCCTTGGCTGCCTGCTGGGCTACCTCTACCCCTGCCTCTACCTCTGCTAGGTGGTTTTGAACTCTAGTGACAGGGCTCTGAACTGACCCTTCTGCGGTAGTAGGAGGTGGTCCAACTCTGCGACTACTGGTGCAGTCCTTGGCAAAGTGTCCTGTGCCTCCACAGTTATAACAGGCTCCAATAGCCTTATAGCATATCCCACCATGATATCTTCCACAAGCTTCACATTGACGAGAAGGGTAGGAACTTCTAGTTGTTCGACGACTGGACCTTGATGGTCTCTGCCTTGATGATCCACCTCTGTTATATCCCTGAGCTCGGGGCTCCTCAATTTCTTTTCTCTTTCTCAAATTACTGCTTGAGCTCTAACCCATAGGTTTCTCCCTCTTCTCTATTTAATGTTGCCCTTGTGGGGGTTGGGTCTGTACTTGGGCTTGGGCTAACAGATTATCAGCCATTTGTTGAAAGAAAGTGGCCATTTGTTGAAAGAAAGTGGCCATTTGCTGGGCCATTTGTGCAGTAATTTGTATCGGCAAAACTGGTATAGTCAGGCCTTCGACATTTTGTGGAGCTGGGGCCTCAACTTGTTCTTCTGCCATCACAGACTGTTCTATTATCTCATTTTTCTCTTCCATATCTTTTCACAAGATTTTCTATTCTTGTACAACCAACACAAGGAGATTCCTCTCCATTAGTTCATATTTATGATGTAAATGTACTATATGTATCAAACATTTGAGCAGTTGTAGTTACCGACAAAAAGATTTCAAATTCACAGTTCAAAATTTACTTTAAAACCATTGCTCTGATACCACAAAACATGTCACACCCTACCCCTCTGTAAGGCATAACATGATCTCTTAGTACACCTAATGAATTACCGTACTTCTCCTACCGATAATCTATTAAATATACTACAAGGGATTTTAAAACAATTTTCGGGAAATTTAAGTCATAGATTAAAATCTGGTGTTATAAATTTTTTTTTTCAAAATTTCGGCAAAGTGCCGGCTGTATTTTGAGAAAACAGTTCTTCAATCCTACAAAAGAAAATGTTCCCAATATGTTTTCTCAAATACAACTCCAATAAACTTTATTTCAATTCACAATTGAATTCTCAATAAACAATCAATTCATTTTCAAACTAACCTCATCATGAAGAAATATTTCATTAATTATAAGACTCAAAATTTATATTACAAAACTATTCAAGTAAATGAAATCTCAAATTTACATTTACAATAATTTACATTTAATTACATACCAAAATATTTTACAAGAGTTTTTATACAACTGCTCAAATAATTTACATACATATTATTACATGCATACATCAAAACCTATGCACATGGGTATACCTATGATATACCTGGAGCTGATCTGAATATGTCTTCAAAGAAACTTATTCACTGCTCTATGCTCTTTTTACCTGCGACAGCATACAAAGCTATCGCTGAGTGGTGAACTCAGTGGTGCACAACTATAATTTAAAACATAGTACAATATACATTGACAAAATTTACAGTAAATAATTTGGAAATCTGAATACTCATCAAATTCCAAAACTCAAAATATTCATTGCCAATAATGTCAATCATTTGTATAAATGACTTTGATCACAAAATTCAATTTATCAAATCATGACTAACCATTTAAGTAATTCCAACAAAATCAATTATACATAAACCATAATTGAAATCACAATTCTTTACCATTCAAAAGCCATTCTATATCTCAAAAAACCATTCTGTATCTCAAAAATCATTCTGTATCTCAAAAATCATTTTTTTATCTCACTAACTATGCAAGACTAATCCAAAAGGGCCATATTCGATGTGATTCTAACTCCCTATGGTCGGGGAGGTCGAATCAGATTCTAACTCCCTATGGTCGGGGAGGTCGAATCATCGTGCACAGTACCATCACAATAATGAATCTTCCGTAAGGGCCATAACGATAAAATAAACTTAGATCTAACCTCAAATCAGAGGAAAATCTAAGCCTGTGCTCGTACCATGGTAATCAAAACACAACTAACTCCATTGTCTTCTCAACAAATGAGAGAGACGGGTAATAACCTAGTCAAGCATCTATAGTGAGATATAAAACAATATCACAACCCTTTTAGTGAGCATAAATCACAATATAATTCGATTCAAATTCAATTCCAATATCCAATAATTTTTATGCTCATCACAATTTAAATCATAAATTTGCATTTTCCATGAAAATTACCATCACAATTCAAAACATGTTCTATCACAATTTTCCAGAACATAATTTATTCAATCCATAACAATGCTTAATACTTATGGAAATACCATTTCACAAAGCTAAATTCATACATATTATAACAATTTCAATAATCATTGAATTAAATCCAATGCTTGCTGAACATAATACATAAAAAAAATATGTCATTTAATCATATGAAATATTCAAAACAAAATCAGTTAAAAACTAGTTGTGCACAAACCTTTGATAACTGTCTCTTGGTCTTGACTCAGTGTTTCCTTCCCTCTCCCTGAGTCTTTGCTAACTGAGAAACACAATTTGAAGTGTTTCAGTACTTAATTAAACTGTCTCTAACGATAATGTTTGATAAATAATTCACTGAATGCTATTATTTGTTAATCAACTTAATATATCGACCCTTGATGCGTTTTAGGTAATTTAGGTTTTGACGTTACTAATATGTCACATTCGATAGTCTTTTAGGGTTGGTACATGTTACCAAGTTCATTTCCATGTATACTGCATTTTCTTGCAATTTTGCTGGATTTCGGGATACTAGTTTGACCTAGCCAGACGACCTAGTTTCCTCGGTTTTAGGGTTTTGGTCAAAACTAAAAACTTGTAGATCTATGTCTTATGGAACGCGGGGCAAAATTTCAGGTCATTTTGAGTTATGTAGACCAAGTTATGGTCATTTTACTATTGCTGGTCAAAATGCATCAAAATTGGTCACTTTAGGTCATTTTAGGTCAATTTTGGTTCGGCCAGTTTTTGGACCCGAACTTGTGCAAGATATTTGACTTACTTATGGTCATTTCTGGGCTTTGGTGTCTTCATAAGACTTGTAGATATGGGTCTTAATTATTCATGGTCAAAATTTCAGGTCAATTGGACCTGTTTTGAGTGAGTTATGGCCAAAACACTAACTGCTGCTCAAATGGTAAATTTTCAGGCCTGCACTTACCTATTCCGGATTTGGTCATTCTTTTAGGTCACTTCTAGGCAGAATTTGGACAAGATCTCTTCATGAAAGTTGGTCTATATTGAGTCTAATTTTACCTCCAATTGGCCTCATACCAATTGGAGCCACAACTTTACACTTATAACCTAATATATACATTGCCAACAATCACAACCTGCATAAGAGAATATACACTTCCAATTTAGCAATCCTCCTCCTCCCAATACTTCAATATCCATTCTTGGCACTTCTATATTTATTCAACACAATTCTAACAAAGTAAATTGGGCAGAATACTCAAGTAATATAGGCTCTCATGGCTGCCTAAAATTGGGCAGTCCAATAACTCAATAATTCTTCAAATTTCTTCACCCAAAATACTCCCCACAACCTCAACACAAACTTTAATAAAGTAAGTTAAAGAAATAAGCATTTACCTTTAGTTGACCACTTCTCAACCTTCACCAAAGCTCCTTTTCTTGCTGGCTCTAGCTTTCCCATGATGTGTGGACAATTTCTTGTGAAAGGATTAGTGGAAATCATGGTGAGATTGAGTGAGATTAAAGCTTGCATGAAGGTGTTTTAATGGAGGTTTGAGAGGAATTTAAATTCTGCAACTTGAGAGGTGAAGAAGATGAATGAAGATAGTGAAAAATTCTGTCTACTTTTGGCTTTTATATGGTGCATAATGGTCCACTAACTCAATTAAATAATAAGGTAATGTTAAACTTTTAATTATTCACATTATACCCCATAATTCTCGTTCATTATATTTCATTCCAACTTTAATTTTTCATGTAATTTCTAAACTTTAATACTACTTTATTTTCATGGACATTTAGGTCAAAAGACAACTCGGGGTATCAAATGACCACAATGCCCTTGTTCGGGTTGCATTCCCGATTTTTCGGTAACACCGGGTTTTGTCCGTTTTTCGATTTCTCACTTTTCTTTGTACTAATTTTTTTATTTTTCTTTGATATTTCTAATGATATTTATACTTCAATTGATGTCTCTTTAAGTCTTAAAATTAATTTCCAGGGTTCCCCGCGGTCCAAGGCTAGTCAACGGTCCACGCCGTGACTTCCCCGTGCGGTCACCCATCGCTAGGGTTCCCGGCTCGCTTAACTTGGTTGCATTTCTTTACTATTATTTTTCCTTTGTTTTTCTTGTATTTTCTTTTCTTATATTTCATTATTTAATGTCTTCTCACTCATATCGAAGTGTAGTTCTAGGCATCCTAGCCGTGCATAACACCAGTCACCTAACAAAGAGAACGACATCGAATATAGGGGTGTTACATAGTATGCAGCTTTTGCTAATAGAATCCTAATTGATTTAAGAATGGCAATAAGCGAGAAAGTCTCCTCATAGTCAATTCCTTAACTTTAGCGAAATTCTTTCGCTACTAGCCTTACTTCATAGGTCTCTACCTTTCCATCAGAACTAATCTTCTTCTTGAAAACCCATTTGTTCCCTATAGGTACAATACCTTGAGGTGGGTTAACAAGATTCGACACTTGATTCTTATACATGGAATCAATTTTGGATTTCATAGCATCAATCCATTTTGAAGAGTCTATATCTGATATAGCTTCTTCATAGGTAAGTGGATCATCTCCATGATCTACTTCTGCATGAGTAAACAACTCTTGTTCATCTTCATGAAGAAAACAATATCTCACTGGTGGGTGAGATATCCTGGTTGATCTGCGAGGAATAACTGTAGATGTTTCATCAATAGGTGTAGGTTGACTAGATGGATCTATATCTATCTGATTTGTTGGTTGGTCAGAATTCTCCAATTCTAATTCTATTGGCCTTCCTTTGCCTCCTTCTTGAATAAACTGTTGTTTAAGAAAAGTGGCATCTCTGCTTACCACAATCTTTTGTGATGTAGGCAAATAAAAATAATATCCAAAACTCTCTTTTGGATATCCAACAAATCGACCCTTTTCTGATCTGGTTTCCAATTTAACAGTGTTCAACTTTTTGATATAAGCTGGACAACCTCAAATCTTAACATGCTTAAGACTTGGTTTTCTTCCATGCCATATCTCATAATGTAACACCCCTAAGTTCGGTAGTGCGTTCTGCTGTTTCGGTGACTAGTGTTGTCCGGACAGCTAGGATGCCTAGAACTACACTTCAATATGAGGGAGGAGACATAAAATAATGAAATACAAGAAAAGAAAATACAAGAAAAACAAAGAAAAAATAATAGCAAAGAAATGTGATCAAGTTAAACGAGCCGGGAAACCTAACGATGGGTGACCGCACTAGGAAGTCACGGCGTGGATCGTTGACTAGCCCTGGACTGCGGGGAACCATGGAAAACATTTTAGGACTTAAATAGAACCTTATTGAAGAATAAATATCATTAGAAAGATCAAAGAAAAATTAAATAATTAGTACAAAGAAAAGTGAGAAATCGAAAAACAGACAAAACCCGGTGTTACCGAAAAATCGAGAATGCAACCCGAACAGGGGCATTATGGTCATTTGACACCCCGAATTGTCTTTTGACCTAAATGTCCATTAAAAATAAATAATATTACAATTAGAAAATGAAATGAAAAATTAATTTGGTGGTACCTAAAGTAAATAGCTAAAATTATGGGTTAATGTGGGATTAAGTGAACAATTAGATTATTATATGATTTAAACCTAGTTAGTGGACCACTATAGGATTAATTAAACACTAAATGGGGCTGATGTAAGTCCACTATCTCCAGCAGCAACTTCATCTTCCCCATTTTCCCATCCAAGCCGAAATGAGGAGGTGAAGAATCCACCATTAACGTTTTCATGCAAGCTCTCATAACTCTCCATTTTCAACTCCAATCCCTTAAGTGGCTTCATGAAAGTTTGTCTACTCATCACAAGGAAGAGTTTGATACTAAATTTGAGAAGTTTAAGCAAGGTTTAACAAGCTCCAAACATAAGGTAAGTTCATAATTTTGAAGATAGCTTTGTTAAGTTTTGTGTGCTTGTTATGGGTGTTGGTTTTGTGAAGGAAAATTTTGAGTTTGAAGAGTTATTGTTGTTTTCATTTTGGACAGCCATGGAGTCATGTTTTTGATGAGATATTTGTGCATATAATTGATGAGAAATGGTGTTGATCATGATGATTTAATAACCTAGTGAATTACTTCATGTTTACATGGTGATTTTGGCACTTGGATGAGAATTGATGAATTGTAGGGCAATGTGGTGTTGAAGAAGGTTTTCGGCAGCTTGGGGACCCTTGAATAATTGTATGTATTGATGGAAGTGTTGGCAGAATGTTGACATAGAGGAATTGATGAATGTGTATGTAAATTAGTAGTGGAAATTTATATGTAATGATTAGGTGTATTTATGTACATATATTGCTAAATTTGGACTTTGTGGTTTAGGGTTGTATTTGATGTATTGAGAATATTTGTATTCTGTCCAAATTGACCATAGTAAGAAGTGATAAATGAATATGGAATGGTATAAAATCAGAATTAGGTAAGGGGATTTAAAGTAGAGAAAGATAAATGTGTGTTTGAATTGGGGTTTGAAAGGCATATAGAGGGCAGTGTACATTTTAGCCAATAAGTTTAAATGTGTAATCTCAATTGGTATGAAACCAATTGGAGGTGAAACTAGGCACAAAATGTGCCAACTTTCATTGAGAAAACATACCAAAATTCTGCTTGCAAGGTGACCTAAGAAAATGACCAATTCGGATTAGGTACAATTAGGACCTGAAAAATGACCAATTGGGCAGCAGTGAGTGTTTAGGCCATAACTCACTCAAAACAGGTCCAATTGACCTGAAATTTTAACCAAGAATAGTTAAGACCCATACCTACAAGTCTTATGAAGACACCAAAGCCCAGAAATGACCATAAGCAAGTCAAACAACTTGAACAAGTTCGGGTCCAAAAACTGGCCGAACCAGAGTTGACCAAATTGACCTAAAATTGACCTAATTTGATGCCATTTGACCAGCAATAGTATAATGACCATAACTTGGTCTACTTAACTCGGATTGACCTGAAATTTTTCCCCGCGTGCAATAAGACATAGATCTACAAGTTTGTAGTTTTGACCGAAACCCGAAAACCGAGGGAACTAGGCCGTCCGGCTAGGTCAAACCAAAGGTCCCGAATCCAAAGAATTTGCATTAAAATGCACTAAACAAGGAAATGACTTTGGTAAAACGTACCAAACCTAAAACCCTATCGAATGTGACATATTAATGATATTAAAACCTAATTTACCTAAAACGCAACGAGGGTCGGTATATTAGGTGATTAAGTGAATAATTGAGTTCAGTGCATTATTTACCAAACACCATCAATAGAGACAGTTTAATTTAGCACTGAAACACTTCAAATTGTGTTTCTCAGTTAACAAGGACTCAGCAAAAGGGAAAGAAATACTGAGTCAGGACCAGGAGACAAATATCAGAGGTTTGTGCACAACAACTGTTTCTTTTGAATTATTTTCAATTGAAATAAATATTGACTATTTGTATATTATTGTTTTAAATTGTGGAAATGTGTTTGATGGACACTTATTGATTGAAAAATATTGTGAATGGTTTGTAACTGTGAAAAATTGTTTGAATGACATTGATGGATACTTATTGATTTAAAAGCATTGGAAATGGTTTGAAACCACAGCTATCATGTATATTGATTGTATTCCTCATTAGCTTGTCTAGTGGGACGAATTGAATTCCCTCTCTGGCTGAAGTGTTGAGGTGTGTGCCTATGGAGGACGAATTGGATGAGTACTCATATTTTTACTAGCTAGCTATGTTATTCCTCATTAGTCATCGACTTTTGGGACGAATTGAATACCTCATTAGCCATCAGCTTTTGGGACGAATTGAACTATGGATCATGACTAAGCTGTGTGTGATTTATTGATGTATATTATGAGATTGTGAAATGGATTTAAACTCTCATTGACATATACTGTCTTTTGAATTCAAACATGACCTGACTTATGAAAATCTATTGTGATATTGAGAAATGGAGTTTAAATTCTTATTGACCTTTATTGTCTTAAATTTGACTATGGTTTTAAGTATCCACTATTGATATGATTTATGAATTGTGATTTAAAGTTGTATTTAGTTAATGTTGTGCACCACTGAGACATTGTCTCAGCGATAGCTTTTTATTGCTGTCACAGGTAGAGAGACAGACAGGGCAGCAGACTAGGCTGTATATACATCCAGCGAAGGATTACCTGGTATAATAAGTATACCAATATTTTGCATTTTGTACTATAATGTATGACACTGTATGTACATTTTGCTTTTGGTTTTGAGCAGTTGTAAATTCAAATTGTACCTTGAAGTTGTAAATTAATTATGAGTTATTTGACTTGTGAAAATTGTATTATATTTCCTTATCTCAGACTTTGAAAAATTTCTATGGAATTGAGTTGATAAATTGTTGTGTTGAGAAATGTATTGGAGTTGAGATTTGGAAATATATTGAAGTGTGCTTTTTACAGGTTTTCTGAAGAACTGTTTTGTCCAAAATACAGATGGCACTCTGCCAAAATTTTTACAGAAATTCCAAATAAATCAAATGAGTTAGTTGTTTCACTTCAGTTCACCAAAATCTTTAACACCTGTAAATAGCGCTCACCACTGTAAAAGAAGTAAGAAAAGTTTTTAAAATCCCTTGTAGTGTATTTAATGGGTTATCAGTAGACGGAGTTGGTAATTCATTAGGTATACTATGGGATCATGTTTTGCCTTACAGAGGGGTAGGGTGTGACATGTTTTAGTGGTATCAGAGCAAAGTTTTTAAATTCTGTTTTCACCTGTTACTTGAATATTCTTTCTTCATAGTACAACTGCTCAATATCATTGTTTGATGCATACAGTACATTACATTATAAATATGCACTAATAGGAGGAAATCTCCTTGTGTTATTTGTTCAGGAGATCTTAAATCCTCGCATTGAATATGGAAGAGGGTGATCGTTCAGTCGATCAATCTATTGAGGCTGAGGTGCAAGGGGATGCCCCTGGCCTACAAAATGTTAGTGGTTCAAAGAAGATCGCAGCATCGCAGCTTCTGCTCGCTCGCCACAGATGGTCGCAATGTTCTAACAAATGGCTGGTATTGCGCCTACTCAAGTCCCAATACAGACACCAGTGGTACAACCACAGTCTCCTACAAGGCAGTATGACAAATTGATGAAATATGGGGCTACAGAGTTTAAGGGGACAGTAGATCCTCTAGAAGCTGAACAATGGTTAGAGAGGATGGATAGGGTGTTCAAGAAGCTACATTGTACAAAAGAGCTTAGATTTGAATACTCAGTGTCCTTACTATAAGGGGATGCTTATGACTGGTGGAAAACCATTCCCCACAGTCTGGTAGAGCCTGCAGTGCTAACATGGAATGACTTCCTTAGGGAATTCAGGCAGAAATATATCCCTGATGCTTATGTAGACCAGAAGCTGCAAGAGTTCCTAAGTTTGAAACAGGGGAACAGATTAGTGGCTGAGTATGAAAGAGAATTTTCCCGCCTTAGCCATTATGCAGTGAGTCTACTCTCTACCAGCAGGGAAAGATGCAAGAGGTTTGAAACTGGCTTGAAACCCAGTATCAGAGTACAAGTGCTCGGCTTCAAACACACTAACTTCTCTGAACTTGTTTCCCAAGCCCTAGAGTTGGAAAGAGTTGAGTTTGAGACTACTCCAGAGAAAAAGAGATCAAAGAAGACAGAGAAAGAGGGAAAATTTGTAGAACAGAGTTCCAGTGGTCATACTGGAAAGAGGAAGAACTATGGGGGACATGGCAGAGGTGGCAAGAAATCTGGTAAGGGAAGATATTCAGGACAGAGACCTCCCCTATCTGGACAACAGAGTACTAGAGGTTCCTATCCTCCCCGCCAATGTGAAACATGTGGAAGAAATCATAGTGGGATCTGCTACAAGGCTATTGGAGCTTGTTATAACTGTGGAGGCATAGGACACTTTGCCAAGGACTGCACCAGTAGTCGCAGAGTTGGACCACCTCCTACTACTGCAGACGGATCAGTTCAGAGCCCTGTCACCAGAAGCTCACAACCACCTAGCAGAGGTAGAGGCAGGGGTAGAGGTAACCCGAGTGACCAAGGCACAAGATAAAACACTCGAGCAAGATAGTGCTCGGTCAGTCTATGCCATGAGACAGAGAGAAGAGGCAGAGACATCTGATGTTGTGGCTGTTACCTTCTCAACTTTTAACCAAAATGTGTTTGTGTTATTTGATCCGGGTTCTACCCATTCTTATGTGAGTGCTAGCATCATTGATTGCATTGCTGTTCCATGTACAAAAATGGACTTTGAGGTGCTAGTAACAAGTCTGTTAGGACAGGAGATCAGGGTTAATAGAATGTATAGAGATTGTCCTTTGGTGATCCAAGGACACACTTTCTTTTCTGATTTCATTGAAATGCCCTTCAGAGATTATGATATCATCTTGGGCATGGATTGGTTAGCTAGGCATCATGCCATGATTGATCAGCGAATCAAGATCACTTTTGGCCTTCCTCGATGCAGTGATGTGGTGATACAAGGAGAGGCGATTATTGCCATCAAACATCATTTAATTTGCACTAGCCAGAAAAATGATCAGAAAGGGGTGTGAAGCATACTTGGCACATGTGGTAGACACCCAAGTGGGGAGTCCAGCATTGAAGGACATCCCTACAGTACATGACTTTCCAGATGTGTTTCCTGATGAATTGCCAGGATTACCTCCGGAAAGAGAAGTGCAGTTTGAAATTAATATTCTGCCTGGTGTGGATCCAATCTCCATAACGCCATGCAGAATGGTACCAGCAGAGTTGAAGGAGTTGAAGATACAATTGCAAGAACTACTTGAAAAGGGCTTCATCCGCCCTAGTGTGTCACCTTGGGGAGCACCAGTGTTGTTTGTTAAGAAGAAGGATGGTACTCTCCGCTTATGCATTGACTACCGGCAGTTGAATAAGGTGACAATAAAGAACAGATATCCATTGCCTCGCATTGATGATCTGTTTGATCAGTTGAAGGGTGCAGCTGTATTCTCCAAAATTGATTTGCGATCTGGTTATTATCAGTTGAAGGTGCAAGAGCAGAGTATTCCAAAAACTGCTTTCAGAACTCGGTATGGCCACTATGAGTTTCTAATAATGCCATTCGGGTTGACAAATGCTCCAGCTGCTTTTATGGATCTGATGAACACTATTTTCAGACCATATCTTGATCAATTTGTGGTGGTGTTTATTGACGACATTTTGATATATTCAAGGAATGCAGAGGAGCATGACAGACATCTGCGGATTGTACTGCAGACTTTAAGGGAGAAACAGCTATACGCCAAATTGTCGAAGTGTGAATTTTGGCTGAAAGAAATCTCCTTTTTGGGACATGTTGTGTCAGCTGAAGGGATCAAGGTAGACTCCAGCAAGGTAGAAGCTATCCTTAATTGGAAGCCGCCCAGGAACATCACAGAAATTCGCAGTTTTCTGGGTCTAGCTGGATATTACCGTCGGTTTGTGAAGGGGTTTTCTATGTTATCTTCTCCACTGACTAAGCTGCTTCGGAAAGATGTAAAATTTCAGTGGACTGATAAATGTCAGCAGAGTTTTGATGAGTTGAAGAGGTGTTTAACTGAAGCTCCAGTTCTCACTTTACCTACTCCGGGTAAAGAATACACAGTTTATAGTGATGCTTCTCACAATGGGTTAGGCTGTGTACTGATGCAAGATCGGAATGTCATTGCTTATGCATCACGCCAGCTGAAACCGCATGAGAGGAACTACCCAACACATGATCTGGAGTTAGCAGCTATTGTTTTTGCTCTGAAGATCTGGAGACACTATTTGTATGGGGAGAAATGCTACATTTACACAGATCACAAGAGCTTGAAGTACTTAGGCACCCAGAAGGAATTGAATTTGAGGCAGAGGAAATGGTTAGAACTGATTAAAGACTATGATTGCTTAATAGACTATCAGCCAGGGAAAGCAAATGTGGTGGCTGACGCCTTAAGTCGCAAGACTATGGAAAGTCTCAGAGTTTCTCCTTTGTCCATGGTATATGAATTGAAAGCACAACATGCCAGTTTAGAGATTGATGATGAGGGACAGACAGTAGTTGCATGGCATGTACAGCCAGTGTTGATTGATCGGTCGAATGGGTGCTCAGTGATGAAAAGTATCAGAAGCTACTGAAAGAAGTCCAGCAGGGCAAGAAACCTGAATTCTCTGTGAGAGAGGATGGTTTATTGCTACATCAGGGCAGAATGTGCATTCCTAGTGATGTGGAATTGAGACAAATCATTATGAAGGAAGCACATGAGTCTCCATTTGCTATGCACCCTGGTGGAACTAAAATGTACAGAGGACTGAAAGAGCATTATTGGTGGATGAGCTGAATTCGTTTCCAAATGCCTAACTTGTCAGCAAGTAAAGGTAGAACATCAAGTTCCAGCTGGTTTGTTACATCCTTTGTCAGTACCAGAGTGGAAATAGGAACGAATAACTATGGATTTTGTTACAGGACTTCCAAGAACACAGAGTAGTCATGATGCAGTATGGGTTATAGTTGACAGGTTGACCAAGTTTGCTCACTTTTTACCAGTTCGGATGGACTATAGCCTGGAAAGATTGGCCAGATTATACATATATGAGATTGTAAAATTGCATGGAGTGCCAGTATCAATTGTGTCTGACAGAGATCCTAGATTCACTTCTAGATTCTGGGGTAGTCTTTAGAGAGCCCTAGGAACCAGATTGAACTTCAACACAGCATTCCACCCACAGACAGATGGCCAGTCTGAGAGGGTTATTCAGATATTGGAGGATATGCTACTGGCTTGTGTGATTGAATTTGAAGGTAGTTGGGATACACACTTGCCTTTGATTGAGTTTGCTTATAACAACAGCTACCAATCAAGCATTGGGATGCCTCCATATGAAGCTTTGTATGGTAGAAAGTGCAGAACTCCCCTATGTTGGGATGAGGTAGGTGAAAGGAAGATGATTGGGCCAGAAATTGTTCAGCAGACAGAGGAAAAGATCAGATTGATTAGAGATAGACTCAAAGCTGCATCGGACCGTCAAAAGTCCTATGTTGATATGAAAAGAAGAGATATTGAGTATGCAGTGGGTGATAAGGTATTCCTCAAAGTTTCTCCTCGGAAGAGGATTATGAGATTTGGCAGAAAGGGGAAACTGAGTCCTCGTTTCATCGGACCATATGAAGTTCTGGAAAGAGTGGGTCCTTTGGCATATCGGTTGGCATTACCTCTAGAGCTAGCAAGGATACACAGTGTCTTCCATGTGTCCATGTTAAGGAGGTACAGATCTGACCCATCTCATGTACTATCAGTTGAAGAGATTGAAGTAAATCCAGACCTCTGACATGAGGAAGAACCCATAAAAATTCTGGCATATGAGGTGAAGCAGCTGAGGAACAAACAGATACACCTGGTTAAAGTGCTGTGGAACCATCTTCAGGCCAGGAAGCTACTTGGGAACGTGAAGAGGATATGAGGAGACAACACCCACAGTTGTTCAGAGACTAATGCCAGGTAAAATTTCGAGATGAAATTTATTTAAGGGGGGGAGAATTGTAACACCCCTAAGTTCGGTAGTGCGTTCTGCTGTTCCGGTGACTAGTGTTGTCCTAACAGCTAGGATGCCTAGAACTACACTTCAATATGAGGGAGGAGACATAAAATAATGAAATACAAGAAAAGAAAATACAAGAAAAACAAAGGAAAAATAATAGCAAAGAAATGTGATCAAGTTAAACGAAATGAAACCTAACGATGGGTGATCAGATCGAAGTCACGGCGTGGACCGTTGACTAGCTCCTCGGATCATGGAACCCCGAAAACATTTTAGGACTTAAATAGAACCTTATTGAAGAATAAATATCATTAGAAAGATCAAAGAAAAATTAAATAATTAGTACAAAGAAAAGTGAGAAATCAAAAAACAGACAAAACCCGGTGTTACCGAAAAATCGGGAATGCAACCCGAACAGGGGCATTATGGTCATTTGACACCCCGAATTGTCTTTTGACCTAAATTTCCATTAAAAATAAATAATATTACACTTAGAAAATGAAATGAAAAATTAATTTGGTGGTACCTAAAGTAAATAGCTAAAATCATGGGTTAATGTGGGATTAAGTGAACAATTAGATTATTATATGATTTAAACCTAGTTAGTGGACCACTATAGGATTAATTAAACACTAAATGGGGCTGATGTAAGTCCACTATCTCCAGCAGCAACTTCATCTTCCCCATTTTCCCATCCAAGCCGAAATGAAGAGGTGAAGAATCCACCATTAACGTTTTCATGCAAGCTCTCATAACTCTCCATTTTCAACTCCAATCCCTTAAGTGGCTTCATGAAAGTTTGTCTACTCATCACAAGGAAGAGTTTGATACTAAATTTGAGAAGTTTAAGCAAGGTTTAACAAGCTCCAAACATAAGGTAAGTTCATAATTTTGAAGATAGCTTTGTTAAGTTTTGTGTGCATGTTATGGGTGTTGGTTTTGTGAAGGAAAATTTTGAGTTTGAAGAGTTATTGTTGTTTTCATTTTGGACAGCCATGGAGTCATGTTTTTGATGAGATATTTGTGCATATAATTGATGAGAAATGGTGTTGATCATGATGATTTAATAACCTAGTGAATTACTTCATGTTTACATGGTGATTTTGGCACTTGGATGAGAATTGATGAATTGTAGGGCAATGTGGTGTTGAAGAAGGTTTTCGGCAGCTTGGGGACCCTTGAATAATTGTATGTATTGATGGAAGTGTTGGCAGAATGTTGACATAGAGGAATTGATGAATGTGTATGTAAATTAGTAGTGGAAATTTATATGTAATGATTAGGTGTATTTATGTACATATATTGCTAAATTTGGACTATGTGGTTTAGGGTTGTATTTGATGTATTGAGAATATTTGTATTCTGTCCAAATTGACCATAGTAAGAAGTGATAAATGAATATGGAATGGTATAAAATCAGAATTAGGTAAGGGGATTTAAAGTAGAGCAAGATAAATGTGTGTTTGAATTGGGGTTTGAAAGGCATATAGAGGGCAGTGTACATTTTAGCCAATAAGTTTAAATGTGTAACCTCAATTGGTATGAAACCAATTGGAGGTGAAACTAGGCACAAAATGTGCCAACTTTCATTGAGAAAACATACCAAAATTCTGCTTGCAAGGTGACCTAAGAAAATGACCAATTCGGATTAGGTACAATTAGGACCTGAAAAATGACCAATTGGGCAGCAGTGAGTGTTTAGGCCATAACTCACTCAAAACAGGTCCAATTGACCTGATATTTTAACCAAGAATAGTTAAGACCCATACCTACAAGTCTTATGAAGACACCAAAGCCCAGAAATGACCATAAGCAAGTCAAACAACTTGCACAATTTCGGGTCCAAAAACTGGCCGAACCAGAGTTGACCAAATTGACCTAAAATTGACCTAATTTGATGCCATTTGACCAGCAATAGTATAATGACCATAACATGGTCTACTTAACTCGGATTGACCTGAAATTTTGCCCCGCATGCAATAAGACATAGATCTACATGTTTGTAGTTTTGACGGAAACCCGAAAACCGAGGGAACTAGGCCGTCCGGCTAGGTCAAACCAGTGTCCCGGAATCCAGCAATTTGCATTAAAATGCACTAAACAAGGAAATGACTTTGGTAAAACGTACCAAACCTAAAACCCTATCGAATGTGACATTTTAACGACATTAAAACCTAATTTACCTAAAACGCAACGAGGGTCGGTATATTAGGTGATTAAGTGAATAATTGAGTTCAGTGCATTATTTACCAAACACCATCAATAGAGACAGTTTAATTTAGCACTGAAACACTTCAAATTGTGTTTCTCAGTTAACAAAGACTCAGCAAAAGGGAAAGAAATACTGAGTCAGAACCAGGAGACAAATATCAGAGGTTTGTGCACAACAACTGTTTCTTTTGAATTATTTTCAATTGAAATAAATATTGACTATTTGTATATTATTGTTTTAAATTGTGGAAATGTGTTTGATGGACACTTATTGATTGAAAAATATTGTGAATGGTTTGTAACTGTGAAAAATTGTTTGAATGACATTGATGGATACTTATTGATTTAAAAGCATTGGAAATGGTTTGAAACCACAGCTATCATGTATATTGATTGTATTCCTCATTAGCTTGTCTAGTGGGACGAATTGAATTCCCTCTCTGGCTGAAGTGTTGAGGTGTGTGCCTGTGGAGGACGAATTGGATGAGTGCTCATATTTTTGCTAGCTAGCTATGTTATTCCTCATTAGTCATCGACTTTTGGGACGAATTGAATACCTCATTAGCCATCGGCTTTTGGGACGAATTGAACTATGGATCATGACTAAGCTGTGTGTGATTTATTGATGTGTATTATGAGATTGTGAAATGGATTTAAACTCTCATTGACATATACTGTCTTTTGAATTCAAACATGACCTAACTTATGAAAATCTATTGTGATATTGAGAAATGGAGTTTAAATTCTTATTGACCTTTATTGTCTTAAATTTGACTATGGTTTTAAGTATCCACTATTGATATGATTTATGAATTTTGATTTAAAGTTGTATTTAGTTAATGTTGTGCACCACTGAGACATTGTCTCAAATGATAGCTTTTATTGCCGCAGTAGAGAGACAGATGTATAGGCAGACTAGGCTGCATATACATCCAGCGAAGGATTACCTGGTATAATAAGTATACCAATATTTTGCATTTTGTACTGTAATGTATGACACTGTATGTACATTTTGCTTTTGGTTTTGAGCAGTTGTAAATTCAAATTGTACCTTGAAGTTGTAAATTAATTATGAGTTATTTGACTTGTGAAAATTGTATTATATTTCCTTATCTCAGACTTTGAAAAATTTCTATGGAATTGAGTTGATAAATTGTTGTGTTGAGAAATGTATTGGAGTTGAGATTTGGAAATATATTGAAGTGTGCTTTTTACAGGTTTTCTGAAGAACTGTTTTGTCCAAAATACAGATGGCACTCTGCCAAAATTTTTACAGAAATTCCAAATAAATCAAATGAGTTAGTTGTTTCACTTCAGTTCACCAAAATCTTTAACACCTGGAAATAGCGCTCACCACTGTAAAAGAAGTAAGAAAAGTTTTTAAAATCCCATGTAGTGTATTTAATGGGTTATCAGTAGACGGAGTTGGTAATTCATTAGGTATACTACGGGATCATGTTATGCCTTACAGAGGGGTAGGGTGTGACACATAAGGTGTGGAAGAAACTTATTTTGATGGAATCCTATTCAGAATATGTAAAGCTGATTCTAATGAAAATCCCCAAAAGGAGATTGAGATATCAGTATAGCTCAACATACTACCTACCATATCTTATAGGATATGATTTCTCCTTTTAGATACACCATTCAGCTGTGGCATTCCTGGAGGAGTCAGCTGGGAAACAATGCCATGCTCTTTCAAGTATTCATCAAATTCAGTACTCAAGTATTCACCTCCACGATCTGATCAAAGAGCTTTAATACTTTTTCCTGTTTGATTTTCTACTTCATATTTAAATTCTTTGAACTTTTCAAAGGATTCATGTTTATATTTCATCAAATACAAATACCCAAACCTTAATTTATCATAAGTGAAGGTAATAAATTAATGAAAACCACCTCTAGCCATTTCCTTAAATGGACCACATACATCATTATGTATTAGCTCTAAAATATTTTCAGCTCTTAGTCCTTATCTAACAAAGGGTGATCTAGTCATTTTGCCCTGAAGGCAGGATTCACAAGTTGGAGTAGGCTCAGAACCCAATGACGATAAAATCCCCATTTTCTCCAGTTTTGCAATCCTATCTTCTACAAAATGAACTAATCTTAAGTGTCAAATATATTTTGAACTTGAGATGATTTTCACCATGGCATTACATTCTTTTGGATTGCTTGCATTCATTTTGTGTTTATCATTATTATCCAAATAATAAAGACCATTATGCATATAACCTGAGCCAATATATTTATTTCTAAAATAAATATTGCAAACATCATCTGTGAACTGAAATTCATAGCCATTTCTAGTCAAACTAGATATAGAAATGATGTTCTTAAAAGCATCAGGTATATATAAAATATTATTCAAACATAAAACATGTCCAAACATGTAAAAAGATTTAGATCCTATGACTAAAGCTTCAACAGTTAAGCCATTGCCAATATGGAGTCTAACATCTCGAGAACGCAATCTGCTACTATTTGCTAGTTCCTACATATCATAAGAAATGTGAGAACTGGCACCAGTGTCTAAAATCCAAGCTGTAGATGAACTATGAGCATCATCAGCTTCTAAATAACAAGATATAGACATATCTTCTGAAGGTGTATCCTTCTTATCCTTCAAAGAAGTAAGACACTCTGGGCAGTACCTTTTCTAGTGCCCATCGTTCTGGCAATGAAAACACTTTCCTTTGCCTCCATCAGCTTTAGTCTTCCCTTTCTGTTTAGCTATCTTGTTGGAAGGACCAGGAATTTGATGTTTCTTTTTCTTATCGCCCTTCTTCTTGTTGTACTTTCTAGCAGAAGAAGATGCAATCAAAGCTATCTCTTTTCCTTTATTGCCCAGTATATTCTTTTGGGCAATAACCAGCATGTTAAGTAAACCAGCCAAGGTACATTCCTGCTTAGTCATATGTAAATTTGTCACAAAATTCCCAAATGACTCAGGAAGGGACTGAAGGATCAAATCCGTCCATAGTTGGAAATCCATGAGAAAGTCAAGATATTCCAGTTGCTCAATTATCCGAATCATCTTATGGACATGATCCCCAATATTCTGTCCCTCAGACATTCTCATACGGAATAGCCGTCTAGATATCTCATACATAACATTCCTGCTGTGCTCACCATACAACTCTTACAGGTGAAGGAGGATCTCACTTGCATATTGCATATTTTCATGTTGCTTCTGTAACTCATTACTCATAGAAGAAAGCATGTAACACTTGGCTCTCATATCATGCTCCTTCCACTTGTCCAAAGTATCATGTTCCTCTTGAGTGGCCTCTAGAGGTAAGGGACCAGGAACCTTTAAGTCCAGAACATATCCAATATGTTCTAAGTTCATGACAAGTTTTAAATTTCTTAGCCAATCAGAAAGATTAGGTCCCGTCAACCTATTATGGTCAAGTATGCTCGCAAGGATATTGGATGGTGGTGGTTGTTGTTTGCTCATTATTTTCAAAAAATTAACTGCAGAAAATAACTAGATTAATTAGTAAATGTATTATGTAATTAACCAAAATGATTATGGTCTTTTAATGAAATTGATCCTCCCACTAACTTAGCGAATCCTACACTTCCAAAATAGGAAATGGAAATCCTAGCTGGATGGATTTCTAATGGGTGATTGAATTCTTATAGTCTTATTGATCATCCTCAAGCACATCCATTATTGGAATTATAATAAACTGTAAGTGAGCAACTCCTTACCCATCACATCTCATGTGAGGTTTAATAATTTACCTAGCCCTTAATGCTCAAAATCTCAGGCACATCCATTATTGACTTATCTTGCATTAGTTGAGTTAATCCCATTGAGCAAGTAAACATGCAAATAATTTTAATGTTCTCTGCCACATCCATTATTGGCCACCAAACCATTTACATATTTACAACATCTCATGTTTAACAATTATTCTTAAGAAAATCTCTTAAATTAATTGCATCATATGCAAGTATTTAAAATTTCTTAAAATAATTATCTTAATGGAGGGCCCATGATATAATTACCTTAATTATACCATTTCCAACTTAATCATTTGTTTGGAAGATTTAGTGATCGGCTTAATTACTATTATGGTCTCACTTTGCACATTATCCAATTAGCATGTATATATCATATACTTACATACATTCCTATACATCTCATGCATACATGGATAAACAATAAATATGGTATGATCATGGACTTTCTAAGGGATTCAATTCTGAGCCACCAAGAATTGAATCAGGGCATTCCCAGGTGCATTTCATTCATTCATATTACAAGAGTTGCTGAAGGAGTACATAATCAACACTGGATCTTGAATTCTTCCCACTGGTCCCACCAATGCTCTTGACCTCCTTGATCTTTCTGAAATCCAATTACATTATAATCCTTGGCATACCAAGGTGAATTTACAAGAACATGGACTTTAAAGTCCTTAAATAAATGAAATTACAACCCAAAATTATTACAACACTTATAATATATGCCACCAAAATAAATTAATTAATTTACAACCCAAAGAAAAATAAAAGAAATAAATCCAATCACATTGGTCTTTTATTGTCCATGATCATCCATCATGCATATTAAAATTTAACAATTAAGTAAAACATATATACTAAAATTAATTTGAATATCTCATATTCAACTAAAAAATTCAGATTTAAATCTCATTCAACCAAATTTAAAAATTCAGATTTGAATCTTATTCAAAACAAATTTAAAAATTCAGATTTGAATCTCATTCAAACAAATTTAAAAATTCAGATTTGAATTTCATTCAAACAAATTTAAAAATTCAGATTTGAATCTCATTCAAACAAATTTAAAAATTTAGATTTAAATCAAAATTTAATTGTGTGATTAAAAAACTCCTAATTAAACATTTTAATTAGTCATGGGATGGGCCTTAGATCATACAATAATTGCACATTCAAAGCCCATATACCTTGCGCACCATTGTGGTGCTAAAACCATGCACACCATGGAGCACAAGCATGATGCCGCCACACTCTTCTAAGCAACTAGCAATAGATCAATCAAATTTGATCCAATCACACAATTAAATCTCATATTAATCAATATAAATGGAAAATATAGCGGCTTTGATACCTATTGAAGGAGCAGAAGCATGTAAATTGTTAAATTAGAATATTAAATTCAAAATTTTTCTTTAAGGGTTTCATGCATCATGCCACATCCATTATGTGCCTAATTGATTTCAATGTTCAATTGCATATTTAAACACTTTTAATATGATGTTAACTTTTAATATGTGTGTGACTTACTAGGCTTATCACTAATTGGCAATGAGATATGATGTTAACTCTTAATATCATCAGAACTCTTTCTTACCATAAATGATTTCTCTAAATCATTTTAGGAATCTCATAGACCATGGTTGACACCTAGCATATCATGCCATGGCCACCCAATTAGTAACAAGGAATACCTTTAAATGAACCTAAAATCATATGTTACCATGAACTAGAATCTCTCTGTTACAAAATCCCAATTCGAGCTAGAGTCATGGTTTATGTCAAATCCCATTTGCTATGAATATTATGTTTTCTTTTAATTCCAATTCTTAATTAAAAAGATTTTCTCATCAAAAACTCTTTTCTGATTAAATTTGTCTGTCTTGGCCAGGAACTTGAAACATCAAGAACAATTAAATGAACATAGAATTTTATCTCTATTTACTTAGGGTAATAGATTCCATCTTGATCAACACCTATCTCCATATATAACTAGTAGGAATCAACACATGCCCATATACCCATACACAGTATAAGTTTGAAAATAGTATCAAACTCAAACCACCTATATATAAGATAACTGTGTTATCTCAGATCTAAAGATTATGTGCACTGATATGATTTATGACAATGCATTGATAAGAGTAAACTCTATGTGCTTGTCATAAGTATCACTAGTTTGGCCTACTTATCATGCATAAGTGCCTATCATGTTTGTTATATGGCATGAGACCCACCATTCCATCTTATTTGCATCTCATATAAATAACTTGGGAACAAACATGATTACAATCTTTCTAGATAAGTCATGTCCTTATATATCATGATACCAAGGTGAATTTACAAGAACATGGACTTTAAAGTCCTTAAATAAATGAAATTACAACCCAAAATTATTACAACACTTATAATATATGCCACCAAAATAAATTAATTAATTTACAACCCAAAGAAAAATAAAAATAAATCCAATCACATTGGTCTTTTATTGTCCATGATCATCCATCATGCATATTAAAATTTAACAATTAAGCAAAACATATATACTAAAATTAATTTGAATATCTCATATTCAACTAAAAAATTCAGATTTAAATCTCATTCAACCAAATTTAAAAATTCAGATTTGAATCTTATTCAAAACAAATTTAAAAATTCAGATTTGAATCTCATTCAAACAAATTTAAAAATTCAGATTTGAATTTCATTCAAACAAATTTAAAAATTCAGATTTGAATCTCATTCAAACAAATTTAAAAATTTAGATTTAAATCAAAATTTAATTGTGTGATTAAAAAACTCCTAATTAAACATTTTAATTAGTCATGGGATGGGCCTTAGATCATACAATAATTGCACATTCAAAGCCCATATACCTTGCGCACCATTGTGGTGCTAAAACCATGCACACCATGGAGCACAAGCATGATGCCGCCACACTCTTCTAAGCAACTAGCAATAGATCAATCAAATTTGATCCAATCACACAATTAAATCTCATATTAATCAATATAAATGGAAAATATAGCGGCTTTGATACCTATTGAAGGAGCAGAAGCATGTAAATTGTTAAATTAGAATATTAAATTCAAAATTTTTCTTTAAGGGTTTCATGCATCATGCCACATCCATTATGTGCCTAATTGATTTCAATGTTCAATTGCATATTTAAACACTTTTAATATGATGTTAACTTTTAATATGTGTGTGACTTACTAGGCTTATCACTAATTGGCAATGAGATATGATGTTAACTCTTAATATCATCAGAACTCTTTCTTACCATAAATGATTTCTCTAAATCATTTTAGGAATCTCATAGACCATGGTTGACACCTAGCATATCATGCCATGGCCACCCAATTAGTAACAAGGAATACCTTTAAATGAACCTAAAATCATATGTTACCATGAACTAGAATCTCTCTGTTACAAAATCCCAATTCGAGCTAGAGTCATGGTTTATGTCAAATCCCATTTGCTATGAATATTATGTTTTCTTTTAATTCCAATTCTTAATTAAAAAGATTTTCTCATCAAAAACTCTTTTCTGATTAAATTTGTCTGTCTTGGCCAGGAACTTGAAACATCAAGAACAATTAAATGAACATAGAATTTTATCTCTATTTACTTAGGGTAATAGATTCCATCTTGATCAACACCTATCTCCATATATAACTAGTAGGAATCAACACTTGCCCATATACCCATACACAGTATAAGTTTGAAAATAGTATCAAACTCAAACCACCTATATATAAGATAACTGTGTTATCTCAGATCTAAAGATTATGTGCACTGATATGATTTATGACAATGCATTGATAAGAGTAAACTCTATGTGCTTGTCATAAGTATCACTAGTTTGGCCTACTTATCATGCATAAGTGCCTATCATGTTTGTTATATGGCATGAGACCCACCATTCCATCTTATTTGCATCTCATATAAATAACTTGGGAACAAACATGATTACAATCTTTCTAGATAAGTCATGTCCTTATATATCCTTGATTGTGAACCAATTTATGATACTTTGTGCTAGAAATACTGTCACTCGTATTCTTAACAACTTAAGAATAGAATTTCTAACAAAATATCAATAGACCTTTTTTATTACACATAAATACATTATGTAAACAGAAAAGTGAAAATGCCTTTTTATTAATAAAACATGTACAAGATATATACTAAACGATATGCTCTAGGGCATACTACTAATAGTGTCAACCATGGTCTATGAGATGCCTGAAATAATTTAGAGAAATCATTTGCGGTAAGTAAGAGTTCTAATGATATTAAGAGACAATATCATTTCTCATTGCCAATAAGTAATGAGCCTAATAAGTCACACATCTACACAAGTTAATCAACATGTAAAATGTGATTTAATTAATTAAATAAAGAGTTTAATTAATTAATTAAATAGGTTTGGTGTGCAATAAGATTGTAAAGTCTCTAGCATGACTTGAAATCAAATCTAGGTTATTGGATGTATAGCATAAATTAAATTTATATTTAAATTGTTTAAATATGAATTTAATTGTGAGAATTAATTAATGAAGATTAATTAATCAATTAATTTATATTTGATATAAATTAATTTGAAGAAGGAAAATTATAATTTTGGGGTGAGAACTCAAATTAAAAAGTAAGGGTAATTTGGTCTTTTCATATGGTGACACGTGGCACCATGAGATGGTGACACATGGCACCATACAAGCTTGTCACTTGTTTTCCTATGATGGAATACCACTTTTGTGATTTATTTGAAGCTTGACACTTGGCTTCATGAGATTAAGTCAAACAAAAGCAAGATTGGATATTGTAGTGACATGTAGCAAGGAGTAAGTGAGAGTTGACTTTAGTATATAAGGGAAGAGGAAGAAAGAGAAATCAATTATTCTTCTTCCTCTCCATTTGGATAGCAACCATGGTCTTCACTCTTCTCTCTTCATTTCTCAATTGATTCAAAGAGAAAACACTTGTTTCATTCGAATTAAAATTGCTAGAAAAGGTTTCTAATACCCTATACACCTATACATCCTCACTAAAGCATAAAACCCCAATTACAAGTGATTGGCAAGGCTTGGTAAGTCAAGATTGGGGCTGTCATTGGTACTATTTGGTGTGCTTATGGTGGACAAGCTAGAGGAGTCCTAAAGGCATCCTAAGGAAGAGAGATTGATTAATTGTGCACCTTGGAGGTTAGTACTCAAAATCCCTCTTTTAGTTAGGGTTTAATAAATTAAATTCCTAAAGTTCAATTCTTGATGGCAAATGAATGTTTAATGCATGTTAAAAAGTTGTTCGGTATGCTTTTGGGCATTGGAAATTGATTAGGCACATAACTCATCAAGCATGATAAATGTAACCCTAGATTAATTTTTGAAATTCAATATTCTAATGCCCTAATTTCCATGCTTCCTAGCCTTCAATTGGTATCAGAGCCACTATATTTACCATTAGAATTGATTTTGAGGCTTAATTGTGTGATTGGGTTGAGTTGAAGTTGGTTCGGATCAAAAAAACCCTAAAAATATCAAACTACCCCAAGAAACACGGCCATGACCATGTTCTAGGTTTTTACACAGCCCAAGGCATGTTTCCAACGTACACGAGCGTGTTAACGTGTGCCCAGGGGCATGTCATTCAACTACATGGCCCGTGTCCCTCGTGCACCTCACCCCATGTCGAAGATAGCATTTACACGGGGTACCCGTGTTTTGGCGCGCCTCAGGCCGTGTAAATGTTACACGGGCTGTGTTTTCATTGACGGGGGCATGTTGGGATTGGTTTTTGGGCCTTTTATGCAATTGTTGTATAATTTAAAGCTCACAATTAAGCCCAAACCTAATTAAATAGTTTAATTAGGAATTTCAATCACACAAATAATTTATGAAAATTGTTTTCATAGAATTAAATTTGGAAAAAGTTTCTAAATTTAAAATTATTTGAATAAGATTCAAATTTAATTTTTAGTTGAATATGTGATATTCAATTTAATTTTTAAACATGTATATTTTATTTAATTATTAAATTTTAATATGCATGATGGATGATTATGGACAATAAAAGACCAATATAATTGGATTTATTTATTTTATTTTTCTTTGGGATGTAAAATAATTAATTTATTTTAATGACACGTATCATAAATGTTATGATAACTTAGGATATAATTTCATTTATTTAAGGACTTTAAAGTCCATATTCTTGTATATTCACCTTGGTATGCCAAGGTTTACATTGTAATTGGATTGCAAGAAGAACAAGGAGGTCAAGAGCATTGGTGGGACTAGTGGGAGGAGATTAAGATCAAAGGTTGATTATGTACTCCTTCAGCAATTCTTATAAAATGAATGAATGAAATACACCTAGGAATGCCCTGATTCAATTCTTGGTGGCTCAGAATTGAATCTCTTAGAAAGTCCATGATCATACCATATTATTTGTTTATCCATGTATGCATGAGATGTGTATGAATGTATGCAAGTATGTGATATATGCATGCCAATTGGATAATGTGCAAAGTGAGACCATAATAGTAATTAAGCCGATAACAAAATCTTCCAAACAAATGATTAAGTTAGAAATGGTATAATTATGGTAATTATATCATGGCCCTCTATTGAGATAGTTATTTTAAGAAATTTTAAATACTTGCATTATTAGCTATATAAGCTTGGAAATGAAGCATTTGTTTAAGAGATTTTCTTAAGAATAATTGCTAAACATAAGATGTTATAAGTATGTAAATGGTTGGTGGCCAATAATGGATGTGCTTGAGGTCATTAATATTATTTGCATGCCTACTAGCTCATTTGATTAAACCTCACATGAGATGTGATGGGCAAGGAGTTGCTCACTTATTGTGATTCCAATAATGGATGTGCCTGAGGATGATCAATAAGACTATAAAAATTCAATCACCCACTAGAAATCCATCTAACTAGGATTTCCGTTTCCTACTTTAGAAGTGTAGGATTCGCCAAGTTAGTGGGAGGACCAATTTGATTAAAAAATTATAATCATTTTGGTTAATTACTTGATACATTTACTAATTAATTTTGTTATTTCTGTAGTTTATTTTCTAATAATAATGAGCACACAGCAACCACCACCATCTGTAACACCCTCACTGTAGCAACTCCGTACATTCTACTGTTTCGATGACTGGTGTCGGTCCGGATAGCTAGAACGTCTGGAAAAATATTTAAACTAAAGTGAAGAACCATAATTAACTCAAATGTTAATAAGAAAAATTTAGAAAAAATTTTATAAATAAAATACAACTAAGTTAAATTAGCAGGTGTCCTAGCGATGGGTAACCTAGTGGGAAGTTGCGGTTCTCGCAACTAGAGCCCTAAAACCGGGAGAAAATTCATAAAATAATTTTTGAGACTCCAGAGAAGGGTCATTGAGGTTTCTATGGCATTAGAATGTCAAGAAAATGCTTAAAAAGTTTTTTTAATCGGTACAGATAATTTTGGTCTGTTAAGCCAAATGGAGGGTATTTTGGTCATTTTGCCTTCAAAGGTGATTTTTGGCTAACTTGTCCAGTTAAGTAAATAATTATTATGACATAAAATGTGAATAAATATTGCTAAAAATTAAATTGAAATTAAGTAGACAAAAAAAAGAAAAGAAAATGAAAGAAATTGGAATTATGACATCATTATGATGTCATTAAAATCCTCCCACCCAATCAAACTTTGACACATGGCAATAACTTATTTAAAATGACTTAATGGGCAGAAAAAAAAAAAATCAGTTGCTTCTTCTCCTTCCTTCAACCAGCCGTTTCCTCTCCTCCATACCCAACCTCCATTAAAGCTTATCAAAGCTTTAAACCTCACCAAATCTCACTTGAAATCCTTACCTAGTGTCACACCCCTTACCCGTCTACAGTATATCCGAGTAAGATATGTTACACAGTGTATCGGAACACTCTATTTTATCTCAATCATTTTTATTCTTCCTTAATTTATTTTTATCATAGTTTTGAATATAATTTGTGAAATATAATTCATTTAAGTCATTTATTGAAATTATAATTTATTTGAGGTTCCGAAGATTTTATAGAAAATCCTAGATCTTGGCTAAAAATGGAGAAAACAGTTCTTCGGAACCTGTGAAAAACACTTCCAATAATCATTTCCAATCATTCTCAAACTCCAATAATCATCACAATCTCAATATTTTTTCTTTTTTCAACAACATTTCCATTCCTCAATCATTCATCTCATATGATAATCATGTAAAAGACATAAATAAATATTCACTTTTTCATTCATAAACACAATTTTCACTATTTACATTAATACCAAAATACATGCCACAAATCTCAATTACACATGAGAAAATAAAAGTTAGTTACAAAATACCAAAATGAAACCTAGTGTCCTACCAATGTTGAAGATGTTGAGGTGACACGGACACTATGCACTAGTGGAGGTCTCACCTAGTCCGTGGTCTCTGGGCTCTCGGTCAAGATCTCCAGGAACTCTACGGCGTGGCAAAAGCATCGCGCAATAATATGCTTAGTGGTGCCAATAATAAAATAAAAATAAATAACAGAAAATAAATATGCAGTGAATGTATTGATATCTCATTGCAAATAAATTTTCGTTGAGTATTTGTAGATTTACTTATTTTGTACTTGTTATATTTATTATTTCATTAAATTTATCCACTTTCATTTTTGGTTGCCCAAGTAACCTATACTGGACGCATTGGGATAAATGGGTAACCGCATTTGGGTATCAAGTACCTCGGGCCGTCACACCATCGGTCACATATGTATCTCCGGTGCAGTGAGCAACTAATAAGTAAGTAATAACATTAGCAAGGCCAAGTCTCAACACAATGTCGAATGGCTAAAAGCCATGAAATCACGAATGGCATAATGCCATGTGCGATGCTAATCTTGAACCCTATTGGCATGCCAAGCTATCCAAACCAATCTTGTTAGGTATACTAGGGCATTTCACACTTTTAAGTTTCACAATTTTTGGAATTTAAGTTTTAGTGTTACTATTCCATTCATTGGTCAATAAAAATGTTGACTTTTGCATAGGCAATAGGTACATTGGTTTTCATATCATCAACATATCACATTTTGCATTCAAAATTTGTTGGTATTGGTTGCCAATACCATTTCTAAGCTTAAAGTTAGGTGGGCAGAATTTTTAGTTTTTATGCCTTATTTTACTGTTCCATTGGTCAATCTTGTAGTGGGAATTTGGAAAAATGGTCAACATGAAAGTTGTTCCCTATTTTGTTTAGTTGAATTTCCTTTTTTGAATCACTCCATTTGGAGTTTTGTAACTCAAGTTATGGTCCAAAAACTACAACTAGCCTGATTGGAATTTTTCTGGACTTACCATATCTACAGTGCAGTGAACAGTGATTGGAACTCCCTTGTTGGATAGGTTCTGGTCATAATTTGGGGTGGATTTCTTCATGAAAGTTGTTGGTCTATATCTTAGCTTGTTGCTGGTAAAATTTCAGGTCAATTGGGCCATTCTACACTGAGTTATGGCCAAATGAACAATCACTGTTCATTTGGTCATTCTGCAGAAACAGATTGCAGGACACCCGGATTGGGGCAAGCTTTTGGTCCACTTGGTTTGGTCTTATGGGCATGGTTTCTTCACCAAAGTTGTGCCATTATGTGTCTATTTTCATGTCCAATTGGCCAAACACCAATTGAACCTACACAGCCCAAGTTATGGTTGTCCAAACAGGCTGGACTCACATCCAAACCTGCAGGTCTCACTAGGCAGCATACCAAATCAATTTTTAATGCTACAATTCACTCCAAGTTATGGTCAATTTACCTCAAATGGTCACTAATTGACCATTAGAATGTTCATTCACCATTACATAAGCAAAGCCCAAATTTCTCTCCAAAACCCTAGTTCCCCATTCCAATTCACACAACATACATTAATTAAACATACAAATTCATTATCAATATATACACTTCAAACACCATCTCTAATCCACTCTAAACCCATCAAAACAATTAAAATCACCACCCCCAATAGGCTGCCGAAATTTACCATATACCCTAGCATGCATAATTCTCTTTAATTCCCACAAATTCCTAGCCTAACTTAGTGTCTTAACATGGATATCCAAAGAAAGAAAGAGAAAGATGGCACTAACCTTAGTAGGGCAGAATTTTCTCTTGTTAATTCTTCACTTTCTTTTGTTTTCTTGGCTGCCAAACACTTTAGCTAGAATTTTTAATATTGGAATATAGAGGAAATATGGTGAGTAGAGTGAGAGAATTGAGTTAAATGAAGAAAAATGGGAGACTGCTTCAATGGAGGGATTCGGCAAGCTGAAACAAATGAAGAAGAAAACTGAATTTTTGTCCATTTTTTCCCTTTTTAATTGTTTTAATGTGTGCTTGTCAAATTTCAATTGGTGGGAAAATTTAATTGCATCATGCTTACTTAAGCATGATGGCATATTTAAGCATTTACTTTCATTTTTCTTTTTCTTTCCTTTTTACCCATTTTTAATTTAATTTTTAGCAATATTTATTCACATTTCATGTTATATAATTTATTTACTTAATTGGACAAGTCGGCCAAAAATCACCTCTGAAGGCGAAATGACCAAAATGCCCTCCGTTTGGCTTAATGAGCCAAAATTGTCTGTATCAATTGAAAAATTTTTCTAAATATTTTCTTGGCATTCTAATGCCATAGGAACCTCAATGACCCTTCTCTGGAGTCCCAAAAATTATTTTATAAATTTTTCCCCTGGTCTAGGGCTCCTAGTTGCTAGAACCGCAACTTCCCACTAGGTTACCCATTGCTAGGGCACTGGCTCATTTAAGTTGATTGTATTTTATTTCTAAAATTTTTTTCTAAATTTTTCTTATTAATATTTGAGTTAATTATAGTTCCTCACTTTATTTTAAAAATTTTTCCGGACGTTGTTCTAGGAATTGATGACAGTCATAGTCAATAGTAGAATGTACGGAGTTGCTACAGGGAGGGTTACACCTAGCTTCACAAAAAATTAACCTATCAACTTGAACATCCTCTAGGCAGCCAAAAGAGGAAGAAAAAAAGAGTTTAGTTGGCTTGAAATTCTGCTCCAACAAGGTTAGTGTCCAATTCTTGTTCCTTTTGCTTTAATTCATGTTCAATGGCATGAATTGTGTAGGAAATATAAGAAAATAAAACAAACAAGTGTGTGTGTGCACCTTACAATTTTTGGCAACTAGGGTTAGCTAGGGTTTGGTGATTTTGCTTGGTGGAAAAATGGTTATGAGCAGCCTTTGGTAGTGGATGAGGGATTGAACATAATTACGTAAATGAAATGCAAAGAATTTTGCATGTATGAAATGAAAAAAAATTGGACACTTGAACAATTCTATGGTTTGTTCATGTGATGGTTTATTAACCTTGTAATGGTCAGTTTGTGACCATTTGAATGTGTGTGAGGAGGAAAAAAAGTGAGTTGTGGATTGGTATTTGAGTTTGGGTGAGCTACCTTGGCTAACCTGCAGGACTGAGTGTGAGTACAGCAGGTTTAGGCAGCTATAAATGGAGTTGTAGAGATTCAATTGGTGCAAGATCAATTGGACATGAAACTAGACACATAATGACACAACTTTGGTGAAGAAACTCTGCCTAGAAAATCAAACCAAGTTGACCTAAAAATTGCCCTAATCCAAGTGACTTGCATTCTGCCTGGGCAAAATGACCAAATAAATAGTGTTTATTCATTTGGTCATAACTCAGTGTATAAAGGTCCAATTGACCTGAAATTTTACCAGTAGAAAGGTGCGACATAGACCTACAACTTTCATGAAGAACATAAATCCAAATTCTGACCATAACCTAGTCAAATTTCCAACCAAACTTAGGTTACTAAATCTAGTAGAACCAGTTTTGCCCAGAATTTTGGATTCTGTCTAATCCGGCTAGTTATGGTGTTTAGGCCATAACTTGAGTTACAAAACTCCAAATGGAGTGATTCAATAAAGCAAATGTAACTAGACACAATAAGGAATAACTTTCATGAAGACAACTTTGCCAAATTCTTACTGTACAAATGACCAATGGAATAGTAAACATAATGCTTGAAATCTGAAAATTATGAATAACTAACACTAAGCTTTGAAATGGTATTGGCAACCAATACCAACAACTTTAGAATGCAAAATGTAGTATGTTGGGAATATTAGAACCAATGTACCTATTGTCTATGCAAAAGTCAATATTTTAGTTGATTAATGAAATGAATAGTAA
The DNA here is from genome assembly GCF_030052815.1 of Hevea brasiliensis. Lineage (NCBI taxonomy): Eukaryota > Viridiplantae > Streptophyta > Magnoliopsida > Malpighiales > Euphorbiaceae > Hevea > Hevea brasiliensis. Next base: position 46,881,626 of record NC_079494.1, read on the forward strand.
CACCTAAACTTCAATTTCAAGAATTGTGAAATTTAAAAGTGTAACATGCCCTAGTACACCTAGCAAGATTGGTTTGGATAGGTTGGCATGCCAATAGGGTTCAGTTAGCAGTACTGCACATTGCATTATGCTATTCTGTGATTTTATGGCTTTTAGCCATTCTGAAATTATGGTGATACTTGGCTTTATGCCTAATATTTATTATAGCTTATCAGCTGTTCTGTTGCACACCGGGAGATACATATGTGATCGATGGTGTGACGGCCCGAGTTACTTGATACCCAGTGCCAGTTTACCTGTTTATCTAGTCCAGTCATCCAGTATAGGTTACTTGAGCAACCAAAAATGAAAGTGGATAAATTTAATGAAATTATGAATATAACAAGTACATTATAAATAAGACTATAAATAATTATCGAAAAATTGTCTGCATAAGACATCGGAACATGCACTGCATATTTATTTTCTATTATTTCTTTTTATTCTATTATTGGCACCACTAAGCATTATTGCTTAGCGCGTTGCTTTTGCCACGCGTAGGTTCTGGAGAGACTGATAGAGAGCCCAGTAGACCACAGATTGGGTGAGATCATCTGCAGCGCTGCATAGTGTCCGTGTCACCTTACTGACGTCAGTGCATTGGTAGGACACTAGGTTTCATTTTGGGTATTTTGTAATTAACTTTTATTTTCTCATATGTAATTGAAACTTATGTAATGTATTTTGGTATTAATGTAAATACAAAAAATTGTGTTTATGAATGAAAAGGTGAATATTTATTTATGACTTTAACATGAATATCATATGAGATGAATGATTGAGAAATGGAAATATTGTTGAAAAATATTGAGACATTGTTGATGAAATGGAGTTTGGGATTGATTAAAAATTTTGGAAGTGTTTTTCACAGGTTCCAAAGAACTGTTTCTATATTTTTAGCCGGTACTCTGCCAGATTTTCTATAAAATTTGCGGAACCTCAAATAAATTGATGTTTTCCATAAATGACTTAAATAAATTATACCTCACACATTGTACTTCATAACTATGAAAGAAATAAATAAGGAAGGATAAAAATAATTGAAATAAAATATGGTCTTCCGATACACTGTGTAGCATATCTTACTCGGCTACACTGTAGACGGGTAAAGGTGAAGGAACGGAAGCGTGAAAAACACAAGTTTATACCATTGAATTCAAAAATTTTCACCTAGGGTCACATGCATCATGCAAGATTTATTTTTATCTATTTGATTTCAATGATAAACAACATATTAAAACTCTTTTAATATGTTTTTGGATCTGTATTTGCCATTTAAGATTTTAAAATTAATTAGATTAATTTTAGAACCCTAGATTAAATCAAGAATGATTACACTAACCTCTTGATGGACTGCAGCGTGTCTGCGCCTTTGAGATTCATCTTCAGGACACCAGATATTGTCCCTCTAGCTTGTCCACATCAAGAACACCTATGGAAGCCCTTGAACAGCTTCTAAAGCTTTTTCTATTAATTACAAATTCAAGTTCTGCCTTCTAAGAGATTAGAGATATAAACAGGACACTAGAAACAATTTCTAGTGTTCTTAATTCAAGAGATTGATGGCTAATCTCTTTGAATTGATGAGAGATGAAGAATAATAGATGAAAAGCCTCAAAGTGGCGTGACAAAGGAGAGGAGTGGCTGCTGGTTGCTTTTTCTTTTCATAACAACACTTAAATAGCTAGGTTAACACATTAAACCCTTGCCACATGTCACCCTTTGATTAGCTCTAGGTTTAAGTGACCCAATCACATTGTGCCAAGTGTCAAACCTATGTTTAATCTTTATTTTAATCATCTTACATGATTAAAAAACATTTGGCAAGCTTATGTGTAATCCCATGTGCCACCATCTCATGGTGCCACGTGTCACACTGTGAAATGACCAAAATGCCCCTGTGTCTTAATTTTGAGTTCTTAACCCAAAATAATTATTTTTCTTCTTCTAATCAATTTATATCAAATATAAATTAATTAATTAATCTCTATTAATTAATTTCTCATTAATTAAATTCATATTTAAACACTTTAAATATAAATTTTACTTATATTATACATCCAATAATCTAGATTTGGTTTCAAGTCATGCTAGGGACTTTGCAATTTAATTGCAAACTAAACTTATTTAATTAATCAATTAAACTCTTTAATTAATTAATTAAATCATATTTAAATAGGTGATAACTTGTGTATGTGTGTGACTTACTAGGCTCATCACTAATTGGCAATGAGACATGATATCAACTCTTAATATCATCAGAACTCTTTCTTACCATAAATGATTTCTCTAAATCATTTTATGAACCTCATAGACCATGGTTAACACCTAGCATAGCATGCCATGGCCACCCAATTAGTAATAAGGTTTACCTTAAATGAACTTATAATCATATGTTACCATGCACTAGAATCTCTCTGTTACAAAATCCCAACTCAAGCTGGAGTCATGGTTTATGTCAAACTCCATTTGCTATGAATATTATATTCTCTTTTAATTCCAGTTCTTGATTAAAAAGATTTTCTCATCAGAAAATCTTTTCTGAATAAATCTATATGTCCTAGCCAGGAACTTGAAACATTAAGAACAATTAAATGAACATAGGATTTTATCTCTATTTACTTAGAGGAACAGATTCCATCTTGATCAACACCTACCTCCATATATAACTAGTAGGAGCCAACACATGCCCATATACCCATACATAGTAAAAGTATGAAAGCAGTATCAAACTCAAGCTACCTATATACAAGATAACTGTGCTATTTCAGGTTTAAAGATTATATGCACTGATATGATTTATGATAAAACATTGACAATAGTAAACTCCATGTACTTGTCATAAGTGTCACTGGTTCGGCCTACTTATCATTTATAAGTGCCTATTATGTTTGTTATATGGCATGAGACTCACCATTCCATTTTATTTATATCTCATATAAATAACTTGGGAACAAACATGAATACAATCTTTCTGGATAAGTCATGTCCTTATTATGAAGTATCCTCGATTGTGAACCTATTTATGATACTTTGTGCTAGAAATATTGTCACTCATATTCTTAACAACCTAAGAATAATATTTCTAACAAAATATCAATGGACCTTTTCTATTACACATAAATGTATTATGTAAACGGAAAAAGTGGAAATGCCTTTTATTAATAAAAATATGTACAAGATACATACTAAATGATATGCTCTGGGGCATACTACTAACAATCTCCCACTAGCACTAGAGCCATTCATTACAATATCTTAGACCTATCTTCTCAAGATGTCGGTCTAACTGAGTCTGTGACATAGGCTTAGTGAATGGATCAGCTGGATTTTCAGCTGATGCTATTTTCTGCATGGCTACATCGCCTTGCCCAACTATTTCTCTGATAATATGGTAGCGCCTTTCTATGTGTTTGGATTTCTGGTGAGACCTTGGTTCCTTAGCCTGTATGACTGCTCCATTATTGTCACAGTGTAGTGGAACTGCTAACTCAATGGAAGGAACTACTGTAAGTTCTGTCATGAACTTCTTTATCCAAACAGCTTCCTTTGCAGCATCTGATGCAGCAATATACTCAGCCTCTGTAGTGGAATCTGCAGTCGTGCTCTGTTTGGAGCTCTCCAACTGACTGCACCCCTATTACAAATGAACACATATCCAGAGGTAGACTTTCTATCATCGATATCTGATTGGAAATCAGAATCAGTATAACCATCCAATTGCAAGTCTCCACCTCCATAAATCAAGAATAAATCCTTAGTTCTTCTCAAGTACTTAAGGATATTCTTGTGACTATCGATGTTCCAAACCTGGATTGGATTGATACTTGCTAGTCAAACTAACAGCATATGCGATATCCGGCCTAGTACAGAACATTGCATACATTAAACTTACAATAGCCGAAGCATATGGAATCCTGGCCATCTTATCTCTTTCTTCAGGTGTCTTTGGAGACATCTCTTTAGAAAGGTGGATATCATGTCTCACTGATAATAATCCTCTCTTGGAATTAAGCATGTTAAACCTCTTTAACACCTTTTCCAAGTATAGACTTTGAGATAAACCAATTATTCTTTTTGCTCTATCTCTATAGATGCGAATCCCAAGAATATAGGTTGCCTCCCTTAAATCTTTCATGGAGAATGTATTTGACAACCATACCTTTATAGTCGTCAACATACTTGTGTCATTACCCATCAACAGTATGTCATCCACATATAAGACAAGGAAAGTGATAGCACTGTCACTAACCTTCTTATATACACATGGCTCATCCTCATTTTTGATAAAACCAAAGGATTTAATGGCTTCATCAAAACGGATGTTTCAACTCCTCGAAGCTTGTTTCAACCCATAAATGGATCGCTTTAGCTTGCATACCTTGGAACCATCTTGGCATTCAAAACCCCTAGGTTGTTCCATGCAAATGTTTTCTTCAATGTATCTATTAAGAAAAGCTGTTTTGACATCCATCTGCCAAATCTCATAATCATAGTATGCAGCTATTGCTAATAAAATCCTAATTGATTTAAGCATGGCAACAGGCGATAAAGTCTCCTCATAGTCGATTCCTTGCCTTTGGCGAAACTCTTTCGCTACTAGCCTTGCCTTATAGGTCTCTACCTTTCCATCAGAACCAATTTTCTTCTTGAAAACCCATTTGTTCCCTATAGGTACAATACCTTCAGGTGGGTCAACAAGATCCCAAACTTGATTCTTATACATGGAATCAATTTTGGATTTCATAGCATCAATCCATTTTGAAGAGTCTATATCTGATATAGCTTCTTCATAGGTAAGTGGATCATCTCCATGATCTACTTCTTCATGAGTAGACAACTCTTGCTCTTCTTCATGAAGAAAACCATATCTCACTGGTGGATGAGATACCCTGGTTGTTCTACGAGGAACAGCTGTAGATGTTTCATCAACAGGTATAGGTTGACTAGATGGATCTATATCCATCTGATCTGTTGGTTGGTCAGAATTCTCTAATTCTAACTCTATTTGCCTTCCTTTGCCTCCTTCTTGAACAAACAGTTGTTCAAGAAATGTGGCATCTCTACTTATCACAACCTTTTGTGAAGTAGGCAAATAAAAATAATATCCAAAACTATCTTTTGGATATCTAACAAATCGACCTTTTTCTGATCTGGTCTCCAATTTATCAGTGTTCAGATTTTTTATATAAGCTGGACAACCCCAAATCTTAATATACTTAAGACTTAGTTTTCTTCCATGCCATATCTCATAAGGTGTGGAAGAAACTAATTTTGATGGAATCCTATTCAGAATATACAAAGCTGATTCTAATGCAAATCCCCAAAAGAAGATTGGCATATCAGTATAGCTCATCATACTACGTACCATATCCAATAGGGTACGATTTCTCCTTTCAGATACACCATTCAGCTGTGGCGTTCCTAGAGGAGTCAGCTAAGAAATAATGCCATGCTCTCTCAAGTATTCATTAAATTCAGTACTCAAATATTCACCTCCACGATCTGATCGAAGAGCTTTAATACTCTTTCCTGTTTGATTTTCTATTTCAGATTTAAATTCCTTAAACTTTTCAAAGGATTCATGTTTGTATTTCATCAAATACAAATACCCAAACCTTGATTTATCATCAGTAAAGGTAATAAAATAATGAAAACCCCCTCTAGCCATTTCTTTAAATGGACCACATACATCACTATGTATTAGCTCCAAAATATTGTCAGCTCTGAGCCCTTGTCCCACAAAGGGTGATCTAGTCATTTTGCCCTGAAGGCAAGATTCACAAGTTTGAGTAGGCTCGAGCCCAATGAGGATAGAATCCCCATTTTCTCCAGTTTGCAATCCTATCTTACGCAATATGACATAACCTTAAGTGCCAAATATATTTTGAACTTGAGTTGGTTTCACCATGGCATTGCATTTTTAGATCACTTGCATTCAATTTGTGTTTGTCATTATTATCCAAATAATAAAGACCATCATTCATATAACTTGAACCAACATATTTATTTCCAAAATAAATATTGCAAACATCATCTGAATGAAATTCATAGCCATTTCTAGTCAAACTAGATATAGAAATGATGTTCTTAAAAGCATCAAGTACATATAAAATATTATCCAAACACAAAACATGTCCAAACATGTAAAAAGATTTAGATCCTATGGCTAAAGCTTCAACAGTTGAACCATTGCCAATCCGGACTCTAATATCTTGAGAACGCAAGCTGCTACTGTTTGCTAGTTCCTGCATATCATTAGAAATGTGAGAACTGGCACTAGTATCTAAAACCCAAGCTGTAGATGAACTATGAGTATCATCAGAATCTAAATAACAAGATATGGACATACCTTTCGAAGGTGTATCCTTCTTGTCCTTCAGAGAAGCAAGATGCTCTAGGCAGTTCCTTTTCCAGTGCCCATCCTTTTGGCAGTGGAAACACTTTCCTTTGCCTCCATTAGCTTTAGTCTTCCTTTTCTATTTAGCTATTTTCTTGGAAGGACCAGGAATCTGAGGTTTCATTTTCTTATTGCCCTTCTTCTTGTTGGACTTTCCAGCAGAAGAAGACGCAACCAAAGCTACCTCTTTTCCTTTATTGCCTGGCATATTCTTTTGGGCAATAACCAGCATGTTAAGTAAACTAGCTAAGGTGCATTCCTGTTTAGTCATATGGAAATTTGTCACAAAATTCCCAAAAGACTCAGGAAGGGACTAAAGGATCAAATCCGTCTGTAGTTGGAAATCCATGTTGAAGTCAAGATGTTCCAACTGCTCAATCAGCCGAATCATCTTGTGGACATGATCCCCAACATTCTGTCCCTCAGACATCCTCATACGGAATAACTGTCTAGATATCTCATACCTAGCATTCCTGCTGTGCTCACCATACAACTCTTGTAGGTGAAGGAGGATCTCACTCGCACTCTGCATGTTCTCATGTTGTTTCTGTAACTCATTACTCATGGAAGCAAGCATGTAACACTTAGCTCTTATATCATGCTCCTTCCACTTGTCCAAAGTTTCATGTTCCTCTTATGTGGCCTCTGGAGGTAAGGGACCAGGAACATTTGAATCTAGAACATATCCTATATGTTCAAGGTTCAGTACAAGTTTCAAATTTCTTAGCCAATCAGACAGATTAGGTCCTGTCAACCTATTGTGATCAAGTATGCTTGCAAGGATATTGGATGGTGGTGGTTGTTTTGTGCTCATTTTTATCAGAAAATTAACTGCAGAAAATAACCAGATTAATTAGTAAATGTATCATGTAATTAACCAAAATAATTATGGTCTTTTAATCAAATTGGTCCTCCCACTAACTTAGCGAATCCTACACTTCCAAAGTAGAAAACGGAAATCCTAGTTGGATGGATTTCTAGTGGGCGATTAAATTCTTATAATTCTATTGATCATCCTCAGGTACATCCATTATTGGAATTACAATAAACTATAAGTGAGCAACTCCTTGCCCATCACATCTCATGTGAGGTTCAATCCTTTACCTAGCCCCTAATGCTCAAAATCTCAGGTACATCCATTATTGACTTATCTTGCATTAGTTAAGTTGATCCCATTGAGCCAGTAATTATGCAAATAATTTTAATATCCTCAGGTACATCCAATATTGGCCACTAAACCATTTACATATTTACAACATCTCATGCTTAACAATTATTCTTAAGAAAATCTCTTAAATTAATTGCATCTTATGCAACTATTTAAAATTTCTTAAAATAATTACCCCAATGGAGGGCCTATGTTATAATTACTTTAATTATAGCATTTCCAACTTAATCATTTGTTTGGAAGATTTTATGGTCATTCTAAGTACTATTAAGGTCTCACTTTGCACATTATCCAATTAGCATGCATATATCATATAATAGCATACATTCCCATACATCTCATGCATTCATGGATAAGCAATAAATATGGTATGATCATGGACTTTCTAAGGGATTCAATTCTGAGCCACCAAGAATTGAATCAGGGCATTCCTAGGTGCATTTCATTCATTTTACAAGAGTTGCTGAAGGAGTACATAATCAACACTTGATCTTGAATTCCTCCCACTGGTCCCACCAATGCTCTTGACCTCCTTAAACTTCTTGCAATCCAATATTACATGGTAATCCTTGGCATACCAAGGCAAATTTACAAGAACTTAAATAAATGAAATTACAACCCAAAAATTATTGCAAACTTAATAATACATGCCTAAAATAAATTAAAATAAATTAATTAATTTACAATCCCTAAGAAACATAAAAGAAATAAATCCAATCACATTGGTCTTTTATAGTTCATGATCATCCATCATGCATATCACTATTTAACAATTAAATAAAACATACATACTTAAATTAAATTGAATATCTCATATTCAACTTAAAAATCCAGATTTGAATATGATTCAAATAAATTAAAAAAATTCATATATGAATCTCATTCAAACAAATTTAAAAATTCAGATTTGAATCACATTCAAACAACTTTAAAAATTCAGATTTGAATCACATTCAAACATTTTTTTAAAAAATCAGATTTGAATCACATTCAAACATTTTTTAAAAAATCAGATCTAAATTTTATTCAATCAATTTTAAAAAATCAGATTTAAATATGATTCAAACAACTTTAAAAATTCAGATTTGAATCACATTCAAACAACTTTTAAAATTCAGATTTGAATCACATCCAAACAATTTTTAAAATTCTGATTTGAATCATAATTTAATTGTGATTAAAAATCCTAATTAAATATTTTAATTAGTCATATGATGAACCTTTCATCATGCAACAATTGCAGAATTTAATAACAACCATGCGCACCATGATCTTCCCAAGCCATGCGCACCATGTTGGAGTTCATCAAGCATGCCGCCACACCTCTTGATCCAACCAGCAATGGATCAATCACCTCATGATCAAATCAAACAATTAAATCATATAATCAACAATCTAAATGGCAAATATAGTCGCTCTGATACCAATTGAAGGAACGAAAGCGTGAAAAACATAAGTTTATACCATTGAATTCAAAAATTTTCACCTAGGGTCACATGCATCATGCAAGATTTATTTTTATCTATTTGATTTCAATGATAAACAGCATATTAAAACTCTTTTAATATGTTTTTGGATCTGTATTTGCCATTTAAGATTTTAAAATTAATCAGATTAATTTTAGAACCCTAGATTAAATCAAGAACGATTACACTAACCTCTTGATGCACTGCAGCATGTCTGCGCCTTTGAGATTCGTCTTCAGGACACCAGATGTTGTCCCTCTAGCTTGTCCACATCAAGAACACCTATGGTAGCCCTTGAACAGCTTCTAAAGCTTTTTCTATTAAATAGAAATTCAAGTTCTGCCTTTTAAGAGATTAGAGATGTAAACAGGGCACTAGAAACAATTTCTAGTGTTCTTAATTCAAGAGATTGATGGCTATTCTCTTTGAATTGATGAGCGATGAAGAAGAATAGATGAAAAGCCTCAAAGTGGTGTGACAAAGGAGAGGAGTGGCTGCTGGTTGCTTTTTCTTTTCATAACAACACTTAAATAGCTAGGTTAACATATTAAACCCTTGCCACATGTCACCCTTTGATTAGCTCTAGGTTTAAGTGACCCAATCACATTGTGCCAAGTGTCAAATCTATGTTTAATCTTGATTTTAATCATCTTACATGATTAAAAAACATTTGGCAAGCTTATGTGTAATCCCATGTGTCACCATCTCATGGTGCCACGTGTCACACTGTGAAATGACCAAAATGCCCCTGTGTCATAATTTTGAGTTCTTAACCCAAAATAATTATTTTTCTTCTTCTAATCAATTTATATCAAATATAAATTAATTAATTAATCTCTATTAATTAATTTCTCATTAATTAAATTCATATTTAAACACTTTAAATATAAATTTTACTTATACTATACATCCAATAATCTAGATTTGGTTTCAAGTCATGCTAGGGACTTTGCAATTTAATTGCAAACCAAACCTATTTAATTAATCAATTAAACTCTTTAATTAATTAATTAAATCATATTTAAATAGGTGATAACTTGTGTATGTGTGTGACTTACTAGGCTCATCACTAATTGGCAATGAGACATGATATCAACTCTTAATATCATAAGAACTCTTTCTTACCATAAATGACTTCTCTAAATCATTTTATGAACCTCATAGACCATGGTTAACACCTAGCATAGCATGCCATGGCCACCCAATTAGTAATAAGGTTTACCTTAAATGAACCTATAATCATATGTTACCATGCACTAGAATCTCTCTGTTACAAAATCTCAACTCAAGCTGGAGTCATGGTTTATGTCAAACTCCATTTGCTATGAATATTATGTTCTCTTTTAATTCCAGTTCTTGATTAAAAAGATTTTCTCATCAGAAACTCTTTTCTGAATAAATCTATCTGTCCTGGCCAGGAACTTGAAACATCAAGAACAATTAAATGAACATAGGATTTTATCTCTATTTACTTAGAGGAATAGATTCCATCTTGATCAACACCTACCTCCATATATAACTAGTAGGAGCCAACACATGCCCATATACCCATACATAGTACAAGTATGAAAGCAGTATCAAACTCAAACTACCTATATACAAGATAACTATGCTATCTCAAGTCTAAAGATTATATGCACTGATATGATTTATGACAAAACATTGACAAGAGTAAACTCCATGTGCTTGTCATAAGTGTCACTAGTTTGGCCTACTTATCATTTATAAGTGCCTATCATGTTTGTTATATGGCATGAGACTCACCATTCCATCTTATTTATATCTCATATAAATAACTTGGGAACAAACATGAATACAATCTTTCTGGATAAGTTATGTCCTTATTATGAAGTATCCTCGATTGTGAACCTATTTATGATTTTGTACTAGAAATATTGTCACTCATATTCTTAACAACTTAAGAATAATATTTCTAACAAAATATCAATGGACCTTTTCTATTACACATAAATGTATTATGTAAACGGAAAAAGTGGAAATGCCTTTTATTAATAAAAATATGTATAAGATACATACTAAATGATATGCTCTAGGGCATACTACTAACAAAGGGGTGTCACACCATCCAATATCCTTGCGAGTATACTTGATCATAATAGGTTGATAGGACCTAATCTTTTTGACTGGCTCAAAAATTTAAAACTTGTCCTGAACCTAGAACGTATTGGACATGTTCTAGATTCACAGATTCTTGGTCCCTTACCTCCAGGGGCCACTCTAAAGGAATTAGAGACTTTGGACAAGTGGAAGGAGTATGATATGAGAGCCATATGTTACATGCTTGCATCAATGACTAATGAGTTACGGAAGCACCATGAAAACATGCAAAGTGTAAATGAGATCCTTCTTCACCTGTAAGAGTTGTATGGTGAGCACAGCAGGAATGCTAGGTATGAGATATCTAGACAGCTATTCCGCATGAGCATGTCAAAGGGACAGAATATAGGAGATCATGTCCACAAGATGATTTGGCTTATTGAGCAGCTGGAACATCTTGATTTTCACATGGATTTCCAACTGCAGACAAATTTGATCCTTCAATCCCTACCAGAGTCATTTGGGAATTTTGTGATAAATTTTCATATGACTAAGGAAGAATGCACTCTGGCTAGCTTACTTAACATGCTGGTTATTGCCTAAAAGAATATGCTGAGCAATAAAAGAAAAGAGGTGGCTTTGGTTGCATCTTCTTCTTCTGCTAGAAAGTCTAAAAAGAAGAAGGGCAATAAGAAAAGAAACCTCAAGTTCCTGAACCTTCCAAGAAGATAGCCAAACAGAAGGGCAAGACTGAAGCCGAAAAAGGCAAAGGAAAGTGTTTCCACTGCCAGAAGGATGGGTACTGGAAGAGGAACTGCCCAGAGTATCTTGCTTCTCTGAAGGACAAGAAAGATAAACCTTCAGAAGGTATGTCTATATCTTATTATTTAGATTCTAATGATACTTATAGTTCATTTACAGCTTAGGTTTTAGATACTGGTGCTAGTTCTCACATTACTTTTGATATGCAGGAACTAGCAAGTAGTAGCAGCTTGCAGACACGAGATGTTAGACTCTGGATTGGCAATGGCTCAACTGTTGAAGCTTTAGCCATAGGATCTAAATCTTTATACATGCATGGGCATGTTTTATATTTAAATAATATTTTGTATATACCTGATGCTTTTAAGAACATCATTTCTGTATTTAGTTTGACTAGAAATGGTTGTGAATTTAAGTTCACAAATGATGTTTGTAATATTTATTTTGGAAATAAATATGTTGGCTCAGGTTATATGCATGATGGACTTTATTATTTGGATAATAATGTTAAATACAAATCTAATGCAAGAAATCTAAATGAATGTAATGCTATAATGAAAATCAACTCAAGTTCAAAATATATTTGGCACCTAAGATTATATCATATTGTAGAAGATAGGATTACAAAGCTGGAGAAATTTTATCCTCATTAGGTTCTGAACCTACTCCAACTTGTGAATCCTACCTTCAAGGCAAAATGACTAGATCATCTTTTGTTGGACAAGGGTTAAGAGCTGAAAATATTTTAGAACTTATACATAGTGATGTATATGGTTCATTTAAGGAAATGGTTAGAGGCGGTTTTCATTATTTTATTACCTTTATTGATGATAAATCAAGGTTTGGGTATTTGTATTTGATGAAATACAAAAATGAATCCTTTGAAAAGTTCAAAGAATTTAAATTTGAAGTAGAAAATCAAATAGGGAAAAGTATTAAAACTCTTCGATCAGATCGTAGAGGTAAATACTTAAGTAGTAAATTTAATGAATACTTAAAAGAACATGGCATTATCTCTCAGCCGACTCCTCCAGGAACGCCATAACTAAATGGTGTATCTGAAAGGAAAAATCGTACCCTATTAGATATGGTACGTAGTATGATGAGCTATACTGACATGCTAATATCCTTTTGGGAATTTGCATTAGAATCAGAGTTGCACATTATGAATAGGATTCCATCAAAGTCAGTCTCTTCCACACCTTATGAGATATGGCGAGGAAGAAAACTAAGTCTTAAACATGTTAAGATTTGGGGTTGTCCAGCTTACATTAAAAAGCTGAAGACTGATAAATTGGAAACCAAATAAAAAAGGGGTCAAGTTGTTGGATATCCAAAAAAAAGTTTTGGATATTATTTTTATTACCTTACATCACAAAAGGTTGTGGTAAGCAGATATTGTAACACCCTCCCGGTAACTACTCCGTACATCCTACTGTTTCGGTGACCAGTGTCGGTCCGGACAGCTAGAATGTCCGGAAAAATATTTAAACTAAAGTGAAGAACCATAATCAACTCAAATATTGATAAGAAAAATTTAGTAAAAATTTTAGAATTAAAATACAACCAAATTAAACGAGCCGGTGCCCTAGCGATGGGTAACCCAGAGGGAAGTTGCGGTTCTCGCAACTAGGAGCCCTAGACCCGGGGGAAAAATTATAAAATAATTTTTGAGACTCCAGAGAAGGGTCATTGAGGTTCCTATGGCATTAGAATGCCAAGAAAATATTTAGAAAATTTTTTCAATCGGTACAGACAATTTTGACCCGTTAAGCCAAACGGAGGGCATTTTGGTCATTTCGCCTTCAGAGGTGATTTTTGGCCGACTTGGCCAGTTGAGTAAATAAATATTGTGACATAAAATATGAATTAATGTTGATGAAAAATTTATTAAAAATGAGAAATGAAAATAAGAAAACAAAAGTAAAAAGAAAAGTAAGTAAATGGGAATTGTGACATCATAATGATGTCATTTAAAAATGGTCCACCAATCACCATATAACAAATACACTTAAAACAAACTAAAGAGGCTGAAAATAAAAGAAAATTTTCATCTTCTTCCTTTGGACCCAAACCAGCCGAAACCCTCCTCCCTCCTCCCTCCATTGATGTTCAACCAAAAAGCTTCATTTCTCCCTTTGTTACACCACTAAACCCTAAACCCCTTTCATTAAAACTTGACCACATCTCTTGGGGAAGTATTTGGTAGCCTAGAAAAGGAAAGAAAGTGAAGATTTAACTTGGGAAAAATCTGCCTACAAGAGGTTAGTGCACCTATTTACTTAAAACTCTTATATTCCATGATAGTGACTTGAATTGAGTAAGGATTTGTAACTTAAATGAACAAAAATTATGTATATACATACCATGGATTTCGGCAGCCCTATTGAAGGAACAATAATGGAGTGTTTTGATGGATTTAAAGTGGATTAGAGATTATGTTTAAACCATGTATGCTTGTGGTTAGTGAATGAGATAGTTAATTAAAGCATGTTGTGAAAACTCATATGGAAATTAGGGTTTTGAGAAGTGAAAATTTGGCTTGGCTTAGGAAATTGTTAGAGAACATTTTAATGGTCAATTAGTGACCATTTTAGGTAAGTTGACCATAATTTGGACTGACATATAGCATGGCAAAGTGAATGAGTATGCTGCCTAGGGACAGCAGCAGAATGGCTGAGATTCCAGCCCACTTAGACAGCCATAACTTTGGCTGTGTAGGTCCAATTGGTGTTTGGCAAATTGGACATGAAACTAGGCTTATAATGGCACATTTTTTCTGAAGAAACCATGCCCAAAAGACCAAAGCAAGTGGACCAAAAGTTGGCTCCAATCCGGATACCCTGCAACAGCACTTGCAGAAATGACCAAATGAACAGTAACTGTTCATTTGGCCATAACTCACTGTAGATATGGTCAATTGACCTGAAATTTTTACAGAAACAATTTAAGACATAGACAAACAACTTTCATGAAGAAACCTACCCCAAATTATGGCCAGAACCTATTCAAAAATGCAATCACAGTCACTGTTCATGGTACTATAGATTTGGTAATTCTGCAGATTTTAAATCCGGCCAGCTGTGGTTTTTGGACCATATCTGGAGATACAAAACTCCAAATGGAGTAATTCAAAAAAGGAAATTCAACTAGACAAAATAAGGAACAACTTTCATGTTTGCCATTTCTTCAAATTCCCATTGTAACAGTGCTTAATGAAACAGTAAACTTAAGCTTCGAAAACTGAAATTTCTGCCCTCTTGGTTTTATGTTAGAAATGGTAATGGTGACCAATTCCAACAAGTTTTAAATGCAAAATGTGGTATGTTGGGGGTGCCAAAACCAATGTACCTAATTTCTACCTAAAAGTCAACATTTTTGTTGACCAATGAGGTGAATAGTGACGCCAAAACTTGAAATTCACAAAGTGAAGAATTTAAAAGTTTCAAATGCCCTAATATACCTAACAAGATTGGTTTGGATAGTTTGGCATGCCAATAGGGTTCAGTTAGCAGTACTGCACATGGCAATATGCCATTCTGTGATTTCATGGCTTTTAGCCATTCTGACCTTGTGCCTGATGTTATCACAGTTTGTTAGCTGTTCTGTTGCACACCGGGAGATGCATATGTGACCGATGGTGTGACGGCCCGAGGTACTTGATACCCAGTGCCAGTTTACCCATTTATCCAGTCCAGTCATCTAGTGTAGGTTACTTGGGCAACCAAATGAATGAAAGTGGACAAAGTTAATGATGTACAAATTCAAAACGAATAAAACATATACATTCACTACATATTTGTTTTCTTGCTATTTCTTTTATTTTATTATTGCACCACTAAGCATTATTGCTTAGCGCATTGCTTTTGCCACGCGTAGGTTCTGGAGATACAGATCGTGAGCCCAGTAGACCGCAGACTGGGTGAGTCCATCCTGCAGTTCTGCACAGTGTCCGTGTCACCTCAACTTCTGCAGTGCATTGGTAGGACACTAGGTGTCATTTTGGCATTCTGTAAATAAATTTTGATTTTCTCATATGTAATTAAACTTGTGTAATGTATATTGATGTTCATGTAAATTATGATAATTGTATTTGTGAATGGAAAAGTAGATATCTATTTGTGATTTATACTTGATTATCACATGTGATGGATGATTGAGAACTGAAATTGAGAAATGTTGTTGAGATCTTGATATTGAGACTTTGTTGATGAATTGAAGTTGGGATTGTTTGGAAATTATTTGGAAGTGTTTTTAACAGGTTCCGAAGAACTGTTTTCTCCATTTTTAGCCGGTATTCTGCCGGATTTTCTATAAAATTTTCGGAACCTCAAATAAATTATAATTTCAATAAATGAACTATATTTCACAAACTATATTCAAAACTATGACAAAAAAATTAATTAAGGTAAAATAGAGTGTGTCGGTACACCGTGTGACATAGCTTACTCGGATACACTGTAGCCAGGTAAGGGGTGTCACATTTAGTGGTATCAGAGCACGGTTTAGGCTTTTCTGGGCCTAGATTGAGTCCATACCATGCATTGCATTTGTAAGAGTCGAGGTGACACTAATGCAGATCTGTTTGTTTTTCTTATTTTGAATAGGATATGGATCCTTCATCTCAAAGAGCAGTCAAGGAGGAAGTGGAGAGTCATGCTCCACCTGCAGCAGCTGAGACTGGGGGCATGGGAGAACCTACTCCGCTAGCTCAAGCAGAGCACCTTTCGGCCTCCACAGCCATGTTCCACAAATGGCCGATTTCTTTAGACAAATGGCCGAGTAATGCCAAAGACACCACCACCTCCACCTCCACAGTAAATCACACTGGAAAGGCTAAGAAAGTTTGGAGCGGTGGACTTTTTCTAAGAGAGAAGATGACTCATTGCAGTAGAATTGGTTGAACAGAACGGGCAGAGTTCTAAAACAACTCCACTGCACCCCAGAGCAAAACCTAGAGGCTACCATATCCCTGTTGCAAGATGATGCCTACGAATGGTGGGATACTGTGTCCAGTGAAGTGCAGCCAGAAGCTATAACTTGGGACTTCTTTCTCTCAGAATTCAAGAAGAAATATGTGGGTACTGTGTACCTGGAAGAGAGAAGAAGAGAGTTCATTAATTTGAGGCAGAGACAGCTATCAGTGGCCGAGTATAAGAAGGAATTCGTCCGATTAAGCCGCTATGGAAGGGAGATAGTCCCTAATGAAGCTGAAAGATGTAAGAGATTTGAAGAGGGACTAAATGACAACATAAAGATCCAGCTCACTGCCTTGGGAATCACAGAATTTACCAAGTTAGTGGAAGCTGCAATAAAGGTTGAAAAAGTGAGAATCAGTGAGCAGACCAGAAGGGATAGACAGCAGAAGAGGGGCCCGGGTCAGTCTAGCTCATCTCCTGCACCTGGGAAGAAGTTCAGAGGTCCATCTGCACAGAGTTCGGGTCAGCCACAAGGTCAGGGTCAGTCTCAGGGGCCCAGGCCACAGTTTACCCCTAGGAGAGGTCAGTCCACACCATCAGTGGGCAGCTCTTGTGACACCCCTTACCCGACTACAGTGTAGCCGAGCAAGTTATGCCACTCAGTGTGCTGGAGCACTCTATTTTATCTTAATTCATTTTTATCATAGTTTTGAAAATAATTTGTGAAATATATTGAAATTGTAATTTATTTGAGGTTTCGAAAATTTTTAAAGAAAATCCGGCAGAGTACCGGCTAAAAATGGAGAAAACCGTTCTTCGGAACCTGTGAAAAACACTTCCTATATTCTTATTCATTCATCTCAACTCCATTTATCAAAATCTCAATATTTTTCAGTTCACATTCATTTCTCAATCATTCATTTCATGTGATAATCATATATATATCACAGATAAACATTCACTTTTTCATTTACAAACACAATTCTCATTATTTACATGAGCATCAAATTACATTTCATAAGTTCATTTACACATGAGAAAATAAGATCAATTACAAAATACCAAAATGACACCTAGTGTCCTACCAATGCACTGTAGCCTGTGAGGTGACACGGACACTATGCAGAACTACAGGATGGACTTACCCAATCTGTGGTCTACTAGCTCTCGATCAGTATCTTCAGTACCTACGCGTTGCAAAAGCGACACGCTAAGCATAAAGCTTAGTGGTGCAAATAATAAAATAGAAAGAAATAATATGCAAATAAAAATCATAATTTCTTAGCCATTGTGTTCACAAGAACTGAATAATTACCAACTTAATGTTTAGTCGAGGGCTAATTACGTTTTATGATATTAACTTCTTCATGCATTTTGTTTATTTATTTTCTTCATGATCTTGAGTTTCTTTGTATTCTATCGTAATCATTTCTGATATTTAATTTTCGTATTTTCTTTAACAATCAGTTCAATTATAGTTATACTTTTCCATGCCCAAGTAACCTATACAAATTGATCAGACTGGATAAACGGGTAAACTAGCACTGGGTACCAGGTACCTCGGGCCGTCACACCATCGGTCACAATGTGTCTCTCGGTGTGCAAACAAAATGGCTAATAAGCCATATAAGCAATAAGGCATAAAGCCAAGTAAAACATCATAATCAGTATAGCCATAGGCTATCACATCACAGAATGGCAATGAAGCCATACATCATACGCAGTACTGCTATCAGAACCCTATTGGCATGCCAACCTATCCAAACCAATCACATTAGGCCTACTAGGGCATTTGATACTTTTGAATTCTTCAATTTTTGAATTTCAAGTTTTTATGTCACTATTCACTTCAATAGTCAACAAAAAGTTGACTTTTGCATAGATCATAGGTGCATTGGTTTTAACACTCCCAATGTACCACATTTTACATTTAAAACTTGTTGGTTTTGGTCACTTTCTCAAAGCTTAGGTCATTTTGGCAAAATTGCCAATTTTCGGTTTTGGTGCTCCGAAGTTGCACTGTTCTATTGATCGATCTACTATTGGAATTTGATAAAACTTCCTTCATAGAAAATGTTCCTTATTTTGTCTAGTTGAATTTCTTTTTTTGAATCACTCCATTTGGAGTTTTGTAGCTCAAGTTATGGCCAAAATAAGTTTCTTGTTCACGTGCAATCGCTCATGCCGCACTTTGGGTTTTGGCAGATTTTGGTCCAATTTTGGTCAGTAATTTGACCAAGTTAAGTTCATAATTTGGTCTAACTTTCTTCATATGAAATGTTCTACTATGCCTTAGGTTTCCATCGGTTCAAGAATCGCCTAAATCCGAGTTTTCTAGAGAGAGTTATAGCCATCCAAACATTACTGCTCAAATCAAAATCTGCGAGTTGCGAGTTTGAACAAGGATGTGACTGCCATTTGGGTTAGGTTCTGGTCATAATTTGGGGTAGGTTTCTTCATGAAAGTTTTTTTGTCTATGTCTTAACTTGTTGCTGTAAAACTTTCAGGTCAATTGACCATATCTACAGTGAGTTATGGCCAAATGAACAGTTACTGTTCATTTGGTCATTTCTGCAGGTGCTGTTGCAGGGTATCCAGATTGGGGCCAACTTTTGATCCACTTGCTTTGGTCTTTTGGGCATGGTTTCTTCAGAAAAAATGTGCCATTATAAGTCTAGTTTCATGTCCAATTGGCCAAACACCAATTGGACCTACACAACCAAAGATATGGCAGTCCAAACAGGCTAGACTCACAGCCTTAATTCTGCTATCTCTAGGCAGCCTTCCCATTTTAGTTTACCATGCATTAGCTTACTTCAAATTATGATTAACTTGCCTTAAATGGTCACTAATTGACCATTAGTATGTCCATTAATCATTTCATAAGCCAAGTCCAATTTTTCACTCCCAAACCCTAGTTTCCCATTATGATTCACACATACACCTTAGATACACACTTTCATTCATCACATATGTGTATATGCACCTTAAACATAATATCTAATTCATTTTAAGTCCATTAAAACCATCAAAAACACTCCATCATTGTTCCTTCCTTAGGGCTGCCAAAATTTATGGTACACATACACATGAGTTTTAGTCCATTTAACTTACAATTTCATACTAAATTCAAGTCCTTAACATGGAAGTAAAGGAATATTAGCATAAGTAAGCACTAACCTCTTGTAGGGCAGAATTTTCCAAGCTTAAACTTCCCTTTCCTTCACTTTCTAGGCTGCCAAACACCTTCCCAAGATGAGTGGACAAGTTTTAATGAAGAGAATTTAAGGTTTAGTGGTGAGAATTCAAGGTTTGGAAGAGAGAAAATGAAATGAATTTTAATGGAGGAAGAAAGGTTCACGTATAGAAATTGGGAAGAAGAAGAAAGCTGCATTTTTCTCTCCTTTTCTGCCCATTTTATTGATTTTAAATGGGTTATAGCCATGTGTCACCATATAATTGGGTGAAGGTACACTAATGACATCATGTGATGTCATAAATTCCCATTTAATTCATTTTTTTCTTTTCTTTTCTACTCATTTTCAATTCAATTTTTAGTAATATTTATTCACATTTTAGATCATAATAATTATTTACTTAACTGGACAAGTCGGCCAAAAATCGTCTCTGAAGGCAAAATGACCAAAATGCCCTTCGTTTGGCTTAACGGGTCAAAATTGTCTGTACCAATTGAAAAATTTTCTAGGTATTTTCTTGGCATTCTAATGCCATGGGAACCTCAATAACCCTTCTCTGGAGTCCCAAAAATTTATAATTTTTCCCCCGAGTCTAGGGCTCCTCGTTGCGAGAACCGCAACTTCCCTCTGGTTTCCCATCGCTAGGGCACCGGCTCGTTTAACTTGGTTGTATTTTATTTCAAAAATTTTTACCAAATTTTTCTTATTAATATTTGAGTTAATTATGATTCCCGACTTTAGTTTAAATATTTTTCGACGACGACGTCACCGAACAAAGAGAATGTACAGAGTTGCTACGGGGAGGGTGTTACAGCTCTCCAGGGATGGGGTTCAGGGGACCAGCCCTGTAACACCCTCATTGTAGCAATTACGTACATTTTACTGTTCCGGTGACCGGTGTCGGTCCGGACAGCTAGAACGTCTGGAAAAATAATTAGACTAAAGTAAGGAACCATAAATAACACAAATATTGATAAGAAAAATTTAGTAAAAATTTTAGAAATAAAATACAACCAAGTTAAACGAGCCGGTGCCCAAGCGATGGGTAACTAGAGGGAAGTTGCGGTTCTCGCAACGAGGAGCCCTAAACCCGGGAAAAAATTCATAAAATAATTGTTGGGACTCCAGAGAAGGGTCATTGAGGTTCCTATGGCATTAGAATGCCAAGAAAATATTTAGAAAAATTTTTCAATCGGTACAGACAATTTTGACCCGTTAAACCAAACGGAGGGCATTTTGGTCATTTCGCCTTCAGAGGTGATTTTTGGCCGACTTGTCCAGTTGAGTAAATAATTATTATGGTCTAAAATATGAATAAATATTACTAAAAATTAAAGTGAAAATGAGTAGTGATGAAAAGAAAAGAAAAATGAAATAAAAAGCAAATTATGACATATGATGATGTCATTTAAAAAGCTACCACCAATCACATTTAAACAAACATTTAATTAACAAATAAAAAGAGATAAATATGGCCAAAAAAATTAAAGAAAGTAGCAGCCCCTTCATTTCATTCCCGCACCAAAGAAAACAAAAAGAGGAAAACCACCATTAAAGCTCCAAATGAGCTTGATTCCATAGCCAACTACACCAAAACCTCACCCTCTCTTCACAAAAAATTTTCCTTTTCACTAGAGCTAAATTTGGGCAGCCATTAGAAGAGAAGAAAGTGAAAGAAAGTAAAGTCAAGCTTGGGCAAATTCTGCCCTACAAGAGGTTAGTGCCTATTATGCATACATCTTTCTCTTTCCATGATTAGAGACCTAAAATAAGCAAGAATTTGTGAATTAAATGAATGGAATTTATGTGTATGTATACAATGAATTTTGGCAGCCCTAGGGAGGAACAAGATTAAGTGTTTTTGCTGGACTTAGAGTGGACTAAAGATGATGTTTAAGGTATATATATATATGTATGATGAATTGGTGTGCTAACTAAGGTAATTGGTGTAATCCTTGAAAATGAGCTAGGGTTTGGGAGTGAACCTTGGATTTAGCTTATGAAATTGTGAAAGAACATTTTAATGGTCAATTAGTGACCATTTGAGGCAAGTTCACCATAATTTGAAGAGATTTAGAGTGATGCAAACTGAATTGGTGGGCGGCCTAATGAGTGCAGCAGGGTGGCTATGATTCCAGCCCACTTGGACTGCCATATCTTTGGCTGTGTTGGTCCAATTGGTGTTTGGCCAATTGGACATGAAACTAGACTTATAATGGCACATTTTTGCTGAAGAAACCATGCCCAAAAGACCAAAGCAAGAGGACCAAAAATTGGCCCCAATCCGGGTACCCTGCAAGCCAATTCTGCAGAATGACCAAATGAACAGCAAATGAACAGTAACTGTTCATTTGGCCATAACTCACTGTAGAAATGGTCAATTGACCTGAAATTTTTACAGCAACAAGTTAAGACCTAGAAAAACAACTTTTATGAAGAAACCTACCCCAAATTATGGCCAGAACCTAACCCAAATGGCAGTCACAGTCACTGTTCATGTTACTGTAGATTTGGTAATTCTGCAGTTTTGGCAATCCGGCCAGCTGTGGTTTTTGGACCATATCTGGAGCTACAAAACTCCAAATGGAGTGATTCAAAAAAGGAAATTCAACTAGACAAAATAAGGAACAACTTTAATTTTTACCATTTCCTCAAATTCCCACTGCAACAGGGCTTAATGGAACAGTAAATTTAGGCTTCAAAAACTGAAAATTCTGCCCTTTTGGTTTTAAGCATAAAAATGGTAATGGCAATCAATTCCAACAAGTTTTAAATACAAAATGTGGTATGTTTGGGGTGTTAAAACCAATACACCTATTTTCTATCCAAAAGTCAACATTTTTGTTGACCAATGAGGTGAATAGTGACACCAAAACTTGAAATTCAAAATTTGAAATTAGAAATGCATCTAGGGGACTTTAAATTGCAATTGGCAATTAATACTAGCAAATGTAAAACTCAAAATGTGGGATCTTGGTGTAATTAGAATTAACATATCCCTTAAGTATGAAAAAGTCAACATTTTGGTTGACTAGTAAGGTGAATAGTAATCAAAATGAGTAACAAACTAAGATGAAGACCTAGAACCAATTCTAAGCTTAAATGCTTAGAATTGTATGACAAATGTGGACTATGTATCTTAGTCAAAATTGTTAAAAGGAAATTAAGACCATAAATTTGAAATCCATGAAATATTCATAGATTACTTGAAACATGAAAAATAAGTCACCTAATTGATGTGAATAGATAGTTAGGGCTTATATGCCCATCACAAATGGAATTCATAAAATATTAATAACTCAACTTGAAATATAAAATTTGTAATTACATAAGTAGATTCTTGAATGTATAGATGAGAAAAGGGAAAATGTTTTGAATAAAATGGTACATGTGAACCATTGTTTAGAATTGTGATTAATATGAATAACATAATGAATGAATAAATGAACCATATTAATGTATGAATGAGACATTAGTTCTCATTATCGTAGAGAGGAGAAGTATTTTGAGTACAATGGTATAAAAGGATAATTGATGTGAATTGTGATCATATAAATGATCAAATGAATGTATGAATTATAATTGAAATTTATCATGAAATAATAAAGTCATAAAATACTATATATTAATATTTAATGATATTATGTGCCCTTGTATTGCCTAGACATGTGTGTCAGATTGGATAGTTTGGCATGCCAATAGGGTATTGTTTTAGCAGTACTGCGAAAGGCTTTATGCCTGTATTCATGGCTTTATGCCCGTATTCATGGCTTTTATGCCCGTATTCATGGCTTTTATGCCCGATTATGTGATATCATGGCTTTTTAGCCATACTGACTGCATACATGGTTGACGTTCTGCGTCTCATGGTATGACGGCTCGAGGCACCGCAGTGTCCAGTGCCAACGACCCGTTGTCCAGTTTAGTCAGCCTGTCATAGGTTACTTGGGCAGTGTAATTTATTGAAATAAATTAAGACTATTAGTAATTAAAAATATTTGAAATTAAATAAATGAGTAAGATGACCTAAAATAAATTAGAATAGTTATTTATTAGAAAGAATCGAAATGAACTGGACTGATATTAAAATTTACTTATTATGAAATAATCTGAGACAACCTAGCAAGTATAGAGAAAGTGCTAAAAGATTAGCAAAGAAAATTATAACATAAATAAATATTGCAAATGTGACTTATATAATAATATAAGCATAAATTTATTATTTTCAGATCATTTTTCTTTGTACATTATTGTCAGACATTGAAATAAACACTTTCAAAAAAGACTAAATTAGGATAAACCATATTAAATTTTAGAAACCGCATGTGAAGTATAAATAAATCTTAATTATTTGAATTATGTTTTATTTCTATCTTTATTAGTATATTATTTCCTTGTTATATTATTGCACCACTAAGTAGCAATGCTTAGCGCGATGGAATTGTTTCCTCGCGCAGATACTGAAGTTAAAGCCCAGCAAATACTAAACAGAGATTTTGGAGTTCTGATCTGCAGAGCGTTCAAGGTTGTCACCTCCTCAGCAATGCATGTAGATGGGGCTCACATTAAGCATATCATGTATTTTGTGTATGTTATTTATTTCTTATATTGTAATATAAATTAGCAAATTGTAATTAATTTGTATATCATGTAAATTAAGAATCTATTTAATTATTGCAAATGATGTAAATTAATGCAAATTTGAGAATTTTGCTATAAGAATGGAGCATGAATGAATTTGTACAAATGAGTATAGATTTGAATTACATAATGATTTTTCAAATGATGATATGAGTGTGGAAATGATTATGAAATGTATGGATGAGATTTGAAATATGAGATAATTATGATTAGCATGGATAAGATTTTATTTTAGAAATATTGTTGAATTTCAAACAGGTGAATATTGAAATACGCCAAACGATAATAAAATAAGGGAAACTCTGCTGGTTTCTCCGTTGAAAAATAATTGATATTAAATCAAATGAATTCAAAATTATTTAAGAAAAATAAGGTAAGATAAGTTAGGGTGCTCTGGCACCGATTGTAGCATGCCTTGCTTGGCTACACTGTAGTCGAGTGAGGGGTGTTACATTTATTGGTATCAGAGCGCGGTTTAGGCGTTCCTAGGCATAGATAAATAGAATGAGATAGTGTGCATAACATGCATTGCATTCATATGAGTTGAGGTGACACTAATGCAGATCTATTTTCTTGGTTATTTTAGGTTAAGGTATGGACTCAAAATCACAAAGGACAGTAGAAGAAGAAGTAGTAAGCCATATCACGACTAAGAGTGATATTGGGACTCGGGGAGATCCTACTCCACCAGTGCAAGAGATGCCTGTACAACCCCAACAGGCCTTGTTTGAGCAGACGACTGGATTCTTTCGACAGATGACTAGGGTTATTCCACCACTGTCTCAGCAAAAATCACCTCTAGGAAAAATTAGGAAGTATGGAGCTGTAGATTTCAATGGTAGAAAGGAAGACGATTCTGCAGCTGCTGAGTATTGGCTAGAAAGGACTAAAAGAGTCTTGCAGCAGCTCCATTGCACACCAGAACAGAGTTTGGAGTGTGTAGTTTCATTATTACAAGAAGCTGCATATCGATGGTGGGATGTCGTAACCAAGGTAGTGCCACTAGCCGACGTAACTTGGGAATTCTTTCTGATAGAGTTCGGAAAGAAATATATTAGCTGTGTTTATGAAGAGGAACGGAAGAGGAGTGATGATCAGCAAAAGAGGAAATTTGGACAGTCTAGTAATAAGAGGCCGAGAGAACAGTCAAGTCAGACATTTGATCAAAGTAGGAGATCTAGACCTAGGCCTATACCCAGAAGAGATCAACCAGAAACACTAGTAGTGAGTGCGCCAGGATTAGCAAGAAAATGTGGCCATTGTAACAAGTGGCATAAAGGTGAATGTAGGGGATTGACTAGAGCCTGTTTTAGATGTGGGGCCATAGACCATCGTCTGAAAGATTGTCCTAAGAGGAATTTACCACGGACCCAAACAGAGGTCGTGGAAGGACCAAGTACAACAGTAACACCACTTCCAAATGTCACCCAAGCCAGAGAGGAGTAAGAAGCCCCAAATGTGAATTTGAGGTAAAGTATCCTTCCCTTCTGATATGCCTAAGTGTATAATGATAGATTCGAAAAGACTAAATAGTACCATATATATAAAAGAAGTAGACAGAGGGAGCAATAGGAAGGTAAAAGAATTATCCTAGATACCTAAACCCAATAAATTTCGAAGACGAAATTTAAATTAGAGGGGAAGAATTGTAACACCCTCATTGTAGCAATTACGTACATTTTACTGTTCCGGTGACCGGTGTCAGTCCGGACAGCTAGAACTTCTGGAAAAATAATTAGACTAAAGTGAGGAACCATAAATAACTCAAATATTGATAAGAAAAATTTAGTAAAAATTTTAGAAATAAAATACAACCAAGTTAAAAGAGCCGGTGCCCAAGCGATGGGTAACCAGAGGGAAGTTGCGGTTCTCGCAACGAGGAGCCCTAGACCCGGGGAAAAATTCATAAAATAATTTTTGGGACTCCAGAGAAGGGTCATTGAGGTTCCTATGGCATTAGAATGCCAAGACAATATTTAGAAAAATTTTTCAATCGATACAGACAATTTTGACCCATTAAGCCAAACGGAGGGCGTTTTGGTCATTTCGCCTTCAGAGGTGATTTTTGGCCGACTTGTCCAGTTGAGTAAATAATTATTATGGTCTAAAATATGAATAAATATTACTAAAAATTAAAGGGAAAATGAGTAGTGATGAAAAGAAAAGAAAAATGAAATAAAAAGCAAATTATGACATATGATGATGTCATTTAAAAAGCTACCACCAATCACATTTAAACAAACATTTAATTAACAAATAAAAAGAGATAAATATGGCCAAAAAAATTAAAGAAAGCAGCAGCCCCTTCATTTCATTCCCGCACCAAAGAAAACAAAAAGAGGAAAACCACCATTAAAGCTCCAAATGAGCTTGATTCCATAGCCAACTACACCAAAACCTCACCCTCTCTTCACAAAAAATTTTCCTTTTCACTAAAGCTAAATTTGGGCAGCCATTAGAAGAGAAGAAAGTGAAAGAAAGTGAAGTCAAGCTTGGGAAAATTCTGCCCTACAAGAGGTTAGTGCCTATTATGCATACATCTTTCTCTTTCCATGATTAAAGACCTAAAATAAGCAAGAATTTGTGAATTAAATGAATGGAATTTATGTGTATGTATACAATGAATTTTGGAAGCCCTAGGGAGGAACAAGATTAAGTGTTTTTGATGGACTTAGAGTGGACTAAAGATGATGTTTAAGGTATATATATATATATGTATGATGAATTGGTGTGCTAACTAAGGTAATTGGTGTAATCCTTGAAAATGAGCTAGGGTTTGGGAGTGAAACTTGGATTTAGCTTATGAAATTGTGAAAGAACATTTTAATGGTCAATTAGTGACCATTTGAGGCAAGTTCACCATAATTTGAAGAGATTTAGAGTGATGCAAACTGAATTGGTGGGCTGCCTAATGAGTGCAGCAGGGTGGCTGTGATTCCAGCCCACTTGGACTGCCATATCTTTGGCTGTGTTGGTCTAATTGGTGTTTGGCTAATTGGACATGAAACTAGACTTATAATGGCACATTTTTGCTGAAGAAACCATTCCCAAAAGACCAAAGCAAGAGGACCGAAAATTGGCCCCAATCCGGGTACCCTGCAATAGCAAATGAACAGCAAATGAACAGTAACTGTTCATTTGGCCATAACTCACTGTAGAAATGGTCAATTGACCTGAAATTTTTACAGCAACAAGTTAAGACCTAGAAACACAACTCTCATGAAGAAACCTACCCCAAATTATGGCCAGAACCTAACCCAAATGGCAGTCACAGTCACTGTTCATGTTACTGTAGATTTGGTAATTCTGCAGTTTTGGCAATCCGGCCAGCTGTGGTTTTTGGACCATATCTGGAGCTACAAAACTCCAAATGGAGTGATTCAAAAAAGGAAATTCAACTAGACAAAATAAGGAACAACTTTCATGTTTACCATTTCCTCAAATTCCCACTGCAACAGGGCTTAATGGAACAGTAAATTTAGGCTTCAAAAACTGAAAATTCTGCCCTTTTGGTTTTAAGCATAGAAATGGTAATGGCAATCAATTCCAACAAGTTTTAAATACAAAATGTGGTATGTTTGGGGTGTTAAAACCAATACACCTATTTTCTATCCAAAAGTCAACATTTTTGTTGACCAATGAGGTGAATAGTGACACCAAAACTTGAAATTCAAAATTTGAAATTAGAAATGTATCTAGGGGACTTTAAATTGCAATTGACAATTAATACTAGCAAATGTAAAACTCAAAATGTGGGATCTTGGTGTAATTAGAATTAACATATCCCTTAAGTATGAAAAAGTCAACATTTTGGTTGACTAGTATGGTGAATAGTAATCAAAATGAGTAACAAACTAAGATGAAGACCTAGAACCAATTCTAAGCTTAAATGCTTAGAATTGTATGACAAATGTGGACTATGTATCTTAGTCAAAATTGTTAAAAGGAAATTAAGACCATAAATTTGAAATCCATGAAATATTCATGGATTACTTGAAACATGAAAAATAAGTCACCTAATTGATGTGAATAGATAGTTAGGGCTTATATGCCCATCACAAATGGAATTCATAAAATATTAATAACTCAACTTGAAATATAAAATTTGTAATTACATAAGTAGATTCTTGAATGTATAGATGAGAAAAGGGAAAATGTTTTGAATAAAATGGTACATGTGAACCATTGTTTAGAATTGTGATTAATATGAATAACATAATGAATGAATAAATGAACCATATTAATGTATGAATGAGACATTAGTTCTCATTATCGTAGAGAGGAGAAGTATTTTGAGTACAATGGTATAAAAGGATAATTGATGTGAATTGTGATCATATAAATGATCAAATGAATGTATGAATTATAATTGAAATTTATCATGAAATAATAAAGTCATAAAATAAAATATATTAATATTTAATGATATTATGTGCCCTTGTATTGCCTAGACATGTGTGTCAGATTGGATAGTTTGGCATGCCAATAGGGTATTGTTTTAGCAGTACTGCGAAAGGCTTTATGCCTGTATTAATGGCTTTATGCCCGTATTCATGGCTTTTATGCCCGTATTCATGGCTTTTATGCCCGATTATGTGATATCATGGCTTTTTAGCCATACTGACTGCATACATGGTTGACGTTCTGCGTCTCATGGTATGACGGCCCGAGGCACCGCAGTGTCCAGTGCCAACGACCCGTTGTCCAGTTTAGTCAGCCTGTCATAGGTTACTTGGGCAGTGTAATTTATTGAAATAAATTAAGACTATTAGTAATTAAAAATATTTGAAATTAAATAAATGAGTAAGATGACCTAAAATAAATTAGAATAGTTATTTATTAGAAAGAATCAAAATGAACTGGACCGATATTAAAATTTACTTATTATGAAATAATCTGAGACAACCTAGCAAGTATAGAGAAAGTGCTAAAAGATTAGCAAAGAAAATTATAACATAAATAAATATTGCAAATGTGACTTATATAATAATATAAGCATAAATTTATTATTTTCAGATCATTTTTCTTTGTACATTATTATCAGACATCGCGAAATAAACACTTTCAAAAAAGACTAAATTAGGATAAACCATATTAAATTTTAGAAACCGCATGTGAAGTATAAATAAATCTTAATTATTTGAATTATGTTTTATTTCTATCTTTATTAGTATATTATTTCCTTGTTATATTGTTGCACCACTAAGCAGCAATGCTTAGCGCGATGGAATTGTTTCCTCGCGCAGATACTGAAGTTAAAGCCCAGCAAATACTAAACAGAGATTTTGGAGTTCTGATCTGCAGAGCGTTCAAGGTTGTCACCTCCTCAGCAATGCATGTAGATAGGGCTCACATTAAGCATATCATGTATTTTGTGTATGTTATTTATTTCTTATATTGTAATATAAATTAGCAAATTGTAATTAATTTGTATATCATGTAAATTAAGAATCTATTTAATTATTGCAAATGATGTAAATTAATGCAAATTTGAGAATTTTGCTATAAGAATGGAGCATGAATGAATTTGTACAAATGAGTATAGATTTGAATTACATAATGATTTTTCAAATGATGATATGAGTGTGGAAATGATTATGAAATGTATGGATGAGATTTGAAATATGAGATAATTATGATTAGCATGGATAAGATTTTATTTTAGAAATATTGTTGAATTTCAAACAGGTGAATATTGAAATATGCCAAATGATAATAAAATAGGGGAAACTCCGCTGGTTTCTCCGTTGAAAAATAATTGATATTAAATTAAATGAATTCAAAATTATTTAAGAAAAATAAGGTAAGATAAGTTAGGGTGCTCCGGCACCAATTGTAGCATGCCTTGCTCGGCTACACTGTAGTCGGGTGAGGGGTGTTATAAGCCCTAACATCTTCTGTATGTTCACACTGTCTGAAATGGCACAAGGGGGAATGTTGGAGAGTAAATGGTGCCTGCTTAAGATGTGAGTCGACAGAGTATCAGCTGAGGAACTACCCACGCAGAACTACTACAACTGCTCCAACACAAGCGCATGCACTGCTCCCGCACTGCAGAGGGTAGAAAATCGGCAAGTCCGAGGTCAGGACCATCACTGCAGGCTCGCACTGAGCCGTGAGAGGCCTGACAGCAGACCACCTGCAAGAGCTTATGCTATTAGAGCTCAGGAGGAGCAAGATGCCCCAGACGTCATCAGGGGTACGTTCTCCCTCTACAATACACCTGTGCATGCATTGGTGGATCCAGGATCCACTCATTCATATATCTGCATCAACCTACCCGTAGAAAGGGGGATACTAGTAGGGGAGAGTGACCAAGACATTCTGGTCACTAATCCATTGGGCCACAGTGTGGTAATGAACAAAGTGTACAAGGGTTGCCCGTTAAGGATTCAGGGGTGTCACAGAGATACCATATTGCTTGAACAATAGTTTATTCAAGAAGGTGGCAAAGGAATGCAAATAAAGTTAGAATTAGAGAATTATGACCAACCAATAAATCAGACGGATATAGATCCATCCAGTCAATCATGCCTATTGATGAAACATGTCACACCTTACCCCTCTGTAAGGCATAACATGATCCTGTAGAATACCTAGTGAACTACCAAACTTTACCTACTGATAACTCATTAAGTACCCTACAAGGGATTTTAAAACAATTTTCTTACTTTTTATAAGTGGTGAGCATTTTCTAATAGGTACTAAAACATTTAATTAAAATTTAAAACTAGTTAAAATTTTTTTTTGCCCATTTTATTTTTCTGTAAATTTTATAAAAATTTTGGCAAAGTGCCGTCTGTATTTTGAGAAAACAGTTCTTCAAATTCCTATAAAAAAACACTTCCAATAATCCGTCTCAACAACTTCTTCAAATTCACAATCCATTTCAACATCATTATCAATCTCCAAAAATTTAAATCCACAATTTCCAATATTCAACAATCATCAAAATACCATTAATGAATTTCATTCAATTTAAAACAAAATATTTCCATTCATATTTCATTAAAGATAAAACAATTTATATACATCATTACAAAAATTTACATTAGGAAAAATCCAACTAAAATTTATTGCAAACTTTATACAAACTAATCAAGACCAGTTTTACATGTCCATACCTTTACATATATTACATACATCAAAATAAATTTTTACAGTCAAGGTATAAAATATACCCGATAACTTCAAGCAGGTAGCTCCTCAATCCTCAGCAGCTCAATCTGCTGCTCCTCTAGTCTCTAAATCTGCCACAGCAATAATAGCCATCGCTGAGTACTAGGACTCAGTGATGCACAACATACTAAAATAATCTTTATGCACAATTTAAATCATATTTATTCAAAAATTGGACTGAACATGAAAATTAAATACAAAACATGAATTATGAGATTTTAATCCAAACAAGTTCATTTCAAAGTATCAAAACCAATTTCATAAAACCCACAGTTATATCATGCCATTCGAAACAAATATAATCTCAATAGCCAGAGGCTAAGGAGAAGTCACATCACAAGGCTAGCTAGCTCAAATATATGGATATCAATTCAATTTCTTTTTCTACTGGCACACACCTCAACACTTCAGCCAGAGAAGGAATCAAAATTTGAAACTGATTAGCCCCACTAGTCATTCTAGTGAGGTGTTCAAATATATGGTCATGACACTGTGGTTTCAAAACTTATCTTAATAATTTACTAAACATTATCATTTCAAATATACACAAATAACTTTCAATAACTTAAATCAAAAGCAAAATAAATATTTCATCACAATGATGTCACAATTCAATATTTCAAATTATTCAAAACAATATGCAGAAGTAAATTTACAGAAATTCTACATTGTGCACAAACCTTAAGCGAGTCGCCTCTTGGCCTTGACTCGATTCCTCGGATTCTTTCCCGGTGTTCCTTTCCACTGAAACACACAGTTTTATAGTGTTTCAGTACCATAACTTAGCATAAATCAAAAAATAAATTTAAATTCACTTTTACCTAGCTCTAATATGCTAAACTTGACGTTCTTTAAAATTTATGTTTTGGGGTTACTATTCACGATACTATTCAAGTCAATTTGTTGACTTTCTAAGGCTTAATTGGTATGGGAATTTCAACTTCACCCACATACCACATTTTGGTCACTAAATTTGTTGGTTTTGGTTGTTTACTCAAATTCTAAGTCTTTTAGGCAAATTTGCAAATTTTCAGTTTTGGTGTCTTAAGTTGTACTGTTCCATTGGTCATTTTTCTGTTAGAATTTAGCAAAACTTTCTTCATAGAAAATGTTCCCTATTGTCTTAAATTTATTCTCCTTTTTGAATCACTCCAATTGGAGTTTTGTAGCTCAAGTTATAGCCATTTGAATCATGGCTGCCGGATTGGACTTAAACCAGATTTCTGGGCACCAAACTGGTTCTGGCAATTTTAGGTCACCAATTTTGGGTGGCCAAATGACTTAGTTAAGGGCATAATTTGGGTTTGTGTTCTTCATGAAAGTTTTAGGTCTATATCTCAACTATCCATTGGAAAAATTTCAGGTCATTTAGACCTGCCTAGCCCAAGTTATTGCTAAATGAACTGTTAATTTGGTCATTTTTGTACAGGTCAGACTGCATAAATCCAGATTTAGTCAATTTGTTCACTAGGTTTTGGTCACTTTTTAGGCATGATTCCTAAATGAAAATTGTGTTATTTTATGTCTATTTTCATTCCCAATTAGACTTGTAAATTTTTAATTTTGGTCCCTAAAAGGGACCTTGGTTCTGCTGCATGCATACTGCCCACATTCAGTCCGAATCTAAACCAAACACTTCCAACATAAATCAATTGGTCAAAAATGACCATTTTCCATGTCAAACAAGGTCAAATACACCATTTGACCACTTCTCCAAATTTTTGTCTTCCAAACCCTAGGTGCCAAAACCCTAACTACACAATTTTGAAATTTTATGCAATTTAAGTCATTATTCAACACCTACCCATATATTTCAACTCAATTATGCTTTTTAATTCATCAAAACCATGAAATCTCTACTCCCTTAAGGCTGGCTGAAATTCACAATTGGTCCTCCAAAGATGTTTTCTTTGATTTTTAAGTTGAGTTCTAGGTTAGTTAAGCTAAACACACAAAGAATAAACTGAATTTTTCAACTTAAATTACTAACCTCAACTTGGATGTTAATCTTCAATTTTCTTCTTCTTTTCTTCTTTCTTTTCTTGCTTAAGCTTCTTCTCAAGTGAAGTCAATAAGTTTTTATGGACTGATTTTGGAAAAGTTAGGGTTTAGTGGGGAAAACTAAAGCTTTACCAAGCTTTAATGGTGGTTTTGGCAATGGAGGAGAGTGAAATGGTGAGGTTGCCGAATTTGTGGGAGAGAAGAGCTGAAATTTTTTGTTTTAATTTTATGTATTTTAGGCCTTATTTTGTGTATTTGAATCGGTCAAAATTTGTGGGAAATTAAAAATTAATTTTGACATCATAATTGATGTCATCAACATGATGCAAGAAAACTTTTTCTTTTCTCTTTTTTTTTCATTTATTTTTCTTTAGTTATTTAATTTAATTCTCGATTCCAAAATTTTATTTTCTCCGATTTTATTTGACAGTCAGGTCAGGAGTTAGCTCTCGGGGTCAATTGACCAAATTGCCCCTCGCCGATCCAACCCGATTTGCAAATAATTCAATATTTCTTCCAGCTCCTTGACCTAATTATTTGACTAGCTTAACAATTCTTTTTTGTGATTTTCTCTTTTCCACTATGTTCATAATAGTCCTAAGGACCACGACGTCACATTTTACGATTCAAAATTTGAGTTTAAATCGACTTCACAATCCTTCCCGAGAAGGTTACCTATCGCTATGACTCTCGGCTTATTTAACTTCTTGTGTTCTGTTTTTCTTATTTATACTTCACTATTTAACAATTACTCATTATCTGGGTTTATGGCTTATCTAGTTGTCTTAGATGTGATTCTAATCCCCTTAATTGTTCGAACCGACTTCGTTCACCGGAACAGTGAAATATATCAGGCTATACAAATAGGGGTGTTACAATTCTCCCCCCCCCCCCCCTTAAAATAAATTTTATCTCGAAATTTTACTTGGTATCAATCTTTGAATAGCTGTGGGTGCTGTCTCCTCATGTCCGCCTCTCGTTCCCAAGTAGCCTCCTAGCCCGAATGATGGTTCCACAACACTTTCACTAACGAGATCTACTTGTTCCATAGCTGCTTCACCTCATAAGCTAGAATCTCTATGGGTTCTTCCTCATATGTGAGGTATGGATTCACTTCAATTTTCTCTACTGGTAGTACATGAGATGGGTCTGATCGATACCTCTTTAACATAAACACATGGAAGACATTATGTATCTTCTCCAACTCTAGAGGTAGTGCCAATCGATATGCCAAAGGACCCACTCTTTCTAGAACCTCATATGGCCTAATGAAACGATGACTCAGTTACCCCTTTCTGCCGAATCTCATAATTCTCTTCCAAGAAGAAACCTTGAGGAATACTTTCTCACCCACTACATACTCAATATCTCTTCTCTTCAAATTAATATAGGACTTCTGACGGTCTGATGCAGTCTTAAGTCGATCTCTGATCACCCTGATCTTCTCCTTGGTTTGCTGAACAATTTCGGGCCCAATCATCTTCCTTTCACCCACGTCATCCCAACACAATGGGGTTCTACATTTTCTGCCGTACAAAGCTTCATATGGAGGCATTCCAATGCTTGATTGGTAGCTATTGTTATAAGCAAACTCAATCAAAGGCAAGTGTATGTCCCAACTGCCCTCAAATTCAATCACACAAGCCCGTAGCATGTCCTCCAATATCTGAATTACCCTCTCAGACTGGCCATCTGTCTGTGGGTGGAATGCTATACTGAAGTTCAATCTAGTTCCTAGGGCTCTCTGAAGACTACCCCAGAATCTATAAGTGAACCTAGGATCTCTGTCTAATACGATGGATACTGCCACTCCATGTAGTCTCACAATTTCATCAATGTAAAACCTGGCCAATCTTTCTAAACTATAGTCCATCCGGACTGGCAGAAGATAAGCAGACTTGATCAGTCTGTCAACAATGACCCAAATTGCATCATGACTCTTCTGTGTCCTCGGAAGTCCCATTACAAAATCCATCGTTATTCTTTCCCATTTCCATTCTGGTACTGGTAGTGGATGTAATAACCCAGCGGGTACTTGATGTTCTGCCTTCACTTGCTGACAAGTTAGGCATTTAGAAACAAACTCTGCCACATCTCTTTACATACCCATCCACCAGTAATGCTCCTTTAGCCCTCTATACATTTTTGTGCCACCAGGGTGCATGGCAAAAGGAGATTCATGTGCTTCTTTCAAAATGATCTGCCTCAAATCAACATCATTAGGAACACACAGTCTGCCCTGGTGTCACAGTAGACTATCATCTCTTATTGAGAATTATGGTTTCTTGCCCTACCTGACTTCTTCCAATAGCTTCTGGTACTTCTAATCATTCTGAGCAGCCATTCTGATCTGATCAATCAACACTGGCTATACATGCCATGCAACTGCTATCTGTCCCTCATCATTAATCTCTAAGCTAGCATGTAATGACCTCAACTCATGTACCATAGACAAAGGAGTAACCCATAGACTTGCCATAGTCTTGCGAGTTAAGGCGTCAGCCATAACATTAGCTTTCCCTGGCTGATAGTCTATCAGACAATTATAGTCTTTTATCAACTCTAACCATCTCCTTTATCTCAAATTCAACTCCTTCTGAGTGCCCAAATACTTCAAACTCTTATGATCTGTGTAGATATAGCACTTCTCTCTATACAAATAATGTCTCCAGATCTTAAGAGCAAACACAATAGCAACAAGCTCCAAGTAATGTGTCGGATAGTTCCTCTCATGCGGTTTCAGCTGGCGTGATGCATAAGCAATGACATTTCGATCTTACATCAACACACAGCCTAACCCGTTGTGAGAAGCATCAATATAAACTGTATATTCTTTACCCGGTGTAGGTAAAGTCAGGACTAGAGCCTCAGTCAAACATCTCTTTAATTCATCAAAACTCTGTTGACATTTATCCGTCCACTGAAATTTTACATCTTTCCTAAGCAGCTTGGTCAGTGGAGATGCCAACATGGAGAATCCCTTCACAAATGTACGGTAGTGTCCAGCTAAACCCAAAAAACTGTGAATCTCTGTGATATTTTTAGGTGGCCTTCAATTAAGGATAGCTTCTATCTTACTTGGATCAACCTTGATGCCCTCTTCTGATACTATATGCCCCAAGAAAGATATTTCTTTCAGCCAAAATTCACACTTCGACAATTTGGCGTATAACTGTTTCTCCCCCAAAGTCTGCAGTACAATCTGCAGATGTCTATCATGCTCTTCTGCACTCCTCGAATAGACTAATATATCATCTATGAATACCACAACAAACTGGTCAAGGTATAGTCTGAAGATAGTATTCATCAGATCCATAAAAGTAGCCGGAGCATTAGTTAAACCGAATGGCACGACCAAGAACTCATAATGGCCATAGCGGGTTCTAAAGGCAGTTTTAGGAATACTCTGCTCTTGTACTTTCAACTAATAATAATTGGATCTCAGGTCAATTTTGGAGAACACAGCTGCACCCCTCAACTGATCAAACAAGTCATCAATGCGGGGCAATGGATATCTATTCTTTATTATCACCTTATTCAACTGTCGATAATCAATACATAAGCGGAGAGTGCCATTTTTCTTCTTAACAAACAACGCTGGTGCTCCCCAAGGTGACACACTGGGGCGGATAAAGCCCTTGTCAAGTAGTTCTTGCAATTGTACTTTCAAGTCTTTCAATTCTGTAGGTGCCATTATATATGGCGTTATGGAGATTGGGTCCACACCAAGCATAACATCAATCTCAAACTGCACCTCTCTTTCTGGAGGTAATCCTAGCAATTCATCAGGAAACACATCTGAAAAGTCACATACTGTAGGGATGTCCCTCAATGCTGGACTCCCCACTTGGGTGTCTATCACATGTGCCAAGTATGCTTCACGCCCTTTTTTGATCATCCTTCTAGCTAGTGCAGCCGAAATGATATTTGATGGCAATAAATGCCTCTCCCCATGTATTACCACATCACCATATAAAGGGAGAGCAAAAGTGACTGTCTTCAGTATACAGTCAATCATGGCGTGCTGCCTGGCTAACCAATCCATGCCCAAGATAATATCATAATCTATGAAGGGAATTTCAATCAAATCTGACAGAAAAACATGTCCTTGGATCACCAAAGGACAGTCTTTATAGATTCTGTTGATCCAAACCTCTTATCCTAACGGACTAGTTACTAGCACTTCAGAGCCCATTTGGACAAATGGAACAGCAAGTGAACTGACTATGCTAGCACTAACATATGAGTGGGTTGAACCCGGATCAAACAACACAAATACTTCTTGACCAGAGATAAAAAATATACTAGCTACAACATCAGAAGTCTCAGCCTTTTCTCGCTGCCTCAATGTATAAACCCTAGCTGAAGCACTTTCTTGTGCTGACTGACCAACAGTACCTTGACTACCTAAAGTAGTGCCTCTACCTCTGCCTCTGCCTCTACCATCTGATTTTGAACCTCTGGGAGCAGGACTCTAAATAGATACTTCTGCAGTAGTAGGAGCTGGACCATATTTAGGAGCATTAGTGTAGTCTTTTGCTAAATGGCCCTTGCCTCCACAGTTAAAGTAGGCTTCCGTAGCCCAATAGCATTCTCCCCCATGAATCTTGCCACAAGACTCACAGGGGCGGGCAGGATATGAACCCCTGCTCGATTGCTGACCAGACCTAGGGGGTCTCTGTCCAGAGAATCTGCCCCTTTCAAACCTTCCACCTCGACCTCTGCTAGGTCCACTAAATTTCTTCCTCTTCCCAGAAGTACCACCAGACTTGGCTCCATTGACTTTTCACCTTTATCTTTCTCTATTTTCTCAGTCCTCTCTGATTTTTCTTTTACAGGTGTCGCTTCTGTTTCAATTCTCTCTAACTCGAGTGCTTGAGATATGAGATCTGAAAAATTGTTGTGTCTGAATCCCACTACTTGCATCCTCAAACTGGGCTTCAAACCAGTCTCAAATCTCTTGCATCTTTCCTTGCTGGTAGAAAGGAGACTCCTTGCATAGTGACTTAAGCGGGAGAACTCCCTCTCATACTCTGCCACTGATCTGTTCCCTTATTTCAGGCTCAGAAATTCTTGTAACTTTTGATCCACATATGCGTCTGGGACGTATTTTTGTCTGAATTCTCTGATGAAGTCATCCCAGGTCAGTACTGGTGGTTCAGCCAAGCTGTGGGGGATGGTCTTGCACCAATTATACACATCCCCTTGCAGTAGTGACACAGAGTATTCAAACTTCAATTCATCATGGCAGTGCTGCTTCTTGAACACTCTATCCATTCTTTCAAGCCATTGCTCTACCTCAAGCGGGTCTACTATACCCTTAAATTCTGTAGCCCCATACTTCAACGGTTTGTCATACTGTCTGACTGGAGGTTGTAGTTGTACCACAGGTGTCTAGGGTGGAGCTTGAGCAGGCATACCCCTAGCCATTTGTTGAAACATCACAGCCATCTGCTGTGCAAACTGTGCAAGAAACTGTAGCATTTGTGGGGCTGGTGCTACTGATCCACTGACGTTTTGTAGAGCTGGGGCTTCCCCTTGTGCCTCAGCTTCAACAGATTGCTCGACTGAGTGATCCCCTTCTTTCATTTCAGTCTGAACTTAGGGTATCTCCTAAACAAATAACACAAGGAGATTTCCCTCTGTTAGTTCATATTTATGATGTAATGCACTGTATGTAACAGATAACGACATTGAGCAGTTGTACTTAACAAAGAAAAGACACAAATTCCCAAGGTAAAACATACTTCAAAAATTTTGCTCTGATGCCACTAAAACATATCACACATTACCCCTCTGTAAGGCATAATATGATCCCGTAGAATACCTAATGAACTACCGAACTTCACCTACCGATAACTCATTAAGTACCCTACAAGGGATTTTAAAACAATTTTCTTACTTTTTATCAGTGGTGAGCATTTTCTAATAGGTACTAAAACATTTAATTAAAATTGAAAACTAGTTAAAATTTTTATTTTGCCCATTTTATTTTTCCTTAAATTTTATAAAAATTTCGGTAGAGTGTCGTCCGTATTTTGAGAAAACAGTTCTTCAAATTCCTATAAAAAACACTTCCAATAATCCGTCTCAACAACTTCTTCAAATTCACAACCAATTTCAACATCATTATCAATCTTTAAAAATTCAAATCCACAATTTCCAATATTCAACAATCATCAAAATACCATTAATGAATTTCATTCAATTTAAAACAAAATACATCCATTCATATTTCATTAAAGATAAAACAATTTACATACATCATTACAAAAATTTACATTAGGAAAAATCCAACTAAAATTTATTGCAAACTTTATACAAACTGCTCAAGACCAGTTTT
This sequence comes from Hevea brasiliensis, assembly GCF_030052815.1. Taxonomy (NCBI): domain Eukaryota; kingdom Viridiplantae; phylum Streptophyta; class Magnoliopsida; order Malpighiales; family Euphorbiaceae; genus Hevea; species Hevea brasiliensis. The sequence goes on from NC_079494.1 coordinate 46,921,799, forward strand.
ACATGTCCATACCTTTGCATACATTACATATATCAAAATAAATTTTTACAGTCAGGGTATAAAATATACCTGAAAACTTTAAGCAGGTAGCTCCTCAATCCTCAGCAGCTCAATCTGCTGCTCCTCTAGTCTCTAAATCAGCGATAGCAATAACAGCCATCGCTGAGTACTAGGACTCAGTGGTGCACAACATACTAAAATAATCTTCACTCAGAATTTAAATCATATTTATTCAAAAATTGGACTGAACATGAGAATTAAATACAAAACATGAATTATGAGATTTTAATCCAAACAAGTTCATTTTTTAGTATCAAAACCAATTTCATAAAACCCACAGTTATATCATGCCATTTGAAATAAATATAATCTCAATAGCCAGAGGCTAAGGAGAAGTCACATCACAAGGCTAGCTAGCTCAAAAACATGGATATCCATTCAATTTCTTCTTCTACTGGCACACACCTCAACACTTCAGCTAGAGAAGGAATCAAAATTCGAAACTGATTACCCCCACTAGTCATGCTAGTGAGGTGTTCAAATATATGGTCATGACATTGTGGTTTCAAAACTTATCTTAACAATTTACTAAACATTGTCATTTTAAATATATACAAATAACTTTCAACAACTTATATCAAAAGAATAATAAATATTTCATCACAATGATGTCACAATTCAATATTTCAAATTATTCAAAATAATATGCAGAAGAAAATTTACAGAAATTCTACGTTGTGCACAAACCTTAAGCGAGTCGCCTCTTGGCCTTGACTCGATTTCTCGGGTTCTTTTCCGGTGTTCCTTTCCACTGAAACACACAGTTTCACAGTGTTTCAGTACCATAACTTAGCATAAATCCAAAAATAAATTTAAAATCACTTTTACCTAGCTCTAATGTGCTACACTTGACGTTCTTTAAAATTTGTGTTTCGGGGTTACTATTCATGATACTATTCAAGTCAATTTGTTGACTTTCTAAGGCTTAATAGGTATGAAAATTCCAACTTCACCCACATACCACATTTTGGTCACTAAATTTGTTGGTTTTGGTTGTTTACTCAAATTCTAAGTCTTTTAGGCAAATTTGCAAATTTTCAGTTTTGGTGTCTTAAGTTGCACTGTTCCATTGGTTATTTTTCTGTTAGAATTTGGCCAAACTTTCTTCACAGAAAATGTTTCCTATTGTCTTAACTTTATTATCCTTTTTGAATCACTCCAATTGGAGTTTTTTAGCTCAAGTTATAGCCATTTGAATCATAGCTGCTGGATTAGACTTAACCCAAATTTCTGGGCACCAAACTGGTTCTGGCAGTTTTAGGTCACCAATTTTGGGTGGCCAAATGACTTGGTTAAGGGCATAATTTGGGTTTGTGTTCTTCATGAAAGTTTTAGGTCTATATCTCAACTGTTCACTGGTAAACTTTCAGGTCATTTAGACCTGCCTAGCCCAAGTTATGGCCAAATGAACAAACACTATTCATTCGGTCATTTTTGTACAGGTCAGACTGCATAAATCCGGATTTGGCCAATTTGTTCACTAGGTTTTGGTCACTTTTTGGGCATGATTCCAGAATGAAAATTGTGTCATTTTGTGTCTATTTTCATTCCCAATTGGACTTGTAAATTTTCTGTAACACCCCTGCTTGTATAGCCTGGTATATTTCACTATTCCGGTGACCGGTGTCGGTCCGGACAATTAAAGGGATTAGAACCACACTTAAGATAACTAGATAAGCTATAAACACAAATAATTAGTAATTGCCAATTAGTTAAGTATAAATAAGAAAAACAGAAGATAAGAAGTTAAACGAGCTGAGAGTCACAATGATGTGTGACCTTCTCGGGAAGGACTGCAAAGTCATTTTAAACTCAAATTTCGAACCGTAAAATGTGATGCTACGGTCCTTAGGACTGTTATAAACACAGTGGAAAAGAGAAAATCATGAAAAAGAACTATTAAGCCAGTTAAATAATTAGGTCAGGGAGCCAGAAGAAATATTGAATTATTTGCAAACCGGGTTGAACCGGCGAGGGGCAATTTGGTCAATTGACCCCGAGACCTGACTCCTGACCTAACTGTCAAATAAAATCGAAGAAAATAAAATTTCAAAATCGAGAATTAAATTAAAGAACTAATAGAAAAAATAAATAGAAAAAAAAATAGAAAAAGAAAAGTAAAAAAAGTAGTGACATCATCAAGGTGACATCACATATGAAGTCATAAAAATATTTTTTATTTACTAGATAATTTGACCAAGTCAATTAGAGGATAAATATGCAATTAAATAAACAAAAATTCATTTTTGTTTCTTCCTTTTCAAGCTAGCCGAAGTCTCTCTCTCACTCTCCTTTACATCTTCATTTTTCAACCTCCATGGAAGCTTACTCTCAAGCTTCTTAAACCCCAAAACTAGCCATAAATTTCACAAATCCCTTCATTAAACTTTGTTTTTGAAGCTTGGTAAAACTATTGACAATAAAAAAAAAGAGGAAAGAAAGGAGATTTGAAGAGGAAGAATTTCAACAAAAAAAAGTTAGTGATTTAAGATACAAAATTAGTTTATTTGTTATATTTTTAGCTTTATTAACTTGTAAATAAACTTAAAATGAAAAGAAAATTTATTGAGGGACCAAACTGAAATTCAACCAGCATGAAGGGGAGGGTGATTTGCATGATTTGAATGGTTTGAATGGGTATAGGAACTTTAATTAGTTGAATGATTAGGATTAAAGACTTTGAAAGTAGCTAAATGCATGAGTTTGTGAATTAGGGTTTTGAACAATAGGGTTTAGAGACAAAAAATGTGAGGAAGGGGTAAATGATGTCTTTGACCTAATGTGAAGTGAAAAATGGTCATTTGTGACCAAATGAAGTGTGTTGGAATGGTGGGAGTTAAGGCCAAATTCGGATGGAGTATGGTCATGCTACTGGCAATATGACCAAATTTCCTTTGAGGGACCAAAAATGAAAATTTACAAGTCCAATTGGCATGAGACCAATTGGGAATGAAAATAGACACTAAATGACACAATTTTCATCTAGGAAGCATGCCCAAAAAGTGACCAAAACCTAGTGAACAAATTGACCAAACTCGGAATTCTGCAGTTTGACCTGTACAAAGTGACCAAATGAATAGTGTTTGTTCATTTGGTCATAACTTGAGCTAGGAAGGTCTAAATGACCTGAACATTTACCAGTGGTTAGATGAGATATAGACCTAAAACTTTCATGGAGAATACAAACCTAAATTATGCCATTAACCAAGTCATTTGGCCACCTCAATTTGGTGACCTAAATCTGCCTGAACCAAAAAATTGCCTAGAAAATCTAGGTTGAGTCCAATCCGGTAACCATGGTTCAAATGGCTATAACATGAGCTACAAAACTCCAATTGGAGTGATTCAAAAAGGAAAATAAACTTAAGACAATAGGAAACATTTTCTATGAAGAAAGTCTTGCCAAATTCCAACAGTAAGATGACCAATGGAACAGTGCAACCTTAGACACCAAAACTGAAAATTATCAAACTTGCTTAAAAGACTTAGAATTTGAATAAACAACCAAAACCAACAAATTTAGTGACCAAAATGTGGTATGTGGGTGAAGTTAGAATTCCCATACCTATTAAGCCTTAGAAAGTGAACAATTTGACTTGAATAGTGTAGTGAATAGTAACCCCGAAACACAAAATTTCAAAAACGTCGAGTTTAGCACGTTAGAGCTAGGTAAAAGTGAAGTTAAATTTATTTTTGGATTTATGCTAAGTTATGGTGCTGAAACACTGTAAAATTGTGTGTTTCAGTTAAAAAGAATACCGGGAAAGAACCCGAGGAACCGAATCAAGGCCAAGAGGTGACTCGCATGAGGTTTGTGCACAACATCACTATGCTTTAAAATTCGTTGATAAAGTGAATGAAATATGCATTTTATTTTTGCTTTGAATTGTTGAAAGTTTATTGTGACCTTATTTATGATGTTTTGATTTAAATTATGAAAGTTATTATGTATATTTGAAATGACAATGTTTAGCAAATTGTTAAGATAAGTTTTGAAACTGTAACACCCTCCCGATAGCAACTCCGTACATTCTACTGTTCCAGTGACCGGTGTCGGTCCGGACAGTTAGAACATTTGGAAAAATATTTAAATTAAAGTGAGGGACCATAATTAACTCAAATATTAATAAGAAAAATTTAGTAAAAATTTTAGAAATAAAATACAACTAAGTCAAATGAGCCGATGCCCAAGTGATGGGTAACCCAGAGGAAAGTTGCGGTTCTCGCAACTAGGAGCCCTAGAGCCAGGTAAAAATTCATAAAATAGTTTTTGGGACTCCAGACAAGGGTCTTTGAGGTTCCTATGGCATTAGAATGCCAAGAAAATATTTAGAAAAATTTTGCAATCGGTACAGACAATTTTGACCCGTTAAGCCAAACGAAGGGCATTTTGGTCATTTCGCCTTCAGAGACGATTTTTGGCCGACTTGTCCAGTTGAGTAAATAATTATTATGACATAAAATGTGAATAAATATTGCTAAAAATTAAATTGAAAATAAGTAGAGAAGTAAAGAATAGAAAATGAGATAAAAGGCTCATTTATGACATATTATGATGTCATTTAAAAGCTCCCTCCAATCACAATTAAACAACCATCTAATTAACTAATAAAAGAGACAAAAGAAGACCAAAAAAATTCTGCTCTTCTTCTTCTTCTTCCTCAAGCCGTGACCTCTCCTCCATAACCCTCCATGAAAATTTCCTTTAATTACTTCCATTTCCCATGAAATTCCACTACTAAACCCTAAGTCACCTTCACAAAAATTTATCCGCACACTCTAAGGAAACTCTAGGCAGCCTAAAAAAAAGGAAAGAAAGTGAAGTCAAGCTTGGGAAAATTCTGCCCTACAAGAGGTGAGTGCCTATTTACACTTATACCTCTTTTATTCCATGTTAAAGACTTAATATAAGTAAGAATTTGTGAATCAAATGAATGAAATTGATGTTTATATACCCCATGGAATTCGGCAGCCCTAAGGAAGGAACAAGATGGAGTGTTTTTGATGGACTTGGAGTGAACTAGAAATCATGTTTAAAGTATATAAACATAAGGATAATGAATTAGTTAGTTAACTAAGGTAATTTGTGTAAACCTTGAATATGAGCTAGGGTTTGGGAGTGAAACTTGGACTTTGCTTATGAAATTGTTAAAGAACATTCTAATGGTCAATTAGTGACCATTTAAGGTAAGTTGACCATAATTTGGAGTGAACTATTGCATGGCAAACTGAAATGGGTATGCTGCCTAGTGAGTGCAGCAGGGTTGCTGTGATTCCAGCCCACTTAGACAGCCATAACTTTGGCTGTGTAGGTTCAATTGGTATTTGGCCAATTGGACATGAAACTAGACATATAATGGCACAATTTTTCTGAAGAAAACATGCCCAAAAGACCAAAGCAAGTAGACCAAAAATTGGACCCAATCCGGATACCCTGCAATCAAATTCTGCAGAATGACCAAATGAACAGTAACTGTTCATTTGGCCATAACTCACTGTAGAATGGTCCAATTGACCTGAAATTTTTACGGAAACAAGATAAGATATAGACAAACAATTTTCATGAAGAAACCTACCCCAAATTATGACCAGAACCTATCCAGCAAGGCAGTGGCAGTCACTGTTCACTGCACTGTAGATATGGTCAATTCTGCAGTTTTGCAATCCGGCCAGCTGTGGTTTTTGGACCATATCTGGAGCTACAAAACTCCAAATGGAGTGATTCAAAAAAAGAAATTCAACTAGACAAAATAAGGAACAACTTTCATGTTTACCATTTCCTCAAATTTCCACTGTAACAGTCACTAATGGAACAGTAAAATTGGGGTACAAAAACTGAAAATTCTGCCCCCTTAGTGCTAAGCTTAGAAATGGTATTGGTGATTAATTCTAACAAGTTTTAAATGCAAAATGTGGTACATTGGGAGTGTTAAAACCAATGCACCTATTTTCTATCCAAAAGTCAACATTTTTGTTGACTAATGAAGTGAATAGTGACACCAAAACTTGAAATTCAAAAATTGAAGAATTCAAAAGTATCAAATGCCCTAGTATACCTAACAAGATTGGTTTGGATAGTTTGGCATGCCAATAGGGTTCAGTTAGCAGTACTGCACATGGCATTATGCCATTCTGTGATTTTATGGCTTTTAGCCATTTTGACATTGTGTTGAGACTTGGCCTCGTGCCTCATATTATTTACAGCTTGTTAGTTGTTCTGTTGCACGCCAGGAGATACATATGTGACCGATGGTATGACGGCCCGAGGTACTTGATACCCAGTGCCAGTTTACCCGTTTATCCAGTCCAGTCATTCATTATAGGTTACTTGGGCAACCAAATGAATGAAAGTGGACAAAGTTAACTAAATAAATGGATATACAAATACAAAACAAATAAGACATATACATTCAATGCATATTTATTTCTGTTATTTCTTTCTATTTTATTATTTGCACCACTAAGCATTATTGCTTAGCGCGTTGCTTTTGCCACGCGTAGGTTCCGAGATATCGATCGAGAGCCCAAGAGACCACGTGATCGGGTGAGACCTCCTGCAGCTCTGCACAGTATCCGTGTCACCTCACCATCCACAGTGCATTGGTAGGACACTAGGTTTCATTTTGGTATTTTATAACTAACTTTTATTTTCTCATATGTAATTGAACTTATGAAATGTATTTTGATGTTCATGTAAATAATGAAAATTGTGTTTGTGAATGGAAAAGTGAATATCTATCTGTGACTTGTACATGATTATTACATGAGCTGAATGATTGAGAAACGAAATTGAAAAATATTGAGATTTTGATATTGGAGTTTGAGATGATTGAATATGAATATTGAAAGTGTTTTTCACAGGTTCCGAAGAACTGTTTTCTCCATTTTTAGCCGGTACTCTGCCGGATTTTCTATAAAAATTTTCGGAACCTCAAATAAATTATAATTTCGATAAATGGCTCAAATATATTATATTTCACAAGTTATATTCAAAACCATGATAAAAATTAATTAAGGTATAATAGAGTATGCCGGTACACCGTGTGACATTGCTTACTCGGGTATACTGTACACTGGTAAGGGGTGTCACATTTAGTGGTATCAGAGCCCGGTTTAGGCGTTTCTGGGCCTAGATTGAGTCCATACCATGCATTGCATTTGTAAGAGTCGAGGTGACAATAATGCAGATCTGTTTGTCTTTCTTATTTTGAGTAGGATATGGACCCTACATCTCAGAGGGCAGTTGAGGAGGAAGTGGAGAGTCATGCTCCACCTACAGCAGCTGAGATTGAGGGTATGGGAGAACCTGCTCCGCCAGCTCAAGCAGAGCCTGGTCAGCCTTCACAGGCCATGTTCCAGCAAATGGCCGAATTCTTCAAACAAATGGCTGGGGTAATGCCACCACCACCACCACCTCCACAACCGAAATCACACCTGGAAAAATTGAGGAAGTTTGGAGCAGTGGACTTCTTTGGCAAGAGGGAAGATGATTCTGTTGCAGTCGAAAATTGGTTGAACAGAACAGGCAGAGTTTTAAAACAACTCCACTACACCCCAGAGCAAAACTTGGAAGCTGCCATATCTCTGTTGCAAGATGATGCTTATGAATGGTGGGATACTGTGTCCAGTGAAGTATAGCCAGAAATAGTAACTTGGGACTTTTTCCTCTCTGAATTCAAGAAGAAATATATGGGTAGTGTATACCTAGAAGAGAGAAGAAGAGAGTTCATTAATCTGAGGCAAAGGCAGCTGTCAGTGGCCGAGTATGAGAAGGAATTCGTTAGATTGAGCCGCTATGGAAGGGAGAAGCTGAAAGGTGCAAGAGATTTGAAGAGGGACTAAATGACAACATAAAGATCATGATCACTGCCTTGGGAATTACCGACTTCACTAAGTTAGTGGAAGCTGCAATAAAGGTTGAAAAAGTAAGAATCAGTGAGCAGACTAGAAGGGAAAGACAGCAGAAGAGGGGCCCAGGTCAGTCTAGTTCAGCTCCTGCATCTGGGAAGAGGTTCAAGGGTCCACCTGCACAGAGTTCAGGTCAACCACAAGGTCAGGGTCAGTCTCAGGGGCCCAGGCCACAGTTTACCCCTAGGAGAGGTTAGTCCACACCATCAGTGGGCAGCTCTCCAGGGATGGGGTTCAGGGGACCAGCCCCAGCATCTTCTGCATGTCCACACTGTTTGAAATGGCATAAGGGGGAGTGTTGGAGAGTGACTGGTGCCTGTTTAAGGTGTGGGTTAATAGAGCATCAGTTGAAGAACTGTCCACGTAGAACTACTACAGCTGCTCTAACACAAGCAGACAGACCTGCTCCTGCACCACAAAGGGGTAGGAAATCTGGCAAATTTGACGCAGTGGGACCATCACAGAGGCCTGCATCTGAGCCAGCAGAGAGGCCAGATAACAGACCACCTGCCAGAGCCTATGCCATTAGAGCTCAGGAGGAGCAAGATGCCCCGGACGTCATCAGGGGTACGTTCTCCCTCTACAATACACCTGTGCATACATTGGTGGATCCAGGATCTACTCATTCATACATCTGCATCAACTTACCCATAGAAAGGGGGATACTAGTAGGGGAGAGTGACCAAGACATTCTGGTCACTAATCCATTGGGCCACAGTGTAGTGGTGAACAAAGTATACAAGGGTTGCCCGTTAAGGATTCAGGGGTATGAATTCTTAGCAGACCTGATTGAGTTGCCTTTCCAAGAGTTTGACGTGATTTTGGAAATGGATTGGTTGTCACGTCATCAGGCAATAGTTTATTGTAAACTGAAGAGGATTTCTTTGAAAACTTCTGAGGGTAATGAGATCACAGTGGTGGGGGAAAGGACAGATTTCTTGTCCAATGTCATCTCAGCCACAATTGCAAGAAGAATGATGAAAAAAGGCTGTGAAGCCTACCTAGCACATGTGGTGGATACTAGGCAGGCTAAGCCAAACCTGAGTGATATACCCACAGTAAGAGACTTCCCAGAAGTATTTCCTGAAGAATTGCCTGGGTTGCCACCAGAAAGGGAAGTTGAATTTGCTATTGAGACACTGCCGGGTACAACACCCATTTCCATTGCTCCTTATAAGATGGCACCCACTGAATTGAGGGAGTTGAAAACTCAGTTGCAAGAGTTGCTTGATAAGGGGTTCATACGCCCCAGTGTCACCGTGAGGAGCTCTAGTGCTGTTTGTAAAGAAGAAGGATGGGACTTTGAGTCTTTGCATTGATTACCGGCAGTTGAATAAAGTGACTGTGAAGAACAAATATCCGTTGCCTAGAATTGATGATCTGTTTGATCAGTTGAAGGGAGCAGGAGTATTTTCCAAAGTTGATCTCAAATCAGGGTATCATCAGTTGAGGGTGAAGGATATAGATGTGCCAAAGACTGCATTTAGGACCCGGTATGGGCATTATGAGTTTCTGGTGATGCCTTTTGGCCTAACAAATGCACCAGCAGCATTCATGGACCTTATGAACCGTATCTTCCATCCATATCTAGATCGGTTCGTAGTGGTCTTTATTGATGATATTCTGGTGTATTCCAAGACCAGGGAAGAACATGATGAGCATTTGAGGATTGTTCTGCAAACCCTGAGAGAAAAGAAGCTGTATGCTAAGTTGTCCAAGTGTGACTTTTGGTTGAATGAGATTGCATTTCTTGGACACATAGTGTCAGCTTATGGGATTAGGGTGGATCCAAAGAAAATAGAAGCAGTGATGGAATGGAAGCCTCCCAGGAATACAACTGAGGTCAGAAGCTTCTTGGGGCTAGCTGGGTATTACAGGAGATTTGTGAAGGGATTTTCCTTAATAGCTACTCTAATGACCAAGTTGTTACACAAGAATGTTAGATTTGACTGGAATGATAAGTGCCAGACCAGTTTTGAGAAGTTGAAGGCTATGTTGACAGAGGCACGGCAGCAACACAACAAAGTGTCGAGAAAGGACTTTGTGGTCTACAGTGATGCCTCTCATAATGGGTTAGGTGTGTATTGATGCAAGAGGGAAAGGTGGTCGCTTATGCTTCCGCATACCTAAGGCCACATGAGCAATTACCCTACCCATGATCTAGAGCTTGCGGCAATTATCTTCGTGATCAAGATATGGAGGCATTACTTGTATGGTGAAAAGTGCTACATTTACATGCACCACAAAAGTCCAAATATTTGCCAACTCAGAAGGAGCTCAACCTTAGACAGAGGCGATGGATTGAGTTCCTGAAGGACTATGATTGTGTGATTGACTATCATCCTGGGAAGGCAAATGTTGTTGCTGATGCTTTGAGCAGAAAATCCATGACAGCCTTGAGATCATTGAATGCCCGTCTATCTTTGGTTCGAGATGGAGCTATTTTGGCTGAGTTGCAAGTGAGGCCAAACCTGCTACAGCAGATTTTAGATGGGCAGAAAGTAGATGAGAAGCTAATGGCTATTATGAGCAAAATCTTTGAGGGAAAAGCAACTGACTATGAGGTGAAAGCAGATGGGTGTCTCTACTACAAAGGAAGAGTATGTGTACTAGATAATGGGGAATTGAAAGCCAGTATTCTGAAAGAGGCACATACCAGTGTTTATGCTATGCACCCAGGAAGTACAAAAATGTATCATGATCTGAAACTTCAGTATTGGTGGCCTGGTATGAAGAAGGACATAGCTGATTATGTGACTAAATGCTTGACATGTCAGCAAGTCAAGGCAGAACATCAAGTTCCATCGGGTTCGCTACAGCCTATACACATACCTGAATGGAAATGGGATCGGATCACCATGGATTTTGTAAGTGGTCTACCTCTCACCCAGAAGAAACATGATGTAGTATGGGTGATAGTAGATAGATTGACAAAGTCAGCACACTTTCTGCCAGTTAGGACTGACTACTCACTAGGGAAGTTAGCAGACTTGTATATCAGTGAGATAGTTAGACTGCATGGAATTCCACTTTCCATCATATCTGATCGAGACCCAAGGTTTACATCGAGATTTTGGAAGAAGTTGCATGAGTCCTTGGGTACACAACTCCACTTCAGCACAGCATTGCATCCTCAGACGGATGGGCAATCCGAAAGAGTAACCCAGGTAAACAATTGAACCAATTGAATTAATACAATTATTAAACTAAAATGATAACAATAACATGAAAAATATGTCAGGTCCTTGAGGATATGCTGAGGAGTTGTGTCATTGAGTTTGAGGGAAGTTGGGATAAATACCTCCCACTGGCAGAATTTGCATACAACAATAGCTACCAAGCTAGTATCCAAATGGCCCCGTATGAAGCACTGTATGGGAGAAAATGTAGAACTCCAGTGTGCTGGACTGAATTGGGCAAAGACAAACTGGTGGGGCCAGACCTAGTGAAACAGATTGAGGAGAAAGTGAAACTAATCAAAGCCAATCTAAAGGTTACCTCAGACAGACAGAAATCTTATGCCGACCTGAAGAGAAAAGAAATAGAATATGCGGTTGGCGACAAGGTGTTCCTCAAGGTGTCACCATGGAAGAAGGTATTGAGGTTTGGAAGAAAATGTAAGTTAAGCCCTAGGTTCATTGGCCCATATGAAGTCATTGAACGTGTGGGTCCATGAGTCTACAAAGGCTTTTACCACTGAGTGGACAAGATCCACAATGTGTTCCACGTGTCCATGCTCAGAAGATACCGCTCAGATCCTTCACATGTCATCTCCAGGGAAGAAATTGAAATACAACTGGATTTGACATATGAAGAAGAACCTCTACGGATCCTAGCTCGGGAAGTAAAAGAATTGAGGAACAAGCAGATTCCACTGGTGAAAGTGCTTTGGAGGCACCACAACACCGAGGAGGCAACTTGGGAAAGTGAAGAGACGATGATGCAACAGTTCCCTCAACTGTTTGCATCAAGTAAATTTTGAGGACGAAATTTAAATTAGAGGGGAAGAGTTGTAACACCCTCCCGGTAGCAACTCTGTACATTCTACTGTTCCGTGGATCGTGTCGGTCCCATAGCTTAGAACGTTCGGAAAAATATTTAAATTAAAGTGAGGGACCATAATTAACTCAAATATTAATAAGAAAAATTTAGTAAAAATTTTAGAAATAAAATACAACTAAGTCAAATGAGCCGGTGCCCAAGTGATGGGTAACCCAGAGGGAAGTTATGCTTCAGAATCGGGAGCCCTAGACCCGGGTAAAAATTCATAAAATAATTTTTGGGACTCTAGAGAAGGGTCATTGAGGTTCCTATGGCATTAGAATGCCAAGAAAATATTTAGAAAAATTTTGCAATCGGTACAGACAATTTTGACCCGTTAAGCCAAACGGAGGGCATTTTGGTCATTTCACCTTCAGAGACGATTTTTGGCCGACTTGTCCAGTTGAGTAAATAATTATTATGACATAAAATGTGAATAAATATTGCTAAAAATTAAATTGAAAATAAGTAGAGAAGTAAAGAATAGAAAATGAGATAAAAGGCTCATTTATGACATATTATGATGTCATTTAAAAGCTCCCTCCAATCACAATTAAACAACCATCTAATTAACTAATAAAAGAGACAAAATAAGACCAAAAAAATTATGCTTTTCTTCTTCTTCTTCCTCAAGCCGTGACCTCTCCTCCATAACCCTCCATGAAAATTTCCTTTAATTACTTCCATTTCCCATGAAATTCCACTACTAAACCCTAAGTCACCTTCACAAAAATTTATCCACACACTCTAAGGAAACTCTAGGCAGCCTAAAAAAAAGGAAAGAAACTGAAGTCAAGCTTGGGAAAATTCTGCCCTACAAGAGGTTATTGCCTATTTACACTTATACCTCTTTTATTCCATGTTAAGGACTTAATATAAGTAAGAATTTGTGAATCAAATGAATGAAATTTATGTGTATATACCCCATGGAATTCGGCAGCCCTAAGAAAGGAATAAGATGGAGTGTTTTTGATGGACTTGGAGTGAACTAGAAATCATGTTTAAAGTATATAAATATAAGGATAATGAATTAGTTAGTTAACTAAGGTAATTTGTGTAAACCTTGAATATGAGCTAGGGTTTGGGAGTGAAACTTGGACTTTGCTTATGAAATTGTTAAAGAACATTCTAATGGTCAATTAGTGACCATTTAAGGTAAGTTGACCATAATTTGGAGTGAACTATTGCATGGAAAACTGAAATGGGTATGCTGCCTAGTGAGTGCAGCAGGGTGGCTGTGATTCCAGCCCACTTAGACAGCAATAACTTTGGCTGTGTAGGTTCAATTGGTGTTTGGCCAATTGTACATGAAACTAGATATATAATGGCACAATTTTTCTGAAGAAACCATGCCCAAAAGACCAAAGGAAGTAGACCAAAAATTGGACCCAATCCGAATACCCTGCAATCAAATTCTGCAAAATGACCAAATGAATAGTAACTGTTCATTTAGCCATAACTCACTGTAGAATGGTCCAATTGACCTGAAATTTTTACAGAAATAAGATAAGATATAGAAAAACAACTTTCATGAAGAAACCTACCCCAAATTATGACCAGAACCTATCCAACAAGGCAGTGGAAGTCACTGTTCACTGCACTGTAGATATGGTCAATTCTGCAGTTTTGCAATCCGGCTAGCTGTGGTTTTTGGACCATATCTGGAGCTACAAAACTCCAAATGGAGTGATTCAAAAAAAGAAATTCGACTAGACAAAATAAGGAACAACTTTCATGTTTACCATTTCCTCAAATTTCCACTGTAACAGTCACTAATGGAACAAAAAATTTGGGGTACAAAAATTGAAAATTCTGCCCCCTTAGTGCTAAGCTTAGAAATGGTATTGGTGATTAATTCCAACAAGTTTTAAATGCAAAATGTGGTACATTGGGAGTGTTAAAACCAATGCACCTATTTTCTATCCAAAAGTCAACATTTTTGTTGACTAATGAAGTGAATAGTGACACCAAAACTTGAAATTCAAAAATTGAAGAATTCAAAAGTATCAAATGCCCTAGTATACCTAACAAGATTGGTTTGGATAGTTTGGCAAGCCAATAGGGTTCAGTTAGCAGTACTGCACATGGCATTATGCCATTCTGTGATTTTATGGCTTTTAGCCATTTTGACATTGTGTTGAGACTTGGCCTCGTGCCTCATATTATTTACAGCTTGTTAGCTGTTCTATTGCACGCCGGGAGATACATATGTGACCGATGGTGTGACGGCCCGAGGTACTTGATACCCAAAGTGCGGTTACCCGCTTATCCATCGATCGCTCAAGATAGGTTACTTGGGCAACCAAATGAATGAAAGTGGACAAAGTTAACAAAATAAATGGATATACAAATACAAAACAAATAAGACATATACATTCAATGCATATTTATTTCTGTTATTTCTTTCTATTTTATTATTTGCACCACTAAGCATTATTGCTTAGCGCGTTGCTTTTGCCACGCGTAGGTTCTGGAGATACTGATCGAGAGCCTAGTAGACCACAGACTGGGTGAGGTCCTGCAGCTCTGCATAGTATCCGTGTCACCTCACCATCCACAGTGCATTGGTAGGACACTAGGTTTCATTTTGGTATTTTGTAACTAACTTTTATTTTCTCATATGTAATTGAACTTATGAAATGTATTTTGATGTTCATGTAAATAATGAAAATTGTGTTTGTGAATGGAAAAGTGAATATCTATCTGTGACTTGTACATGATTATTACATGAGCTGAATGATTGAGAAACGAAATTGAAAAATATTGAGATTTTGATATTCGAGTTTGAGATGATTGAATATGAATATTGGAAGTGTTTTTCACAGGTTCCGAAGAACTGTTTTCTCCATTTTTAGCCGGTACTCTACCGGATTTTCTATAAAAATTTTCGGAACCTCAAATAAATTATAATTTCGATAAATGGCTCAAATATATTATATTTCACAAGTTATATTCAAAACCATGATGAAAATTAATTAAGGTATAATAGAGTATGCCAGTACACCGTGTGACATTGCTTACTCGGGTATACTGTACACGGGTAAGGGGTGTCACAGAAACCACAGTGTCATGACCATATATTTGAACACCTCACTAGCACGACTAGTGGGGGTAATTAGTTTCAAATTTTGATTCTTTCTCTGGAGAAGTGTTGAGGTGTGCCAGTAAAAGAGGATGTGAATGGATATCCATATATTTGAGCTAGCTAGCCTTGTGATGTGATTTCTCTTTAGCCTCTGGCTATTGAGATTCTATTTGTTTCGAATGGCATGATCTAATTGTGGGTTTTATGAAATGTGATTTGATACTTCAAAATGAAATTGTTTGGGATTAAAATCTCATAATGCATGATTTGTATTTGATTCTCCTGTTCAGTTAAAGTTTTGAATAAATGTGATTTAAGTTCTACATAAAGATTATTTTAGTATGTTGTGCACCACTGAGTCCTAGTACTCAGCGATAGCTTTTATTGCTGTCGCAGATTTAGAGACTAAAGAAGCAGCAGACTGAGCTACTGAGGTGTGAGGATCTATCAGCTTGAAGTTATCGGGTATAATTTATACCCTAACTGTAAATATTTCTTTTGATGTATGTATTGCACATAAATGTATGGACATGTAAATTCGGTCTTGAGCAGCTTGTATAAAGCTTGTGTAAAGTTTGTAATAAATTTTAGTTGAATTTCTCTTAATGTAAATTTTGTAAGGTTGTATATAAATTGTTTTGTCCTTAATGAATTATGAACGGAACTATTTTATTTATTTTGAGTTGAATGAAATTTATTATTAGCATTTGATGATTATTGGAAATTGATAAATGAGTTGAAATTGATTGAGATTGATTGTGAAATTGAAGTAGTGATTGAGAAAATTTATTGGATGTGCTTTTTATAGGTATTTGAAGAACTATTTTCTCAAATTATAAACGGAACTATGTCAAAATTTGTATAAAATTTGCAAAAAAATAAAATGGACCAAAAATATTAACTAGTTTTAAATTTAATTAAATGTTTTAAATACCTATTAGAAAATGCTCACCACTTATCAAAAGTAAGAAAATTGTTTTAAAATCCCTTGTAGGGTACTGAATGAGTTATCGGTAGGTGAAGTTCGGTAGTTCATTAGGTATTCTACGGGATCATGTTATGCCTTACAGAGGGGTAAGGTGTGACATGTTTTTGTGGTATCAGAGCAACATTTTTGAAGTATGTTTTAACTTGAGAATTTGTGCCTTTCTTATTAAGTACAACTGCTCAATATCCATATTTGTTACATACAATGCATTACATCATGAATATGAACTAACGGAGGGAAATCTCTATGTGTTACTTGCTCAGGAGATACCCTAACTTCAGATTGAAATGGAAGAAGGAGATCGCTCAGTCGAGTAATCTATTGAAGTTGAGGCATAAGGGGAAGCCCCAGCTCTGCAGAATGTCAGTGGATCAGTAGCACCAGCCCCGCAAGTGTCGCAGTTTCCTGCACAGTTCGCACAACAGATGGCTGCGATGTTTCAACAAATGGCTGGGGGTATGCTTGCTCAAGCTCCACCCTAGAAACCTGTGGCACAACCACTGCCTCCAGCTAGACAGTATGTTAAATTACTGAAGTATGGGGCTACAGAATTTAAGGGTACAGTGGACCCTTTAGAGGCAGAGCAATGGCTTGAAAGAATGGATAGAGTATTTAAGAAGCTGCACTGCCAAGATGAATTGAAGTCTGAGTATTCTGTGTCGCTACTACAAGGGGATGCATATGATTGGTGGAAGACCATACCCCTGACTTGTTTGAACCACGATCTTGACACAGGATGACTTTATCGTGGATTTCGCATGAAATACATTCCAGATGCATATGTTGATCAGAAGTTACAAGAGTTTCTGAGTCTAAAACAAGGCAACAGAACAGTGGCAGAGTATGAGTGGGAGTTCTCCCACTTAAGTCATTATGCTGGGAGTCTCCTTTCCACCAGTAAGGCAAGGTGCAAGAGATTTGAGACTGGTTTGAAACCCAGTATGAGAATGCAAGTAGTGGGATTCAGACACAACAACTTTTCAGAACTCATGTCTCAAGCACTTGAGCTAGAAAGTATTGAATCAGAAGCGACCCCAATGAAAGAAAAATCAGAAAAAGTTGAAAAATCAGAGAAAGACAAAAGGGAAAAATCAGTTGAACAAAGTTTTGGTGGTACTTCTAGGAAAAAGAAGAAATTTAGTGGACCCAGCAGGTGTCGAGGTGGAAGATTTGGAAGAGGCAGATTTTCTGGACAGAGACTCCCTAGGTTTGGTCAACAGTCGAGTAAGGGTTCATATTCTGCCCGCCCCTGTGAGACTTGTGGCAAGATGCATATGGGGAAATGCTATTGGGCCACTGGAGCCTATTTTAACTGTGGAGGCAAGGACCATATAGCTAAAGATGCACTAGTGCTCCGAGATATGGTCCAGCTTATACTACTGCCGAGGATCTATTCAGAGTCTTGCTTTCAGAGGTTTATAGTCAGTTGGCAGAGGAAGAGGCAGAGGTAGAGGCACCGTCAGCGATGGGCACGATTGGTCGATGCACAAGGAAGTGCTTTAGCCAGAGTTTACACAATGAGACAGCGAGAAGGGGCTGAGACTTCTGATGTTGTAGTTGGTACATTCTCTATCTATGATCAAGATGTATTTGTGTTGTTTGATCCAGGTTCAACCCATTCATATGTTAGTGCTAGTATAGTCAGTTCACTTGCTGTTCCATGTGTGCAAATGGGTTTTAAAGTGCTAGTAACTAGTCCATTAGGACAAGAGGTCCGGGTAAACAGAATTTATAGAGACTGTCCTTTGGTGATCCAAGGACATGTTTACCTATCAGATTTGATTGAAATGCCCTTTAGAGATTATGATATTATCTTGGGCATGGATTGGTTAGCCAGGCATTATGCCATGATTGATCAGAGATCAAGATACCACTTTTGGTCTCCCTTTGTATGGTGATGTGGTAATACATGAGGAGAGGCATTTACTGCCATCAAACATCATTTCGGCTGCACTAGCCAGAAAAATGATCAGAAAGGGGTGTGAAGCATACTTGGCACATGTGATAGACACCCAAGTGGGGAGTCCAACACTAAGGGACATCCCTACTGTATGTGATTTTCCGGATGTATTTCCTGATGAATTGCCAGGATTACCTCTAGAAAGAGAGGTGCAGTTTGAGATTGATGTTATGCCTAGTGTGGATCCAATCTCCATAACGCCATATAGAATGGCACCTGCAGAATTGAAAGAGTTAAAAGTGCAGTTGCAAGAATTGCTTAACAAGGGCTTTATCTGCCCTAGTGTGTCACCTTGGGGAGCGCCAGTGTTGTTTGTAAAGAAGAAAGATTGCACACTCTGCTTGTGTATTGATTATCGACAGTTGAATAAGGTGACAATAAAGAATAGATATCCATTGCTCCGCATTGATGACTTATTTGATCAGTTGAGGGGTGCGGCTGTGTTCTCCAAAATTGACTTGAGGTCAGGTTACTATCAGCTGAAAGTACAAGAGCAGAGTATTGCTAAAACTGCCTTTAGAACCCGCTATGGCCATTATGAGTTCTTGGTCATGCCATTCGGGTTAACTAATGCTCCGGCTGCTTTTATAGATCTGATGAACACTATCTTCAGACCATACCTCGACCAGTTTGTTGTGGTATTTATTGATGATATATTGGTGTATTCGAGGAATGCAGAAGAGCATGATAAACATCTGCGGATTATACTGTAGACTTTGAGGGAGAAACAGCTATATGCCAAATTGTCGAAGTGTGAATTTTGGCTGAAAGAAATATCTTTCTTGGGGCATGTAATATCAGAAGAGGGCATCAAGGTATATCCAAGTAAGATTGAAGCTATCCTTAATTGGAGGCCACCTAGAAATGTCACAGAGATTCGTAGTTTTCTAGGTTTAGCTGGATACTACCATCAGTTTATGAAAGGATTCTCCATGTTGGCATCTCCATTGACCAAGCTGCTTAGAGAAGATGTAAAATTTCAGTGGACGAATAAATGCCAACAGAGTTTTGATGAATTGAAGAAATGCTTGACTGAAGCTCCAGTCCTGACTTTACCTACACCGGGTAAAGAATATACAGTATATAGTGATGCTTCTCATAATGGGTTAAGCTGTGTATTGATGCAATATCAAAATGTCATTGCCTATGCATCACGCCAGCTAAAACCGTAAGAGAGGAATTATCTGACACATGACTTGGAGCTTGCAGCTATAGTGTTTGCTCTTAAGATCTGGAGACACTATTTGTGTAGGGAAAAGTGTTACATCTACACAGATCATAAGAGTTTGAAGTATTTGGGCACCCAGAAAGAGTTGAATTTGAGACAGAGGAGATGGTTAGAGTTAATAAAAGACTATGATTGTCTGATAGACTATCAGCCAGGGAAAGCCAATGTTGTGGCTGATGCCTTAAGTCGTAAGACTATGGTAAGTCTACGGGTTACTCCTTTGTCTATGGTACATGAGTTAAGATCATTACATGCCAGCTTATAGATTAATGATGATGGGCAGACAGTAGTTGCATGGCATGTACAGCCAGTGTTGATTGATCAGATCAGTATGGCTGCTCAGAATGATGAAAGGTATCAAAAGCTGTTGAAAGAAGTCCGGCAGGGCAAGAAACCAGAATTCTCAATCAGAGATGATGGTCTACTACTACACCAGGGCAGAATATGTGTTCCTAATGATGTTGATTTGAAGCATATCATTTTGAAGGAAGCACATGAGTCTCCTTTTGCCATGCACCCTAGTGGTACAAAAATGTATAGAGGGCTAAAGGAGCATTACTGGTGGATGGGTATGAAAAGAGATGTGGCAGAGTTTGTTTTCAAATGCCTAACTTGTCAGCAAGTAAGGCAGAGCATTAAGTACCCACTGGGTTGTTACATCCACTACCAGTGCCAGAATGGAAATGCGAGAGAATAACAATGGATTTTGTGATGGGACTTCCGAGGACACAGAAGAGTCATGATGCAGTATGGGTCATTATTGATAGACTGACCAAGTCTGCTCATTTTTTGCCAGTCTGGATGGACTACAGTTTAGAAAGATTGGCCAAGTTGTACATTGATGAGATTGTAAGACTACATGGAGTGCCAGTATCCATCGTATCAGACAGAGATCCTAGGTTCACTTCTAGATTCTGGGGTAGTCTTCAGAGAGCCCTAGGAACTAGATTGAAGTTCAGTACTGCATTCCACCCACAGACAGATGGCCAGTTTGAGAGGGTAATTCAGATCTTGGAGGACATGCTATGGGCTTGTGTGATTGAATTTGAGGGCAGTTGGGATACACACTTGCCTTTGATTAAGTTTGCTTACAACAACAGCTATTAATCAAGCATTGGGATGCCTCCATATGAAGCTTTATATGGCAGAAAATGTAGAACCCCGTTATGTTAGGATGATATGGGTGAAAGAAAGATGATTGGACCCAAAATTATTCAGCAAACTGATGAGAAAATCAGGGTGATTCGAGATCGACTTAAGACTGCATCAGAGCATCAGAAGTCTTACATTGATTTGAAAAGAAGGGATATTGAGTATGCAGTGGGTGAGAAAGTTTTCCTCAAGGTTTCTCCTTGGAAGAGAATTATGAGATTCAGCAGAAAGGGGAAACTGAGTCCTCGTTTCATTGGGCCATATGAGGTTCTGGAAAGAGTGGGTCCTTTGGCTTATCGGTTGGCACTACCTCCAGAGTTGGAGAAGATACATAATGTCTTCCATGTGTCTATGTTGAGGAGGTATAGATCGGACCCATCTCATATACTACCAATAGAGGAAATTGAAGTAAATCCAGACCTCACATATGAAGAAGAACCCATAAAAATTCTGGCTTATGAGGTGAAGCAGCTACGGAACAAGCAGATACCGTTGGTAAAAGTGTTGTGGAACCATCATTCGGGCTAGGAGGCTACTTGGGAATGAGATGAGGACATGAGGAGACAGCACATACAGCTGTTCAGATATTGATACCAGGTAAAATTTCGAGTCGAAATTTATTTTAAGGGGGGGGAGAATTATAACACCCCTGTTTGTATAGCTTGGTATATTTCGCTGTTCCGGTGACCGGTGTCGGTCCGGACAATTAAGGGGATTAGAACCACACTTAAGATAACTAGATAAGCTATAAACACAAATAATTAGTAATTGCCAATTAGTTAAGTATAAATAAGAAAAACAGAAGATAAGAAGTTAAACGAGCTGAGAGTCACAGCGATGGGTGACCTTCTAGGGAAGGACTGCGAAGTCATTTTAAACTCAAATTTCGAACCGTAAAATGTGACGCTGTGGTCCTTAGGACTATTATAAACACAGTGAAAAAGAGAAAATCATGAAAAAGAACTGTTAAGCCAGTCAAATAATTAGGTTAGGGAGCCAGAAGAAATATTAAATTATTTGCAAATCGGGTTGAACCGGCGAGGGGCAATTTGGTCAATTGACCTCGAGAGCTGAATCCTGACCTAACTGTCAAATAAAATCAGAGAAAAGAAAATTTCAGAATCGAGAATTAAATTAAAGAACTAATAGAAAAAATAAATAGAAAAAAAAAGAAAAAGAAAAGTAAAAAAGGTAGTGACATCATTAAGGTGACATCACATATGAAGTCATAAAAAATTTTTTTATTTACTAGATAATTTGACCAAGTTAATTAGAGGATAAATATGCAATTAAATAAACAAAAATTCATTTTTGCTTCTTCCTTTTCAAGCTAGCTGAAGTCTCTCTCACACTCTTCCTTACATCTTCATTTTTCAACCTCCATGGAAGCTTACTCTCAAGCTTCTTAAACCCCAAAACTAGCCATAAATTTCGCAAATCTCTTCATTAAACTTTGTTTTTGAAGCTTGGTAAAACTATTGACAATAAAAAAAAGAGGAAAGAAAGGAGATTTGAAGAGGAAGAAATTCAACAAAAAAAGGTTAGTGATTTAAGATACAAAATTAGTTTGTTTGTTGTATTTTTAGCTTGATTAACTTGTAAATAAACTTAAAATGAAAAGAAAATTTATTTAGGGACCAAACTGAAATTCGGCCAGCATGAAGGGGAGGGTGATTTGCATGATTTGAATGGTTTGAATGGGTATAGGAACTTTAATTAGTTGAATGGTTAGGATTAAAGACTTTGAAAGTTGCTAAATGCATGAGTTTGTGAATTAGGGTTTTAAACATTAGAGTTTAGAGACCAAAAATGTGAGGAAGTGGTAAATGATGTCTTTGACCTAATTTGAAGTGAAAAATGGTCATTTGTGACCAAATGAAGTGTGTTGGAATGGTGGGAGTTAAGGCCAAATTCGGATGGAGGGTATGATACTAATTGGGAATGAAAATAGACACTAAATGATACAATTTTTATTTAGGTAGCATGCCCAAAAAGTGACCAAAACCTAGTGAACAAATTGACCAAACTCGGAATTCTGCAGTCTGACCTGTACAAAGTGACCAAATGAACAGTGTTTGTTCTTTTGGTCATAACATGAGCTAGGAAGGTCTAAATGACCTGAACTTTTACTAATGGTTAGATGAGATATAGACCTAATACTTTCATGAAGAACACAAACCTAAATTATGCCATTAACCAAGTCATTTGGCTACCCCAAGTTGGTGACCTAAATCTGCCTGAACCAAAAAATTGCCCAGAAAATCTGGGTTGAGTCTAATATGGCAGCCATAGTTTAAATGGCTATAACTTGAGCTAAAAAACTCCAATTAGAGTGATTGAAAAAGGAGAATAAACTTAAGACAATAGAGAACATTTTATATGCAGAAAGTTTTGCCAAATTCCAATAGTAAGATGACCAATGGAACAGTGCAACCTTAGACACCAAAACTGAAAATTATCAAATTTGCTTAAAAGACTTAGAATTTGAATAAACAACCAAAACCAATAAATTTAGTGACCAAAATGTGGTGTGTGGGTGAAGTTGGAATTCCTATACCTATTAAGCCTTAGAAAGTCAACAATTTGACTTGAATAGTATAGTGAATAGTAACCCCGAAATACAAAATTTCAAGAACGTCGAGTTTGGCATGTTAAAGCTAGGTAAAAGTGAAGTTAAATTTATTTTTGGATTTATGCTAATTTATGGTACTGAAACACTATAAAATTGTGTATTTCAGTTAAAAAGAATACCGGGAAAGAACCCGAGGAACCGAATCAAGGCCAAGAGGCGACTCGCTTGAGGTTTGTGCACAACATCACTATGCTTTAAATTCATTGATAAATTGAATGAAATATGCATTTTACTTTTGCTTTGAATTGTTGAAAGTTTATTGTGACCTTATTTATGATGTTTTGATTTAAATTGTGAAAGTTATAGTGTATATTTGGAATGACAATGTTTAGCAAATTGTTAAGATAAGTTTTGAAACCACAGTGTCATGACCATATATTTGAACACCTCACTAGCACGACTAGTGGGGGTAATTAGTTTCGAATTTTGATTCCTTCTCTGGAGAAGTGTTGAGGTGTGCCAGTAGAAGAGGATGTGAATGGATATCCATATATTTGAGCTAGCTAGCCTTGTGATGTGATTTCTCTTTAGCCTCTGGCTATTGAGATTCTATTTGTTTCGAATAGCATGATCTAATTGCGGGTTTTACGAAATGTGATTTGATACTTCAAAATGAAATTGTTTGGGATTAAAATCTCATAATGCATGATTTGTATTTAATTCTCTTGTTCAGTCAAATTTTTGAATAAATATGATTTAAGTTCTGCATAAAGATTATTTTAGTATGTTGTGCACTACAGACTCCTAGTACTCAGCGATAGCTTTTATTGTGTCGCAGATTTAGAGACTAGAGGAACAGCAGACTGAGCTGTTGAGGTGTGAGGATCTATCAGCTTGAAGTTATCGGGTATAATTTATACCCTGATTATAAATATTTCTTTTGATGTATGTATTGCACATAAATGTATGGACATGTAAATTCGGTCTTGAGCAGCTTGTATAAAGCTTGTGTAAAGTTTGTAATAAATTTTAGTTGAATTTCTCTTAATGTAAATTTTGTAAGGATGTATATAAATTGTTTTGTCCTTAATGAATTATGAACGGAACTATTTTATTTATTTTGAATTGAATGAAATTTATTATTAGCATTTGATGATTGTTGGAAATTGATAAATGAGTTGAAATTGATTAAGATTGATTGTGAAATTGAAGTAGTGATTGAGAAAATTTATTGAAAGTGCTTTTTATAGGTATTTGAAGAACTGTTTTCTCAAAATATAAATGAAACTCTGTCAAAATTTTTATAAAATTTGTGGAAAAATAAAATGGACCAAAAATATTAACTAGTTTTAAATTTAATTAAATGTTTTAAATACCTATTAGAAAATGCTCACCACTTATCAAGAGTAAGAAATTTTTTTTAAAATCTCTTATAGGGTACTTAATGAGTTATCGGTAGGTGAAGTTCAGTAGTTCATTAGGTATTCTACGGGATTATATTATGCCTTACAGAGGGGTAAGGTGTGACATTTTCAGTTTAGGTCCCTAAAAGGAACCTTGGTTCTGCTGCCTACATACGGCCCACATTCAATCAAAATCTAAACCAAATTCTAACACTTCCAACATACATCAATTGGTCACAAATGACCATTTTCCATCTTAAACAAGGTCAAATACACCATTTGACCACTTCTCCAAATTTTTGTCTTCCAAACCCTAGGCGCCAAACCCTAACTACATAATTTTGAAATTTTATGCAATTTAAGTCATTATTCAACACCTACCCATATATTTCAACTCAATTATGCTTTTTAATTCATCAAAACCATGAAATCACTACTCCCTTAAGGCTGGCTGAAATTCACAATTGGTCCTCCAAAGATGTTTTCTTTTGATTTTTAAGTTGAGTTCTAGGTTAGTTAAGCTAAACACACAAACAATAAACTGAATTTTTCAACTTAAATTACTAACCTCAACTTGGATGTTAATCTTCAATTTTCTTCTTCTTTTCTTCTTTCTTTTTTTGCTCAAGCTTCTTCTCAAGTGAAGTCAACAAGTTTTTATGGACTAATTTTGGAAATGTTAGGGTTTAGTGGGGAAAACTCAAGCTTTACCAAGCTTTAATGGTGGTTTTGGCAATGGAGGAGAGTGAAATGGTGAGGTTGTCGAATTTGTGGGAGAGAAGAGCTGATTTTTTTGTTTTAATTTTATGTATTTTAGGTCTTATTTTGTGCATTTGAATTGGTCAAAATTTATGGGAAATTAAAAATTAATTTTGACATCATAATTGATGTCATCAACATGATGTAAGAAAACTTTTTATTTTCTCTTTTTTTCATTTATTTTTCTTTAGTTCTTTAATTTAATTCTCGATTCCGAAATTTTATTTTCTCCAATTTTATTTGACAGTCAGGTCAGGGGTCAGCTCTCAGGGTCAGTTGACCAAATTGCCCTTCGCTGGTTCGACCCAGTTTGAAAATAATTCAATATTTCTTCCAGCTCCTTGACCTAATTATTTGACTGGCTTAACAATTCTTTTTCGTTATTTTCTCTTTTCCACTGTGTTCATAATAGTCCTAAGGACCATGGCATCACATTTTACGGTTCAAAATTTGAGTTTAAATCGACTTCG
The DNA here is from genome assembly GCF_030052815.1 of Hevea brasiliensis. Classification (NCBI taxonomy): domain Eukaryota; kingdom Viridiplantae; phylum Streptophyta; class Magnoliopsida; order Malpighiales; family Euphorbiaceae; genus Hevea; species Hevea brasiliensis. Next base: position 46,947,425 of record NC_079494.1, read on the forward strand.
CAATCCTTCCCGAGAAGGTCACCTATCGTTGTGACTCTCGGCTCATTTAACTTCTTGTGTTCTGTTTTTCTTATTTATACTTAGCTATTTAACAATTACTAATTATTTGGGTTTATGGCTTATCTAGTTGTCTTAGATGTGATTCTAATCCCCTTAATTATCCGGACCAATTATAATCACCAGAATAGTGAAATATACCAGGCTATACAAATAGGGGTGTTACAAAACATCTACAGCCATTCCTCGCAGATCAACCAGGATATCTCACCCACAAGAGAGTTATGGTTTTCTTCATGCAGATGAACAAGAGTTGTTTGCTCATGAAAAAATAGATCAGGCAGATGATCCTTTTACCTATGAAGAAGCTATATCAGATATAGACTCTTCTAAATGGATTGAAGCTATGAAATTCGAAATTGATTCCATGCATAAGAACCAAGTTTGGGATCTTGTTGGCCCACCTGAAGGTATTGTACTTATAGAAAATAAATGAGTTTTCAAGAAGAAAATTGGTTCTGATGGAAAGGTAAAGACCTATAAGGCAAGGATAGTTGTGAAAGGGTTTCGCCAAAGGCAAGGAATCGACTATGAGGAGACTTTCTCGCCTGTTGCCATGCTTAAATCAATTAGAATTTTATTAGCAATAGTTATATACTATGATTATGAGATTTGGCAGATGGATGTCAAAACAGCTTTTCTCAATGGAAAAATTGATTAAAACATTTTCATGGAACAACCTAGGGGTTTTGAATCCCAAGATAGTTCTAAGGTGTGCAAGCTAAAATGATCCATTTATGGGTTGAAACAAGCTTCGAGGAGTTGGAACGTCCATTTTGATAAAGCTATTAAATCATTTGGTTTATCAAAAATATGGATGATCCATGTGTATATAAGAAGGTTAGTGAAAGTGCTATCTGAAGGAACGGAAGTGTGAAAAACACAAGTTTATATCATTGAATTAAAAAATTTTCACCTAGGGTCACATGCATCATGCAAGATTTATTTTTATCTATTTGATTTCAATGATAAACAACATATTAAAACTCTTTTAATATGTTTTTGGATCTGTATTTGCCATTTAAGATTTTAAAATTAATCAGATTAATTTTAGAACCCTAGATTAAATCAAGAACGATTACTCTAACCTCTTGATGCAATCGCAATGGTTCGCGCTTTGAGATTCATCTTGAGGACACGGATGTTGTCCTCTAGCTTGTCCACACCAAGAACACCTATGGCAGCCCTTGAATAGCTTCTAAAGCTTTTTCTATTAATTAGAAATTCAAGTTCTGCCTTTTAAGAGATTAAAGATGTAAACAGGACACTAGAAACAATTTCTAGTGTTCTTAATTCAAGAGATTGATGGCTAATCTCTTTGAATTGATGAGAGATGAAGAAGAATAGCTGGAGAGCCTCAAAGTGGCGTGACAAATGAGAGGAGAGGCTGCTGGTTATTTTTTCTTTTCATAACCACACTTAAATAGCTAGGTTAACACATTAAACCCTAGCCACATGTCACCTTTTGATTAGCTCTAGGTTTAAGTGACCCAATCACATTGTGCCAAGTGTCAAACCTATATTTAATCTTGATTTTAATCATCTTACATGATTAAAAAACATTTGGCAAGCTTATGTGTAATCCCATGTGTCACCATCTCATGGTGCCACGTCTCACACTGTGAAATGACCAAAATGCCCCTGTGTCTTAATTTTGAGTTCTTAACCCAAAATAATTATTTTCTTCTTCTAATTAATTTATATCAAATATAAATTAATTAATTAATCTCTATTAATTAATTTCTCATCAATTAAATTCATATTTAAACACTTTAAATATAAATTTAATTTATACTACACATCCAATAATCTAGATTTGGTTTCAAGTCATGCTAGGGACTTTGCAATTTAATTGCAAATAAAACCTATTTAATTAATCAATTAAACTCTTTAATTAATTAATTAAATCATATTTAAATAGGTGATTACTTGTGTATGTGTGTGACTTACTAGGCTCATCACTAATTGGCAATGAGACATGATATCAACTCTTAATATCATCAGAACTCTTTCTTACCATAAATGATTTCTCTAAATCATTTTATGAACCTCATAGACCATGGTTAATACCTAGCATAGCATGCCATGGCCACCCAATTAGTAATAAGGTTTACCTTAAATGAACCTATAATCATATGTTACCATGCACTAGAATCTCTCTGTTACAAAATCCTAACTCAAGCTGGAGTCATGGTTTATGTCAAACTCCATTTGTTATGAATATTATGTTCTCTTTTAATTCCAGTTCTTGATTAAAAAGATTTTCTCATCAGAAACTCTTTTCTGAATAAATCTATCTGTCCTGGCCAGGAACTTGAAACATCAAGAACAATTAAATGAACATAGGATTTTATCTCTATTTACTTAGAGGAACAGATTCCATCTTGATCAACACCTACCTCCATATATAACTAGTAGGAGCCAACACATGCCCATATACCCGTACACAGTACAAGTATGAAAGCAGTATCAAACTCAAACTACCTATATACAAGATAACTGTGCTATCTCAGGTCTAAAGGTTATATGCACTGATATGATTTATGACTAAACATTGACAAGAGTAAACTCCATGTGTTTGTCATAAGTGTCACTGGTTCGGCCTACTTATCATGTATAAGTGCCTATCATGTTTGTTATATGGCATGAGACTCACCATTCCATCTTATTTATATCTCATATAAATAACTTGGGAACAAACATGAATACAATCTTTCTGGATAAGTCATGTCCTTATTATGAAGTATCCTCGATTGTGAACCTATTTATGATACTTCGTGCTAGAAATATTGTCACTCATATTCTTAACAACTTAAGAATAATATTTCTAACAAAATATCAATGGACCTTTTCTATTACACATAAATATATTATGTAAACGGAAAAGTGGAAATGCCTTTTGTTAATAAAAATATGTACAAGATACATACTAAATGATATGCTCTAGGGCATACTACTAACACTATCACTTTCCTTATCTTATATGTAGATGAAATTTTGTTGATAGGCAATGACATACGTATGTTAACAACTGTCAAGGTATGGTTGTCAAATACGTTCTCCATGAAAGACTTAGGAGAAGCAACCTATATTCTTGGAATTCACATCTATAGAGATAGAGTGAAAAGAATAATTGGTTTATCCCAAAGTTTATACTTGGAAAAGGTGTTAAAGATGTTTAACATGCTTGATTCCAAGAGATGATTGTTACCAGTAAGACATGGTATCCATCTTTCTAAAAAGACGTCTCCAAAGACACCTGAAGAAAGAGACAAGATGGTCAAGATTCCATATGCCTCGGTTATTGGAAGTTTGATGTATGCAATGTTGTGTACTAGGCTAGATATCGCATATATTATTAGTTTGACTAGCAGGTTTCAATCCAATAGTTTGGAACATTGGATAGCTATCAAGAATAAACTTAAGTACTTGAGAAGAAGTAAGGATTTATTCTTTATTTATGGAGGGGCCGACCTACAATTGGATGGTTATACTGATTCTAATTTTCAATCAGATATCGATGATAGAAAGTCTACCTCTGGTTTCTGACAAGAAAATCTAATTAATCAAGAATTGGAGTTAAAAGAGAACATAATGTTCATAGCGAATGGAGTTTGACATTAACCATGACTCCAGCTGGAATTGAGATTTTGTAACGGAGATATTCTAGTACATGGTAATATATGATTAAAGGTTCATTTAAGGTATTCCTTATTACTGAGTTGGTGGCCATGGCATGCTATGCTAGGTGTCAACCATGGTCTATGAGATGTTTGAAATGATTTAGAGAAATCATTTACAGTAAGAAAAAGTTATAATGATATTAAGAGATAATATCATTTCTCATTGCCAATAAGTAATGAGCCTAGTAAGTCACACATCTACACAAGTTAATCATCAAGTAAAATGTGATTTAATTAATTAATTAGAGAGTTTAATTAATTAATTAAATATGTTTGGTTTGCAATAAGATTGCAAAGTCCCTAGAATGACTTGAAACCAAATCTAGGTTATTGAATGTGTAGTATAAATTAAATTATTTAAATATGAATTTAATTGTGAGAAATTAATTAATGAAGATTAATTAATCAATTAATTTATATTTGATATAAATTAATTTGAAGAAGAGAAATTATAATTTTGGGTTGAGAACTCAAATTTAAAAGGGTAAATTGGTCTTTTCACATGGTGACATGTGGCACCATGAGATGGTGACATGTGGCACCATGAGATGGTGAAAAATGACACCATACAAGCTTGCCACTTGTCTTCCCATGATGGAAGACCACTTTTTGTGATTTAATTGGAGCTTGACACTTGGCTTTATGAGATTAAGTCAAACAAAAGCAAGATTGGATATTGTAGTGACATGTGGCAAGGAGTAAGTGAGAGTTGACTTTAGTATATAAGGGAAAAGGAAGAAAGAGAAATTATTTCTTCTTCTTCCTCTCTATTTGCACGGCAACCATGGTCTTCACTCTTCTCTCTTCATTTCTCAATTGATTCAAAGAGAAAACACTTGCTTCCTTTGAATTAAAATTGCTAGAAAAGGTTTCTAGTATCCTATACACCCATACATCCTCACTAAAGCATAAAACCCCAATTACAAGTGGTTGGCAAGGCTTGAGAAGTCAAGATTAGAGCTGCCATTGGTATTACTTGGTGTGTTTGTGGTGGACAAGCTAGAGGGACTATAATTGGAGTGCTAAAGGAATCCTAAGGAAGAGAGATTGATCTATCATTTCATGATCAAACCATACGATTAAATCATACAATCAATAATCTAAATGGCAAATATAATGGCTCTGATACCAATTGAAGGAGCAGAAGCATGAAAAACACAAGTATAGATCATTGAATTCAAAAATTTTTCATCTAGGGTTACATGCATCATGCAAGATTCATTTTTATCTATTTGATTTCAATGATAAACAGCATATTAAAACTCTTTTAATACATTTTTGGATCTACATTTGCCATTTAAGATTTTAGAATTAATAGATTAATTCATTAGAACCCTAGATTAAATCAAGAACAAGTGCACTAACCTTTTGATGCACTGCAGTATGTTTGGCAACTTTGGGATGCGCTTAGGACACCAGATGTTGGCCCTCTAGCTTGTCTACACCAAGATCACTAATGACAGCTCCTTGAATAGCTTCTAAAGCTTTTCTAATCAATTAGAAAATCAAGTTTTTCCTTTTAAGAGATTACAGATGTAAACAGGACACTAGAAACGATTTCTAGTATTTTTAATTCAAGAGATTATTAGCAAATCTCTTTGAATTGATGATAGATGAAGAAGATGAGAGGGAGAGGCTTCTTGGGTGGCGATACCAAAGAGACAAATAGTAGATTGTGTTTTTGTTCTTTCATCCTTACACTTATATAGCTAGGTCACCACTTAAAACCCTTGCCACATGTCACCTTCTGATTAACTCTAGGTTTAATTGACCCAATCATATTATGCCAAGTATCAAACCTATATTTAATCTTGACTTTAATCATCTTACATGATTAAAAGACATATGGCAAGCTTATGTGTAATGCCATGTATCACCATCTCATGGTGCCACATGTCACCCTGTGAAATGACCAAAATATCCCTGTGTCTTAATTTTGAGTTCTCAATCCAAAATAATTATTTCTCTTCTTCTAATCAATTTATATCAAATATAAATTAATTAATTAATTTCTCATAATTAAATTAATATTTAAATACTTTAAATATAAATTTAACTTATACTATACATCTAATAACCTAGATTTGGTTTCAAGCCATGCTAGGGACTTTGCATTCTAATTGCAAACCAAACCTATTTAATTAATTGATTAAACTCTTTAATTAATTATTTAAATCATATTTAATTTGGTGATTACTTGTGTATGTGTGTGACTTACTAGGCTCATCATTAATTGGCAATGAGAGATGATATCAACTCTTAATATCATCAGAACTCTTTCTTACCATAAATGATTTCTCTAAATCATTTTATGCACCTCATAGACCATGATTAACACCTAGCATAGTATGCCATGGCCACCCAATTAGTAATAAGGTTTACCTTAAATGAACCTATAATCATATGTTACCATACACTAGAATCTCTCTGTTACAAAATCCCAATTCAAACGGGAGTCATAGTTTATGTCAAACCCCATTTGCTATGAATATTATGTTCTCTTTTAATTCCAGTTCTTGATTAAAAAGATTTTTCTCATTGTAAACTCTTTTCTGATTAAATCTATCTGTCATGGCTAGGAACTGCCTTAGATCATACAACAATTGCACATTCAAAGCCCATATACCTTGCCCACCATTATGGTGCTAAAACCACACGCACCATGGAGCACAAACATGGTGCCGCCACACTCTTCTATGCAACTATCAATAGATCAATCAAATTTGATCCAATAACATAATTAAATCTCATATTAATCAATATAAATGGCAAATATAGTGGCTCTGATACCAATTGAAGGAGCAGAAGCATGTAAATTGTTAGATTAGAATATTGAATTTAAAAATTTTCTTCTAGGGTTTCATGCATTATGCCACATCTATTATGTGCCTAATTGATTTCAATGTTCAATTGCATATTAAAACACTTTTAATATGTATTAGGATCTATGTTTTCCATTTAAGATTTTTTAATTAACAAATTAATTCATTAGAACCCTAGATTAAAAGAATAAAATGTGCACTAACCTTTTGATGCACTGTAGATGTAATTGGTACCTTTGTGAAGCACCTAGGACTCTAAGAGTTGTCCCTCTAGCTTGTGCACACCAAGATCACCAATGGGCGGCCCCCAATCTTGCTTCTCAAGCCTTGCTAACCAATTAGAAATTAGAGATTTGCCTTTAGAGAGGTTGTAGATGTGTATAAGACATTAGAAACAACTTCTAGCATTTTTAATTAAAAGAAACTTGGATCATTCTCTTTGAATTGATGAGAGAAGATGAAGAGAAGAGAGAGAGCTATGGGTGGTAGCACACTTGAGAGAAAATAAGAAGAGTGGCTGATTTTTTTATTTTCTCATAACATCATATTATATAATTAGGTCATCACTTAAAACCCTTGCTACATGTCATCACCTGATTGCATCTTAATTTTAATTGAACTAATCACATTAAGCCAAGTGTCAAAGCTAGAATTAATCTTGACTTGATCATCTTGCATGATAGGACGACAAATGACAAACCATGATGCCATGTGTCACCATCTCATGGTGCCACATGTCACCCTGTGAAATGACTAAATTACCCTTGTGTTGTAATTTTGAGTTCTCAACCCAAAATAATTATTCCTCCTCTTCTAATCAATTTATATCAAATATAAATTAATTAATTAATCTCTATTAGTTAATTTCTCACAATTAAATTCATATCTAAACACTTTAATTATAAATTTAACTTATACTATACATCCAATAACCTAGATTAGGTTTTGAGCCATGCTAGGGACTTTGCAATTTTATTGCAAACCAAACCTATTTAATTAATCAATTAAATCACATTTAACTTGGTGATTATCTTGTATATGTGCGTGACTTACTAGGCTTATCACTAATTGGCAATGAGATATGATGTTAACTCTTAATATCATCAGAACTCTTTCTTACCATAAATAATTTCTCTAAATTATTTTAGGCATCTCATAGACCATGGTTGACACCTAGCATAGCATGCCATGGCCACCCAATCAGTAACAAAGAATACCTTTAAATGAACCTAAAATCATATGTTACTATGCACTAGAATCTCTCTGTTACAAAATCTCAATTCGAGCTAGAGTCATGGTTTATGTTAATGTCACACCTTACCCCTTCGTAAAGCATAACATGATCCCATAGTATACCTAATGAATTACCAAACTTTGTCTACTGATAACCCATTAAATATACTACAAGGGATTTTAAACCTTTTCTTATTACTTTTTACAGTGCTGAGCACTTTGGACAGGTGTTAAATTTTTTTTTTTTTTTAATTGAAGTGAAACCAAATAACACATCTGAAATGTCAATAATTTCTGTAAAAATTTTGGCAGAGTTCCATCTATATTTTGAATAAAATAGTTCTTCAAAAACCTGTAAAAAGCACTTCCAATATATTTTTTCAATCCCAAACTCCAATATGGCTCAACTCAAAACAATTTTCTCAACATAAGTCAAACTCAATTCAACATCAATTTCCAATAGTTCCAAAAGCTGAGATAAGAGATATTACAACATTTTTTGCAGGCCAAAATAATTTATAACTTTAGTTTACAACTGCTCAAGACCAAGTACAATATATACATACAGTTCACATACATTATAACAAAAATTACAAGGAGGTGGCATACTCAATATGCCCGATAAAATCTCAAAATGTAGCACAAGTAGCCTACTCTACTACTCTGTCTATCTGTTTGCTTGCGATAGTAATAAAAAGCTATCGCTGAGCCAATGTCTCAGTTATGCACAACATTAAGAAAATGCAATTTAAATCCATAAATCATAAATCATATAAACTATGGATACTTAAAATCATATTTAAATTCCAAAGACAAAGAATGTCATAAAGAATTAAATTCCATTTCACAATGTCTCAATGAATATCAATAAATCACACATACAACTTAATCATGTTTCCAAAGTCCAATTCTTCCCAAAAGCCAATGGCTAATGAGGAATAACATAACTAGCTAGCAATTATATGAGTACTCATCCTATTCATCCTCAACTGACATACACCTCAACAGTTCAGCCAGAGAGGGAATTCAAAGCCAATTCGTCCCACTAGAGAAACTAGCGAGGAATTCAATCAAATATATATGATAGCTGTAGTTTCAAACCATTTACAATATTTTTCAAGCAATAAGTATCCATTAAATTCCATTCAAACAATTTTTTCTACAATTTAAGCAATAACATACAAATTATCATAATTTATTTCAATTGAAAATTCAAAAGAAATAACTGTTGTGCACAAACGTCTGATGAGTAGCCTCTTGGCCTTGACTTAGTGGTTTTTTCCCCTTCTCTGAGTCTTTGTTAACTAAAACACACAATTTGAAGTGTTTCAGCACTCATTTAAATTGTTTCTAATAATAAGGTTCAGTAATTAAATTTATTTAATACTATTGCTTTCATTAGTCAATTTGTAATGTTGACCTTTGATGCACTTTAACTGAGTCAATTCTAATGTTACCAATATGTCACATTTTATAGTCCTTTAGTGTTGGTATATGTTACCAATTTTATTTTCAAGTGTATTGTATTTTATTGCAATTTATTGAATTTTGGTATGCTATTTTGACCTAGCCGGATGACCTAGTTTCCTCAGTTTCTGAGTTCTAGTCAGAATTACAAACTTGTAGGTCTATGTCTTAGTGAAATTTTGCCACAAATTTTAGGTCATTTGGAGTTACTAGACCATGTTATGGTCATTTTACTAATGCTGGACAGGTTACACTAAAATGGCAAACTTAGGTCATTTTTAGGTCACTTCTAATTTTGGCAGTTTTTATACCCAAACTTATGCAAGTATTTTGACTTGCTTATGGTCATTTTTGGATTTATTGGTCTTAACCAAAATTGTAGCCCTATATCAACGCTTTCTAACCATATAAATTTCAGGTCATTTAGACTTGTTTTGAGTGAGTTATGGCCAAAATACTGACTGTTGTTCAAATGGTCAATTTTCAGGTTTGCAATGTCACCAATCCGGATTTGATCAATTTTATGTCACTTTTTGGACAGAATTTAGGTAGGCTTCCAACATGAAAGTTAGTACATTTTGTGCTTAGTTTCACCTCCAATTAGCCTCACACCAATTGGAGTCACACAATTCCATTTATAGCCTAAAACACATACTGCGCTTAACACATTTTTGAAGCATCAACCAATCACACATTCAATTAGCTACACTTCACTTCCCAAACCTAATTCTGCATTTGTATCATACCACAACCATTCATTACTTTACATTATAGTAACTTTGGGCAGAATATAACTAATTGGCAATGCACCATTTACACTTCCATTTCACAATATCCAATTCAAAACAATATATCCACATAACACTCCTAACCATTACATATAACTTCCATCATCAAATTACATATATATTCACTACTATATCATATAAATATTCTGCCACTTTTAGTACCATAATTAAACAAACTTTTCATGAAATTAAACACTGTCAATCTTCACCATGAGGCTACCCAAGTAACACATATACATCAAGCTTCCATTTTAACTTTTCAAACTTACAATTCAAACCATATACATGGTAAATCACTCCTATACATATAAGCACTTAAATCAACACCTCAATCACCATTTACATGTAAAAATAAGCTAAACATTTTGAACTTCCATGGCTGTTGAAAGTTACACCTCCCATAATTCATCAAACCTCAAAATTTCTTCCATAAATCAACTTATCTTAGCACTAAGACAAACAGTAATGAAGAAAGGGAGAGGAAATGAGCACTTACTTAATTTGAAGCTTATTAAAAACTCATCAAAACCTTTCTTTCTTGCTCCCTAAATGCTGCCTAAGGTGTATAGACAACTTTTAATGAAGAAATCAAATGTAATGGAGGTGGAATTCATGGTTGCATGGAGGTCCTTCAAGTTTGGCCATGGAGGAACTTCTTGGGAGGTTTTCGGCTGGTTGTTCCAAAGGTTTAAGATGAAAAATTTTCTGTTCCAAATGTGCTATATTTTATGTCCACTAATTCCCCTTATTGGAGCACTAACTTAGTTTTAAGCTTCAATAAATCAAAGTTTCACAATTTACACATTTTACCTCAATTCTTTTACTATTCCTATAATGTACCAGAATTTTAATTTTCATGACATTTTCAAAGTTTAATATCATTTATTTTTAATGGAAATTTAGGTCAAAAGGCAATTCATGATGTCAATTGACCAAAATGCCCCTATTCGATTTGTATTCCTGATTTTTTGGTAACACCGATTTTTATCAGTTTTTCGATTTTTCATTTTTTTTTGTACTAATTAAATTTTCTTTGACATTTTCTATGTCGATTATACCTGAATAGATGTTTATTTAAGTCTTAAAAATATTTCTCAGGGTTTTTCGCAGTTTAGGGCTAGTCAACGATCCTCGCCGCAACTTCCTGGTGCAGTCACCCATCGCTACGGTTTTTGGCTTATTTAACTTAATTACATTTCATTACTCTTATTTTTTCTTTGTTTTTCTTATTTTTCCCTCTATTGTATTTCATTATTTCATGTCTCCTCACTAATATTTACGTGTAGTTCTAGGCATTCTAGCTGTCTGGACAGATACCGCTCACCGGAACAGTAGAACGCACTATCGAATATAGGGGTGTTACAATTCTCCCCCCCTTAAAATAAATTTCGTCTCGAAATTTTACCTGGTTTTAGTCTCTAAACAACTATGGTTGCTGTCTTCTTATGTCCTCTTCACGTTCCCAAGTAGCTTCCTGACCTGAATGATGGTTCCACAGCACTTTAACTAGGGGTATTTACTTATTCCTCAGCTGCTTCACCTCATATGCCAGAATCTCTATAGGTTCTTCCTCATATGAGAGGTCTGGATTTACTTCAATCTCTTCAACTGATAGAACATGAGATGGGTCAGATCTTACCTCCTTAACATGGACACATAGAAGACACTGTGTATCCTTTCTAGCTCTGGAGGTAATGCCAACCGATATGCCAAAGGACCCACTCTTTCCAGAACCTCATACGGTCCAATGAAGCGAGGACTCAGTTTCCCCTTTCTGCTAAATCTCATAATCCTTTTCCAAGGAGAAACTTTGAGGAATACCTTATCACCCACCGCGTATTCAATATCTCTTCTCTTCAGATCAATATAGGACTTCTGTCAGTCTGATGCAGCCTTGAGTCGATCTCTGATCAGTATAATCTTTTCCTTTGTCTGCTGAACAATTTCTGGCCCAATCATTTTTCTCTCACCTACTTCATCCCAACATAAGAGAGCTCTGCACTTTCTGCCATACAAAGCTTCATATGGAGGCATCCCAATGCTTGATTGGTAACTATTGCTATAAGCAAGCTCAATCAAAGGCAAGTGTGTATCCCAACTACCTTCAAACTCAATCGCACAAGCTCGTAGCATATCCTCCAAGATCTGAATTACCCTCTCAGATTGGCCATCTGTTTTTGAGTGGAATGTCGTGCTGAAGTTCAATCTAGTTCCTAGGGCTCTCTAAAGACTACCCCTGAATCTAGAAGTAAATCTAGGATCTCTGTCAGATACAATCGATACTGGCACTCCATGAAATCTTACAATCTCATCTATGTACAATCTGGCTAATCTTTCCAGGCTATAGTCCATCCGGACAGGCAGAAAGTGAGCAGACTTGGTCAGTATCTCAACTATAACCCATACTACATCATGACTATTCTGTGTCCTTGAAAGTCCCATAACAAAATTCATAGTTATCCGTTCCCATTTTCACTCTGGTACTGGTAATGGATGTAAGAAACTAGCTAGTACTTGATGTTCTGCCTTCACTTGTTGACAAGTTAGGCATTCAGAGACAAAATCAGCTACATCCCTTTTCATACCCATCCATCAGTAATGCTCTTTCAGCCCTCTGTACATTTTAGTTCCACTAGGGTACATAGCAAAAGAAGACTCATGTACTTCCTTCATAATGATCTGTCTCAATTCCACATCATTAGGAACACACATTCTACCCTGATGTAGCAATAAACCATCATTTCTCACAGAGAATTCAGGCTTCTTGCCCTGCTAGACTTTTTTCAGTAGCTTCTGATATTTCTCATCATTCTGAGTAGCCATTCTGATCTGATCAATCAAAACTAGCTATACATGCCATGCAACTACTGTCTGTCCCTCATCATCAATCTCCAAACTGGCATGCTGTGCTTGCAACTCATGTACCATGGACAAAGGAGAAACTCTGAGACTTGCCATAGTCTTGCGACTTAAGGCGTCAGCCACCACATTTGCTTTCCCTGGTTGATACTTTAATCAGTTCTAACTATCTCCTCTGTCTCAAGTTCAATTTCTTCTGGGTGCCCAAGTACTTCAACCTCTTGTGATCTGTGTAGATATAACACTTCTCCCCATATAAGTAATGTCTCCAGGTCTTCAGAGCAAAAACAATAACTGCTAGCTCCAAGTCATGTGTTGGATAGTTCCTCTCGTGCAGTTTCAGCTGGCGTGATGCATAAGCAATGACATTACGATCTTGCATCAGTACACAACCCAACCCATTGTGAGAAACATCACTATAAACTGTGTATTCTTTACCCGAGGTAGTTAAAGTAAGGACTGGAGCTTCAGTCAAACACTTCTTCAACTCATCAAAACTCTATTGGCATTTGTCCATCCACTTAAATTTCACATCTTTCCGAAGCAGATTGGTCAGTGGAGAAGCCAACATAGAGAATCCTTTCACAAACCTGCGGTAGTATCCAGCTAAACCCAGAAAACTGTGAATTTCAGTGATATTCCTGGGTGGCTTCCAATTAAGGATAGCTTCTACCTTGCTGGAATCTACCTTGATCCCTTCAGCTGACACAATATGTCCCAAGAAAGAGATTTCTTTTAGCCAAAATTCACATTTCGATAATTTGGCGTATAGCTGTTTCTCCCTTAAGGTCTATAGTACAATTCGCAGATGTCTATCATGCTCCTCTACATTCCTCGAATATATCAAAAATATCATCAATAAACACCACCAAAAACTGGTCGAGATATGGTCTGAAGATAGTGTTAATCAGATCCATAAAAGCAGCTGGAGCATTAGTTAACCCGAATGGCATTACCAGAAACTCATAGTGGCCATATTGAGATTGCAAATCAATTTTGGAGAACACAACTGCACCCTTTAACTGATCAAACAGATCATCAATGCGAGGCAATGGATATCTGTTCTTTATTGTCACCTTATTCAACTGCTGGTAGTCAATACATAAGCAGAGAGTGCAATCTTTCTTCTTAACAAACAATACTGGCACTCCCCAAGGTGACACACTAGGGCGGATGAAGCCCTTTTCAAATAGTTCTTGCAACTGTACCTTTAATTCCTTCAACTCTGCTGGTGCCATTCTAAATGGTATTACAGAGATTGGATCCACACCACGCATAACATTAATCTCAAACTGCACCTTTCTTTCTGGAGTTAATCATGGCAATTCATCAAGAAACACATCTGAAAAGTGATATACTATAGGGATGTCCCTCAATACTGGGCTCCCCACTTGGGTGTCTACCACATGTGTCAAGTATGCTTCACACCCCTTTCTGATCATTTTTCTGGCTAGTGCAGCTGAAATGATGTTTGGTGGTAATAGCTGTCTCTCCCCACGTATTACCACATCACTGTACTGAGGGAGACCAAAAGTGACTGTCTTCAGTCTATAGTCAATCATGGTGTGATGCCTGGCTAACCAATCCATGCCCAATATGATATCATAATCTCTGAAGGGCATTTCAATGAGATCAGACAGAAAAGTATGTCCTTGGATCACCAAAGGACAATCCCTATACATTCTATTAACCCTGACATTTTGTCCTAGCGGACTTGTTACTAGCACCTCAAAGTCCATTTTCACACACGGAACAACAATGCAATCAATGATGTTAGCACTCATATAGGAATGGGTAGAACCCAGATCAAATAACACAAACACATCTTGATTAAAAGTTGAGAAGGTACCAGCCACAATATCAGATGTCTCAGCCTCTTCCCTCTGTCTTATTGTGTAGACTCTGGCTGAAGCACTGCCTTACTCTGACTGATTTACTGTGCCTTGGCTGCCTGATGGATTACCTCTACCCCTGCCTCTACCTCTGCTTGGTGGTTGTGAACCTCTGGTGGCTGGATTCTGAACTGACCCTTCTACAGTAGTAGGAGTTGGCCCAACTCTACGGGCATTAGTGCAGTCTTTGGCAAAGTGTCCTGTGCCTCCGTAGTTATAACAGGCTCCTATGGCCTTGTAGCATACCCCACCATGATTTCTACCATAAGTTTCACATTGTCGGGGAGGGTAGGAACTTCTGGTACTCTACTGACTAGATAGAGGAGGTTTCTGTCTCGAAAATCTTCCCCTACCAAACTTTTTACCACCCCTGTTGTGTCCCCTAAAGTTCTTTCTCTTTTTAGGAGGACCACTGGAACTCTGATCTACTAACTTCTCCTCTTTCTCTTTTTCTGTCTTCTCTGATTTCTTTTTCTCTGGGGCCGCTTCTGACTTAATTCTTTCTAATTCAAGTGCTTGAGAAATAAGCTCAAAGAAGTTATTATGTTTAAATCTGACTACTTGTAGTCTGAGACTAGGCTTCAAGCCAGTTTCAAACCTCTTACACCTTTTTTTGCTGGTAGAAAGGAGACTTCCTGTATAGTGGCTCAGGCGGGAAAATTCCCTTTCATATTCTGCCACTGATCTAGTTCCCTATTTCAGACTTAAGAACTCCTGTAGCTTCTGGTCCACATAGGCATCTAAGAGATATTTTTGTCTAAAGTCTCGAAGAAAGTCATCCCAGGTTAGCACTGGAGGTTCCACCAAACTATGGGGAATGGTTTTCCACTAGTCATATGCATCCCCCTGTAGTAGTGACACTAAATACTCAAATCTTAGCTACTCTATACAGTATAGTTTCTTGAACACCCCATCCATTCTCTCTAACCATTGTTCTGCCTCTAGTGGATCTACTATCCCTTTGAACTCAGTAGCCCCATATTTAATAAGCTTGTCATACTGCCTAGCTGAAGGCTGTGATTGTACCACTAGTGTCTGCAGTGGGGCTTGAGTAGGCATGTTACCAGCCATCTGTTAGAACATTGCAGCCATCTGCTTTGCAAATTGAGTAGGGAACTGTGGTACTGAGGGGGCTGGTGTGGCTGATCCACTCAAATTATGAAGGGCTAGGGCTTCCCCTTGTATCTCAGCCTCTATTGATTGATCGACTGAACGGTCCCCTTCTTCCATACTCAATTAGAGGATATTATACCTCCTAAACAATAACACAAAGAGATTTCCTCCCGTTAGTGCATATTTATAATGTAATGTACTGTATGTATCAAACCATAACATTGAGCAATTGTACTATGAAGAAAGAATATTCAAATTATAGGTCAAAATAAAATTTAAAAAGTAGCTTTGATACCATTAAAATATGTCATACCTTACCCCTCCGTAAGGCATAACATGATTCCGTAGTATACCTAATGAATTACCAAACTTCATCTACTGATAACCCATTAAATACACTACAAGGGATTTTAAACCTTTATCTTTTTTCTTTTTACAGTGGTGAGCACTTTTGATAGGTGTTAAATTTTTTTTTTTAACTGAAGTGAAACCAAATAACACATCTGAAGTGTCAATAATTTCTGTAAAAATTTTGGCAGAGTGCCATCTCTATATTGAATAAAATAATTCTTCAAAAACCTGTAAAAATTACTTCCAATATATTTGTTCAATCCCAAACTCCAATATGGCTCAACTCAAAATAATTTTCTCAACATAAGTCAAACTCAATTCAACATCAATTTCTAGTAGTTTCAAAAGCTGAGATAAGAGAAATATATTACAACATTTTTACAGGCCAAAATAATTTATAACTTTAGTTTACAACAGCTCAAGACCAAGTACAATATATATATACAGTTCACATACATTACAACAAAAATTACAAGGAGGTGGTATACTCAATATGCCCAGTAAAATCTAAAAATGTAGCACAAGCAGCCTACTTTATTTCTCTGTCTGTATGTCTACTTGCGATAGTAATAAAAAGCTATCACTGAGCCAATGTCTCAGTCATGCACAACATTAAGAAAATGCAATTTAAAACCATAAACCATAAATCATATAAACTGTAGATACTTAAAATCATAGTTAAATTCCAAAGACAGAGAATGTCATAAATAATTAAATTCCATTTCACAATGTCTCAATGAATATCAATAAATCACACACACAGCTTAATCATGTTTCCAAAGTCCAATTCGTCCCAAAAGCCAATGGCTAATGAGGAATAATATAGCTAGCTAGCAATTATATGAGTACTCATCCTATTCATCCTCAACTGACACACACCTCAACAGTTCAGCCAGAGAGGGAATTCAAAGCCAATTCGTCCCACTAGAGAAACTAGCAAGGAATTCAATCAAATATACATGATAGCTATGGTTTCAAACCATTTACAATATTTTTCAAGCAATAAGTATCCATTAAATTCCATTCAAATAATTTTTTCTACAATTTAAGCAATAACATATAAATTGTCATAATTTATTTCAATTGAAAATTCAAAAGAAATAACTGTTGTGCACAAACCTCTGATGAGTAGCCTCTTGGCCTTGACTTAGTGATTTTTTCCCCTTCTCTGAGTCTTTATTAACTAAAACACACAATTTGAAGTGTTTCAGTACTCATTTAAATTGTTTCTAAGAATAAGATTCAATAATTAAATTTATTTAATACTATTGCTTTCATTAGTCAACCTATAATATTGTCCTTTGATGCACTCTAAGTGAGTCAATTCTAATGTTATCAATATGTCACATTTTATAGTCCTTTAGTGTTGGTATATATTACCAATTTCATTTTCAAGTATATTGCATTTTATTGCAATTTATCGGATTTTGGTATGCTATTTGACCAAGCCGGATGACCTAGTTCCCTCAGTTTCTGGGTTTTGGTCAAAATTACAAACTTGTAGGTCTATGTCTTAGTGAACTTTTGCCATAACGTTTAGGTTATTTGGAGTTTACTAGACCAAGTTATGGTCATTTTACTAATGCTGTATAGGTTGCACTAAAATGGCAAACTTAGGTCATTTTTAGGTCACTTCCAATTCTGGCAGTTTTTATACCCGAAATTGTGAAAGCATTTTGACTTGCTTATGGTCATTTTTGGGTTTATTGGTTTTAACCAAAATTGTAGCCCTATGTCTATGCTTTCCAACCATATAAATTTTAGGTCATTTGGACCTGTTTTGAGTGAGTTATGGCCAAAATACTAACTGTTGTTCAAATAGTCAATTTTCAGGTTTGCAATGTTACCAATTCGGATTTGGTCAAATTTCATGTCACTTTTTGGACAGAATTTAGGTAGGCTTCCAACATGAAAGTTGGCACATTTTATGCCTAGTTTGACCTCCAAATGGCTTCATACCAATTGGAGTTACACAATTCCATTTATAGCCTAAAACACATACTGCCCTTAACACATTTTTGAAGCATCAACCAATCACACATTCAATTAGCTACACTTCACTTCCCAAACCTAAATCTGCTTTTGTATCATACCACAACCATTCATTACTTTACATTATAGTAACTTTGGGTAGAATATAACCAATTGGCAATGCACCATTTACACTTCCATTTCACAATATCCAATTCTAAATAATATATCCACATAACACTCATAACCATTATATATAACTTCCATCATAAAATTACATATATATTCACTACTATATCATATACATATTCTGCCACTTTTAGTACCATAATTAAATAAACTTTTCATGAAACTAAATGATGGAACGGAAGCATAAAAACAGAAGTTTAGATCATTGAAATTCAAAATTTTTCATCTAGGGTCACATGCATCATGCAAGATTTATTTTTATCTATTTAATTTCATTGATAAACAACATATTAAAACTCTTTAAATAAATTTTTGGATCTAGATTTGCCATTTAAGATTTTAGAATTAACAGATCAATTCATTAGAAACCTAGATTAGATCAAGAACAAGTGCACTAATCTTTTGATGCACTGCAGTGTGTTTGGCACCTTTGGGATGCATTTTTAGGACACCAGATGTTGTCCTTCTAGCTTATCCACACCAAGATCACCTATGGCAGCCCTTGAACAGCTTCTAAAGCTTTTTCTATGAATTAAAAAATCAAGTTTTGCCTTTTTAGAGATTACAGACGTAAATAGGACACTAGAAAAAATTTCTAGTATTTTTAATTCAAGAGATTGTTTGCTAATCTCTTTGAATTTATGAGAGATGAAGAAAAAGAGAAGGGAGAGCAGCCAAGGGTGGTGGCATAAAGAGATGAATGGCAGCTTGTAATTTTTCTTTTACATAACAACCCTTATATAGCTAGGTCACCACTTAAAACCCTTGCTACATTTCACCTTTTGATTAGCTCTAGGTTTAATTGTGAAGGAGCGGAAGCATGAAAAACACAAGTTTATACCATTGAATTCAAAAATTTTCACCTAGGGTCACATGCATCATGTAAGATTTATTTTTATTTATTTGATTTCAATGATAAACAACATATTAAAACTCTTTTAATATGTTTTTGGATCTGTATTTGCTATTTAAGATTTTTAAATTGTCAGATTAATTTTAGAACCCTAAATTAAATCAAGAACAAATACACTAACCTCTTGATGCACTGCAGTGTATTTGCGTCTTTGAGATTCATCTTCAGGACACCAGATGTTGTCTGTCTAGCTTGTTCACACCAAGAACACCTATGGTAGCCCTTGAACAGCTTCTAAAACTTTTTCTATTATTTAGAAAATCAAGTTATGCCTTTTAAGAGATTAAAGATATAAACAGGACACTAGAAATGATTTCTAGTATTTTTAATTCAAGAGATTGCTTGCAAATCTCTTGTAATAGATGAGAGATGAAGAGGAAGAGAAGGGAAACTCTTGGGTGGCAGCACCAAGGATGAGGAGCTACTGGCTATATTATTTTCTTTTCATAACAACACTTATATAGCTAGGTCAACACATTAAACCCTTGCCACATGTCACCCTCTGATTGGTTCTAGGTTTAATTGACTCAATCGCATTGTGCCAAGTGTCAAACCTATGTTTAATCTTAATTTTAATCATCTTACAAGATTAAAAGACATTTGGAAAGCTTATGTGTAATGCCATGTGCCACCATCTCATGGTGCCACATGTCACCCAGTGAAATGACCAAAATGCCCCTGTGTCTTAATTTTGAGTTCTTAACCTAAAATAATTATTTCTCTTTTTCTAATCAATTTATATCAAATATAAATTAATTAATTAATCTCTATTAATTAATTTCTCATTAATTAAATTCATATTTAAACACTTTAAATATAAATTTAACTTATACTTTGCATCCAATAATCTAAATTTGGTTTCAAGTCATGCTAGGGACTTTGCAATCTAATTGCAAACCAAACCTATTTAATTAATTAATTAAACTCTTTAATTAATTAATTAAATCATATTTAATTAGGTGATAACTTGTGCATGTGTGTGACTTACTAGGCTCATCACTAATTGGCAATGTGATATGATATCAACTCTTAATATCATCAGAACTCTTTCTTACCATAAATGATTTCTCTAAATCATTTTATGCACCTCATAGACTATCGTTAACACCTAACATAGCATGCCATGGCCACCCAATTTGTAATAAGGTTTATCTTAAATGAACCTATAACCATATGTTACCATGCACTAAAATCTCTCTGTTACAAAATCCCAACTCAAGCTGGAGTCATGGTTTATGTCAAACTCCATTTGCTATGAATATTATGTTCTCTTTTAATTCCAGTTCATCAGAAACTCTTTTCTAATTAAATCTATCTGTTCTGGCCAGGATCTTGAAACATCAAGAACAATTAAATGAACATAGGATTTTATCTCTATTTACTTAGAGGAACAGATTCCATCTTGATCAACACCTACATCTATATATAATTAGTAGGAGCCAACACATGCCCATATACCCATACACAATAAAGTATGAAAGCAGTATCAAACTCAAACTACCTATATACAAGATAATTGTGCTATCTCAGGTCTAAAGATTATATGCACTGATATGATTTATGACAAAACATTGATAAGAGTAAACTCCATGTGCTTGTCATATGTGTCACTGGTTCGGCCTACTTATCATTTATAAGTGCCTATCATGTTTGTCATATGGCATAAGACTCAACATTCCATCTTATTTATATCTCATATAAATAACTTGGGAACAAATATGAGTACAATCTTTTTGGATAAGTCATGTCCTTATTATGAAGTATCCTCGATCGTGAACCTATTTATGATACTTTGTACTAGAAATACTGTCACTCATATTCTTAACAACTTAAGAATAGAATTTCTAACAAAATATCAATGGACCTTTTCTATTACACATAAATATATTATGTAAACGAAAAAGTGGAAATGCCTTTTATTAATAAAAATATGTACAAGATACATACTAAATGATATGCTCTAGGGCATACTACTAACAATCTCCCGCTAGCACTAGAGCTATTTATTACAATATCTTATACCAATCTTCTCAAGATGTCGGTCTAGCTGAGTCTATAACATAGGCTTAGTGAATGGATCAGCTGGATTTTGAGCTGATGCTATTTTTTGCATGGCTACATTGCCTTGTCCAACTATTTCTCTGATAATATGGTAACGCCTTTCTATGTGTTTGGATTTTTGGTGAGACCGGGGTTCCTTAGCCTGTATGATTGTTCCATAGTTGTCATAGTGTAGTGGAACTGCTGACTCAATAGAAGGAACTACTGTAAGTTCTGTCATAAACTTCTTTATCCAAATGGCTTCCTTTACAGCATCTGACGCAGCAATATACTCAGCCTCGATAGTGGAATCTGCAGTCGTGCTCTGTTTGGAACTCTTGTAATTGACTGCACCTCTATTACAAATGAACATATATCCAGAGGTAGACTTTCTATCATCGATATCTGATTGGAAATCAGAATCAGTATAACCATCCAATTGCAAGTCTCCACCTCCACAGATCAAGAATAAATTCTTAGTTCTTCTCAAGAACTTAAGGATATTCTTGACAGCTATCCAATGTTCCAAACCTGGATTGGGTTGATACCTACTAGTCAAACTAACAGCATATGCGATATCCGGCCTACTACACAACATTGCATACATTAAACTTCCAATAGCCAAAGCATATGGAATCCTGGCCATCTTATCTCTTTCTTCAGGTGTCTTTAAAGACATCTCTTTAGAAAGATGGATACCATGTCTCACTGATAACAATCCTCCCTTGGAATCAAGCATGTTAAACCTCTTTAACACCTTTTCCAAGTATAGACTTTGGGATAAATCAATTATTCTTTTCGCTCTATCTCTATAGATGCGAATCCCAAGAATATAGGTTGCCTCCCCTAAGTCTTTCCTAGAGAATGTGTTTGACAACCATACCTTTACAATTGTCAATATACCTGTGTCATTACCATCAACAGTATGTCATCCACATATAAGACAAGAAAAGTGATAGCACTGTTACTAACCTTCTTATATACGCATGGCTCATCCTCATTTTTGATAAAACCAAAGGATTTAATGGCTTCATCAAAACGGATGTTCCAACTGCTCGAAGCTTGCTTCAACCCATAAATGGATCGCTTTAGCTTGCATACCTTGGAACCATCTTGGGATTCAAAACCCCTAGGTTGTTCCATGAAAATGTTTTCTTCAATTTATCCATTGAGAAAAGTTGTTTCGACATCCATCTGCCAAATCTCATAATCATAGTATGCAGCTATTGCTAATAGAATCCTAATTGATTTAAGCATCGCAACAGGCGAGAAAGTCTCCTGATAGTCGATTCATTGCCTTTTGCGAAACCCTTTCGCTACTAGCCTTACTTTATAGGTCTCTACCTTTCCATCAGAACCAATTTTCTTCTTGAAAACTCATTTGTTCCCTATAGGTACAATACCTTCAGGTGGGTCAACAAGATCCCAAACTTGATTCTTATACATGAAATCAATTTCAAATTTCATAGCATCAATCCATTTTGAAGAGTCTATATCTGATATAGCTTCTTCATAGGTAAGTGAATCATATCTATGATCTACTTCTTCATGAGTAGACAACTCTTGTTCTTCTTCATGAAGGAAACCATATCTCACTGGTGGGTGAGATACCCTGGTTGTTCTACGAGGAACAGCTATAGATGTTTCATTAACGGGTGTAGGTTGACTAGATGGATCTATATCCATATGATCTGTTGGTTGGTCAGAATTCTCTAATTCCAACTCTATTTGCCTTCCTTTGCCTCCTTCTTGAACAAATTGTTGTTCAAGAAATGTGGTATCTCTACTTATCACAACCTTTTGTGAAGTAGGCAAATAAAAATAATATCGAAAACTATCTTTTGGATATCCAACAAATCGACCTTTTTTCTAATCTGGTTTCCAATTTATTAGTGTTCAGCTTTTTTATATAAGTTGGATAACCCTAAATCTGAACATGCTTAAGACTTGGTTTTCTTCCATGCCATATCTCATAAGGTGGGAAAGAAACTGATTGTGATGGAATCCTATTCAGAATATACAAAGTTGATTCTAATGCAAATCCCAAAAAAAGATTGGCATATTAGTATAGCTCATTATACTACGTACCATATCCAATAGGGTACAATTTCTCCTTCTGAGATACACCATTCAATTTGTGGCATTCTGGAGAGTCGGTGGGAAACAATGCCGTGCTGTCTCAAGTATTCATCAAATTCAGTACTCAAATATTCACCTCCACGATCTGATTGAATAGCTTTAATACCCTTTCCTTTTTGATTTTCTACTTCAGATTTAAATTCTTTGAACTTTTCAAATGATTCATGTTTGTATTTCATTAAATACAAATACCCAAACCTTGATTTATCATCAGTAAAGGTAATAAAATAATGAAAGCCACCTCTAGCCATTTCTTTAAATGGACCACATATATCATTATGTATTAGCTCCAAAATATTTTCAGCTCTTAGCCCTTGTCCAACAAATGGTGATCTAGTCATTTTGCCCTAAAGGCAAGATTCACAAGTTGGAGTAGGCTTAGAGCCCAATGAGGATAGAATCCCCATTTTCTCTAATTTTGCAATCCTATCTTCTGCAACATGACATAACCTTAAGTGCCAAATATATTTTGAACTTGAGTTGGTTTTCATCATGGCATTACATTCTTTTAGATTGCTATACTCTGGGCAGTTCCTTTTCCAGTGCCCATCCTTCTGACAGTGGAAACACTTTCCTTTGCCTCCATCAGCTTTAGTCTTCCCTTTCTGTTTAGCTATTTTCTTAGAAGGACCAGGAATCTGAGGTTTCTTTTTCTTATTGCCCTTCTTTTTGTTGGACTTTCCAGCAGAAGAAGATGCAGTCAAAGTTACCTCTTTTACTTTATTTCCTGGCATATTCTTTTGGGTAATAACCAGCATGTTGAGTAAACTAGCTAAGGTGCATTCCTGTTTAGTCATATGGAAATTTGTCATAAAATTCCCAAAATATTCAGGAAGGGACTGAAGGATCAAATCCGTTTGTAGTTGGAAATCCATGTTGAAATAAAGATGTTCTAGCTGCTCAATCAGCCGAATCATCTTGTGGACATGATCCCCAACATTCTGTCCCTCAGACATCCTTATATGGAACAGCTGCCTAGATATCTCATACCTAGCATTCCTGCTGTGCTCACCATACAACTCTTGTATGTGAAGTAGGATCTCACTTGCACTCTGCACGTTCTCATGCTGCTTCTGTAACTCATTATTCATGGAAGCAAGCATGTAACACTTAGCTCTTATATCATGCTCCTTCCACTTGTCCAAAGTTTCATATTCCTCTTGAGTGGCCTCTGGAGATAAGGGACTAGGAACATTTGAATCTAGAACATATCCTATATGTTTAAGGTTCAGGACAAGTTTCAAATTTCTTAGCCAATCAGAGAGATTAGGTCCTGTCAACCTATTGAGATCAAGTATGCTTGCAAGAATATTGGATGGTGGTGGTTGTTCTATGCTCATTATTATCAGAAAATTTATTGCAAAAAATAACCAGATTAATTAGTAAATGTATCATGTAATTAACCAAAATGATTATGGTTTTTTAATCAAATTGGTCCTCCCACTAACTTAGCGAATCCTACACTTCCAAAGTAGAAAACGAAAATCCTAGTTGGATGGATTTCTAGTGGGTGATTGAATTCTTATAATTCTATTGATCATCCTCAGGTACATCCGTTATTGGAATTACAATAAACTATAAGTGAGCAACTCCTTGCCTATCACATCTCATGTTAGGTTCAATCCTTTACCTAGCCCCTAACGGTCAAAATCTCAGGTACATCCATTATTGACTTATCTTGCATTAGTTAAGTTGATCCCATTGAGCCAGTAATTATGCAAATAATTTTAATGTCCTCAGGTACATCCAATATCGGCCACAAAACCATTTACATATTTACAACATCTCATGCTTAACAATTATTCTTAAAAAAAATCTCTTAAATTAATTGCATCTTATGTAACTATTTAAAATTTCTTAAAATAATTGCCCCAATGGAGGGCCCATGTTATAATTACTTTAATTACAGCATTTTCAACTTAATCATTTATTTGGAAGATTTTATGGTCATCCTAATTACTATTAAGGTCTCACTTTGCACATTATCCATTTAGCATGCATATATCATATAATTGCATACATTCCCATACATCTCAAGCATTCATGGATAAGCAGTAAATATGGTATGATCATGGACTTTCCAAGGGATTCAATTCTGAGCCACCAAGAATTGAATCAGGGTATTCCTAGGTGCATTTCATTCATTCATTTTACAAGAGTTGCTGAAGGAGTACATAATCAACATTTGATCTTGAATTCCTCCCACTAGTCCCACCAATGCTCTTGACCTCCTTGAACTTCTTGCAATCCAATATTACATAGTAATCCTTGGCATACCAAGGCGAATTTACAAGAACTTAAATAAATAAAATTATAACCTAAAAATTATTACAAACTTAATAATACATGCCCAAAATAAATTAAAATAAATAAATTAATTTACAATCCCAAAGAAACATAAAAGAAATAATCCAATCACATTGATCTTTTATAGTCCATGATCGTCCATCATGCATATCACTATTTAACAATTAAATAAAACATACATACTAAAATTAAATTGAATATCTCATATTCAACTTAAAAATCCAGATTTGAATATGATTTAAGTAAATTTAAAAATTCAGATTTGAATCTCATTCAAACAAATTTAAAAATTCAGATTTGAATCACATTCAAACAACCTTAAAAATTCAGATTTGAATCACATTCAAATAATTTTTAAAAAATCATATTTGAATCACATTCAAACAATTTTTAAAAATTCAGATCTGAATATTATTCAAATAACTTTAAAAAATCAGATTGAAATATGATTCAAACAATTTTAAAAATTCATATTTGAATCACATTCAAACAACTTTTAAAATTCAAATTTGAATCACATTCAAATAATTTTTAAAATTTTGATTTGAACCCAAATTTAATTGTGTGATTAAAATTCTAATTAAACAATTTAATTAGACATAGGATGAGCTTTTAGATCATACAACAATTGCAAATTAAAAAGCCAAACCTTTGCACCACCCATGAAGGCAAACCATGCGCACCATTGATGGTGTTCTTCAAGCATGCCGCCACACATCCATTGCAACCAGCAATGGATAAATCATCTCATGATCAAAACACACAATTAAATCATATAATCAACAATCTAAATGGAAAATATAGTGGCTCTGATACCAATTGAAGGAGCAGAAGCGTGAAAAATACAAGTTTATACCATTGAATTCAAAAATTTTCACCTAGGGTCACATGCATCATGCAAGATTTATTTTTATCTATTTGATTTCAATGATAAATAACATATTAAAACTATTTTAATATGTTTTTGGATCTGTATTTGCCATTTAAGATTTTTAAATTAATCAGATTAATTTTAGAACCCTAGATTAAATCAAGAACAAACACACTAACCTCTTGATGCACTGTAGTGCATTTGCGCCTTTGAGATTCGTCTTCAGGATACTAGATGTTATCTCTCTAGCTTGTCCACACCAAGAACACCTATGGCAGCCCTTGAACAGCTTCTAAAGCTTTTTCTATTATTTAGAAAATCAAGTTCTGCCTTTTAAGAGATTAAAGATGTAAACAGGACACTAGAAACGATTTCTAGTATTTTTAATCCAAGAGATTGCTTTTTAATCTCTTGGAATAGATGAGAGATGAAGAGGAAGAGAAGGGAGACTCTTGGGTGGTGGCACCAAGGATGAGGAGCTGCTGGTTATATTATTTTCTTTTCATAACAACACTTATATAGCTAGGTCAACAAATTAAACCCTTGCCACATGTTACCCTCTGATTGGTTCTAGGTTTAATTGACCCAATCACATTGTGCCAAGTGTCAAACCTATATTTAATCTTAATTTTAATCATCTTACATGATTAAAAGACATTTGGCAAGCTTATGTGTAATGCCATGTGTCACCATCTCATGGTGCCATATGTCACCCAGTGAAATGACCAAAATGCCTCTGTGTCTTAATTTTGAGTTCTTAACCCAAAATAATTATTTCTCTTTTTCTAAACAATTTATATCAAATATAAATTAATTAATTAATCTCTATTAATTAATTTCTCATTAATTAAATTCATATTTAAATACTTTAAATATAAATTTAACTTATACTTTACATCCAATAATCTAGATTTGGTTTCAAGTCATGCTAGGGATTTTGCAATCTAATTGCAAACCAAACCTAATTAATTAATTAATTAAACTCTTTAATTAATTAATTAAACCATATTTAATTAGGTGATAACTTGTGTATGTGTGTGACTTATTAGGCTCATCACTAATTGGCAATGAGATATAATATCAATTCTTAATATCATCAGAACTCTTTCTTACCATAAATAATTTCTCTAAATCATTTTATGCACCTCATAGACCATGGTTAACACTTGGCATAGCATGCCATGGCCACCCAATTAGTAATAACGTTTAACTTAAATGAACCTCTAATCATATGTTACCATGCACTAGAATCTCTCTGTTACAAAATCCCAACTCAAGCTGAAGTCATGGTTTATGTCAAACTCCATTTGCTATGAATATTATATTCTCTTTTAATTCCAGTTCTTGATTAAAAAGATTTTCTCATCAGAAACTCTTTTCTAATTAAATCTATCTGTCTTGGCCAGGAACTTGAAACATCAAGAATAATTAAATGAACATAGGATTTTATCTCTATTTACTTAGAGGAACAGATTCCATCTTGATCAACACCTACCTCCACATATAACTAGTAGGAGCCAACACAGGCCCATATACCCATACACAGTATAAGAATGAAAGTAGTATCAAACTCAAACTACCTATATACAAGATAACTGTGCTATCTCAGGTCCAAAGATTATATGCACTGATATGATTTATGACAAAACATTGACAAGAGTAAACTCCATGTGCTTGTCATATGTGTCACTAGTTCGGCCTACTTATCATTTATAAGTGCTTATCATGTTTGTCTTATGGCATGAGACTCACCATTCCATCTTATTTATATCTCATATAAATAACTTAGGAACAAACATGAATACAATCTTTCTGAATAAGTCATATCCTTATTATGAAGTATCCTCGATCGTGAACATATTTATGATACTTTGTACTAGAAATACAGTCACTCATATTCTTAACAACTTAAGAATAGAATTTCTAACAAAATATCAATAGACCTTTTCTATTACACATAATTATATTATGTAAATGGAAAAGTGGAAATGCCTTTTATTAATAAAAACATATACAAGATACATACTAAATGATATGCTCTATGGCATACTACTAACAAATTAACCCAATCACATTGTGCCAAGTGCCAAACCTATATTTAATCTTGACTTTGATAATCTTACATGATTAAAAGATATATGGCAAGCTTATGTGTAGTGCCATGTGTTACCATCTCATGGTGCCATATGTCATCCAGTGAAATGACTAAAATACCCCTGTGTCTTAATTTTGAGTTCTCAACTCAAAATAATTATTTCTCTTCTTCTAATCAATTTATATCAAAAATAAATAAATAAATTAATCTCTATTAATTAATTTCTCATTAATTAAATTCATATTTAAACACTTTAAATATAAATTTAACTTATACTATACATCCAATAACCTAGATTTGGTTTCAAGCCAAGCAACGGACTTTGCAATCTAATTGTAAACCAAACCTATTTAATTAATCAATTAAACTCTTTAATTAATTAATTAAATCATATTTAATTTGGTGATTACTTATGTATGTGTGTGACTTACTAGGCTCATTACTAATTGACAATGAGAAATGATATTAACTCTTAATATCATCAGAACTCTTTCTTACCATAAATGATTTCTCTAACTCATTTTATGCACCTCATAGACCATGGTTAACACCTAGCATAGCATGCCATGGCTATCTAATTAGTAATAAGGCTTACCTTAAATGAACCTATAATCATATGTTACCATACACTAGAATCTCTCTGTTACAAAATCCCAATTCGAGGTAGAGTCATGGTTTATGTCAAACCCCATTTGCTGTGAATATTATGTTCTCTTTTAATTACAGTTCTTGATTAAAAGATTTTCTTATCAAAAACTCTTTTCTGATTAAATCTATCTATCCTAGCTAGGAACTTGAAAACATCAAGAACAATTAAATGAACATAGGATTTTATCCCTATTTACTTAGAGGAACAAATTCCGTCTTCATCAACACCTACCTCCATATATAACTAGTTAGAGCCAATACATACCCATATACTAATACACAGTATAAGTATGAAAGTAGTATCAAACTCAAACCACCTATCTACAAGATAACTGTGCTATCTCAGGTCTAAAGATTATATGCACTGATATGATTTATGACAATACATTGACAAGAGTAAACTCCATGTGCTTGTCATAAATGTCACTGGTTCGGCCTACTCATCATGTATAAGTGCCTATCATATTTGTTATATGGCATGAGACTCACCATTCCATCTTATTTATATCTCACATAAATAACTTGGGAACAAATATGAATACAATCATACTGGATAAGTCATATCCTTATTGTGTAGTATCCTCGATTGTGAACCTATTTATGATACTTTGTGCTAGAAATACTGTCACTAATATTCTTAACAACTTAAGAATAGAATTTCTAACAAAATATCAATGGACCTTTTCTATTACACATAAATATATTATGTAAATGGAAAAGTGAAAATGTCTTTTATTAATAAAAACATGTACAAGATACAAACTAAATGATGTGCTCTAGGGCATATTACTAATAGTCTCCCACTAGCACTAAAGCCATTCATTACAATATCTTAGACCCATCTTCTCAAGATATCGGTCTAGCTGAGTTTGTGACATAAGCTTAGTGAATGGATCAGATGGATTTTCAGCTGATGCTATTTTCTGCATAACTACATCGCCTCGTCAAACTATTTCTTTGATAATGTGGTAGCGCCTTTCTATGTGTTTGGATTTTTTGTGAGATCGGGGTTCCTTAGCCTTTATGACTGCTCCATCGTTGTCATAGTGAAGTGGAACTGCTGACTCAATGGAAGGAACTACTGCAAGTTCTGTCATGAACTTCTTTATCCAAACAGCTTTCTTTGCAGCATCTAATGCAGCAATATACTCAGCCTCGGTAGTGGAATCTACAGTCGTACTCTATTTGGAACTCTTTCAACTGACTGCACCTCCATTACAAATGAACACATACTCAGAGGTAGACTTTCTATCATCGATATCTGATTGGAAATCAGAATCAGTATAACCATCCAATTGCATGTCTCCACCTCCATATATCAAGAATAAATCCTTAGTTCTTCTCAAGTACTTAAAGATATTCTTGACAGCTATCCAATGTTCCAAACTTAGATTGGATTGATACCTGCTAGTCAAACTAATAGCATATGCGATATCCGGCCTAGTACACAACATTGCATACATCAAACTTTCAATAGCCAAAGCATATGGAATCTTGGCCATTTTATCTCTTTCGTCAAGTGTCTTTGGAGACATCTCTTTAGAAAGGTGGATACCAAGTCTCACTGGTAACAATCCTCTCTTGGAATCAAGCATGTTAAACGTCTTTAACACCTTTTCCAAGTATAGACTTTGGGATAAACCAATTATTCTTTTCGCTCTATCTCTATAGATGCGAATCCCAAGAATATAGGTTGCCTCCCTAATGTTATTCAAGGAGAATGTATTTGACAACCATACCTTTACAGTTGTCAAAATACCTGTGTCATTACCCATCAATAAAATATCATCCACATATAAGACAAGGAAAGTGATAGCACTATCACTAACTTTCTTATATACACACGGTTCATCCTCATTTTTTACAAAACCAAATGACTTAATGGCTTCATCAAAACGGATGTTCCAACTCCTCAAAGGTTGTTTCAACCCATAAATGGATCGCTTTAGCTTGCATACCTTGGAACCATCTTGGGATTCAAAACCCTAGGTTGTTCCATGAAAATGTTTTCTTTAATGTATCCATTGAGAAAAGCTGTTTTGACATCCATCTGCTAAATCTCATTATCATAGTATGCAGCTATTGCTATTAGAATCCTAATTGATTTAAGCATGGCAACAGGCGAGAAAGTCTCCTCATAGTCGATTCCTTGCCTTTGGCGAAACCCTTTCGCTACTAGACTTAACTTATAGGTCTCCACCTTTCCATCAGAACCAATTTTCTTCTTGAAAACCCATTTGTTCCCTATAGGAACAATAGCTTTAGGTGGGTCAACAAGATCCCAAACTTGATACTTATACATGGAATCAATTTCGGATTTCATAGCATCAATCCATTTTAAAGAGTCTATATCTGATATAGCTTCTTCATAGGTAAGTGGATCATCTCCATGATCTACTTCTTCATGAGTAGACTACTCTTGTTCTTCTTTATGAAGGAAACCATATCTCACTGGTGTGGTGAGATACTCTGGTTGTTCTACGAGGCTGTAGATGTTTCATCAATAGGTGTAGGTTGACTAGATAGATCTATATCCATTTGATCTGTTGGTTGGTCAGAATTCTCCAATTCTAACTCTATTTGCCTTCCTTTGCCTCCTTCTTGAACAAACTGTTGTTCAAGAAATGTGGCATCTCTACTTACCATAACCTTTTGTGAAGTAGGCGAATAAAAATAATATCCAAAACTATCTTTTGGATATCCAACAAATCGACCCTTTTCTGATTTGGTTTCCAATTTATCAATGTTTAGCTTTTTGATATAAGCTGGACAACCCTAAATCTGAACATGCTTAAGACTTGGTTTTCTTCCATGCGATATCTCATAAGGTGTGGAAGATACTGATTTTGATGGAATCCTATTCAGAATATGCAAAGCTGATTCTAATGCAAATCCCCAAAAGGAGATTGGCATATCAGTATAGCTCATCATACTATGTACC
The DNA here is from genome assembly GCF_030052815.1 of Hevea brasiliensis. Lineage (NCBI taxonomy): Eukaryota > Viridiplantae > Streptophyta > Magnoliopsida > Malpighiales > Euphorbiaceae > Hevea > Hevea brasiliensis. The sequence goes on from NC_079494.1 coordinate 46,979,804, forward strand.
ATATCCAATAGGGTACGATTTCTCCTTTCAGATACACCATTCAGCTGTAGTGTTCCTGGAGGAGTCAGCTGGGAAACAATGCCATGCTCTCTCAAGTATTCATCAAATTCAGTACTCAAGTATTCACCTCCACGATCTGATCAAAGAGCTTTCATACTCTTTACTATTTGATTTTCTACTTTAGATTTAAATTCTTTGAACTTTTCAAAGGATTTATGTTTGTATTTCATCAAATACAAATACCCAAACCTTGATTTATCATTAGTAAATGTAATAAAGTAATGAAAACCACCTCTGGCCATTTCTTTAAATGGACCACATACATACATCACTATATATTAGCTCTAAAATATTTTCTGCTCTTAGCCCTTGTCCTACAAAGGGTGATCTAGTTATTTTTCCCTGAAGGCAATATTCACAAGTTGGAGTAGGCTCAGAGCCCAATGAAGATAGAATCCCCATTTTCTCCGGTTTTGCAATCATATCTTCTACAACATGACATAACCTTAAGTGCCAAATATATTTTGAACTAGAGTTGATTTTCACCATAGCATTGCATTCATTTAGATCACTTGCATTCATCTTGTGTTTGTCATTATTATCCAAATAATAATGACCATCATTCATATAACCCGAACCAACATATTTATTTCCAAAATAAATATTGCAAACATCATCTGTGAATTGAAATTCATAGCCATTTCTAGTTAAACTAGATATGGAAATAATGTTCTTAAAAGTATCAGGTACATATAAAATATTATCCAAACACATAACATGTCCAAATATGTAAAAAGATTTAGATCCTATGGCTAAAGCTTCAACAGTTGAGCCATTGCCAATCTCGAGAACGTAAGCTGCTACTATTTACTAGTTCCTGTATATCATAAGAAATGTGAGAACTAGCCCCAGTATCTAAAACCCAAGTTGTAGATGAACTATGAGTATCATCAAAATCTAAATAACAAGATATAGACATACCTTCCGAAGGTGTATCCTTCTTGCCCTTCAGAGAAGCAAGATACTATGGGCAGTTCCTTTTCCAGTGCCTATCCTGCTGGCAGTGGAAACACTTTCCTTTGCCTCCATCAGCTTTAGTCTTCCCTTTCTGTTTAGCTATTTTCTTAGAAGGACCAGGAATCTGAGGTTTCTTTTTCTTATTGCCCTTCTTCTTGTTGGACTTTCCAGCAGAAGAAGATGCAATCAAAGCTACCTCTTCCCTTTATTGCCCGACATATTCTTTTGGGCAATAACCAGCATGTTGAGTATACCATCCGAGGTGCATTCTTGTTTAGTCATATAGAAATTTATCACAAAATTCCCAAATGACTCAGGAAGGGACTGAAGGATCAAATCCATTTGCAGTTGGAAATCCATGTTAAAGTGAAGGTGCTCCAGCTGCTCAATCAGCTGAATCATCTTGTGGACATGATCCCCAACATTCTATCCCTCAGACATCCTCATGCAAAATAGCTGTCTAGATATCTCATACCTAGCATTCTTGCTGTGCTCACCATACAACTCTTGTAGGTGAAGGAGGATCTCACTCGCACTCTACATGTTTTCATGCTACTTTTGTAACTCATTACTCATAGAAGCAAGCATGTAACTCTTAGCTCTCATATCATGCTCCTTCCACTTGTCCAAAGTTTCATATTCCTCTGGAGTGGCCTCTGGAGGTAAGGGACCAGGAACATTTGAGTCTAGAACATATCCTATATATTCAAGGTTCAGGACAAGTTTCAAATTTCTTAGCCAATTAGACATATTAGATCCTGTCAACCTATTGTGATCAAGTATGCCTGTAAGGATATTGGATGGTGGTGGTTGTTGTGTGCTCATTATTATCAGAAATTTAACTGCAAAAAATAACCAGATTAATTAGTAAATGTATCATGTAATTAACCAAAATGATTATGGTCTTCTAATCAAATTGGTCCTCCCACTAACTTAGCAAATCCTACACTTTCAAAATAGAAAACGGAAATCCTAGTTGGTTGGAATTCTAGTGGATGATTAAATTCTTATAATCCTATTGATCATCCTCAGGCACATCCATTATTGGAATCACAATAAACTATAAGTGAGCAACTCCTTGCCCATCACATCTCATGTGAGGTTCAATATTTTACCTAGCCCCTAATGCTCAAAATCTCAGGCACATCCATTATTAACTTATCTTGCATTAGTTAAGTTGATCCCATTGAGCCAATAAATATGCAAATAATTTGATTTCAATTTCTAGTATTTTTAATTCAAGAGATTATTTGCTAATCTCTTTGAATTGATGAGAGATGAAGAAGAAGAGAAAGGAGAGCAGCCAAGGGTGGAGGCACAAAGAGATGAATGGTAGCTTGTAATTTTCCTTTTACATAACAACACTTATATAGCTAGGTCACCACTTAAAACCCTTGCCGCATGTCACCTTTGGATTAGCTCTAGGTTTAATTGACCCAATCACAATGTGCCAAGTGTCAAACTTATATTTAATCTTGACTTTGATCATCTTACATGATTAAAAGACATATGGCAGGCTTATGTGTAGTGCCATGTGTCACCATCTCATGGTGCCACATGTCACCTTGTGAAATGACCAAAATACCCCTGTGATGAGAATCAAGCTACATCCACGCCCAAGGATTTCATCCAAGGTCCAATTACTAGAGCTAGAGCTAAATCACTTCGGAATTGAATTTGTGAAATTTTAAGGAGCAAGGATTATAAGCTGGAATGACATGAAGAAAATTATAAAGGATTAAATTTGGTGAAAATTAAGCTTGGAAATGACCAAATGTCATGTGGAGCATTATGTTACATGGAATAACCTATGGACATGCATGCACCAGATCTAACCCATGTACATGCATCTACTGGCACCTTTTTGAAAGAATATCCCTTATTGTTATAACCACCTCTCTTTTGAACTTAAATTCCCTTATTTGCTGCTATATTAAATTTGCTTTTTGTTAGGAGTTTTTAGTCTTTTGATAGATTAAATTTTGTTTGGACTTAAAGCTCCTTGCAGCTGTTACTAAAGTAGGAATATTTTTATCTTTAGCTTTGGAGCCAAGAGACTATCAATACAAGTGTAATAAGAGAGTGGAGGAAACACTTTGAATATTAATGAAAGATTTTTTCTACTCCATTAGTGAGTAAATTGGCTGTTGCCTTTGTTCTTGTGAAACTCATTAACTTGCTGAGATTTCTATCTTGCAAGGTTTAATGTGCACAATATTCTTGGTTTATTCATTCTCCATATGAATTAGGTCAAGAATCCCATTTCTGATATTTTCTTTGAATTACACAGCAATCTGATTGTACTGGTTCAAAGAATCAAATTCATACATTTTGATTTAGTGTTTTCCATATTATTCTTTTAATTCTTGAATGTGGGTTTTCAAGTTACCAATTACTTGAGGGTTCACATCAGTTTTGTTATCAGAGCAAAGGGACGTCCAAAGAAGGTAGATTCTCTGCTTGCTTCTTGTTCTTTGTGCTCACTTTGTGTTTGTTACCTTTTTCATATTTGCTTCTTCTTCTTCTTCATCTTGCACCTTGTTCTTTCTTGCTAAACCTTGTTTTGCTTCTTATTATGTTTCTGTTATTCACATTTTTATTCATTGCATCCTTGACCGAAATTGGCTCTTGGAGTTTAGTATAATCTGTTTGTTTAAAAATTTGTTTTGTTGAGTTTGTCTTAGGGTTTTGGGTTATTCAAGCCAAAGCCATTATTCTAGCTATCTATTTTGCTTCCTTCATTTTGATATCAAGCATGAGAGCTTATTTGGGTCATTGAGATCGACTTACCTATTTGGCCTGAAACTATACCAGCATTATTTGGGTGTGTTTAAGATGTTGGGTGTAAATTTTGAGGGTTGTTTGATATTGTTTGCCTGCTGAACTAAAATTTTGTGGCAGACTCGATCAAATTAAGTTCACATAGCAAATAGACCCAGAAATTCCTAAAAATTTACAGGGTGTTTATACCCCATTTTAGTAGTTCCCGGATAAAATTTCAACTTAAAATTCAATCGTTTGTGTGGGGAACCAAAATTTTGTGGCAGACTCAATCAAATTAAGTTCACATAGCAAATATACCCAGAAATTCCTAAAAATTTACAGGGTGTTTATACCCCATTTCAGTAGTGCTAAAATTAAATTTCAATTTAAAATTCAACCGTTTGTGTGAGGAACCAAAATTTTGTGGCAGACCCGATCAAATTAAGTTCACATAGAAAATCAGCCTAGAAATTCCTGAAAATTTACAAGCTGTTTGTGCCACCTTTGAGCTATTCTTAAATTAAATCTCAATGGAAAATTTAACCGTTTGTGTGGGGAACCAAAACTTTACAGCAGACACGATTAAATTCAATTTACATAGTAAACCTGCCAAGAAAAGCCTGAAATTCTAACAGCAATTAGTCAATATTGGGTTGCATTTGACTACTCAATTTCAGATCAAAATACACTCGCTTGCTTGGTGATCCTAAATTGATGCAATTCTTGGTGTATTGTGTGAACTGCTGGTAGTTGTGATAAGTTGGTGGTAAACATGGATATTTAAGATTGATATCACTCCTTTAGGTTGTCTCTTTACCAACTTACTACTCTTTTATTTTTGTGTCTTTTTTCTTGATTCCTTATTGCATTACATTTCCATACTTGAGCTTTTCTTTTCTTGACTTCTTGAGTCACATTATTGCTTTCTTGATAGTCTTTTTGATCCTTCACGTGCAAGAATTTTATTGTGTGTTAAATTTTTGTGAGTACAGTCTTGATTTGAGTTACTTGAGTTTGATAAGAATGTGTGGACATAGCCAAGACAGGTAAAAGGCACAGAGTGGTGAGTTCATAAGAGAGGAAAAGCCTTGTTGAGTTAAACACGAGTGGAGTGTCCCCTGTTGAGTGTAAACATGTAAGGGAGTGAGTGAGGTGCTTTCTTTACTCTAACCATTTTCTTGCAGGTCTGAAAACATGTTTAGAAGGGGTGATGGTAGTGAGGGGGAAGGTAAAAATCCACTCTATATGCAGGCTGTCAGACAACAATTTGAAAGAATGAATGTTGTGTGCAATGGAATCATAGATAGGTTGGAAAGATTGGAGCAAAGAGATAAGCAAAATGAGAGAAGGCCAAATAAGAGAGATTTTGTACCTCCAGTAGTTGAATCTGATGAAGATGAGGTTGATAACTATGATTTTGAGGTTGAAAGACCTAGGAGGGGTAGGTATGAGAAAAGAGGTGAAGATAGGAGGAATGGGGATAGGAGGATAAGAAGAGAGGAAAGAGAGAGGAATAGGGTAAATGACAATATCAAAAGTATTAAAATGAGCATCCCTTCTTTCTAAGGGAAAAATGATCCGAATGTGTATCTAGAATGGGAAAGGAAGGTAGAAGCCGTCTTTGATTGTCATCACTATTCAGAGGAGAAGAAAGTAAAGTTAGCAGCAGTAGAATTTACTGATTATGCTTTGGTATGGTGGGATCAAGTGTTGATTAGTAGAAGGAGAAATTATGAGCAATCAATTACAACTTGGGGTGAGATGAAAACTATAATGAGAAAGAGATTTGTTCCTAGTAATTACTATAGAGAGCTACATCAGAGGTTATAAAGATTGACTCAAGGTTCTAAAAGTTTTGAAGATTATCATAAAGAAATGGAAATTGCTATGATTAGAGCAAATGTAGAGGAGGATAGAGAAGCCACCATGGCTAGATTCTTGAATGGGCTAAAAAAGGAGATTGCTCATATTGTTGAGTTACATCATAATGTTGAGTTGGAGGATATGGTCCACATGGCTATGAAGGTAGAAAGGTAACTTAAAAGCAAGTCAAAATTTGGAGGAAATACAGGTACTTCATCTTAGAAGTCTAACTGGAAGAAGGAGGATAGGGAAAATGCTGTTAGCAAATATAAGAAAAATAAGGAAAAGGAAAAGAAGGTGGAGAAGAAATTTATAGAAAGTAAAGGAAAGGAGGTTACAACTACTACCCAAAATAGATGTGAAGTGTTTTAGGTGTTTGGGCAGTGGACACATAGCTTCTCAATGCCCTAACAAGAGAGTCATGATCATGAGAGAAAATGGTGAGATAGAAACAGAGGAGGAAATTGTGAGTGATTCCACATCTTCAGGGGAAAATGATGCAGAGGTAGAATATGCTGCTGAAGGAAGTGCTCTAGTGATTATGAGAGCATTAAATACTCAAGTAAAGGAGGATGTTGGTGATGAATTGTAAAGAGAAACAATTTTCCATACAAGGTTTCTTATCCAAGACAAAGCTTGTAGTGTCATCATTGATGGGGGAAGTTGTGCCAATGTTACTAGTACTATTTTGGTGCAGAGATTAGGATTGAGGACTTTGAAACACCCTAGACCGTATAAATTGCAGTGGTTGAATGAATGCGGTGAGGTGAAAGTAACAAAACAAGTGCTGATTTTCTTTGTAATAGGAAAGTATCAAGATGAGGTTATGTGTGATATGGTTCCAATGCAAGCTGGCCATTTATTACTTGGCCGACCATGGCAATTTGATAGAAAGGTGATCCACGATGGGTATAAAAATAGGTATTCTTTTGTAATGAATGGAAAGAAAATCATTTTGGCACCTATGACACCAAAACAGATTTATGAAGACCAAACAAGGCTTAAGCAAGCAATGGGTGAGATAAAATCAAGATTGGCCAAAAAGAGAGCAGAGAAGAAAAGAAGGAGTAAAAAGAAATTGAGTGAAAACGTTGTGAGTGAGCAAGACAAGGGTGGTTGTGAGGAAAGAAAAAAGAGTAAAGAAAACATTCCAAGAGTGCTTGAAAAAGGTTAATCTTCAGCGCAAAAGGAGAGCTGTGCAGAAAGAGGGGAGATAAAATTAAGCTTGTATGCTAAAGGAAGAGATGTGAGGAATGCCATGTTTGCCAACGAGCAAATGTTATTAATTGTGTTAAAGGACTCTTGTTTATCCACATCTGACCTTGACCCCAATTTGCCTAGTGTTGTTGTCTCCCTTTTACAGGAATATGAGGATGTGCTACCCGAGGAGATGCCTGCTGGACTACCACCTATTCGAGGGATTGAGCACTAGATTGATTTTGTACCTAGAGTAGTTATTCCCAACCGTCCAGCCTATAGAACTAACCTTAAAGAAACCAAAGAATTACAAAGGCAAGTTGAGGAATTGCTAGCTAAGGGTTATCTGAGAGAAAGTATGAGCCCTTGTGCTGTACCCGTCCTTTTGGTACCAAAGAAAGATGGCACATGGCGCATGTGTGTGGATTATTGGGTGATCAACAAAATCACTGTAAAATATCACCACTTTATACATAGATTGGATGTTATGTTGGATGAACTTTGTGGTGCTTGTGTTTTTACCAAAATTGACTTGAAAAGCGGATATCATCAAATTCGCATGAAAGTTGGTGATGAATGGAAGACTGCATTAAAATAAAGCATGGACTACATGAGTGGTCAGTGATGCCTTTTGGGCTAACTAATGCTCCTAGCACTTTTATGAGATTGATGAATCATGTGTTGCGTGCTTTTATTAGAAAATTTGTTGTTGTTTATTTTGATGATTTATTAGTTTACAGTAGAGACATGAATGAACATATGCATCATTTAAGAGCTGTATTCGATGTGTTAAGAGAGGAAAAATTATATGCTAACTTGAATAAATGTTCATTTTGCATGGAAAAAGTTGTCTTTTTAGGATTTGTCATTAGTGCTAATGGTGTTGAAGTCGATGATGAAAAAATTAGAGCTATTAAAGATTGGCCCATTCCAAAGTCTGCATCTAAAGTACGTAGTTTCCATGGACTAGCTAGTTTCTATAGAAGATTTATTAAGAATTTTAGTACCATTACAGCACCATTGAATGATCTTGTCAAAAAGAATGTTAATTTTGTTTGGGAACAGAAATAAGATGATGCTTTTCACAAAATTAAAGACATGTTATGTTCTGTTTCTGTGTTGGCTTTACCTAATTTTTCCAAGACTTTTGAGATTGAGTGTGACGCATCAGGTATAGGTATTGGAGCCGTTTTAATGCAGGAGAAGAGACCAATAGCATAGTTTAGTGAGAAGCTTAATGGAGCAGCTTTGAACTATTCTACCTATGACAAGGAGTTGTATGCATTGGTACGTGCCTTGGAAACGTGGCAACATTACCTTTGGCCAAATCAATTTGTCATCCACACAGATCATGAGTCATTGAAGCATATCAAGGGGCAAAATAAGTTGAGTAGGCATCATGCGAAATGGGTTGAGTTCCTTGATACCTTTTCAAATGTGATTCAATACAAACATGGGAAAGAAAATGTGGTGGCTGATGCCTTATCTCGAAGGTATAACCTTCTTGCCCTTCTTGATGCAAAGTTATTGGGATTCGAATATGTGAAAGAATTATATGCTGAAGATGATGACTTTGCTAGAGTGTATGCAGCTTGTGAAAAGAATGCTTTTGAGAAGTTTTATAGGCATGATGGATATTTTTTTAGAGAAAATAGATTGTGTGCGCCTATGAGTTCCATGCGTGAGTTACTTGTGAATGAGTCTCATGCTGGTGGATTAATGGGTCATTTTGCTGTTGCCAAAACTTTAAATGTGTTAAAGGAACATTTTTATTGGCCGAATATGAAAAGAGATGTTGAAAGAGTATATGTTAGGTGCGTTGTGTGTGCTAAGGCTAAATCTAGAGTTTTGCCACAAGGTTTGTATACACCTTTACCTACCCCTAGTGATCCTTGGGTTCATTTGTCTATGGATTTTGTGTTAGGATTACCTAGGTCTAAACAAGCCCATGATTCAATTTTTATTGTTGTTGATAGGTTTTCAAAAATGGCACATTTTATTCCATGCCATAAAACTGATGATGCTACAAACATTGCAAATTTATTCTTTAGAGATATTGTTAGGTTGCATGGCATACCTAAGAGTTTAGTCAGTGATAGGGATGCTAAATTCCTTAGTCACTTTTGGAAGGTTATAAGGGAATATTGGGCACCAAGTTGTTATTTTCCACCACTTGTCACCTACAAACCGATGGTCAAACTGAAGTAGTAAATAGGACACTAACTACTCTTTTGCGTGCTGTGGTTAAGGAAAATTTGAAGTCATGGGAAGATTGCATTCCACTTGTTGAATTTGCATACAACAGAAATGAGCATTCTTCTACTGGCTATTCTCCATTTGAAATTGTGTATGGTTTCAATCCTTCAACCCCTTTGGATCTTTTACCTTTGCCTGTGAATGAGCTTGCTAATTTAGATGGAAAAAGAAAAGCAGAATTGGTGAAGAAAATCCATGAACAAGCCAAGCTTCAAATTGAAAAGAAAAATGAAAAATATGCTAATCAAGCCAACAAAGGAAGGAAAAAAGTTACATTTCAACCTGGAGATTGGGTATGGGTTCACTTGCGCAAAGAAAGGTTTCCCTCCCGAAGGAAATCAAAATTACAACCAAGATCTGATGGACCTTTCCAAGTGCTGACCAAAATTAATGATAATGCCTACAAAATAAACCTACCTGGTGAGTATAATGTCTGTGCCACCTTTAATGTTGCTGATTTATCTCCCTGTGTTAATGCAGGAACATATTTGAGGATGAATTCTTTTGAAGCGAAGGGGAATGATGAGAATCAAGCTACATCCATGCCAAAGGATTTCATCCAAGGTCCAATTACTAGAGCTAGAGCTAAATCACTTCAGAATTTAATTTGTGAAATCTTAAGAAGTAAGGATTATAAGCTGGAATGACATGAAGAAAATTATAAACGATTAAATTTGGTGAAAATTAAGCTTGGAAGTGACCAGGTGTCATATGGAGCATTAGGTTACATGGAATAACCTGTGGACATGCATGCACCAGATCCAACCCATGTACATGTATCTACTGGCACCTTTTTGAAAGAATATTCCTTGTTGTTATAACCACATCTCTTCTGAACTTAAATGCCCTTATTTGCTGCTGCATTAAATTTGCTTTTTATTAGGAGTTTTTAGTCTTTTGATAGATTAATTTTTGTTTGGACTTAAAGCTCCTTGCAGCTGTTAGTAAAGTAGGAATATTTTTGTCTTTAGCTTTAGAGCCAAGAGACTATAAATACAAGTGTAATGAGAGAGTGGAGGACACACTTTGAATATTAATGAAAGATTGTTTCTGCTCCATTAGTGAGTAAATTGGCTGTTGCCTTTATTCTTGTGAAGCTCATTAACTTGCTGAGATTTCTATCTTGCAAGGTTTAATGTGCATAATATTCTTGGTTTATTCATTCTCCATATGAATTAGGTCAAGAATCCCATTTCTAATATTTTCTTTGAATTACACAGCAATCTGATTATGCTAGTTCAAAGAATCAAATTCATACATTTTGATTTAGTGCTTTCCATATTGTTCCTTTAATTCTTGAATGTGGGTTTTCAAGTTACCAATTACTTGAGGGTTCACATCACCCTGTGTCTTAATTTTGAGTTCTCAATCTAAAATAATTATTTCTCTTCTTCTAATCAATTTATATCAAATATAAATTAATTAATTAATATCTATTAATTAATTTCTCATTAATTAAATTCATATTTAAACACTTTAAATATAAATTTAACTTATATTATACATTCAATAACCTAGATTTGGTTTTAAGCCATGCCAGGGACTTTGCAATCTAATTGCAAAGCAAACCTATTTAATTAATCAATTAAACTCTTTAATTAATTAATTAAATCATATTTAATTTGGTGATTACTTGTGTATGTTTGTGACTTACTAGGCTCATCACTAATTGGCAATGAGACATGATATTTGTAACATCCTCACTTTAGCTAGTCCGTACAGTCTACTGTTCCGGTGACCAATGTCAGTCCGGGCAGCTAGAATGTTTGAAATTATAATTAGACTAGAGTTAGGAGTTATAAAGAAACTAAATAATGCTCATAAAAATCAAGGAAAATTTTTAGAAACGAAATACACTAAGGTTAAACGAGCCGAAACCCCAGTGATGAGCAACCTGAAGGGGAAGTGACGGTGAAGGCCGTTAACAACCCTAGACCCGAGGGAAAAATTATAAAATAGTTTTTGGGACTCCAAAGAAGGGTCATTGAGGTTCTTATGGCATTAGAATGCCAATAAAATGCTTAGAAAAGTTTTTCTATCGGTACACACAATTTTGGCTCGTTAAGCCAAACGGAGGGTATTTTGGTCATTTCGTCTTCAGAGATGATTTTTGGCCAACTTGTCTAGTTAGATAAATAATTTATATGACATAAAATGTGAATAAATATTGTTAAAAATTTAATTGAAATTAAATAGATAAGAAAAGGATAGAAAATGAGAAAAAAAAAGAGGATTATGACATCATTATGATGTCATTACTATTCTTCCACCCAATCACATGTTGACACATGGCACTAATATGTTTAAAAAGACTTAATGGGCAGAAAACAAAAGAAAAAAAAAATCAAAAGCCTCTTATCCTTCTTCTTGCCGTCACACTCTCCCTCCATGGCCACCATTATCAAGCTTTTTAAAGCTTGATTTTCATAGTTTTTACCCAACTAAACCCTATATTTCCAACACAAAAAATTGTTCTTACCCTATGTTTCCAACACAAAAAATTGTTCTTACATCTTAGGAGCAAAAAGAAAAGAAAAAGAAGAACCCTAGCAAGTTGGAATTTCTCTCCATTAGAGGTTAGTGACCTAAACATGATTTTCTCTTTAAATTCATGTTAAAGGAGTATGATTGAGTGCAAAAATTACAAAGAATTTAACAAATACCATGTGTATGGTCATCCCATATTTTCGGCAGCCTTGGTTGGGGCAAGATTTTGATGGTTTTCATGGAACAAAAATGGAAGTATGGCTGCCTTAGTATTAATCTTTTAAATGGAGCAATGAAATGCAAGTTGTAATGCATGGTTTGAGATAGTTGAGTTAGGGTTTGGGATGAAAATGAGACTTTGATCATGTGATGATGAAAGTAGGTTTTAATGGTCAATTAGTGACCATTTGGTTTTGTTTGAATAAAAAATGAAGTGGGTTGTGTAGTGGGAATTGAGTTTGGTGTGGCTGCCCTTGGTGACCTGCAGGACTAGGCATGAGTCCAGCAGGTTTGGGCAGCAATAACTGAAGTTGTAGAGGTTCAATTAGTGCAAAGCCAATTGGACATGAAACTAGACACATAATGGCACAACTTTAGTGAAGAAACCATGCTCAGAAAACCAAACCAAGTTGACCTAAAGATTACCCTAATCCAGGTGACCTGCATTCTACCTGGGCAAAATGACTAAATGAACAATATTCAGTCATTTCGTCATAACTCAGTGTAGAAAGGTCCAATTGACCTGAAATTTTACCAGAAACAAGTTGAGATATAGACCTACAACTTTCATTAAGAAACCTAACCCAAATTATGATCATAACATATTCAAAAAGTGACTTTCATTCACTGCTCAAATTACTATAGATTTGGTCAGCCCAAAAATTCTGGAAAAATTATAATCCGGCCAGTTGTGGCTTTTAGGCCATAACTTGAGCTACAAAACTCCAAATGGAGTGATTCAAAAAAGGAAATATAACTAGACAAAATAAGGAACAACTTTCATGTTGAATATTTTGCAAATTCACAACTTTTCATGTTGAACATTTAGCCAAATCCCCACAGCAAAAATGACTAATGGAATAGTAAACACAAAGCTTGAAAACTGAAAATTTTGAACAATTAACATTAAGCTTAGAAATTGTATTAGCAACCAATACCAACAATTTTAGAATGCAAAATGTGGTATGTTGGGAGTATTAAAACCAATGTACCTATTGTCCATGTAAAAGTCAACATTTTGTTGACTAATGAATTGAATAGTAACCCAAAACTTAAATTTCAAGAATGGTGAAACTTAAAAGTGTAATATGCCCTAGTATACCTAGCAAGATTGGTTTGGATAGATTGGCATGCCAATAGGGTTCTGTTAGCAGTACTGTATATGGCTTCATGCCATTCTTTGTTTCATGGCCTCCCATGCCATTTTGTGATAAAATAGCCTTTGGCTATGGTAATTGAGTTATTATACTTGAATTATATCCTTGATGATTATTACAACTTATTAGCTATTCTGTTGCACACTAGGAGACACAATGTGGTCGATGGTGTGATGGTCCAAGGTACTTAGTACCCAGTGCCAGTTTACCCGTTTATCCAGTCCAGTCAACTAGTATGGGTTACTCGGGCAATGATAATAAATCTTACCAAATTTTAATCGAATAATACTGCAATAAATATCAGAAATTAAGTCTACCAAATATATAAACATATATTCTGCATATTTACTTTATTTTAGTTATTTCATTTTATATTGTCACCACTAAGCAGAATTGCTTAGCTCGTCGCTTTTGCCACGCGCAGGTACTGGAGACATAGCTGTGGAGTCCAGCAGGCCTCATACATGGTGAGCCTTCAGATCTGCGCCTGGAGTCCAGAGTCACCTCACATTGCAATGCATTTGGTAGGACATTAGGCCACTTTTGATATTTTGGTATTTTGTATTTTGTAAACTTCTGTAAAGAATATTATAAATTCATGTAATTATGTTTTTGATGTAACTATCTATGAACTATGTTCAGTAATATAATGTGAGTATTTCTCATTGAGTTGACTGTGATATGGATTGAATTAAATTTTGAGATACTGAAGTCAATTGAGAAATTGCTGAGAATATATTGGTAGTTGACTGAGAATGATTTGATGATTTTATTGGAAGTGTTTTTAACAGATTCAAAAGAACTGTTTTTCCAATTTACAGCCGGCACTCTACCAGATTTTCTATAAAATTTGCAGAGAATTCAGATTAATCAAAAATTGTAAATAAAAAAGTAAAAAGGGTAAATTGAATTGAAATATGATTTGGTACTCCGGCACAATGTGTGGCATATCTTGCTCGACTACACTGTAGACGGGTAAGGGGTGTCACAATATTAACTCTTAATATCATCAGAACTGTTTCTTACCATAAATGATCTCTAAATCATTTTATGCACCTCATAGACCATGGTTAACACCTAGCATAGTATGCCATGGCCACCCAATTAGTAATAAGGTTTACCTTAAATGAATCTATAATCATGTATTACCATGCACTAGAATCTCTCTAATACAAAATCCATATTTGAGCTAGAGTCATGGTTTATGTCAAACCCCATTTGCTACGAATATTATGTTCTCTTTTAATTCCAGTTCTTGATTAAAAAGATTTTCTCATTAGAAACTCTTTTCTGATTAAATCTATCTGTCCTGGCCAGGAACTTGAAAACATCAAGAACAATTAAATGAACATAGGATTTTATCCCTATTTACTTGAGGAACAGATTCCATCTTGATCAACACCTACCTCCATATATAACTAGTAGGAGCCAACACATGCCCATATACCCATACACAGTACAAGTATGAAAGCAATATCAAACTCAAACTACCTATATACAAGATAACTGTGCTATCTCAGGTCTAAAGATTATATGCACTTATATGATTTATGATAATACATTGACAAGAGTAAACTCCATGTACTTGTCATAAATGTCACTGGTTCGGCCTACTTATCATTTATAAGTGCCTATCATGTTTGTTATATGGCATGAGACTCACCATTCCATCTTATTTATATCTCATATAAATAACTTGGGAACAAACATGAATACAATCTTACTGGATAAGTTATGTCCTTATTGTGAAGTATCCTCGATTGTGAACCTATTTATGATACTTTGTGCTAGAAATATTGTCACTCTATTCTTAACAACTTAATAATAGAATTTCTAATAAAATATCAATGGACCTTTTCTATTACACATAAATATATTATGTAAACGGAAAAGTGAAAATGCCTTTTTATTAATAAAAGCATGTACAAGATACATACTAAATGATATGCTCTAGGGCATACTACTAACATTAAACACTTCCAATCTTCACCATGAGGCTGCCCAAGTAACGCATATACATCAAGCTTCCATTTTAACTTTTCAAACTTATAATTCAAACTCCATACATGGTAAATCACTCCTATACATATAAGCACTTAAATCAACACCTTAATCACCATTTACATGTAAAAACAAGCTAAACATTTTGAACTTCCATGGCTACTGAAAGTTACACCTCCCATAATTCATTAAACCACAAAATTTCTTCCATAAATCAACTTATCTCAACACTAAGACAAACATTAATGAAGAAAGGGAGAGGAAATGAACACTTACTTAATTTGAAGCTTGTTAAAAACTCATCAAAACCTTTCTTTCTTGCTCTCTAAGTGCTGCCCAAGGTGTATAGACAACTTTTAATGAAGAAATCAAGTGGAATGGAGGTGGAATTCATGGTTGCATGGAGGTCCTTCAAGTTTGGCCATAGAGGAACTTCTTGGGAGGTTTTCGGTTGGTTGTTCCAAACGTTGAAGATGACAGATTTTCTGTCCCAAATGTGTTGTATTATATGTCCACTAATTCCCCTTAGTGGAGCACTAACTTAGTTTTAAGCTTTAATAAATCAAAGTTTCAAAATTTACACATTTTACCTCAATTCTTTTACTATTCCTATAATGTACCACAATTTTAATTTTCATGACATTTTCAAAGTTTAATATCATTTATTTTTAATGGACATTTAGGTCAAAAGGCAACTTGGGGTGTCAATTGACCAAAATGCCCCTATTCGGTTTGTATTCTCGATTTTTTGGTAACACCGATTTTTGTCGGTTTCTAGATTTTTCATTTTTCTTTGTACTAATTAAATTTTATTTAGCATTTTCTAAGTCAATTATACCTCAATAGATGTTTATTTAAGTCCTAAAAATATTTTCCAGGGTTCCTCGCGGTCCAGGGCTAGTCAACGGTCCTCGCCATAACTTCCCGGTGCGGTCACCCATTGCTACGGTTTTTGACTCGTTTAACTTAGTTACATTTCATTACTTTTATTTTTTCTTTGTTTTTCTTGTATTTTCCTTTATTGTATTTCATTATTTCATGTCTCCTCACTAACATTTAAGTGTAGCTCCAGGCATTCTAGCCGTCCGGACAGACACCGATCACCGAAACAGTAGAATGCACTACCGAATATAGGGGTGTTACAGTCAAACCCCATTTTCAATGAATATTATGTTCTCTTTTAATTCCAATTTTTGATTAAAAAGATTTTCTCATCAGAAACTCTTTTCTGATTAAATCTGTCTGTCTTAGCCAGGAACTTGGAACATCAAGAACAATTAAATGAACATAGGATTTTATCCCTATTTACTTAGGGTAACAGATTCCATCTTGATCAACACCTATCTCCATCTATAACTGGTAGGAGCCAACACATGCCCGTATACCCATACACAGTACAAGTATGAAAGTAGTATCAAACTCAAACCACTTATATATAAGATAACTGTGTTATCTCAGGTCTAAAGATTATATGCACTGATATGATTTATGACAATGCATTGACTAGAGTAAACTCCATGTGCTTATCATAAGTGTCACTAGTTCGGCCTACTTATCATGCATAAGTGCCTATCATGTTTGTTATATGGCATGAGACCCACCATTCCATCTTATTTGCATCTCATATAAATAACTTGGGAACAAACATGATTACAATCTTTCTGGATAAGTATCATGTAAATAACACTTAGCTCTCATATCATGCTCCTTCCACTTGTCCAAAGTATCATGTTCCTCTTGTGTGGCCTCTGGAGGTAAGGGACCAGGAACATTTGAATATAGAACATATCCTATATGTTCAAGGTTCAGGACAAGTTTCAAATTTCTTAGCCAATCATGATTAGGTCTGTCAACTGTTGTGATCAATTATGCTTTCAATGATATTGGATGGTGGTGGTTGTTTTGTGCTCATTTTTATCAGAAAATTAACTGCAGAAAATAACCAGATTAATTAGTAAATGTATCATGTAATTAACCAAAATGATTATGGTCTTTTAATCAAATTGGTCCTCCCACTAACTTAGCGAATCCTACACTTCCAAAGTAGAAAACGGAAATCCTAGTTGGATGGATTTCTAGTGGGTGATTGAATTCTTATAATTCTATTGATCATCCTCAGGTACATCCATTATTGGAATTACAATAAACTATAAGTGAGCAACTCCTTGCCCATCACATCTCATGTGAGTTTCAATCCTTTTACTAGCCCCTAATGCTCAAAATCTCAGGTACATCCAATATTGACTTATCTTGCATTAGTTAAGTTGATCCCATTGAGCCAGTAATTATGCAAATAATTTTAATGTCCTCAGGTACATCCAATATTGGCCACCAAACCATTTACATATTTACAACATCTCATGCTTAACAATTATTCTTAAGAAAATCTCTTAAATTAATTGCATCTCATGCAACTATTTAAAATTTCTTAAAATAATTGCCCCAATGGAGGGCTTATGTTATAATTACTTTAATTATAGCATTTCCAACTTAATCATTTGTTTGGAAGATTTTATAGCCATCCTAATTACTATTAAGGTCTCACTTTGCACATTATCCATTTAGCATGCATATATCATATAATTGCATACATTCCCATACATCTCATGCATTCATGGATAATCAGTAAATATGGTATGATCATGGACTTTCTAAGGGATTCAATTCTGAGCCACCAAGAATTGAATCAGGGCATTCCTAGGTGCATTTCATTTATTCATTTTACAAGAGTTGCTGAAGGAGTACATAATCAACACTTGATATTGAATTCCTCCCACTGGTCCCACCAATGCTCTTGACCTCCTTGAACTTCTTGCAATCCAATATTACATAGTAATCCTTGGCATACCAAGGCGAATTTACAAGAACTTAAATAAATGAAATTACAACCCAAAAATTATTACAAACTTAATAATACATGCCCAAAATAAATTAAAATAAATTAATTAATTTACAAGCCCAAAGAAACATAAAAGAAATAAATCCAATCACATTGGTCTTTTATAGTCCATGATCATCCATCATGCATATCAATATTTAACAATTAAATAAAACATACATACTTAAATTAAATTGAATATCTCATATTCAACTTAAAATTCCAGATTTGAATATGATTCAAATAAATTTAAAAATTCAGATTTGAATCTCATTCAAACAAATTTAAAAATTCAGATTTGAATCACATTCAAACAACTTCAAAAATTCAGATTTGAATCACATTCAAACATTTTTTTAAAAAATCAGATTTGAATCACATTAAAATATTTTTTAAAAAATCAGATCTGAATTTTATTGAATCAATTTTAAAAAATCAGATTTAAATATGATTCAAACAACTTTAAAAATTCAGATTTGAATCTCATTCAAACAACTTTTAAAATTCAGATTTGAATCACATTCAAACATTTTTTAAAATTCTGATTTAAATCATAATTTAATTGTGTGATTAAAACAACTAATTAAACACTTTAATTAGTCAAAGAATAGGCCTTAGATCATACAACAATTGCAGAATTAAAAGCCAAACCTTGAATCACCCATGGAACCATTGTTGCCGCCACCAATGGTGGCTTCTCCATGTGTGACGCCACATCTCATGATCCAACCAGCAATGAATCTCTTGATCTCATGATCAAACACACAATTAAATTATATAATCAACAATCTAAATGGCAAATATAGTGGCTCTGATACCAATTGAAGGACCGGCAGCGTGAAAAACACAAGATTATATCATTGAATTCAAAACTTTTCACCTAGGGTCACATGCACCATGCAAGATTTATTTTTATCTATTTGATTTCAATGATAAACAACATATTAAAACTCTTTTAATATGTTTTGGATCTGTATTTGCCATTTAAGATTTTAAAATTAATCAGATTAATTTTAGAACCTAGATTAAATCAAGAACGATTACACTAACCTCTTGATGTCTGCGGCGTGTCTGCGCCTTTGAGATTCGTCTTGAGGACACGGATGTTGTCCCTCTAGCTTGTCCACACCAAGAACACCTATGGCAGCCCTTGAACAGCTTCTAAAGCCTTTTCTATTAATTAGAAATTCAAGTTCTACCTTTTAAGAGATTAGAGATGCAAGCAGGACACTAGAAACAATTTCTAGTGTTCTTAATTCAAGAGATTGATGGCTAATCTCTTTGAATTGATGAGAGATGAAGAGAAATAGCTGGAGAGGCTCAAAGTGGCGTGACATATGAGAGGAGAGGCTGCTGGTTGTGTTTTCTTTTCATAACCCCACTTAAATAGCTAGGTTAACACATTAAACCCTAGCCACATGTCACCTTTTGATTAGCTCTAGGTTTAAGTGACCCAATCACATTGTGCCAAGTGTCAAACCTATATTTAATCTTGATTTTAATCATCTTACATGATTAAAAATATTTGGCAAGCTTATGTGTTATGCCATGTGTCACCATCTCATGGTGCCACGTGTCACACCGCAAAATGACCAAAATGCCCTGTGTCTTAATTTTGAGTTCTTAACCCAAAATAATTATTTTCTTCTTCTAATTAATTTATATCAAATATAAATTAATTAATTAATCTCTATTAATTAATTTCTCATCAATTAAATTCATATTTAAACACTTTAAATATAAATTTAATTTATACTACACATCCAATAATCTAGATTTGGTTTCAAGTCATGCTAGGGACTTTGCAATTTAATTGCAAACCAAATCTATTTAATTAATCAATTAAACTCTTTAATTAATTAATTAAATCATATTTAAATAGGTGATAACTTGTGTATGTGTGTGACTTACTAGGCTCATCACTAATTGGCAATGAGACATGATATCAACTCTTAATATCATCGAACTCTTTCTTAGCATAAATGATTTCTCTAAATCATTTTATGAACCTCATAGACCATGGTTAACACCTAGCATAGCATGCCATGGCCACCCAATTAGTAATAAGATTTACCTTAAATGAACCTATAATCATATATTACCATGCACTAGAATCTCTCTGTTACAAAATCCCAACTCAAATTTTGAGTCATGGTTTATGTCAAACTCCATTTGCTATGAATATTATGTTCTCTTTTAATTCCAGTTCTTGATTAAAAGATTTTTCTCATCGAAACTCTTTTACGAATAAATCTATCTGTCTGGCCAGGAACTTGAAACATCAAGAACAATTAAATGAACATAGGATTTTATCTCTATTTACTTAGAGAGCAGATTCCTTCTTGATCAACACCTACCTCCATATATAACTAGCAGGAGCCAACACATGCCCATATACCCATACATAGTACAAGTATGAAAGCGATATCAAACTCAAACTACCTATATACAAGATAAGCTGTGCTATCTCGGTCTAAAGATTATATGCACGATATGATTTATGACAAAACATTGACAAGAGTAAACTCCATGTGCTTGTCATAAGTGTCACTGGTTCGACCTACTTATCATTTATAAGTGCCTATCATGTTTGTTATATGGCATGAGACTCACCATTCCATCTTATTTATATCGATATAAATAACTTGGGAACAAACATGAATACAATCTTTACGGATAAGTCATGTCCTTATTATGAAGTATCCTCGATTGTGAACCTATTTATGATACTTTGTGCTAGAAATATTGTCACTCATATTCTTAACAACTTAAGAATAATATTTCTAACAAAATATCAATGGACCTTTTCTATTACACATAAATATATTATGTAGCGGAAAAGTGGAAATGCCTTTTATTATTAAAAATATGTACAAGATACATACTAAATGATATGCTCTAGGGCATACTACTAACAATCTCCCACTAGCACTAGAGCCATTCATTACAATATCTTAGACCTATCTTCACAAGATGTCGGTCTAGCGAGCTTGTGACAAATGCTTAGTGAATGGATCGTGGGTTTTTGGTGATGTTATTTTCTGCATGGCTATATCGCCTTTGCCCAACTATATGTCCGATAATGTGGTAGTGCCTTTCTATGTGTTTGGATTTTGGGTGAGACCTTGGTTCCTTGCTTTGTATGTTGCTCCATTGTTGTCACGATGTAGTGGGCTAGCGACTCAATGGAAGGAACTCTTGTAAGTTCTATCACGAACTTCTTTATCCAAATCTGTTTCCTTTGCGACATCGATGCGACAATATACTCGACCTCTGTAGTGGAATCTGCGATCGTGCTCTGTTTGGAACTCTTCTAGCCGATTGCACCTCCATTACAAATGAACACATATCTAGAGGTAGACTTTCTATCATCGATATCGATTGGAAATCGAATCGATATAACCATCCAATTGCAAGTCTCCACCTCCATAAATCAAGAATAAATCCTTAGTTCTTCTCAAGTACTTAAGAATATTCTTGTGACTATCGATGTTCCAAACTGGATTGGATTGATACGCTAGTCAAACTAACGACATATGCGATATCAGGCCTAGTACACAACATTGCATACATTAAACTTCCAATAGCGAAGCATATGGAATCTGGCCATCTTATCTCTTTCTTGGTGTCTTTGGAGACATCTCTTTAGAAAGGTGGATACCATGTCTCACTTGGTAACAATCCTCTCTTGGAATCAAGCATGTTAAACCTCTTTAACACCTTTTCCAAGTATAGACTTTGGGATAAACCAATTATTCTTTCGCTCTATCTCTATAGATGCGAATCCCAAGAATATAGGTTGCCTCCCTAAGTCTTTCATGGAGAATGTATTTGACAACCATACCTTTATAGTCATCAACATACCTGTATCATTACCCATCAACGATTATGTCATCCACATATAAGACAAGGAAAGTGATAGCCTTTGTCACTAACCTTCTTATATACACATGGCTCATCCTCATTTTTGATAAAACCAAAAGATTTAATGGCTTCATCAAAACGGATGTTCCAACTCCTCGAAGCTTGTTTCAACCCATAAATGGATCGCTTTAGCTTGCATACCTTGGAACCATCTTGGGATTCAAATCCCTTAGGTTGTTCCATGAAAATGTTTTCTTCAATGTATCCAGTGAGAAAAATTTGTTTTGACATCCATCCGCCAAATTTCATAATCATAGTATGCAGCTATTGCTAATAAAATCCTAATTGATTTAAGCATGGCAACAAAGAGAAAGTCTCCTCATAGTCTATTCCTTGCCTTTGGCGAAACCCTTCGCTACTAGCCTTGCCTTATAGGTCTCTACCTTTCGTCGAACCAATTTTCTTCTTGAAAACCCATTTGTTCCCTATAGGTACAATACCTTCAGGTGGGTCAACAAGATCCCAAACTTGATTCTTATACATGGAATCAATCTCGGATTTCATAGCATCAATCCATTTTGAAGAGTCTATATCTGATATAGCTTCTTCATAGGTAAGTGGATCATCTCCATGATCTACTTCTTCATGAGTAGACAACTCTTGTTCTTCTTCATGAAGAAAACCATATCTCACTGGTGGGTGAGATACCCTGGTTGTTCTACGAGGAACAGCTGTAGATGTTTCATCAATGGGTATAGGTTGACTAGATGGATCTATATCCATATAATCTGTTGGTTGGTTAGAATTCTCCAATTCTAACTCTATTTGCCTTCCTTTGCCTCCTTCTTGAATAAACTGTTGTTCAAGAAATGTGGCATCTCTACTTATTACAACCTTTTGTGAAGTAGGCAAATAAAAATAATATCCAAAACTATCTTTTGGATATCCAACAAATTGACCTCTTTCTGATCTGGTCTCCAATTTATCAGTGTTCAGCTTTTTGATATAAGCTGGACAACCCCAAATCTTAACATGCTTAAGACTTGGTTTTCTTAGTGCCATATCTCATAAGGTGTGGAAGAAAGCGATTTTGATGGAATCCTATTCGAATATATAAAGCAGATTCTAATTCAAATCCCCAAAAGGAGATTGGCAAATCAGTATATCTCAACATACTACGTACCATATCCAATAGGGTACGATTTCTCCTTCAGATACACCATTCAATTTGTGGCGTTCTGGAGAGTCGGTGAGAAACAATGCCATGCTCTCTCAAGTATTCATCAAATTCGATTACTCAAATATTCACCTCCACGATCTGATCGAAGAGCTTTAATATTTTTTCCTGTTTGATTTTCTACTTCAGATTTAAATTCTTTGAACTTTTCAAAGGATTCATGTTTGTATTTCATCAAATACAAATACCCAAACCTTGATTTATCATCAGTAAAGGTAATAAAATAATGAAAGCCCCCTCTAGCCATTTCTTTAAACGGACCACATACATCACTATGTATTAGTTCCAAAATATTTTCAGCTCTTAGCCCTTGTCCAACAAAGGGTGATCTAGTCATTTTGCCTTGAAGGGAAGATTCACAAGTTGGAGTAGGCTCAGAGCCCAATGAGGATAGAATCCCCATTTTCTCCAATTTTGCAATCCTATGTTCTGCAACATGACATAACCTTAAGTGCCAAATATATTTTGAACTTGAGTTGGTTTTCACCATGGCATTGTATTCTTTTTTATTGCTATACTCTGGCCAGTGGAAACACTTTCTTACTGGCAATGGAAACACTTTCCTATTGGCAATGGAAACACTTTCCTGCTGGCAGTGGAAACACTTTCCTTTGCCTTTTTCAGCTTTAGTCTTCCTTTTCTGTTTAGCTATTTTCTTGGAAGGACCAGGAATCTGAGGTTTCTTTTTCTTATTGCCCTTCTTCTTGTTGGACTTTCCAGTGAAGAAGATGCAACAAAGCTACCTCTTTTCCTTTATTGCACAGCATATTCTTTTGGGCAATAACCACATGTTGAGTAATTCGGCTAAGGTGCATTCTGTTTAGTCATATGGAAATTTGTCACAAAATTCCCAAAAGACTCGGGAAGGATGAAGGATCAAATCCGTTTGTAGTTGGAAATCCATGTTGAAGTCAAGATGTTCCAAGCTGCTCAATCACCGAATCATCTTGTGGACATGATCCCCAACATTCATCCCTCGGACATCCTCATACGGAATAAGCTGTTTAGATATCTCATACCTAGCATTCTCTTTGTGCTCACCATACAACTCTTGTAGGTGAAGGAGGATCTCACTAGCACTCTGCATGTTCTCATGTTGCTTACGTAACTCATTACTCATGGAAGCAAGCATGTAACACTTAGCTCTCATATCATGCTCCTTCCACTTGTCCAAAGTATCATGTTCCTCTTGTGTGGCCTCTGGAGGTAAGGGACCAGGAACATTTGAATATAGAACATATCCTATATGTTCAAGGTTGAGACAAGTTTCAAATTTCTTAGCCAATCGACAGTTAGGTCTGTCAACTGTTGTGATCAAGTATGCTTGCAAGGATATTGGATGGTGGTGGTTGTTTTGTGCTCATTTTTATCGAGAAAATTAGCTGCAGAAAATAACCAGATTAATTAGTAAATGTATCATGTAATTAACCAAAATGATTATGGTCTTTTAATCAAATTGGTCCTCCCACTAACTTAGCGAATCCTACACTTCCAAAGTAGAAAAGCGGAAATCCTAGTTGGATGGATTTCTAGTGGGTGATTGAATTCTTATAATTCTATTGATCATCCTCAGTACATCCATTATTGGAATTACAATAAACTATAAGTGAGCAACTCCTTGCCCATCACATCTCATGTGAGGTTCAATCCTTTACTAGCCCCTAATGCTCAAAATCTCGGTACATCCAATATTGACTTATCTTGCATTAGTTAAGTTGATCCCATTGAGCGATAATTATGCAAATAATTTTAATGTCCTCAGTACATCCAATATTGGCCACCAAACCATTTACATATTTACAACATCTCATGCTTAACAATTATTCTTAAGAAAATCTCTTAAATTAATTGCATCTCATGCAACTATTTAAAATTTCTTAAAATAATTGCCCCAATGGAGGGCTTATGTTATAATTACTTTAATTATAGCATTTCCAACTTAATCATTTGTTTGGAAGATTTTATAGCCATCCTAATTACTATTAAGGTCTCACTTTGCACATTATCCATTTAGCATGCATATATCATATAATTGCATACATTCCCATACATCTCATGCATTCATGGATAAGCGATAAATATGGTATGATCATGGACTTTCTAAGGGATTCAATTCAGCCACCAAGAATTGAATCAGGGCATTCCTAGGTGCATTTCATTCATTCATTTTACAAGAGTTGCTGAAGGAGTACATAATCAACACTTGATATTGAATTCCTCCCCTGGTCCCACCAATGCTCTTGACCTCCTTGAACTTCTTGCAATCCAATATTACATAGTAATCCTTGGCATACCAAGGCGAATTTACAAGAACTTAAATAAATGAAATTACAACCCAAAAATTATTACAAACTTAATAATACATGCCCAAAATAAATTAAAATAAATTAATTAATTTACAAGCCCAAAGAAACATAAAAGAAATAAATCCAATCACATTGGTCTTTTATAGTCCATGATCATCCATCATGCATATCAATATTTAACAATTAAATATAACTTACATACTTAAATTAAATTGAATATCTCATATTCAACTTAAAATTCAGATTTGAATATGATTCAAATAAATTTAAAAATTCAGATTTGAATCTCATTCAAACAAATTTAAAAATTCAGATTTGAATCACATTCAAACAACTTCAAAAATTCAGATTTGAATCACATTCAAACATTTTTAAAAATCAGATTTGAATCACATTCAAATATTTTTAAAAAATCAGATCTGAATTTTATTGAATCAATTTTAAAAAAATCAGATTTAAATATGATTCAAACAACTATAAAAATTCAGATTTGAATCTCACACAAACAACTTTTAAAATTCAGATTTGAATCACATTCAAACAATTATTAAAATTCTGATTTAAATCATAATTTAATTGTGTGATTAAAACAACTAATTAAACACTTTAATTAGTCAAAGAATAGGCCTTAGATCATACAACAATTGCAGAATTAAAAGCCAAACCTTGAATCACCCATGGAACCATTGTTGCCACATCTCATGGTGGCTTCTCCATGTGACGCCACATCTCATGATCTAACCAGGAATGAATCTCTTGATCTCATGATCAAACACACAATTAAATTATAGAATCAACAATCTAAATGGCAAATATAGTGGCTCGATACCAATTGAAGGCAGGCGTGAAAAACACAAGATTATATCATTGAATTCAAAAATTTTCACCTAGGGTCACATGCACCATGCAAGATTTATTTTTATCTATTTGATTTCAATGATAAACAACATATTAAAACTCTTTTAATATGTTTTGGATCTGTATTTGCCATTTAAGATTTTAAAATTAATCAGATTAATTTTAGAACCCTAGATTAAATCAAGAACGATTACACTAACCTCTTGATGTCTTTGCAGCGTGTCTGCGCCTTTGAGATCGTCTTGAGGACACGGATGTTGTCCCTCTAGCTTGTCCACACCAAGAACACCTATGGCAGCCCTTGAACAGCTTCTAAAGCCTTTTCTATTAATTAGAAATTCAAGTTCTACCTTTTAAGAGATTAGAGATGCAAACAGGACACTAGAAACAATTTCTAGTGTTCTTAATTCAAGAGATTGATGGCTAATCTCTTTGAATTGATGAGAGATGAAGAGAAATAGCTGGAGAGGCTCAAAGTGGCGTGACATATGAGAGGAGAGGCTGCTGGTTGTGTTTTCTTTTCATAACCCCACTTAAATAGCTAGGTTAACACATTAAACCCTAGCCACATGTCACCTTTTGATTAGCTCTAGGTTTAAGTGACCCAATCACATTGTGCCAAGTGTCAAACCTATATTTAATCTTGATTTTAATCATCTTACATGATTAAAAATATTTGGCAAGCTTATGTGTTATGCCATGTGTCACCATCTCATGGTGCCACGTGTCACACAAAATGACCAAAATGCCCTGTGTCTTAATTTTGAGTTCTTAACCCAAAATAATTATTTTCTTCTTCTAATTAATTTATATCAAATATAAATTAATTAATTAATCTCTATTAATTAATTTCTCATCAATTAAATTCATATTTAAACACTTTAAATATAAATTTAATTTATACTACACATCCAATAATCTAGATTTGGTTTCAAGTCATGCTAGGGACTTTGCAATTTAATTGCAAACCAAATCTATTTAATTAATCAATTAAACTCTTTAATTAATTAATTAAATCATATTTAAATAGGTGATAACTTGTGTATGTGTGTGACTTACTAGGCTCATCACTAATTGGCAATGAGACATGATATCAACTCTTAATATCATCAGAACTCTTTCTTACCATAAATGATTTCTCTAAATCATTTTATGAACCTCATAGACCATGGTTAACACCTAGCATAGCATGCCATGGCCACCCAATTAGTAATAAGATTTACCTTAAATGAACCTATAATCATATATTACCATGCACTAGAATCTCTCTGTTACAAAATCCCAACTCAAGCTGGAGTCATGGTTTATGTCAAACTCCATTTGCTATGAATATTATGTTCTCTTTTAATTCCAGTTCTTGATTAAAAGATTTTTCTCATCAGAAACTCTTTTATGAATAAATCTATCTGTCCTGGCCAGGAACTTGAAACATCAAGAACAATTAAATGAACATAGGATTTTATCTCTATTTACTTAGAGGAAAAGATTCCTTCTTGATCAACACCTACCTCCATATATAACTAGCAGGAGCCAACACATGCCCATATACCCATACATAGTATAAGTATGAAAGCAATATCAAACTCAAACTACCTGTATACAAGATAACTGTGCTATCTCAGGTCTAAAGATTATATGCACTGATATGATTTATGACAAAACATTGACAAGAGTAAACTCCATGTGCTTGTCATAAGTGTCACTGGTTCGGCCTACTTATCATTTATAAGTGCCTATCATGTTTGTTATATGGCATGAGACTCACCATTCCATCTTATTTATATCTCATATAAATAACTTGGGAACAAACATGAATACAATCTTTCTGGATAAGTCATGTCCTTATTATGAAGTATCCTCGATTGTGAACCTATTTATGATACTTTGTGCTAGAAATATTGTCACTCATATTCTTAACAACTTAAGAATAATATTTCTAACAAAATATCAATGGACCTTTTCTATTACACATAAATATATTATGTAAACGGAAAAGTGGAAATGCCTTTTATTATTAAAAATATGTACAAGATACATACTAAATGATATGCTCTAGGGCATACTACTAACACAAGATACATACTAAATGATATGCTCTAGGGTATACTACTAACAATCTCCCACTAGCACTAGAGCCATTCATTACAATATCTTAGATCCATCTTCTCAAGATGTCGGTCTAGCTGAGCTTGTAACACAGGTTTAGTGAATGGATCAGCTAAAAATGGATCAGCTGGATTTTTAGTTGATCCTATTTTCTGCAAGGTTACATCAACTCGCCCAACTATCTCTCTGATAATGTGGTAGCGCCTTTCTGTGTGTTTGGATTTCTGTTGAGACCGGGGTTTCTTAGCCTGTATGAATGCTCCATTGTTGTCACAGTAGAGTGGAACTGCTGACTCAATGAAAGAAACTACTGCAAGTTTTGTCACAAACTTCTTTATCCAAACAGCTTCTTTTGCAGCATCTGATGCAGCAATATACTCAACCTCTGTAGTGGAATTTGCAGTCGTACTCTGTTTGGAACTCTTCTAACTGACTGCACCTCCATTACAAATGAACACATACCCAGAGGTAGACTTTCTATCATCGATATCTGATTGGAAATCAGAATCAGTATAATCATCCAATTGTAAGTCACCACCCCATAAATCAAAAATAAATCCTTAGTTCTTCTCAAGTACTTAAGGATATTCTTGACAGCTATCTAGTATTCCAAACCTGGATTGGATTGAAACCTGCTAGTCAAACTAACAGCATATGCGATATCTGGCCTAGTACACAACATTGCATACATCAAAATTCTAATAACCAAAGCATGTGGAATCCTGGCCATTTTATCTCTTTCTTCAGGTGTCTTTGGAGACATCTCTTTAGAAAGGTGGATAACATGTCTCACTAGTAACAATCCTCTCTTGGAATCAAGCATGTTAAACCTCTTTAATACCTTTTCCAAGTATAGACTTTGGGATAAACCAATTATTCTTTTCGCTCTATCTCTATAGATGCGAATCTCAAGAATATAGGTTGCCTCCCCTAAGTCTTTCATGGAGAATGTATTTGACAACCATACCTTTACAGCTATCAACATACCTATGTTATTACCCATCAACAAAATGTCATCCACATATAAGACAAGGAATGTGATAGCACTATCACTAACCTTCTTATATACACATGGCTCATCCTCATTTTTAATAAAACCAAATGACTTAATGGCTTCATCAAAATGGATGTTCTAACTCCTCGAAGCTTGTTTTAACCCATAAATGGATCGTTTCAACTTGCATACTTTGGAACCATCTTGGGATTCAAAACCCCTAAGTTGTTCCATGAACATGTTTTCTTCTATGTATCCATTGAGAAAAGTTGTTTTGACATCCATTTGCCAAATCTCATAATCATAGAATGCAGCCTTTGCTAATAGAGTCCTAATTGATTTAAGAATGGCAATAAGCAAGAAAGTCTCCTCATAGTCAATTCCTTAACTTTAGCGAAATCCTTTCGCTACTAGCCTTACTTTATAGGTCTCTACCTTTCCATCAGAACCAATCTTCTTCTTAAAAACCCATTTGTTCCCTATAGGTACAATACCTTGAGGTGGGTTAACAAGATCCCAAACTTGATTCTTATACACGGAATCAATTTTGGATTTCATAGCATCAATCCATTTTGAAGAGTCTATATCTGATATAGCTTCTTCATAGGTAAGTGGATCATCTCCATGATCCATTTCTTCATGAGTAAACAACTCTTGTTCATCTTTATGAAGAAAACCTTATCTCACTGGTGGGTGAGATATCTTGGTTGATCTGCGAGGAATAACTGCAGATGTTTCATCAATAAGTGTAGGTTGACTAGATGGATCTATATCAATCTGATTTATTGGTTGGTCAGAATTCTCCAATTCTAAATCTATTTGCCTTCCTTTGCCTCCTTCTTGAATAAACTGTAGTTCAAGAAAAGTGGCATCTCTGCTTACCACAACCTTTTGTGATGTAGGCAAATAAAAATAATATCCAAAACTCTCTTTTGGATATCCAACAAATCGACCCTTTTCTGATCTGGTTTTCAATTTAACAGTGTTCAACTTTTTGATATAAGCTGGACAACCCCAAATCTTAACATGCTTAAGACTTGGTTTTCTTCCATGCCATATCTCATAAGGTGTGGAAGAAACTAATTTTGATGGAATCCTATTCAGAATATGTAAAGCTGATTCTAATGCAAATCCCCAAAAGGAGATTGGGATATCAGTATAGCTCAACATACTACATACCATATCTTATAGGATACGATTTCTCCTTTCAGATACACCATTCAGCTGTGGCATTCCTGGAGGAGTTAGCTGGGAAACAATGCCATGCTCTTTCAAGTATTCATCAAATTCAGTACTCAAGTATTCACCTCCACGATCTGATCAAAGAGCTTTAATACTTTTTCATGTTTGATTTTCGACTTCAGATTTAAATTCTTTAAAATTTTCAAAGGATTCATGTTTATATTTCATCAAATACAAATACCCAAACCTTAATTTATCATAAGTGAAGGTAGTAAATTAATGAAAACCACCTCTAGCCTTTTCCTTAAATGGACCACAAACATCAGTATGTATTAGCTCTAAAATATTTTCAGCTCTTAGTCCTTATCTAATAAAGGGTGGTCTAGTCATTTTGCCCTAAAGGCAGGATTCACAAGTTGGAGTAGGCTCAAAACCCAATGAGGATAAAATCCCCATTTTCTCCAGTTTTGCAATCCTATCTTCTACAACATGACCTAATCTTAAGTGTCAAATATATTTTGAACTTGAGTTGATTTTCACCATGGCATTGCATTCTTTTAGATTGCTTGCATTCATTTTGTGTTTATCATTATTATCCAAATAATAAAGACCATTATGCATATAATCTGAGCTAATATATTTATTTCTAAAATAAATATTGCAAACATCATCTGTGAACTGAAATTCATAGCCATTTCTAGTCAAACTAGATATAGAAATGATGTTCTTAAAAGCATCAGGTATATATAAAATATTATTCAAACATAAAACATGTCCAAACATGTAAAAAGATTTAGATCCTATGGCTAAAGCTTCAACAGTTAAGCCATTGTCAATCCGGAGTCTAACATCTCGAGAACGCAATCTGCTACTATTTACTAGTTCCTACATATCATAAGAAATGTGAGAACTAGCACCAGTGTCTAAAATCCAAGCTGTAGATGAACTATGAGCATCATCAGCTTCTAAATAACAAGATATAGACATTGTTAGTAGTATGCCCTAGAGCATATCATTTAGTATGTATCTTGTACATATTTTTAATAATAAAAGGCATTTCCACTTTTCTGTTTACATAATATATTTATGTGTAATAGAAAAGGTCCATTGATATTTTGTTAGAAATATTATTCTTAAGTTGTTAAGAATATGAGTGACAATATTTCTAGCACAAAGTATCATAAATAGGTTCACAATCGAGGATACTTCATAATAAGGACATGACTTATCCAGAAAGATTGTATTCATGTTTGTTCCCAAGTTATTTATATGAGATATAAATAAGATGGAATGGTGAGTCTCATGCCATATAACAAACTTGATAGGCACTTATAAATGATAAGTAGGCCGAACCAGTGACACTTATGACAAACACATGGAGTTTACTCTTGTCAATGTTTTGTCATAAATCATATCGATGCATATAATCTTTAGACTGAGATAGCACGCTTATCTTGTATATAGGTAGTTTGAGTTTGATCTGCTTTCATACTTGTACTGTATGGGTATATGGGCATCTGTTGGCTCCTACTAGTTATATATGGAGGTAGGTGTTGATCAAGATGGAATCTGCTCTCTAAGTAAATAGAGTTAAAATCCTATGTTCATTTAATTGTTCTTGATGTTTCAAGTTCCTGCCAGACAGATAGATTTATTCGTAAAAGAGTTTGATGAGAAAATCTTTTAATCAAGAACTGAATTAAAAGAGAACATAATATTCATAGCAAATGGAGTTTGACATAAACCATGACTCAAATTGAGTTGGGATTTTGTAATGTGAGAGATTCTAGTGCATGGTAACATATGATTATAGGTTCATTTAAGGTAAACCTTATTACTAATTGGGTGGCCATGGCATGCTATGCTAGGTGTTAACCATGGTCTATGAGGTTCATAAAATGATTTAGAGAAATCATTTATGGTAAGAAAGAGTTCGATGATATTAAGAGTTGATATCATGTCTCATTGCCAATTAGTGATGAGCCTAGTAAGTCACACACATACACAAGTTATCACCTATTTAAATATGATTTAATTAATTAATTAAAGAGTTTAATTGATTAATTAAATAGATTTGGTTTGCAATAAAATTGCAAAGTCCTAGCATGACTTGAAACCAAATCTAGATTATTGATGTGTAGTATAAATTAAATTTATATTTAAAGTGTTTAAATATGAATTTAATTGATGAGAAATTAATTAATAGAGATTAATTAATTAATTTATATTTGATATAAATTAATTAGAAGAAGAAAATAATTATTTTGGGTTAAGAACTCAAAATTAAGACACAGGGGCATTTTGGTCATTTTGCCGTGTGACACGTGGCACCATTAGATGGTGACACATGGCATAACACATAATCTTGCCAAATGTTTTTAATCATGTAAGATGATTAAAATCAAGATTAAATATAGGTTTGACACTTGGCACAATGTGATTGGGTCACTTAAACCTAGAGCTAATCAAAAGGTGACATGTGGCTAGGGTTTAATGTGTTAACCTAGCTATTTAAGTGTGGTTATGAAAGAAAACATAACCAGCAGCCTCTCCTCTCATCTGTCACGCCACTTTGAGCCTCTCCAGCTATTTCTCTTCATCTCTCATCAATTCAAAGAGATTAGCCATCAATCTCTTGAATTAAGAGCACTAGAAATTGTTTCTAGTGTCCTGTTTACATCTCTAATCTCTTAAAAGGCAGAACTTGAATTTCTAATTAATAGAAAAGGCTTTAGAAGCTGTTCAAGGGCTGCCATAGGTGTTCTTGGTGTGGACAAGCTAGAGGGACAACATATGGTGTCCTTAAGACGATCTCAAAGGCGCACATACGCTGCAAAGACATCAAGAGGTTAGTGTAATCGTTCTTGATTTAATTTATGGTTCTAAAATTAATCTTAATATTTTTAAAATCTTAAATGGCAAATACAGATCCAAAAACATATTAAAAGAGATTTAATATGTTGTTTATCATTGAAATCAAATAGATAAAAATAAATCTTGCATGGTGCATGTGACCCTAGGTGAAAATTTTTGAATTCAATGGTATAATCTTGTGTTTTTCACGCTTCCGTTCCTTCACTGGGTATCAGAGCCACTATATTCGCCATTTAGATTGTTGATTATATAATTTAATTGTGTGTTTGATCATAAGATCAAGAGATTCATTGCTGGTTGGATCATGAGATGTGGCGTCACATGGTGAAGCCACCATTGGTGGCGCAACAATGGTTCCATGGGTGGTTCAAGGTTTGGCTTTTAATTCTGCAATTGTTGTATGATCTAAGGCCTATTCTTTGACTAATTAAAGTGTTTAATTAGTTGTTTTAATCACACAATTAAATTATGATTCAAATCAGAATTTTAAAAATTGTTTTGAATGTGATTCAAATCTGAATTTTAAAAGTTGTTTGAATGTGATTCAAATCTGAATTTTTAAAGTTGTTTGAATCATATTTAAATCTGATTTTTTAAAATTGATTCAATAAAATTCAGATCTGATTTTTTAAAAAATATTTGAATGTGATTCAAATCTGATTTTTTAAAAAATGTTTGAATGTGATTCAAATCTGAATTTTTGAAGTTGTTTAAATGTGATTCAAATCTGAATTTTTAAATTTGTTTGAATGAGATTCAAATCTGAATTTTTAAATTTATTTGAATCATATTCAAATCTGGATTTTTAAGTTGAATATGAGATATTCAATTTAATTTAAGTATGTATGTTTTATTTAATTGTTAAATAGTGATATGCATGATGGATGATCATGGACTATAAAAGACCAATGTGATTGGATTTATTTCTTTTATGTTTCTTTGGGATTGTAAATTAATTAATTTATTTTAATTTATTTTGGGCATGTATTATTAAGTTTGTAATAATTTTTGGGTTGTAATTTCATTTATTTAAGTTCTTGTAAATTCGCCTTGGTATGCCAAGGATTACTATGTAATATTGGATTGCAAGAAGTTCAAGGAGGTCAAGAGCATTGGTGGGACCAGTGGGAGGAATTCAATATCAAGTGTTGATTATGTACTCCTTCAGCAACTCTTGTAAAATGAATGAATGAAATACACCTAGGAATGCCCTGATTCAATTCTTGGTGGCTCAGAATTGAATCCCTTAGAAAGTCCATGATCATACCATATTTACTGCTTATCCATGAATGCATGAGATGTATGGGAATGTATGCAATTATATGATATATGCATGCTAAATGGATAATGTGCAAAGTGAGACCTTAATAGTAATTAGAATGACCATAAAATCTTTCAAACAAATGATTAAGTTGGAAATGCTATAATTAAAGTAATTATAACATAAGCCCTCCATTGGGGCAATTATTTTAAGAAATTTTAAATAGTTGCATAAGATGCAATTTATTTAAGAGATTTTCTTAAGAATAATTGTTAAGCATGAGATTTTGTAAATATGTAAATGGTTTGGTGGCCAATATTGGATGTACCTGAGGACATTAAAATTATTTGCATAATTACTGGCTCAATGGGATCAACTTAACTAATGCAAGATAAGTCAATATTGGATGTACCTGAGATTTTGAGCATTAGGGGCTAGTAAAAGGATTGAACCTCACATGAGATGTGATGGGCAAGGAGTTGCTCACTTATAGTTTATTGTAATTCCAATAATGGATGTACCTGAGGATGATCAATAGAATTATAAGAATTCAATCACCCACTAGAAATCCATCCAACTAGGATTTCCGTTTTCTACTTTGGAAGTGTAGGATTCGCTAAGTTAGTGGGAGGACCAATTTGATTAAAAGACCATAATCATATTTGGTTAATTACATGATACATTTACTAATTAATCTGTTATTTCTGCAATTAATTTTACGATAATAATGAGCACAGAACAACCACCACCATCCAATATCCTTGCAAGCATACTTGATCGCAATAGGTTGACAGACCTAATCATGCGATTGGCTAAGAAATTTGAAACTTGTCTTGAACCTTGAACATATAGGATATGTTCTAGATTCAAATGTTCTGGTCCCTTACCTCCAGAGGCCACACAAGAGGAACATGATACTTTGGACAAGTGGAAGGAGCATGATATGAGAGCTAAGTGTTACATGCTTGCTTCTATGAGTAATGAGTTCTGAAGCAACATGAGAACATGCAGAGTGCGAATGAGATCCTCCTTCACCTACAAGAGTTGTATGGTGAGCACAGCAGAATGCTAGGTATGAGATATCTAGACAGCTATTCCGTATGAGGATGTCCGAGGGGCGTAATGTTGGGGATCATGTCCACAAGATGATTCGGTGATTGAGCAGCTTGGAACATCTTGACTTCAACATGGATTTCCAACTACAGACGGATTTGATCCTTGATCCCTTCCCGAGTCTTTTGGGAATTTTGTGACAAATTTCCATATGACTAAACAGAATGCACCTTAGTGAATTACTCAACATGTTGGTTATTGCCCAAAAGAATATGCCGTGCAATAAAGGAAAAGAGGTAGCTTTGTTGCATCTTCTTACTGGAAAGTCCAACAAGAAGAAGGGCAATAAGAAAAAGAAACCTCGATTCTGGTCCTTCCAAGAAAATAGCTAAATGTAAAAGGAAGACCAAAGTGACAAAGGCAAAGGAAATTGTTTCCACTGCCAATAGGAAAGTGTTTACATTGCCAACATGAAAGTGTATCCATTGTCAGTAAGAAAGTGTTTCCACTGTCCAGAGTAAAGCAATATAAATGAATGCAATGCCATGGTGAAAACCAACTCAAGTTCAAAATATATTTGGCACTTAAGGTTATGTCATGTTGCGAAGATAGGATTACAAAATTGGAGAAAATGGGGATTTTATCCTCATTGGGCTCTGAGCCTACTACAACTTGTGAATCTTGCCTTCAAGGCAAAAATGACTAGATTACCCTTTGTTGGACAAGGGCTAAGAGCTAAAAATATTTTGTAAATAAAACATCGTGATGTATGTGGTCAGTTTAAAGAAATGGCTAGAAGGGGCTTTCATTATTTTATTACCTTTATCGATGATAAATCAAGGTTTGGGTATTTGTATTTGATGAAATACAAACATGAATCCTTTGAAAAGTTCAAAGAATTTAAATCAAGTAGAAAATCAAACAGAAAGAGTATTAAAGCTCTTCGATCGATCGTGGAGGTGAATATTTGAGTCTCGAATTTGATGAATACTTGAGAGAGCATGGCATTGTTTCTCACCGACTCCTCCAGAACGCCACAATGAATGGTGTATCCGAAGGAGAAATCGTACCTTATTGGATATGGTACGTAGTATGATGAGCTATACCGATATGCCAATCTCCTTTGGGGATTTGCATTAGAATCACTTTATATATTCGAATAGGATTCCATCAAAATCGCTTTCTTCCACACCTTATGAGATATGGCATGGAAGAAAACCAAGTCTTAAGCATGTTAAGATTTGGGGTTGTCCAAATTTATATCAAAAGTCAACACCGATAAATTGGAGACCGATCGTAAAGAGGTCAATTTGTTGGATATCCAAAAGATAGTTTTGGATATTATTTTTATTTGCCTACTTCACAAAAGGTTGTGATAAGTAGAGATGCCACATTTCTTGAACAACTTTGTTCAAGAAGGAGGCAAAAGAAGGCAAATAGAGTTAGAATTGGAGAATTCGACCAACCAATGCATCAGATGGATATAGATCCATCTAGTCAACCTATACTCATTGATGAAACATCTACACTGTTCCTCGTAGAACAACTGGTATCTCACCCACGGTGAGATATGGTTTTCTTCATGAAGAAGAAAAAGAGTTGTCTACTCATGAAGAAGTAGATCATGGAGATGATCCACTTACCTATGAAGAAGCTATATCGATATAGACTCTTCAAAATGGATTGATGCTATGAAATCCGAGATTGATTCCATGTATAAGAATCAAGTTTGGGATCTTGTTGACCCACTGAAGGTATTGTACCTATAGGGAACAAATGGGTTTTCAAGAAGAAAATTGGTTACGATGGAAAGGTAGAGACCTCTAAGGCAAGGCTAGTAGCGAAAGGGTTTCGCCAAAGGCAAGGAATAGACTATGAGGAGACTTTCTCGCTTTGTTGCCATGCTTAAATCAATTAGGATTTTACTAGCAATAGTGCATACTATGATTATGAGATTTGGCAGATGGATGTCAAAATGCTTTTCTCAATGAATACATTGAAGAAAACATTTTCATGGAACAACCTAGGGATTTGAATCCCAAGATGGTTCCAAGGTATGCAAGCTAAAGCGATCCATTTATGGGTTGAAACAAGCTTCGAGGAGTTGGAACATCCGCTTTGATGAAGCCATTAAATCTTTTGGTTTTATCAAAAATGAGGATGAGCCATGTGTATATAAGAAGGTTAGTGACAAGCTATCACTTTCCTTGTCTTATATGTGGATGACATACTATTGATGGGTAATGATACGGTATGTTGACGACTATAAAGGTATGGTTGTCAAATACATTCTCCATGAAAGACTTAGGGAGGCAACCTATATTCTTGGGATTCGCATCTATAGAGATAGAGCGAAAAGAATAATTGGTTTATCCCAAAGTCTATACTTGGAAAAGGTGTTAAAGAGGTTTAACATGCTTGATTCCAAGAGAGGATTGTTACCATGAGACATGGTATCCACCTTTCTAAAGAGATGTCTCCAAAGACACCAAGAAAGAGATAAGATGGCCAGATTCCATATGCTTCTATTGGAAGTTTAATGTATGCAATGTTGTGTACTAGGCCTGGATATCGCATATCTCGTTAGTTTGACTAGCGGTATCAATCTAATCCAGGTTTGGAACATCGATAGTCACAAGAATATCCTTAAGTACTTGAGAAGAACTAAGGATTTATTCTTGATTTATGGAGGTAGAGACTTGCAATTGGATGGTTATACGATTCGATTTCCAATCGATATCGATGATAGAAAGTCTACCTCTGGATATGTGTTCATTTGTAATGGAGGTGCGATCGGTTGGAAGAGTTCCAAGCGAGCACGCATCGCAGATTCCACTCATCGAGGTCGAGTATATTCTCGCATCGATGTCGCAAAAGAAGTCGTTTGGATGAAGAAGTTCGTGATGTAACTTACAAGAGTTCCTTCCATTGAGTCGCAGTTCCACTACATCGTGACAACAATGGAGCGATCATACAAAGCTAAGGAACTAAGGTCTCACCGAAAATCCAAACACATAGAAAGGCACTACCACATTATCAGAGATATAGTTGGGCAAGGCGATATAGCCATGCAGAAAAATAACATCAGCTGAAAAACCCGCTGATCCATTCACTAAGCATTTGTCACAGACTCAGTTAGACCGACATCTTGAGAAGATAGGTCTAAGATATTGTAATGAATGGCTCTAGTGCTAGTGGGAGATTGTTAGTAGTATGCCCTAGAGCATATCATTTAGTATGTATCTTGTACATATTTTTAATAATAAAAGGCATTTCCACTTTTCTGTTTACATAATATATTTATGTGTAATAGAAAAGGTCCATTGATATTTTGTTAGAAATATTATTCTTAAGTTGTTAAGAATATGAGTGACAATATTTCTAGCACAAAGTATCATAAATAGGTTCACAATCGAGGATACTTCATAATAAGGACATGACTTATCCAGAAAGATTGTATTCATGTTTGTTCCCAAGTTATTTATATGAGATATAAATAAGATGGAATGGTGAGTCTCATGCCATATAACAAACTTGATAGGCACTTATAAATGATAAGTAGGCCGAACCAGTGACACTTATGACAAACACATGGAGTTTACTCTTGTCAATGTTTTGTCATAAATCATATCGATGCATATAATCTTTAGACACGAGATAGCACGATTATCTTGTATATAGGTAGTTTGAGTTTGATCTCGCTTTCATACTTGTACCGTGTATGGGTATATGGGCATCTGTTGGCTCCTACTAGTTATATATGGAGGTAGGTGTTGATCAAGATGGAATCTGTTCCTCTAAGTAAATAGAGTTAAAATCCTATGTTCATTTAATTGTTCTTGATGTTTCAAGTTCTGGCCAGACAGATAGATTTATTCGTAAAAGAGTTTCGATGAGAAAATCTTTTAATCAAGAACTGGAATTAAAAGAGAACATAATATTCATAGCAAATGGAGTTTGACATAAACCATGACTCGGCTTGAGTTGGGATTTTGTAACAGAGAGATTCTAGTGCATGGTAACATATGATTATAGGTTCATTTAAGGTAAACCTTATTACTAATTGGGTGGCCATGGCATGCTATGCTAGGTGTTAACCATGGTCTATGAGGTTCATAAAATGATTTAGAGAAATCATTTATGGTAAGAAAGAGTTCGATGATATTAAGAGTTGATATCATGTCTCATTGCCAATTAGTGATGAGCCTAGTAAGTCACACACATACACAAGTTATCATCTATTTAAATATGATTTAATTAATTAATTAAAGAGTTTAATTGATTAATTAAATAGATTTGGTTTGCAATAAAATTGCAAAGTCCCTAGCATGACTTGAAACCAAATCTAGATTATTGGATGTGTAGTATAAATTAAATTTATATTTAAAGTGTTTAAATATGAATTTAATTGATGAGAAATTAATTAATAGAGATTAATTAATTAATTTATATTTGATATAAATTAATTAGAAGAAGAAAATAATTATTTTGGGTTAAGAACTCAAAATAAAGACACAGTGGGCATTTTGGTCATTTTGCGGTGTGACACGTGGCACCATGAGATGGTGACACATGGCATAACACATAAGCTTGCCAAATGTTTTTAATCATGTAAGATGATTAAAATCAAGATTAAATATAGGTTTGACACTTGGCACAATGTGATTGGGTCACTTAAACCTAGAGCTAATCAAAAGGTGACATGTGGCTAGGGTTTAATGTGTTAACCTAGCTATTTAAGTGTGGTTATGAAAAGAAAACATAACCAGCAGCCTCTCCTCTCCTATGTCACGCCACTTTGAGCCTCCAGCTATTTCTCTTCATCTCTCATCAATTCAAAGAGATTAGCCATCAATCTCTTTAATTAAGAACACTAGAAATTGTTTCTAGTGTCCTGTTTACATCTCTAATCTCTTAAAAGGCAGAACTTGAATTTCTAATTAATAGAAAAGGCTTTAGAAGCTGTTCAAGGGCTGCCATAGGTGTTCTTGGTGTGGACAAGCTAGAGGGACAACATTTGGTGTCCTGAAGACGAATCTCAAAGGCAGCACACGCTGCAAAGACATCAAGAGGTTAGTGTAATCGTTCTTGATTTAATCTAGGGTTCTAAAATTAATCTGATTAATTTTAAAATCTTAAATGGCAAATACAGATCCAAAAACATATTAAAAGAGATTTAATATGTTGTTTATCATTGAAATCAAATAGATAAAAATAAATCTTGCATGGTGCATGTGACCCTAGGTGAAAATTTTTGAATTCAATGGTATAATCTTGTGTTTTTCACGCT
Source organism: Hevea brasiliensis (assembly GCF_030052815.1). Classification (NCBI taxonomy): domain Eukaryota; kingdom Viridiplantae; phylum Streptophyta; class Magnoliopsida; order Malpighiales; family Euphorbiaceae; genus Hevea; species Hevea brasiliensis. The sequence continues at coordinate 47,020,667 of NC_079494.1, forward strand.
TCCGTTCCTTCAGACATATCGTCTGAAGGTGTATCTTTCTTATCCTTCAAAGAAGCAAGACACTCTGGGCAGTACCTTTTCTAGTGCCCATCATTCTGGCAATGAAAACACTTTCCTTTGCCTCCATCAGCTTTGGTCTTCCCTTTCTGTTTAGCTATCTTGTTGGAAGGACCAGGAATTTGAGGTTTCTTTTTCTTATTGCCCTTCTTCTTGTTGTACTTTCTAGCAGAAGAAGATGCAATCAAAGCTATCTCTTTTCCTTTATTGCCCAGTATATTCTTTTGGGCAATAACCAGCATGTTAAGTAAACCAGCCAAGGTACATTCCTGCTTAGTCATATGGAAGTTTGTCACAAAATTCCCAAATGACTCAGGAAGGGACTGAAGGATCAAATCCGTCTATAGTTGGAAATCCATGTGAAAGTCAAGATATTCCAGCTGCTCAATTAACCGAATCATCTTATGGACATGATCCCCAATATTCTGTCCCTCAGACATTCTCATACGAAATAACTGTCTAGATATCTCATACCTAACATTCCTGCTATGCTCACCATACAACTCTTGCAGGTGAAGGAGGATCTCACTTGCATATTGCATATTTTCATGTTGCTTCTGTAACTCATTACTCATAGAAGAAAGCATGTAACACTTGGCTCTCATATCATGCTCCTTTCACTTGTCCAAAGTATCATGTTCCTCTTGAGTGGCCTCTAGAGGTAAGGGACTAGGAACCTTTGAGTCCAGAACATATCCAATAAGTTCTAAGTTCATGACAAGTTTTAAATTTCTTAGCCAATCAGAAAGATTAGGTCCCGTCAACCTATTATGGTCTAGTATGCTCGCAAGGATATTGGATGGTGGTGGTTGTTGTGTGCTCATTATTTTCAAAAAATTAACTGCAGAAAATAACTAGATTAATTAGTAAATATATCATGTAATTAACCAAAATGATTATGGTCTTTTAATTAAATTGGTCCTCCCACTAACTTAGCGAATCCTACACTTTCAAAATAGGAAATGGAAATCCTAGTTGGATGGATTTTTGGTGGGTGATTGAATTCTTATAGTCTTATTGATCATCCTTAGGCACATCCATTATTGGAATTATAATAAACTGTAAGTGAGCAACTCCTTACCCATCACATCTCATGTGAGGTTCAATCATTTATCTAGCCCCTAACGCTCAAAATCTCAGGCACATCCATTATTGACTTATCTTGCATTAGTTAAGTTGATCCCATTGAGCAAGTAAACATGCAAATAATTTTAATGTTCTCTGGCACATCCATTATTGGCCACCAAACCATTTACATATTTACAACATCTCATGTTTAACAATTATTCATAAGAAAATCTCTTAAATTAATTGCATCATATGCAAGTATTTAAAATTTCTTAAAATAATTACCTCAATGGAGGGCCCATGATATAATTACCTTAATTATACCATTTCCAACTTAATCATTTGTTTGGAAGATTTAGTGGTCGGCTTAATTACTATTATGGTCTCACTTTGCACATTATCCAATTAGCATGTATATATCATATACTTGCATACATTCCTATACATCTCATGCATACATGGATAAACAATAAATATGGTATGATCATGGACTTTCTAAGGGATTCAATTCTAAGCCACCAAGAATTGAATCAGGGCATGCCTAGGTGCATTTCATTCATTCATATTATAAGAGTTGCTGAAGGAGTACATAATCAACACTGGATCTTGAATTCTTCCCACTGGTCCCACCAATGCTCTTGACCTCCTTGATCTTTCTGCAATCCAATTACATTGTAATCCTTGGCATACTAAGGTGAATTTACAAGAACATGGACTTTAAAGTCCTTAAATAAATGAAATTACAACCCAAAATTATTACAACACTTATAATACATGCCACCAAAATAAATTAATTAATTTACAACCCAAAGAAAAATAAAAGAAATAAATCCAATCACATTGGTCTTTTATTGTCCATGATCATCCATCATGCATATTAAAATTTAACAATTAAGTAAAACATATATACTAAAATTAATTTGAATATCTCATATTCAACTAAAAAATTCAGATTTGAATCTCATTCAACCAAATTAAAAAATTCAGATTTGAATCTTATTCGAAACAAATTTATAAATTCAGATTTGAATCTCATTCAAACAAATTTAAAAAGTCAGATTTGAATTTTATTCAAAAAAAATTTAAAAATTCAGATTTGAATCTCATTCAAACAAATTTAAAAATTCAGATTTGAATCTCATTCAAACAAATTTTAAAATTTAGATTTGAATCAAAATTTATTTGTGTGATTAAAACTCCTAATTAAACATTTTAATTAGTCATGGGATGGGCCTTAGATCATACAATAATTGCACATTCAAAGCCCATATACCTTGCGCACCATTGTGGTGCTAAAACCATGCGCACCATGGAGCACAAGCATGATGCCGCCACACTCTTCTAAGCAACTAGCAATAAATCAATCAAATTTGATCCAATCACACAATTAAACCTCATATTAATCAATATAAATGGCAAATATAGCGGCTCTGATACCAATTGAAAGAGCAGAAGCATGTAAATTTTTAAATTAGAATATTGAATTCAAAAATTTTCTTTAAGGGTTTCATGCATCATGCCACATCCATTATGTGCCTAATTGATTTCAATGTTCAATTACATATTTAAACACTTTTAATATGATTTTAACTTTTAATATGTTTGTGACTTACTAGGCTTATCACTAATTGGTAATGAGATATGATGTTAACTCTTAATATCATCAGAACTCTTTCTTACCATAAATGATTTCTCTAAATCATTTTAGGAATCTCATAGACCATGGTTGACACCTAGCATATCATGCCATGGCCACCCAATCAGTAACAAGGAATACCTCTAAATGAACCTAAAATCATATGTTACCATGCACTAGAATCTCTCTGTTACAAAATCCCAATTCGAGCTGGAGTCATGGTTTATGTCAAACCCCATTTGCTATGAATATTATGTTTTCTTTTAATTCCAATTCTTAATTAAAAAGATTTTCTCATCAGAAACTCTTTTTTGATTAAATCTGTCTATCTTGGCCAGGAACTTGAAACATCAAGAACAATTAAATGAACATAGAATTTTATCTCTATTTACTTAGGGTAATAGATTCCATCTTGATCAACACCTATCTCCATATATAACTAGTAGGAATCAACACATGCCCATATACTCATACACAGTATAAGTTTGAAAGCAGTATCAAACTCAAACCACCTATATACAAGATAACTGTGTTATCTCAGATCTAAAGATTATGTGCACTGATATGATTTATGACAATGCATTGACAAGAGTAAACTCCATGTGCGTGTCATAAGTATCACTAGTTCGGCTTACTTATCATGCATAAGTGCCTATCATGTTTGTTATATGGCATGAGACCCACCATTCCATCTTATTTACATCTCATATAAATAACTTGGGAACAAACATGATTACAATCTTTCTGGATAAGTCATGTCCTTATATATCCTCGATTGTGAACTAATTTATGATACTTTGTGCTAGAAATACTGTCACTCGTATTCTTAACAACTTAAGAATAGAATTTCTAACAAAATATCAATAGACTTTTTTTATTACACATAAATACATTATGTAAATGGAAAAGTGAAAATGCCTTTTTATTAATAAAACATGTACAAGATATATACTAAACGATATGCTCTAGGGCATACTACTAATAGTGTCAACCATGGTCTATGAGATGCCTTAAATAATTTAGAGAAATCATTTGCGGTAAGTAAGGGTTCTAATGATATTAAGAGATAATATCATTTCTCATTGCCAATAAGTAATGAGCCTAATAAGTCACACATCTACACAAGTTAATCAACAAGTAAAATGTGATTTAATTAATTAAATAAAGAGTTTAATTAATTAATTAAATAGGTTTGGTGTGCAATAAGATTGTAAAGTCTCTAGCATGACTTGAAATCAAATCTAGGTTATTGGATGTATAACATAAATTAAATTTATATTTAAATTGTTTAAATATGAATTTAATTGTGAGAAATTAATTAATGAAGATTAATTAATCAATTAATTTATATTTGATATAAATTAATTTGAAGAAGGGAAATTATAATTTTGGGGTGAGAACTCAAATGAAAAAGTAAGGGTAAATTGGTCTTTTCACATGGTGACATGTGGCACCATGAGATGGTAACACATGGCACCATACAAGCTTGCCACTTGTTTTCCCATGATGGAATACCACTTTTGTGATTTATTTGAAGCTTGACACTTGGCTTCATGAGATTAAGTCAAACAAAAGCAAGATTGGATCTTGTAGTGACATGTAGTAAGGAGTAAGTGAGAGTTGACTTTAGTATATAAGGGAAGAGGAAGAAAGAGAAATCAATTATTCTTCTTCCTCTCCATTTAGACAGCAACCATGGTCTTCACTCTTCTCTCTTCATTTCTCAATTGATTCAAAGAGAAAACACTTGTTTCCTTTGAATTAAAATTTCTAGAAAAAGTTTCTAATACCCTATACACCTATACATCCTCACTAAAGCATAAAACCCCAATTACAAGTGATTGGCAAGGCTTGGTAAGTCAAGATTGGGGCTGTCATTGGTACTACTTGGTGTGCTTATGGTGGACAAGCTAGAGGAGTCCTAAAGGCATCCTAAGGAAGAGAGATTGATTAATTGTGCACCTTGGAGGTTAGTACTCAAAATCCCTCTTTTAGTTAGGGTTTAATAAATTAAATTCCTAAAGTTCAAATCTTGATGGCAAATGAATGTTTAATGCATGTTAAAAAGTGTTTCGGTATGCTTTTGGGCATTGGAAATTGATTAGGCACATAACTCATCAAGTATGATAAATGTAACCCTAGATTAATTTTTGAAATTCAATGTTCTAATGCCCTAATTTCCATGCTTCCTAGCCTTCAATTGGTATCGGAGCCACTATATTTGCCATTAGAATTGATTTTGAGGCTTAATTGTGTGATTGGGTTGAGTTTGGGTTGATTTGAAGTTGGTTCGGATCAAGAAAACCTATATCAATTCTAATGGCAAATATAGTGGCTCCGATACCAATTGAAGGCTAGGAAGCATGGAAATTAGGGCATTAGAACATTGAATTTCAAAAATTAATCTAGGGTTACATTTATCATACTTGATGAGTTATGTGCCTAATCAATTTCCAATGCCCAAAAGCATACCGAAACACTTTTTAACATGAAGTTGGTTCGGATCAAGAAAACCTATATCAAACTGCTACAAGAAACACAGCCTGGACCATGTTCTGGGTTTTTACACAGCCCAAGGCATGTTTCCAACCTACACGAGCGTGTTAACGTGTGCCCAGGGGCATGTCATTCAACTACATGACCCGTGTCCCTCGTGCACCTCACCCCATGTCGAAGATAGCATTTACACGGGGTACCCATGTTTTGGCGCGCCTCAGGCCGTGTAAATGTTACACGGGCTGTGTTTTCATTGAAGGGGGCATGTTAGGCTTGGTTTTTGGGCCTTTTATGTAATTGTTGTATAATTTAAAGCTCACAATTAAGCCCAAACCTAATTAAATGGTTTAATTAGGAATTTCAATCACACAAATAATTTATGAAAATTGTTTTCATAGAATTAAATTTGGAAAATGTTTCTAAATTTAAAATTATTTGAATAAGATTCAAATTTAATTTTTAGTTGAATATGTGATATTCAATTTAATTTTTAAACATGTATATTTTATTTAATTATTAAATTTTAATATGCATGATGGATGATTATAGACAATAAAAGACCAATGTAATTGGATTTATTTATTTTATTTTTCTTTGGGATGTAAAATAATTAATTTATTTTAATGACACGTATCATAAATGTTATGATAACTTAGGATATAATTTCATTTATTTAAGGAGTTTAAAGTCCATATTCTTGTATATTCACCTTGGTATGCCAAGGTTTACATTGTAATTGGATTGCAAGAAGAACAAGGAGGTCAAGAGCATTGGTGGGACCAGTGGGAGGAGATTAAGATCAAAGGTTGATTATGCACTCCTTCAGCAATTCTTATAAAATGAATGAAGGAAATACACCTAGGAATGCCCTGATTCAATTCTTGGTGGCTCAGAATTGAATCCCTTAGAAAGTCCATGATCATACCATATTATTTGTTTATCCATGTATGCATGAGATGTGTATGAATGTATGCAAGTATGTGATATATGCATGCCAATTGGATAATGTGCAAAGTGAGACCATAATAGTAATTAAGCTGATCACAAAATTTTCTAAACAAATGATTAAGTTAGAAATGGTATAATTATGGTAATTATATCATGGCCCTCCATTGAGACAGTTATTTTAAGAAATTTTAAATACTTGCATTATTAGTTATATAAGCTTGGAAATGAAGCATTTGTTTAAGAGATTTTCTTAAGAATAATTGCTAAACATAAGATGTTATAAGTATGTAAATGGTTGGTGGCCAATAATGGATGTGCTTGAGGTCATTAATATTATTTGCATGCTTACTAGCTCAATGGGATCAACTTAACTAATACAAGATAAATCAATAATGGATGTGCTAGAGATTTTAAGCATTAGGGGCCACATAAATGATTAAACCTCACATGAGATGTGATGGGCAAGGAGTTGCTCACTTATTGTGATTCCAATAATGGATGTGCCTAAGGATGATCAATAAGACTATAAAAATTCAATCATCCACTAGAAATCCATCCAGCTAGGATTTCCGTTTCCTACTTTAGAAGTGTAGGATTCGCCAAGTTAGTGGGAGGACCAATTTGATTAAAAAATTATAATCATTTTGGTTAATTACTTGATACATTTACTAATTAATTTTGTTATTTCTGCAGTTTATTTTCTGATAATAATGAGCACACAACAACCACCACCATCTGTAACACCCTCACTGTAGCAACTCCGTACATTCTACTGTTTCGATGACTGGTGTATGCCCGGCCAGCTAGAACATCTGGAAAAATATTTAAACTAAAGTGAAGAACCATAATTAACTCAAATGTTAATAAGAAAAATTTAGAAAAAATTTTAAAAATAAAATACAACTAAGTTAAATTAGTAGGTGCCCTAGCGATGGGTAACCCAGTGGGAAGTTGCGGTTCTCGCAACTAGGAGCCCTAGAACCGGGAGAAAATTCATAAAATAATTTTTGAGACTCCAGAGAAGGGTCATTGAGGTTTCTATGGCATTAGAATATCAAGAAAATGCTTAAAATTTTTTTTCAATCGATACAGATAATTTTGGTCTGTTAAGCCAAACGGAGGGCATTTTGGTCATTTTGCCTTTAGAGGTGATTTTTGTCCAACTTGTACAGTTAAGTAAATAATTATTATGACATAAAATGTGAATAAATATTGCTAAAAATTAAATTGAAATTAAGTAGACGAAAAAAAAGAAAAGAAAATGAAAGAAATTGGAATTATGACATCATTATGATGTCATTAAAATCCTCCCACCCAATCAAACTTTGACACATGGCACTAACTTATTTAAAATGACTTAATGGGCAGAAAAAAAAGAAAAAAAAATTCAGTTGCTTCTTCTCCTTCCTTCAACCAACCGTTTCCTCTCCTCCATACCCAATTAGTGTCCAATTCTTGTTCCTTTTGCTTTAATTCATGTTCAATGGCATGAATTGTGTAGGAAATATAAGAAAATAAAATAAACAAGTGTGTGTGTGCACCTTACAAATTTTGGCAACTAGGGTTAGCTAGGGTTTTAGTGATTTTGCTTGGTGGAAAAATAGTTATGAGCAGCCTTTGGTAGTTGATGAGGGATTGAACATAATTAAGTAAATGAAATTCAAGAATTGTGCATGTATGAAATGAAAAAAAATTGGACACTTGAAAAATTCTAGGGTTTGTTCATGTGATGGTTTATTAACCTTGTAATGGTCAGTTTGTGACCATCTGAATGTGTGTGAGGAGGAAAAGAAGTGAGTTGTGGATTGGTATTTGAGTTTGGGTGAGCTACCTTGGCTAACCTGCAGGACTAAGTGTGAGTACAGCAGGTTTAGGCAGCTATAAATGGAGTTGTATAGATTCAATTGGTGCAAGATCAATTGGACATGAAACTAGACACATAATGACACAACTTTGGTGAAGAAACTCTGCCTAGAAAATCAAACCAAGTTGACCTAAAAATTGCCCTAATCCGAGTGACTTGCATTCTGCCTGGGCAAAATGACCAAATAAATAGTGTTTATTCATTTGGTCATAATTCAGAGGAGAAAGGTCCAATTGACCTAAAATTTTACCAGCAGAAAGGTGTGACATAGACCTACAACCTTCATGAAGAACATAAATCCAAATTCTGACCATAACCTAGTCAAATTTCCAACCAAACTTAGGTTACCAAATCTAGTAGAACCAGTTTTGCCCAGAATTTTGGATTCTGTCTAATCCGGCTAGTTATGGTGTTTAGGCCATAACTTGAGTTACAAAACTCCAAATTGAGTGATTCAATAAAGGAAATGTAACTAGACACAATAAGGAACAACTTTCATGAAGACAACTTTGCCAAATTCTTACTGTACAAATGACCAATGGAATAGTAAACATAATGCTTGAAATCTGAAAATTATGAATAACTAACACTAAGCTTTGAAATGGTATTGGCAACCAATACCAACAACTTTAGAATGCAAAATGTAGTATGTTGGGAATATTAGAACCAATGTACCTATTGTCTATGCAAAAGTCAACATTTTAGTTGATTAATAAAATGAATAGTAACACCTAAACTTCAATTTCAAGAATTGTGAAATTTAAAAGTGTAACATGCCCTAGTACACCTAGCAAGATTGGTTTGGATAGGTTGGCATGCCAATAGGGTTTAGTTAACAGTACTGCACATGGCATTATGCCATTCTATGATTTTATGGCTTTTAGCCATTCTGAAATTATGGTGATACTTGGCCTTATGCCTAATATTTATTGCAGCTTACCAGCTGTTCTGTTGCACACCGGGAGATACATATGTGATCGATGGTGTGACGGCCCGAGGTACTTGATACCCAGTGCCAGTTTACCCGTTTATCCAGTCTAGTAATCCAGTATAGGTCACTTGAGCAACAAAAAATGAAAGTGGATAAATTTAATGAAATTATGAATATAACAAGTACATAATAAATAAGACTATAAATAATTATCGAAAAATTATCTGCATAAGACATCAGAACATGCACTGCATATTTATTTTCTATTATTTCTTTTTATTCTATTATTGGCACCACTAAGCATTATTGCTTAGCGTGTTGCTTTTGCCACGCGTAGGTTCTGGAGAGACCGATAGAGAGCCCAGTAGACCACAGATTGGGTGAGATCATCTGCAGCTCTGCATAGTGTCCGTGTCACCTCACTGACGTCAGTGCATTGGTAGGACACTAGCTTTCATTTTGGGTATTTTGTAATTAACTTTTATTTTCTCATATGTAATTGAAACTTATGTAATGTATTTTAGTATTAATGTAAATAGAGAAAATTGTGTTTATGAATGAAAAAGTGAATATTTATTTATGACTTTTACATGAATATCATATGAGATGAATAATTGAGAAATGGAAATATTGTTGAAAAATATTGGGACATTGTTGATGAAATGGAGTTTGGGATTGATTGAAAATTTTGAAAGTGTTTTTCACAGGTTCCAAAGAACTGTTTCTCCATTTTTAGCCGGTACTCTGCCAGATTTTCTATAAAATTTGCGGAACCTCAAATAAATTGATGTTTTCCATAAATGACATAAATAAATTATACCTCACACATTATACTTCATAACTATGAAAGAAATAAATAAGGAAGGATAAAAATAATTGAAATAATATATGGTCTTCCGATACACTGTGTAGCATATCTTACTCGGCTGCACTGTAGACGGGTAAGGGGTGTCACACCATCCAATTTCCTTGCGAGTATACTTGATCATAATAGGTTGATAGGACCTAATCTTTCTGACTAGCTCAAAAATTTAAAACTTTTCCTGAACCTAGAACGTATTGGACATGTTCTAGATTCAAAGATTCTTGGTCCCTTACCTCCAGGGGCCACTCTAGAGGAATTAGAGACTTTGGACAAGTGGAAGGAGTATGATATGAGAGCCATATGTTACATGCTTGCTTCAATGACTAATGAGTTACAAAAGCACCATGAAAACATGCAAAGTGCAAATGAGATCCTTCTTCACCTGTAATAGTTGTATGGTGAGCACAGCAGGAATGCTAGGTATGAGATATCTAGACAGCTATTCCGCATGAGGATGTCAAAGGGACAGAATGTAGGAGATCATGTCCACAAGATGATTTGGCTTATTGAGCAGCTAGAACATCTTGATTTTCACATGGATTTCCAACTGCAGACGAATTTGATCCTTCAGTCCCTACCAGAGTCATTTGGGAATTTTGTGATAAATTTTCATATGACTAAGGAAGAATGCACTCTGGCTGGCTTACTTAACATGCTGGTTATTGCCAAAAAGAATATGCTGAGCAATAAAAGAAAAGAGGTGGCTTTGGTTGCATCTTCTTCTTCTGTTAGAAAGTCTAAAAAGAAGAAGGGCAATAAGAAAAGAAACCTCAAGTTCCTGGACCTTCCAAGAAGATAGCCAAATAGAAGGGCAAGACTGAAGCTGACAAAGGCAAAAGAAAGTGTTTCCACTTCCAGAAGGATGGGCACTGGAAGAGGAACTGCCCAGAGTATCTTGCTTCTCTGAAGGACAAGAAAGATAAACCTTCAGAAGGTATGTCTATATCTTGTTATTTAGATTCTGATGATGCTTATAGTTCATCTACAGCTTGGGTTTTAGATACTGGTGCTAGTTCTCACATTACTTTTGATATGCATGAACTAGCAAGTAGTAGCAACTTGCAGACACGAGATGTTAGACTCTGGATTGGCAATGGCTCAACTGTTGAAGCTTTAGCCATAGGATCTAAATCTTTATACATGTATGGACATTTTTTATATTTAAATAATATGTTGTATATACCTGATGCTTTTAAGAACAACATTTCTGTATTTAGTTTGACTAGAAATGGTTATGAATTTCTGTTCACAAATGATGTTTGTAATATTTATTTTGGAAATAAATATGTTGGCTCGGGTTACATGCATGATGGAATTTATTATTTGGATAATAATGTTAAATACAAATCTAATGCAAGCAATCTAAATGAATGTAATGCAATAATGAAAATCAACTCAAGTTCAAATTATATTTGGCACTTAAGATTAGGTCATATTGCAGAAGATAAGATTACAAAGCTGGAGAAATTTTATCCTCATTAGGTTCTGAACCTACTCCAACTTGTGAATCCTACCTTCAAGGCAAAATGACTAGATCACCTTTTGTTGGACAAGGGTTAAGAGCTGAAAATATTTTAGAACTTATACATAGTGATGTATGTGGTCCATTTAAGGAAATGGTTAGAGGCAGTTTTCATTATTTTATTATTTTTTCTGATGATAAATCAAGGTTTGGGTATTTGTATTTGATGAAATACAAACATGAATCCTTTGAATAGTTCAAAGAATTTAAATCCGAAGTAGAAAATCAAATAGGAAAAAGTATTAAAACTCTTCGATCAGATCGTAGAAGTAAATACTTAATAGTAAATTTAATGAATACTTGAAAGAACATGGCATTATCTCTCAGCCGACTCCTCTAGGAATGCCACAACTAAATGGTATATCTGAAAGGAGAAATCATACCCTATTAGATATGGTACGTAGTATGATGAGTTATACTGACATGCTAATCTCCTTTTGGGGATTTGCATTAGAATCAGAGTTGCACATTCTGAATAGGATTCCATCAAAGTTAGTCTCTTCCACACCTTATGAGATATGGCGTGGAAGAAAACTAAGTCTTAAACATGTTAAGATTTGGGGTTGTCCAGCTTACATTAAAAAGCTGAAGATTGATAAATTGGAAACCAAATAAAAAAGGGGTCAATTTGTTGGATATCCAAAAAAAAGTTTTGGATATTATTTTTATTAGCCTACATCACAAAAGGTTGTGGTAAGCAAAGATGCCATATTGCTTGAACAACAGTTTATTCAAGAAGGTGGCAAAGGAATGAAAATAGAGTTAGAATTAGAGAATTATGACCAACCAATAAATTAGGCGGATATTGATCCATCCAGTCAATCATGCCTATTGATGAAACATGTCACACCTTACCCCTCTGTAAGGCATAACATGATCCTGTAGAATACCTAATGAACTACCAAACTTTACCTACCGATAACTCATTAAGTACCTTACAAGGGATTTTAAAACAATTTTCTTACTTTTTATAAGTGGTGAGCATTTTCTAATAGGTTCTAAAACATTTAATTAAAATTTAAAACTAGTTAAAATTTTTTTTTGCCCATTTTATTTTTTCGTAAATTTTATAAAAATTTTGGCAGAGTGCCGTCTGTATTTTTAGAAAACAATTCTTCAAATTCCTGTAAAAAAACACTTCTAATAATCCGTCTCAACAACTTCTTCAAATTCACAATCAATTTCAGCATCATTATCAATCTCCAAAAATTCAAATCCACAATTTCCAATATTCAACAATCATCAAAATACCATTAATGAATTTCATTCAATTTAAAACAAAATACTTCCATTCATATTTCATTAAAGATAAAACAATTTATATACATCATTATAAAAATTTACATTAGGAAAAATCCAACTAAAATTTATTACAAACTTTATACAAACTGCTCAAGACTAGTTTTACATGTCCATACCTTTACATATATTACATACATCAAAATAAATTTTTACAGTCAGGGTATAAAATATACCCGATAACTTCAAGCAGGTAGCTCCTCAATCCTCAGCAGCTCAATCTGTTACTCCTCTAATCTCTAAATCTACCACAGCAATAATAGCCATCGCTGAGTACTATGACTCAGTGATGCACAACATACTAAAATAATCTTTATGCAGAATTTAAATCATATTTATTCAAAAATTGGACTGAACATGAAAATTAAATACAAAACATGAATTATGAGATTTTAATCCAAACAAGATCATTTCGAAGTATCAAAACCAATTTCATAAAACCCACAGTTATATCATGCCATTCGAAACAAATATAATCTCAATAGCCAGAGGCTAAGGAGAAGTCACATCACAAGGCTAGCTAGCTCAAATATATGGATATCAATTCAATTTCTTATTCTACTGGCACACACCTCAACACTTCAGCCAGAGAAGGAATCAAAATTTGAAACTGATTAGCCCCACTAGTCATGTTAGTGAGGTGTTCAAATATATGGTAATGACACTGTGGTTTCAAAACTTATCTTAATAATTTACTAAACATTGTCATTTCAAATATACACAAATAACTTTCAATAACTTAAATCAAAAGCAAAATAAATATTTCATCACAATGATGTCACAATTCAATATTTCAAATTATTCAAAACAATATGCAGAAGAAAATTTACAGAAATTCTACGTTGTGCACAAACCTTAAGTGAGTCGCCTCTTGGCCTTGACTCGATTCCTCGGGTTCTTTCCCGGTGTTCCTTTCCACTGAAACACACAGTTTTATAGTGTTTCAGTACCATAACTTAGCATAAATCAAAAAATAAATTTAAATTCACTTTTACCTAGCTCTAATGTGCTAAACTTGACATTCTTTAAAATTTGTTTTTCGGGGTTACTATTCACGATACTATTCAAGTCAATTTGTTGACTTTCTAAGGCTTAATAGGTATGGGAATTCCAACTTGACCCACATACCGCATTTTGGTCACTAAATTTGTTGATTTTGGTTATTTACTCAAATTCTAAGTCTTTTAGGCAAATTTGCAAATTTTCAGTTTTAGTGTTTTAAGTTGTACTGTTCCATTAATCATTTTTCTGTTAGAATTTGGCAAAACTTTCTTCATAGAAAATGTTCCCTATTGTCTTAAATTTATTCTCCTTTTTGAATCACTCCAATTGGAGTTTTGTTGCTCAAGTTATAGCCATTTGAATCATGGCTGCCGGATTGGACTTAACCCAGATTTCTGGGCACCAAACTGGTTCTGGCAATTTTAAGTCACCAATTTTGGGTGGCCAAATGACTTAGTTAAGGGCATAATTTGGGTTTGTGTTCTTCATGAAAGTTTTAGGTCTATATCTAAGCTTTCCATTAGTAACTTTCAGGTCATTTAGACCTGCCTAGCCTAAGTTATGGCCAAATGAACAAACACTGTTCATTTGGTTATTTTTGTACAGGTCAGACTGCATAAATCCAGATTTGGTCAATTTGTTCACTAGGTTTTGGTCACTTTTTAGGCATGATTCCTAAATGAAAATTGTGTCATTTTGTGTCTATTTTCATTCCCAATTAGACTTGTAAATTTTCAATTTTGGTCCCTAAAAGGGACCTTGGTTCTGCTGCTTGCATACTGCCCACATTCAGTCCGAATCTAAACCGAATTCTAACACTTCCAACATACATCAATTGGTCACAAATGACCATTTTCCATCTCAAACAAGGTCAAATGCACCATTTGACCACTTCTCCAAATTTTTGTCTTCCAAACCCTAGGTGCCGAAACCCTAACTACACAATTTTGAAATTTTATGCAATTTAAGTCATTATTCAACACCTACCCATATATTTCAACTCAATTATGCTTTTTAATTCATCAAAACCATGAAATATCTACTCCCTTAAGGCTGGCTAAAATTCACAATTGGTCCTTCATAGATGTTTTCTTTTGATTTTTAAGTTGAGTTCTAGGTTAGTTAAGCTAAACACACAAACAATAAATTGAATTTTTCAACTTAAATTACTAACCGCAACTTGGATGTTAATCTTCAATTTTCTTCTTCTTTTCTTCTTTCTTTTCTTGCTTAAGCTTCTTCTCAAGTGAAGTCAATAAGTTTTTATGGACTGATTTTGGAAAAGTTAGGGTTTAGTGGGGAAAACTCAAGCTTTACCAAGCTTTAATGGTGGTTTTGGCAATGGAGGAGAGTGAAATGGTGAGGTTGCCGAATTTGTGGGAGAGAAGAGCTGATTTTTTTTTTAATTTTATGTATTTTAGGCCTTATTTTGTGTATTTGAATCGGTCAAAATTTGTGGGAAATTAAAAATTAATTTTGACATCATAATTGATGTCATCAACATGATGTAAGAAAACTTTTTCTTTTCTCTTTTTTTTTTTTCATTTATTTTTCTTTAGTTATTTAATTTAATTCTCGATTCCAAAATTTTCTTTTCTCCAATTTTATTTGACAGTCAGGTCAGGAGTTAGCTCTTGGGGTCAATTGACCAAATTGCCCCTCGCCGATTCGACCCGGTTTACAAATAATTCAATATTTCTTCCAACTCTTTGACCTAATTATTTGACTAGCTTAACAATTCTTTTTTGTGATTTTCTCTTTTCCACTGTGTTCATAATAGTCCTAAGGACCACGGTGTCACATTTTACGATTCAAAATTTGAGTTTAAATCGACTTCACACTCATTCCCGAGAAGGTCACCTATCGCTGTGACTCTTGGCTCATTTAACTTCTTGTGTTCTGTTTTTCTTATTTATACTTAACTATTTAACAACTACTAATCATTTGGGTTTATGGCTTATCTAGTTATCTTAGATGTGATTCTAATCCCCTTAATTGTCTGGACCGACTTCGGTCACCGGAATAGTGAAATATACCAGGCTATACAAATAGGGGTGTTACAATTCTCCCCCCCTTAAAATAATTTTTGTCTCAAAATTTTACTTGGTATCAATCTCTGAATAGCTGTGGGTGCTATCTCCTCATGTCCGCCTCTCGTTCCCAAGTAGCCTCCTAGCCCGAATGATGGTTCCACAACACTTTCACTAACGAGATTTGCTTGTTCCATAGCTACTTCACCTCATAAGCTATAATCTCTATGGGTTCTTCCTCATATGTGAGGTCTGGATTCACTTCAATTTCCTCTACTGGCAGTACATGAGATGGGTCTGATCGATACCTCCTCAACATAGACACATGGAAGATATTATGTATCTTCTCCAACTCTGGAGGTAGTGCCAATCGATATGCCAAAGGACCCACTCTTTCTAGAACCTCATATGGCCCAATGAAACGATGACACAGTTTCCCCTTTCTGCCGAATCTCATAATTCTCTTCCAAGGAGAAACCTTGAGGAATACTTTCTCACCCACTACATACTCAATATCTCTTCTCTTCAAATCAATATAGGACTTCTGACGGTCTGATGCAGTCTTAAGTCGATCTCTGATCACCCTGATCTTCTCCTCGGTCTGCTGAACAATTTCGGGCCCAATCATCTTCCTTTCACCCACGTCATCCCAACACAATGGGGTTCTACATTTTCTACTGTACAAAGCTTCATATGGAGGCATTCAAATGCTTGATTGGTAGCTATTGTTATAAGCAAACTCAATCAAAGGCAAGTGTATGTCCCAACTACCCTCAAATTCAATCACACAAGCCCGTAGCATGTCCTCCAATATCTGAATTACCCTCTCAGACTGGCCATCTGTCTGTGGGTGGAATGCTATACTGAAGTTCAATCTAGTTCCTAGGGCTCTCTGAAGACTACCCCAGAATCTATAAGTGAACCTAGGATCTCTGTCTAATATGATGGATACTGGCACTCCATGTAGTCTCACAATTTCATCAATGTACAACCTAGCCAATCTTTCTAAACTGTAATCCATCCGGACTGGTAGAAAATGAGCAGACTTGGTCAGTCTGTTAACAATGACCCAAACTGCATCATGACTCTTCTGTGTCCTTGGAAGTCCTATCACAAAATCCATCGTTATTCTCTCCCATTTCCATTCTGGTACTGGTAGTGGATGTAATAACCCAGCGGGTACTTGATGCTCTGCCTTCACTTGCTGACAAGTTAGGCATTTAGAAATAAACTCTGCCACATCTCTTTTCATACCCATCTACCAGTAATGCTCTTTTAGCCCTCTATACATTTTTGTGCCACCAGGGTGCATAGCAAAAGGAGATTCATGTGCTTCCTTCAAAATGATTTGCCTCAAATAAACATCATTAGGAACACATAGTCTGCCCTGGTGTCGCAGTAGACCATCATCTCTTATTGAGAATTCTGGTTTCTTGCCCTACCTGACTTCTTCCAAGCTTCTGATACTTCTGATCATTCTAAGCAGCCATTCTGATCTGATCAATCAACACTGGCTATACATGCCATGCAACTGTTGTCTGTCCCTCATCATTAATCTCTAAGCTAGCATGTAATGACCTCAACTCATGTACCATAGACAAAGGAGTAACCCATAGACTTGCCATAATCTTGCGCCTTAAGGCGTCAGCCACAACATTAGCTTTCCCTGACTGATAGTCTATCAGACAATTATAGTCTTTTATCAACTCTAACCATCTCCTTTGTCTCAAATTCAACTCCTTCTGAGTGCCCAAATACTTCAAACTCTTATGATCTGGGTAGATATAGCACTTCTCTCTATACAAATAATGTCTCTAGATCTTAAGAGCAAACACAATAGCTGCAAGCTCCAAGTCATGTGTCGGATAGTTCCTCTCATGCGATTTCAGCTGGCGTGATGCATAAGCAATGACATTTTGATCTTGCATCAACACACAGCCTAACCCATTGTGAGAAGCAACACACAGACAGTATATGTCAATGAGAGTTTAAATCCATTTCACAATCTCATAGTGCACATCAATAAATCACACACAGCTTAATCATGATCCATAATTCAATTCATCCCAAAAGCCGATGGCTAATGAGGTATTCAATTCATCCCAAAAGTCGATGACTAATGAGGAATAACATGGCTAGCTAGCAAAAATATGAGTACTCATTCTATTCGTCCTCAACAGGCACACACCTCAACACTTCAGCCAGAGAGGGAATTCAATTCATCCCACTAGACAAGCTAGAGAGGAATACAATCAATATACATGATAGCTGTGGTTTCAAACCATTTCTAATGCTTTTTAATCAATAAGTATCCATCAATGTCATTCAAACCATTTTTCACAGTTTCAAACTATTCACAATATTTTTCAATCAATAAATATTCCTCAAACACATTTCCACAATTTAAAATAATGATATACAAATAATCAATATTTATTTCCATTGAAAATAATTCAAAAGAAACAGTTGTTGTGCACAAACCTCTGATATTTGTCTCCTGGTCTTGACTCAGTATTTCTTTCCCTTTTGCTGAGTCCTTGTTAACTGAGAAACACAATTTGAAGTGTTTCAGTACCAAATTAAACTGTCTTTATCGATGGGGTTTGGTAAATAATGCACTGAACTCAATTATTCGCTTAATCACCTAATATACCGACCCTCGATGCGTTTTAGGTAAATTAGGTTTTAGTGTCGTTAATATGTCACACTCGATAGGGTTTTAGGTTTGGTATGTTTTACCAAAGTCATTTCCTCGCTTAGTGCATTTTAATGCAAATTCTCGGATTCCGAACACTGGTTTGACCTAACCGACGATCTAGTTCCTCGGTTTTGGGTCTCGGTCAAAACTACAAACTTGTAGATCTAGGTCTTATTGCACGCGTGCAAAATTTCAGGTCAATCCGAGTTAAGTAGACCAAGTTATGGTCATTACACTATTGCTGGTCAAGTGGTACCATTTTAGGTCAATTTTAGGTCAAATTGGTCAATTCTGGTTCGGCCAGTTTTTGGACCCGAACTTGTGCAAGTTGTTTGACTTGCTTATGGTCATTTCTGGGATTTGGTGTCTTCATAAGACTTGTAGGTATGGGTCTTAACTATTCTTGGTCAAAATTTCAGGTCAATTGGACCTGGTTTGAGTGAGTTATGGCCTAAACACTCACTGCTGCCCAATTGGTCATTTTTCAGGTCCTAATTGCACCTAATCCGAATTGGTCATTTTTTTAGGTCACCTTGCAAGCAGAATTTTGGCATGGTTTCTCAATGAAAGTTGGCACATTTTGTGCCTAGTTTCACCTCAAATTGGTCTCATACCAATTGAGGTTACACATTCAAGGTTATAGGCTAAAATATACACTGCCCTCAATATGCAATTCACACCCCAACTTCAAACACATTATTTACCTTGCAAGGTTTACTTCCATACCCTATCAAACTGTTTTGGCACATTACCAAAAACATTTTCTACATTACATAAGCATTATTTTGGGCAGATTCCAATCACCCTCAACACACCAAATAGCATTCACAATTACAATTTCTAATTACCATTACAACCACACCTAAACATTACAAACTTTACATACACTTTACAACATTCATTCACATACATATCATCAATCCTTCTAGGTCAATATTCTGCCCACTCTTCCTTCAATATACACCATTTCTCAAGTGTCCACAAGCTGCCACAAATCATTCATCAACATCACATTGCCGTACCATATGCCAATTCCCATCAAAGTGCATAATTCACCATATAAACATGCAATAACTCACTAAGTTACTAAATCACCATTATTAACATTCTTTCCCATCAATTATATGCTCAAATACCTCATCATAAATGTGACCCATGGCTGTCCAAAATGAAAATAACAATAACCTTTCAAACTCAAAATTTTCCTCCATCAAACTAATACCCATAACATGCACAAAAACTTTAACAAAGGATTTCTCAAAAATGCAAACTTACCTTTATTTGTAACTTGCTAAACCTTCACCAAACTTCCCAAAATTGGTATCAATATCTTCCTTGTGATGTGTAGACAAATTTTAGTGGAGAACACTAAGTGATTTGAGTTGGAATGAAGGGAGTTAAGAGAGCTTAAGTGAAATGGCCATGGATGTTTTCTCTCACCATCAATTCGGCATATTTGATGGAATGGAGAAGATGAACTATCTGGTGGGTTTAGTGGACTTACACCTGCCATACTTAATGTTTAATTAATCCTATAGTGGTCCACTAAGAAGAATTAAATCATATATTAAGTTAACTTTCCCATAATCCACATTTAACCCATGATTTCCACTATTTATTTTAGGTACCACCAAATTAATTTTTCATTTCATTTTCTAAGTGTAATACTATTTATTTTTAATGGACATTTAGGTCAAAAGACACTTCGGGATGTCAAATGACCATAATGCCCCTGTTCGGGTGGCTTTCCTGATTTTTCGGTAACACCGTATTTTGTCTGTTTTTCGATTTCTCACTTTTCTTTGTACTAATTATTTAATTTTTCTTTGATCTTTCTAATGATATTTACTCTTCAACAATGGTCTATTTAAGTCCTAAAAATGTTTCCTGTGGTTCCCGCATCTGTATTAGTCAACGGTCCACGCCGTGACTTCCCGGTGTGGTCACCCATCGCTAGGTTTCCCGGCTCACTTACTCGGTTACATTTCTTTGCTATGATTTTTCCTTTGTTTTTCTTTTCTTGTATTTCATTATTTTATGTCTCCTCACTCATATTGAAGTACGGTTCTAGGCATCCTAGCTGTCCGGACAGCACTGGTCACCGGAACAGCAGAACGCACTACGAACTTAGGGGTGTTACAGGTGACAATATAAAATAAAATAAAATAAAATAAAATAAAATAAAATAAAATAATAACATGTATGCATAATGTATGTTTACATTTTTTGGTAGACTTAATTTTAAATATTTATTGCAATATTATTCAATTAAAGTTTGGTGAGATTTATTTATATTGCCCGAGTAACCTATACTAGTTGACTGGACTGGATAAATGGGTAAACTGGCACTGGGTATCAAGTACCTCGGCCGTCACACCATCGGTCACATATGTATCTCCCGGTGTGTAACAGAACAGCTAATAAGCTGTAATAATTATCGGGGATTAAACCCGAGTATAACAACTCAATATCATAGCCAAAGGCTATTATGACGCAGAATGGCATGGAAAGCCATGAAATATAGAATGGCATGAAGCCATATGCAGTACTGCTAACAGAACCCTATTGGCATGCCAACCTATCCAAACCAATCACATTAGGCCTACTAGGGCATTTAACACTTTTCATTTATGTAATTCTTTGAAATTGAATTTTTATGATTACTATTCATTTCATTGGTCAACCAAAATGTTGAATTTTGCATTGGCAATAGGTAAATTAGTTTAAATATCATCAACATACCACATTTTGCATTTTAAACTTGTTGGTATTGGTTGCCAATACCATCTCTAAGCTTAAAGTTAATTGAGCCGAAATTTCAGTTTGCATACCTTATTTTTACTGTTTCATTGGTCACTCTTGCAGTGGTAATTTAGCAAAATGATCAACATGAAAGTTGTTCCTTATTTTGTCTAGTTGAATTTTCTTTTTTGAATCACTCCATTTGGAGTTTTGTAACTCAAGTTATAGTCCAAAAACCACAACTGGCCGGATTGGAATTTTTCTGGACTGACCATATCTACAGTGCAATGAATAGTGACTGTAACTCCCTTTTTGGATAGGTTCTGGTCATAATTTGGGGTAGATTTCTTCATTAAAGTTGTTGATCTATATCTTATCTTGTTTCTGGTAAAATTTCAGGTCAATTGGACCATTATACACTGAGTTATGGCCAAATGAACAATTACTGTTCATTTGGTCATTCTGCAGAAACAGATTGCAGTTCACCCGGATTAGGGTAAGCTTTTGGTCCACTTGGTTTGGTTTTATGGGTATGGTTTCTTCACCAAAGTTGTGCCATTATGTATCTAGTTTCATGTCCAATTGGCCAAACACCAATTTAACCTTTACAATTCAAGTTATGGCTGCCTAAACCTGCTGGACTCATGTCCAATTCTGCAGGTCACCTAGGGCAGCCACACTAAACCTAAATCCCATCCCTCAACACACTTCATTTTTAGTTTAAACAGAACTAAATGGTCACTAATTGACCATTAATACCCATTTTTATCATCACATGGTCAAAGTCCCATTTTCCCACTTCAAACCCTAACTCAATATTTCAAGCCATGCACTAGGATTGCATTTCATCAATCCACATAAAAGAGACATATTGTGGGCAGCCATACTACCCTTTTTAACTTCATTAAAATCATCACAATATTGCCCAACCAAGGCTGCCAAAACTTAGGGTTTACATACAAATGGTACTCCATCAATTTCCTTATCATTTGCACTCATTCATAATTGTTAAACATGAATTTAAAGTGAAATTTAAGTTTAAGTCACTAACCTCTTTTAGCTCAAATCCAAGCCAACCAAAACTTTAATTTTTCTTTAAAATTTTGCTGCCCAAAGCTTCCTCAAGATGTGGGGTGATTTTTTTGTGAAGACAACTAGGGCTTTTATGTTGTGGAAGCTAGGGAAAATCAAGCTTGAAAAAGCTTGTCCATGGAGGTTAGGGAAGAATGGTTTACGGCAAGGAAATGAAGAAGAAAGGGAATTCTGGTTTTTCTCTCATTTTTCAACCCATTTGTCTCTTTTAAATATAGTTATGCCATGTGTCAACATTGGGTTGGGTGAAGGCACACTAATGACATCATGTGATGTCATAAATTCCCATTAATTTATTTTTTTTTCTTTTCTTTTCTACTCATTTTCAATTCAATTTTTAGTAATATTTATTCACATTTTATGTCATAATAATTATTTACTTAACTGGACAAGTCGGTCAAAAATCATCTCTGAAGACGAAATGACCAAAATGCCCTCCGTTTGGCTTAACGGGCCAAAATTGTCTGTACCGATTGAAAAATTTTTCTAAATATTTTCTTGGCATTCTAATGCCATAGGAACCTCAATGACCCTTCTCTAGAGTCCCAAAAATTATTTTATGAATTTTTCCCCTGGTCTAGGGCTCCTAGTTGCGAGAACTGGTGTTACCCATCGCTAGGGCACCGACTCATTTAACTTGATTGTATTTTATTTCTAAAATTTTTCCTAAATTTTTCTTATTAATATTTGAGTTAATTATGGTTCCTCACTTTAGGTTAAATATTTTTTCGGACGTTCTAGCTGTCCGGACCGACACTCGTCACCGGAACAGTAGAATGTACGGAGTTGCTACAGGGAGGGTGTTACAACTCTTCCCCTCTAATTTAAATTTCGTCCTCGAAATTTACCTGATGCAAACAGTTGAGGGAACTATTGCCTCATTGTCTCTTCATTTTCCCATGTTGCCTCTTCGGTATTGTGGTACCTCCAAAGCACTTTCACCAGTGGAATCTGCTTATTCCTCAACCTTTCACTTCCCGAGCCAGGATCCTTATGGGTTCTTCTTCATATGTCAAATCCGGTTGTACTTTAATTTCTTCCATGGAGATGACATGTGAAGGATCTGAGCGGTATCTTTTTAGCATAGACACGTGGAACACATTGTGGATCTTGTCCAGCTCTGGTGGTAAAGCTAGCCTATAGGCCACTGGACCCACACGTTCAATGACTTTATATGGGCCAATGAACCTAGGGCTTAACTTACCTTTTCTTCCAAACCTCAGTACCTTCTTCCACGATGAGACTTTGAGAAATACTTTATCGCCAACCGCATATTCTATTTCTTTTCTCTTAAGGTCAGCATAAGATTTCTGTTTGCCTGAGGTAACCTTCGGATTGGCTTTGATTAGTTTTACCTTCTCTTCAGTCTGTTTCACCAAGTCTGGGCCTACTAGTTTGTTTTCGCCCAATTCAGTCCAGCACACTGGAGTTCTACATTTTCTCCCATACAATGCTTCATACGGGGCCATTTGGATGCTAGCTTGGTAGCTATTATTGTATGCAAATTCTACCAGTGGGAGGTATCTCTCTCAACTTCCCTCCAACTCAATGACACAACTCCTCAGCATATCCTCAAGGACCTGACATATATTTCATGTTATTATTACCATTTCAGTTCAATATGTGTATTAGTTTAATTGGTTTCAATTGTTTACTTGGATTACTCTTTCTGATTGCCCATCCGTTTGAGGATGGAAAGCTGTGCTAAAGTGGAGTTGTGTACCCAAGGACTCATGCAACTTCTTCCAGAATCTCGATGTAAACCTTGGGTCTCGATCAAATATGATGGAAAGTGGAATTTCATGCAATCTAACTATCTCACTGATATACAATTCTGCTAATTTCTCTAGTGAGTAGTCAGTTCTAACTGGCAGAAAGTGTGCTGACTTCGTCAATCTATCTACTATCACCCATACTGCATCATGTTTCTTCTGGGTGAGAGGTAGACCACTTACAAAATCCATGGTGACCCAATCCCATTTCCATTCAGGTATGCGTATAGGCTGTAGCAAACCTGATGGAACTTGATGTTCTGCCTTGACTTGCTGACATGTCAAGCATTTAGTCACATAGTCAGCTATGTCCTTCTTCATACCAGGCCACCAATACTGAAGCTTCAGATCATGATACATCTTTGTACTTCCTGGGGGCATAGCATAAACACTGGCATGTGCCTCTTTCGAATCATCGCTTTTAATTCCCCATTATCCGTACACATACTCTTCCTTTGTAGTACAGACACCCATCCGCTTACCTCATAGTCGGCCATTTTTCCCCGAGATTTGGCTCATAATAGCCATTAACTTTTCATCTGCCTTTTGCCCATCTAAAATCTGTTGTAGCAGGTTTGGCCTCACTTGCAACTCAGCCAAAATAGCTCCATATCGAACCAAAGATAGACGGGCATTCAATGATCTCAAAGCTGTGATGGATTTTCTGCTCAAAGCATCAGCAACTACATTTGCCTTCCCAAGATGGTAGTCAATTACACAATCATAGTCCTTCAGGAACTCAATCTATCGCCTCTGTCTAAGGTTGAGCTCTTTTTGGGTTGGCAAGTATTTCAAGCTTTTATGGTCTATGTAAATGTAGCACGTTTCACCATACATGTAGTGCCTCCATATCTTCAATGCGAAGATAATTGCTACAAGCTCTAGATCATGGGTAGGGTAATTCTGTTCATGTGGCCTTAGCTGCCTAGAAGCATAACCGACCACCTTCCCCTCTTGCATCAATACACACCCTAACCCATTATGAGAGGCATCACTGTAGACCACAAAGTCCTTTCCTGATACTGGCTGTGTTAACACTGGTGCCTCTGTTAACATAGCCTTCAACTTCTCAAAACTGGTCTGACACTTGTCATTTCAGTCAAATCTGACATTCTTGTGTAACAACTTGGTCATTGGAGCAACTATTAAGGAAAATCCCTTCACAAATCTTCTGTAATACCCAGCTAGCCTCAAGAAACTTCTGACCTCAGTTGTATTCCTGGGAGGCTTCCATTCCATCACTACTTCTATTTTCTTGGGATCCACTCTAATCCCATCAGCTGACACTATGTGTCCAAGGAATGCAATCTCATTCAACCAGAAGTCAAACTTGGACAACTTAGCATACAGCTTCTTTTCTCTCAGGGTTTGCAGAACAATCTTCAAATGTTCATCATGTTCTTCCCTGGTCTTGGAATACACCAAAATATCATCAATAAAGACCACTACGAACCGATCTAGGTATGGATGGAAGATACGGTTCATAAGGTCCATGAATGCTGCTGGTGCATTTGTTAGGCCAAAAGGCATCACTAGGAACTCATAATGCCCATATCGGGTCCTGAATGCAGTCTTTGGCACATCTGCATCCTTCACCCTCAACTGATGATACCCTGATCTGAGATCAATTTTTGAAAATACTCCTGCTCCCTTCAATTGATCAAACAGATCATCAATTCTAGGCAATGGATACTTATTCTTCACTGTCACTTTATTCAACTGCCGGTAATCAACGCATAACCTCAAAGTCCCATCCTTCTTTTTCACAAACAGCACTGGAGCTCCCCATGGTGACACACTGGGGCGTATAAACCCCTTATCAAGCAACTCTTGCAACTGAGTTTTCAACTCCCTCAATTCAGTGGGTGCCATCCTATAAGGAGCAATGGAAATGGATATTGTACCCGGCATTACCTTAATAGCAAACTCGACTTCCCTTTCTGGTGGTAAATCAGGCAACTCTTCAGGAAATACATCTGGGAAGTCTCTTACTGTGGGTATATCACTCAAGTTTGGCTTAACTTGCCTAGTATCAACTACGTGTGCTAGGTAAGCTTCGCAGCCTTTTCTCATCATTCTTCTTACAACTGTGGCTGAGATAACATTGGATAGGAAATCTGTCCTTTGACCCACAACAGTAATCTCATTACCCTCAGAAGTTTTCAGAGAAATTCTCTTCAATTTACAGTCAACTATTGCCTGATGACGTGACAACCAGTCCATTCCCAAAATCACATCAAACTCATGGAAAGGCAACTCAATCAAGTCTGCCAAGAATTCATACCCCTGAATCCTTAACGGGTAACCCTTGTATACCTTGTTCACCACTACACTGTGGCCCAATGGATTAGTGACCAGAATGTCTTGGTCACTCTCCCCTACTAATATCCCCCTTTCTATAGGTAGGTTGATGCAGATGTATGAATGAGTGGATTCTGGATCCACCAATGCATGCACAAATGTATTGTAGAGGGAGAACGTACCCCTGATGACATCTGGGGCATCTTGCTCCTCCTGAGCTCTCATGGCATAGGCTCTGGTAGGTGGTCTGCCCTCAGGCCTCTCTGCTGGCTTAGATGCAGGCCTCTGTGATGGTCCCACTGCCTCAGATTTTCCAGATTTCCTACCCCTTTGTGGTGCAGGAGCAGGTCTGTCTGCTTGTGTTGGAGCAGCTGTAGTAGTTCTACATGGACAATTCCTCAGCTGATGCTCTGTCGACCCACACCTTAAGCAGGCACCAGTCACTCTCTAACACTCTCCCTTATGCCACTTCAGGCAATGTGGACATGCGGAAGATGATGGGGCTGGTCCCCTGAACCCCGTCCCTGGAGAGCTGCCTACTGATGGCGTGGACTGACCTCTCCTAGGGGTAAACTGTGACCTGGGCCCCTGAGATTGACCCTGACCTTGTGGTTGACCTGAACTCTGTGTAGGTGGACCTTTGAACTTCTTCCTAGGTGCAGGAGATGAACTAGATTGACCCGAGCCCCTCTTCTGTTGTCTCTCTCTTCTGGTCTGCTCACTTATTCTAACCTTTTCAACTTTTATTGTAGCTTCCACTAACTTGGTAAATTTTGTAATTCCCAAGGCAGTAATTATGATCTTTATGTTGTCATTTAATCCCTCTTCAAATCTCTTACACCTTTCGGCCTCATTAGGGACTATCTCCCTTCCGTAGCGGCTTAATCTGACAAATTCCTTTTCATACTCGTCCACTGTCAGCTGTCTCTGCCTCAGGTTAATGAACTCTCTTCTTCTCTCTTCCAGGTATACACTACCCACGTATTTCTTCTTGAATTCGGAGAGGAAGAAGTCCCAAGTTATTACTTCTGGTTGCACTTCACTGGATACCGTATCCCACCATTCATATGCATCATCTTGCAATAGAGATATGGCAGCTTCTAGGTTTTGCTCTGGAGTGCAGTGGAGTTGTTTTAAAACTCTGCCTGTTCTGTTCAACCAATTTTCGGCTGCAATAGAATCATCTTCTCTCTTGCCAAAGAAGTACACTGCTCCAAATTTTCTCAATCTTTCCAAGTCTGATTTCGGTTGTGGAGGTGGTGGTGGTGGTGGCATTACCCCAGCCATTTGTTTGAAGAATTTGGCCATTTGCTGAAACACGGCCTGTGGAGGTTGAGCAGGCTCTGATGGAGCTGGTGGAGCAGGTTCTCCCCTACCCTCGCCTCGCCATCGCAGTGGAGCATGACTCTCCACTTCCTCCTCAACTGCCCTCTGAGATGAAGGGTCCATATCCTATTTAATAAAGACAACAGATCTGCATTAGTGTCACCTCGACTCTTACAAATGCAATGCATGGTATGGACTCAATCTAGGCCCAGAAACGCCTAAACCGTGCTCTGATACCACTAAATGTGACACCCCTTACCCGTCTACAGTGTAGCCGAGCAAGTTATGCCACTCAGTGTGTCGGAACACCAATTCATGTTTCAATTTCAATTAATCCCTTTTTATTCATTTATTTATAATTTTTGATAAATCTAAATTTTTTCGCAAATTTTATAGAAAATCCGGCAGAGTGCCGGCTATAAATTGGAAAACAGTTCTTCTGAACCTGTTTAAAAACACTTCCAATATAATTATAATTCTCAATCTCAGTCAACCACCAACATTTTTCAACAATTTCTCAAATCAATTCAGTATCTCAAAATTCACATTCATCTCATATCACTCCCAATTCAATGAGAAATACTCATATTTATTTATGAACACAGCTCATAGGTAATTACAGCAAAAATATGATTACATGAGTTTATAATAGACATAACAAAAGTTTACAAATACAAAAGACTTAGGTAGCCCAATGTCCTACCAATGCACTGCAATTTGTGAGGTGACTTTGAACTCTGAGTGCAGATCCGAAAACTCACCCTGTATGAGGTCTGCTGGACTCCCCAGCTATGTCTCCAATACCTGTGCATGGCAAAAGCAACGAACTAAGCAATTCTGCTTAGTGGTGACAATGTAAGATAAAATAACATAAAATAATAGCATGTATGCAGAATGTATGTTTACATTTTTGGGTAAACTTAATTTTAAATATTTATTGCAATATTATTCAATTAAAGTTTGGTAAGATTTATCATCTTGGGCATGGATTGGTTAGCTAGGCATCATGCCATGATTGACTGTAGACCGAAGACAGTCACTTTTGGCCTTCCTCAGTACAGTGATGTGGTAATACATGGGGAAAGGCAGTTATTGCCATCAAACATCATTTCGGCTGCACTAGCCAGAAAAATGATCAGAAATGGGTGTGAAGCCTACTTGGCACATGTGGTAGACACCCAAGTGGGGAGTCCAGCATTGAAGGACATCCCTAC